>NC_142008.1:69039202-70451535 GCF_049901715.1 Pseudonaja textilis | reverse complement strand
TGTCCACCATATATGATAATATGAATCTGGTATCTGATTACACTTCTAAAATTTAGCTGATGAGTTTTCATACAACTTTGCTAATCTCGCAGGTGGTAAATGCCACCTATAAAACATTTTGTATTCATTTTCCTTATATGCCATTGACATTGTTGGTTTGCAGTTTCTATTCCACAATTTTTGCCATTTATCTAGTTCTATTGAATAGCCAATTTTTTTTGCCCATCTTATCATTGTTTCTTTCACTTGCTCTTGTTCCATTTTAATACTCAACAAATAGTTATACATTTTAATTAATTGTTCCTAATAGTGTTTGATCTAATTGCATTGGTTCTTTATAGAAACCATACATTCTTGCATCTTTCTCATATCTTGATTGTATTTGCACATGTGGCCATCATGCTTAATCAATCCCTTGATTAATCAGTTCTTGTTTAGATTTGTCATTCAAAATGTCCTTATATCTTACATTTTTTTCTGTATTAATCACATTCGGATGTGTCAGTGCCTCTATCATGAGAGCAAGACTGGTACTTTCATATAGTGTTTTTCTTGGACTTTCCCCCATACTAACAGTAATACATTTCTAACAAAATGTCTCTGAAAATATCCATGTATTTTGTTTTTACCATATTATAGAAAAACATGGAACCCCAATTGGAGATCATGCCCAGGGGTCGGATTCAAATTTCTTAACAATCGGTTCTGTGGACGTGGCCTAATTTGTGGGTGTGGCTTGGTGGACATGTGATTTGGGGGAGTGGCTTGCTGATTGGGCATGGCTACGTAGTCATGTGACTGGGGTGGGCATGGCTATGTAGTCATGTGACTGGGGTGGGCATGGCCATGTGGCTGGCAACCCAAATTTAAGTGGTCCTCACTTAATGACCAGTCCTTGCTTAGTGGCTAATTGTTTAACAATTGCTTTTTGCCAGTTTCCAAGGCCCAGGCAGGTGGCCATGTGGCTGGCAACCCAAATTTAAGTGGTCCTCACTTAATGACCAGGTACTTGCTTAATGGCTAATTGCTTAGCAAGTGCTTTTTGCCAGTTTCCAAGCCTGGAGAATCCTGGAGTGGATAAGGCAAGATGCGGGCAGCTACGGGGAGGGCTGCAGAGGGCTGCAACATTGTCTTTACCCTAATGACTAAGTATTAAAAAAGATATACCAAAACAAAAGGTAGTTTATTATGTCATGTCTTTAATGCTTAAATAATAAAAAGGTGCACAAAACTACATTGTTACAACATTTTAAAATATTAATTAAAAACTATTGCATAACAAAAGTTTACAAAAAACAATAAAACTTATTTAAAGTACTCCCAAATTGCTTTTCTATTATCATCCTGAGTTACAGTTTTCTTGTGTTTAACACGAGCATCATCAGCTGTGTGATGTGTGTCCGTAACCACTTCTTTACTATAGGAACAGGGTCCCATTCTTGCACAGGTAAGCCAATTAGACTGATGGTCAGGAGGTTCGTAATATTGGAAACTGTAAAGCGACTTCTACCTTCTGAACGTATTATGTTCATCTGCGAGAAACCCCTTTCCGCCTCTGCTGAACTGACTGCAATAGTTTTAATAATATTGCTAGCCTTTTTAATGCTGCAAGGAATTGTATAATTTTAAAAATCTTTTAGTACATTTTCTATGAAATCATGATAATCATTAATATTGATTTCATAATTGAAAATTTGACCAAATGCAACCAATTGTCCTTCAGCTGCTCTCCATGGAACCACACTTCTTCAATGTTCCAATATTCTGGCTCCAAATAATTTAGAAATTTTAATTGATTGATGTCTTTAAATTGGCAGCCTGTTTTTAAATGTTCACAATCCATCAATCTTTTCTTCAAACTAGTTACAATGCTTATATAAGTTTTTCATGAGGGAGTCCCACAAATTGATGATTTTGTATAAAATTTATATTTTTAAAGGTTTCTGAAGTAATTAATTCATCAACCTTATTTTCATATGAATCATTTGCCTCTACAAGCATTTCAAATGATCTAATTTATCTTAGCACAAGTTTTTCAGCCTTCATAATGTCTATGTTTCTCACTTGCAATGCATTAGAAAGGAGAGATAGCTCAGTTAGCACATAAATCATCAAGGCCAAATCAGTGAGAAAATAGGAGTTTTCAAGACGGGCAGCCATACCGGAGTGTTGTGACTCGGAGGTTTGAACCTGCTCTGTCAGAAGACATAGGCTCAAGTGATGAGGAAGATCTGGCATTAAGGTTTGAGCCTGCCTTGTTGAGTGACATAAATGGGAGTCAGGAGGAAGAGGAGGACTTGGCTCTAAAATTTGAGCCTACTTTGCTGGAAGTTTCGGAGTCATCTTCCTCTCCAGAAACTTCCTCCCTGATTGTGCCTCAGGTGTCAGCAGATAATCAGGAAAGTGTGCCGGAGTCATTAGCTGAAGATCAAGCTGAGAAATGCTGGTCTGATGCAAGGCTAAGACGCAGGCAGAAACGTGACATACAACGTAAAAAGAAAAGAGACTGACACGCCCCTCAGGGAATATAAGGAGGCGTGTTAGTTCTGAATCCCTGTTCAGGTCAAATTGTCTTTTGGAGCTAGCAGTTCGGATGAATTATTCTGTGTGACGGTCACTTCTAATTTATTGCTTTGCTCGTTATCGGACTTGGTAGGCAGCTTCTGGGAAAACTGCCAAGGACAAATTCAGCCAAGGGAAGTTAACTCTGTCGCTTCTGTTTCTGTCTGTTTGAGTATTTTCCTTTGGAAATTTGGACTCTCACCTTGTGGCTACAGGTGAGACAGAACACCAGAGTATTTTTTATTTGAACAGAAAAATTGATGTAGAGATGGATAAGCATGCCACACAGCTAGGTTGATCTTAAACTACAGGCGTACCATCTTGGTCCCAAAACGCTACCAATTTTTATAATTTCAATCTCAAGTTGTTAAGAAATTTTGTTATGTTCAATTAGATTCTTATTCGATTGATGGAAAATAGAATATATTTTATCAATAAAAAATTGAAAATGATTGATTTGCTTTATTTCCCTAATAGAATCATCTAAAACAAGTTGCAGGCGATGTTAAAACAGTGCCATATTATAATATTAGGAAACGCTTTGGCTATCCTAGTACTTACCTCAGATTTTCTCCCAAGCATAACACTGGCTCCATTAGAACAAAATCCAGTTAAATGTTTCTCCAGATAGTTTAAACCCAACTTTATTCAAACTTTCTATAACCTAACAATATATCATCTCTGCATCTTGTCTATCTAATTCTACTAGTTCAAGGAAAATTGTTGGTGAGAAAGCTGGACCCTCAACTTTTAAGTACAGTATAAGAACTGGTTTGGAAGATATAGTTGAGGCTTCATCAATTATCAAACAGATTTTGCAAGTTTTCTCAATAATTTTGGTTAAAAAAATGTTTCCTGATATCTTTTGCAACTGCAGTTCTATGTGAATGCAACCCTGTTCCCAAATCTACACCATTTCTTTTTTGTAACTCAGTCAGATCTTCTATATATGAAAATGGTCTGCACATTTGTGCCAGACTATAAACTGTAATAAACACTCTACATGTACTACCCAGTTATTTCTCACTCATCTTCTTCAATCCTTTGCTTATGGCATCATGCTCACATTGCTTTAACTTCTCTGTACAGATGTTGTGAGCTTTAGATGAGAAATGTTCCTTCAATTTCTTTCTGAGGGAAGCTTGTTGGATTTCTTTACTCCTTCCTGATGGTTTAATTTGGTAATTCTTCCACTCCTTAGCTCCATGGACACTTTTTTCTTTGGTCAAAATTTCAAATCTTCTGCAATACTTGAACCTAATTTTTTCTGGGAAACGTCTAGTCCATCATATTTTTCCCTAAAATGATTGTACTGCTGCAGTGTCCAGCTGTCAGGAAGGTTCCCTTCAATGTCTGATTCAACTCTTCCAGTACCTGATGATGTGCTGGCTCTTTCCTCTGGTCCTGGTGTGGATGATGTACTGGTTCTTTCCTCAGGTCCTGGTGTGGATGATGTGCTGGCTCTTTCCCCTGGTCCTGGTGTGGATGATGTGCTAGCTCTTTCCCCTGGTCCTGGTGTGGATGATGTGCTGGCTCTTTCCACTGGTCCTGGTGTGGATGATCTGCTGGCTCTGCTTTCTTTGATGGATGATGTGCTGGCTCTGCTTTCCTCGGACTCCAATGGTTGTGGTTGTGACTCTTTTGGATCTCCTTTTGTTTTCTTGCCGAAGAAAGCAGATAAATTCATTTGCCTTTTCATCTTGGCAATATGCTGCAAAAAAACCCCAACAACAGTGATTTGGACTCGATTGTTGTAAGTTGAGTGGTGAAGGCAGTAGCAAGCAAAGAAAGCAGGCGAGGAACAGAGATCAGTAATATTCAGTTACTTTTAAAAGTCCCTTACACTATAGCTAGTTAGTGTTTAAAAGATCTTATGGAAGAGGAACAAGTTTCACTAGACAAGAATGAGACGGAACTGAAAGTGGATTTGAAAATGACAGTCTATAAAAAAGATGTTGCACTGTGTATATAAAAGAATGGCCGATAGTTCCATAATTACAATTGATTAATTGAAAAAGAAAAATTTGAAATGGAAATACTATTAACAAACCCAGGGAGTTTGTTATATTGTGCCAGTGGGGGCACAAAAAATCTTTTCTAGCCAAGACTACTTACCTGGACCAACAGTCCCTAATGGAATGCTCTCTCTATAGCAGAGAGAGAGAAGCCAGAAGAAGCCATGTTTGGTCACCTAACCTTTTTAGAATGCAGCTTAAAAATATACTGAAGCTTTTTACAGCCTTATGCAGATATATATAGTCCAAAAAATAGATGATAGTACAAAATCATCTAAGAAGTTAAATTACAAATGGAATTGATAGGCACATTCACAGAGCAATACTGAATTCTTTTTCTGAAATTTATTCCTCAGTTTAAAAAACTGGAATATATGAATTCAGTATTGGGCACTGCTAGTGTAGCTATTCAAGAGGATATAGTGTCCAGGTTAGCAAAAATGGTAAAACAACATATAAATTTAAATTTTAAAACCAGAAATATTTTGTTGGTATCCACATAAAGGGAGTACACTACATATTTAATGTTATGCGTGTTAACAGAGGCTAGAATTGTTTGCGCAATAGTGGAAAAATGAAGAGATCCCCATAGATGAAAATGAAATTAAAAAAATACAATGTGCAGAAATGAATAGAGATAAGAGGTAGAAATTAGGCAGAGAATGATCATTGCTATGTATGAATTAAATACAGAAGGTTGATAATTATAAACATTGTTGATACAATTAACAAAATTAGAAATAAGTCAGTACAAAGAAATGTAAATAATTTTTCTGTTCCACTGCTGTACTTATTGATATTTGTTTCTGCTTTGCTTTTTCATTTATGAAATATTTTATAATACTTTATAATATAAGTATAGTAGAATTACAGAGGTAAGGTAAAGTAAGGATATATTGTTGTAGAATAGATTGATGATGATAAAATGAACATTATAAAGTAAATTAAGTAAAAATGGTGATTTGCTCACATCAAATGATGTAATATTAGTAGTCTAGTAAGTAAGTAATAATAGTAATAATATAAATATATATAGTGGATTTCTGATCTAAGGATTAATGCAAATTGGAAGAGAAAGACTGCAGAGATTGTGCACAAGTGATTTGTACCAACCAACACACTATGTAACTGAAGATGGTTTATGTTTATTTGTTTTGTTTATGTTTAAAAAAACACTTTTATTTTAAAAAAATCAATTTATGCATGCATGCAACTTCTTATTACATTGATGTTGCTATATATTGATTTAAGCAGAAACATACAATGTATAACATCAATGTAACAAGAAATTGCCTGTCTCCCTTTTGGTAAGTTGCTTTTTTATATTTATGTATTTATATATATTTTTTACTATCTGTTTTTGTTTTTATTAATCATAAAAACAAAACAGATTCTAAAGAAATAAACACATAAATAAAATTATTTTACTATTTATCTTGATGTTTCTTCTTTGCTTAAAAAAATATCAAGATGAATAGTAAAATAATTTTTATTTATGTGTTTATTTATTTCTTTAGTATCTGTTTTGTTTTTATGATTAATATATTTTATACATAAATATAAAAAAGCAACTTACCAAAAAGAGACAGGCTATTTGGCTAGCCAACTATGCTGGGGTCCTCCTCAGTCTTCTAGCTTGCTGTGGCGAGGACGGCCGGCCCAGGAGTCGGCTCTCTACCGGGCTGGCGGTGGCAGTGGTAGGAGAAGGTAGGTGTTATGTTCTGAGAACCCTAGGAGTTCTCACTCAGGTCCATTCACTTTGCGGGGGCGTTCTTCCCCTTCACTCATTGGTTGGTTCTCCCCAGCAGCCAGCTATAAAAGCAGGCTGCGGGGTCCAACCAGTCGCTGATCGCTGCAAGCCAGTTCCCGGCTTGGCAAGCACGGTTAGCCCTTTATTGTTATAATAAAGTATTGTTGCACTCATGCTCTGGTTCAGCCTCTCCTTTCCCAAACTTAACACTGGCGACGAGGATGGGATGGCTACCAGAAGCACCATGCAACCGCTGAGTCACTAGCCGCCGATCCGCAGCCAGAGAGAGAGCGATCGGCCGGCGATAAGAGCAACGCTGATCCGCAGCCAGATAGAGCGGTCAGCAAGCAAAAAGAGCGAACGCTGATCCGCTGACAGAGAAAGCAGTCAGCAAGCACTAAGAAGCGAACACTGATCCGCAGCCAGAGAGAGCGGTCAGAATCGAAAGTTAGAAGCGTCTGTAGCCGCTTGTTAGCCCAGCTACAGGAAAAGTGAAGCGCTGTGAGCCGCAGCCGCTCGTTTGTTTAGGCGCAAAATTCAAACGGCTGTCATTTGAATTTCAAACCTAAAAGGTACAGCGCAGTGCTGTAGTCAAGTCACTGACGCCCACACAGGCGCGAATTCAAACGCTGCCAACGGTTGATAGCCGAACCGTGTGCTAGCCCAGAGAGAGAGAGAGGATTGCGAAAAGCCTCTCCAGAGCTGAAATCACTTGCCTGCCACAGGCACTAGAACCTTTTGCCGCTGCCCCAGAGAGATTTTGTCCACAGGTTGTTCCACCGGTCCCATCACCATGAATTCCAATCCAGTCTTCCCAGCGTTCAAACCGGATGAGGAGAAGTGGGAATCATACAAGAACCGCTTCAACCATTATATCGATGCAATCAGGCTGGCTGATGCTGGGGAGCATCGGAAAAAATCGTATTTCCTGATCTACTGTGGAGCCATCGTTTTCGATACTGCCACAGCCCTCGTGGCTCCACGTGAGTTGAAAAACGTTCCTTGGTCTGAACTACTTGAAATCCTCACTAACCACTATTCTCCCAGGCCCTCACAGATTTCCAGGAGATTCACCTTCCGTATGAGGAAGCAATCGGACAAGGAGACCATCAATCAGTACATGGCCTCCCTCAGAACAGCAGCACTGCATTGTGGGTTTGGAACCTACATGGAGGACATGCTCCTCGATCAACTAGTCTGCGGGGTCAAGGACCTCCACCTTCAGAGGCGCCTTCTCGCTAAAAAGGACCTCAACCTAGCGCAAGCCGTCGAGGAGGCCTTGGCAGCAGAACTGGCAGCGCACTCAGCCACCGAAATCCATGGCCCGACTGCAAAGCTAACGACAGTTCCAGTCCACTCCGAGGAGGTGGTAGCAGAGGAAGCCCCTAGTGATGAAAACGACGTCCACCGCCTCTCCAACGCCAGACGGCCGCAGGTAGGAGCCAAACAAGAAAACATCGGTCCGCCCAAGCACATCACCCTGTGCCTAGCCTGTGGTGGATCTCATCTGAGGGCCACCTGCAAGTTCAAAGGAGCCACCTGCAATAACTGCCATAAAAGGGGGCACATCGCGAGAGTCTGCCAAGCCCCTCAAAACCCAGCACAAAGGCACCCCCTTCTCACACTCTGGACCGCAGAGGCAAGTATTGAACTGTCGCACTCACCACCATGCCAAGCACACTTGCCACACTGTTAGTAAAATCTCTCTCTCTGTTTACTTAGAAGGTAAACCGTGCCGCATGGAGGTTGACACAGGGTCAGCGCTCTCAATTATCTCGTGGAACACCCTCAAGAGGCTCCAGCCCAGCCTATCAACTAGCCGGCTCCAGAAGTGCCAGTTTAGCCTGAAGGACTACCAGGGGAGGACCATTCCTGTAATCGGCAGAGGCAAGTTCCTTGTCAATTTTAGAGCTTTTAAAGGTCACCTACCTCTAGTGGTAGTTAACGGCAATCTCCCTACTTTATTGGGGCTCGATTGGTTTCCCCATCTCGGCCTAGGGCTAACAGGAGTCCATGCTGTCTCAACCTCTGACACTGACTCCTTATTCGCTGATTACTCAGATGTATTCAGCGATGAGCTGGGGTGTTATAACGGTACCCCTATCTCATTCTCAGTCGACCCCAGGCAGTCCCAAACAGACTTAAACCGCTGCGGAGGGTCCCATTCGCTATTCGCCAAAACTAGATGCGGAATTGGATAAACTGTTAAAACAAGGGGTCATTGAGCCAACAGATTTCGCCAAATGGGAGACGCCATTGTCACACCCTCAAAAAGACGGTAGCCTGAGAATTTGCTCGGACTACAAGACCACAATCAATAAGTTTCTACAAGTCAGCGCTTACCCAGTGCCCGTCATTCAGCATTTATTACACACTTTTGAACCCGCAGCATTTTTGCCAAATTGGACATGTCTCAAGCGTATTAACAGTTCCCTGTTGACAACCAAACAGCGGAACTCCAGACCATTGTCACTCACAGGGGTGCTTTCCGATGCAAGCGTCTCCAATTTGGCGTAAGTGTTGCCCCAGGTATTTTTCAATCCCTCATGGAGCGGATTTTGCAGGGCCTCCTGGTGTAGTACCCTACTCGACGACATCTTAGTCTCGGCCAGGGACAGACCCCAACTCTTCCAGAGAGTCAGAGCAGTGTTAGAGAGGTTCAGACAGCATGGCCTCAAATTGAAAAAAGAAAAATGCGCCATTGCCACTAGACAGGTGGACTTTCTGGGTTATAAAATTGACGCCTCAGGCATTCACCCCTGGAGTCCAAGGTTAAGGCAATTCACGAGGCACCCACTCCAACCTCCAAAACTGAACTACAGGCCTTCTTGGGGCTATTGAACTTTACGCCTCCTTCTTGCCCCATAAAGCATCAGTAGCTGAACCCCTACACAGATTACTGGAAAAAATCACCTTGGCACTGGGGGCACAAAGAAGACGCTGCTTTTCACGCCGTCAAATCACTACTCACGCCAGAGGCGGTACTTATTCAATTCGACCCCAACCTTCCATTAGTGCTGGCAGCAGACGCATCTCCCTTTGGAATCGGGGCAGTATTAAGTCACAGGCTTCCCAATGGCGCCGAGGCTCCCATTGCTTTTTTCTCCAGGACGCCTCTACAACAGAGCGCAATTACAGCCAGATCGATAAGGAAGCTCTAGCAGCTGTTGCAGCAGTGAAAAAATTTCACGAGTTTCTCTTTGGCCATTTTTTCGAGCTGGTCACGGACCACAAGCCCCTCCTGGGTCTACTAGCTGGGGACAAACAGACCCCTCAGGTCCTTTCTCCTAGAATGACGAGATGGACCCTCTTCCTTGCAGCCTACTCCTACAGACTCATACACCGTCCAGGTAAAACATTGTCCCACGCTGACGCTCTCAGCCGCTGTCCCTTGCCAGCTCCAGCTGAAGACCCTGCTCCTGTCCACGCTATTTTTGAGGTCACCCAACTGGACCTCCCCATCACTGCCCTTGACATTGCTGCTAAAACCAAGGCAGACAAAACGCCGCCCAGGTGCTCGACTGGGTGAGGAGGGGTGGCCGGGTTGTAATGTTGAAAACAAATTCACACCTTTCAAGACCCGCATGCAGGAATTGTCCAGTTTGCAGGGCTGTCTACTGTGGGGCACTCGAGTGGTCATCCCGACCTCACTGCGCACCCGAATTCTGGAGGCGTTGCATGAGGGACACCCTGGCATCGTTAGAATGAAGGCATTAGCACGCAGCTATGTATGGTGGCCGGGCCTCGACGAGGACGTCGTCAGATGGGTAAGTTCCTGCAACATTTGCCAGGAATCCCGTCCTGCTCCTCCTATTGCCACCCCTACTAAATGGGAGAGCGCCAGCGCTCCGTGGTCCAGAATTCACATCGACCTGGCCGCCCTTTGCATGGGAAAATGTTCCTAGTAGTCGTGGACTCCTATTCTAAATGGATTGATGTAGCACAGCTATCCACGACCACCACACAAGCAATTACCAAAGTATTAACTCGCCTGTTTGTAACACACGGGCTACCCGACTCCATTGTCTCTGACAATGGCCCACAGTTCGCATCAACCGAGTTCAGCCGTTTTGCTGCCAACCTGGGTATCCGCCACATTTTCACAGCCCCATTTCATCCTGCCAGTAACGGATTGGCTGAAAGGGCCGTCAGGACCACTAAAGAAGCCCTGGCGAGATTCAGCAGGGATGATTGGCACCACAAACTCGCGCGTTTCCTGATGAGCCAGCACTCAACTCCTTGTTCAGTCACCAATAAGTCCCCAGCTGAGCTCCTGATGGGCAGGCGCCTGAGGACTGTATTGGACAGACTGCACCCTCAATACTGCCCTGACTCTCCCCTCGCTTCCACATCGGGGTTAGACATTTTATCTTACAGGAGCCAGTATTCGCGAGGAACTTCGCTGGAGACCCCCTGTGGATCCCGGGCGAGATCGTGGCCATCACCGGACCCAGGTCGTACGAGTCAGACTGGAGGACGGTCGTGTCTGGAGAAGGCACCTGGACCAGCTGCGTAGGCGCCTCAGCACCTCGCTAGCAGGGACCCAGAATTACAAAACGAAGGAGGCCTCAACATCAACCCCACATCCACATCCTTCCCGGCGACCAGCTTACACCGGCAGCCATTCCAGAAAGCCCGAACATGGACAGCGGCGCCCAGACAGCTGACCAGTCCGATCCAGTCTACAGGAGCACGTCCCCAGTGACCAACCCTACGAGTCCCGGACCTGCCCGAACCGAGGGGCACGTTGGTGACACTTTACCAGCTCTGCCTTCCCAGGCAGACCCTGAACGGACAGACAGCGCCCAGAGCTGCGCCTGTTCCGGGCGCCAGCATAAACTTCCTGCCTACCTCAAAGACTATGCGTGTTCGCATCTGGGGGAAGGGGTGTTATGTTCTGAGAACCCTAGGAGTTCTCACTCAGGTCCATTCACTTTGCGGGGGTGTTCTTCCCCTTCACTCATTGGTTGGTTCTCCCCAGCAGCCAGCTGTAAAAGCAGGCTGCGGGGTCCAACCAGTCGCTGATCGCTGCGAGCCAGTTCCCGGCTTGGCAAGCACGGTCAGCCCTTTATTGTTATAATAAAGTATTGTTGCACTCATGCTCTGGTTCAGCCTCTCCTTTCCCAAACTTAACAGTAGGGGACTGACCCAGCAAGAGTTGCTGCTTTGCCTCCTCACTACCAATCGGTGGTGGGAAGGCAAGGCAGCAACCCTTGGGCTGTGGTGGGCAAGGGAAGGTGGCGGGCTAGCACTGGTGGGCTAGCCAAGATGGCAGCCACCATGTGAGTGAGGCAGCAGCACTGGACCTGGGAGTCAGCTGACGACAGCAAGAGGAGGTAGGGGACTGGCCCAGCAGGAGCTGCTGCTTTGCCTCCTCACTACCAATCATTGGTGGGAAGACAAGGCATCAACCCTTGGGCCGTGGTGGGTGAGGCAGCGGCGCCAGGCCTGGGAGTCAGCTGGTGGCACCGGTGGCAAGAGGGGGTAGGGAACCGGGCCAGCAGGAGCTGCTACTTTGCCTCCTCACTACCAATTGGTGGTGGGAAGGCAAGGCAGCAACCCTTGGGTCACGGTGGGCAAGGGAAGGTGGAAGCTGGTGAGGCAGGGAGTGTCAACAAGGGCGGTGGGTGTCCCGTGATTTGGCAATCGACCAGGAGTGGCAGCGGTAGGTAGGCGACCTGGTTGGAGGCTGTACTTACCAATCTACATCTTTGGAGGACGGCGGGATAGGCAGCCAGGGCGGGCGAGGATGGCTAGCAGCAGCGGCGGCCAAGGCTTGCATCTTCTTTAAGGTAAGGCACGCATGTTGGACTCGGGAGGCAAGGTGGGCCTGGGAGGCAGGCCAGCCTGGTGAGGATGGTTAGCAGCAGTGGTGAGTGGGGCTGCGGCTTGCCCTCACTCACTCATCAGGGTGGCAGAAGGCAGGCAGCGGGGGAGAATGAGGAAGGAATTTTTGCCATGCGCAGTAAAAGAAACAGGTTTTTTTTTAAAAAATGGAGGCTTTTACTTTGGTTCTTAGAACTACTGGTGACGTTAACAACCATTGAAACCCCACCCCTGATCATGCCCCTTCAAATTTAATAACCTTTGTTGTCACAGATTTACTCATTCTTTCCTCCAGACAAGTGCAGAGGCCTGGTAGTATAATTTCCAAACTGACAACCCAAAGCCTCCTTTGTATTTAGCATCTTGTAGCAATTTCAAGGATTTTTATACAGCATTTTGTATTTTAGAGATGTATTTTGTTATTTGATTTTAATTAGTTTGTCTTATGAAGGATGGCAATGAGTTGGGGTTTTAATTCTGTCTTGAATGGATTACCAAATCTGTATTTTTAAAAGGCGGCCTCCTTAGTTTCTGGGGCAGAGAGAGACTGAGTCTGCTTTCTGTCTTTTAAGAAGATGTTTCTCTGTTTCTCATTTAGGGAAATATAATATTCTTTCTTTTTAATATTTCTCAAAATATTTCATTCTTCTAGGAGAGGGCTTCCCATACCTTCCAAACATGAAAATTTATTTTCCTCATGCTGTTCAACTGCTACATGTTTACTTAAATTTAGAGTAGTATGTTTCTATATTACATGTTTGAATCTCTATTATAAAAAGTTGAAAAGTTTATAATTTGTTTTATGCATTTTTTATTTTGTCACCTTTTAAATTTCCTCCCTTTTTTTACCCTTCCCAATTTCTCCCTTTTATATTATTTTGTATTTTATTATTCCTTTGAAATTCAGTAAAATTATTTTTAAAAGTGTGTGTGCTATGGTTTTTTAGATGATTTTTAAGGAATATTTGTAAATGTCATGACATCATTACATAAGAGTACACTTCAGTGGCTGTTGCCAAACCGTCAATCCAAGACTAATATTAGTGCTACAGGTAACTTTTTGAAGAACCAGAGTAGAATGGGGAAAAAACTTCAAATCACCCCAAAACAGTAGCTACAGATCTGACACCTTCCTAATGAAATAATAGGTTGCATTTTAGTCTAAGAAAGAACATGCAAGTTCATTTGCTGAAAATCCCACTTATGAAACATAAGTATTCATTCTTTGTGGCTAGATGAAGTGTTCTCCATGGGAATCACACAATAGTTTTAAGTGTTCCCAACCTAAAATGCTTCATAGTATTTTGAGCACTCTGTAGAATTCTAGCGGGGTTACCCATCAAAGTATTTTAGTTGCAGTACTTCAGGAATAAAGCAGCCTGACTTACTTGGATTGGCAGAAATTGGGACAATCCATTCCCAGTATTTAAAGTCCTCATTACCCTCTGTCTGACCTTTAAAAGAGTGGTTTCAACATTTCCATGAATTACCTTTAAAAGATTATCTTCATTCTTCTAAGGCATGGTGACTGACTGTATGATTCAGGGTGTTTTCACTCTTCTTTCATAACCACAAGGTATTCTTGTATGCAGAGACAGTTATAATAAAAGGGAATATTTGGAAAAATGATTAATAACAGCAGCTTTTATTTGTGCCTTTTCTTTCTTATAAATGTCAGTTTTATAACTGAATGGTTGGATTTGGAAAGCAAATCTTTTGTTGTGCCAACTATTTTATTTCTACAAGAGGCTCAGTGTCAATAAGGCTTTCAATTAAATAAGTTGCATATTTTTCATCCATTGTAGGAAGTATGGGGGCTTCTGCTTCTTTTATCTTTCACATTTCTCCAGCAAGGAGCTCATTGGATTTCTCTTATAGCTCACATTATTGGGTAGTAGATAATGGATGCAAAGGAAAAGTCAACCAATAAAGATAACAGCCCAAATGCAAGGAGTAATCTAATTCCTGTTTGATTATGGAAAATGTTTTCTTTGCCTAGACTTAATCTGCTTGAATGCTGAATAAATTTTTATTTTTCCTGTTTGCTTCTGATGATACCTAACTGTAGCCACATGTTGTGCGATGGTGTGGTAGACTTGTCTTGCAGGGGGACAAGGTCGGAATTGCTTCCAGATGGCCTGGGAGTTGTATGCATACAAAAAGAACAAATTTGTAACCACCATAACCTATTGCTTACCCATGGAACTAAACAACAATTACATATTACCTGAGAATATCACTGTTTCAACGTAACATTTAAGAAACAATGCAGATCTCTTCACAATCATACCATTGATTTGGAAGGTAAATTGCAAACAGATAAACAGGATGATTTCAATCCATCAGAGGGCATTATAAAGGTAATGCTAGGAACATCTGAATCTACATTTAAATAAATAATTCCCTCAACGCTGTCCAACTATTTACAAAGTCTGCATTACTATTACTGTTAATTTTCTCATCACTCCTTATCACCCATCCCCTCCCACTTGTGACTGTATGACTGTAACTTTGTTGCTTGTATCCTTATGACTGTATTCATATTGACTGTTTCCTAGTATGATTTGATTGCTTATTGTAATCTATGACTACTATTAAGTGTTGTACCTTATGATTCTTAACTCTTGATGAATGTATCTTTTCTTTTATGTAGACTGAGAGAATTTGCATCAAGACAAATTTCTTGTGTGTCCAATCACACTTGGCCAATAAAGAATTCTATTCTATTCTATTCTATTCTATTCTATTCTATTCTATTCTATTCTATTCTATTCTATTCTATTCTATTCCATTCCATTTCATTCTAATTCTATTCTATTCTATTCTATTCTATTCTATTCTATTCTATTCTATTCTATTCTATTCTATTCTATTCTATGAGAGAAGAGGAATGGAGAGAGCCCAGGGGGGCGGGGCTGTGCAGGGGGGCTGTATAGGTATCTGATGTAATTTGCCTAGCTTCACCTGCTGCTTCGTGTCTGTTAGGAAGCTTATCGTGTGGGATGCTACCAGTTTGGCAGCATCCCAGAACCGGTAGCTGTGAAGAGCAGCTGAAACCGAACCAGTTGGGTGTTTGGCCCACCCACCTGCCCGGGCTCTAGGCTGTCCTCTATTCCCTGCTTTTCCCTCCTCAGCTGCTATGTGTGGCACAATTGAGGTTGAAAAAGCAGGAAACAAGAGGATTTTCAAATGCTGCATACCCATGTGCAGCGCTTGTCAGCTGTTCAGGCAGCAGAGTTGATTTCTTGCAAATGCTGCATACATGGGTAGTTCGGAGAACCGGCAAATCGATCTACTGGCTGGGCCCGTCCCTCCCCACCCATTCACTCCTTACCTGGCATGCAAGCCATCCAACTTGCCTGGTTTGGTGAGTTGCTAGTTTTCCATTTTTTTCCCTGACCATCAGTTGTTCTGCTCTGCCGGGAGATTTAGATTAGTTAGAAAGCAGGAAATCCTTGGATTTCTTGCTTCCTAGCTAATCTAAAAGCACAGCTGAACTTTCCTTAGGACTGAAGCTTCTAGTTTTCATTGCAGAGTCATATTCAGGTAGCTGATTGGAGATAGATAGATTTCTAAAGTGACTCTGTGATTCTGTAAACAACTCAATCAGCCTGCCTGCTTTGCCTGCTTTTGGGTAAAAGTTGCTCTTTTTAAAATAAAAATTTCAGTATTTACATACATGGTGTTTTGTGAGTTAATTTTATGAGTTTGCTTGCAAGCAAATTTTATGTGACAGACTCAGGTAGCCGGTTTGAGATAGATAGATCTCTAAGTGAATCTGTGATTCTGTGAGCAACTCAATCTGCCTGCCTGCTTTGCCTGCTTTTGGGTAAAAGTTGCTCTTTTTTATAAAAAATTCAATATTTACATTAATATTTGCATTAATATTTATAATATTTACATACAAGCCATGCCTACCCAGTCACATGACCACCAAGCCATGCCCAGTCAGCAAGCCATATTCACCCAGTCATATGACCACCAAGCCACACCCACAAATTAGGCCACACCCACAGAACCGGTTAAGAAATTTAAATCCCACCCTTGAAGCTTATGATCCACTTACAAGTGTGATCAGGCACAGCTAGCTGATTTTGTTTAATTAGAAGAATATCTGAAATGATGGTATTGAATGCTGAGTTGAAGTCTACAAAGGAGACCTTTGCATAGATCTTTGGACATTCAAGATGTTGTAGGATGTAGTGCAGAGACATAGTAACAGTATCATCTGTCAATCTATTTGCTTGGTAGGCAAATTGCAAGGCGTCTAATAGCAGGTCTGTGATGGTTTTCAGGGGGGCCACCACTAGCCTTTCAAAGATTTTCATAACTCAGATGTTAGAACAACTGGTCTGAAATCATTCAGTTGCTCTCTTGTTTATAAAAAAATCAATATTTATATACATGGTGTTTTGTGAGTTAATTTTGTGAATTTGCTTGCAAGCAAATTTTATGAATTTACTTGTGTGACAGACTCAGGTGGCTGATTGGAGTTATATAGAGCTCTAAGTGAATCTGTTATTCTGTGAGCAACTCAGTCTGCCTGCCTGCTTTGCCTGCTTTTGGGTAAAAGTTGCTTTTTAAAAATAAAACATTAAATATTTATATAAATATTTATAATATTTACATTCAAGCCATGCCCACCCAGTCACATGCCCACCAAGCCATGCCCAGTCAGCAAGCCATATCCACCCAGTCACATGACCACCAAGCCACACCCACAAATTAGGCCACACCCACAGAACCGGTTAAGAAATTTAAATCCCACCCTTGAAGCTTATGATCCACTTACAAGTGTGATCAGGCACAGCTAGCTGATTTTGTTTAATTAGAAGAATATCTGGATGATGGTATTGAATGCTGAGTTGAAGTCTACAAAGGAGACCTTTGCATAGATCTTTGGACATTCAAGATGTTGTAGGATGTAGTGCAGAGACATAGTAACAGTATCATCTGTCAATCTATTTGCTTGGTAGGCAAATTGCAAGGCGTCTAATAGCAGGTCTGTGATGGTTTTCAGGTGGGCCAGCACTGCCCTTTCAAAGATTTTCATAACTACAGATGTTAGGGCAACTGGTCTGAAATCATTCAGTTCCTTAATGGAAAGTTTCTTTGGCACTGGGATGATAGTAGAATGTTTGGAGCAAAAAAGAACATAGCATATTTCTAATGATTTATTAAAGATGGGGGTGAACATGGGACTAGTTGGTCAACACAAGCTATTAAGCAAGAAGGAGTTATTTTCCCTGGGCCTGGTGTTTTTCCTGGCTTTTGTCTGTGAAATAGACCTTGCACTTCATTGTCAGCCATGTGAGCTTTAATCACCAGAGGTGGTAGGCTCAATGGGATGGAATAGGTTGTAGGAAGCTTGGCTGTTGTTGGTGTGTCTAGTAGAGTGGCAGTAGTTTTCGCTCAAACCTACAGTAAAAAACATTCAGGTCATTTGCCAATTGTTGATTTCCTTCAGCATGGGAAGCAGGTTTGCTGTAGCCGGTGATATTTTTAAAAGTTTTCCACATGTTTACTGGTTCATTTGTTGATAACTAATTTTTAGCTTTTGAGAGTAGCTTCTTTTTGCTGCTCTGATCTGCCTTGTTATTATGTTTCTGGCCTGGTTTTACATCATTCTGTCACCTTTTCTGTAGGTTCCTCTTTGGCATGATATAGCTATTTATGTTTAGCTGTGAACCAAGGTTTGTTGTTCCTGTATATTCATAGGTTTCTAGTTGGCACACAAAGGTCTTCACAAAACTGATATATGATGTTACAGTATCTGTGAGTTCATCCAAGTTTGCAGAGATATCTTCGAAAACATTCCAATCAGTGAAGTCAAGAAAAGACTGTGACTTCAACTTTGCCTCCTCAGTCTAAGTCCTCACTGGTTTAATTGTTGGTTTCATGGTTTTAAGTCTTTGTCTGTAAACAGGTACAAGATGAATCATACAATGATCAGAGTGTCTCACAGCTGCTCATCATAAAGACTGATAAGCATCTTTTAATGTTGTGTAGAAATCATCTAAAGTATTCTTGCCTCTCATGAGACAATTGACATGCTGAAAATATTTTGGTAACTCTTTGCTTAAGTTAGCACTGTTGAGATTATTCCAGTTTTTCAAGAAATGATGTATTGGCAAACTTCTTTTCCTAGAGTACCTAGATATAGCTGAAAATATTCCAGCTTCAAATTTGGGAAACCAGTGACAATCATATTTTTTAAAAAAAGTTTTATTGATTTTAACAACAAACAAAACCACATAAAACATACAACATAAAACATAAAACATCCTCCTCCTTCATAGATTTACACAGGTTTGGTTTACCACTTTTTTGGTTTACCACTTTTTTTTGTGCATCCGTTTCCTAGACGCCATTATAGTTATATTACATAATCACTCATATTATCAATCAACAATTGTATAACCTAGTATCATTACTAAGAAATCATTTAACTATAATTTTGTTAATTCATACTTTAATGAGATAACTATAATTTACTTAATTTATTTTACAACAAATCATAAAATCATACCAAATCTATCTTAGTAAAGTTTTATAAAAGTAATATCAAAGAAAAAAGAAAAAGAAAATATATATTCATTATATCCTAAGTCTAAATATTCTATTATTATGTTTTATTATCTAACCATTGATAAAAAAGATCCCAAACTTCATAAAATTGTTTATCTTCTTGTTCTCTAATTTCAAATGTCAATCTACTCATTTCAGCACAATCCAATATTTTCTTAATAGTTTCTTCCTCTGATGGAATTTTCTCACTCTTCCAATTTTTAGCAAATGCAATCCTAGCCGCTGTTAATACATTTACAATCAAGTACTTCAAATTTTTATTATATGTATCAGGTAAAATTCCCAGTAAAAGAATCTCTGGTTTCAAGTCTATATGTGTCTTTATCATTTTTTCCAACCATATGCAAATTTTAGTTCAATATTTTCTAGCGTCCTCACAAGTCCACCACATATGGTAATATGAGCCAGGTATCTGATGACATTTCCAGCACTTTTCAGATTTATTCTTGAACATTCTTGCTATTCTTGTCGGGGGGAAATGCCACCTGTAAAACATCTTATACAAGTTTTCTTTATATGCTGTTGACATTGTCATTTTATAATTTTGAGACCACAATTTTTCCCATTTCTCTAAATCAATCCCATATCCAAAATTCTTCCCCCAAACAATCATCATTTCTTTAACTTGTTCCTCCTCTAATTTAATTTCCAGCAAATAACTATATAATTTTTTAATCGCTTTTTCATCAGTACCTGTCAAAATCCTATCTAAATCAGTCAATTTATCATAAAATCCCTCCGTTTTAGAATCTTTAAAATACCTTGAGTGTATTTGCGCATATGAGAACCAATTCATCCTTATGCCTTGTTCTTCTAGTTTTTGCATCATTTTAAGTTCACTCTTTTCATCCAATATTTCCCCATATTTAACTGTTTGTTCCTTCTTATATATTACAGGATAAGAAAAAGCTTCAATAGTTGATAACCAGACTGGGATTTTCAAATAACATTTTCTCTTAATTTTCTCCCAATTCAACCATAAAGACTCCCGTATGTAATGCCTTCTAAAATAGCCCTGCGATTTAGTTCCCTTATACCACAGAAAAGCATGCCATCCCAGTAATAAATCATGTCCTTCTAATGTCAACAATCTAGTCTTTCTTAATGTTATCCATTCTTTAGCCCACATTAAATTTGCAGCTTGGTAGTACAACTCCCAATTAGGAAGGCCAAATCCTCCTCTAATTCTAGCATCTTGTAGAAGTTTTAATTTTATTCTCGCTTTCTTACCTTGCCATATATACTTCAACACAATTTTATTTAATTCTTCAAAATAATCTTTGTCAAGCCTAATTGGTATTGTTTGAAACAAGTATAAGATTCTGGGTAAAATATTCATCTTGATTGTTGAAATTCTACCTATCAATGACAATTGTAAGTTTTCCCATTTCTTCAGATCAGATGCTATCTGTTGTTTAAGTTTAATATAGTTATTCTCTTTCAATGTGGTACATCTTGACGTCAAATGTATCCCCAAATATTTAACCTTGTTCGTAACTTTAATTTTCAATAAGTCTGCCAATTCAACTCTTTGTTTTAATAGCATATTCTTTGTCAAAATCTTTGTTTATCTTTATTTATTTCAAACCAGCCATCTCACCATACGTCTCTATCTTTTCCAATAGTTTTAAAGCTGTTTCTAGAGGATCTTCCAAAATGAAAACCAAATCATCCGCAAAGGCTTGCAATTTAAATTCCTCCTTCTTGACTTTCATTCCTTTTATATTTGGATCCTCTCTAACATTTCTATTCAACACTTCCAAAGTCAATACAAATAGCAAAGGTGATAATGGGCATCCTTGTCTTGTGCCTTTTCTTATATTAATAGAGTCTGTAAATTCTCCCTCTATCATTACTTTTGCCGTTTGCTTATCGTATATGGCTTCTATTGCTTGAATAAATTTTCTAGCGAAGCCCATCTGTTCCAATAACAAAAACATAAATCTCCAGTTCACATTATCAAATGCCTTTTGGGCATCTAGAAATATCAAAGCCATTTGTTTTTCAGGATGTGCCTCATAATATTCCAAAGTGTCCAGAATTACCCTCATGTTGTCTTTAATTTGTCTCTTTGGCAGGAATCTATTCTGATCAGGATGAATAAAGTTATTTAAGTATCTTTTAAGCCTTTCTGCCAAAATTGAAGCAAAGATTTTATAGTCTGCATACAGTAAAGAAATAGGTCTATAGTTCTTAATTTGTAATGGATCAGCCCCTTCTTTTGGAATAAATGTAATATAAGCTTCTGACCATGTTTTAGGTATTTTCTTATTTAACATAACTTCATTCATGACTTCTAGCAGTGGAGTGCTCAACGATTCTTGTAGTGTTTTATAGAATTCTGCCAGGAGCCCATCTGGACCTGGTGCTTTTCCATTATTCTGTCTGTTAAATGTTTCAGTTAGTTCCATCATTGTTATAGTGCTTTCTAACATTTTTTCAGTCTCTTCAGATACTTAGGTAAGTTGGCATTTTGTAAATAAAGTTTAATTCTTTCCTCGTCAAAATCCTCCTGCTTATATAATTGTCCATAAAAGTCTTGAATAATTTCCCATTTCTCCTTATTACCATAACACATTTGACCTTGATCATCTATTAGCTGTAATATTTTCCTAGATTCTTTCTCCTTTCTCAATTTATATGCTAACCATCTACCTGGCTTATTTGCATCTTCAAAATAGTTCTGTTTAGCACTTCTAATTTTTTGTGCCAGTTCTTCTTTCTCTGCCTGACCCATCTTATGTTTAATTATATCCATTTTGAGTTTAATATCTTTTTTCTGTGGCATATTCTGCAATTCTTTTTCCAGTTTTTTGTGATCATCTTCTAAAGCTTTGATAGTTTGCCTCCTCCTAATATTCTTTTTCTTTGTATAGTCTATTATTAATCCTCTCGCATATGCCTTCATTGTATCCCAAACATTCTGCATTGAAGTATCTTCTTTTTTATTTTCACTGAAAAAGAAAGCCAATTCTTTGCCCATCCATTGTGTGAAATCTTTTTCCTTTAAAATAGTATTATTTAATGTCCATCTAGATCTTCATTTTTGTCCTTTCCATTTAATTGTCATTGGATTATGGTCTGCCCATATACTTGTTTCAATATTTATTTCTTGAATGTTAGATATTAATTCTGATGAAGTCCAAATCATATCTATTCTGGACCATGATAAATGTCTATTTGAATAAAAAGTATATTGTTGAGTTTTACCATTTCTTTCTCTCCATATATCTTTTAGATTTAATTCATCTATCATTTTGAAAAAGGATTTAGGGAGAGTCTTTCTATTTTGTCTTGATGCTGTTGCTGTATAGTCCAATTTATTATCTACAATTCCATTAAAATCTCCCATCATAACTATATTAATATAGTCCAGCCCAATTGTTTTCATATGTAACTTTTTATAAAATTCTTCTTGCTTGTCATTCGGGGCATAAATTGCAACCAGGAGTGTTTTTGTATTGTCATCCACTATTTCAACCATTAATACTCTTCTGTCTTCATCAGTATAAATCAGTTTTGCTGCAATAGTTTCTTTAATGTACAAGACCACTCCTCTTTTCTTACAATGAGTCAAGGAAGTAAAAATTTTCCCCAATTTTGGTCGTGTCAATAATCATTGATGTTGTTTTTTATATATAAATTTTATTGAATTTACAATTAAAAAATAACATAACAACATTACATATGCAACAGAGAGAAAAAAAGAAGAAAGAAAGAAGAGAAAGAGAGAGGAAAAGAAAAAAAAAAACGCTCGGTCTTGCGACCGAAAAAGGAGAAAAAGAAGTATAAAAGAGAGAAAAAAAACAAAGAGACGGAAGAAAAAAGAAAATATGTTAAAACCAAACAGATATTCTTTTTGACAGTCTGCAAGATCCAATTCTCCTACCTTACTTTAAATATACACATCTTATCACTATTTATGCTTAAATTACCCATTATTCCTTGAACAGTTTATCTCTGATATAACCAATTGTACCACGCATTCCAATTATTATCAAATGCTGAAGACTCTTTATTTTTAAGAGCTATGGTTAAATTGTCCATTTCTGCGCAGTCACATATTTTCTGAATGACCAATTGATCTGTAGGTAAACAGGATGATTTCCAGCACTGGGCAAATGCTAATCTGGCCACAGTTAGAATATGAATTATTATATATTTCGTCTTTTTAGGAAAATGTTTATCAGAGATCCCTAGTAGGAAGAACTCTGGTTTGTATTCGATTTGTTCTTTGGTTATCTCCTCCAGCCATTTTCTAATTTTTTGCCAGTATTTCTGGGCTTCTTTACAGGTCCACCACATATGAAAGTAGGTTCCCTCTATGTTTTTACATTTCCAACATTTTGGACTAGAGTTTGGGTTCATTTTCGCTAACCTCGAAGGGGGTAAGTGCCATCTATATAACATTTTATACATATTTTCTTTGTACGCCGTGGATTTCATAATCTTAATGATTCTATTCCAGATCTTTTCCCATTCTGTTAATGTAATGCTTCTTCCAATATTCCTACTCCACGTTATCATGTTCCCTTTCACTATCTCTTGCTCTAATTCTACCTCCAATAAATATTTATAAAATTTAGAGATATTCTTTTTATTTGATCCTAATAAGATTTTATCTAAGTGTTGTAATTTGCTATAGATTCCAAACTCTTTGATATCTTGTTTGTATCTACTATGGATTTGTATATATAACCACTGATCAATTTTAAATCCCTGTTCCTGTAAGTCCTGTCGAGTTCTTAATTTTCCTAAAGGGTCTAATAAATCTTTATATTTAGTCGCTTTTGTTATATCCAAATTGTTGGGATGAACCATTGCCTCCATTGTTGAAAGCCAAATCGAATTTTTAAATAATGTTTTTTACATATTTTTTCCAATTAGTTAATAGTGAATCTCTAATAAGATGTCTATGAAAGTACGCCTGTTTAGTTTTCCCCACATCCCATAGAAATGCGTGCCATCCTCTCTGAAGGTCGTGCCCTTCCAAGACTAGAGTTCTTTTGTTCCGTAAATTGACCCAGTCTTTTAACCATAATAAGTTGGCTGCCCAATAATATAATTCCCAGTTTGGAAGCGCTAAGCCCACCTCTACTTTTTGCATCTTGTAAGGCCTTAATACTGATTCTAGCTTTTTTCCCTTGCCAAATAAATTTAAGAGTTACCTTATTTATATCATCAAAAAATTTTTTGGTAATTTTATTGGGATTGTCTGGAATAAGTAAAGGAGTTTTGGTAAGATGTTCATTTTGATTGTGGCAATCCTGCCCAGTAGAGAAAGCTGCAACTTATTCCAAGATTCTAGATCTTTCTTAATTTGCTGTAACAGTTTATCATAATTATTCTCTTTGAGTGATTTACTATGTGGTGTTAACCATATGCCTAAATATTTGACCTTTTTTGTTGCCTGTATCCCCATGGTTTTTTCTAATTCTTTCCTCTGGTTCTCTGTTAGATTTTTAGTCAGTAATTTCATCTTATTTCTGTTAATCTTTAATCCTGCTACTGAGCCATATTGTTCTAGTTCTTTTATTAGATTATGTCCTTTTTCCATGGGATCCTCTAGGAAGAAAACCATATCGTCTGCAAACGCCTGTAATTTATATTCCTCTGCTTTGACCCTAACTCCTTGGATTTCAGAATTTTGTCTTATCCGCGTTAACAATGATTCTAAAGCAAATATAAATAAGAGGGGTGAGAGAGGGCAACCCTGTCTAACGCCCTTTTCAATGCTTAGTGGGCCTGTTTGTTCACCATTAATTAGTATATTGGCTTGTTGGGTATTGTAAATTGTTGTGATAATATTCTCGAATTTAGTGCCCAGATTCATGTTATAGATTTTTTGTATTAAAAAGTGCCAATGTAAGTTATCGAATGCTTTCTCCGCATCTAGAAACATGAGTGTAAATTGTTTCTCTGGATGAGCTTCATAATATTCTAAGACGTCAATAACGGTTCTTAAATTGTTTTTAATTTGGCGGAATGGAAGGAAACCATTTTGGTCTTCATGAATGTATAAATTTAAAACTTGTTTTACTCTATTCGCTATAATTGAGGTAAATAATTTATAATCGGCGTTTAAAAGTGAGATTGGTTTATAATTGTTGATATATCTGGCATCCAAATTTTAACTTCTCTAGTCTATGGAAAGTTTTTCTTCTTTTAGTAGCTGAGTTCAATCCATTTATATTCATAGAAATCAATTTTTTTCATCCATGATTATATTTTGTATTTAGGTCTAACAGCTCTCGTGGATCTTATTTCACCTTGTTCTTTGGTCTCCATTTGTCCACCTGCTGCACCTTCTTCTTTTCCCATTCCCATTTGGTCCTCTTGGGGTTCAGTTGAAATGATCTCTTTTTCTGTCTCTATTTCTCTTCTTCCAAAAGATTCATTGTAGAATATTTCTGCTTTCTCAATTGAATCAATTCTGTGTCTCTGTTCTTCCCATGTGAACATTAATCCTTCTGGGATCAACCATCTATAATTCACCTCTTTTTCCAATATCATTTTAGTCAGGAATCGATATTCTCTTCTCATCTCTCTCACTCTTCTGGGTACTTGTTTTAAGACCACAATCTCTTTGTCTTTATATTTCAACGCCTTATCTCTTGCCACTTGTAGTATTTGTGTTTTAATAGTCTTTTTAGTAAATCTGACATGGACCTCTCTTGGTAGCTTATTCCTCATCGCATATTTTGTGAAGACACGGTATATCTCATCTACTCCATCCATCATCTTTTCCTCTGTTATCCTCAAAGCTCCAGCCAAGATTTCTATCATTACTGCCGCCAAATCTTGTCCTTTTTCTTCCTCTATATTTTGAAATCTGAGATAAAATTCTGACCTATCCATCTCCCACTTCAACATCCCACTTTTGTCTTGTTCAACCATTGTTAATTTGCTAACGATATTTCCAATTGTCTCATCTCTTTGTTTGTCTTTCTCTTTAATTTTTTGGAGTCTCTCCTCATGTTTCGCCATCATTTGTTGAAAATTTTCAATTTTTTCACCAGTCTTCTCAATTCTTTGTTCAATACTCTCTGTTCTTTGTTCAATACTCATTTTAAGTTCTTGTATTCCTTGTATAACCGTCGTTAGGTCCATTTGTGCTTTATCTTGCTTCGCCATTGTTGAAAGTCGTCCTCCAGTTGATGGAGAAGCCGGAGCAGAGGTTGAACTGCCAGAAGGTAAAATTTTCTTACTCATTGACATACTCATACTCAGTGACAATCATTTTTGAATATACCAATCTATAGAATGGAATATGCAAAAGGATTTGTATTTTTATATTAGATTGTGTATTTTATCTCTCTGTCTGTTGTCCATCCATCCCTCCCTCCATCCATCCATCCATCATCTATCTCTATATCATCTATCTCTTTTTCTATCTAGAGATGATAGAAAGAGAGAGATAATAAGAGATAGATAGATGATAGAAAGAAAGAAAGAAAAACAGACAGACAGAGACAGATAGAATACAAAATCTAGTAGAAAAATAAATTTTCTCCAAGTTCCAGATTGACCTTGGGCCCAAAGCCATCTGGGTGATCTTATCTTGTCCTTTCCTCTCAACTTAGGAAGACCATTTCTGAAAAGCCTTGCCAAGAAAATGCAGGGATTAACCCAGGCAGTATCCAAGAATATGATATGATTGAAAAAAAGTTCTATCTATCATAAATGTTTTAAGGCAACAATCCCACACTGTACTCAAAATATAGTTAAAACTAGTTAGAGACAGAGTTAAACATGACCTCATCCACAGTCACGTTTCCCAAAACTCATCACTGATACAGACAGTAAGGAAGATGAACTCGAGAGAGATATGCAGAAACCTAAACAAAAGGGACAAAAGTATTTCTTAAGTCCTAAGAAGAGATGATATTCAAAAGCAGCTTGACAAATCCTCCCTAATTTACAAAATTATAAGAAAAAGGAGAAGATGCAGCACTGTGAAACTTGAAAAATGCAGTAATTAGGATAAATCTTTTAAAAAAGGTTTTTTTAAAATTTCCTGGCCTAGTCTATTTAATGGGGCTGACAAATGTTTTTGAAATGTTAATGTAGAAAGGGTTACCTAGATCTCAGCAGTTAAGTATGACTTTAAATTGTCCTTGGAACCAATGCAACATTCAGGGCATAGGAGCCATTATTTTCAAGTGCTATTGCCTACCAGTATTCAGGCCGCTATATTCTGTGCCAACCAGAGCTTCTGAGTACTCTTCAAAGACAGTCAAGCACTCTCCAGAAATCCAGTTTTAAGATGAGATAATGAGTTACTGTTGCTAGGGTCTTCCAGTTCTAAAAAGCCCACAACCAGCAACCTCGTTAAATCTGGAGAAAGGTTTCCCTAGATACCCAGCTATCTGCAGATTGAGTAAAAACTCAGATAGAAGATATGGTCTTCCCATTGACTAAAATATGCAGATTACCAGATACAATGTGCTGGATGATATTTTGTTGATACAATGGGGTGACAAATTACTGATGTTTTATAATTTTTATCAACACAGTTTAGGCCCAAACACTCGCACCTGCATTTTATTATATTTGTTCTTCATCTTCTGCCAGATGCAGTGAATTTCCCTGCAGTGAAATTTAGAAACTAGATTAATCCCTAGAGCTTAATCTATAGCTTGGTTGGCAGCTAGGTAGGTGCCACAATTTTAAGGTGCAGCACTCACTTTGTTGCACAATCGGGGCTCCAGGAACAGCCAAATTCTCTTTCAAGATCACCACCATCTCCTACTCCAACTTGAAGTTCCAGTTGTTGAAATAATCTGTCGCCTTAGATAGGGTACACTACCACCTTTATTAGCCAAGTCTTGTTAAACAAGCCACGATTCTCTCCAAACAAGTTAAGGAAGAATAATCCCTAGAGCTTAAGTCTTGATAAAAAGATATGGCATGCTCCATCATGGTAGATCAGACTAGGAAAACAAAGTCATGCATATTTATGCCATTTTTATTATAAAATGATATTAATAGAATCTTGCAAGTCTGGATACACTATCTTCATGAGAACTACATCAGGTTCTATATAAGATGCTTCCAATTCTGGGCCAAAGTCAGATTTCTTTTATTTTTGCTTGTTTTCTTCATTGTGCTTGTTGTCATTAAAGTTATTCTTTCTTCTTGTGATAGTCTGAGACCAAAATGCTTAATTTAGCATCCGGGACCCAGGAAGGAAGTTATTTAGCTTAGAATAGACATGTATGGATTGTCAGTCCCCTTGCCTTGAAATATAAGTTAGAACTAAATTTACTGGGGAATGACAAGAGATTCATATTTAGAATATATTATGTACTGAAGTGTAGAATACTGCTGTGAGCTTTGTTTTTTTAAATTTCAATAATATATAAATCAGTTTCTGCTCCTGCTATGTAATTTAATTAATGTAACTTGTAGGTATCCAAATAACTTCAGATTTTGCAATAAATTTCTCCAAAAGGTTAGAGTAGTACTCATAGGCTAGGTAACTCTTAGAAATAAAGGAAAAAAGTGTATGATCAAAACTAAAAAAACTGAAAGCAAAAAAGGAATATTGATATTAAAAAGGGGCATTGTGAATACCTACATTCAATCCCTACCAGATACAACAGAAAAAGTACCTACTTAATCTAGTGTGTGTATGTATATGTGTGCGTGTATATACATATACATACACACATATACACACACACATATACACAGACATATGTGATGTGTGTGTGTGTGTATGTATGTATATGTATATGCACATGTACATGTACATGTACATACACACTCTAGATTAAGTAGGTACATTTTCTGTTGCATCTTGTAAAGATTGAGTATAGGTAATCACAATGCCCCATTTTAATATCAATTTTCCTTATTTGCTTTCAGTTTTTTTTTTGTTTTTTCACTTTTGTCCATTTTGTTATGTTGCAGCCTGATATTGAAAGGATATATGAATGAAATTCATTTTTGTCATTACACTTAGGACTCCATAATGCCAAAGTGAAAACAGAATTTTATAAATGTCTTTAAATTTATTAAAAATCCACAAAAGTGAAGGGAGCTTGAATGCTTTCAGTATGTGTTTGTGTGTGTGTGTGTGTGTGTGTGTGTGTGTGTGTGTGTGTGTGTGAGAGAGAGAGAGAGAGAGAGAGAGAGAGAGAGAGAGAGAGAGAGAGAGAGAGAGATTTGTGTAAAAGTCTTATTTTAGGCAGATCTCTTTTAAACAACATGGATTCAGCAAGTTTTGTATTTTAGTTAGATAATTTATAATGATATTTTTAGTATTATAAGGTGTGTGTGTGTGTGTGTGTGTGTGTTAACCCCCAGAAATATGCAAAATTTAGATCTACAAGACATTGCAGGCAATGAATGTGTCATCACAGGACCAACACTTGAAAGATTTCTTTTTCAATTTGGTGTCCAGAGTATGCTGATCTTTGATTGTATTAAACCACAACTATTTAATGCTTTAGTATAATATCTACTGGTGAGCTGGATTTCTCATAGTGCAGTTGTAGTAAACCACATCAGATTAATTATCTTTCATGATGAATTGTACACTTTATATCACATGCTGGGATTTGGCCATCTATTCATACCAATTTTACAATGTTGTCAACCCATCAATTTCACAAGAGTGGTTTGTAATTTACAAGTATAAAAAAGGAGGATCAAGATTAGAAGAACTTGGACTACCATATTATTTTGAGGGTAATTATAATTCTGAAGGTTGACTTTAGTTATGTTACCTTAGCGAGTCAAACACTGATGAAAAGAGCAGCCCTTTCTGAACCCCATTAATTTAGTATTTAAGATTTGACTAAAGGTTCTTGTTATGACCTTATCTATCAACTAAAAACTGTGCAGGTCAGGAGGTTTTGAAAGGCTTCTTTTTCTGGCATATGAAAAGATCTTGCTCTATATTATTTAAAATATTTAAAAAAATCAGAAAGATGAATCTTTTTTCCTTAAGCATTTATTTATTTAGCAATTCTACTGTTTATTTTAGTTTAGTAATCTGGTTTTTAATATTTTCCATTTGTTTCTAAGAAGCAAGATGGCTCAATGCCTTAAAGATGCTGGAGAAGGTCTGTGGTCTGGTGGTTTAAGTCTTAATACTGCATGATTGCAGGGGTGAGCTCCTGTCAACTTGCCTTGGCTTCTGCCAACCTAGCGCTTTGAAAGCATGCTACATACAAGTAGATAAATAGATAGTACCTTGGTAGGAAAAATAATAGTGCTTCATGTGGAAGTATAAATCCAATCAGTGCTTGACCTGCCCAAATGCAACACTTGAACTTGAGATGGCTTCAGTGGAGGGGAATGCAGATGCTGCTGCAAAAGGCTGTTAGCTATTCTAAGTGTGGAGCTAGTTTGCCCCCTGTAGATAGAGCATGAGCTGAATGGACTAGTAGTCTTATGCAGCCAAATAACTACTCTGGGTTCACAGTGTAGTCTCCTGGGTAATATACCATCACCATATGCTAAATAAATAATAATTTGTTTTAAATTTTCATTAGTTATAAATAGTAGTTATAAATCAAATGTATCAATTTTAGTTGTCCTATGACAAATATTAAGGTATACTGATTTGCTATAACTGGTGGAGAGAAGCTACATCTAAATATAAAGAAAATATAAAAATATAAAGAAAAAATAGTTTCATATATAAAAAATATTGAGTCAGGATAATAAATTTAGAATTTTTTATTTATTGGCCAAGTGTGATTGGACACAAAAGGAATTTGTCTTTGGTGCATATGCTTTGAGTGTACATAAAAAGAAAAGATACATTCATCAAAAATCAGAAGGTACAATACTTAATGATAGTCATAGGGTACAAATAAGCAATCAAATCATACTAGGACACAGTCAATCTAAATCTTAAGGATACAAGCAACAAAGTTACAGTCATACAGTCATAAGTGGGAAGAGATGGATGATAGAAATGATGAGAAAATTAATAGTAATAGCAATGCAGGCTTAGTAAATAGTTCGAGAGTGTTGAGGGAATTATTTGTTTAGCAGGGTGATGGCATTTGGGGAAAAACTGTTCTTGTGTCTATTTGTTCTGGTGTGCAGTGCTCTATAGCGTCTTTTGAGGATAGCAGTTGAAACAGTTTATGTCCAGGATGTGAGGGGTCTGTAAATATTTTCACAGCCCTCTTTTTTACTTGTGCAGTATACAGGCCATCACTGGAAGGCAGGTTGGTAGTAACTGTTTTTTCTGCAGTTCTTTTTTTTTTGAAAATTTTTTATTTTTATAACAAAAACAACAAATAAAACCATCTTTCAATTATACAATGTGTTGATTGAGTACATATAACTTGTGCATGTAATAATATTGGTATACATTTCTTATTTAGTTTACATTTACATTATATTATAGTGAAGATATACTCTTATATCATTATATTGTCATTAAGTTTTTATTTCAATTTCAAACTGTCCTTAAAGGAAAATTTCAAATCTTACTAAATTATATTCATATTAAACCTTATCCAAAAATAATCAATTTTAGTATATCATTAGTAATATAATATCCTTTAATTTCCTACTCTATTTTCTAGCCATCTATATAATAACTCCAAAATGTTATAATACTCCTTTTCTTCTTGTTCTCTAGTTACTAATGTTAATCTACTCTTTTCTGCACATTCCATTATTTTCTTATAACCGTGTTATTTCTTTACCATAGCTTTCAGGCACAATTCCCAATAAGAATATCTCCGGTTTTAAGTCTATGTGTTGTTTTATCATTTTTTTCCTACCATGTGTGTATTTTAGTTCAGTATCTTTCAGCTTCCATGCATGCCCACTACATTTGGTAATACAGTATGATCTAATGGCATGTCAAGCCTGAAATTGACATATGTGTAGCCATTTTAGTTAGGCTTAGTATATATTCTTTTGTCTTACTTTCTCTTTGGCAGTCATGGGGGAAGTGTTTCGAGATTGCCACATTCCTAAGAGGGGAGGAGTGGAGATAAGGAGAGTTGTTTAGGTTAGGTGATTCTTCTTCCCATGGGAAAATGAGCTGACTGTGTTCAGGCCCCTTGAGGTGGAGATTTATGACATCAAGCAACGTTGAATTACTTCTATTGGAGAATGTGACTTTTGGGGGTTGCCAATCCAAGACAGCTTTCACTTGTGCTAGATCCATTTCTATCCCTTGATTTAAAATGTGGTAGCCAAGATAACCTAATGACTCTTTATAGAATTCACATTTGGATAGTTTCACATGCAGCTTTGCCTCTAATAGTCTTTTAAATACTTTTCTCAATAATTTGATGTGTTCTTCTAGAGCAGTGGTTCCCAATGTGGTACTGCCCCCTGGAAGTCAGGGGGATGCCTTAGGGGGGCACAAAGATGCAAGGGGGCCAGCAGGGGAGCTAAGAGGTGGCAGAGGGCGTTAGAGGCTCTGGGCCCACAGGTTCACCCCATTGACTGTTGCACTGCTCCATAGCTGGCAGCTTGAATGTGGCAGTGGTGGCATGTTGGGAGAATAGAGCAACAGCCACAGCCACGTTTGATACGCCAGCTCCACAGGCTCACCCCATTGAACCCCTTGCACCGCTCCGATGCAACAGTCAATGGAGTCAGCCTACAGTGCTGCACCTCGAACACCCCCCTACTGCCTCTTAGTGCCCCTCTGCCAGACCCCGTGGGGATGCTAAGAGGCAGTAGGGGGTGTTCGAGGTGCAGCACTGCAGGCTCACCCTATCGACTGTTGCACCAGAGTGGTGCAAGGGGCTCAATGGGGTGAGCCTGTGGAGCCGGTGTATTAAATGCAGTGGCGGCAGCACGTTGGGAAAGTATAGCAAAGCCAGAGTGGCTCTACTTTCCCAAAGTATTCTGTCTGTCTGTCTTTCTGTCTATCTATCTATCTATCTATCCATCCATCCATCCACCCAGAAGGTCTGTCTGTCTGTCTATCTGTCTGCCTTCCTGCCTGCCTACCTACCTGCCTGCCTACCTACCTGCCTGCCTGTCTTCCTGTCTACCTACCTACCTACCTACCTATCTATCTATCTACCAATATAGATTTCTCTATCTATCTACCTACCTACCTACCAATCTACCTACCTACATACCTACCTACCTACCTACCCATCAGCCATCCAAAAGGTCTGTCTGTCTCTCTTCCTGCCTGCTTGCCTGCCTGCCTGCCTGCCTATCTTTCTATCCATACATTCATCCAAAAGGTCTGCCTGCCTGCCTACCTACCTATCAACTTACCTACCTATCTACCTCTGTCTCTCTCTCTTTCTCTCGCTCTCTATCTATCTATCTCTATATCTATCTATCTATCTATCTATCTATCTATCTATCTATCTATCTATCTATCTATCTATCCATCCATCCATCCATCCATCCATCCATGTTCGAAGCGCCAGCCCTGCAGGCACATCAGGAAAGTAGAGCAAAACCAGAGTGGCTCTACTTTCCCAAAGTGACACCACTGTCACATTCTGTCTGCCTGCCTGCCTGTCTGTCTGTCTGTCTGTCTGTCTATCATACATCCACCCACCCATCCACCCACCCATCCATCCATCCATCCAAAAGGTCTGTCTGTCTGTCTGCTTTCCTGCCTATTTACCTACCTGCCTGCCTGCTTGCCTGTCTTCCTGCCTACCTGTTAGGAATGTAAGTCACCTAACAGCTATTTGGGTTGGACAATATATAAACCAGGATAGACATTTTAATACTGTCTCTTTAAGAGAATCCTAAAAGTGTAATTAGGTGTGGTTTCTCAAACAGCCATAAGATGGAGCCAGAAACCTGGGTTGTTTAGTCTTAGTCTCAGAAGAGAGTGGTCTCAGTGAGTCTCTGTTTCCTTCTGTTGGAGAGTATTGCTGTTCTTCCTAACTGACTGCTATTTTTGAATTTGATGTAAGTCTGATACTGAACTGTTTTTGACACTGGACTTTGTTATTGGATTATCCCTGGACTGAAAACTGACTAATTTAACTGAGAATGACTATGGACTGCTGATCTTGAACTTTGCTTAAACCTTTATTGAAAGTAAAACCCTACATTTACTGTACGGTGTATCTGTGTGCTGTGTGTATATTATTCAAACACTTCTCTCAAATATGTCTCTCTGTATGCGCTCATTCTCCTAACAGGGAATTACCTCAACACTGATTATGGGCCCAGGCCATACCAGGCTCAGATAACTGAGAGTTGGTGTGAATGCACAGTACTGTAGACAGACAGCTGTTTACTGTTTAATTGTGGGTTACTGTTCTGATAAAGATGGCACAAGACACTTCAACAAGTCTATCACTGATAACCCAGTTGGATGGAACAAACTATGTTTCCTGGTCTATGAAATGCAGTCTGCTTCTGTGTAAAGAAGGTTTATGGAATGTAGTTCAAGACCCACCGGATATAAATGCTTGGGATCCAGCTAATGAGGATGATGCCAAGAAGCTTGCTGACTTTAAACAGAACAACGAACGAGCTCTTTGTATAATTAGACTAACACTGAGTGACCAGCAGCTAGTCCATAATCGTGGAGAAGAGTCTGCTGCTAGGTGTTGGGAGAATTTGAAGAGGATTTATGTTTGTGACAGTGTAGGTGCACACATACATCTTACACGTAAACTGTTTAGAGCACGTCTTCTGAAAGGTGGAGATATGTTAGCTCATTTAAACTTCATGAAAAGAACTTTTCAAGAGCTACATGAAAAAGAACTGATATTTTCAGAGCTGCATCAAGTTTACATCATTCTTTCCTCATTGGATGAAAGTTATGATGATTATGTATCTTCACTGGAAGTCCTTTCCAAAGATAAACTGACATTGACTGACATAACTGGAAGATTGTTAGAAGAAGCAAGAAGACGGATGGATAGGGACCAACTGAGGAAGGAACAACCACAAGAAGAAAATTTGTCTTCAACTGCCTATACTATTAGGAAATGTTTTTCTTGTGGGGCTAGGGGACATATAGCTAGATTCTGTAAGAAGGGAAAACAACAGAATACTGGCAAACACCAGAAGGCTAAGAAGAATGTTAGTTTAGCTATGTCTAGCAATTCAACTGTAAACCATGATTTGTGGGTTGATGATAGTGGAGCATCACAATATATTACTAAAGATAGAAAAAGATTTGTAAAGATGTCCACGAGTAAACAACATGTATCATTGACAAATGGATGGAAGATGAACGCATTAGGTGAAGATACTGCATATTGTTCTTGTATAAACATTTATATATGTACCTAAACTGAAATTTAATTTGCTATCAGTAAGGGCTTTAGTTAATATTGGTTATGTAGTAACCTTTAGGGGAGATAACTGTATAATAGAGAAAGAGGGTAAAAGTGTTACTACTACATTAGTGAATGATTTATATGTAATACATGATGACCAGTTGAAGATGGCTAATTCAGTTTATTTGTTAAGCCACATGATGAATGTATACATTTACTGCATAGATGTCTAGGGCACATTAATTTCAAAATGCTCAAACAAACTGTTGAATTATCAGAGGGAGTAAAATTGAAACCCTGTAGCAAGTATTTAAACTGTAATGCTTGTAGCCAAGAGAAAAGTAAGGTTACTCCTGCAAACAGACTTAATGGGTTTAAGACCAAAGAACCAAAGATACCTACCTACCTACCTACCTACTTACCTACCTACCTACCCACCCACCCATCCATCCACCCAAAAGGTCTGTCTGCCTCTCTTCCTGCCTGCTTGCCTGCCTGCCTACCTACCTACCTATCTACCTACCTCTCTCTCTCTCTCTCTCTCTCTATCCATCCATCCATGTTTGAAGTGCCAGCCCTGCAGGAACATCGGGAAAGAACAAAGCCAGAGTGGCTCTACTTTCCAAAGTGCCACTGCTGTTGCATTCTGTCTGTCTGTCTTTCTGTCTGTCCGTCTGTCTATCCATCCATATGTACATACATCCAAAAGGTCTGTCCGTCTGTCTTCCTGCCTACCTACCTACCTGCCTGCCTGTCTTCCTGCCTACCTACCTATCTACCTATCTATCTACCAATATAGATCTGTCTGTCTGTCTATCTATCTATCTATCTATCTATCTATCTATCTATCTATCTACCAATATAGATCTGTCTGTCTGTCTGTCTGTCTATCTATCTATCTATCTATCTATCTATCTATCTATCTATCTATCTATCGACCTGTCTCTCTCTGTCTCTCTCTGTCTCTCTATCTATCCATCCATCCATCCATGTTCGAAGCGCCGGCCCTGCAGGCACATCAGGAAAGTAGACCAAAGCCAGAGTGGCTGTACTTTCCCAAAGTGTCGCTGCTGTTGCATTCTGTCTGTCTATCTGTCTGTCTGCCTGTCCATCCATCCATCCAAAAGGTCTGTCAGTCAGTCTGCCTGCCTGCCTTCCTGCCTACCTACCTACCTACCTATCTACCAATATAGATCTTTCTTTCTACCTACCCACCAAACTATCTATCTATCTATCTATCTATCTATCTATCTATCTACTTATCTACCAATCTACCTACCTATCCATCCATCCCTCCAAAAGGTCTGTCTGTCTGTCTTCCTGCCTGCCTGCCTGCCTGCCTGCCTGCCTACCTACCTACCTACCTACCTACCTATCTAACCATACATTCATCCAAAAGTCCTGCCTGCCTGCCTACCTACCTATCTACCAATATATCTATCTATATAGCTACCTACCTACTTACTTACATCTCTCTCTGCCTCTCTCTTTCTCTCTCTATATCTATCTATCTATCTATCCATTCATCCATCCATCCATCCATCCATCCATGTTTTTTTATAAAAGTTTTTATTTTTAAGATAAACATATACAAACAAAACATAAAAACACAAAACCACCTTCCACTTTATATAAATACAGTGTGTCAGTTGGTTACAAATCTTTTGTGCTATCCCCTCACAGTCATTACTCACAGTTTATATAAATTTTCACATTGACAAGCTAACATATGCTTATATATTTATCAGTTATTAATCATCCATGACCAAACTATCTATTCCATCATTCCATATGAGATATTCCAAAGTTTATTCCAAAGTTTATATTGTACTTTCATCCAATGGTTATATATGTCTATATTAGATTTTATATCAATCTATTAAACTTCTATTACAAAATTATCTGATCTATTACATTACCATGTCTTCTTGTCCAACCATTGATAAAACAAATCCCATATCATATAAAATTGTTTGTCTTTTTGCTCTCTAATTTCAAATGTCAATTTACTCATTTCAGCACAGTCCATAATTTTCTGGCAGAAGAAATCAAATTGATTTCCATTAACATCAATGGTTTAAATTCACAAATTAAGAGGAAAAAAATGATAACTAAATTACAGAAATTGAACTTAGATATTATAGGCCTTCAAGAAACACATATCCAGAAACATCAAAATAAACTGTTAGAAGCACCAAAGTTAGGAGATTTATATGTATCTCTAGCCCAACAAAAAAAAAATAGAGGGATTTCAGCTCTTTATTGTACATTTCCAGTATAATTCCCAATAAAAAGATCTCCTGTTTAAAGTCTATGTGTTGTTTTAGCATTTTTTCCAACCATGTGTGGATTTTGCTCCAATATCTTTTTGTATCTGAGCATGTCCACCACAAATGGTAATATGAACCAGGTATCCGATGACATTTCCAACATTTATCCAATTTATTCTTAAACATTCTTGCAATTCTTGACAGGGTAGGTGCCACCTGTAAAACATCTTATACAAATTTTCTTTATATGCAGTTGATATTATCATTTTATAATTCTGAGACCACAATTCTTGCCATTTCTCTAAATCAATCCCATATCCAAAATTTCCCCCCAAGCAATCATTGTTTCTTTAACTTGTTCTTCTTCCAACTTAAATTCTAATAAATGTCCATAGAGTTTTAAAATTACCTTTTCATCAGTACCCATCAGAATTTTATCTAAATCAGTCAACTTATCATAAATACCTTCTGTTTTAAAATCTTTATCAAATCTAGATTGTATTTGCAAATATGAAAAACAATTCATTTTTACACCTTGTTCTTCCAATGCTTGCATAGATTTAAGTTCACCCCTTTCATTCAATATCCCACCATATCTAACTGTTTGTTCCTTTTTATATATTATTGGATAAGAAAAAGCTTCAATGGTAGATATCCATAATGGAATTTTTAAGTAGTATTGTCTTTTTATCTTCTCCCAGTTCAAAAAAAGTGCCTCTCTAATGTAATGTCTTCTAAAATACCCCTGTGTTTTAGTTCCCTTATACCAGAGGAAAGCATGCCATCCCAGCAGCAAGTCATATCCTTCTAAAGTCAATAGTCTACTGTTCCTTAGTGTTATGCATTCCTTTACCCACATCAGATTTGTCGCCTGGTAATATAACTCCCAGTTGGGCAAGGCAAACCCTCCTCTTGTTTTTGCATCTTGTAACAGTTTAAGTTTTATTCTCACTTTCTTACCCTTCCAAATATATTTCAGCGCAATTCTATTTAAGTCTTCAAAAAACTCTTTCCCTAGCTGAATTGGAATTGTCTGGAATAGATATAAAATTCTAGGCAATATATTCATCTTAATTGTAGATATTCTCCCAATCAATGATAATTGTAAATTTTCCCATTTTGTCAAATCTGTCACAATCTGCTGTTTGAGTTTAAGATAGTTACCCTCCTTCAGTGTGCTACATCTTGATGTAATGTATATCCCTAAATACTTAACCTTATTTGTGACCTGTATTTCTAAAACTTCTTCCAACTCTTTCTTGCTAACATATTCTTTGTTAATATCTTTGTTTTATCTTTATTTATTTTCAAACCTGCTACTCTTCCATATTCTTCTATCTTTTCTATTAATTTAGGTGTTGTTTCCAATGGATCCTCTAATATAAATACCAGGTCATCTGCAAAGGCTTGCAATTTATACTCTTCCTTTTTTATTTTCATTCCTTTTATTTCTTTTTCTTCTCTAATATTCCTATTCAACACTTCCAATGTTAACACAAACAGCAGAGGCAACAGTGGACAACCTTGTCTTGTCCCTTTTCTTATATCTATGGATTCTGTTAATTCTCCATTTACCATAACTTTTGCAGTTTGTTTATGATATATCATTTCAATGGCTTGGATAAATTTTTTACCAAAGCCCATTTGTATCAATTGCAGTAAGATGAATTGCCAACTCACATTGTCAAAGGTTTTTTGTGCATCTAGAAACATCAAGACCTTTTGCTTTTCTGGATGTGCCTCATAGTATTCCAAAGTGTCCAGAATTATTCTCACATTGTCTTTGATTTGTCTCTTTGGCAGAAATCCATTTTGATCAGCATGGATAAAGTTATTTAAATATCTTTTCAGTCTTTCTGCCAGGATTGAAGCAAAGATTTTATAATCTGAATTTAATAGGGATATAGGTCTATAATTTTTAACTTGCTGCAGGTCTGTATTTTCCTTCAGTATAGTGTAATATATGCTTCTGACCATGTTTTGGGTAATATTTTCTTCTCCTCATTTCCATAGTAAACATACCTACCTATCTATCTATACATTCATCCAAAAGGTCTGCCTGCCTGCCTGCCTGCCTGCCTACCTACCTACCAATCTTTCTCTCTCTCTCATTTTCTCTATCCATCCACCCATGTTTAAAGTTCTGGCCCCGCAGGATAAATTGAGCAAAACCAGTCTAGGAGGGAGGGAGGGAGGGAAGGAGAGAGAGACCTGATGCATCAAATTGGAATGAGGCCTAATTTAGACTGAGGCCCTTTTCCACATTGAAACATCTTTGCCAGCACATTGAAACATCTTTGGCTTCTATTAAAGGTTTTGTGAACGAAACATGGTCAAGACTATCAGGAAGCTCTCACATTTTGTTGAGGCTTTAAACAGGATCCATTGGATCAGATCTCCACCCTAAAAATTACTTTTCCTCAATGTATTACAATGCCAATTCTGAAGAAGGCAAAACCAAAATGTACTGGTAAATTACAAAGAGAACACACACACCCTTCTAACCCTGTTGGAGCAGGTGATTGGAATAGAATAGATATCTCATTATCTTTCTCCTCCCTCCCTCCCTCTCTCCTTTATTTCTTTTTCTTTTTAAATTTCCTATTTTAATATCTGTTTATCTTCTTTAGAGAATGAGTCATCCATCAGATCAATTTATATTACATTTAAATCCCTCTTCAAATTAATTTCAGAGATATCCGTTATAGTTTGGTCTTGTTTTACAACCTCATTAGAACATGCTTTGTCAATTTTATCAAACATTTGGCACATTTTTTCTAAAAACCTGATTGAAAGGCATTGAAATTTTGCACTAAGGATTTCTGCTCCATTTTCTTTATCCTATGTTTTTAGTGTCAAGGAAGGAAGGAAGGTCTCAAGCCCAAATTTGACACATGTGTAGCCATTTTATTTAGCCTTATTATATATTCCTTTTCTCTCTTTCTCTTTGCTGATCATGGGGAGAAGGGTTTCAGGCTTGCCACATTCCTAAGATGGGAGGAGGGAGATAGAGAGAGTTGTTTAGGCTAAGTGGTTCTCTTTCCCATGGAAACAAAAGCTGGCCCTGCTGAGACCTGGAGGTGAATATTGATGACACCAGACAATGTTGATTTACTTCTATTGGGCAATGTGACTCTTGAGGGGGGAGGTGTTTCTAATTTCCAATACTATGTTGTGTAATTCCAGGTTGTCCCAGATCTGGAATTACAACAGACTGCCAATTTGATGCTTTCCTAATTAAAAGAAATTGTTTGGGAAGATAGACTTTGCTTTTTTCTTTTTAAAATGATCTATATTCGAGTATTGGTCTAACAAATGTTTTGTATGCTCTAGTTATTAGTGTAATATTACCAGAGAAAAAGCTATGTAAGATTAGGTTAACAACTCTTAATGCCTTTTTAGCTATGTAGTTACAGTGGGCTCTAGCACTTAGATCATTTGAGATGAGTATTCCAAGATCCTTGACAGAGTTTGGATCATCAACAAGGTCTTGACTATTCAGCCTGAATTTTATTTTCTGATTTTTTTTTGCCAATATGTAGGAGAGAGCATTTATTTGTTGAGATTTGAAGTTGCCATTTGTTTGACCATTCTGATACATAGTCAAGGTCTTTTTGAAGGGTAGCAGTATTGTCTGTGGTGTTGAATAGTTTTACATCATCAACGAAGTGAACGCAGTTGCTCTTGATATGATCACAGAGGTCATGTATGTAGAGTATGAAAAGAGTTGATCCTAGAACAATGCCTTGGGGGACACCACTGTTGACAGGTACAGAATTTGATAGGACGCTCCCAATTTTGACCATTTGTTGTCTGTTTGACAGGAATGCTACTATCCAGTTATGTAGGTGTCCAGAGATACCATAAGATTTTAATTTTAGTAGTAGTTTGTTGTGTACCACTGAATCAAAGGCTTTACAAAAGTCTATGTAGATTGCATCTATTGCTTTGCCCTGATCAAGTTGTGTAGTCCGTATGTTTTTGCAGTGTAAGAGTTGCAGATTACAGGATAGTTTTTTTTCTGAAACCAAATTGTTTAATGGAGAGTAAGTTGTCTCTAAGTGGAGGATAATGGATTGGTTAATAATTGATTCCATGACTTTACAGGTGACGCAGAATAAGCAGATTGGTCTGTAATTTTCAACTAGGCTGGGCTCTCCCTTTTTGAAGATGGGGATGACCACGGCTTGTGACCATAGTTTTGGTAAGGAGCTGGTCCTGGAAGATTTTTCAAAGATTATGCTTAGAGGCTCTGCTATGGCAGTGGGTAGCTTTTTTAAGAAGTAGGCACATATTCCATCCAGTCCAATAGATAGAGATGGTTTTAGATTGTGTAGTGCTTTTTCAACATTGTCTTCTGTAAAATCAATATGTATTAGATCATTGTAGTTGTCTGTGGTTTGACTAGGAAATACTGGGCATGATCTATTGCTGTTTACAAATACTGAGCCAAAGAATGTGTTAAAGAGGTTTGCCTTGATGGGGTCATCATTGCAGTCTTTACCATTAGGTCCTTTCAGGGGTGAGATGGACCTTGAGTCTTTTTGTTGTTTACAAAGTTGTAGAAAGCTCGGGTGGAATTGGTGCATAGAAGATTTTCTTCTTGTTTAATGTGATAATTGGTGCCTTCAGTTTTTATCTGGTGGCATAATTTTTTGTATTGGCAACGTGACCAGATTTGTTTTTCTGCCAAAGTAATTTCTTTTTGGACTGAAGCTTCCTTATTGCTTTGGGTAATTTGTTTTTTCTGGTTTTGGGAGTTGTTAATGGTACATAGAGTTTGATGACTCTTTTGACTTCAAGTAAAAATATGTTGTAATAGTCTTCTACAGTATTGCATCCAGAGAATAGAAATTGCCAATCAAGAGCTGAGAGATCGTTATTTATAAGATCATAGTTGCCTTTTTTCAAGTTATAATTGGGGATTCTGTCATTGTGATGATTTTTGTGTGGACGTATATTGAGACAAAAGTCAATCATGCTGTCACTGTTGGAAAAGGGTTCTTTAATTTGTATTCCATAAATTGAATTCAAACTATTGCAGAAGATGAGATCGAGGCAGTTGTTAAGTCTAGTATTGTTGGTTACTAGTTGTTCCGGTCTCAGATTTGTTACAGCATTGTAGAAGGTTGCATGTATGGGTTCAGTTTTACATTCGTTTAGAGTCCAGTTAATATGAGGTTGATTGAAGTCACCAAGAAAGATAAAAGTGTGTGGGCAGGATGCTGCCCATGTTAGTAGTGTATTTAGCTTGTTTACATATTCGATGTCATAATCAGGGGCTCTGTAACATAGTAAGAAATGAAATGTGATATTTAAGGACAGTTCACAGACAATGGTCTCAGGAATAGCAAGCTCCTGGGTAACTTGGATTATTTTTGGATGTAGGGACTTTTTATAGAAGATAGCAACACCACCTCTACAGATTTCACGATCTGATCAGTAAACATGATAGTTTCTTACTGTGGTAATGGAGTCAGGGAGAGATGCATTGAGCCATGTTTCACAGACAAATATGATGTCGAATTTAGCCATATTTAGTAAGAGGAAAAATCAGGTATTTTATTTACAAGGCTTCTTGCATTGAGTAGCTTGCCTTTAAGGCCAGTTGTAGTTGGAATAGAGCTAGTTAGGGGTGTGCATGCCTAGTTTTGAGTGATGTTGGATTGGATGGGGTGGGGTGGGATGCGGAGTTGTGGGTTATGTGACCTTCTTTTGATGCAATCAGCTCTGTACTCAACGTATAGATCCTTTTCTCCGTTGTCTAGATGGTTTTTGAGTTCTGTGCGGAGTTCACAGGAGCGGATTCTTTGTAGTATGGATAAGTCTGGTCTTGAGCAAAGTTTTTTGTGGTTGGGATTGGTTTTTGCAATGGCATTTATTGTATGAATGAATATGCGTTTGCTGGACTCATTTTTGCATACAACTCTACAAAATCTTGGGCCCACAGAGCCGTCATTGTATTTGCACCCATGGCCATCTCTGGTTATTTCAATGATATCTTCAGGAGAGATGTTTGTTGTATTTGAGTTGCTTATGATATCACAAACTTTTCTGATGTCATCTGATTTGTTGGTGTCTTCGAGGCCAAATAAGATAGCATTTGGACGTTTCTGTTCATGTTCCAGGGTGTCTCTGATGAGTAAGGAGATATTTAAAATAAAAAGCGAAAATAAAAATATTGCAAAAATAATAGTTTACAGTAGAGCTGGTAAGGAGGGGTAACACAACTAGAAGAAAATAGATGAAAACACACTGCACTTTATTTAATTATCCAAGGCTCTTATTATGACTCTCTTCTCCACAAACTTCAAAGCCAAGCTTCAAGTGTTAGATTGTTGATAGAAGTCCAGAAGAACACCTGTAATAATATTCCGCACTCTTCCCTCTGTCTTATCAAGTTGCAATGTCCTTGAGAAGGAGTCTTTCACAGTTCTCTTCACTTCAAGTATAATATTTTCAAGCCTCTAGTTGGCAGTGTTACAAAGTTTCTTTGTTCTCATTTCCCGCTTCTTTCCCAGAAAAATGTAATTGAGGTAAAAAAAAAAAAAAAAGAGAGAGAGAGAGAGAGAGAGAGAGCATATACATATATATATATATAAAGAAAAGTAACTAAAGGGAGCTTCTAATCTAAAAAATTGAAAAATCAAGGAGAAGAGAAAAAAAGAATATATAGAGAGGAAAATTCAGTCCAGTTAACTGCTAAGTCACAATAAAGTCCAGTAAAAAAAGTAAAAAATAAAAAGCCAAGCCTCACTTTGACGTCTTCCTTTAAAAATCGCCGCTTATTCAATTTTGTCAAAAATCTTACAGGTTTCTTCTTATATTTAGAGTGTCCTTTCAATTCTCAAAATATTAGTAAAAAAAAAAAAGATTTTCACCTAGCCGACACACTTTCTCTTTCAGTCTCTTCCTTTCTGGAGCTGTCCCAACTTCAGCAGCTTTGGGGCTACCTCTCCGCCGCCGGCAAAAGGGACTTCTCCTGAATCAACCAGGGACTTTGCAGTGTCCCTGGGATCCACAGGATGTGCCCTTCACTATCACCATCTCTACGGGATGGTTTAGGTCCGTTTGGACCGGCCAGGGGCGAAGATATCAGCTGCAATCTTGGAGCTTGATTGCAGACCATACCATCGCGATGCCAGCTCCTCCCCTCTCCCCAAGAATGTGTCTGAATTTTTAACCATATCAGCTAGGCTTTTGTTTGCGTTTAAGCAGGGAGGGTGGGCTAGATTATTACATAGGCAGCATTTGATGTAAATTTTGCTTTCATTGGTGGTTTCAAGACATTTGAAACATGTGCAGGAATCTGGGAGGTCATTGGTACAGATATTTTTCTTTTGTTTTGTTTTGGAGTTTTTGGCTGGCATGGTCAATGGCAATAGTACAGTAATCAATTCCAATGGCTAGTTAATGTGATAGGTAGATAGTTACTTAATGAATGTTGGTAATTAATAAATGTTAATTGATATGTTCAAGAACAAATCAAAAGTAAGGTTGCTTGTTACTAAAAATCAATCAATCAATCAACTGGTTATTCAAATCACTCTAATCAAATAATTTTGCTAAGCAACAAACAGCCTAACAGCCTAATTTATTTCAGTAATTACTAAACACACTGGTCAATTAAATTCACTAAATCACTGATTTTACTAATCAGATATTCAGTAATTATACTATATGCACTAAACACTCAATCATACTAAGCAATAAAACAATAAATCAATTGATCATTTGATAAAAATTAATTATTTTAAAGAAATTGATTTTTTTGAGATAATGAAAGTAATGAAGTAGTATGAAGTAGTATTGAGAGTTGGTAAGTAAAGGGTTATTGCTTTACTTTGCTTAGCTGTTGCTGATATCTGAGAATAGGTTTATAATCCTCGATAAACTGGCAGGAGGTCTCTGGGCTGCTTGAAAACAATCAGTGAGCAAGGGTTTACACTCTATTTCTTGTTTTGTAGATTGAATTTTTGAGAAAAAGATGCAAAGATGTTGAAGGGGGGATCTCTGGCCCCTTCTTCAGCAGAGATAAACAGAACAATTCACTGGGAGGCAACAGGAAACTTTTTGTTTTGTTTTCCCTTGATGAATGGGATTTCTGGCCACCTCCTAGTTAATTTAAATACACTTTCAAAGTTTGTTGCTTTTAAGAGAAAGAGAAAGAAAGATAGTCTTGCACTAGCAATTTGAACAGTTTATATTTTTACTATGTAGACTCAGATTTGTACTGAACATTCACTCCTGACTTCTGCTTCTATCACAGGAAATAAAATTGCTTCCAATCTTCACAGAAGTTCAGTTATAACAATACTTCCGTACTTATGAAAGTCCAAAGTTACTGTCCTTTTAAAGAGGAAGTCTGGATTTGCAATTTGGTGAAGAGGGAAGAGGGAAGGAGGGGTGGCAGTGGGGAAGCAGTCTGCTTCACACCCTTGCTGCAAATGTCTGAAGACCGACTCACAGCTCCCGGTACTCACCGCCCTGCAAGGATGGGATGAATCTCATCTTTTCACCACCCTGCAAGGATGATTGTTGAGCTCCCTGTTACGGGCGAGCCTCACTGCCTTACCTTCTAGTAAGGATGGGTCGAGTCTCAGATCATTGAGCACTTTTGAATAGAGCGCTCCGGCATGCTGGTCAAGGATGGGAGGAATCGGAGATCTCAGAGTACTTTTGAATTGAGCGTTTGCTGAGGAATGGAGCTCTTTTCTGGCTTGCTGGCAAGTCTCGGGCATTAGGCTTTCCATCTCACTGGCTGGAACTGCAGGGATTAGAGAGCTTATCACCTGGCACTGCCCGTGCCCGCTGGAGCTCCTCACTCTGCATCTACTGCTGCTGCCCTCTTGCGGACATCTCAACAAGTTCTCTTTTTTTTCCACCTTGGAATTAGCTATCTTGGAATCTAGCAACAGTCTCCACTGCAAAATCTGTCTTGTTAGCTACTGAAAGCATCTGCTCCAGGGGTGGGATTCTACCGGTTTGAACCCGTTCATGCGAACCAGATGTTAAATTTGCATCTGGTTCACTGAACTGATATTTGAACCAACTGGATGGCCCTCCCCACCCCACACTGCCCCTCCCAGGAGTCTCCACACCATCCATTTTCGATGCAGGTAAGTGCAGGGTCCACGCAGAGGCTCTGGGAGGGGGAGAATAGGCCTTCCAGAAGTCCAAAAATGGGCCGGTTTCTGGCTTTCCCCGGGCCTCAAATATCCAGAGCCTGGGGGAGGACATTTTTGCTCTCCCAGAGGCCTGAGGGAAGCTTCCAGACCCTTGGCAAGGCAAAAAATGCCCTCTGGGAAGTACTGGAAGTCACGAAATGGGCTTGTTTCTGGCTTCTAGAGGGCCTCCATAGCCTGGGGGAGGCTGTTTTTACCCTCCCAGCAGCTGAGGGAAGCATCTGGACCCATGGAAAGGCAAAAAAACAGCCCTCCTGGATGTTCTGGTAGGCCATGCCCACCATGGCTATGCCCACCCAGCAATTGGACAGTTGCTGAAATTTTTGAATCCCACCCCAGATCTGCTCATCTTTGCACTTCTAGGAAGTCCAATAGACAGAACCATTCTTAAACAGTCACTAATTTTAAAAAGTTTTAAATATCAGTGTAAAGTTCATTGTACTGTGTATCAATGAGTGGCAGAATGTTCTGAATGCATTTGGATGCAGGGAGATTATTTTATTGTCTTGATTTCAGTATCCCTGTTACAGTGGAAGCACTCTAATTCTCTTTTTAGTTTTCTGATTTAAACCAGTAAAAATGTAATCAGAATTTGAACTAGTTCTATCTGATATCACAGTATTTCGTTTTTTAAAAGATGGATCAGTTTTGGGAAATTGATCATATTACATGTTTTTAATAATACTGTAGTGTGACAGGAATAAAAAGTAAAAACTCCTCATTAATGTTCAGATTATGATCCTTACTATACAGGACAAAAGTAAAGAAAAATCTAGTTTATAGTTACATCTTTGAAGTTTCTCACAATTTGGCCTTAAAGAAAAAATAAGGCAATGTTTAATATCTATGGATTATTCCTGCAGTGACCTGAGTTAATATTTGAGACAATTGGATATTAGCAAGTCAAGTTATATAAATTTAAGGCACTACATTATTTAGTGCTCTGCATTGTTCTCTAATCTCCAAATATATTGGATTACAATTTTCAGAATATTCAGTTTTCATGTCCTACTAGCATAGAATTACGGAAGTTCCAGTCTGAAATAGATATGACCTGTTGAATCAATCATTCTTTGAAATGTAACTCCAGGGTTAAATGGAATGATAATCCCAATATACAATAGTTGTATTCTTTCATGTGATTAATTCTGCTTTCATTCAATAGTGGAATAATACAAATTATATGGTTTGTTTTTTTAGGGTTCATATTTGTAACTAATAGCTATTTTTCATTGGAATTAAATCACATTATATCCAAAATACTGTTTTACAAGTATACTTACTTTGCAAACGTGCGTATTCTAAATTTATTTTGGACTGACTTGTAACTTTTATAATTTTGCTACTCTTCTAGACAGAATTGTCTTCTGTTCTCGCATCAATAGACTACTTTCATGTTTTGTCCTCTTGCCCTCCTTGAGAAGTGAAAAAATGTATTCCAGATAAAAGCTCATGTTCTTTTGCCAATACTTGATCTGAAGACCACCCTGTTTTAAAGCAAAATTAGTTTATCTTGCCTTTCTGAAAGTTATTAAATATTACCCATCTTTTGTGTGTGGCCTGATTTTGATGCTTAGTCATTTTGTTCACGTTATTCTTAAAGGAATTTACAAGAAACTACATTGTTCTTAATTATTCTTATCTAAACAGCTGTACAATACTTGCTGTTGAAGAAAAAGAGGAAGTTAATAATGGATTAAAGTTAATGATGAATCCAATTAAATTATAAAGATCTGCAGCCTCTAAGTTTAAAAACATTCAGATCTAGATCAGTGATGGTATCCAATTTTTTCCTCTACCGTTTCTGTGGTTGTGGTTTGGTGGGGAAGGGTGATGTGACTGAGTGGGCATGTCCAACTTGACATCATTCATACCCACTCAGTCACATGACCCCCCACCAAGCCATGCCCACAGAACCTGGTAGGAAAAAAATTGAATTTCTATCTATCTACCTATTTTCTGCCCGGGCAGGCCTTTCAGAGGACCTGGCCCTTAATCTCCTCATTTCCTCCCCCATGACCGCCTCTTTCATCATCCCATGGATGTGACTTTACCTTCCTCCTGCAGCTGGCTCTCAGGGAAGGCAAGCCAGAGCTGAGCCACTGTTGTTACTGGGTCCCTGCCAGCCCACATCTTACCCTTGTCACGACATGCCTGCAGCCACTGTGTGTTTTTTTTGTGTGTGTGAATGGATTCCAGCTGCACTGAAAAGAAGACACAGTGGCTGTACACTTCTTGCAGTGAAAATTACCGACCTCTGATTTTGCTCTGCTTCTCCAACACACTGCCACTGCAGTATTCTAGGCGCCGGCCACACAAGTCCATCCTATTGAGCCCACTGCACCGGAGGACTTGCCCAAGCAAGTTGGAGGTTGGTAATTTTTGCTTCAAGAAGCCTACACCACCAACCTCTGGCTTTGCTCCACTTTTCCAATGTGCTGTTGCTGCCATGTTCTAGGTGCTGGCCATGCAGGTTTACCCCATTGCCTGCTGCACCACTCCACTCAGACTTGCTTGGGCAAGTCCCTCCAGGGCAGCAGGCTCAATGGGGTGGACCTGCATGGCTGGTGTCTTGAACGCAGCCATGGCGGCATGTTGGAGAAGTGGAGCAAAGCCAGAGGTCGGTAATTTTTGCTGCAAGAAGCCTACAGCCACCATGCCTTTTTGCCACTTCTTTGCTGGCCAGAACTGAGTCAGAAGTGGTGGCTGGAGGATTCTCCTGCCAGCAAAGAGGTGGCGGCTGGAGGCTTCTTGGCAGTGGGATGGGGATGACTCGGCTGGGAGTTAGAAGGTAGCTCTTGCACCCTACCTGTCTCTTTTTGGTCCCTCCCTCCACATTGAAGTACCTTAAAGGGACAGGCTGGGGTGGCTGCCTTCCGAGCAGCAGTGGAGCGAAGTGAAGGGAGGCAGAAAAGTTCACCCAAATCTTCTCCTCCTTCTCAGGCATACACAGAGCATGTGCAATGCATCTCAGGGTTCCATAAGGACTTGCCCATACACTATCTTCTCGCAGAAGATCCTAGCCTCATGTGTGCACATGTGAGGTCCTGGGACCTTCTGCTAGGAGACAGTTTGTGGGCTATTGGCTTGGTTCTGGTGGCAAAGAAGCAACAACTGGGACTTGCCGCCCTGTTCTTTGCATCGGAGTGTGCCCCATTGCCTGCTATGCCAGAGTGGAGGTACTTGCCCAGGCAAGTCCTTTTGGTTCAGCAAGCAATGGTGTGTGTGTGTGTGTGTGTGGCCAGTGTGAAGAACAGGGTGGTGATGAAACTCTTTTTTGGCACATTCGAAAAGCAGAGGCTGATAGTTTTTGGTGCAAGAAGCCTCCAGCCATCCGGCTTGGTTACGGCTGGCAAAGAGACATCATCTGCAGACATCTCATGATAAGGGGGGCGAGATGCAGACTGGTGGGGAGCTCAGTGGCTCTCAGTCCTGGCTTGCTTTCCCTGGCAGCCAGCCATGGGAGGAAGGTAAGGCCATGGCCACGGATGATGAAAGAGGCAGTCGTAGGGGAGGAAGTGAGGAGATTAAAGGCCAGAGCCTCTGAAGGAGGAGAAAATGGGTGATGCATCGCACTTAAGGGAGAGCAGATGGCGAGTGGGCGGCAGCTTTGGGGCAAGGCCAGAGCTAGGGAATCACACATTCCCTGACCCAGCCGAAGCAGTCAGTGGCTCCAGGGCTTCAAGGAATAGCGTATTCCCTGGGGCCCCAGCGCCCAACCCAAGGCAAAGGGTCAGCGGGCAGCATGCATTGCTTACCTTTGATGTAGCTAAGCTGACCATGCATCAGCAAGGCAACTGGCGAGGCAATTAGTTGGGCCATGTGGTGACGGCAACATAGATAGGGAGGTGGTGAGCAGCCAGAAAGGGTGAGCAAGTGGTGACCAGGCGACCAGGTCAGGGGGCGTAGCCAGCCCGAAGTCACTACCAGTTCGACGACCCAGGCCAAATTGTTGCTACTGGTTCTCTGGAATTGGTGCGAATTGGCTGAATACCACCATTGATCTAGATCCAAATTTCTGATTTGCTTCAATAGAAAATTGCAGTTTATCTTTTTTTAAAAAAAAAAAGGAGGAAGGAGACAATAACATACATATTTAAATGTTTACCTTGTTCCCTTGTATTTGAACTAGTAAAATTTCAAGCATTCATACACCCAGATGTATTTATGAAGACTTGAGAATAGAGAATAGAGGGCATATATTGATTATAACAATATCCATGTCATTAACTAAAAGATCTGAAGAGCAACTATATCAATTTAATTGAAGGCAAATACAGCCCTCAATAGAATCCAGGCTTTCCTATAATAACTTGCAGGTTTCCTTTAAGCACCAGCAAGGCTTCCAGCAGCTCACACAGGTCCATTAAGCCACTGCCATCATGTGCCTCCCTCCATCTCTGCTGGGCCTGGGTGGCCATGGTGCCAATGGAGATCTGGCTTTTCCCACTCATGATGGCTGTCTTTTGTCCTCTGTGCCTTGGTGTGCTTTACCATGTCTACTTGGCTTCCCCCACTTTCTGCTGGATCTGCTTGGGAAGGGCACCTCTTGTGCACCTGATGCACCTTGGCACCACTGTGGGTCACCGTGATCAGGTGCATGAGGGGAACATGCTCCAATCAAAGACCAAGAGCAAGACCCGTGAGGGGGCCAAGGTGAAGATGACCAACAGCAACCTGCTCTCCAGTCGCAAGCCAAAACAGACAGTGGGATGGAGTAAGCGCATTCAGCAGTCCACATCATGTTCCTCCCTCTACCTCTGCTTGCTGTCAGCCTGGTGGTGGGAGTGGGCTCTGGAAACACTGCATGTGCCAGTTGAGGGGCTGGTGGGCTGCATCTACAGCCAGAAACCACACCCCTGCCCAGGGGTGGGATTCAAGTTTTTTAACAACTGTTTCTGTGGGCTGGCTTGGTGGGCATGGCTTGGTGGGCATGTGACTGGATGGGTATGGCCAGGTGGCAAACCAAATACAAGTGATCCTTGCTTAATGGCCAGTTGCTTAGCAAGTGTTCTAATTTACAACTGACCTCCCCAGAGCTACTTGACCTGTTTTTGGAGTTTGGACAGACATGCACACAGACACATATACACATTTATGACCAGTTACAACAGGGGTGGGCAAACTACGGCCCGGGGGCCACATCCAGCCCATTGGTCTTTTTAATCCGGCCCGAAGATTGGTACAGAATTAAGGTTTGATGTGAATGATTGAATGATTGCATTCATTTGATTTTGACTTGTAATGACAGGCATTTCGACACCAGGTGGTGGCCCGTCTGTCAAATTTTAAAAGTCAATGAGGCCCCCGAGCCAAAAAGTTTGCCCACCCCTGAGTTACAACATCCCACATGGTCATATGACTGAGGTTTTCTATGGTTTTTGCTAGTTTCCAACAATTCCTTCTGGTTTCAAATTAAAAATTGGGGAAAATGGACTTGTTTAACAACCACAGTGTTCACTTAATGACCAGAAGGTTCACTTAATGACCATGGTGTTTGCCTAACCCAGGGCTCTGCACCCTTATACACTCAAGGAGCCATTTTTCTATTTTCTTTTAATATCTCTGCCTCCTCCTGCTCCTTGGACAAATAATCAACTCACCTGCCGTGTGTGTGCTGCAGCTACTGCCAGACATTATTGGCCCTCGCTCAATTGCTGCCTTTTGTGCTGGCCATGCCACCAGGGCTTATTTCTGCAGTAGGGCTTATATTACAACCCCTCTAAAAATCAGGCTCAGGCTTATTTTCAGGGTAGGTCTTATTTTTGGTGAAATAGTAACAATGGCAAAATTAATCATATGCTTGTATTTCTTTAAGAAATCTGTATTTGAAAACCATTCAAAATATGAATTTTGTGAGAAAGCAGGCCAACACCTACACTGTAATGATGATGATGATGATGATGATGATGATGATGATGATGATGATGATGATAATAATAATAATAATAATAATAATAATAATAATAATAATATGCATTTGTATCCTATCTTGCTGTGGGACTATCCTAGGTAAGTCCTCTCCTCAGTCAGCACTGCAATGTTGGCAATAATGAGAGACAATTGTGGGTGTGTTTTTGTGTGGAAAGAGAAAAAAGTGTTTGTTATGTGTGGAAATAAAGCCTGAAGCAAGATATATTTTTTCTGTAGCAATACTCACAGGAATAGGAATAGTAGAGTTCACAAGGAGTAGTAGTTGCAGTAGCAGTAGAAATATTAGCAGTGGAGAAGAGTGAAGTAGCAATTGGTATTGTGAATGCTTGTGTGTGTGTGTGTGTGTTGATTAAGAATCTGTTTTGTGTTGGTTCCTTTGTACCTTGAAGCCACAAAGTTAGGTACAGTTAAAGAACCTGTGACAAATTTGACAACTTCATTTTCAACATCATCTTTATTATGCTTGATGGAAATAAAAATGTTGCCAACCCAACATTTGTATAAGATAGGGACAAATATGGAGATTTATGAAGTTTTAGTAAATGTGAAACTCTTTTTATGGAAGATTCTGTAGCTATCATAATTTCTCCTACCAACATAACCTGTAAACTTGCTTGCCATTTTATAATTTGTGAACATGATAAAACTGTTTTCCAAATTTATTTCATTCTGTCATCAGAATGAAATTATCTCATCATTATCTCATCAATGTGAGGCAAAGGAAATGATTAAATAAAGCAAATGGGAGAATAAACTAAATGAATGAGCCAGCAGTGTGCAGCGGCAGCCAAAAAAGCCAATGCACTCCTAAATTGCATTAACAGAGGGATACAATCAAGATCAAATGAGATACTAATACTACTCTATAAAGCCTTAGTAAGACCACACCTAGAGTACTGCATCCAGTTTTGGTCACCACACTATAAAAAGATGTTGAGACTCTAGAAAAAGAGTCTGCAGAGAAGAGCAACCAGGAGGTTAAACATATGAAGAACGGTTACAGAAACTGGGCATGGCTATCTAGTGAAGAGTGAACCAGGGGACACATGATAGTAGTGTTCCAATATTTGAGGGGCTCCATAGAGAGGAAGGGATGAAGTTATTTTTCAAAGCATCTGTAGGCCAGACAAGTAATAATGGATGGAAACTGAACAAAGAGATTTAACCTGGAAATAAGGATACATGTTCTGATAGTGAGATCAATCTATCAGTGGAACATCTAGTCTTAGGAAGTTGTGGGAGCTTCATCACTTAAGACTTTCAAGAAGAGACTGGACTGCCATTTGTCAGAACTGGTGTAGGCTCTCCTGCTTGGGCAAGGGGTTGGACTAGATGACCTACAAGGTACCTTCCAACTCTGTTAATCTGTTAATCTGAATGTGAACTAAAATTAAATTCTCAAATGCAACAAATGGCATTACTTGAAAACCAAACAGCTGTGCCAAACTATCTATTTGTAGATTTTTTTTAAAAAGCAGTACCTTCTCCCTTGAAGTAAGTCAACTCTCGATATTTTCCCCTCATGCCCGGGGGTGGCACCTATTTGCACCTATTCTCTAGTTGTTAACATTCTAAGCAATTCAGAGAATTGGTTGTTAGAAGAAATTACTGGCCTAATCCTGTAAGGAAGGCAGGAAGGAAACATTCTGGTATTGCTTACAGAAACTGCCTCTCTGTTAATCCTTATTACATTCTTGGCAGGACTAGACTTCCTATCTCAGGAACTTCTCTGGAGTTTTTTTCTCCTCCTTTGCTGGTACTTTGCTTGTGTGGAGTGACCATTCAAAGTTACAGTGGCACTGAAAAAAGTGACTTATGACCATTTTTCACACTTGCGACTGTTGCAGCATCCCCACTGTCACGAGAGGCCAGGTGAGGAGATGCATGCCTCAATGTGAGTGATATTGAGTTGGCCACACCCAGCCAGTCACATGACCATCAAGCCATGCCCACCAACTAAGCCGCACCCACAGAACCAGTTGTTAAAAAATTTGAATCCCACCCCTGCTCATGCCCACCCCTTCTTCTCCATTTCTTTTTACTATATGATCCTTTTCATTACTCACTTCTGATCATCAAGAATTCCTACTATTCACTAGAATAAGATAGTTGCTGATTTTGGAGAACTTATAGAAATGCTAGTTATTATTTATTATTATTTTCTACTTGTGGGATTTTCTATCTAAAATAGGACAATACTTTGACCAACCTTGACATTTTGTCTCAGCCAAATAGAACATACTGAGCTGTTCCTGAACACCAGTTGGAACTTTGTATAACTATGAAAGGGATACCAGGCAAAGAATTTATCTTAGTTCAGTTTCTTGATGCTTTTACAGATATCAGTTTTGCATTTGAATGTCATACATAGGAAGCATATGTCTTGTTTCTAAGATATGGAACGTTGCATGTTTTTTTAAGCATTTAATGCACTTAAATTGTGGGATGACATGGGCATCTTAAAGAAAGAATGAACTATGTTTTTCTTAGGAACATGGATAGTTTTGACTAGCAAGTGATAGAGCACTATTAGGTTCCTTTAAATTGGTTTAGAAAGGTATACTTATGTTTATTCTAATATTATTTTATTTAAATCATTTAGTCAAATAACTTAGAATATCTCTATGTCAGTGGTGGGATTCAATTTTTTTTATTACCAGTTCTGTGCGGGTGGCTTGGTGGGCATGACATGGCTTAGTGGATGTGGCATGGCTTGGTGGGTGTGGCAGAGGAAGAATACCGTAAAATCTCCATTCCTTCCCCACCCCACTAACCTTTCCAGCTCCATTCTCCTGTGCAGGGCAACAAAAGAAGACCCAGCTTTAAGGTTGGGATTTAGGGGGCAGAAAATAGATGGGGGCAAGGCCAGTAAGAGGTGATATTTGTCAATTCTCCAAACTACTCAAAATTTCTGCTACTAGTTCTCCAGAACTGGTCAGAACCTGCTGAATACCACCTCTGCTCTAAGTCCCCCTCAAATATCTATGTTAAGTCCTCTTCAAATATCTATGTTATGTTAGTCTTTCCAACTACAAATCCTCACATTTAGCAACAGGGACAGAAAACTGAACAAAATAACCTTTACATATTCTATAGTCAATCATGACATAAACATTTATTGGTTAAAAATAAACAATTTTAAGAAGGGAGAAGCAGATTCAAATAAATTGGGAAACATTGCTTTTTAGCTAACCCTAACTTGGAAAATATGTCTAACTGAAATCTACAGACCTATAACACCATATAGTTCTATGGTACAAGCATATAGATCTAGGGTCAGATGAATATTTCTCAAATTGAAGCTAAAGTTCCTCACGCTGAGGTCACAAAAGCCATCCAACAATGATATCTAAGAGCAAATATAGCAATGCATTAAATATCTCCATTCCAGAAATCTGCACTCAGCTTTTATAGTTTCTGATCTTAATTTGTGTTCATTAGGCAAACCACACAATTTACTGTGATTGCCAAATTACTCTTTGAATTAGTTCAATTTGAAACTATGAATCTATCCTCCACAAGCATGTAGAAGGTATCTAAAAATAAACAAAACAAGTCTCAGAATGAGTGCCCCTAAAAACCAAGACTCCAATTCTGATCTAAACCAGACTTTTCCTCCTCTTCTCTCTCCCTTTTGCTCTACTTTTTTCTTGGTCATGTACTTATTTTAAGAGAATTGGAAAGGAAAAAAGGCTTTCATCAGACTGAAACACTTCAATACTCCCAGCCTAATCTCTTGTAGAAGACTTCAATAGGAACTTGTCTGGACTAAAACATGAAAAAAAAAGTTCTGAATAATGACTAACAGCTAATGCTGTCACTATCCCATGTTTATTTTTCTTGCTTTGATGTCTGATGTCAAAGAGAAAATAATGTCATCTGCTGGAAACTTAAGCATGTTTGCATTTTGAGGTAATTAGAATTAATGTTGGAGGGCAAGACTAACACCAAACAATTCCAGTTGTTCCCATGTGAGGAAAACATTTGGTAATGACTTACACATAATCTGGGACTTGGCAACTAGTCAGAAGCAACACAAATTCATGAGACAGGGTATTTCAGAAATATATTTTTAATTATTTGCAGATTTAAAAAATGATGAAAAGAACTTGCTTACTCTGGATATCTTGTGTGGGGTGCCATGGTACTGGAATCAACAGAATGATACTATTTAATGACTTTGGAATCATGTTTTGCACTGAAAAGTTGCAAATGTAGTCACATTTTTAAAAGAAGAATCCTGTTTTGTTATCCTCATGGTCAGGTTTTCAGAACACAACATGTTGAAGACTTTTGAAAACCTGGCTGCTAATTTTGAGGTCAACATAGGAAACAAAGCACCTTAAAATATCTAACCACAGCTATTTTTTGTAGCGCAAATTCAACTATCTGTTGCTAATAACAGTGGTCAACAGGTCTCAGAGGGGTTAAAACATTTTAAGTAACAAACATGTTGGTAATTTTGTTTTACAAAAGCACCATCTCCACTGCATATCCTTATCCTATTCTTTTGTCTCACAGAAGAAGCCACCATATTTAACTTTCATTGTTCTTCCATTACAAAGATTAAATCCAGTAAAAGAGATAAAGACTTTCTGTTTTCCATTTTTTTTTCACAAAAAATGAGAAGAGACTATTAAGATTATTGAACCTCCTTCTCAGTGCAGGAATCCTCTTTAAATAACCCTCCAGAGTTCCAGAAAAGCAAAGTTCACAACTTGCCTGGATAGTACTTCCACTGGCAAACTGCTCTTATCGGGATTTTTTTCATTAATTTTTATCTAGAATTTCCTTTCTCCAATTTGAATCCATTGTTTTATGTCCTGCACTCTGGAATCATTAGATCATATATTCACCTTCTTCTTTTTTTTAAACAAAGTTATTCAGTTTTTCACATTAAAAACAAAAATCTCTTTTTAGTGGACAACATATTTCCTTTACAAACAAATATGACAGCAATTATACATTCATATATGCATACTTAATTCTATTATTACATTTTCCATTCCAAATTTTCAGTTAGGAGAACACATTATTTCTGGCCTCTTTCATTAATCTCAATCGAAACATCTTTTTGTTTCATTTCAATTATTTCAAATATAATCCTTTAATATTTATTTTAAAAATAAAAATAAACAATATGTGTTTGAATAATAATAATAATAATAATAATAATAATAATAATAATAATATACCAATGTCTCTCCTTGCTTTTAATAGTCTATATTAACTTATTTAGTTGGTTCTTTAGTCTGTCATATTCCCTTTCCATTACACATTCTTTTTATAAATTCTAGATTAATTCAAATGTTAACACTAAAAAAAAAGTATAGGTTTCCACCCTTTTATTGTTTTGAGTGTGACACCTCAATGATTAAAATATACCTTTATTCCCTCATCTTGATTCCCAATAAACCATTATTTTTAAGAAGTTACAATAATAATCGTTACATTTTTTCATTTGGATTTTGCAGCATATTTTCCCCCCTTGATTTTTAATAAGAGTTATCAGTATCTATATTACCCTATTTTCTAAATATTTTTAATTGCAGAAATATTCTTATTACCCCTTGTCACCCTGCAGAATCCCCTTTTTAATTCATTAACCATTATCTCTGAAAAAACATTTTTTTTTCAACATTTTACTATTTCTGTATTTCTTTATTTCATGCACTTGTTTCTTACTGCTTCTCCTCCCCCTCTTTTCCCCATATCTTTTCTCATTCCAGTTTGTCTCTCTCTCTTTCTTAATATCTTCCTTTCCCCTTTTCTGCTGGGTCTTTGTGCCTTTCCTGACTTCACAGGTATTCCCGCTTTTGATTGCCTTCTTAAATTTCAACTTTTTAACCTTCCTTCTTTCCCCACTTCTTTGTAGTGTTCTTTGTGTTAATTGTCTATTTAAAATGTCTTCTCCTTGAGTCGACTCCTCCTCCTCTGAAGCTCTTTCTTCTTGTTCTTCAATCGCCATTTCCATTTTTTCTAACACAGAGCAAAGTGATTTGCCTCTTTCCTGTAGTAATTCTCTCATATTTTTAAGTTCCATTTTTAATTCCTGAAGAGATATCATCATTACACACTCTTATATTTTATCATCATTAAAGTCCACAACCCCCCCCACTTTTACTTTCCTTCTTTCTTCTTTCAATTTTCTAAAGTTCTCAGTTATTCCAGCCCAGGGTCTACACCAAAAACATCAATCAATCCCACAGTTCATCTTTCCTTGCTTTTTTCCTTTATTCTGGTTCTGCTTTCACTTTCTAAGATTCTTACTTTGTTTCAATATTTCTTTAATGTTATATTAAAGAAATATTGTTATATTTCTTTAATTAATGTTATATACAAGTTCATTCAGAAACAGGATGCTTTCCCTTTTGTTTGAGCACAAGTTTTTGTTAAAAGGTGACAGTCTCCATTATACAAAGTCTTCACCTTTCCCCCCTATTTTTTTATTTAGGGTTTTTCGAGTCTCAATATTCCAGCACAGTCCAGTCTCCAATTTGTAAACTTTATTATTATTATTTTTTGACAATCTTAAGTCCAGCTTTATTTTATGCTTGTTTATTCCCAAAATATTTAGTCCAATTTAGTTAAATCTTTAGTTCCAGCTTCTTCCTTTCCCAGTTCGAAGCCCCGCTTAGCTGTTTAATCACTGTATTCTGTAAGTTCTCCTGGTGCCTTTCATTATTTTTCTCTTTCAAAACCATTCATTCTTTCATTGGGCTGGTACTTTATTGGTCAATTAAAATAAACTAGCAATTCTATTTCAATATCAGCCCCTGGTGCACTTATGCCCCCTACAAGCCTCTTAGGAAGGGGGTGAGGTCAATAGTAGACAATCTAAGGTTAAAGTTTTGGGGGTTTGTGGAAGAAACCACAGAGTCAGGTAGAGTATACCAAACATTGACCACTCTGTTGCTGAAGTCGTATTTTCTGCAGTCAAATTTGGTGCGGTTAACCTTGAGTTTGTATCTATTGTTTGCTCTTGTGTTGTCATGGTTGAAGCTGAAGTATTCATTGATAGATAGGACATTGCAATGTATGATTTTATATATTATACTTATATACTTAGGACCAAAGGCAGCGTAGTTCTAGGTTTTCTAGGTCTAGAGTTTCAAGTCTGGTGGCATAAGGTATTCTGTAATGAGTAGAGGAGCCGAGAACTCTTCTTGTGAAATATTTCTGGACTTTTTCAATTGTGTTAACATCAGATACATGATACGGGTTCCAGACTGATGAGCTGTATTCAAGTATAGGTCTAGCCAATGTTTCATATGCTCTAGTTAGTAGTGTGATATTACCAGAGAAGAAGCTACGTAGGATTAGATTAAGAAATCGTAATGCCTTTTTGGCTATGTAGTTACAGTGGGCTCTAGCACTTAGATCATTTGAGATGAGTACTCCAAGATCCTTAGCAGAGTTTGGATCCTCAACAAGGTCTTGGCTATTTAGCTTGTATTTTGTGTTCTGATTTGTTTCTGCCAATATATAAGACAGAGCATTTATTTGTTGAGATCTGAAGTTGCCATTTGATTGATATATAGCCAAGGTCCTTTGGGAGGGTAGTAGTATTATCTCTGGTGTTGAATAGCTCTACATCATCAGCGAAGAGAATGCAGTTGCTCTTAATATGATCACAGAGGTAATTTATGTAGAGTATGAAGAGAGTTGGGTCCTAAAACACTGCCTTGGGGGACATCACTGTTGACAGGTACAGAATTTGATAGGACGCTCCCAATTTTGACCATTTGTTGTCTGTTTGACAGGAATGCTACTATCCAGTTATATAAGTGTCCAGAGATACCATAAGATTTTAGTTTTAGTAGTAGTTTGTCATGTACCACTGAATCAAAGGCTTTACAGAAGTCTATGTAGATTGCGCTTATTGCTTTGCCCTGATCGAGTTGTGTAGTCCATATGTTTTTGCAGTGTAAGAGTTGCAGATTACAGGATTTTTTTTTCTGAAACCAAATTGTTTATTAGAGAGTAGGTTGTTTGTCTCTAAGTGGAGGATAATGGATTGGTTAATAATTGCTTTCATGACTTTTCAGGTGATGCAGCATAAGCAGATTGGTCTGTAATTTTGAACTAGGCTGGGCTCTCCCTTTTTGAAGATGGGGATGACCGTGGCTTGTGACTATAGTTTTGGTAAGGAGCTGTTCCTGAAAATTTTTTCAAAGATTATGCTTAGTGGTTCAGCTATGGCAGTGGATAGCTTTTTTAAGAAGTAGGCACATATTCCATTCGGTCCAATAGATAGGGATGGTTTTAGATTGCACAGTGCTTTTTCAACAATGTCTTCTGTAAAATCGATATGTATTAGATCATTGTTGTTGTCTGTGGTTCAGCTAGGAAATACTGGGCATGATCCATTGCTATTTACAAATACTGAGCCAAAGAATGTGTTAAAGAGGTTTGCTTTGATGGTGTTGTCATTGCAGTCTTTACCATTAAGTCCTTTCAGGGGTGGGAAGGACCTTGAGTCCTTTAGTTTGTTGTTTACAAAGTTGTAGAAAGCTCGGGTGGAATTGGTGCATAGAAGATTTTCTTCTTGTTTAATGTGATAATTAGTGCATTCAGTTTTTATCTGGTGGCATAGATTTTTGTATTGGCTTTTAAAGTTGGCAGCGTGACTAGATTTGTTTTTTTGAGTGATCTCTTTTTGGATTGCAAGTTCCTTATTGTTATAGGTAAGCTGTTTTTCCTGGTTTTGGGAGTTGTTATTGGTACATATAGTTTGATGGCTCTTTTGATTTCTAGTAAGAATATGTTGTAATGGTCTTCAACAGTATTACATCCAATGAATAGAAATTGCCAATCGAGGGAAGAGAGATCATTGATTATAAGATCACAGCTGCTTTTTCTGAAGTTACAATTGGGGATTCTGTCGTTGTGATGATTTTTGTGTGGACATATGTTAAGACAAAAGTCAGTCATGTTGTGGTCACTGTTGGAAAAGGTTTCTTTAATTTGTATTCCCTAAATTGAATTCAAACTATTGCAGAAGATGAGATCGAGGCAGTTGTTAAGCCTAGTATTGTTGATTACTAGTTGTTCCAGTCCCAGATTTGTTACATTATTGTAGAACGTTACATGTATGGGTTCAGTTTTACATTTGTTTAGAGTCCAGTTAATATGAGGTCGATTGAAGTCACCAAGAAAGATAAAAGTGTGTGGGCAGGATGCTGCCCATGTTACTAGTGTATTTAGCTTGTTTACATGTTCAATGTCATAATCGGGGGCTCTGTAACATAGTAAGAACCGAAATGTGATATTTAAGGTCAGTTCTCAGATAATGGTCTCAGGAAGAGCAAGCTCTTGGGTAACTTGGATGTTTTTTAGATGTAAGGACTTTTTATAGAAGATAGCAACACCACCTCCTCTACAGATTTCATGATCATCGGTAAACATGATAGTCTCTTACTGAGGTAATGGAGTCAGGGAGAGATCCTAAAGGTTACTAGTTGTCCTTGACAGTAAACACGTATTTTACTTTAAGTGAAGTGTAGATTAAAAAGGGTCAAGGTAGATCAGGAAAGTGGGAGACAGAAAATACTTGATTCTCTTCTTCCCCAGTGCAATAATTAATGTCCTCATCCATCCAAATCTACATTAAGAAAAAGTTTGGATACACTTCTGATGATAAGTAGATGTTTTAGATGAATTAGAAATGCTGAACTACTGCTGACTTTTGCTGCATTTTAATGTAAACCAGTATTACTGAATAAGATAATCATTCTGCAAAAAAATTGCCATGAAAGCATTAGTTCAAAATGAGCCTTATCTTTTATCTTTTACTTAAAATCTCTGCAATGATTTACAGTTACCATATGACCTGATAATCTATTATGAGCAGTGACCCAAATCCATGTCATAGGATAATAGTACAAAAATAATTAAAGCAACACAAATAATCATTTGAATTCTGCAAACTATGTAATCCTTGGGAATTTGTGGTTTTGCTTTTCATCGCTGAAATCATGCTGGTCTTTAATCATGATAATTACATGGAGCACTTGAAGGTCACAAAAGGTTTAAGCTTTGGCTGTTTGATGAAGAAACAACAACTCCACCTAAACATCATTTTTTAAGTTGAAACTGGAAAATTATTTTCTGCATAAATATATTGTTCATCTCTATCCTGCATCTATTCTGTTTCACTTTAGGAAAACAATGCAAAAGAATTTAATTATATGCACATATAATTCAAGCACCTATATATATATTTCAAGGTAAGTACTATACAAGTATCAATAATTTGAATATGGACAGTATTATTCAGTGCAGATATAAAAGCAGATCACCCTGCAGATAAATTAATTGTAGGAAAATGTTTGAAATACATGGCCACTGTCTCTTATATTAAAACTTACTGAATAAATGAACAACATTATCTACCCTTATTATAGCACTTCAGAAATATCCCAATAACCTTGCAAGGTAGGAAAGCATTATTATTTGCGTAACATAAATGGGAGCGGAGGTTGGGGTAGAAAGGCTGGTATTAGTTTTAAATATGGCAGCTCAGGATTCATAGCCCTTAGCTAATAGATACAAGTCCTCTAATGTATCTAATATTAAAAAACTGACCAATAACCAGTCCTTTTAAGAAATTAACAAAAGCCATTAACAACTGCATTGTGCAATACAAAGAGTACATTATATTGTGGGGCACAATATATTCATACATTATTGAGTCAAGATTATTAAAATAGAATAGAATAGAAAGAACCAAGTGGCCAAGTGTGATTGGACACACAAGGAATTTGTTTTGGTGCAAATGCTCTCAGTGTACATAAAATGAAAGATATATTTGTCAAGAGTACAACATAAGGTACAACACTTAATAACAGTCATAGGGTCACAATAAGCAATCAAATCATACTAGGGAATAGTCAATATAAATCGTAAGGATACAAGTAACAAAGTTACAATGATACAGTCACAAGTGGGAGGGGATGGGTGATAAGGAGTGATGAGAAGATTTATAGTAATAGTAGTGCAGACTTTGTAAATAATTGGACAGTGTTGAGGGAATTATTTGTTTAGCAGACTGATGGCATTCAGGAAAAAAACTGTTCTTGTGTCTAGTTGTTCTGGTGTACAGTGCTCCATAGTGTCATTTTGAGGGTAGAAGTTGAAACAGTTTATGTCCAGGATGTGAGGGGTTTGTAAATATTTTCACAGCCCTCTTTTTGATTAGTGCAGTATACAGGTCCTCTATGGAAGGCAGGTTGGTAGTAATTGTTTTTTCTCAGTCCTAATTACTCTCTGAAGTCTGTGTCTGTCTTGTTGGGTCGCAGAACCAAACCAAACCAAAATTCAGATAATCTTTAAAGATAAAGAAAAAGTTTATGTGAAGTTAACTATGTTTTTTAAAATGCTAATGTTAAAATGTTAATCATAAGGTTTAAGGTAGCAGTGCCATTGTAACTTTGAATGGTCACTAAATGAACTGTTGTAAATTGAGGAATACCTGTATTTCAAATTTAATTTCCAAAATTTGTTGCATATTACTTTACATATTCCTAATACATTTTGACATGGTCTGCCACTTGTGATAACATGTTCTTTCTATTTAATTTCCAACATGTACTACTATGCAATCTATTTTATCTTGGAGATTACTGACAAAATTGTATACCATCCGTAACATAATTTTTACCAATTTTCCTTTAGATTGTAACTTGGAGTAAAAAGTGGATTTTTTATTGCCATGGGAATAATTTTTCCATTCTTTTTTACTGTAATCCACTCAGAGTCACTTCAAATTGTGAAATGGTGAGTAAATAAATTTGGCTTGGAGAGCTTAATATCAAAAGAGGGGTATTTCAAGGAGATTCACTATCACAACAACTGCTGTTTGTCATTGTACTCATTCCTTTGTCAGCAATGCTGAACAATTTAGGCCATGGCCAGAAAACAAAAAACATCTGCAAGATTATTCCACCTCCTTTATATGGATGATCTGAAGTTGTATAGAAAAACATCTGAAATAGAATTGCTGCTCAACACTGTCTATATTACAAAGTATTATATTTAATACATTAAAAATAGCATACAAAGCAAATAATAATAAGATCTACCAATAACTAAGAGCAGAAAAAATGAAGAAAAAACAGAGGGGAATTCTGGCTGCACAAGACCAACTCTTAAAAACAAATGCATAGAAAGTCAGAATCAAGAAGATAACAACAGACAGTAACAGCTGCCTATGCAAAGAAGTTGAAGAAACAGTAGACAACTTGACTAGCATTAATATAATATGAGCATAGCATATAAACATATAAGTATAAACTGGTATATAAGTATATACATAATAAATGAGTACGAATAAATGGGAACAGTAGGGCAGGAATGGTAGGCACACTGGTGCGCTTATGCACACCCCCTTACAGACCTCTTAGTTTAAAGTTTTGGGGTTTGAGGATGTAACAACAGAGTCAGGTAGTGAGTTCCAGGCATTGACCACTCTGTTGCTGAAGTCATACTTTCTGCAATCAAGTTTGGAGTGGTTTACTTTGATTTTATATCTATTGTTTGCCTGTGTGTTATTGTGGTTGAAGCTGAAGAAGTCATTGTCAGGTAGGACGTTGTAATAGACAGTTTTGTATACTAAACTTAGGTCAGACCTTAGGTGGTGTAGTTCTAAGTTGCCTAGGTCCAAAATTTCAAGCCTAGTGGCATAAGGCATTCTATTGCGAATTGAGGAATGGAGTACTCTTCTTGTGAAACACCACTGGACTTGTTCAATTGTATTACTGTCCATTATACAGTGTGGATTCCAGGCAGATGAGCTGTATTTGAGAATTGGTCTGGCGCAGGTTTTGCATGCCCTGGTTTGCAGTTCAGTGAGAAGAACCAACACAAAATTAGATTAACAACTCTTAATGCCTTTTTGGCAGTACTGTTACAGTGAGCTCTGGGCTTAGATCTTTTGAAATGAGTACTCCTAGTCCTTGACAGAGTGAGGGTCGTCTATGAGGTTGTATCTGCCCAGTTTGTATTTAGTGTTCTGGTTTTTGTTGCCAATGTGTAAGACAGAGTATTTGTTGGTTGAAATTTGAAGTTGCCAATTGTTCGACCATTCTGACACATAATCAAGGTCGCTTTGTAGGCAGCAGTATTGTTAATGGTGTTAAATAGTTTTACATCATTAGCGAAGAGGACATAATTGCTTTTAATATGACCACAAAGGTAAATTAAAAAGTGAGTAGATCACAGAGACTAGCTATTAACAACAGCATGACAAAATAGCAACAATGATGCATGGGAAGGTCTGCAAAAAATACCATTTACCTGTAAGCAAAAACTCGTGGGACCATAAAATAAAGTAATAGAACATAAAAAAAAAACAACTAAAATCCTGTGGGACCTTAGAATTCAAACAGACAGGCATCTGTCACATAACACCCCAAACTTAATGATTGTCAACAAGAAAGGCAAAAAAAAAAAAGTCTGGATAATGAACTAGATTCCCATTGTCCATATTTATAGAAGCAGCCACATGGTTATATTAACCATTTGAACCCTTATTTTTATATGTCTGTATGTGTGATATTTAACAGATAACAGAAAATCAGAGTTGGAAGGGACCTTGTAGGTCATCTAGTCCAACCCCCCGCTGCCCAAGTGGGAGACCCTACACCATTTCTGACAAATGGCAGTCCAATCTCTTCTTGAAAGTCTCAAGTGATGGTGCTCCCACAACTTCCAAGGGCAAACTGTTCCATTGGTTGATTGTTCTCACTGTCAGAAAGTTTCTCCTTATTTCTAGGTTAAATCTCTCCTTGTTCAGTTCCCATCCATTATTCCTTGTCTGGCCTACAGGCACTTTAGAAAATAGTTTGACCCTTCCTCCCTGTGGCAGCCTCTCAAATAGTGGAAGACTGCTATCATGTCTCCCCTAGTCCTTCTCTTTACTAGACTAGCCAAGCCCAGTTCCTGCAACTGTTCATTGTATGTTTTAGCCTCCAGTCCCCTAATTATCCTGGTTGCTCTTCTCTGTACTTTTTCTAGAGTCTCAACATCTTTTTTATAATGTGGTGATCAAAACTGGATGCAGTACTCTAGGTGTGGTCTTACTAAGGCTTTATAGAGTGATATTAGTACTTCCCTTGGTCTTGATTGTATCTCTCTGTTAATACAATTTAGGATTGCATTAGCTTTTTTGGCTGCTGCTGCATACTGCTGGCTCATATTTAGCTGGTTGTCCACTAAGACTCTAAGATCCCTCTCACAGTTACTGCTATTGAGCCTGGTTTCATCCTGTCTATATATGTACTTTTGGTTTTTCTTGCCTAAGTGTAGAACTTTACTTTTCTCTACATTTAATTTCATTTTGTTAGATATGGCCCAGTGTTCTAGCCTGTCAAGATCCATCTGGATCTTGAGCCTATCTTCTTGGATGTTAGCTATTCCTGCCAGCTTAGTATCATCTGCAAATTTGGTAAGTTCCCCTTCTATTTCCTCATCTAAGTCATTAATGAAGATATTGAAGAGTACTGGGCCTAAGACAGAACCTTGTGGCACCCCACTGCTTCCTTCCTTCCATGTAGACTTAGACCCATTAAGGAGTACTCGTTGGGTACAGTTTGCCAGCCAGTTGCGAGTTCATCTAGTGGTGGTGCTATCTATTCCACTTTTTTCCAGCTTACTAAGAAGTAGGTTGTGGTCTACTTTGTCAAATGCCTTGCTGAATTCTAAATATATTATGTCCACAGTATTTTACTGGTCTACTAATTTAGTCACTGTGTTGAAGAATGAAATAAGATTGGTTTGGCATGATCTGTTCTTAACAAACCCATGCTGACTGCTAGTTATTACTTTACTTTTTTCTAGATGTTGGCAGACCTGTTTTTTATTATCTTTTCCAGTATCTTCCTGATGTTTGGCTGATTGGTCTGTAGTTTCCTGGGCCTGTTTTTTTTCTTTTTTTGAAGATGGGAACCACATCAGCTCTTTTCCAGTCCTCTGGTAGTTCCCAGTGCTCCAGGATCTTTGAAAGATATGGTGCAGTGGTTCTGAGATGACCTCTGAGATGACCTTTCAAACTCTGGGATGTAATCTATCAGGCCCTGGTGATTTGTTTTCATCAAGATCAGACAGGTGTTATCTTACTAATTTTTTTGCTTATTTTAACTTTTACTTCTGGTCTGTCTTTTACAGTTATGTTTTTGGTGGATTGAGCTATAGTTTCTTTTTGCATGAAGACGGATGCAAAGAATGAGTTAAGCAGTTCTGCTTTCTCTGTGTTGCCGATTACTTCCTTGCCATCTTCTCTCTTTAGTGAACTGACTGTTTCCTTGATTTTTTTCTTGTTATTTATATGTTGGAAGAAACTTTTTATTATCTTTGACTTTTGTTGCAAATCTTTGTTCGTTCTCAGCCTTTGCTATCCTGACTTCTGTCTTTGCAGATTCTGGCTATCTGCTGATATTCTGCCTTAGTTGTATGTCCTTCTTTCCATTTTTTGTACTAATCCTTTTTTTCTTTCAATTTGCCAGAGAGATCTTTGTGCAGCCATGCTGGTTTCTTCTTGGATTTCTTGTTTTTCTTTCTCAGTGGTATTCTGCTGGTCTGGGCTTCTATGATCATAATTTTTAGAGTTTCCCAAGGTTCTTGAGTTGTTTTCCCCTTTAGGATTTTCATCTATGGAATCTTTCCCAAGTTCTCTCTGAGTTTATTTAAATCAGCTCTTTTAAAATCCAAGACTCTGGTGTCATTATGTTCTATTGCTTGTGTTTGTATTATGTTGAATTCTAGTATGACATGTTCACTCTCACCCAGGGTTCCTGCAGTTTCAACTCACTCTATCACTTCTTCTCTGTTTATAAGAATTAAATCCAGTATGGCTGCCCCTCTAGTTTCATCCTTTACCTTTTGGACAACGAAGTTGTCAGCTAGGTTGGTTAGGAACTTATTTGATTTCTCACTTGGTGCAGAATTAGTTTTCCAATTGATATCAGGATAACTGAAGTCTCCCATTACTATTGTTGTGTGTTTCCTGCATATGTTTGTTAGTTGGCTGGCAAAAAGCACATCTATTTTTTCTGCTTGATTGGGTGGCCTATAATATACATCTAGAGCCATGGCATTCTTTTTTTTTTCTTTTATATTGACCCATATGCATTCTAGGAGGTTTTCGTCTTTGGTTTCATCCATTTCTGTAGAAATATAGAATTATATACAGTGCAACTCCACCTCCTCTTTTTGGAGGTGAATAGTTTGTATCCTTCTACCAGTATGTTCCAGTCCCACCAAGTTTCTGATATTCCAACTATATCATATTTACCTTCATGTATTCGTAGTTCGAGTTCACCCAGTTTGTTCCCCAGACTTTGTGCATTTGTATATAGGCACTTGAGATCTTTATGTCTGACACTGTTTTTACTGTTTACATAACCTGTGTTGTGTCTGTCTGTCCCTACTTTCTTGCCACCTATTTGATTAGTGCACATGGTATGGCAATCATTATTAAATGCTTGGTTTTGGTTGGCATCAAGGTTGATAATTTTACTTGCATAAACATCTATTTTGCATGCACTGGTATCCTTATTAGTTTTAGGTTGCCGGGGACAGAAATGTTCTGAATCCATTAATTCTCTGTCCCCGCTGTTCAGTTTAAATGATTATCCAGGAAATCTATGAATTTAATGCCAAGTAACTCAGTCCCTTTCTTTGATGGATGCAAATTTAATTATTTATATAATTATATAATTACATTTAATTATTAAGTCCTTAAATTATATTGAAATGCATGACTTCAGACCCACTATTAAAACTGAAGTACTTTTATTCTTGGAACTTAAAGCTTTTTAATGTATACAAAAACAGCTACACTGGAATCTAGTCTACATTGTACTCACTCACCAATTCAATACTCAAATGCATCTACTTTCTGCACACAATGATTAGAAATGACCCTTTTCTTGCCACTTGTCACTTTTTAAAAATTATTCTTATATCATCTATTTGGCCACAAATGAGAAAAAGGTATCCTTCAGAAACTACTATTCCCTTTCTGTATTTTAAATTATGTTATAATCTTTTCTGATGCAATTAAATCACTTTTGCCTCCTGAGGGAAACATGACAGCCTTCTGTATATTCAGAAGCAGAGTTTACAAGGGAATCACAGGAGACAATGACACAATGCAATTTTCTAAGGAAAAAAGATCTGTAAAAAGAAATGGCCTTGTACAGCTGCAAAACACATGGTATTCTTGCTTTCCAGTTCCATGAAGAATGTTAGATCATTTTGCAGAATCTGTTAAATATATATTTGCCCGCACATTGAGAGAACATTAAAGTATCCACCCAATTTGGCACACTTTAAGCCTTCACTTCTATTAATAATAAAGGTTGAAGTGAGAAAAACAGTAAGTGACTTGTGATGAGCAGCTGGATGGAAACAAAGCAATCAAAAAAATTGTATATATTATGTGTTCATCTTAGAGTTCATAAATACCAGTACATCAGTGACATCTTCAAGAAGCAATTAATACAAATCATGTATTAATTAATTAAAATTTAATCAATTTAATTAAATTAATATATTAATTAATAAAAATCATGAGTCCAGAACATATAAAGATGTTGACAACCACCATCAAAATCACATCTTTAAGACAAATTAAATTTTTATTTATTTACATAAATAAATTTTTATTTATATACTAGACCAGCAATTGCTTGAATGGGAGCTCATTTATTAAATTTCTTGCAGCCTCAATGACCTGTGCAACCCTGTCAATCCACCTTGCTTTCCAAGATCTCCCAGTCATGACTTGATTCATGGTTTTGGTATGGCTGAGAATGACATGGGATACAGGTCCTGGTCATCAGCAGGAAGAATTAAAAAAGAGAGACATACACACATGCTTAGTTGTTGGGGAGAAAACTTTTTTTTTTTTTAGATACTTATCAACTAAGTTCAAGACGTCATTTACTACCTGTGCCAAAAGGGGCAGAGTTTTAGGACAATACCATCCAGGTGAGTGAAGTTTTACCTGTTTTGCATGCACTGGCCAGCTTAATATCAGAGTCCCATCATGGTTGCCAATTATCAGAAGAAATTTCTGGTTTCAAGTCCCAGTTGGGTCACAAAGAAGCACACTAGAAAACTGCTTGAAGTGAGGATGTTTTTTTTGACAGCGTAATGTATGACACAGCTCTTGAGGATGGTCACAGGCAAAAAAAGGCTAAATATACTAGTATTTATAGTAAAGTTTTGGTGTTTGAAAGATATGCAGATGTGTTGACTGGAGTGTTCATTCTAGGTGATGCGTAAAATTCAGCAGAGAAGAGGTGATACCTTTCACAATCTTTATCAACATTTTCTGCTTTTGTTTTGCCTGTTTTGTGTATGTAAGAAAATTTAAATGTCTAGGGGCTTGCTTTCTTGATTTAAGTACTTTGTCAGTTTCATCTTGCACTTCATTCTCAGTGTGTCTACTAGAAGGTCAGGGGAGATTGCTTGCATGTGGAATGGATGGTGAAGGGAAGTATGTATGGTATTTTCCTTTTTTCCTGCTCATGTATTTCCACCAAATAAAAATATACATTATCAAATTCCTGAGAAATATTATTTTCCAAAAGCCTGTTATATTTTACTCAATCAGAATAGAGATAGAAGGGACTGTGGAAGTCTTCCAGTCAAGCAGGAGACCCTATGCTATTTCAGACAAGTGACTGTCCAGTCTCTTCTTAAAAACCTCCAGTGATGAAGCATCTACAGCAGCTAGCTGTTCCACTGGTTAATTGTCCTTATTGTTAGGAAGTTTCTCCTTAATTCCAGGTTGCTTTTCTCCTTGATTAGTTTCCACCCATTGTTTCTTGTCCTGCCTACAGATGCTTTGGTAAATAAGACAACCCCCTCCTCCTTGTGGAAACCTCTCAAATTCTGGAATACTGCTCTCCTGTCACCTCTAGTCTGTCAGAGTATATTCATTAACTGGCAGAGACATGGTTAACAAAGTCAGTAAGTGAGTAAGCATGGCAATAGACAGGTTTGGGTTCTGCTATTTACTAAAGAGTAAAATAGAGGTGCTACAGAAATTTAAGTAATGGGTAAGCTTTGTAGAAAGAAGGTATAAATAAAAGGTATGTCTGCTGCAAACTGACAGAGGTTCAGAATTCATGCCAGCAAGTTTTCAACAGTGGTTGGGACAGTTAGGAATAAAACAGAGATGTACAAATCCTTACCCAGCAGCTGATAATGGTGTTGCTGAGAGACAGAATGGAGTCTTACAAATCATGAAGGACTCTTGGTTTGTAAGAGGATGTAAGACTACTAGAGGATTCTGGTCTGAGCAGGTCATATTGGGTTGAAGCCATGTTGACTGCTAATTGTTTAATTAATAGGTTGTCAAGTTCCTCCATTAATGCAGTGCTATATGGGAGAAAACCATCTCTGGTACATTTAAGGATGTTTGGAAGCAATGTGTGGGTGCATATTCCAAAAGCAATTAGAAGAAAGAGAAAATCAAAGGCTAGAAAGCCCAGGTCTCAGCTGCCTTTGGTTTCTTGGTCTCCCACCTGGAAAAAGCAGCCAGGACTCACAGTTTGGCATAATCTTCACTTTGTTCCAGCAACCAGAACAATGCAACAGCAAGTAAGAACTTTTCCAAATAAAGCCAGCACTGAGAACCACTGCCTCTCAGTGCTTTAAATACCCTAGTTTTTTCCCTCCCACTCATCTAATCTGCCTAACATCCAGTCCTTTGTTATACTAACATCCGCCTATCTGCAGCTCCCTTCACCTGTGTGCTTACTATCCTTCCTTATTATCCCATGATTGTGCCCAGATTACCCATCACCATGGCCATTCTCCTACAAACATCATCCACCACTCCTTCAGTCCCAGATTCAGTAGCTGCCACCCATTCCCAGCTTGCTGCAATCTCCTTGTCGCCTCTTGATGACATCATCTTAGTCTCTCCATAGTCAGCGTGACCAGCAGCTGCAATCTCCCTGTCACCTCCTTATGACATCATCCTAGTATCTCCATAGGGGTGGCTGGGACATCATTAAGGTAAATAGCAGTTCCTCCCACCCCCTGACATCATTGTCGGATTCCGGTGCATGTTACAGTGTGTCCAGAGCCTGACATCAGGTTTATGGGCTACTAGCCAGGCTCAAAGAGCTATTGCTTCAGCAATCGGAGCAAAAGAATAGTGATTTCAAGGTCTGCTAGCTTTGCAGAGCAAAGAACAGAATCGATGCAAATTTCTGGAATGATTCACCTAGTGATGGTGATCCACTTAGTGATGATAACTCACTTAATGATGGTGTCAGCATTTGAGGAGGAGAAGATGAACAAGATAAAAAGAAATAGAAGGTTGAAATGCAGGAGCAATCAATGCCATGCAGGTCAGAGCAATGGAACAAGAGGATTCCACCTGACAGGTATTCTGCTAGTAAAATTAAGTATAATATATGGTATGAGCCAAGGAACTATAAGGAAGTACTGGCATTACCTAAAATTGAACAAGTAAAGTGGAAAGAAGCCATGGACAAGAAAATGTAATCTATAGGAGAACATGAAGTGTTCACACTTATGACTTTGCCACAGGGTAGCAAAGCTGTAGGATGCAAGTGGGTATACAAGAAGAAAGTACTGCCCAATAATGAGATACAATATAAAGCAAGATTAGTGGCACAAGGGTTTTCAGAGATGAAAAATGTGCACTATGATGAGGTATTCACAACAACTATAAAGAGTGAAAACATCAGACTAGCACTAGTGTTGGCAGCTGCACATGGCCATAAAATTTGGCATTTTGACATAGCATTGCATCCCTCAATTTAAATGGTTCAAGCACCAGGATATGAAAGTAAAAAGCCTAAATTGAATAATTGAACAAGTGTATAAATTGAACAAGATCATTTATGGGCTGGAGCAGTTAGCCAGGAATTGGAATATTTCTTTAGATAAGGCATTGAAAGGTCTTTGGTACAAGAGTTGCAAGCTGATGGTTGCGTATACATTGGAAAGTTACAAGGTAGGGATTGTCAACTATTAGCATTTGTGGGTGATAATTGTTTAATTCAAAAGGATGTATCATAGTAAAAGGGTTCTCAGGTATTTGAAGGGAACTGTGAATGTGGGTCTTCAAATACAGGTATCTGAAGAATATAAAGTTAATTGGATTTTATGACTCTTTCAGTTATGAAGGGAGAAGTATCAGAGTATATTCATTAACTGGCAGAGACATGGTTAATAAAGTCAGCAAGTGAGTAAGCATGGCAACAGACCAGCCAATGGGAGCTGACAACCTGGATGTGGTTTGGCTCTGTGTTCTTTGCAATTGAAACTGAAACTAGAGTTTTGCTCTGAACTGGAGCTGTAACATGTCTGCTTCTGTTTGTGTTTGCTTGTAACTACTCCACATTGGAAGAATCTACTCATGGTATTGTACATTTACTTATTTTATATAAAAATAAGTTTAATGAATCCTGCTGAGTCAGTAATCTGTGTGTTTTCTGGACTTAAATTTCTGCTGCAATCTCTAACATAGTCCTTCTTTTATCTAGACTAGTCAAACTCAAATTCTGCAACCGTTGTTCATATATTTTAGTCTCCACGCCTTTAATTGTCCTAATTGCACTTTTTTCAGGATCTCAACATCTTTTTTGTAATGAAGTGACCAAAACTGGATGCAGTATTCTAGGTGTAACCTTAGCCTTTATAAAGCAATACTAATACTTCATGTGATTTTGATTCTATGCTTCTGTTTATACAACCTAGGATTGTATTAGCTTTTTTGGCTGCTTCTGCATACTGCTGGTCATTTTTAAGTGATTGTCCATTAGGATTCAAAGTTCTCTCTCTTAGTTACTGTTTTTGAGCCAGGTTTTGTCTAATCTGTACCTTTGGTTTTTCTTGCCTAAGTGTAAAATGTTGTTTTTCTCCATATTAAATTAAATTTTGTTGGTTTTTTTAAAAATAGATTTTATTGAATTTACAGTTTAAAAACACATCAACGATACATTTACAAAATAGAAAGAAAACGGCTGGGGGGAAAGAAAGAAAACACCCGGCCTAACACACCGGATAAGGGCCAGTTGGGGGGAAGAGAAAAGATATAGAGGGAGAGGGGGGAAAGGAAGGGGAGGGAGAATAGGGTAGAAAGTACAATTAAAAACGAACGATACCTTTTTGTGACAGTCTGTAAGGATCATTTCTCTTTGTCATATCCAATCTACTCCTCTTTTCCATTATGTTTAAGTTACTCTATATCATTTACATAATTTGTCTCGTATAAGCCAATTATACCATAAGTCCCAGTTGTCGTAAAATGTTGAGGACTCTTTGTTTTTTAACGCTATCGTTAGTTTATCCATTTCAGCACACTCACAAATTTTCTGAATAACCATTTGCTCTGAAGGTGTATGAGGTGATTTCCAACATTGAGCAAATGCTAATCTAGCCGCAGTTAGAATATGGATTATTACATACTTTGTCTTTTTGGATAAATATCTATCAGAGATCCCTAACAGGAAGAACTCTGGTTTATAGTCTATTTGTTCTTTAGTTATCTCCTCCAACCATTTTCTGATTTTTTGCCAAAATTTTTGGGTAGTTTTACAAGACCACCACGTGTGGAAAAATGTTCCTTCAGTGCTTTTGCATTTCCAACACATTGAGCTCATGTTAGGGTTCATCTTCGCCAACCTCGAAGGGGGTAAGTGCCATCTATATAACATTTTATACATATTTTCTTTGTACACTGCCAATTTTGTAATCTTGATGTTTCTATTCCAGATTTTTGCCATTCTGTTAATGTAATGCTTCTTCCAATATTCCTACTCCATGTTATCATGTTCCCTTTCACTATCTCTTGCTTTAATTCTACCTCCAATAAATATTTATAAAATTTGGAAATATTCTTTTTATTTGATCCTAATAAGATTTTATCTAAATATTGTAATTTGCTATAGATTCCAAACTCTTTGATATCTTGTTTGTATCTGCTATGGATTTGTATATATAACCACTGGTCAATTTTAACTCCCTGTTCCTGTAAATCCTGTCGAGTTCTTAATTTTCCTAGAGGGTCTAATAAATCTTTATATTTAATCATTTTTGTTATATCCAAATTGTTGGGATGAACCATTGCCTCCATTGTTGAAAGCCAAATCGGAATTTTTAAATAGTGTTTTTTGCATATTTTTTTCCAATTAGTTAATAATGAATCTCTAATAAGGTGTCTATGGAAATACGACTGTCTGGTTTTCCCCACTTCCCATAAAAATGCGTGCCACCCTCTCTGAAGGGCGTGCCCTTCTAAGGCTAAGGTTCTTTTATTGAGTAAATTAACCCAGTCTTTTAACCATAATAAGTTGGCTGCCCAATAATATAATTCCCAATTTGGGAGCGCTAGCCCCCCTCTACTTTTTGCATCTTGTAAAGCCTTAATATTGATTCTAGCTTTTTTCCCTTGCCAAATAAATTTAAGTGTTACCTTATTTATATGTTCAAAAAATTTTTTGGGTAATTTAATTGGAATTGTCTGGAATAAGTAAAGGAATTTTGGTAGGATGTTCATTTTGATCGTGGCAATCCTGCCCAGTAGAGAAAGCTGCAGGATTCTAGGTCTTTCTTAATTTGCTGTAATAGTTTATTGTAATTATTCTCTTTGAGCGATTTACTATGTGGTGCTAACCATATGCCTAAATATTTGACCTTTTTTGTTGCCTGTATCCCTATGGTTTTTTTTCTAATTCTTTCCTCTGATTCTCTGTTAGATTTTTAGTCAATAATTTTGTCTTATTTCTATTGAAGTTTAATCCTGCTACTGAACCAAATTGTTCTAGTTCTTTTATTAGGTTATGTCCTTTTTCCATGGGCTCCTCTAGGAAGAAAACCATATTGTCTGTGAACGCCTGTAGTTTATATTCCTCTGCTTTGACCCTTACTCCTTGGATTTCAGAGTTTTGTCTTATCCGCGTTAACAGTGATTCTAAAGCAAGTATAAATAGGAGGGGTGAGAGGGGGCAATCCTGTCTGACGCCCTTTTCAATGTTTAATGGGCCTGTTTGTTCACCATTAATTAGTATGTTGGCCTGTTGGGTGTTGTAAATTGTTGTGATAATGTTCTCGAATTTAGTGCCCAGACTCATGTTATAGATTTTTTGTATTAAAAAGTGCCAATGTAAGTTATCGAATGCTTTCTCAGCATCTAAAAATATGAGTGCAAATTGTTTCTCTGGATGAACTTCATAATATTCTAAGACGTCAATAACGGTTCTTAGATTATTTTTGATTTGGTGGGACGGAAGGAAACCATTTTGATCTTCATGAATGTATAAATTTAAAACTTATTTTACTCTATTCGCTATAATTGAGGTAAATAATTTATAATCAGCGTTTAAAAGTGAAATTGGTCTATAATTGTTGATATATCTGGCATCTACGTCCTCCTTCGGAATTAACGAAATCAACACCCCCACTCCATGAGTCTGGCATTTTGGCTGCCAAAAGTACTTCATTAAACACTTCCAGCATCAGTGGCCCTACTAACTCTATTGTAGCTTTGTACAATTCTACTGGAATCCCATCTGGACCAGGGGATTTATTATTACTTTGGTTCTCATTGCAGATTTCAACTCAGGCCATGTAATATGCTTATTTAATAATTCTTTCTCTCCTTCCCCTATTGTTTTATCATTCGTATTCTCCAGATAAGTTCTTATTTTGTCTTCATTGATTTCTTCCTTTTTATATAATCTTTGAAAATAGTTTAATATAATATCTTTTTTCTTCTCAATCTCATGTTGTGGTATGCCTTTCTCGTCTATTAGTTGGTGTATCAGTCTCTTTTCTTTTTCTTTTTTAAGTTTATAAGATAGCCATCTTCCTGGTTTATTAGCGTGTTCAAAATAATTTTGTTTAGACCTTCTCAAACTAACTTCTATTTTATCTTGTTCAATTAAATTCAGCTTATGTTTGGCTAATATTAACTGGTTTTGTATTCCTTGGATCTTAGGGGTTTTTTGTAATTGTATTTCTAAGTCTTTGATTTGTTCTTGTAATACGTTTTGTTGGGCATAAGTTCTCTTGTTTCTCACAGCATTATAGGAAATCGTTGTACCTCTTATAATTGCTTTCATAGTATCCCAAATATTCTGTTTTGAAGTTGTTTCATTATTATTATCTTTTAGGAAATAGTTTAGCTCCTCTTTCAGCTTATTGATATACTCTTCTTCGTTTACTATTTGGGTATTTAGTGTCCATCTTTTTTTTATTCCTCTCCTGTCTCTCCAAATTAGCTGTATTGGGTTGTGGTCAGCCCATTCATTTGGTAGGATTTTAATTGCTTTTATTTCATTAGCCAAATCCAAATCCATCCAAGCCATATCTATTCTAGTCCAAAACTTATGTGGATTGGAATAGTATGTAAATTGTTTCTCTTCCAGGTTCCGTTCCCTCCATAAATCTTTTAAATTTAACTCTTTCATCATTTCCTTACATGCCATAGAAAATTCCCTTTTCCCCTTCTTGTTTTTTCCCATATTACTATGGTCTTTTTGGTAGTCTGCAATGGAGTTAAAATCGCCAATCAAGCAAATGTTCCTTTTTTCAAAGCCTACTATTTTTTGGTGGAGGTGTTTAAAAAATTTCCCTTGGTCTTCTTTTGGGGCATAGTTTGCTACAAGTAAAAATGTGATGTGGTTTATCCAAACTTGTATAACCAGAGTTCTTCCTTCGGGATCCGACCAGGTTAATTCTGCCTTTACATCTTGTTTTACATAAATTGCAATTCCTTTTTTCTTGTGTTTATCGGCCAGTGCCATAAAAAGTTTCCCTAATTTTGGACAAATTAGATGTCTTTCATCATTTTTCGAAATATGTGTTTCTTGAAGACATATTATATCTGCGTTATGTCGAATAAGTTTTGAAAATATCCTTTTTCTTTTTGGTATTGAATTTAATCCATTTATATTGATGGAGAGCAACTTCTTCCCCTCCACCATTTATCTACGTCTGCTTAGATTTTTGCCTAGTAATGATTTGATTCTCTTCTTCTTGTTGTGGGATTTGCTCTTCTCTCCCAGGTTGTGGTTTATCACTTCCTGAAATTGGAGAAGGTCGTTCCTTTTGGGTTCTGTGATGATATCGGTCCTCCTGTGGTCTCCTTTTAAGTTCTTCTTTAGTGGATTGACCATCCGTATCCATGAGCTGTTGATAAAAGTCTTGGGCCTGTTCTATCGATTCTATTTTGATTTTCCTCTCTTTCCACGTAATTAACATCCCTTCCGGGATTAGCCATTTAAATTGGATTCCTTTTTTATTTAAATCATTAGCTAGAAATTTATAATCTTGTCTTATCATCCTCACTTTCTTTGGAATTTGTTTTAAAATCGTAATTTCTCTGCCTTTATATGATATCGTTTCCTCCCTAGACATTTTCAAAATTAAATCTCTCAGACATCTCCTAGAGAAGCGGATATGGATTTCTCTTGGGCAGTTGTTGCGTTTGGCGTAGCTTGTGCTAACCCTATATACCTCATCAAACTCTTTAATTAGATCATCTTTTTCTTTTCCTAACCATTCAGCCAATATTTCTGCCATCAAATGTTCCAATTCTTCATTTTTTGCTTCAGCCACATTCTGGAACCTTAAATACGCCATTGCTTTGTCCATCTCGAGATGAACCAGTGAGTCTTCCATTTCTCTAAGTACATTTTTAAATTCCTCATCCATCCTTTCAAAGTTAGTCTCCATGCGTGTTGTTCTACTCTCTATATCTTTTATTTCACTTCATTTTTCTCCATGGCCTGCTGCAGAGACCCTATCTTACCCTCCACCTTCGATATATCCGCTTTCATTTCAGCCTTCAGTTTCCCCATCTCATCTTTCAATTCGCTTATATCTGCTCTAGTTTCATTGTGATTTTTAATCATCATTTCTTGCATTTTAGATATAGCTTTCTGCAAGGATAATAAGGAAGTTTGTATATTAATGTTGGGGACATTAGGCTGCTTTTCCCCTGTTAAGGACTCCTCAATAGTTTTTTGAGTTGTTGGTGGGGTGGGTGTCAATGTAGTTGATAGGGTCGGGGTAGCCTTCCTTCCTGTTTTTAAGGCCATAGTTGTTGTGGATGTCATCTCTCTAAGTATTTGTTTTTGTTGATGCACAATTTTAGATATATTATCCCAAATCACCATTCAGTGTTTGGGTCTTGTATTTGAAAGTCTATTCACGTATTTCAATTTAATATCTTACTCCACAGTCTTTTCCCCTATATCATAAATAGATATCTACTACAGTATTCTAGTCTATGTAATAAGAAAATTGGTCAGCAATAGTACATCAATTAACACTTTAAGGAATTAATCTAAAATGTCTTAAATAGTCTAAATAATTTATAAATAGTTTATATCAACAGAGTTTATCCTTCTTTACTATCAATACTTACAACAGTAATCTCTTAACTCTATAATAATAGTATATCCCCCTCTTTCTTTTTCTTTTTTCCCCAAATAAGTAAAATTATGTAAGCTATTTAGGAGATACCATAGGGAGGCAGGGGGAAAAATAATAAGAGAAAGGGTAGGAGAGAGATTACCACAGCTTCAGAAAATCAACAAACAAAAAGCATGGAAGTCATCTTAAGGAGAAAGTAGTGCCAAACTAGTAATATTAAGTAGTACCACATAATAAAGGAAGCAAGTTGAGTGAGCTAATAGTCCATCTTCCAGCTAGAGGATTCTTTTCAGCATTCCAATCAGCAAATGGTGTAATGTGCTGACTAATCTGCAATCCTGAAACCATCTTTCCCAGCTTTCTGTTTGTCTCTGCCTTCTTCCTCTTGCTTCTTCTTCTTTCTTTGCTTTCCAACTTTTAAATCAACATACAAATCTTCCAAAGTCCAATATAATGCTCAGTTTGTCTTCTCCACAATATTAAATAGATGTGATAGTCGTGTTGTACACAGATCTGAGGGTTCATCAGACTCGATCCATGCCAGTATTCTTTCACCTCCGTCGCCTCCCTTTTCTCAAGTAAAGTCAAAAAGAAAGGTCCGAAAGTCAGATGAAGCCCCTCACAAATTCTGGACCTCCGATCTCCTGGTTTTGACAATCTTCCTCTTTCCCCAGAGCTTCCCTTTCACAGGGTAAAATCTGCGCTTTCACTTTTGTGCTTAGGCTTTTCCGCTCTCCATTACAGTCCTTTCATTTTCCCAGCTGCTTTTCTGGCCGCTTTCCGCCCGACTTCTGAAAGGTGCTAATCACAACCAGGAGAGAAGATTTTACGCCGCTGTCATTCTTCTGTCATTCTGCTATCTTCAGTCTTCAAAGGTTCCAAGTTATAAATTGTTTCTCTGTTCCTGTTACTCTCAACCTCTCAGGCTGTCACTGCTTTGCTTATTCACCCAAGTGGCAGACTGGACTTGAAGCCACCATAGGATGACAGCTTACTCTTCTGCACTGGGCTCGGGAGCTTCCCTCTTCGCTGTCAGGGGGTTGCCTTCCCCGCTCTACCACTCGAGGTTCTCCACATTGACACGAACCTCTCCGGGGTTCGTGTATCCCTGGGGGATCGCTCCTGGCACCAGAAAAGGTGTTCAAAGACCGCAACAGTCTTCTTCACCTCCGTTCGCCCTGTCCTGCCACCGGAAGCTCCCAATTTTGTTGGTTAAGGTCCATTGTTCAAGTCTGTCAAGCTCTTTTAAGATCCTGAGCTGGTTTTCTGGGGTGTTGGCTATTCTGCCAGGTTACTGTCATCTGCAAATCTGATGAGTTCCTTTTCTATTCCCTCATCTATATCATTTATGAAGATATTGAAGAGGACTGGACCTAAGACCAACCCTGTGTGGCACCCCACTGCTTACTTCCCTCAATGTAGATGTGGTAACATTAATGACAACTCCTTGAGTATGGTTTGTCAGATGGTTGCAAATCCATCTGGTGGTGTGATGTCTATCCCACATTTTCTAGCTTACCAAGAAGTAATTTGGATGTACTTTGTTGAATGCGTTGCTGAAGGTTAATTATACTATGTCCACAGCATTTTGCTAATTTAATCACTTTGTCAAAGAATGAAATAAGATTGATTTGGCATGATCTGCCAAACTCATGCTGGCTTTTAGTTAAAACTTTATTTCTAAATATTCACAGATCTGTTTTTTTATTATCTTTTCCAGTATCTTCTCAGGTATTGATATTAGGCTGATTAGTCTGTAGTTCCCTGGGTGTATTTTTTCCCCTTTTTTGAAGATGGAATTACATCAACTTTTTTCCAATTGTCAGGGAATTCCCCGGTGTTCCAGGATTTTTGAAAGATATGGTACAATGGTTCTGAGATAACATCTGCCAGCTTCTTCAGAACCATAAAATATAAACCATCAGAAAAAAGAAGGCGGAGCCTCCTCGCTGACGGACCATTGATCATGACTCTCTGTGGCTATGGTCCGTGCTCTTTTGTTGGAGAGCCTCGATCATTACGATTAGGGGCTGAAGCTGCCTTGGAGGGGCGGCGGAGTAAAGGGAAGCCGCAAGCCAGGTTGAGGAGAGCCGCATCTCCTCCCCTGGGCTTGGTCTTTTTCCCCCTGAAGACGACTGCAGCAGTGGTTTTAATTGGCCACCCCGAAGAGGAGGACTCATCTGGATTAAGATTTGTGCAGGAGGGAAGAAAGAGGTGGATGACATCTGAACAACTGGACAATACAACTAAACAAAAGTACCCCGGGGTTAAGGTAACATGGAATTTTTAAGAAAAGAAAAGTGAGCAGCGAAATTACAAAGGGACAGGAAAAAAAATAAGAAAATATTTTTGACAGCTAAGCAGGGCTTCGAACCAGGAAAGGAAGAAGCTGGAACTAAAGATTTAACTAAATTGGACTAAAATATTTTGGCAATAAACAGGCATAAAATAAAGCTGGACTTAAGATTGTCAATAACTAATAATAATAAAGTTTACAAATTAGAGACTGGACTGTGCTGGAATAATGAGGTTCGAAAAACCCTAAATAAAAAAATAGGAGGAAAAGGTAAAGACTTTGTATAATGGAGACTGCCACCTTTTGACAAAAACTTGAGCTCAAACAAAAGGGAAAGCGTCCTGTTTCTGAATGAACTTGTGTGGATATAACATTAAAGAAATACTGAAACAAAGTAAGAATCTTAGAAAGTGAAAGCAGAACCAGAATAAAGGAAAAAGCAAGGAAAAATGGACTGTGGGATTGATTGATGTTTTTGGTATAGACCTTGGGCTGGAATAACTGAGAACTTTAGAAAATTGAAAGAAGAAGGAAAGTAAAAGTGTGGGGTTTTTTTGTGGACTTTAACGATGATAAAATATAAGAGTGTATAATGATGATATCTCTTCAGGAATTAAAAATGGAACTTAAAAATATGAGAGAATTACTACAGGAAAGAGGCAAATCACTTTGCTCTGTGTTAGAAAAAATGGAAATGGCGATTGAAGAACAAGAAGAAAGAGCTTCAGAGGAGGAGGAGTCGACTCAAGGAGAAGACATTTTAAATAGACAATTAACACAAAGAACACTACAAAGAAGTGGGGAAAGAAGGAAGGTTAAAAAGTTGAGATTTAAGAAGGCAATCAAAGGGAATACCTGTGAAGTCGGGAAAGGCAGAAAGACCCAGCAGAAAAGGGGAAAGGAAAATATTAAGAAAGAGAGGGATATAAACTGGAATGAGAAAAGATATGGGGAAAAGAGAGGGAGGAGAAGCAGTAAGAAACAGGTGCATGAAATAAAGAAATACAGTTCTTCTAATAAAAATGCCATATCAACTGTGAATGCCTGGAGTTTATATTCCTCTTTTTTAATTTTTAGTCCTCTAATCTCTTGATTTTGCCTAATTTGTGCTAAGAGAGTCTCTTCTGCCAAGATATACAGTAGAGGAGCTAGGGGGCAGCCTTGTCTTACTCCCTTATTCATGGTATCTGTATTTTCCCCATTTATTAATATTTTTGCGGTTTGCATGTTATAAATTGTCTTAATAAATCCTATAAAATTTTCACCAAATTTCATGCCTATCAGTTGTTTAATTAGGAAGTTCCAATTCAGGTTGTCAAAAGCCTTCTGGGAGTCTAAAAATATAAATACTATTGTCTTGGTTGAGTATACTTCATAATATTCTAATATATCCATAATGGTTCTTGTATTTGTTTTTATTTGCCTATGGGGGAGGAAACCATTCTGATCAGTGTGGATAATTCTACTTAATACTCTCTTTAATCTTTCCACCAATATTGTAGCCATTATTTTGTAATCTACATTTAAAAGTGATATTGGTCTATAGTTTTGAATTTTTTGTGGGTCTGATTGTTCTTTATAAATAAGGGTAATATATGCTTCCAACCATGATTTAGGCATGTTAGCATTCTCCAGGGCTTCATTGTACAAGTCCACCAATATCTCCTCTATTGTTTCTTGGAATTCTTTATAGAATTCCGAAGGAATTCCATCTGGGCCAGGCGTCTTATTTGCTTTTTGTGTTCCAATTGCCTTCCTAATTTCTTCTATAGATATTTTATTATTCAAATTTTGTTTCTCTTCATCAGTAATTTTGGGCAAGTTCTTTTCATTCAAATATCAATAGATTCTTCTGGTATTTCCTCCTGTTTATACACTTGCATAAAAAACTCCTTAGCTATTTCTTTCTTTTCTTGGGTCTGTGTGCATAATTTCCCTTCCTGATCTTGGAAAGCTACGATCATTCTCTCTTCTTGTTCTTTTTTAATTTTATGGGCTAACCACCTCCCCGGCTTATTTGTGTTTTCAAAATAATTTTGTTTTGCTAATTTAATTTTTCGGGCCAAAACTTCCTGTACATTTAAATTTATTTTATGTTTTTCCAGATCAATTTTTTTCTTAATGTTTGAATTGTTTGGGTCCTTTTGTCTACTTATTTCCAAATCTTTCAGTTTCTCCCTCCATATGTTTTGTTGCTGTCTTTTTTCTTTATTCTTTTTAATACTATAAGCAATAGTTAGACCTCTCACATAGGCTTTGGCTGTATCCCAAAGATTCTGTAGAGAGCTATGTTCTCTTTTGTTTATTTCAAAAAATACGTTCAATTCTTTCTTTCTTTATCATTTCAATATATTCTTTATCTCTTAATATGATATTGTTAAATGTTCATCTTCCAATTTTTCTCTTTCCTTTCCATTTAATTTGAATGGGATTATGGTCAGCCCATAGATTTGGCAAAATCTCGATCCTTTCAATATTCTCCATTAACCCAGGATCCATCCATATCTGATCTATTCTGGACCAAGAGTGGTAGGGGTTTGAAAAAAAGGTACATTGTTTTTTATTTGGATTTAATTCTCTCCACACATCTTTCAAGTTAAGTTCTCTTACCATATTATTAAAAGACGAAGGGAGTATTCTCCTTTCCTTTTTTTTTTTTTTTGGAAGTTCTATAATATTTATCTTTGTCTGGGACTGCATTATAGTCTCCTACAATGCATACATTAGCACACTCAAATTCTATTATCTTATGGTGAAGCCTATTATAAAAGTCTTTTTGGTTTGTATTCGGGGCATATATTGTGACTAATAACAACTTTTTCTGATTTACATTTATTTCTATAAAGAGCATTCTCCCTTCTTGATCTTTGTATATTTGCTTATGTTGCAACCAATCCTTTACATATACAATACCCCCCTTTTTTTGGTTTGCAAGTGCCGAGTACATTTTACCCAAGTTTATATTCTTTAAGAGGTCTGCTTGATTGTCTGCACTTGTCTTATATGCACTTCTTGGATACAAGTTATGTCAGTGTTTTGTTTTTTAAGTTTCTCAAATATCTGTTTTCTTTTTGATGATAGATTTTGATTTTGAATGAAAATAAAGTGATTTCTCTATCAATGTCACTGACTGTGTGAGGCATTTCATTTCTTGTTCTAGGCTCTCTTTTTCTTAGTCCGTTGCTTTCCCCTTCTTCTCTAAGATTTTGGGGTTCAGAGTGTGAATCGGATTCTTTTTCTCCAGAGAGTTGTTCCTCTTAGCTTCTTGTATTTAGGTCATCTCTACTTTTTTGTTCTTCCTCGGGTTTTAGGTGTCGTTCATGAAATTCATGTGCTTTTTCAATTGTATCAATTTTGTATTTTTTGTCCTGCCATGAAACTAAAAGCCCCTCTGGGGTGAGCCACCTAAATGGAATACCATTTCTAATAAGCTGAGTTGATAAAAATTGGTAGCCCCTTCTCTGCTTTCTGATTCTCCTAGGTATTTGTTTCAGTGTAACCACTTCATGATCTTTGTATACAAGTGGTTCATCTCTGGTCTTGCTATAGAGCAGGTCTCATGTTATCTTCCTCTCAAATCAAATATGAACCTTTCAGGGTAGTCTATGTCTCCTTGCATAGTGTGTATATACTCTGTGGACCTCGTCCACATCATTTTCAATTTCCATTTTGGGTTTCTGTAAAGCTGCCGCTATCAGATTCGTCATAATTACACGTAAATCTTCCTTTTTGTCTTCCACCACATTTTGGGACCTAAGATGAAATGATGCCTTCTCTAATTCCATGTGTACCATCGAATCCCGGAGTTTGCAGTAGAGCACTTTTCAATTTTGTTCTGAATTTCTTCTCCACCACATTCTTGCCTCTACTAAATTTAATTTCTGTTCATTTTTTATCACTTTTTCCTGCATCTTTCCAATCTTACTATTCAAATTTTGTATTTCATTTTTCACTTGTCCTATTTCAGTTCTCATATCTGTTTTCATATCTTCCTGGTTCCTCGCTATCGCCACCCCCACTGTCTCCATACCACCCGAACTGTCCGATTTCTCTGATGTATTTAGTGAGAAGGAGGCGGATCGGTTACCCCCGGATCGACCTTATGACTGTCCCGTTGACCTTCTGCCCGATGCCCCACTACCCAAGGGATGCCTGTATTCTATGTCTGAGCCCGAATTGGCCTCCCTTCGTGATTTCTTGGAAAAGAATTTGGCCCGGGGGGTTATCCGGCTGTCATCGTCCTCGCTTTCTGCTCCCATTCTTTTCGTTAAAAAGAAGACAGGAGACTTGCACTTGTGCTGCGACTACCGCCGGTTGAACGCCATTATGGTGCGGAATAGTTATCCCTTGCTGCTCATTCCAGAGTTGATGGAGCGGTTATGGGAGGCCACTGTCTTCACCAAGCTTGATCTTTGAGGGGCCTACAATCTGGTGGGGATACGAGAGGGGGACGAATGGAAGATGGCGTTTGGTACTTGATACAGCCATTTTGAGTACACTGTGATGCCGTTTGGGTTGACCAATGCCCCACGGTCTTCCAGCACCTGATGAACGATGTGTTCCAGGACATGCTCAATTGGTTCATGGTGGTGTACCTGGACAATATTTTGATTTATTCCAGGTCCAGGGACAGCCATCTTCAACAAGTTTGTCAGGTCTTGCAACGTCTTTGGGAACATCAACTGTATGTGAAGCTGGAGAAATGCCTCTTCTTCCAGACTTCCATAGAGTTCTTGGGGCACATCATCTCTCCCGAAGGCATTGCCATGGACCCACAAAAAGTGGAGGCCTTGTGTAGTTGGGAACCCCCTCGTCGAGTGAAGGATGTTCAACGTCTCCTGGGGTTCACTAATTATTACCGGACCTTCATCCCGAGTTTTGCTAAGCTGACGGGTCCCATAATCCAGCTCCTTCGAAAGAAGGTCCCGTTCCAGTGCCCCCCCCGCAGCAACAGGCCTTTGAGGCTCTCAAGAAGGCCTTCATCGCGGAACCTGTCCTGAGGCATCCTGATCCGCACCGTCCTTTTGTGGAGATGGATGCGTCCCACGTGGATATTGGGGCTGTGTTGTTGCAAGCCCCGACGGATGGTGCACCTCTTTTTCCTTGCACTTACTATTCTCGGAAACTCACTCTTTCTGAGCGCAACTATACTATCTGGGAAAAAGAGTTGCTGGCTATCAAGGCTGCATTTGAGACCTGGCGACAGATCTTGAGGGGGCCCGGCACAAGGTGGAGGTTTGGACGGACCATTGTAATTTGGAACACTTGTCCACTGCGAGGAAGTTGAACCAGCGACAGATCCGGTGGTCGTTGTTCTTTGCCCGGTTCAACTTTTCTGTGACCTATATCCCCAGTGGTCAAAATCAGAGAGCAGATGCCCTGTCCCGTAAACCTGAGTACCTTTGTCCCGAGGACCCCCTTCCTTCACTTATGGTGCTGCCACTGGAATCTTTGGCCGTTATCCAGGAATCAGTGGATTTGCGGACTCAGGTACGAGAGGCGCAGCGCTTGGATGCTTGGTCACAGCAGAGAATTGGGGAAATTGGACCTGATTCCCCATGGAACATCGGGGCCGGTTGTACGTGCCCATGGGGACACTTAGACCCCTTATTATGACTCAATGTCACAACAACCCTGCTGCCAGCCATTTGGGGTTTTTTAAGACCCTTCATCTTGTCACACGGACTTTTGGGTGGCCTCGAGTCCAGCATGATGTCCACGCCTATGTCGTGTCCTGTGTACCATGCAGGCAAGCAAAAGCCATGACGGGTGCGCTTCCTGGTCTCCTTCAACCTCTGCCAACTCTGGACAGACCATGGGAGGCAATTTCCATGGACTTCTTAACACATTTGCCCTCTTCGTCGGGATATACAACAGTACTCGTGGTGGTTGATATGTTAACCAAGATGGCTCACTTTATCCCCTGTCAGAGATTACCATTGGCTCATACTACTGCCCGGTTATTTTTACAACATGTGTTCCATCTTCATGGTCTGCCAGATAAGGTAGTTTCGGATCGCGGTGTCCAGTTTACCGCTCAATTTTAGAAGAGCCTAATGACCATGTTACAGGTACAGATGTGCTTGTCATCGGTGCACCATCCAGAGACTGATGGTGGGACGGAGAAGGTGATTGGCATCCTCACACAATATTTAAGGTGTTTTGTCAACCACCAACAGAATGATTGGGTGACTTATCTCCCTTTGGCAGAGTTTGCCTTCAACAATTCCCAGCACACCTCCACTCACATGACACCTTTTTACGCGAATGTGGGTTACCATCCGAGATTTTTCCCATTGTCGATCTTGGACTCCCCGGTTCCCGAGATGCGGGACTTCTTGTAGGAACTGCATTCAGTTCACCAATTGATTTCACAGCAATTGGAACAGGTTAAGGAGGACTATAAAAGGTTTGCAGATCGTTCTCACCAGGCGACGCCCCCACTGGCTGTGGGAGACAGCGTGTGATTATCCACGAAGCATCTACGGGTCGATCGTCTGATCAAGAAGTTGGACCATCGCTTCATCGTCCCTCCCCTATCGAGGCAGTAATCAACCCCATTGCTTATCGGCTCACCCTACCGTGCTCCATGTGCATTCATCCTGTTTTCCACCATTCCCTTCTGGTTCCTGACGCCTCTTCATGTGCTCTCCGTTCTCCTGCTGCTACAGTTCTTCCACCTGTACCTGGCGATGATCCCACTGCTGATGACACAGTGGTCTGCATTTGGGATTCTCGCTGGCTGAAAGGACGGTTTCAATACTTTGTCGAGAGGCTGGGGGATGGACCGGAGGCTCTTTCCTGGGTGGATGCTTCCATGGTCCATGCCCTGGACCTTATCTGGAGATTCCATGAACTGTTTCCATTGAAACCACATCCTGATCGTCAGACTCTGGGGGAAGGGCCCTGTGGTGAGGGATAGTGTTGTGGCTCGGAGTTTTGAGCCTGCTTTGCTAGAGGACGAAGACTTGGACAATGAGGAAGAGGAGGATTTGGCTCTGAGGTTTGAGCCTGCTTTGTTAGAGGATTTGGAGTTGCCTTCCTCCCCAGGACTTTCCTCTTCGGCCAGATCTTCCTCCCTGATTGTGCCTCAGGTGTTGGCAGATAACCAGGAGGGCGTATCAGAGTCTCTGACTGAGGAATGCCGGCTTGATGCAAGGCAACGGTGCAGGCAAAACTGCGAGTTGCAACGCAGAAAGAAAGGATGAATCAGAGACTGAGATGAGGGACTGACATGCCCCACAGGGAATAAAAGTGGGTGTGTTCGCTCTGGGAACTTGTTCGGGACAAGGTGTTCATTAGTGAGAGAAGCTTTGGAAGATCCTGTGTGCAGCGACAACTTGTGATTTATATTCCTGCTTTCTTGTCAGACTTGGCAGACAGCTTGTGTGAGACTGCCAAGAACTTTTATCGGCTCAAGGAATTTAACCCTGTCATTACTGGACTTGTTTGCTTGTTTATATTCATTTGGGAATTTGGACTTCTCACCTCATTTGCACAGGTGAGACATTATATATATATTATTGGCATCCTCGCCCAATACCTCAGATGTTTTGTAAATCAACGGCAAAACGATTGGGTGACCTATCTTCCATTGGCAGAGTTTGCCTTTAATAATTCTCGGCACACCTCCACCCACATGATGTCTTTTTATGCAAATATGGGTTACCATCCGAGGTTTTTCCCCCTGTTGATCGCAGATTCTCCAGTTCCAGAGGCACGAGACTTTTTGTCGGAGTTATATGCCGTGCATCAATTAATTTCCAGACAATTGGAATGAGCAAAAGCAGATTATAAGCATTTCGCAGATCGTTCGTGTCGAGTGACGCCTCTGTTGGCTGTGGGTGACAAGGTGTGGTTGTCAATGAAACATCTTCGGGTTGATCGTCTGATTAGGAAATTGGATGACCGCTAAACTAAATTAATAAGTTAACATAGACTATTAAAAGCAAGGAGAGACTTTGGTGAGTTTTTTATTATTATTATCATTATCATCATCATCATCATCATCATCATCATTAGGCAAATACATATTGTTTATCTTTATTTTTAAAATAAATATTAAAGGATTATATTTGAAATAATTGAAATGAAACAAAAAGATGTTTCGATTGAGATTAATGAAAGAGGCTAGAATTCATGTGTTTGTTTCTCTCCTTACTGAAAATTTGGAATGGAAAAGGTAATAATAGAATTAAGTATGCATATATGAATGTATAACTGTTGTCATATTTGTACGTAAAGGTGATGACCCGGAAATATGCTGTCCACTAAAAAGAGATTTTTGTTTTTAATGTGAAAAACTGAATAAAATTTGTTAAAAAAAAGATATAAACCATCAGATCCTGGTGATTTATATTCATCAAGATCAGATAGATGTTAAGCATTTCTTGCTTATTATAATTTTAATTTTAATTTCTACAATTAGATTTTTGATAGGTTGGGCTATAGTTTCTTTTTGTGAGAACACTGATGCAAAGAATGAATTAAGCAGCTCTGCTTTTTTTATGCTGCCTGTTACTTCCTTGCCATCTTCTTTTTAAATGGATCTACAGTTCCTTTTTTCTTGTTATTAATATGTTGAAATAATTTTTTAAAAAATTGTCTTTGACTTTTGTTGCAAGTCTTTGTTCATTCTGCTTCATCTTTGCAGATTCTGGATATTTGCTGATATTCTGCATTAGTTATGTGTCTCTTTTTTATTTTTTGTCCTTGTCTTTTTTGTCTTTCAAATTTTGGTGGTCCGTAGAAAAATTATTTGCATTTTGTATATTGCACTAAATCAGTCATCCTCAAACTACCGCTGCTGGGTCAAATATGTGCAATGAACATTTGTGTTGCTACAGAGAGTCTCCCCCCCTTGGGGGTCTTTTTGTACAGGTGTCAGGGGGCAGAAATTCCAACTTGGGGTCTGCTTCAGTCTCCTGGTGCAGGGCTTTGGGCAAAGGCTGGAGGGAAGGGCCACTGGCAGCCAAGAGCTGGAGGGCCTCATTCCAGTGGGACTTCATCATGTCCAAGAACTAGCTGATGGCCAAGAACTGCTTCAACCCACTGAGCCTCCAGGTGCCGGTACCTGGCCTTGCACTCCCACAAGTTTTTCCTCTGCTTAGAAAGCCTATGCTCATAATCCTCAGTAAGGTGCTTCTGCTGTCAGATCCAATTTGAACTGAGCCAGTTGTTTTGCCAACTCTTTCTCGTGGTGGCCACTTAGCACCAACAACTGTTTCCTGTGGGGGCCTAAGGAACCTGGGTGGGCAGGCGAGGAATGGCTGGGAGGTGAGGGGCAAGTAGAGGCTGGCGAGGTGCCCCTTGATGTGAATGACATCAAATTGGTCACGCCGACCCATCACATGACCACCTAGTCATGCCCACCCAGCCAGTCATTAGGCAGATCATATTAGTAATCCATGGGATTTAAAATTATGAATTTAGTGGTCCCTGGTCTGAAAGGTTATTTACCTCTGGGCTGTCATAACCCAGCATATAACTTTTATATACTGTTGTTGCTCTGTAGCCCCGTCAATTGGCCATGTTAGTGATTGGGGACAAACCCCCAAGCAGAGTATGCAGCAGCAGTCAAGCCAGGCAGCCAAATGAGAGAGGCTGGGCCCAAGAGTATACACACACTGGAGACAAAACACTGTTTGTTGTTTTAAATAGTTGTTTAATCCATTCAGAGTATAAGCATTGTCAATCAGTCCATATGTCATTCACGAATATATCCATCCAGTAACTTAGTCCATTAACTAGTCAGTACTATGTCCTTATCTGCTTGTAAATCTTCTCCTCCCGATACCTTTCTCTCGAAGACAACGCTGAGTATTCACAGTATATCAGCTCACCAAGGGAATAGTCCTTTTGTTCAGCAGAAACGGTATCCAGCACAGTAGCCAGCAAACAGTATCAAGCAGACGTCTCAAACAGGAGTAAGCAGCAGGCAGGCAGAGAGCAGAGCAACCAGAGACCAGCAGGACTGTTACGTTTCTCTCACTGCCTTTTATTGCTGCTTGCAACCGCACCCTTAATTATCTAATTACATTGCAGTTTGGTGCTTAAAGCTACAAACACTTAAACCTAGGTTTATATATTTATTCACCCAAACCTAGTTGGTGTATCCATATACCCAACATTCTCCCCTTTTGGGTGATATAAATATATAATACCCTTACAATCTAAACCCATACTTTTCACAACTCTCTAGGTGCTTAATGGCACCTTGGGCTTTAGTAAAATTATCAGCTATATTGTCCTCCGACATGCAGTACTCCAGCTGTATCATTTTACTCTTTACAGATTGTCTAACGTTTAAATACCTTAAATCTGTATGCTTGCTCCTAGTTTTTACTGCAATATTTGTGGCCATTTGAATTGCTGCCTGATTATCTTCATGTACAATTATAGGATAATTTACAGTTATACCCATATCATTCATCATTTGTTTATACATAATTAATTCAGTACATAATAGCAATAAACAGGAGAATTCTGCCTCCATAGTAGACAAACTTATATGCTGTTGTCTTATTGACTTCCAACCTATTAATGTCTTACCCAGCATTATGGCTGTTCCTGAAGTCGACTTTCTTGTGTCTCTTTCTGATGCAAAACTAGCATCTGCATAAGCACTCAATATGAGTTCACCTTTTGGTTCTAGATACAGTGCATGGTGTAATGTTCCTTTAAGATATCTTAAGATTCTCTTCAATGCATTCCAGTGACATTGAAGTGGATCATTATTATGTCGTGCCAGTTGATTAATATAATAAGCTATATCTGGCCTTGACCAATTGCTAATGTATGATAAGCTACCAATCAAAGATTGATATAATACCTTATCAAACTTGGGACTTTGAGCATCCATTTTGCAAATATCCTGACTCATTGGAGTCTTTGCAGGCTTACAAAGTTCCATCTTATAATCTATTAGCAATTTAGATATCTTATCTTCCTGAGATATCTTAAAACCTTTCTGTGTTTTCAGTATATTCAAACCTAGATATCTCTTTATCTCCCCTAATTGCTTGATTTTTATTTTCTTGGCTAATGATGCTATTATTTTATTTGCTTCATCATTAGTCTCAGTAATCAAAGCAATATCATCAGTAAACAATAATAATAATGATATTTTACCATTTGTCTCCCTTTTAAATAGACATGGATCGGCTAAACCAGCTTTAAACCCTATATTGTTCAGTTCCTTTACAATATACTGGTTCCATTCATAGCCCGATTGTTTAAGACCATAGAGGCTCTTCTTTAACAACCAACAATCATTATTATTTTCACCTTTAAATCCAATAGGCTTTTTTCATATATACAGTATGTCTTAGTGGAGCATGCAAGTAAGCAGTTTCCACATCTAGATGGTTAACTATATATTTCTTGCTTGCTGCCCACACTAAGGCTGCCCTTAATGTTGCTGCTTTAAGACTAGGTGCAAATACTTCATCATAGTCATTGGCACTTTGTCTAAAACCTTGGGCTACTAATCTTGCCTTATGGATTATATTTCCATCCTTATCAGTTTTTATCTTAAAAATCCATTTGCAGCCAATGGGTTTTATATCACCAGGTAATCTCACATTTTCATACAGTTTCATATCCTTCAAGGATCTCAATTCCTTATTCATTGCTGCATACCACCTTTCCTTCTCTTTAGTAGGATACATTTTTATTTCATCCACAGTATATGGAACTTTATTAACCTGGCACACTGTGTTAGCCTGGTATCTATCAGGCGGTCTAGATATTCGTGTAGTTCTTCTGGGAATTACAGGGCTTGTATGAGGACTTTTTTGAGTTACTACCTGTTCATGTTCCTCAGCTTACTCAGCTATTTCTTCCTTTATGGGCTCTCTCTCTTCCTGTACTTCTCTCTTTACTTTATTTTTAAAGTTACAGGGATAATTAATGGGATTTCTATAGGATTCAATAATTACTTCTTTATTGTTATCCTGTTCTAACTTATCCCATCCTACGTGCTCTAGAAATTGGGCATTGGCACTACATAACACCTTAGATGTGCCTTTCTCCCAAAATCTATATGCCCTATGGTTAGCTTGGTAACCAACGAAGAATAATTGTTTAGCTCTGTGTTGCCCTTTACGCCTGAGTTGTGTAGGGATATGCACCCATGCTGGTGCACCAAATGTGTGCAGGTAACTCAGATCAGGCTTCCTGCCATGCCACATGGTGAATGGTATTTCACCAGTAGTTGTGTTAACAACGTTGTTCAATATGTTGTTAGCACACATTGTGGCCTCCCCCCACAAAGAATCAGGTAATCCAGAATCAGTTAACATTGTTCTAACCATTGCCTGTAGTGTTTGGCCTCTTCTCTCTATAAATGCGTTGTGTTGTGGTCTGTATGGTGCAGATTTCTTGTGCTCTATTCCAGCTACCTTTAATCTATTCTGGAATTTGCTGTTTACAAATTCCGTACCATTATCTGTCACCAAGGTTATCAGTTGCCGTTTAGTTTTTCTTTCTGCAAACTTTAACCAGTTGAAGAAATGTTGATATGTTTCAGTTTTGCTTTTCATTAGGTAGCAAAACCCATATCTAGAGTAATGGTCCATAATGCTCAGTATATATCGAGCACCCCCCATACTGGGTTTCGTTGGACCCATAATGTCTGCAAATACAACTTCTAAAGGTTCCTTAGTTTTGAAACCATTTAGCCTATTTGCAGGCAATATTTTACTCTTATCTTCACAGCAGACATTACAACGCAAATATTTATCACAAGGTTTTAACCTTATTCCATCAGATAACTCTACTGTATGTTTTAGCATTTTAAAATTTACATGCCCCAAACGCCTATGCAATAAATGGATACATTCATTATGAGGCTTTATATTGTTAAATACAGTCTGTGCCTCCCCTTTCTTACTATCATGTAATACATACAATGTTCCATTTAAAGCTGCAGTTACCCTTTTGTTATCTTTCTCAATTATGCAATTATTATCCTTAAATGTAATTACATAACCTAGTTTGTCTAATACTCTTACAGAAAGTAAGTTCATCTTTAACTGTGGTACATACAACATTTTTATATCCTGGTTTAAGCATGGACAGTATGCAATACCTTCACCCTTGGCCTTGACGTTCCAACCATTGGCGAGTGATATATGTTGAGAGCTTGTAGACAGTTTTATAAATTTTGTCTTATCTCTCGTGATGCAGTGGGATGCACCACTGTCCACCACCCATAAATCATTCTTCACATCACAGTTGCTAAACATGGCTAGTTCAAAGGATTTCTTTGGCTTTTTTACATTCTGGCTTTTTTCTTTTCTGCAGAATCTTGCCAAATGTCCTCTGCCTCCACAATTAAAACACTTTTTAATTGTGTATGCCGTCGAAGATAAATTCTCTTCCTCCGGGTGCTTCACTTTACTAAGTTGGTTTCTTTCAAGCTTTGAAGATAATTTCTCTTCATTAGGTTTATCTTCTCTCAGCTGGTCACGTTCAAACCTTCTTCTGGCTTCTTCTAATAGCCTGCTGGTAATCTCAGTTACTGATAAACTGTCTTTTGGCAATACCTTCAAAGCCGTCACATAATCATCATAGGTTCGATCCAATGAAGACAGTATGATGTATACTTGTTGCAACTCATTAAATATAAGCTCTTTTTCTTGTAATTCCTGAAAAATGCTTTTCATACAGCTTAAATGAGTTAACATGTCTCCATTCTTCTCAAGATGTGTTCTAAACAGCTTCCGTGTAAGATTGATATGAGCTCCTACACTGTCTCGAACATAAATCTTCCTGAGGTTCTCCCAGCAGTTTGCAGCATTTTCCTTTCCACGGATATGGATGAGTTGCTGGTCAGAGAGAGTCAGTCCTATGATGCATAAAGCCTGCTCATTCTTTCGTTTATAGTCTTGTATCAGTTTATCATCCTCTTCATCATTAGGATCTAAGTTAGACACATCTGGTGGGTTTGTTATTATGTCCCACAAATCTTCTCTTCGTAGAAGTAAACTACATTTCATTGACCATGAAACATAGTTTGTTCCATCTAGTCTGGATATCATGGACAGATTTGGCAAATTTACTTGTGCCATTGCTCTTCAGATATATAACTATTTAACAAACAGTTTGTTTTTACAGTAATGTGCAACTCTCACACCAACTCTCACTGCTATATCCTGGTTAGTTAGACTGTGCTCACTGGGCCCATAACCAATGTTAGTGATTGGGGACAAACCCCCAAGCAGAGTATGCAGCAGCAGTCAAGCCAGGCAGCCAAATGAGAGAGGCTGGGCCCAAGAGTATACACACACTGGAGACAAAACACTGTTTGTTGTTTTAAATAGTTGTTTAATCCATTCAGAGTATAAGCACTGTCAATCAGTCCATATGTCATTCACGAATATATCCATCCAGTAACTTAGTCCATTAACTAGTCAGTACTATGTCCTTATCTGCTTGTAAATCTTCTCCTCCCGATACCTTTCTCTCGAAGACAACGCTGAGTATTCACAGTATATCAGCTCACCAAGGGAATAGTCCTTTTGTTCAGCAGAAACGGTATCCAGCACAGTAGCCAGCAAACAGTATCAAGCAGACGTCTCAAACAGGAGTAAGCAGCAGGCAGGCAGAGAGCAGAGCAACCAGAGACCAGCAGGACTGTTACGTTTCTCTCACTGCCTTTTATTGCTGCTTGCAACCGCACCCTTAATTATCTAATTACATTGCAGTTTGGTGCTTAAAGCTACAAACACTTAAACCTAGGTTTATATATTTATTCACCCAAACCTAGTTGGTGTGTCCATATACCCAACAGGCCAGAAGGACAAATATGTTCCACATATTATCTTTATATACTGTTATTGCATTCTAGCCCCATCTAATGGCTGAACAGACAAATACTAAGTATATTATTTGAAGCTGACCCCATCCCATTACCCATATGCCCACACTTTCAGAACAAGTGCATGCTGGGAAGGCAAACTCCATTTCCTTTAGCATTTGGAGAAGGCAGAAGCACAAAGAAGACTCCATCTTAATCTGTGGCATATGGTCATCCAAGGTTAAAGCCCATATCCCATACACAGAGCATCGCTGGTAAGATTTAGATTGCTTATATTTATTAATTGTTATGTTCAGCAGTAACTCAATACTGTTTTCCCCAGTTTTCACCAAATCCAGCTTCTCAATAAAGCATTCAAATCTATGCACACAATCAGTTTTATTGAATGATAGGTGAGTCTAGCTGCATGTCGAGCTGTACACAGACTAACGTGTAGTGAGGACAGAACTGGATCCCTCTGAGGTTGTTAAAATCTCCTCTTAAAGTTTAAGACACTCTTTAAGTTTAATTATTATTATATAAGTTTTTTGTTATATTAAAATTGAACATTTTAATATAACAATAGAACATTTCACATATAATATATGAATCTAACAAAAATAATATAAATATAAATAATATATATATATAATGTAATATATATTTAATAATATAAATAGAACAATAGAATACTTCAACTGCACCTCTCAATTACTTTGTAGGAAAATTTGAGAACCAATAGGTTTTAATGATTAAGGCATTTGTCTGAGACCCTGGAAGCCCAGTTTACAGTCCACTTTTATTTACAGAAACTCATTAAATGTCTCTAAGGTAGTCCCTTCTTCTTAGCCCAACTACCTCAAAGAATTTCTATATAAAAGAATACAGAGTTCTAATAGACAAACCAACACAGAGAAAATCACCTAACTGTCTTTATTTACAGGTAATCTTAGTAATAAAACTGAAAATAATTTTGTTTCACTACTAAAATTTTTGTAAATCCCATGGGGTTGAATGCAAATTAATAATGAGAATTTCTAATGAAATTAGCTCAAAAGATATTTTCTTCTTAAGAAAAAAGCAGCCATCCAATTTCAGACCAATTCAAACATTGTAGCATGGCAGCATGTACTTTATTTCTTTTTATTTCCCCCCTCCCTTTTCAAACCTCAGGAGCCAAACAAACAAAACTCAATCTCTTATCCCTTGAATTAGCCTTGGCAAATGTATTTTGAATTCACTGGTCTTTCATTCTCATGTTATGAAACTAAACTTTCCTATTTTTTAGACAGTTCATTGTTTACACAAGAAAGCCATCTTCCCAGTTTTGATTGCACAAGCTAAATAATTGCAGCCTGTCCCACTTCCTTCCCCGTCCCTAGAAATCTCCTTGATGACAGCACTTGGTGACCACAAAAGGCATTTTGCAATAAAGAGGATTTCTATTCTTGCCAGTAATTCCAGATGCTCAGACTTCTCCATCTGGACTATTTATTCTTCAAGAAAAGATGAAGGAGAAAATCTAGAAAGACAGTGCATCTGCTTCATGTAAAGAATATGTTGATAATCATTAAGTACTGATCACAATTCTGAGCCATGCTGGGTAGCAACCTGGGAGGCATCTGGAAGGAGTAGTCTATTGTTGGGAATGGTAGAATATTGTGAGTGAAATTACTCTTTCTTTCATATTTATTGGAAAATATAATCAATTTGTGACTTTGTTTTCCATTTTTGATATGTGTTATTCATCTTAAATAACTATAGGGAAACTATAGGAAAAATGCAATTTCCCCCTCACTTTTGTAAATTCATGGAGGTGTGCATTTAACAGTGTAATTTCCTGTTTGTTATCCAATCTCTCTTGTTTGGTTAATACACTACATGCTATTATGTCAACATTTTCCTTTTCAGCTTTTTTGTTATTTGTTGATGAAAAATAAATGAAAATAATACAAAGGATGTTAGAAGATATGCTGAGAGTCAAAGTCTTGTTGATGCAATTTTTCTTGGGAAAAAGCTGTTTAGAAATTAGATTACTGAATTTAATTTCAGTAAAAATCAAAAGGTTTTTCTTCTGGTAAGGGTCAAATTATGTGTGAGAGAGCTCTTTTCCCCTTAAAGTAAGGAAATAAAAAGATGAAAGGGAATCTAATTTGAGTGTCCTGTAGAGATTGGATCTCAGGGCCCTATTTTGTGTGTTCATTTATTAAGTCCAAATTAATTAGCTAGAGATGGCAAAATGTACAGATTTAAGCAGATATGTTTGCAAATTGTCCTCTTTGTTGCTATTTTGTAGTTCAGTTAAGGGCATTCCCCTACCATAACCAATTTTGCTCTCCAATCCTTGAAAGTAATTTGAAATCAACCTCCAATTGGATTCACTTCAACCTCAAGAATCCTGAGAATTGAAAGAGAACATTCTTGATTGAAATAGAACATAACATTGTTAATTATCTCCTCCCACTGAACAGTAGAAAACTGACAATTATTCAGGCTTACCACCTGAGCTGTCCCAGCACGTGGAGCAAGAAAATCTTCTGATCCTACATTTATGAAAATTGGGGGAGAGAAATTTCTTGTAGGAATTCTGAAATAGGTTAAGTTCTTCCCAGGTAGGAAATGACTGTCCAAACTCAGTATTTTAAAACATTGCCCAATTAAAATAAATCACTAATTAAATATACAAACCACTTTATGTCAATGACTCTTAGTGGCTTACAAGATAATTGTGTTTAGAACACCATTACATCAAGTAATTGATCTCCATGCTACAAATAAAAAAAACTCCATATCAACTAATGGTGACATCTCAGCTCACTCCCAAAGTTATTTGGTTTTGATTAATTTCCATTTACATTCTGAAAGTGTTTGACAGATAAGCAGCAATATTTCTCAGGGCGCAAAGAGAAAATATCTGTTGTTAACTCTGTGTAGGCATCAGGAAGGACGTCCAGCCAGTAAATGTTAAACTCTATTCACCTGATTCTACCCAAAATTGGCGTTGTTTACCTGAACGCCACTTTTCTTTGTTAAGCAAGACAGGTCAGGATGGGTGATACACTTTGTTAGCTGCTTAGGACTGAGTCTGTGTAAAAGGCTTATTAGCCTAGCTCTGCCCATTCCAGATAGCTCCTCCCAGTTTCTGCGAAGTCAGTGCAACAGACCGGATTGCCTCTGAGAAGGGAAACAAAAACAAAAACATTATCCAGACCCTTCCCCCATGGGTCCCCGAAAGGATCAGTCCCCTAGGGTGGGGCTGACTTGTCTTGCCTAACAAGGAAATGTGGCGTTCAGGTAAACAATGCCCATTTTCCCTTGTAAGGCTGCGACAGGTCAGGATCGGACATACCAAAGCAGGGTTGTCCTCGGGAGGGTTAAGACTGGTCCTGGTGTTCACGGTCCAAAACGACTCATTGTAGGACCTGTCGGGCAAACACCACATCCACTGAAGCAAAGGAGTCCAGATGGTAGTGACGGATGAAAGGCAAAGATGATGTCCATGTGGTTGCTTTGCAGGCCTCCTCCACTGATGCCTGCATAGCCCACGCTGCTGTAGTTGCTGCACTACAAGTGGAGGGCACTGTGATACCTCTGGGTACTGGCAGGGACCGATTGGAATAGGCTCGAGCTATGCACGCTTTGAGCCATCTAGTCACTGTAGATGGAGTCACCTTACCTCCCAAGGTGGAAGGTTGGAATGAACAAAAAAGAGACTCCATTCTGTGGAATTCAGCAGTATGTTTAATATAAATCTTTAAGGCCCTGCGCACATCCAAAGTGTGCCAAACCTTCTCTGGATGAGGACAAAAATCCAGAAGAACAAGTTCCTGAGCTCTGTGGAAAGCTGTGTTGACCTTAGGGATAAAGGCTGGGTCCAACACCTGGTGGGGATGGAAAATACAGAGATCAGGATGAACTGAGAGAGCGACCAACTCTGAAACTCTCCTAGCCAAAGTAATTGCTACCAGGAATTCCACCTTTAGGGTAAGGAGGTGAAGGGTGGACTGTCGAAGTGGTTCAAATGGAGGTTTCATGAGGGACTGCAAGACCTTGGTCAGATCCCAAGTGGGGTATCTATGTACCATAAAAGGACAAAGGTTGGTTGCACCTCTGAGGAACCTACATACCATAGGGTGCTGAGCCAAAGAGTCTAACTTCCCACAAGTCAACACTGATGAGATGGCAGACATCTGTCTGTGGAGAGTGTTGGGAGATAGGCCCTTATCCAGGCCTGCCTGCAGAAATTCCAGAACAGCAGCCACCAAGGCTTGTAAAGGTGAGATGTTAGACTTGATACACCAGGTAGAGAAGGATTGCCAAGTAGCCTCATAAATATGAATTGTAGATGGTTTCCTGGAGGCCTGAATGGTTTGTATCACCTTCTTGGAGAGATGGGCATTTTTTAAGATGCCCCACTCAATTGCCAAACTGCCAGATGCAGCCACTGGGGCTCCGGATGAGTCAGGGAGCCCTGAAGAAGAGAGACATCCTCCTCAGGAATCTGCCAAGGGTAGCTTACAGACAGGCCCATCAGATCAGCAAACCAAGGCCGATGGGGCCATAAGGGAGTCACTAATATCACCTTGGTCTGTTCCAACAAGATTTTCCAAATCATAGCTGGAAGCAGTGGTAATGTAGGAAAGGCATACAGTAAACTAGAAGGCCAGCTACAATGTAAGGTGTTGCTGCCTTCTGCCCCCTGGATGAAATATCTAGTTAAAAACCTGGGCAATTGGGCATTAAGGGAAGTGACAAACAAACCCACTACTGGCAATCCAAAGAGTGATTTGATGAAAGAGAGATGGATGTAATTTCCATTTGGCATGATCAATGGTAGCCCTGCTGAGCAGGTCCACCTGCACATTATCAGAGCCAGAAATATGCTCAGCCCTGATAGACAGAAGGTGTCACTCAGCCCATGTGCTGCTTCTGCATTGAGAGATAAAGACCTGGTACCACCTTGTCTATTGATATGGGCTTTTGTGGCCACATTGTCAGTCTTGACCAGGAACTGATTCTCAAACTTTCTAAGGGCCAGGCGGACAGCTCTGAGCTCTAACCAATTGATGCTATGGGCCCGTTCCTGTGCAGACCACAAGACTTGAGCCCAGAGGGAGCCCAAGTGTTCCCCCCCAACCTGACAAGGAGGCATCAGTTGTGAGGACAAGACAGGTCTCAAGCTTGAAGGACTGACTTTGGAACATGACATTGGAAAGCCACCAATGGAAGGAAAGCAAAACGTGCCTAGTCAACTTTACCTTCCAAGGGAAATGACTCAGCCCAGCCCTCTGGTGAAGTAACAAGAACCACTGCAGGGATCTGGCATGAAGCCTGGCCCAAAGAACAATGCCAATACAGGAAACGGGGCGTTGGTTCTTACCTGATACGCTTCTTTTCGTGGAGCTGCGGAGAGCGTCCAGGTTGGGAGGTGCTTCAGTCTCGGCTCCTACAGGCTGAGCTTGAAATTGAGGAACGCCTCTCACCATCACATGGTCCTCCGGCGTCCCCAGTTTTGCGAAGACGAGAAAGGAAGGCCCTGTCCTCATACTAACTAAAGAACGTTAATGTGCTTGGCTGAACGGCGAGGTTCCCCACCAGACGGATTAACGGGTGGGGCTGGACGCTCTCCGCAGCTCCACGAAAAGAAGCGTATCAGGTAAGAACCAACGCCCTTTTCCATGGAGCTGCTCCGGCGTCCAGGTTGGGACATACCAGAGCTTGGCTAGTCCTGCGGGTGGGTTCCCGTCTGGGGTGGAACCTCTTCTGGAACTTCGATAACACGCTGAAGGACACGCCTGCCAAAGGAAGCCTCAGCGGATGCAAATATATCAATCTTATAGTGCTTGATAAAGGGAGAGGGGGATGCCCAGGTGGCAGCCCTACAGATGTCTAGTATGGAGGCTTGCGTGGCCCATGCGGCAGAGGTAGCCAGCACTTCTGGTGGAATGGGCGGTGATGCCCATTGGAGCGGGGAAGGGACTGAGCCTGGTAGGATTTGGCGATAGCGGCCCTAATCCAGCGGCCCACAGTTGAGGACGTCACCTTGTGACCAAGAGAAGCAGGTTGAAAGGACACAAATAAGGCCTCTGACTTGTGAAAGGGCTGGGTGCGTGTGATATACACCCTCAAAGAGCGTCTTACGTCAAGGGAGTGCCACTGTCTCTCCTTCTCGTGAGAGGGATTGGGGCAAAAATCAGGAAGTATGAGCTCCTGATTTCTGTGAAATGCCGAGTTTACTTTAGGGAGGAAGGTGGGGTCGGGACGGAGGACGACTCTGTCAGAGTGAAAAGTACAAAGATCCTGTCTAATAGAAAGGGCCGCCAACTCCGAAATCCGACGGGCGGATGTGATGGCCATGAGAAAGACGGTCTTGAAGGTGAGGAGCTGTAAGGAATCTCCCTTATGGGTTCAAAGGGGGCTTAGTAAGGCGACCAGAACCTTGTTGAGGTCCCAGGTCAGAAAACGGTGTATGGTTGGGGGCAGAGATTGGAAGCTCCCCTAAGAAAGGTCTTGACAAGGGGTGATGGGAGATGGATTCCCCAGCGTCTGAGGGAACAACAGTTGCGAGGGCAGCAACCTGGCGTCTCAGGGTATTGGTAGAGAGACCCTTGTCGAGACCCCCTGGAGGAAATCAAGGATTTGGGGTATGGAAGGAGAAAGAGGATTAATTTGAAGTTTGAGGGCCCAAGAACGAAAAGCGGCCCATGTGGCATTGTATATGCGGTTGGTCGAGGATCGTCTGGCTGCCAGGATGGTGTCTATGGCCTGGTTAGAAATTCCCTGAGCCCTTAGGCGATTCCGCTCAACCTCCAAACGGCTAACTGGAGCCATTGGGGTTTGGGATGAAGTAGAGGGCCCTGGGACAGGGAGATCCTGTCTGGGGGATCCTCCAGGGAGGAGCTACCGAGAGGTTGCGGAGGTCCGCAAACCAAGGGCGTCTGGGCCAGTAGGGAGCTACTAGAAGGATCTCTGCCTGCTCCAGGATCAACTTGTGGATCACCCTGGGGATGATGGATGGGGGAATGCATAAAGGAGCCCTGGGGGCCAAGGGCAACGGAGGGCATTGTGGTTCTCTGCCCCGGGAGAGGGGTATCTTGAAATGAACCTCGGTAGTTGGGCGTTCAGAGGGGAAGCGAAGAGATCCACCAAGGGGGCCCGAAGATGGAGGCTGCTTCCCTGAAGAGAGAAGGGTGTAGGCTCCATTCCGCTTGGTCTATAGTGGCTCTGCTGAGCCAGTCCGCTTGAATGTTGAGGGCCCCTGATATATGATCTGCCCTGATGGAGGCCAGATTTGATTCCGCCCACCTGCAAAGGCGCTCGGCTTCTCTCATGAGACTTGCTGACTGAGTGCCCCCTGCCTGTTGATGTGGGCCTTTGCGGTGATGTTGTCCGTGAGGACCAGGATATGACGACTGCGTACCTGGGGTAGGAAGCTGCGAAGCGCCAGGAGAACAGCGTGAAGCTCCAGCCAGTTTATGGAGCAGAGTTGCTCTGTTGGTGACCATTTGCCCTGTGACGATGTGGAGAGGACGTGAGCTCCCCAACTGAGTAGGCTCGCGTCCGTGGTAGACGGATAGCCTGTCGGGCTCTTTGAAGTAATGACCTTGTTTATGGCGGCCTGGTCCACCAAAGGAGGGACGTAAGAACTCTCGGAGGAACTCTGACCCAAAGTGCGAGTTGCTCCTTCCGGAACGTTGATACGGCAGTAGAAACCATTGTAGAGACCTGGAATGGAAAGCGGGCCCAGGGAATGATAGATATGCATGAAATAAGCTTCCCCAGCAACTTAGACAATTCTAAGAGAGAAACAGTTCTTGCCCTCCTGACCTCCTTAATTGATTGTTGGATGCTAAGCCACCTGTCTGGGGACAGGAAAACTAGTTCCCGGTTGGTGTCAATCACTGCCCCCAAGTGAGTAAGTTGGGTAGAGGGGGAAAGGTGACTTTTCCTCCAGTTGATAATGAACCCGTGGTTTTGCAGGGTATTAAGGGTGAGTTTGGTATCTCTTAGGCGAGAGCTCTAGAAGATGAGAGGATGAGGATATCGTCCAGATAACAGTGGAGTCGGACGGGAAGGAACGCAGGTGAGCGGCAAGGGCCGCCAAAACCTTTGTGAACACCCTGGGAGGCGGAGGACAGACCAAAGGGAAGCGACGTACTGGAAATGTTGTCTATTATAGGCAAAACGTAGAAACCTGTAGTGGGAGGGACGAATAGCAATATGCAAGTATGCCTCGGAAAGGTCAATTGAGGAGAGCCAGTCCCTCGCCGGGTTCCCATAAGTATCGACTGCAAAGTGTGCATCTTAAATTTGCGGGGGCAATGTAGCGATTTAGTCTTTTAAGGTCTAGGATCGCCCTCCAACCCCCGAACTCTTGGGCACTACAAACAGGTGGGAGTAGAAACCTCGCCCCGTTCGGAGGAGGAACGGGCTGGATGGCCTTTATATCAAGGAGGTGGTGAATGGCGGCTCCATGAGGGCCCGTTTTGCAGGGTTCCTGGAAGGGGGAAGACATAAAGAATTCGGGGGAGGAGTGGAACTCGAGTGCCAGTCCGAGGCAGAACATATCTCTGACCCATGCGTCAGTAGTGATGGCCTCCCATTGGTGAGCAAAAATGCTTGAGGCGGCCGCCTATGGGGAGGTTTGCCTAAGCGAGATCGGCGGAAGGTCGGTTTCCGGATCCCGGAAAGGCCTCTTGAAGGAGCCTCTTCTGGACCTGTCAGGCGAGTCTGGCCGGACCTGTGAGGAGGGGTTCTGTAGGGAGGTTGGGAGAATCTGGAGGGACAAAAAGGAGCCTCGGCGAGGGGAGGGGAGGGGCCTCTGGGGTCGGGCCTCCGAAAAAGAGAGGGAGGTATGTGCGTTTGTTCCGAGTCTTGGCCAGAAAGGGATCGAGGGCGGTCCAAAGAGTTTCCCCCAGAAATGGGGGCTGAGGCCAACTTGGCCTTGTTTTTGACATCCGCTTGCCAGTGGCGGAGCCAGAGCAAGCGGCGGTGGTGACTTGGGAGGAAGCGGCCTTGGTGGAGAACTTGGCGGCTTGAAAGGTGGCATCCGCCGAGAATTCAGCCGCGACCATAAGTTTGGCGATGTCCTGTTGGGCTCTGAGGTTGGCCACAGGGACATGTTGTTTGAGTTGTTGGAGCCATTTAATCGAGGACCTAATGAAGAAAGAAGCAGCAGTGGATGCCCTGACTGCCCAGGCATCGGAATGATGAGCGTGGCGTAGGGCCAGCTCGGCTCGTTTGTCCTTGGGCTTGAGGGCCTCGAGAGCGTCGCTAGGGTAGACCGGAAGCTAGTCCTACAATGGGCTCAGTCCACAGGGGGATCTAGCAAAAGAGTGAACTGCGGGTCAAGATTGAAGAAACGTTTATCCTGGGCAGAGGGAGGGGGGAGGCCCTGAGGAAGCTAGCTGCCTGGAGACCATGTCCGAGAAGATAGGTGGGACGGGGGGACCACATCAGTCTCCACCATGGGCTGGGAAAAGATGGAGTCGAGGGTTCCCGAAGCCGCTGGTTGGGAAGGAGTGGGGGAGGTCAGGCCGGAGGTATTCTTGGCCTTAAATAGAATGGACCTAAACAGGTGCGGCTTGAACAAGCCCACGAAGGCGGGTTGGTCCGGAGTGAGGCCTCGTCCTCCGACATGTCCCCCTCCAGTGGGTCTGCTCCCGAGAAGGGCTCACTGCCAGAAATGGACCCCAAGTCTAGGTCCTCGCCTTCCCCAAATTGGGTAGGATCCCCGAGCTCCTGAGTTTCTATCTCCTCCTCCAAAGACAGGGGAAATTCCGTGGGATGCTACCTGCCCGTGCGAGGCCTCGGATCCGGAGAATGAGCGAACGGAAGGTGCCTGCGCTTCAGAGGTCGCGGGCGTGGGCCGGACCGGCCGTGCGCTGGAGCTCTTGCGTTATGCTTTGTCGGATGGCCAATTCCATCCACTGCCTGAGATTCTCCGGGATTTCCATCATGGGAGATGGGTGAGGCTCCTCTGGGCGTGAGCCTGCAGCGGTGGGAGTAAATGTGGCCTCAGGGGCCTGTCTAGGCTGAGAGTGAGAGGAGGGTGCCGGGGAGGAGGGGAGGGGTTGGGTGGAGGTTGAGGGAGTAGGGGCGGAAGGAGCCAGAGGCACGGAGCCTAACTCTCTGGACCGCCTGTCGATCTCCTTCTCAAGTGCCCTGTGTCGCCTGAGGGCATCTCTCTGGGAGGCTTTAGAGGCTTCCTGGGTCTGTTTACGCAGGTGATGAGTCTTTGATTTGGCCTTCAAGGAAGGGCCCACGAGGTGTTTTGTCGTCTGCCATCTGAAGGAGCAAAAGAGGAATTTTGGGTTAGTATTAGATGGTTGGCACGTCTGGATGTGGCCTACGGAAGGCCAGGAATCCTAGCAACTGTTTCACGCCCCCTTTGATCAAAAATTTTTAGTGAACTGCTAAGGAGTTGAGGGCCTGGCCCGTGAAGCCAATCAGCCAAAGGTGAAGCATGAAGCAGCTACCCTCTCCCGGACGGACCGGGTGGGGGATTGCTATGCTGCTACCTCGCCTGCTGGGTAGGCTGCGAAGCCAACGGACCCTTGAAGCTCTGTAAGCCTTGAGAGGCCTGGGAAACGAGCAGTAGTCTAGGTAGTCCCAGGGGCTGCCTAGAGTCTCAATTACCTGCAGCCTGTAACAGAGTGCCTCAGACAAGAAAGGTAGGCCAGAAAGCCACGTTCAAAATGGCGTCGCTGTCTGAAGCCACATTCAAAATGGCGGACGCCATGCGGTGAGGCCACATTCAAAATGGCGTCGCTGTCTGAAGCCACATTCAAAATGGCGGACACCATGCGGTGAGGCCACATTCAAGATGGCGTCGCTGGCTGAAGCCACATTCAAAATGGCGGACGCCATGCGGTGAGGCCACATTCAAAATGGCGGACGCCATGCCGAGGCCACCCTCAAAATGGCGGACGCCATGCGGAGCCCCAAAATGGCGGCCGCAAACAATCTGAGCTAAACCCAGCGGCGGAACTCTCCTAATGAAGGAAGAGGCAGTGGAGTGGTTTCCCTGAACTAAAGGCGTTCGTGGGGGAAACAGTGAGAAGAGAAAGTCAAGGCAGGCAAGGAACGATGCGTTTCGCGGGGCGAAGGAACGACGAGCGAAGGAGGGTGGGGTGGGTGGGGTGGGTGGCGTTCGGAACGCTAGCCTCTGCCCCTGAAATACGCAATAAAGCTCTCCCCCTTGTATCACCTTGTTTGCACCTTGAGAGTGCAAACCTCAATTTTCCTGCGCTGGTGAAGAGAGGGTCCAATAGAATGAGTAGAATGAGTAGAAAAACCGATCAGCCAAGGAGCTAAGGAGCGAACAGCCTGACTGCCACAAGGCTGAGCTAAAAACTGGGGACGCCGAAGGACCACGTGATGGTGAGAGGCGTTCCTCAATTTCAAGCTCAGCCTGTAGGAGCCGAGACTGAAGCACCTCCCAACCTGGATGCTCGGAGCAGCTCCATGGAAAACATTTTACCCAAAAGTTGAGATAGAAGGGCCAAGGGAACTGAACTGTGACTCTGAATGCCCTTAATAATCCCCTGCAGGCCATCCAGTCTCTCCTGTGATAGAAAAACTTGACATACTCTAGTGTCAATAATGGCTTCCAAATGAAGGAGATGATTAGAAGGAGTAAAATGACTCTTTTTCCTATTAATTGAAAATCCCAGGTCTTGCAGAACCAACATAGTGACATGCAGATCCCGCTGAGCCTTCTGAAAGGAAGAAGACATGATTAAAGTGTCATCTAAATAACACTGTAAATGCACCAGGAAGGAACGAAGGTGTGCCACTAGAGGAGCCAAAACTTTGGTAAAAACTCTAGGAGCAGAGGATATCCCAAAGGAAAGGGGCCTATATTGGAAACAAAACCTTAGAAACTTTCTATGAGAAGAACAAATTGGAATATGGCTTCCATCAAGTCTATAGATATGAGGAAATCCCCCAGCCAAGCACTCTCCAAGATGGAAGAAAGAGAGTGCATCTTAAAATGCCTGTACACAACATATTTATTAAGACATTTCAGGTCAAGAATTGTCCTCCTCCCCCAAGGCCTTGGGAATAATGAAAATTCTACAGTAGAATCCCATCCCCTGTTGGTCTAGGGGAATCTCCTGAATGGCCTTGAGGTCCAACAAATGCTGGATGGCTGATTCCATCAGACTCTGTCTCCCAGCATCCCTAGATACTGGGCAAGATATAAAGAACCTCAGAGGAGTGGAGTAGAATTCCAGTGAAAGGCCCAATTTAACAGTGGACAAAACCCAGGCGTCAGAAGTAATACCCTCCCATGCTAATTGGCCCCAATGGGAATAGATTGTGCACTAACACTGGTGACCTCCTCCTTCTCTAAAGGGTCATTTAGTAGAAAACTGCTGCAGGCCCTTGCCTGAACAATCAGGAGGAGGTTCTTGGCATTGGTAAGTGGACTTGGACGACTTGGACGACAATTCCCCTCTGAATTGAGACCGTTTGAAGTAAGGAGCAGCCCGATGCTCCACTCTCTTAAGAAGCGAAGGAAGAATCTTCTGCTTATCTTTGGTCTTGACTAAAAGGGGCTCGAGGACCTCACCAAAGAGCTGATCCCCTTGGACAGGGGCAGACACCAGCTTCCATTTTCATCTACCATCAAGGAAGCACTGCAGGGTGGCATCCGCCATGACTTCTGAAGCTGTCATGATCTTGTTGATGTCCTGGGGGCTCAAACTTCTGATGTGGGAAGTCTATCCTTCAACTGCTTAAGCCACTTGAGCAAAGTCCTTGTGAAGAATGATGCTGCAGTAGATGCCTTGACCACCCAGGCAGCCACCAGATGAGATCTCTGCAGTGACTGTTCAACTCTTTTCTCCTCAGCCTTGAGGACTTCCTCCGGATCAGATGGAGCAGATGAGGAAGAGGCTAAAGCTGCTACAGGAGCATCTACTGTAGGAACCTGGAGGGTTTTGGTGAGTTCAGGTCCCACATTAAAGAACCTGCGATTGGAGGCCAAAGGACTGGGCCCCATGGGAAGAAATTCTAGCTGTTTCTTGATGACCTTCAGAAACAGTTTAGGAGATGGAACCACTTTCTTCCTCACTTCCAGTTCATCAAACAGAACATCTGATTCCTCAGGAGGAAGTGAGGCAGCCACCTCATCACCTGCGCCCTTCAGATTGACTGTGTTTCTTGCCTTGAACAACAAGGGACTAAACAAGGTGTGTTTGAAATAACCTGTGAACAGAGGAATCTCACAGGATGTGCCTTCATTTGCTAACATATCAGATTCCGGTTTGTCAGATTCCCCCACCAAGGATGGAGCCACTGAGGGAGCAGGAGCACAGTCCTCAGCCAAAATAGAAACTGGATCCTGGATAAAGGAACCTCTTTCTGACAAGAGAGCTTCTCACACCTGGGACCTTCTCTCTGATAAATCAGTGGGTCGTCTCTGCAAACCTTCTGAAATGGCCTTCCTAATGGCTCTGTTGATAAGGATTTGAAGATTGGCAGGTACATCTGGGTCAGAATGTTCAGCTGGTCTGAGGCCAGCAGCAATAGAAGGAAAGGAGGGTTCCACCCCGTCTACTGCAGTCACGCTCTTGCCAAGGTACCACTTTGCCTTGAAGACTGCCTCCTTCAGAGGGAATGGGAGAAGCACCTCTCGGACACATCAGACGACCAAGTGTGGATGCTGGGTCTAGAAGAAGGTCCAGGCTCGTCCAGATCCGCTTCACTGATGAGTGATGCTAGACAAGAAGCTCTAACTGATCTTCAAGTAGAGGCTTGATGCGCCTTGGTTATCTGCTTTTCTATGGCCTGATGGCGCCGGGAAGCATCCTTCTCCTCCACTTTTGAGGCCTTCTTCACAGGCTGCTTTCCTTTGGTAGAATCAGCAGGAGCAACCTTTTGAGGTGTTGCAGCTTTGAAAGCTCTGGTTTCCCTTGGGGCTTTAGCCATTTTGGAACAGCAAGGCCTATTCTGGACTGAAAGTCCTGTGCAAGGAGGAGAGTACATGAAGGGATTTATAAAGGAACTTTATAATTTCTCCATCCCCATCCAAGAACCACTCACTTCTGCCCTATGGACCTTCAGTAGGATGTTTTAACACTTCCTACTAGGACTCATACCCTCATGGGCCTAATAGGGCAATTAATATAGACAGGCCCAGCTGAAAGGCCCAAGGGTCCTGGTCTACTTTGGGATAGGGAAACCAATCCCCCACCAGAAATTTGAAATAAAATGCGCCTACCCTAAACTAAAATCTTATGGTATCTTTGGATAACTGCATAACTGGATAGAAGCATTTCTGTCAAACAGGCAACAAATGGTCCAAATTGGGAGCGTCCTATCAAATTCTGTACCTGTCAACAGTGGTGTCCCCCAAGGCAGCGTTCTAGGACCAACTCTCTTCATACTCTACATAAATGATCTCTGTGATCATATTAAGAGCAACTGTGTTCTCTTCGCTGATGATGTAAAGCTATTCAACACCACAGACAATACCGCTACTCTTCAAAAAGACCTCGACTATGTATCAGAATTTTCAAACAAATGGAAACTTCAAATCTCAACAAATAAATGTTCTGCCTTACATATTGGCAAAAAAAATATATCAGAAAATAAAATACATGTTGAATAGTCAAGACCTTGTTGATGATCCAAACTCTGTCAAGGATCTTGGAGTACTCATCTCAAATGATCTAAGTGCTAGGGCCCACTGTAACTACATAGCCAAAAAGGCATTAAGAGTTGTTAACCTAATCTTACGTAGCTTTTTCTCTGGTAATATTACACTACTAACTAAAGCATACAAAACATTTGCTAGACCAATACTCAAATACAGCTCATCAGTCTGGAACCCACATTATGTATCTGATATTAACACAGTTGGGAAAGTCCAGAAATATTTCACAAGAAGAATTCTCCACTCCTCTACTCATTGCAGAATACCTTATGCCACCAGACTTGAAATTCTAGACCTAGAAAATCTAGAACTACGCCGCCTTCGGTCCGATCTAAGTATAGTATATAAGATCATACATTGTAATGTCCTCCCTGTAAATGAATACTTCAGCTTCAACCATAACAATACAAGAGCAAACAATAGATACAAACTCAAGGTTAATTGCACCAAACTTGATTACAGAAAATATGACTTCAACAACAGAGTGATCAATGTCTGGAATACTTTACCTGATGCTGTGGTTTCTTCCCCAAACCCCAAAAACTTTAACCTTAGACTTTCTACTATTGATCTCACCCCTTTCCTAAGAGGTCTGTAGGGGGTGTGCATAAGCACACTAATGTGCTTACTGTCCCCATCTTATTGTTTCTTTTATTTTTCTTATATGTATCCATGTATTCATAACTATGTTTTTACTTGTGCCTATTATCTTGTAAGCAATTGACAAACAAAATAAAATAAATAAATAAATACCCTTTGATGTCTTCCCTCAGCAGCAGCAGGAACTGGATGTGATAGAGACAGACAAAGTGCAGGAGTGGTGTGAAGAAGCTGGGCTGGACTCTTTAAAATGGTTGTCAGAGATCTAAAATGGCTGCCGGCCATGAGGCTGGTCCAAAATGGCTGCTTCTGGCCATGAGGTTTGTCTTTTGGCCAAAAGGTTTGGGAAAGGCAGGCTTCTTATCCCAGGGAGATTGGCTCCCTGTTTTCTGCTGCTCTGTTGGGCAGAAGCAGCTCCAGGAAAGTCACTAGACCACGTGGCTACTTGGCTTCTCCAAGGGCTGCAAAAAGCCCTGCGGCGCTAAAAGGAGCATGGCAGCCGCCCCCACTCTTCAGAAAAGCTGTTCACTCAGAAATGGTTTCTTCTTCGCCATGGCAAGCCAAGGGCAGCCTCACAGCTCTTCAATGAGGGTGGATCCCCCATCCTGGAAAAGGATCTTCTGATCTTCTATCTTCACCCTGGAGGGCTGAAATAGGCCCCTGCAGCCCCTGCAGGCTGCTCCAGACCATAGGAGTAGCCCTCAGCTGTTTGGCGGCTGCCTAATGTCAGCTGGGAAGCAGAGCATCAAATTTCAAGGGGAAGACAAAACGGAGGCTTTTTTTCTTTAAGTTGAACGAAGGGAGATTTATCCTTATAAGACTGCCTTTGGACTGAAATTCCAAAAGCAGGAGAGGCATCCTACTCTGCTAAGGACTGAGTAGAAACTGGGAGGAACTATCTGGAGTGGGTGGAGCTAGGCTAATAAGCCTTTTGCACAGACTCAGTCCTAAGCAGCTAATGAAGAGTATCACCCATCCTGACCTGTCACAGCCTTACAAGGGAAAATAAGGGATTACAAAGTCATAAAAAGAAATATATATCTTTGTATATACACACACACATACATATATGTATGCCATTTGAATCTTTCCTAATTTTCTGCTCCAATTGCTTTCCCCACTCTTCCTTTTAATATTCAGAACATGTAGAATTCTTGGAGCCAATATATTATGAAAGACTAATAATATACAGAAATGATAAGATATACTTCTGTTTTATGTTTATATAAATGTATTAGTTAATGAATCACAAAATATTTACCTTCAATAACCAAAACTAATGTTTTAAAAAACAATTTGCTCAAAACTTATTATGTGTATGCATTTGTAACAAATTGTGGTAAGATGGAAATTATGCAGCAGCTAATTTGTGGCATTATGGTTAATACTTTCTTGTTTATGGTTTATGGAAGCACCATATGATTGCACTAAAGAAGCACATTTTAATATTGTTTGATAAACTAATTTAGTAAACTGATATATGCTGAAATAAAACTGAAAGTACAGGTACTAAATTGCACATCTTCATAAATCATAAATCATTGATCATCAGAGTAGTGCTCCATTTATTGTGGGTCTACTAGGTTTTGGTTGTGTTTCTGTATAGAAGAAAAAATGGAAATTTTTACAGAGATGCTTGAATTAGAAGGAATTACTAGGTCCCAACTTTCAACTTTCCTTAACATGAAGCAGGGTTTCTCTTCTTTATTTTACAAAGAGATGAAATTTGTAGACTATTGCAATGTTAGGTGTTGATGTTTTTTTTATAATTATAGTTCATGGTGAAAGCTTAGTATAGTGGTTAAGGTACAGCCTAGAAACTGGGAGACTGTAAGTTCTAGTCCTAACAGCTGGGTGATCTTAGGCCAATCAGTCTCTATCAGCACTGTGTAGGAGGCAATGTCAAGCCACTTCTGAAAAACTCCAAGGACTTATCCAAGCAGGAATCAACACTGACTTGAAGGCAGAATAAATAAATAAATAATAACTAACTAACTAAGTTCATTCCTGTATCCTAGATGTGTTGGAATGGAGTATTCCATGACTTCTTCTTAAAGGGTTTAGAAAAGGAAAGAAGTAAAGAAATAATAGCAAGTTGAAAGCACCCAATTCAGCCTCTGACCCAGATGGAATTCAAATTGGAACCTGAAACATTCTTAACACATGTTATCTCTTTTTGGCTTGTTTCCTGGAAAAATAGAATAGAATAGAATTCTTTATTGGCCAAGTGTGATTGGAAATAAGAAATTTGTTTTCGGTGCATAAGCTATCAGTATACATGAAAGATATAAGTGATAAATGATCTATTATCTAGTGATAAATGATCTATCATTATCATAGTCATCATAAAAACATTCATCTACTGATAGTCATAGGATACTAAATAAAAATCACATAAATCATACTAGGAAACAAAATAAACAATATAAACCATAAAGATACAAGCAACAAAATTATAATCATAAGTAGAAAAGAAATTAAGTAATAGGAAGGATGAGAAGCAGAATAGTAATACATTCTTAGTAAATAGTTTGACAGTGTTGTGGGAATAAGTTGTTTAGCAGAGTGATGGCATGGGGGGAAAACTGTCCTTGTATCTAGTGGTTTTGGTGTGCAATGTCCTATAACATTGTTTTGAAAAAGAAGTTGAAACAATTTATTTCCAGGATGTAAGAGGTCTGTAGATGTTTTCATAGCCCTCTTTTTGACTCATGCAATATATAGATCCTCAATGGAAGACAAGCTGGTAGCAATTGTTTGGTAGCAGTTCTAATTATCTGTTGAAGTCTGTAGCTGTCTTGTTTGGTTGCGGAGCCAAACCAGACAGTTATAGAGATGCAGATGACATACTCAATAATTCCTCTGTAGAACTGTAATAGCAGCTCCTTGGGCAATCTGAGCTTTCTGAGGTGGTGTAGAAGGACATTCTTCGTTGTGCGTTTTTGATGATGTTTTTGATGTTAGGCATCCATTTTAAGTCTTGAATATTATAGAACCTAGAAACTTGACAGTCTCTACTGTTGATACTGTGTTGTCTAGTAATGTAAGAGGTATAGGAGGATTTCTCCAAAAGTCTACCATCATTTCTAAGGTTTTGAGTGTGTTTAGTTCAAGATTGTTCTGGTCTCACCACAAGGCTAGTTGTTCAACCTCCCATCTGTATGCAGATTTATTGTTGTCTCGAATGAGACCAATCACTGTTGTATCATCTGCAAACTTCAATACTTTAACAGAGGGATCTTTTGAGATGCAGTCATTGGTATATGAGAAGAGGAGAGAGCACACAGTCCTGGGGCCACCCTGTGCCTAATCGTTGAGGTATCTGATGTAATTTTTCCTAGCTTCACCTACTGCTTCCTGTCTATTAGGAAGCTTATGATCCATTTACAAGTGTGGTCAGGCACAGCTAGCTGATTTAGTTTAGTTAGAATAATATCTGGAATGATGGTATTGAATGCTGAGCTGAAGTCTACAAAGAGGACCCTTGGATCCTCTCAAACCTACAGTAAAACACATTTAGGTCATCTTCCAATTGTCGATTTCCTTCAGTATGGAAAGGAGGTTTGCTGTAACTGGTGATATTTTTAAATTTTCCACATGTTTGCTGATTCATTTGTTGAGAACTGAATTCTTAGCTCTTCAGACTAGCTTCTTTTTGCTGCTCTGATCTCCCTTGTTAATAAGTTTCTGTAGTGGTGGGATTCAATTTTTTTTTACTACCAGTTCTCTGGGCATGGCTTGGTGGGTGTGGCTATGTGATCATGTGACTGGGTGGGTGTGGCTTTATTGTCATGTGACTGGGTGGGCATGGCTAGATGGTCACGTGACTGGTTGGGTGTGGCTAGGTGGTCATGTGACCGGGTGGACATGGCTACGTTGACATATGACTGAGTGGGTGTGGCCAATTTAGCATTTTTGCCAATTTAGCAGTCCATTAAACACAGCAGCTCCCATTTCTATTCTTCTTTTTAATAATGCATGAAGTTTTTGCTCTAGGGTTTTTTTTTTTACTAGGAGGGAGAGGTTGGCAATGCCTGGGGAAGGAAAGGCATGTTGGCTATATTTAACGACAGCTAATATTATTGGTGTTTGGAGATTCATTGGTGAGGTGATAGTGACTGGATGTGCGATGTACAGTAACTGGAATTGGTAAATTGACAGGTGTGGTGAGTGTTAACGGAGAACTCATTGGGCTGGAGATGTTAAACTGCGCTCAAAACATTAGCTGGGCTGCTCATATTCATTGCAGCAGCCACAATGTGAGGAGCTGCTTCTTTAGTACTAAGTGGATTTTGCCTCATTTTAGATTAGATTAGACTTTAGATTAGATTAGATTAGATTCAACTTTATTGTCATTGCCATGAATACAGGCAACGAAATGCAGTTAGCATCCAACCAGAAGTGCAAAATAACAGTAAAACATAAATATATGTATGCAAATATGCAAGGCATTCCATGAATATGTCAATGGAAAACACAACAAAATGTATGTACATGAGCACACAAAAATAAGTGTGACTGCACATATAGGAACATATACAACTGTACAAAATGTTTATGGACACATTGAATATAAATACAAATGCACAGAGAATTATACAAAATGCATAATATATTATCAAGCGAAGCATCAGCATATTTGTGGGGACAAACTAACTGAGGAGTTCTGCAAGGAAACCGCTGTGTGGTAAAAGCCATTCCCTAGCCTGCAGATGGCAGGCACCTGAACCTCCTCCCAGAAGGAAGAAGAGTAAACAGTTTGTGGGGTGGATGGAAGAGGTCCTTAACAATGCTGTGGGCTTTACGCAGACATCGTTTCCTCTGAATGTCCACAATGGCAGGAAGTGGAATCACTATAATGTGTTGGGCAGTTTTCACCACTCTCTGTAATGCCTTTTTTTCTTTTATGGTGCAATTTCCATACAAAACTGAGATACAGCTAGTTAAGATGCTCTCGACTGTGCAGCGGTAGAAATTAGTCAGAATAGCTGAGGAGAGGTGATTCTTCCTCAGTAATTTCAGAAAGAAGAGGTGCTGGTGAGCTTTCTTAATCAGAATAGTGGTGTTAATCTGCCAGGACAAGTCCTCAGAGAGGTGAATCCCCAGGAACTTGAAGCTGGTGGCACATTCTACCATTCTCCTGTTGATGTATATAGGAGAGTGTGTGTGACCATTCTTTTTCCTGAAGTCCACAATGAGCTGTTTGGTCTTGTTAATATTAAGTAATAAGTTACTGTCAGCGCACCATGTAGCTAGGCACTGCACCTCCTCCCTGTACTCTAAATCATTGTCATTGTTGATGAGTCCGATCACCATAGTATCGTCTGTGAACTTGATAATGGTGTTAGAGCCATACACAGGCCTGCAGTCATAGGTGAAGAGAGAGAACAGGAAAGGACTCAGCACACAGCCTTGGGGTACGCCAGTACTCAGTGTGATAGTAGATGAAGTGGAGTTATTCAACTTGACATGTTTTGGTCTGTTTGTCAAAAAGTCCATTATCCAATTACAAAGAGTAGTGTTAATACCAAGATCACTAAGTTTAGTGATCAACCTGGAGGGAATGATTGTATTAAATGCTGAACTGAAGTCAACAAACAGCATTCTAGCATAGGTATTTTTATTGTCCAGGTGTGTTAAAGTGTTGTGTAATGCTATGGAAACAGCATCCTCGATACTCCTGTTCTTGCTTTAGGCAAATTGGTAAGGGTCCAGTGTCATTGGGAGGCAAATTTTGAGATGTGCCAGGACTAGCCACTTGAAGCATTTCATGATTATAGGTGTAAGTGCTATAAAGCGGTAGTCATTCAGACAGTCTGGCTTGGAGTGTTTAGGCACCGGCACAATGGAAGTGGTCTTGAAGCAAGTTGGTACAGTTGTTTGGGAAAGAGACATATTGAAAATGTCAGTCAAAACCACAGACAACTGTTCATCACAAGCTCTAAGTACACGTCCTGAAATGTCATCGGGGCCCGCAGCTTTACATGTGTTGATCTGGCTCAGAACAGTGCAGACTTCAGTGGTAGAGAGTGTGAAGGGCTGTAAGTTTACAGAGGGTCTGATCTTGGTGACTATCTCCTGGTTGTCTCATTCAAAGTGAGCATAAAAATCATTTAGCTCATCAAGAAATGAGACATTAGCAAATGAGGGAGTAAAACGGGCAGGCTTATAGTCGGTAATATTCTGGATGCCCTGCCACATGCGTCAAGGATTGGAGTTAGCAAAATGATCCTCAATACTTAGCTTATAGCCACGCATTGCTTTCTTAATACCCCTTCTCAAATTGTCCCTAGAGGCACTATAGGTCTGTCTGTCACTGGATCCGAAGGCAACGTCTCGAGCCTTAAGCAAGAGACAGACCTCCCTATTCATCCATGGCTTCTGATTAGGATATATGATGATCTGTTTTTCAGTTGTGACACTGTTGATCATGAAATTAATATGATCCAAAGCAGAGGAGGTATATTTATCAATGTCCGTGTGAGAGTCAGAGGTAGCTTGAGAGGCAAACATACTCCAGTCTATTGCATTCTAAGCTTAAGTTCTCACTCTGGTCTGCGTATCCAGTGGGAACATGGACCACTCCTATTGGCTGATGCCGTTTGACAGCTGAGTATAAAAGGGAGCTGTCAAACGGCATCAGCTGTTGCCCGCCAGCTGACTGCCCTGTTAGCGGGGCAGTCACGGCAACCCTTTATTTTTCAAATAAAGTTACAGCTGAAGGTTGCTCTGCAGAGGCAACCTCTGTCATTCTGCTGCCAACTCAATACAGTCCATGTGCTGAAATCGGTCCTGCAGTATATTATCTGATTCTTCCAGCCAAACTTTGATTGTAGTCACAGAGGGTTTCATATGTTGGGTGAGTGGTGTGTATTTAGGGAGTAGGAACAATGGGAGGTGATCAGACTGTCCCAGGTGGGGAAGAGAGAGAACTCTGTATGCATCTTCAACATTAGTGTAGACCTACAGTGTAGACCTGTAGACCAATGTTTTATTCCCTCTGGCATGACATAAAATACTCTGATGAAATTTAGGGAGTACTGTTCTCAAGTTAGAATGATTAAAATCACCCCCAACAATGAAAGCAGCCTCAGGATGCAATGCTAATTGTTTGCTAATGGCTGCATATAGTTCTTTCATTGCTAGCTTGGCATTAGCATCCGGTGGAATATATGCAGCAGTTATTATTAAAGAAATGAACTCCCTTGGTAGGTAAAAAGGTCTACACTTGATCATGAGAAATTCCACATTAGCAGAGCAATGTTTCTCAATAGCAGAGTTTGTGCGCCAGGTTTTATTCACATAAACGCATAAACCCCCACCTCTGATCTTACTGGAGCCTTCCACTGTTCTGTACAGCCATAAAATAGTGACCAGCTAATTCAATAGCACTATTGGGAATGCCACTGTTCAACCATGTTTCCATAAAAATGATGATGTTACAATCCATTAATCCTTTGTTGGTAGTAATACGAAGTCAAAATTCATCCATCTTATTTGCCAGAGACCGTACGTTAGCAAGAAAAATGCTAGGTAAAGAGAGCCTTAGCTTAGCTCTCAAACCTCTGCGCCTCCCTCATCTTTGTTCACGATCTCAACGCTGCCTGTGAGCCCTTCTGCCTAGCCGGGAAGAGTATGTAGCCTCCGATATCTTGGTGATCTCAGCAGGGAGGAGACAAATGTCTAAAATGTCACTGTTGTGATAAATAAAGCCGATTTCCAAAAGTTCCTGTTGACTGTAGGAAGTAAAACCCAGACTGTTTTGTGTAAACAGACTGGCTACAAACAAAAAAACAACTATTAGCTTGCAAATTTTAGGTAGACGCTAAGTCTTGTGTTGTACACGCACCACCATTTTGTGATAGAAGCAACCTTTCTTGATACAGCAACCTTTACAACCTTTCTTGGTACAGTTGTTAAGTAAGTCACTGCAGTTGTTCAGTTAATAACACAGTTAAGTGAATATGTCAGAAGATTGCAAAAGTTGATCACGTGATCCCAGGATACTGCAACTATCATAAATATGAACCAGTTGACAAGCATCTGAATTCTGATTATGTGACCATGAGGATGCTGCAATGACTGTAAGTTGAAAAGCAGTCATTTCAATGCCATTGTATCTTCAAATGGTCACTAAATGAACTGTTGTAAATTGAGGACTACCTGTATATGCAGAAGTTAATTCTGTTAATTTCAAGGGGCTGACTGGATTCAGTTTCCTTCTGAACATGTCATTTCCAGAATAAAGTTATTGGCCTCATGAATGGAAAGTGGGAACAGAGGGTGGAAGGAATGGTTGTTAGATCAAGGGCTACCTGTATGGACTTCAACCTCCAGAATTCCCCAGCCTTCTTTGTGCTGTAGATCCCATATCCAGTGTCAAGATGAGACAGCATTTTATCAATGCAAATTTTAATTTTGAATTATTCGCTTTATATTATCACAATCTTAAAACCGATGTAAAGATATAGGCAGATTTCATGTAAGGAAAGATAGAATATTTGCTAGCTGCTACCAAATCTCCCTGATCCTAACACATTACTACCTAAACTAAATAACAAGTTTCACAGAACACAGCAGGAATAAATTGACACAGATTAAAGGTAGTCCTCAGCTATTTAGTAACCATTCAAAGTTAGAACACTGAAAAAATTGACTTATGACCATCTTTCACACTTATGTTCATTGCAACATCCCCACGGTCATATGATCAAAATTCAGACACTTGGAAACTGGCATCTATTTATGACAGTTGCAATGTTCTGGGGTCATGTGACCACCTTCTGTGATCTTTTTGGGAAGAAAGTCAATGGGGGAGCCAGATTCACCTAAAAATAGCATTACTGTTTTACTAACTGTGATTCACTTAACAATTATAGTCATAAAATGGAGTAAAACTCACTTATCAATTGTCTTGCTTAGCAACCGAAGCTTTGGACTCAGTTGTGGTATAAGTCAAGGACTACCTCTACAGTAGGAATCTATTAGACCCATTTCAGGTTAACAGGTAGTATAAAAGGACATTAAATTTTAATCTCATTTCATCTGACTGATAGAGTAGCTAAACTGATGAAGGATCTTGTTAGCTTGAAAGGGACCTACCAGAGTCCTGATATTTTGGCTACCAGAGATTAACAGGGTCTTTCACAACAACTTCTACGGTATAAAGTTCTTACTCTTACAGCAAAACTTTCTAAAACACACAGATGAAAAACTCTATAGAGCAGTGATGCTGAACCTTTTTGTCCTTGTGTGCCAAAAATGTGCATGCGCACGTGTGCATGTGCACATGTGCCATCACTTATAAGGCAATGCATGTGGGGGGCCCCATGCCCCCTGCGTCTGTGTGCGTGAACTGCATGCACACCACGTGTCTCTGCACCTGCATGTGTCTCTGTGACCCCCATGCCCACTGCATGTCTCTATGCATGCGTTCGTGAGTCCACCACATGGACCACCTGTCTCTGCACATGGGTGCACAACCCCAATATGCACCACGCATTTCTGTCCATGCATGTGGATCTCCTACGTGCCCCCGCCCCCTACAGATGCACAGTAGCTACCGGATGATCAGCTAGTGGGTGAGCGGCACATGCGCCTGCGCAGTGGACTTGCTCTGGGGTGAAGGCTTGCATGCTGGTGGAGATGGCTCTGTGTGCCATTTCCGGCATGCATGCCATAGGTTCACCATCACGGCTATAGAGTTTCAAAGGCAGTACTTAAGAGAAAGTGAACTTCATTAATGTGTCGGTGGCTATTTACAGTACAGAGGGTATGTTGGAAGACAGAATGAAGTTCTTTCCACCAACATTCAAATTAAGAATGGAATATAAAATGAAATCTGAATGATAAAATATAAATGAAAGTGAAAAAAGTAAAACTAAAAAGTAATTAAAAAATCTGGATAAAATATTTTGAAATTAGGTGGGGTTTTTTTTAGCTTATACCTAACTACCTACCTAAGTTTGGAAGCAAATTATCTATCTATCTATCTATCTATCTATCTATCTATCTATCTATCTATCTATCTATCTATCTATCTATCTATCTATCTATCTATCTATTTGAGTTTGGAAGCCAGATTATACATAATACAGAATCTGAAACTTAGAAGTCTGGCTTTCCCCTACCCCACGCACATGCACAGGCAAAAATTTTCACTGAGAAAATGCTGCAAAGAACTTAACAGGGAATGGATAATGCAACCAGATGACAGAGTATGACAAGTCCAGCATTAAGCTTGGCAGCAAAAAGAAATGTCAAGAGAATGTCTAACACAATTAGAGGGAGCTGCTCTGCTCCATTAAACCCCCATGATTTTGTTTTCTAAAAATTAACAAGAAATCTGTTTCCAATTCCTCCTTATAACCCAATACAAACAGCGGCCCTCACTTCAAGGCCAAGGGCTTAAACAACCACACACCTATCCATCCAAACATCAATACAAAACCACAGTTCACCCTATCTGAAAAGGACCCTCCAAAAAGAACAGACTTGTAGACAGCGAACCAGACACAAATCCCAGGGAGGACCATAAACCAATAAAGCTAAAGGACAAAGGGGAAGGAGGTGGTGGTGTCAGAGAACAGATCAACCTGCAATTCTGTAAATCCCAAAGCTGCCCCTAGAAAGCATACACACATACATATATGCAAGCAAGCAAACAAGTTCACTACAATCAGTCCTATAAGGAAGTGTGCTTTGGAATAATCCTGTGCTCAAAATTCATCTGGCCACCCACATAGCCTGCCCTTTGCTGCTGCTGCATAAATCACATCCATGCCTATCAGATCGGCCTCCAGAACAAAAGCCCCCTGGGATAGTGGCCAGTTACAGCACCACGTGCCCCAGATACACACATTGTATGTGTAAGCAATGGCCTGGCCTTTTGCATGGTTGGTCATACAAAATGATGCCAATGCACCACAGAGCAACCCACACAATAGGTACAATTTTGCATCCTTCCCTTCCCCAGCCAATTCTCTGGAATCCCCCACACTGGCAAGATCATTTCCCCTTGTGGGGACCAGAATGCATCTCCCTGCTAGGTTTCCATGTGAACCCCATGAAGCTTAGAATGTGGCTCCCTTCCTCCTCTCCACACACCAGCTCTTTTACCTGCTGATCTTCTGAGCAAAGATGCGGCGCTCGACCATGGCAATAGAAAAATCTGCCCTTACAATCACATACCCGCAGACAGAGCCAGCTTTGGAAAATGCAGTGGAGAAGCAGTCTTCCTTAAAAAAGCTCCAAACTGTTGCTATTTCTCCAAGTCTGGCTCTGGCTGCAGGCATGCAATTGTGAAGATAGGCTTTTCCAAGGCCAGTGATAGAGGGAAACAGAGATGAATGCACCTTGCCTCCCTGTGGCTCTAACTCTTTAAAATTTTGGGGAGTTGCACACATAGAGCACTGGGGAAATCTGTACCTGAAGAGATTTGCCATTATGTTGATGAGTACCTATGGACAGAGTAGGCTTTTTGCTCTCCCACCCCCCGATGCAGTGTGGTGCAGACAGCCCAATGGAAGTAGGAAATGGGGCATTTCCATCAGCCCTTCTCTGGGGCTTGGGGACTGCGGGGAAGGCAGCAGGGAAAGCAGGCAAGTGTACAAGTCCTTGGGGACTGCAGGGAAGGCAGAGGGGAAGGCAGGCAAGCACGCAGGGCCTCGGGGACTTTGGGGTGATGTAGGAGGCAGTTAGGTCAGGATTTGAGCCTTGCTGCTAGCAGTCACTCACCTAAGCAAATCAGGGCAGCTTAGCTGGGCCACACAGAGAGCTTTGCATGGGATTCAGCTGCAGGAAGGCAGGCAAGCTGGCTGATCCTCAGAGACTGTGTGGTAGAGGCAAGCCAGTGAGCCAGAGTGAGCAGCAGCAGTTATGCCAGGTGAGCAGATGAGATGAGGAATGACCGGGTGGGGCGATGTGGGTGGGTGGGGAGGGATGGGGCCAGCCAGAATTTTTCCACTAGTTTGTCTGAACTGGCCAGAACTGGCTGAATCCCACCACTGCATTTCTGGCCTGATTGTACAGCACATGGTGGAATTCAATTTTTTTTACTACCAGTTCTGTGGGCATGGCTTGGTGGACATGGTGTGGCTTGGTGGGCATGGCAGGGGAAAGATACTGTAAAATCTCCATTCCCTCCTCACTCCAGGGGAAGGATACTGCAAAATCCCCATTCCGTCCCCACTCCTGGGGGAAGGTTACTGCAAAATCCCATTCCCTCCCCATCCCACTAACCTGCTTTTCAGCTCTGTTCTGTGCAGGGCAACAAAAAAAGACCCAGCTGATCAGTTGGGACTCGGGAGGCATAGAATAGATGGGGGCAGGTCCGGTCAGAGGTGGTATTTGCCGGTTCTCCAAACTACTCAAAATCTACTGAATGCCATCTCTAGTACAGCATCCTATCACCTTTTTGTAGGCTTCCTATTTGGCATGACATAGCTACTTAAATTTAGCTGTGAACCAAGGTTTCTCCATAGAGCTGCTACGAGCGTCCAGGATGCCCAGGATGCGTCCAGGATGCCCCTTTGCTGAACTGGTAACCAGCACATGACACATCTGGCCCATGGGCTGGGAGTTTGACAACCATTGCTATACAACATTGAAAGATGTTTATTGGTCTTTACCATGAACAGATGTGGACACTCTGATCATTGCATGATTCACCTTGTACCTGCTTATAGACAAAGACTAAAAATCATAAAACAAATAAATCAGTAAGGTCTTGGATTGAGGAGGCAAAGCTTGTCTTGACTGCACTGATTGGAATGTTTTTGAAGATACCTCTACAGACTTGGATGAACTCACAGATAATGTAACATCATATGTGAAGACCTATGTGCGCCAATCAGAAACCTGCAAATATACAGCTACAAAAAGGGGCGTTGGTTCTTACCTGATACGCTTCTTCTCGTAGAGCTGCATAGAGCGTCCAGGATGGGAGGTGCTCCAGTCTCGGCTTTCACAGGCTGAGCTTGAAATTGAGGAACGCCTCTCACCATCACGTGGTCCTCATGACGTTCCCCAGTTTTTAGCTCAGCCTCGTGGTAGTCAGGGTGTTTTTTTCTCAGCTCTTGGCCGATCAGCATTCCTCACAGCTACATATATTGAAATTGGACCCTCTATTTCAGCAGCGCAGTGGACTTGAGGTTGGAACTCCTAAGGGAGCCTTTCTTGTTTCAAGGGGGGAGTTTTTATTCTGTTCTCTCCAGGGGTAGAAGCTAGCGCTTCGAGCACTGCACCCCCCCACCCCCTCTCCTTCGTCTACTGTTCCTTCGCTCCGTGCGAAGCCGCTTCGTTTTGCCTGCCTTTGTACTTCGATCGCTGTTTCCCCCCCGCGAACGACTTTTAGCTCAGGGGAAATCAACTTCCCTGCTTCTCCCTTTGTTTGCGGCCTTCTGGCTTTCCCTCTTCGTTCTGGGAGACTTCCGCCGCTGGGTGTTGCCTCGAATAGCTCGCGGCCGCCATTTTGGGCGCCGCATGGTGGCCGCCATCTTGGGTGTGCCCAGGTGCCGCCGCCATTTTGAGTGTGGCCGCATGGCCGATTGCCATTTCTAGAGGCCTTTTATTGCAGGCTGCGTGTAATTTTTAATCACTAGGCAGATCCCTTGGACTGCCTACATTACAGCTCGTACCTCCAGGTATTTATTCGAAGCCTTTTCTCGAGCACCAAGGGTCCGTTGGCTCCGCAGCCCCCCCAGCAGGCGAGGTAGCAGCATTGTCATCCCCCCCCGGTCCGCCCGGAGGGGGCAGCTGCATGGGCGTTCAATGTTCTGGCTGATTGGTTTTCCTGGGCTAGGCCCTACGCTTTAATAACAGTCTAAAAAATTTTTGATCAAAAGGGGGGTGGGAAACAAGCGCTGGGATACCCGGCCTTTGATGTAGGCCACATCCAGACGTGCCAACCATCTCATATTAATTCAAAATCCTTTTTCTCTTTCTCCAGATGGCAGATGACAAAGCCTCTCGTGGCACTTCTTTGAAGGCCAACTACCTGCGCAAACAGGCACAGGAGGTTTCCAAAGCCTCCCAGAGGGATGCCCTCAGGCATCACAGCGCACTTGAGAAAGAAATTGACAGGCGGTCCAGAGAGTCATGCTCCGTGCCCCTGGCTCCTTCCGCCCCCACCCCTTCAACCTCCACCCACCCTCCTCCCCCCTCCTCTCCTGCTCATTCCTCATCCTCACAGCCTAGAAAGGCCCCTGAGGCCACTTTCACCCCCACTGCTGCAGGCCTGTGCTTGGAGGAGCCTCAACCACCTTCCACGGTGGAGATTCCTGAGAACCTGAAGCAATGGATGGAGTTGGCCATCCGGCAAGGGATTGCACAAGAGCTCCAGCACATGGCCGGCCCGGCCCCACGGCCCGCGGCCCCTGAAGTTCACGCACCATCTGTTCGATCTTCCAGATCAGATGTCTCGCACGGTCAGGTAGTATCCCACAGGGATTTGCCTCTGCCTTTGGGGATGGAGGAGATGGAGACTCAGGAGCTCGGGGGCCCTGCCCACTTTGGGGAAGAGGAAGACCTCGACTTGGGGTCCATCATTGACAGTGAGCCCTTCTTGGGAGCAGACCCACTGGAGGGGGACATGTCGGAGGACGAGGGCCTCACTCCGGACCAGCCCGCATTTGTGGGGCTGTTTAAGCCCCACCAGTTTAGGTCTATTCTATTCAAGGCCAAAAATACCTCTGGCCTGAGCCCCCCCACTCCATCCCAGCCAGGGGCCTCGGGGAGCCTCTCGATTCCATTTTTCTCAGCCCGTGGTGGAAACTGATGTGATCCCTGTTCCACCTATCTTTTCCGACCTGGTTTCCAGGCAGCTAGCCTCCTCGGGGCCCCCTCCCCCTCCCTCTACTCAGGACAAGCGTTTTTTCAACCTTGACCCGCAGTTCTCCCTCTTGCTCGATCCCCCTCTGTGGATGAGCCTATTGTAGGCCTAGCTTCACGTTCAACTCCTAGCGATGCCCTCGAGGCACTCAAGCCCGAGGACAAGCGAGCCGAGCTGGCCCTGCGCCGGGCTCACCAATCTGACGCTTGGGCAGTCAGAGCGTCCACTGCCGCGTCTTTCTTTATTAGATCCTCCATTAAGTGGCTTCGACAGCTCAAACAGCATGTCCCCGCAGCCAACCTCAGAGCGCAGCAGGACATCGCTAAGCTCACGGCCGCGGCCGAGTTTTCGGCTGACGCCACCTTCCAAGCCGCAAAATTCTCCACCAGGGCCATTTCGTCCCAGGTCACTGCTCGCCGCTTGCTCTGGCTCCGCCATTGGCAAGCGGACGTCAAGAACAAGGCCAAGCTGGCCTCAGCTCCCATTTCTGGGGGGAAGCTGTTTGGACCGGCTCTCGACCCCTTCCTGGCCGAGACCCGTAACAACCGCAAGTACCTCCCCTCTCTTTTTCGGAGGCCCGACCCCAGGGGTCCCTCTCCCTCCTTTCGCCGAAGCTCCTTTCGTTCCTCCTCCCAGGCCTCCTTCCCCTCCAGATACTTTCAATCCCCCTCCTACAGACCCCCCCCCTCACGACCGGTCGGATCCGTCCGACAGGTCCAGAAGAGGTGCTTCCTTCAAGAAGTCCTTCTGGGGATCCGGAAGTAGACCTTTCCGTCGATCTCGATAATGCAAATTTCCCTATAGGCGGCCGCCTCAAACACTTTGCCAATCGATGGGAAGCTGTCACTACCAACGCATGGGTCAGGGACACGATTTGACTCGCCTGGCACTCGAGTTCCAATCCCCCCTCCCGAATTCTTCATGTCCTCCCCCTTTCCAGGAACCCTGCCAAAAGGGCTCTTATCGACGCCGCCATTAGCCACCTCCTTGACATAAAAGCCATCCAGCCCGTCCCCGCCTCTGAACGGGGGCGAGGCTTCTATTCCCACTTGTTCGTAGTGCCCAAGCATTCGGGGGGTTGGAGGGCTATCCTAGATCTAAAAAGGCTAAACCGCTACATTGCCCCCCGTAAATTCAAGATGCACACCTTGCAGTCTATACTTACGGGAACCCGGCGAGGGGACTGGCTCACCTCAATTGACCTCTCCGGGGCATATTTACACATTGCAATTCGTCCCTCCCACTACAAGTTTCTCCGCTTTTCCTACAACAAACAACATTTCCAGTACATTGCGCTTCCCTTTGGCCTGTCCTCCGCCCCTAGGGTGTTTACCAAGGTTTTGGCGGCTCTCGCCACCCACTTGCAATCCTTCCCTGTCCGGCTCCACTGTTACCTGGACGACATCCTCATCCTCTCCTCTTCTAGGGCCCTCGCCCAACGAGACACTAAACTGACCCTTAACACCCTTCAAAACCATGGGTTCATGATTAATTGGAAGAAAAGCCACCTTTCCCCCTCTACCCGACTCACTCACTTGGGGGCAGTGATCAACACTGTCCGGGAACTGGTTTTCCTGTCTCCGGACAGGTGGCTCAGTATCCAACAATACATCAAAGAGGTCAGGAGGGCAAGAAGAGTTTCTCTCTTAGAATTGTCTAAACTGTTGGGGAAGCTTATTTCATGTATATCTATTATCCCTTGGGCCCGTTTCCATACCAGGTCCCTACAATGGTTCCTGCTGCCGTATCAACGTTCAGGAAGGAGCAACTCGCGACTCCGGGTCAGAGTTCCTCCAAGAGTTCTCACGTCCTTCCTTTGGTGGACCAGGCCGGCCATCAACAAGGGCCACTACTTCAAGGAGCCCGACAGGCTAACCGTCACCACGGACGCGAGCCTTCTCGGCTGGGGCACACACGTCCTCTCCATCTCGTCCCAGGGCAAATGGCCGGCAAGAGAACAACTCTGCTCCATAAATTGGCTGGAGCTCCACGCTGTTTACCTGGCGCTTCTCAGCTTCCTACCCCAGGTACGCAGACGTCACGTCCTGGTCCTCACAGACAACATCACGGCAAAGGCACATATCAACAGACAGGGGGGCACTCAGTCAGCAAGGCTCATGAGAGAAGCCAAACGTCTTTGTCATTGGGCGGAATCGAATCTGACCTCCATCAAGGCAGATCACATATCAGGGACCCTAAACATCCAAGCAGATTGGCTCAGCAGGGCCACTCTGGACCAAGCAGAATGGCACCTCCACCCCTCCCTATTCAGGGAGGCAGTCTCAATCTTCGGGCTCCCCACGGTGGATCTTTTTGCATCCCCCCTCAACGCCCAACTACCGAGTTTTTTTCCCAGATACCCCTCTCACAGGGCGGAGAACCACAATGCCCTCTGCTGCCCTTGGCCCCCAGGGCTCCTTTATGCCTTTCCCCCCCTTACCATCATCCCCAGGGTGATACACAAGTTGCTTCTGGAAAAGGCAGAGATTCTGCTAGTAGCTCCTTATTGGCCCAGACGCCCCTGGTTTGCGGACCTACGCAACCTCTCTGTGGCCCCTCCCTGGAGGATCCCTCCCGACAGGATCTCCCTGTCCCAGGGCCCTCTGCTACACTCGAACCCCCAATGGCTCCAATTAGCCGTCTGGAGGTTGAGCGGGACCATTTAAGGGGACAGAATATTTCCAGTCAGGTCATAGACACCATCCTGGCAGCCAGACGGCCCTCCACCACCCGCATCTACAATGCCACGTGGGTCGCCTTCCGTTCCTGGGCCCTCAAACTTCAAATTAATCCCCTTTCTCCCTCCATTGCTCAGATCCTGGAATTTCTTCAGGAGGGCCTCAACAGGGGTCTGTCTACCAACACCCTAAGGCATCAGGTCATGGCCCTCGTGACTGTTGTTTCCTCAGACATTGGGGGTCCCATATCCCATCACCCCCTTATCCAGGCTTTTCTCAAGGGAGCTTCCAATCTCCATCCCCCGACCATACACCATTTTCCCACCTGGGACCTCAACAAAGTCCTGGTCGCTCTTACCAAGCCCCCCTTACAGTTTCTCACCCTTAAGACTGTCTTTCTCGTGGCCATCACATCCACTCGTCGGATCTCGGAGATGGCAGCCCTTTCCATCAGACAGGACCTTTGTATTTTTCATTCTGACAGAGTCGTCCTCCATCCCGATCCCACCTTCCTCCCCAAAATAAATTCAGCATTTCACAGAGCTCAGGAGCTCATTCTCCCTAACTTCTGCCCCAATCCCTCTCGAGAGAAGGAGAGGCAGTGGCATTCCCTTGACGTAAGGCATGCCTTGAGAGTCTATATCAAGCGCACCCAGCCTTTTCGCAAGTCAGAGGCCTTATTTGTGTCCTTTCAACCTACTACTCTCGGTCACAAAGTGACGCCCACAACCGTGGGCCGCTGGATTAGGGCCACCATCGCCAAAGCCTACCAGGCACAGTCCCTCCCTGTTCCTACGGGCGTCACCGCCCACTCCACTAGAAGTGCGGCTACTTCGGCCGCATGGGCCACCCAAGCTTCAATAACCGACATCTGTAGGGCTGCCACCTGGGCATCTCCATCCCCCTTTATCAAGCATTACAAGATTGACGTATTTGCATCTGCCAAGGCTTCATTTGGCAGGCGGGTCCTTCAGCGGGTCCTCGAGGTTCCAGAGGAGGTTCCACACCAGACGGGAACCCGCCTGCAGGACTCGCCAAGCCTTGGTATGTCCTATCCTGGACGCTCGTAGCAGCTCTATGGAGAAGGGGCGTTGGTTCTTACCTGATACGCTTCTTCTCGTAAAGCTGCATAGACCGTCCAGCCCCACCCATTAGCCCATCTGGTGGGGAACCTCGTTGTTTGGCCAAGCAAACTAATACTTTTTAGTTAGGATGAGAACAGGGCCTTCCTTCTCGTCTTCGCAAAACTGGGGAACGTCGTGAGGACCACGTGATGGTGAGAGGCGTTCCTCAATTTCAAGCTCAGCCTGTGAGAGCCGAGACTGGAGCACCTCCCATCCTGGACGCTCTATGCAGCTCTACGAGAAGAAGCGTATCAGGTAAGAACCAACGCCCCTTTTTGTAGCTGTATATTTGCAGGTTTCTGATTGGCGCACATAGGTCTTCACATATGATGTTACATTATCTGTGAGTTAATCCAAGTCTGTAGAGGTATCTTCAAAAACATTCCAATCAGTGCAGTCAAGACAAGCCTGTAGTTTTAGCTTTGCCTCCTCAATCCAAGACCTTACTGATTTATTTGTTTTATGATTTTTAGTCTTTGTCTATAAGCAGGTACAAGGTGAATCATGCAATGATCAGAGTGTCCACATCTGTTCATGGTAAAGACCAATAAACATCTTTCAATGTTGTATAGCAATGGTTGTCAAACTCCCAGCCCATGGGCCAGATGTGTCATGTGCTGGTTACCAGTTCAGCAAAGGGGCATCAAGTCCCGATACATCACATGATGCTGCCTGATGATGTCAGGTTGACACCACTGGTCTAAAGTATTCTTTCCTCTAGTGATACAGTTGAAGTACTGAAAATATTTTGGTCGCTCTTTGCTTAATTTAGTACTGTTGAAATCTCCTAATGAGATTTTATGAGAAGTGAATCAGGGTATTTAACTTCAGCCCACATAATCTGGCCAGCTACAGTTTATAATGCATTGTTTACACAAGCTTGTGGAGAAATATACACAGCAGTTAGGAGAAATGAGGAAAACTCTCATGGACAATAAAATGGTTTCAATTGGACTTCTGGTTGCACTTCCTTTGCTGACGGACTGAAGACCGCAATTGTGCATGGCTTTGATCCATGCTCTCCCTGTTGGAAGACTCCAAATGGGGCCAGAACCACCATGTAGGGTGGTGAAGAAGAGGGAGACCGCCAGATGGGTTGAGGGGAGTCACATCTCCCCTCCCTGGCTAGGCATACTCCCTCCGAAGATGATCTGTAGCGGTGGTCAATATGGCCACCCTGAAGAAGGAGAGCAAACTGGGACAAAGATCATGCTGGAGTGGTGAAGAAGAGGACAGCGTGAAGGTGTAACATTTGGATACAAATGTCCCCAGAATTAAGACATTAAGATATGTTTAAGAAAGATAGTGAAAGCGGCAACCAGAGAAAATGGGGGGGGCGGGATTTGACAGCTGAAAGTGGCTTTGAACTTTGAAAGGATCTAAATTCAAGGAGGAAGCCAGAAGAAAATAGTTGTTTAAATTGGACAAATATATGATTTTGGCACTAAATAGGCATAATTAAAAGCTGAACTTGAATTTGTAATCAAAAAGAACAGTAATTGATATTTGGATCTTTTGGATTTTTAAAATTTAAAAGCCCTAAACAGAGAAAAGAAAGTGGGGAAAAAGAAGGGTGGACTTGGATATAAAAGAGAGCACCACCTAATGGTAAAGGAAAGTTTTAGTGGCTCTTTAAAAAACGCCTGGTTCTTTTAAAAGTGGAATTTGATACAAAACAAGAGAAACTTTGTTACAACAAAATAGAAACCCTGGAAAGTGAAAAGTGAAAACACAGAATATCAAAATAAAAGAAAGAAGCATAAAGAACTTATACTGGGACTGTGTGGTGATTTTGGCATAAACTTAAATTTATGGATATTGGACTATTTGATGAACTTGGAAAAAACTTAAAGAGGAATTAATAGAAGCTGATCATTGGAAATAAATATCAAAGACACTGGTTGAATTAAATTACTGGACAATTGGTCTGGATTTAAAGACTAAAGAAAGGGATGAAGAAAATAGAAAAGAAGTTACATGAAAGAAGTGAGTCATGCTGTCTAGCCTAACAATCATTAGAAATGGCAATTCTGGAGTATGAAGAACAACAAGGAGTGCCAAAAGGGGAGGAGCTAATCAAAGAAGAAGCCAGCTTCTCTGGAAAAATGGAACAACAAACATTAAAGCAAAGGAGAAAAAGAATGGGAATTAAAATTTGGAGATTTGAGGTGGCAATTAAAAAGGGAAATGTTTTGAAAGCCAAACAAAGAAAATGGGAACAGCAGAAAAGGGAATTACAGAAGAAAATTTTAAAGAGGGAGGGGAATAAAAATTGGAGTAAGAAATGGAGAGAGAAAATGAAAGAAAGAAGTAATAAGAGAAAGGACCAGGAAATAAGGAGATATGGAAATCGTATAAAAATGAAAAGAAATAGTTTAGTCAAGAGACATAAAGACAATGGGTAGATAAGGGTTAAAAAAGGGGGATTCTGCAAGATAATTTGGTGTAATATAAATGCATTTGAAGTAAAAAAATCATTTAAAAGATAGAAAAATATTGATTTTTAAAATGAAAAGATTGGATCTGATGTCCTTTTGTCATTAGACTACCTGTTATTGTTCAATTACATACAGAGATAAATGGAATAAATGTGATAAAGAGAAATTATGATAAGTATGCTAAATATGTTTAATAAATTTAAGAATGTTGTTAAAATGAATCATGAGGATTGTTATAAAAGAGTAACATCAGTTTTTATGATTAACTGAATAGATTAATTTATTTATCTTATACATCATTTAAGATAATTGTAGGGGAAAATCTGCATGCAGAATCTGGTTTAAAATATATGTGTGTTATATAAATGCTAGGAGATTATTCTTATTAACTCTTAAGGTGATAATTAAAAATAACTATATTGTGATAAATTATTATTATGAATTAAAGAGGAGTTAGCTAAATGATATATAAGATAAAGGGGTGGTACATTCAAATTAGTAATTAAAGGGGAAATCTGTTGAATTATTAGAGTTAAGATGGAACTTTTGGAATAATGAAATAAGAATGCAATGAAATTGCAAATGTGACAGATAAAAGTATAATGTATTATGAAGATGAAGATATGAGAGCTATTTATATAAAATAAATTTGAAGAATATAAGATGTTTTGAGAAAATTGATAGAAAATATGAAATATAATGATATATGAAATCAAATGTGAAAGATGAATACGTAACCAAGGTCATATTTGTATGGAAATGTGAAAACCTGGAACCATACTATTCACTAAAAGAGATGTTTTTGAAATACAAAAAATAAAAAAGTTTTTACAATAAAATAAAATAAAATGTCTGCCCTTTGTATCTGAAACCCTGGGATATCCAAGCTGCTTATTTACTTATTTAGCATATGGTAAATACATGGATTTATAGAATCTGCTGTTTATCCGTTGCCATATATTTAGAGAGCCAGGAGTTCTACAAAGATGTGTGACTGCCAACTGTTGTTAACTGCCAATTCTTCAAATGGTTTTTGAGTGTAGCTCAGAATCTGATAAGTCCAATGAAACTGAACCCGAAGCTACTGATAATCAGCTTTCATTTCTGCAGAAAGCAAAACTAGGTGATCTTTTATCTTCCACCTTAAACAGAGCAGTCAGAGAGAGAAAAAGCAAAAGTTGAAGCTGCTGCAAAAGCTGCAAAAATTTCCCCCCCTCAAACTTCTTATAGTTTACACAGCTTGCACAGATCATCATAATATTAGAAATATTATTTCATATCATGCAAACTTCATGATTTTTCTCAGCACTTCTGCAAACAGAGGATCTTAGAAATACATTTTCTGGCATATGCCCATAGCTTTGTTAGGGAGTGCTATCTCACTGAGAATATACATTTTAAATTACAGCAAACAGGCAGAATTCACGTTTTGCATTTCACAAGTTACTTTAGCTAGGCTATTTGGCAATTTAGCCTGGAGGCTTTATCTTTGCAGTTAGCACATTAGATTACAATGGAGCTCAGCTCAGTAGGGAATCAAAATTTGAGTTAGGCACACTCTGTATATGCTCTAATCATTTCATTCATCCTTTTTTAAGGCAATAGTATGATTCCTATTGCTGGAACAATGGTGAATATTGCTTGGATACTGTTGTCAAAGTAAGAACCTTGGTGGGCTTGTTCTGTCTTCCCGAAGTCACAGCTGTTATTCCAGAAATTGTGCAAGCAACAACTGATCTTATTACAGGTATCAAACAAGGTAATATCATCAATCCTCCAAAGGCCAGAGCTATGAGGAACAAAATTCTCTTCCAATCTCCAAACATTCCCTCAAACCATCTGGAGGTGTCTAAGATTCCATCCCAGGTTTGAACAGGAATGTGGGCAAGCTTCCTCATACACATTTGATTTCTTCAATTGCTTTTCCATTATCATCTATCTGGATACAGCAATTGGTTAGATTAAATTTTCCATAACTCCTCCTTTTTTGGCTGGAAGGTAATTTAGAGCCAATCTATAGCAGCTCTCATTTGTGTATTAGTTTTAGCCAGCAAATTAAGGATTACAAGCATCAAAACAAAAAATCATTTCTGGGCTTTGCCTAAGTATAGTGTGGTTATAAGCCAACTGTTGGATATCATGATTATTTCACCCCACAAATGCACACACCCATCCCTTAGTGGTGAACCTCACTCCCTGTGGAGTGTGACACACCACTTGGCTACCTTTGGAACAGCTGGCATATTGTATCTGGTCATGTGTGCAGGTAGATTTTATTCCCTGGCAGGTGTAATCTGAATGGTAAACCAGAATTTTAGTGATTTTAGTTCCTGTACAGTTGCTTTTTGTACACTTGTGACAAGATGAGTTGTTATCGGCCTCAAGAGTCAGGGAAATCTGTTTCAGACTCAGACTCAGAATCATTGGAATCCTTTTCAGGTGGAAAGGGCTGGAGCCATAGTTTGTAGTCATTGCTGTCTTCTGATGGCAGGATGTTGTGAGAAATAGAATCCTCAATAACAAATACAGTGGCAATGCCTCTTGTGGAAAAGGAATAACACGAACTGGAGGAGGCAGTGAACACGTCAAATAGTTGAGCACCTAGGTCTAGTAGGAGGGTAGTGAAGTTCACTGTGGCTCTAATCACACACAGCTGTCTTCTTGAAATGCAGCAATTTCATCAGGCAGCAATAATCCAAAGTGAAGAGCAAATTGATATAAAAATGAACAAGTAGTTAGGACTCCAGGTCATCAAAAATGTCTGCAGGTGAAGCTGATGTTCTGTTGTGGTTTGCCGGCAGCAGGTGCGGATGGCTGAGGTCTTGGAGAGTGAGGACTGAGATGAGGGGCCTACGTGTGATGCAAGGATGGGGCCAGGACCATCAGGGAGTGGAATGCTGCATTCAGAGATTGTGGAGGCTGGTAGCAGTGATGAAGAGGTCCCCAAGGAGCCTGTGCCTAGTGTGTGTGTGTGTGTGTGTGTGTGTGTGTGCAGAGCTGCTTGAAGGAAAGAGCAGCTGCAGCAGCACGGATGACTCAGGAGTAAGACTGCAAGGTAATGGTCTCTCCCTTAAGAGATAAAAGACATTGGATTTGGCCAATGAAATAAATTAAAATCCTACCGAATGAATGGGCTGACCATAACCCAATACAGCTAATTTGGAGAGATAGGAGACGAATAAAAAAAAGATGGACACTAAACAGCCAAATTGTAAATGAAGAAGAGTATATTAATAAGCTGAAAGAGGAGCTAAACTATTTTCTAAAAGATAATAATAATGAAACAACTTCAAAACAGAACATTTGGGATACTATGAAAGCAATTATAAGAGGCACAACAATTTCCTATAATGCTATGAGAAACAAGAGAATTTATGCCCGACAAAACGTATTACAACAACAAATCCAAGACTTAGAAATACAATTACAAAAAACTCCTAAGATCCAAGGACTACAAAACCAGTTAATATTAGCCAAACATAAGCTGAATTTAATTGAACAAGACAAAATAGAAGTTAGCTTGAGAAGGTCCAAACAAAATTATTTTGAACACGCCAATAAACCAGGAAGATGGCTATCTTATAAACTTAAAAAAGAAAAAGAAAAGAGACTGATACACCAATTAATAGACGAGAAAGGCATCCCACAACATGAGATTGAGAAGAAAAAGATATTATATTAAACTATTTTCAAAGATTATAAAAAAAGAAGAAATCAATGAAGATAAAATAAGAATTTATCTGGAGAATACGAATGATAAAACAATAGGGGAAGGAGACAAAGAATTACTAAATAAGGATATTACATGGTCTGAGTTAAAATCCGCAATGGAAAAACAAAGTAATAATAAATCCCCTGGTCCAGATGGGATTCCAGTAGAATTGTATAAAGCTACAATAGATTTAGTAGGGCCTCTGATGCTGGAAATGTTTAACGAAGTACTTTTGGCTGCCAAAATGCCAGACTCATGGAGGGGGGCGTTGATTGCGTTAATTCTGAAGGAGGATGTAGATGCCAGATATATCAACAATTATAGACCAATCTCACTTTTAAACGCCGATTATAAATTATTTACCTCAATTATAGCAAATAGAGTAAAACAAGTTTTAAATTTATACATTCATGAAGACCAAAATGGTTTCCTTCCATTCTGCCAAATTAAAAACAATTTAAGAACCGTTATTGACGTCTTAGAATATTATGAAGCTCATCCAGAGAAACAATTCGCACTCATGTTTTTAGATGCGGAGAAAGCATTCGATAACTTACATTGGCACTTTTAATACAAAAAATCTATAACATGAGTCTGGGCACTAAATTGAGAACATTATCACAACAATTTACAATACCCAACAAGCCAATATACTAATTAATGGCGAACAAACAGGCCCATTAAGCATTGAAAAGGGTGTTAGACAGGGTTGCCCTCTCTCACCCCTCTTATTTATATTTGCTTTAGAATCACTGTTAACGCGGATAAGACAAAACTTTGAAATCCAAGGAGTTAGGGTCAAAGCAGAGGAATATAAACTACAGGCGTTTGCAGACAATATGGTTTTTTTCCTAGAGGAACCCATGGAAAAAGGACATAACCTAATAAAAGAACTAGAACAATATGGCTCAGTAGCAGGATTAAAGATTAACAGAAATAAGACGAAATTACTGACTAAAAATCTAACAGAGAACCAGAGGAAAGAATTAGAAAAAACCATGGGTATACAGGCAACAAAAAAGGTCAAATATTTAGGCATATGGTTAACACCACATAGTAAATCGCTCAAAGAGAATAATTATGATAAACTGTTACAGCAAATTAAGAAACATCTAGAATCTTGGAATAAGTTGCAGCTTTCTCTACTGGGCAGGATTGCCACGATCAAAATGAACATCTTACCAAAACTCCTTTACTTATTCCAGACAATCCCAATAAAATTACCAAAAATTTTTGAAGATATAAATAAGGTAACTCTTAAATTTATTTGGCAAGGGAAAAAGCTAGAATCAGTATTAAGGCCTTACAAGATGCAAAAAGTAGAGGTGGGCTAGCGCTCCCAAACTGGGAATTATATTATTGGGCAGCCAACTTATTATGGTTAAAAGACTGGGTCAATTTACTGAATAAAAGAACTTTAGTCTTGGAAGGGCACGACCTTCAGAGAGGATGGCACGTGCATTTCTATGGGATGTGGGGAAAACTAAACAGTCGTATTTTCATAGACATCTTATTAGAGATTCACTATTAACTAATTGGAAAAAAATATGCAAAAAACATTATTTAAAAATTCCGATTTGGCTTTCAACAATGGAGGCAATGGTTCATCCCAACAATTTGGATATAACAAAAGCGACTAAATATAAAGATTTATTAGACCCTTTAGGAAAATTAAGAACTCGACAGGACTTACAGGAACAGGGATTTAAAATTGACCAGTGGTTATATATACAAATCCATAGTAGATACAAACAAGATATCAAAGAGTTTGGAATCTATAGCAAATTACAACACTTAGATAAAATCTTATTAGGATCAAATAAAAGAATATCTCCAAATTTTATAAATATTTATTGGAGGTAGAATTAGAGCAAGAGATAGTGAAAGGGAACATGATAATGTGGAGTACGAATATTGGAAGAAGCATTACATTAACAGAATGGGAAAAGATCTGGAATAGAAACATTAAGATTACAAAATCCATGGCGTACAAAGAAAATATGTATAAAATGTTATATAGATGGCACTTACCCCTTCGAGGTTAGCAAAAATGAACCCAAACTCTAGTCCAAAATGTTGGAAATGTAAAAACATAGAAGGAACCTACTTTCATATGTGGTGGTCCTGTAAGGAAGCCCAGAAATACTGGCAAAAAAATTAGAAAATGGTTGGAGGAAATAACCAAAGAACAAATCGAATACAAACCAGAGTTCTTCCTACTAGGGATCTCTGATAAACATTTACCTAAAAAGATGAAATATATAACAATTCATATTCTAACTGCGGCCAGATTAGCATTTGCCCAGTGCTAGAAATCATCCTATATACCTACAGATCAAATGGTCATCCAGAAAATATGTGACTGTGCAGAAATGGACAATTTAACCATAGTACTTAAAAATAAAGAGTCTTCAGCATTTTATGATAATTGGAATGCGTGGTATAATTGGTTTCTCAGAGATAAACTGTTCAATGAACAATGGGTAATTTAAGCATAAATAGTGATAAGATGTGTATATTTAAAGTAAGGTAGGAGAATTGGATCTTGCAGACTGTCAAAAGGATATCTGTCTGTTTTTAATGTATTTTCTTTTTCTTCCGTTTCTTTGTTTTCTTCTTTCTTTTATACCTCTTTTTCTCCTTTTTGGTTCGCAAGACCGAGCGTTTTTTTCTCTCCTTTTTTCTTTTCCTTTTTCTCCCCTGTTGTATATGTAATGTTGTTATGTTTTTAATTGTAAATTCAATAAAATTTATTCAAAAAAAAAAAAGAGATAAAAGACAGCTGAGAAACCAGAGTTCTTTTCAGGAAGCAAAGAAGTTTTTGCACTTGAGCCTTGTGGACGTTCGGGATATCTTGTTTGGAGATTCTTTGTGTTTAAAATATTTCTTATCTAGTGTTCTTGGCAGCCTTGCACAACCTTGGCAAGGCTTGCTCTTATCAGAGATAATTAGTTTGAAACAGCCTTTTAACTGCGAAGGAACAGAATTCGTAAAGAATCATTAAAAGTTTTTGCTGTTACCTCTGTTTCATGTTTGTTTCCTTGGAACAAGGTTTGGGTCAGAACAGGTTCATTGCAAATGTAGCTTCAAGTTGGTGATGGGTTGACACTCCCATTGGGATGGTGGAATCTTCTTTATTCTGGAAATGTGGATCCAAGCTTTGATGCCTTCAATTTTAGCCACTGTGGGTGTGCTGAGAAGAACCTGCTGAGGGTTGGACCACTTGTCATTGGTTGCACTCAGGAAGAGTTCCTTGACTCAAATCCACTCTCCAGGTTGGACACACGGTGGCGCCATTGTTACTGGTGGCAAGGCATCTTGCACCTGTTGAGAAATACGAGACAGAACCTGGAAACTGGCCAGTTTCTGCAAATATTGTGTTATATTTGTCTCTCCTTCATCCCTTGATATTGACTGGGATGAGAAAGGTGTACCATAGTCAGATTCTATACTTTTTTGGTACTCCAAAATTAGGGATAATTATTTCCATCATGATCTTGACAACTTCTTTGGCTGTTTGGGTGCCTTGGGGATGATCTCTGGTCATACAGTGAACATATGGACTAAGACCAAAAGGTTGTTATTAGCTCCTTTCTTACGCATTTCTGTGAAATCAACTTGCCAGTCTTCTCCTATATAGCAGGAGCCTTGTGGGATTTTGGCTCCTTCTATGGGTTTATTCTTTTGACATATCTCACACTGATCCATTACTATCTTACACAATCTTGTCACATTCTTAATCCTGTATCTTCTTTTTAACCATCTCTTCATTAGTCTTGGACCTGCATGAGTGGCCTGGTGGACACGTCTCACTATTGGCCAAGTTAGCTGCCTAGGCAGTTGTACTTTATCCTTTATTATCCGCCAACCATCTTTCCATTGGCTATCTGCTCCTAATTTGTCTCTACTATCATACAAAGGAGGAAAGTAATCAATTGGTTCTTCTGGAATTAATGCAACTTCGCAGGTTATGGTCTCTGGGTCCATGGCAGCCTGTTTAGCCCAATAGTCCGCTTCCTTATTGCCCCTAGAGACTAAACCAGAGTCAGCTTGATCTCCACAGCAATGGACAATTGCAATGGCTTTAGGTAGGTGAATAGCTTCCATAAAATCTTCCAGAAGGGGTTTCATCTTTTAAAGTGTTTCCATCAACTCCTATATAGCCTCGAGCTTTCCACAAGGTGGCATGGGTATGTGCAGCTAAAAAGGCATATCAGCTGTCAGTATATATAATCACTCATTGGCCTTCGGGTAAATAGCATGCTTCTATGAGAGCTATTAGTTCAGCTGCTTGTGCAGACATGTGTGAAGGGAGCCGTCTCTGAAGCAATGGTCCATCTTCTGTCACTACTGCTAATCCTGTATATCTTTTTCCATCTTTCATAAAGGAAGTACCATCTTTCCAGAGTGCCAGATTTCCATCAGTCAATGGCTCAGTCTTTAGATCACATCTAGACCCTGTGATGCACTCTAACACATCTAAGAAATCATGGGGTATATGTTCTTCTGGCCATGGCAAAGGGATAGGAGGTTTTAAAAATTGGCATCTGGATAATTGAACATTTTCTTGCTCTACTATAGTACTCACATATTGGGAAATCCTATTGGAAGTTGCCCAAGCAGGAAACTTTTGTTCTAACAGAGTCTGAAGTCTTGCCTGGTTTTGGGACTGGAAAAATTGGAGTAGACCATGGGGACTGAGCCTCTCTAAGAATGCTACAATTCAAAAAGGTTTGAATATGTTCTTTTATGTCAATGCGAGCCTCCCTTTTTATTGGATACTGCTTTATTGAAATGGGGGCTGCATCATGTTTCAGTTTTGCCACATGGGGGACAGCAAATTTAGCAAATCCCGGCGGTCTCTGCTACCAAAAGGGTTAATGTGAGAGTCTGAAGGTGACTTAAAGTTCTTCAGACTTAGAAAACACAAATATGCTTGATCAGGGGAAAAGTTATCTGTACTCCCTCAGGTGAGCACTTAAGAGTAGCTCCAAGTTTTCCTAATAGATCCCTTCCTAACAAGTTAATAAGGCATTGAGGCAATATGAGAAATAAATAGGACATACTGGGACCTTGGATTCCTTTGACTTCCAAGCATCCACTTTGTTTGGCAGTTTCCATCCTCCCTGTAACACCTACTATGGGGGTACTTTGAATGGCTAGGCATAGCACAGTCATTGAAAACATTGTAGGTTGCCCTGGTGTCAAAAAGAAAAGATTGAAATCTCCCTCCCACTTGCAACTCCACTAGAGGTTTAGGGATAGAAATTAATCCTCTGGACTTCGGTCAGTATAGTTGTTCTTGTTTTTGCTGTCATCTGCCTCTGGGGAGGTCTTGGGGATGGATGGGATCGAGGCCATCATTGTTGGAATTGTCTATTGGGCTGAGGATTTTGGTGATTTAGTAGACATTTATTCTTCCAATGTCCCATCTGTCTGCATCGGGCACACTGGTTTTTCTTCAAACTCCCAAAATGTTGGTTTGGAAGTCCTCTCTTAGGTTGTGACTGTAATGCCACTACTAGAAGGGTGGCCTGTCTCTTCATCTTTTTATCTTCCTTTTCTTCCTCTTTTTTCCTCTCATTGGGAGTAGACTATGAAAGCTGTCTGAACCAGGAGTTCCAAATTTTGGATAGTTGGGCAGTGGTGGGATTCCAATTTTTTTACAACTGGTTCTGTAGCCATAGCTTGGTGGGCGTGGCAGGGGAAGGATACTGTAAAGGTGGTATTTGCCGGTTCTCCAACTACTCAAAATTTCTGCTACCAGTTCTCCAGAACCGGTTAGAACCCGTTGAATACCACCAATTGGGGCATATAATCTTTGGAGTTTCTTCCTGATGTCAGGGGCGCTTTGTCCAGAGGTGGTATTCAACTGCTGATTCTACTACTGATTCGGCTCAGGCGAACCAGTAGCAGTGATTTGGCAAGGATCACTGAACTGGTGAAGACCCCTGGCTGGTCATGCCCCGACCCAGTCGCCTGGTCGCCCGGTTGCTCACTTGCCCTGTTCGTTCTCCTAGCTTTCCTTACCATGTGGTGGCCTCAGTGCAGCTCAGGCAAATGCAGTGCATATGTGCAGTGGCCCCGGGACATCTGCCCACCTGCCCACCCTCCCAGAGCATGCTTTCTTCCTTCTCCCAGCAGACACGCATCTTCCAGCCTGGCCCTGCCCGACCCAGTCAGCCAATAGGTGGCCACATGTCCAGGCACCCCTTTTTCAGCACAAGAAGCCATCCCCAATAAGATGGCTGCTCTCCTCCTTCTCCGCCTTTTTGTTCTGTATGGCCAAGGAGGAGGAGAGTAGTTGGCCGGTTGGAGGAGGCACTGTGAAAGAGGTGGCTGGAGACTGAAAAAGAGTCTCCTCCAGCTGCCTCTTTCGGAGTGCTGCACCACTGTGCTCAAACTTGCTTGGGCAAGGCCCTTCAGTGCAGTGGGCTCAGTGGGGTGGACCTGCATGGCTGGTGCCTAGAATGCTGTAATGGCGCATTGAAGAAGCACAGCAAAGCTGTGAAGTTATAACTGCCACATGCTTTTTTCAGTGTGGGAGAAAGGTATGTAAGGTTTCAGGCAGTTGGGAAAGCTGCCTAGCCCAGAGCTGCCGGTGGGAGGTGGGGGGCAAGGCTGTAGCACATGCCTCACTTGAATTTCTCAGCCCCAAAAGCAGAAGGGGAGGAACTCCCATCCGCTGCCCCTTTGTTGGACCCAGAAGATGTGCCTGCTGGCTTTATCAGGCAATGCAGGACCAGAGACTGGCTGGGAGGAAACCTTGAAATGAGTGATGCTGCCGGGTGCTTTGAAGTGTGTGTGTGTGTGTGTGTGTGTGTTTTGTTTCAGGTAGGTTTCCTCTCCTAGCTTTATTTTCCCAGACCTTAATTTTCCCCAAAAGTGGGAGGGGAGTGTTAGATCTGGGAGGATGGGTCCAAGGATGGAGACAAGACTCAGATAGCAACAACAGCTCTTTATTAGTGACTTCAGATCTGAGTGAAATATCCCAGCTGCAGCAGCCCCTTATACAGGGCTGGCTGCGGTTAGGCAGCCAATGACGGTGATTTGAGTTTGCCGCGCTTGGCTGGACCAATCGCGGCAACCCATTTACTAGCCAATCGGATCAGTCTGAGGTGACCAATCACGATCTGCTATCAGCGGGCCAATCAGAGTTGCAGGCTTTCGAGCCTGCTAGTCCAGAACACCCCTCCCCTCTCGGTTCCGTTTAAGGGGCGGGGTTATGTTGTCTCACAGGTAGGTGGGTCTTCGCACCTGTCTACCTGACTTACGTAATTCCAATTGCCCGTGTTCAATTTCGGGTTCAGACGGGCTGCTTGCTGGATCTGTCTGGAATGGTGAACCAGTGCCATAGTTGCGATTCTCTTCTGGTGACCTCAGAATGGTTGAGTCGCCAGCTTCGTTGCTACTGCTATGGCTCCCCGGGCTCGCTGAGCCTGCTTGGCTGTTGCTTCTAGGTGAAGTGTTCGTTTGCCCAGGCTCTACTTCAGTTGGTAAGTATTGTAAGCTATGCTGTGGTGATCTTGGGGTTAGTTCTGGTGGGCCAGATGTTGGTTCTATTCCAGGACTCACAGTTTCCCCTTCCCCCTGGTGTCGAGGTTGGGGTCATTGGTGGAAGTTGTGGTCAGCCTGGAACGTAGCTGATCAATGTGGCATTTCCATGCTCTGCCATCAGTGTTTAGTAGGCGGTAGGAGCGGGGGCCTGTGACTTGAGTTATTTGAGCAGGAATCCACAGGGGATCCCCTGAAAAGTTTTTTGCAAATACAAGGTCTCCTACCTTAAAGGCACGGTGCTTGCTGCTGGAGCCCAGGGGTTTTTCCGGGGTGTAAGCAGGGTGTAACCGGTCTAGAGGCGATCTGAGTTTCCTGGCCATCAGGAGTTCAGCTGGACTCTTGTTAGTCGTGCTGTTAGGTGTGATGTGCTGGAGAAGGAGCATCCTAGTGACTTTGTTGTGGATGTTTCCTTGTTCCATTTTTTGTAGAATTTTTTTTGTGAACTGAACCATTCATTCAGCTCTACCATTCGCCGCTGGATGAGCCGGCGATGTCAGTGCGTGTCGGATGCCACGGTCTGCTAGGTATTGTTTAAAGGCTAAATTGGGGCCTGTTGTCAGATACCAGAACATCGGGTAGGCCGTGTGTTGCAAAAAGTCTGTTTAATTTCTTGATGACTACATCTGTGGTGGTTGTTTTCATTTTATTAACCTCGAGCCAGTTAGAATATGCATCTACTGTTATTAGAAAAGTATGCCCTTTTGTAGGTACCGCAAAGTCGATATGAATACGTGACCAGGGACCTCTGGGTGTTTCCCATTCTGCTGGTGGGGCTTTTGGTGGGGCTGAGCAGGTTTCTTGGCATCTGTTACAGGAGGTGACCCAGGTTTCAATTTATTTGTCCATACCTGGCCACCAGGCGTAACTCCTCGCTAGCGCTTTCATACGCACAATGCCCGGGTGTCCCTCGTGTAGCAATTGTAGGACTTTTTTTTGTAGTTTTGCTGGAATGACCACTCGGTCTCCCCATAATACGCACCCTCTTTGTGAGAAAAGTTCTGTTTGTCTGTTCTTGAAGCGTTTAAAGGTTTCATTGGTCTCGTTTTCTGGCCATCCCCTCTCCACCCAGCCAAGAACTCGTGCCAAACATGAGTCTTTTTTGGTTTCAAAGGCGATGTCCTGAGCTGTTAGTGGTGGTGAGGAGATTGTCTCAATTTGTAGTATTGGAAGCGTGGGAGCTGGGTCATCTTGCAGTTCGGGTAGTGGAGAGCAGCTCAAGGCGTCTGCGTGGGGATTGGATCTTCCAGGGCGATGCCTCAGTTGATAGTTGTAGGCAGCTAGGAACTCTGACCACCATGTCATTCTGGGGGATAGAATGTGTGGAGTAGGTTTGTTGCCTGCCAGGATGCCAAGTAATGGTTTATGATCTGTGATGATAGAAAATGGTCTCCCATATACATATTTGTGGAACCTTTTGATTGCAGATACAATTGCAAGGGCTTCCTTGTCTAGGTGGCTATAGTTTCTTTCTGTTTTTGACAAGGTTCTCGAAAAAAATGCAATAGGTGCCTCGGTACTGTTTGGTAGGACTTGGCTCAGGATGGCCCCCACCCCAAAAGGTGAGGCGTCACAAGTAACAGTCAATGGGAGTGTTTTGTTATATTGTATGAGCACTGCATCTGAAGTGAGAAGTTCCTTTACTTGTTGGAAAGCATGTTCCTCCCGTCGTCCCCAAATCCAGGAGGCCCTTTTATCGAGAAGTCTATGAAGGGGTTCAGCAACGGTCGCCTTCTGGGGTAGGAAGATGTTATAAAAGTTAATGAGTCCCAGGAAGGCTTGAAGGTCTGTTTTGTTTTTGGGTCTTGGGGCATTTTTGATGGCTGCCAATTTCTTTTCTGTAGGGTGAATTCCTTGTTTGTCAAGGAGGTAACCAAGAAATTCAACCCTTTCTGTGCATAACTGACATTTTTTCCTTTTTAACCTTGAGGCCAGCATCTTTGAACCTTTGTAGGACTGTTCTGAGGCATTTCTCTAAATGACTCTTCGTTGGGGTGGCTATTAACACGTCATCAAAATAGGGCACGGCCCCTTTTATGCCCTGCAATAGTCTCTCCATCAGGCTTTGAAAAATGCCTGGTGCTACGCTGACTCCAAACTGGAGCCTGTTACATTTGAACGCGCCTCGATGTGTAACTATAGTTTGGGCTTTGGTGGTTTCGGCATCGACTGGCAGGTGTTGATAAGTTTGGGCCAGATCAAGTTTTGCAAATATTCTGCCACCCCCAAGTGAATGTAGGAGATGCTGGACTGGTACCGGATAGGCGCTCTGCTGCAGTGCGTGGTTGAGGGTGGCCTTGTAGTCTCCACAGCTTCTCAAAGACCCGTCAGGTTTTACAGGGGTGACAATTGGTGTCTCCCATCAGGCGTGATCAATGGGTTCTAACACGCCTTGTGCAATTAATTTGTCCAGTTGCTCATCAATTTTGGGTTTGAGAGCAAAGGGAACTCAGCATGGTTTTAGGCGAATGGGCGCAATGTCAGGGCGGAGATTAAATGAAATAGGGGACCCTTTGTACTTGCCTAAATTTTCGCTGAAAACTTCCCGGAAATCTTGGACGAGGGCCGCTTCCCAGTCATCGTCTTTGGTATGGTGGATGCCAGCCATTCCGATTCCTAATGGCGCGAACCACTGAAGGCCCAGTAGGCTTGGTCGGTCTCTATCAACAATGCTGAGCGGTAGTATTGCAGTATGTCCCTTGAAAGAGACCTGGAAATGGCTGGTGCCTGCAACTGGAATCCGGTTGCCTTGGTAATCTTTTAATATGAGTCTCTGACTGCTGAGATCTTGGTGGCGGATGTTGGGAATCAGTTGTTTAAGGGTTTTCCAGGATACCAGGGATAGGGAAGACCCGGAGTCTACTTCCATGATGCATGGTTGATTTTTGATGGTGACTTCTACACGGATTTTCTTTGTATCTAGTGATGAAGCATGGCCAATGGTGATGGTCTGATGTGCCTCTTCTCATCTGGGTACACCAGTAAACCTTTGGGGTCTGTTGTAATGGTTCCACTGGTTGCTTGGACGGTCCCTCTGTGTGGTGGGGTTGCCATCAGTTCTTTTTGGGCTGTTCCCTCTCCGTCTGGGGCTGGAGCCTCTTTTATTTCTGCATACCTTAGCAATATGTCCTCGTTTTTCACAAAAACGACAGATGGCGTCTAGGAATCTGCACTCGGATTGTGGGTGGTTTCCACCACATCCAGCACATTGGTAGTTCGATTTATGACCCCGCTGGTCCCGTTGCTCATGTTCTGACTGGAGTCTGTAGACTTCTTCCTCCTCACTGTCTGAGGAGGATTCGACATCTTTGTGATGGGTGGCCGATGTGTATTTATCTGAAGGCTTCCCAGCATCGTTGGTGGGCTGGCGGTTGGCCCCACTGGTTCGGCGCATTCGTGCTGATGATTTACGAGTGGCTTCCGCTGCAGTGGCGTCTGCTATGGAATCTGCAAGGGAAATGTCTCCTTTGGCCATGATCTTGCTTTGGACATTTGGATCTCTCAGGCCAAGGACAATTCAGTCTCTCATGGCTTCTTCTAGATTGGCGAAGCCACATAATCCACCCAGGTTTCTCAGGTCAGCCATGAAATCCCCAATGCTCTCACCTTCACGCTGATCCCTCTGGTAAAACTCGTGCCTGCTGGGGAGTAATGGTTGCGAAGGATGGGAGCAAGGGTATCCCAGTCCATCGTTTTGACTGAAACCGGCTGGTTTCGCAAGTGCTTTAGCCATTTTAAAAACGGCAGGTCTGCAATGCGTCAGAAAGACTGCTCGTTTCTTGCTAGGCGTGGCATCTTTAAGGTTATTGGACTCCAGGAACATTTGAAATCTGTCCATATATGAGTCCCAGTCCTCGCTGGCTGGATTGAATGGGACGGGTGGTATAGCGCTGCTGGCCATGTCGCCGATGTTGCGCTTTGTCAGCCACGTGCTCCAACAGCTTTAGCGAGTGTTCAGTAGGCTTCGTTGTCTCCGCATCCCACCCTCGTCGCCAGATCTGGGAGGATGGGTCCAAGGACGGAGACAAGACTCAGATAGTAACAACAGCTCTTTATTAGTGACTTCAGATCTGAGTGAAATATCCCAGCCATAGCAGCCCCTTATATAGGGCTGGCTGCGGCTAGGCAGCTAATGACAGTGATTTGAGTTTGCTGCGCTTGGCTAGACCAATCGTGGCAGCCCGTTTACTAGCCAATCGGATCAGTCTGAGGTTACCAATCACGATCCGCTATCAGCGGGCCAATCAGAATTGCAGGCTTTTGAGCCTGCTAGTCCGGAACAGGGAGGAAGTCCTGCCTGCCGCCTCTTTGTTGGACCCAGAAGCCTTGCTTGCCTGGAGACTGGCTGGGAAGAACCCTTGTAACAAGAGACACTGCTGGGTGCTTAGAAGTGTGTGTGACTGTGTGTGTATGTGTTTATTTCAAGCAGTTGGAAGCTTGTGTGTGTTTCAGGTGGGTCTCCTCTCCTAGTTTTAGAAGAAGAGAGGGGAGGAGGAAGGGAAGGGATAGAAAGAGAGGGAGAAAGAGAGAGAGAGAGGAAGAGAGGGAAAGAGAGAGAAAAAGGGAGAGAGAGAGAAGAGAAAAGAAAGAAAAGAAAGAGAAAAGGGAAAGAAAGAGAAAGGAAGAAAAGGGATAGACAAAGAAAAATGGGATGGAAGGAAGGAGAGAAAGAAAGAACAAGTGAGGGAGGAAAAAGTGAATGAGATATATGAATGAATGGATAGATATATGGAAGGAGGGAGGGAGGGAGAGAGAGAGAAAAGGAGAGGTAGGAAGGACACAAACCCTGGCTTCAGAAGACTTTTTGAAACAGCACAACAATGGAAGGGATCTCATTCAAACTTGGCAAGTTTAAGACTTGTAGACTTCAACTCCCAGAATTCCTAAGCTAACATGACTGGAGGAGGAATTCTGGGAGTTGAAGTCTGTAAGTCTTAAAGCTGTCAAGTTTGAAGACCCCTGTTCTAGTCCAACCCCCTGCTCCAGCAGGAGATCCTTACAGAATCATAGAACAGCAGAGTTAGAAGGAACCTTGGAGGCCATCTAGTCCAACCCCCTGCTCCAGCAGGAGACCTTATATCATCTGGAATCTGGATTATTTTGGTGCTGAAGGAGATATTAATAAATAAAGAAATGTAGTAAAATATATTATAGCATTAAGTAGAGAGTTATTCTATAAGCATTTGTTATCTCGCTGTTGTAAAAAAGATTTTCTTAACCTTTCACTTGTTGTAAAACAATTATAAACACATGCCTGCAAACAGTTACACCCCTTTCCTATTAAAGACACATGATTGTCCCATCTATGAATCCTCCATTCAGAGGAATCCACACCTTTGAAGTATGCTGTTAGCAGCTTCTTTAAGTGGTCAATTGTGATCAATTAGATAGACAAAAGGAGAAGAGATAATGAAAGGTAAGCATTGCTGGAGAGAGATTTGTCTTTTGTAGGAAAGATGTAAATCTAATTTAGAGAGTTTTACAATGCAATTACTTATAAGAATCTTAAAGGTATAAGAAAGACAGGGCATCTTTCTGTATTTTGTAGAATTTTCCTCACATGTCTCTTGTGATGTGCTAGGAACTTCTTCCCAGATCTTTAACTTTGATCAAAGAATAAAAATCTGCTTTCTTTGATTTGCGAGCCTCCATTTAAGTCTTTGTTTTGGTTCATTTTTGGCTTAAGTGTACCGCCAGGCCTTACAATGCTTCTAACAGAGAGGAAAATTGGCAGAAGAGTTTACTAGAACAAGGCTGCCATGCAGAGGAAGGCAGAGATAGTCCTTCACTTATGACCACAATTGAGCCCAAAATTTTGGTTGCTAAGCAAGAGCATTGTTAAGTGAATTTCACGCATTTTATTCAATCCATGACATCTCCTGGGTCTAATGGTCATGTGCAGGCTAGGAAAGTAAATGAAGGCGTGTGCAATGTTCTAATGTGTAGAAGTTATAGTTAAATGTGTGGCAGAAAGTAGACTATGGGTGTGTTTTTCCAAATGCAGTGAGGTTGAAGAGGTGTGTGTGTGTGTGTGTGTACGTACACATACAGTATATATAGTAGATAATGTATCTTTTTGTGTGCCTATACACACACTATACTATGTAATATGTATGTACACATGTGGCATATATATATAGAATTAGATAATATATTTTGGATGTTCAGTAGTAGTAAATAAATAGAAAGGGAAATTGTATCTCTTTGAGGCGAGGCCAGGCCAGGCAAGGCACCACTTGACATGAGTGATATCAAGTTGGCCACTCCCACCCAATCACATGACCATCCAGCATGCCTACCCAGTCACATGACCACCAAGCCATGCCCACCAAATAAGCCACGCCCACAGAACCGGTAATAAAAATTTTTGAAACCCACTACTGACTTTGTCCTACAAAAGTCATTTTCAGAATTACTTCATTCTGTGGGGCATCTGGGTTTAGGATTGTAAAGCACCAAAAGCCAAACAGATTTTAAAAAGTCAGTTGGGATTTCTTTTGGCTCTTGCATAATTTGGTGTACTCGATGAAAATTAACAGTTTTTGCTACTCCTTTCTTGAGACCCTCAATAATGGCTTCCTGAGCCTCCCTCAGAACTTCCATGTCTTTTGGGACATTGGCATTAATTTCAAAGGTTGGAGACAATAAATCTGCAACCTGAGGCCAGCGACCTAATGGAGGATTGTAATGGTTGTCCTCTTGGCTTTATAATGTTTTTCTGCAGCCTCCAAAACTTGCTATGCAGGTTGGCCACTGTTAGTTGGTGGGTTGGCACAATCCTTTGAACCAGTTCTACATATGGTTGAGGGGCTTCTCCATATGGGGCTTCTCCATTCCTCTTTGCCAATTGAACAGATCACTTGTGGTAAACAGAAAGTGAACATATGCAAGGTGGTTTCCCATTGGCAATTGTCTTAAAGGGACTATCAGCAGGGCTGTAAGTGACCCATCAAGTCCTCCATAAAGTATTCCTCCTCTAATGTGAGAAGGGCTTAATGATTTCCCTTTTTTATTTGTATTATTGGACTGAGGAAGAAGGGGGAAAGAGTGGAGGGACTGGAAATAATGCTTCTGGAAAAGGAGGATTGTTTCTGAAGGTGTAAATTCTTCCTCTGGTTGATCTTCAAAAATCTCTTCCAGCACAGATTTTTCTTCTTAGTTTAGTTTAGTTTACTTTATTGTCATTGCACCTCGTACAATGAAATCAGATACCATCTTCGGTGCACATCATGACCATGACCATGACCATGACCATGAAAATAAACACAAACACACATCCTTCACCCTTTACACATTGAACCGGAAACCCCCAACACCACACCAACACTGCACTATACATCAGAATTCAAAAGAGCTACTCCCTGGGATAGAAGCTGTTTTTCAGCCTATTTGTCCTTGTTTTTATTATTCTGTACTATCTGCCATATGGTAATAGTTCAAAAAAAAAAAAAAGGGTTCCCAGGATGAGATGGATCTTTGAGAATGTTTAAACTTTCTTAAGGCAGTGGGAACTATAAAGCTCTTCCAAAGAGGGGCAATGATCTTCTGGGCAATGACATTAACCCTCTGGAGTGCTTTCCTATCTGCCACTGTGCAATTGGCAAACCATACAGAGGTGCAGTATGTTAAAATGCTCTCTATGGTGCAGTGGTAGAAGGTCACAGCAGTTTTTCAGTTGTTTTCTGAGAAGTCTCAGGTAGTATAATCTCTGCTGGGCCCTTTTGACCAGGGCTGCAATATGAGCACCCCAGGTCAGGTCCTCTTTTAGGGTAACACCCAGAAACTTAAAACTGGGCACTTGCTCCACTTGGTCTCCATTGATAAGCAAGGGCTGGGTGTCTGACCTGTTCCTTCTATAACCCACTATAAGCTCCCTGGTCTTATTGGTGTTGAAGACCAAGTTATTGTCCTCTACCCCCTTCTGAACAGAACAGACTTTAAAAGGCAAAAGTCTGGTGGTTTAAGAAGACATTGTTTCAAGATATCTTGTCTTAGTGCCAAATTAAGGAAGAAACCCATATATAATTTTTCCGCTAATTTTCCTTGAGTGTTGAGATAGCCAGTTAAGGCTTTAATTTCTTCTATATTCACTGAACCTTCTTTTGGCCATGACAGAGATTGTGGACCAAGAATGTATGTGGGCCAGATGGTGTTGCAAAAAAATCGGAGCTTGCTTTTACTAAAACTTATCTTAATGGTCACCCAGGGTTTCAATACTTTCCAGTTACTAAAAACACATTGTAAAGGAGTGCAAATTTTCCTAAGGTTGCCAGACCAACAATTTCTATACCTTACCTATTTCCTATTGTCCTTAAGGAGTTTCCCGGATCCTTTCCATCATAATCGAGGCTAACTTCTTCCTCTCGTATGTCGGACTGGGACCTGAATTCCCCCAGAATATTCAATAAACATGCTGCATCAGTCATTTTGAAAGTCAACGGCCGTTCCCCTCTCAGGGAAACAAAAACACAGATCGTTCCTCCACACTCATGTCTTAGCAAACCTCTAACAGGAATTTCTCCATCTCATTCTTCCATTCATGCAACACTTCCCACCTCCCCCCTAATAAAATTATACTCACCACCACCAAGTTGGTCTCCCCTTTTCCCCACCTCCTAAACCTTCAGTTCCAAAATTTAGCCAGGGCATTCTGGTCCTTCCATAGCAGAGTCCTCCATCCTTGATGGTCACAAAGTCACTAGGGGCAAGGGTCCTGGGAGTGTTGTTGACATCGAGATCCTCCAGGTCTGGTTTCCTCTGGGAGATAACAAGAAGACTCTCCATCTGTCCAAAAATGAAGACGGCTTGTGGGACTCAATGGAAGTCACCCCATTCTCCTCCATGCTGCATCGAGAGCTCAGGATGGGTTGACTCCTTCCTATGACATCATTTAGCTGAGTCTGTACTAAGATATAAAAGCCAGCCCCCGGGAGAGACCCCAGCTTTTGACTCATCTCCTTTCATCTCCTTTCATCTCCATCTCATCTCCTTTCAGTCAGTAGCTATGTCTCTGTTAGATAGCAATCACAGTGATCTTCAGTACTTTTTTCCTCGCTTCAAGCAGCTCCCAGGGATCTGGGCAGCTGCTCTTTCAGGAGAGCAGGGCTCACTCTCCTGCAACGTTGGGAACAGTGTTGCCAGAGAACTGTTCAGGCAAGTTGGGCAGCATCTGTAGACTCCCCCTCGGTTTGCAATCGGCAAACCGATAACAGCATCAGCCAGCTGATTGTGTGGCCGGAGGCTGTCTTTTCCTTTGCTGACTTCGCTCGGGGCTCTTTATAGCCTAAGAAGTGATCCTTCAATCTCGGAGCCTGTTTCCCCTAGTCAGTGGCCATCTTGGATTGAAGCCTTCCACCATGAGGTGAGCGGCCATTTTGTAAGCCCGGGGGCCAATTTATACCCTAAGGGGCTTAATACAAAAAATTTCCAAACAGTTTCTTTCCATTGCAAGAGCCTTTATTCTACAAATGGAGCAAGATAAGGCTCAGGCAGAGCTTTCCCCCCTCTTAAGCCCAATAAGAGAAAAAGACATAGGCAACGCACGCAATCAGTCCAGAGGGAGGTGGCTGCTAAAATCAGAGCTATGGCTCTAGCCCCTAAGAAGGCAACTCAGGCTGAGTTGAGGGCAGAAAAGCACAGACATGCAGCCCTGGAGAGGCAGTTCAACAGAACTATTCAACAGAAGGGAGTGCAACTACAGCATGTTTCAGGTGATACCCGTGGGCCCCAGCCAAGTCCTCCCAGGGGAGAAGTTATCTATGAGCCTTTCCATCCTCCATCCTGGTCTCCTGAGGCTTTTGCAGTACAATCTGATCCTCAGGATCTCAGCAGATCTGGGCCCTATTTCCAACAGGCTTCTGGGACCTATGCTCCTCCCCTCCCCCCCAGCCTCAAACCTCTTCTCAATCGAGGCCTGAAGCCACCTTCACTCCCACAGCAGCGGGCCTTCAGCCTTCTGCCTCTACCTTTGAGCATAGACCAGGGGATATCCAAGATGTTGTCTCATTGGCCATTAGGCAGGCATTGGCTGAAGGCTTCAAGCAAATTCTTCAACCTTTGGAAAGGGTTCAGGCCCTTCTCCCTTCTCAAGCTATAAGTTCCTTGCCTCATCACCCTGATTTACACAGGCCCCAGGACCTCAGGGTCCATTCTTCTCTACCAGAATGGGAGAGGTTGATGAGGAGGGAAGGGCTTCACCATCTGAACACAGTTAATCCTCTCGTTCAGAGCATGAAGAGGGTGAGATTTTTGACCAAAATCTTTCAGAGGAAGAGGATTCTCGCCCAGAGCAGACATCCTCTGCATTGGTCTTCAATCCTTCTCTCTTCAGGCCATTACTCAGCAAGGCCTTGGCCATGGCCAAGCTGTCACCGGAGGAAGTGGCTCCTGAGCCACGAGGAAATCCCTCTAGCCAGGGAGACTTGCTCTTCTCCAAGCCTGTAGTGCATGCAGAGGTTTTGCCTTCTCCCACTTAGTTCCTTTCTCCAACATAGTCAAGGAACAGTGCGCTTCCCCTTCAGCAGGTCCTTGCCCATCTTCTCTGGATAAGAGTTTCTACAACATCAGCACAGCCCTGGACAATTCCCTGGCAGTTCCTTCTGTTGACATTCTGGTTCTGGCCTCATTCTCATCTTCTGGTACTCCCACGGAGCAGAAGATATCCTGAAACCGGATGATAAACATTTTGAACAGACCCTCAAGTGCAATCACCAAACCGCTGCATGGGCTGTTCCGGCTTCAACAGCAGCATCCTTTTTCATGAGGGCATCTATACAGTGGCTGAGCCAACTCCAGAATAGATTGCCTGCTTCTGACCTTTGGTCTCACCAAGACCTTAATAAGATTATCGCAGCGGCAGAATTCACTGCAGATGCCACTCTCGATTCTGCCAAATTTGCACCAAGGGCCATGTAGCCTTCAGTAGCAGCAAGAAGACTGTTATGGCTCTGAAATTGGCAGGCAGAGTCACGCCAAAAATGGAAGCTGGCTTCAGTTCCATTCACAGGCAATAAGCTTTTTGGCGATGCTCTGGAACCTTATCTCATTGAAACCAGAGATAAACGTAAAATTCTCTCTTCCTCTGGGAAGAAAGCTGACTATCACCCAGCTCCTTATCATCTTCCTACTTTTCGAGCGGAGACCTCATCCCGCTTCCCCCGGTCTCAGAGTCCGTACTCCCAATGCCAAGACCAACGTGTGGAAGCATCTGGCAGGCAACAACCTTCTACTGGTAAACAGCCCTTTCAGAGGGGAGGGGATCGTTCCTTCTGTCTCTCTAAATAATCCCTCGTTCTCCCCACCCATCGGAGGTCGCCTAGCCTTCTTTGCCTCCAAATGGGAGATGTCAACGATGGACACCTGGGTGCTCAGCACTATTAGGTCAGGGTTACAATTGGACTTCCTAACACCACCCTCAGAAATTTTTTTGATCTGTTCTGTCTCTCGGGATATTTCAAGGCAAGCCCTCGTGAATCAGGCCATTCAACACCTTCTCGAAATCAGAGCTATTCAACCTGTTCACCCCTCTCAACAGGGACGTGGACTTTACTCTTGTCTTTTCATTGTTCCCAAAGCCTCGGGGGGTGGGGGTGGCGAGCCATCCTTGATCTAAAATTTCTCAACCAATTTGTAAAATACAGGCGATTTAAAATGCAGATTCTGCATTCTATTTTAGAGAGCGTTCAGGAGGGCGATCTCCTCTCTTCCATTGATCTCAGGGAGGGTTACCTCCACATCCCCATTTGGCCTCATCATCGCCAGTTTCTCCATTTCTGTTATCAGAATTACCAGTATCGAACACTTCCCTTTGGCCTCTCATTGGCTCCAAGGGTCTTCATGAAGGTTCTGGCAGCATTGATGGCATCTCTGCATTCTGTTCCAGTGAGGATCCAATGCTACTTGGATGACATTTTGATTCTGTCCTCCTCCATCCATGTGGCCCATCAGGATCTGCAAATTACCCTGTTATATCTTCAGAGCCACGGATTTTCCATCAACATCAAAAAGAGCCAACTCTCTCCCACAACTAAATTGCAACACTTGGGAGCAGTCATCGATACCATGTCGTGCCAGGTTTTCCTATTCCCAGCTCGTGGAAAGAGCCTTGCAGAGATCATCAGCCAGATCCAGCAACATCAAACTGTCCCCCTGTCGCTGCTGTCCAAACTTCTGAGGAAGTTGGTTTCCTGTATTGGCACTCTCCCATGGGCTTGGCTCCACTCCCATCCACTCCATTGGTTTTTGCTTCCCTACCAATGAGCAGGAAGCAGCCTCAAGGTCCTGCTCCCACCACAAATCCAGAGATCTCTCAATCGGTGGCATTCCCCATCAATCTGGTAGGGACTCCTGTTCAGGGTCCCAGACAGGCTAGTGATAACCACTGATGCCAGCCTCCTGGGTTGGGGTTCCCATATGCAGGGCCAGATAGCTCAGAGCATTTGGTCCAGGTCAGAGCAGACCCTTCCCATAAATTGGCTAGAGCTCAGAGCCATTTTTCTGGCTCTCAAGCATTTCAGGTACTCAGTGACCAGCTCTCATGTTCTAGTCCTTACGGACAACATGGCTGCAAAAACTCATGTCTATTGGAAAGGGGGGGGCGAGGTCCAGAGCCCTCATGGGAGAGGCTCTCGGGTTGGGGTTATGGCAGAGACACACCTGTTGTCAATCTCGGCAGACCACATCTCCGGGGTCGACAACTGCCAGGCCGACTGGCTCAGCAGGAGCCTAGTCTACCAGGCAGAATGGTCCATTCCTCCATCTCTATTCAGGTCCTTTCCTTCAGATTCAGAACACCAGAGGTGGATCTCTTCTCCACTCCTCAAAATGCCCAGGTCACCAGATTCTTCATCAGGTTTCCTTGTCAGGGAGTGGAGGGGACCAATGCTCGTCAGTGCAGATGGCCCAACGGTCTCCTCTACGCCTTTCCCCCTCTTTCCATCATTCTGGTGGTCATATGGAAGCTGTTGGCGGAACAAGCAGAGCTAATTCTCCTGGCACCCTATTGGCCAAGGAGGCCCTGGTTTGTGGACCAGGTCAACCTATCAGTGGCTTCTTCTTGGAGGATCCCAGCCCATCTAATCTCCCTTCATCAGGGGGCTCTGCTCCACTCAGAGCCCAGCGGCTCAAGCTGACCATGTGGCACTGGAGTGGTAGCAGCTAGAGGAGGCTGATCTTCCAGATAGGGTCATCATCATGATCCTGGCATCTTGCAAACCTTCTACAAGGCACATCTATGATGCCACCTGGAAGGCCTTTTCCCAATGGTGCCTTAAGGAGGGTCTCTCCTGCTTCAGCCCAGTTGGCAGAGGTTCTTAGTTTCTCCAGCATGGTCTGGAGAAAGATTTAGCTCCCAACACCTTACGCAGGCAGGTTGCGGCCCTCTCCTTGGTTCTTTCATGGGGTTCGCTTCCTTATCCCATCACCCTTCAGTCAGGCAGTTTTTGAAAGGGGCTTCCAACCTGCACCCACAGGTGGTTCACAGGTATCCTTCCTGGGACCTTCATGTGGTCCTTAATGCCCTTACGAAGCCCCTCTTTGAACCCCTTAGAACAGTGTCTCTCCGTTTCCTGACTCTGAAGGTAGTGTTCCTCATTTCCATCACTTCAGCCAGGCAGGTATCCGAGCTCGCTGCTCTTTCTATCAGACAGGACTTTTGTTCCTTTCACGATGATAGGGTTGTTCTCCATCTGGACCCCTCATTTATTCCAAAGGTTAACACTTGTTTCACAGGTCCCAGGACATTGTGTTGCCTGACTTCTGCCCGCTCCTGTACCATGACTTAGAGCGGCAGTGGCACATGCTAGATGTAAGAAGGGCTCTTAGAATATACATTAAGCGCACTTCCTCCTTCAGGAAGTCAAAAGCCATGTTTGTTTCCTTTTTCCCTTTTCACTTCTGGCACAAGGCCCCTTCTACTATTAGCAGGTGGGTCAGATCTTGCATTGAGCAGGCCTACAAAGCTGCGGCCCTTCTGGTTCCCTGAGGTCTGATGGTGCACTCTACCAGAAGCGCGGCCACTTCTGCTGCCTGGGCGACCCAAGCACCCTTGGAGGAGATCTGTCGTGTGGCTACATGGACATTCCCGTCTCCTTTCATCAGACACTACCATCTGGATGCCTTTGTTTGGCAACTGCAGCCTTCAGCAGACGGGTGTTTCAATGAGTGGTGCAACAGTTGGTGTGATGAGTCGGATGAGGACCCACCCATGGACATGCAAGCTTTGGTATGTCCCATCCTGGGTTCTTGATGCAGCATGGAGGAGAATGGGCATTGGTAGAAGTTACCCTTAATGCCTGTTCTATCTATGCTGCGAGAGAGCCCAGCCCCTCCATTGATTCATCTGGAGAGGGTAAGTCATATTTCTGTATTCATTTTGTGCTTTCAGAGACACCTTTCAGTCTGTCAAATATCTTTGCCAAAGCTGGGGTCTCTCTGGTGGGCTGGCTTTTATATCTTAGTACAGACTCAGCTAAATGATGTCATAGGAAGGAGTCAACCCATCCTGGGCTCTCCTGCAGCATAGATAGAAAGGGCGTTCAGGGTAACTTCTACCAACGCCCATTCTCCTCCATGCTGCAGCGAGAGCCCAGGATGGATAGACTCCTTCTTATGACCTCATTAAGCTGAGTGTGTACTTGTATATAAAAAGCCAGCCCCTTGGAGAATCCCCAGCTTTGACTCAGCTTCTTTAAGTCACAAGCTGTGTCTCTGAAAGTGTTAGCATTTTATTCAGTGATTTTCTGCAGAAGCTATCCTTGCTTCAATCAGCTCCCAGGGATCTGGGGCAGCTGCAACTTCAGGAGAGCGGGGCTCCGTTCTCCTGCAACATTGGGATAAACATTTTCCCAAGCACTGCTAGGCAAGCAGGGAAACGTCTGAGACCTTCCCCATAGTCGCAGTCTGGTCGTAAAACTGATCAGTAAACTGATAACAGCCAGCCAGCTGATCATGTGGGAGGCATCTCTTCCTTCTCTGGCTGATCTGATCACTTGAGGATTGCAATAGCTTAAGGAGCGAAATTCACTTCTCGGAGCCATCAATGAGCAGCGGCCGTCTTTGAGTGCAGTCTCTTCAGACATAAGGTGAGCAGCCATTTTAAGTGGACGGCAGCTGTTTTCAGGGCTCCAAAGACTCAATTCCACCCTCTGCCATCCTTAAGCACTTTTGAGAGCCATTCTCTCAATGCTTGAGCCGTGCTTATTTTTAAATGGATCAGGACAGTGCTCATGCAGAGCTTCCCCCTCCCAGTGGAACAGCCCTCCAACCCCCTAAAAGAAAAAAATGCAGACAACATACTGCTCAGAGGGAAGTGGCTGCAAAAATCAGAGCTAAGGCTCTAGCCCCTAAGAAGACAATTCAGGCTGAGTTGAAGGCAGAGAAACGCAGACATGTGGTTCTAGAAAGACAATTTAACAAGACTATTCAACAAATGAGAGGGCAACTGCAACAGGTTTCCATCTGGGCCCTATGCCCTTCTCTTTCCTCAAGAGTTCAGGCCTCCCAGATCAGGCCGGAAGCCACCTTCACGCCCTCCACTACCTTTGATAACAGGCCCAGGGAGATCCAAGATGTTGTTTCCTTAGCCATTAGGCAGGGATTCGCTGAAGGTTTTCAACAGTTTCTTCAGCCTCTGGAAAGGGTTCAGGCCCTTCTCCCTTCTCAGTCTATGGCTTCCTTACCTCCGCAATGAGATTTCCACAGACCCCAAGACCTCAGGGTCCATTCTTCACAGGCAGAATGGGAGGAGTATGAAGGGGAAGAGGGTGCCTCCCCATCTGAACACAGTTGCTCCTCTCATTCAGAGGGCAAAATCTGTGATCGCAATCTTTCAGAGGAAGAAGACTCTCATCCAGATCAGCCCTCCTCTGCATTAGTCTTTAAACCAGCCCTCTTTAAACTCCTACTTAGCAAGGCCCTGGTCACTGCCAAGCTGTCACCTGAGGAAGCAGCACCTGAACCACAAGGGGAACCCTCCAGGCAAGGAGACTTGCTCTTCTCCAAGGCAGTAGTACACACAGAGGTTTTGCCTTCTCCCCTTTTGTTTCTCGACATAGTCAAGGAGCAGTGTGCTTCCTCATTGGCAGGTCCTCATCTATCGTCTTTGGGCAAATGGTTCTACAATGTTAGAACATCCCTAGCCAACGCCCTTGCAGTGCCCTCAGTAGATACTCTGGTTGTGGCATCATTCTCCTCTTCTGGCACTCCCACCGAGCCAGAGGATGTCCTTAAACCAGAGGATAAGTGTTCCGAACAGAACCTCAAGCGCAACCACCAAGCAGCTGCGTGGGCTGTTCAGGCTTCGACTGCTGCATCATTTTTCACAAGGGAATCTCTATGATGGCTGCATCAACTGCAGGATCAATTGCCTGCTTCGGACCTCAGGTCTCATCAGGACCTTAAGAAAGTTATTGCAGCGGCAGAATTCGCTGTGGATGCCACCCTCAATTCTGCCAAATTTGCATCAAGGGCCAATGGCAAATTTGGTGGTGGCAAGAAGGCTTCTGTGGCTCCGAAATTGGCAGGCGGAGTCACGCCGCAAATGGAAGCTGGCCTCTGCCCCCTGCACAGGAGATAAGCTTTTTGACAAGGCTTGAGAGCTGCATTTCATCAAGACCAGAGATAAACGTAAAATTCTTTCCTCCTCGGGGAAAAAAGCTGGCTATCCTGCCTTTCTGGTGGAGTCCACCTCCCACTTTCCTCAGCCACAGAGGGCGTATTCTCAGTGCCAAGACCAATGTCAAAAACCACCTGGCAGACAACAACCTTCTGCTGGTAAATGGCCTTTTCATGGGGAGGGGGTTGTGCCTTCCATTGTTCTAACTAATACCTCATTCTCCTAACCATTGGAAGTCACTTAGACTTCTTTGCCTCCAAATGGGAGGATTCAACAATGGATGCCTGGGTGCTCAACACTGTTAGGTCAGGGCTACAATTGGAATTTCTATCGTCACCCCCAGAATTTTTTTTTATTTGTCCTGTTTCACGGGACACTTCAAAGAGAGCCCTTATGAATTCGGCCATTCAACACCGACTTGACATCAGGGCTATTCAACCAGTTCCCACCTTACAATGGGGACATGGATTTTATGCTTGTCTTTTTGTTGTTTCCAAAGCCTCCAGAGGGGTGGCGAGCCATCCTTGACCTAAAATTTCTCAACCAATTTGTCAAATACAAGCGATTCAAAATGCAGACACTGTATTCTATCTTAGAGAGTATTCAGAAGGCCGACTTCCTCTCTTCCATTGATCCCATGGAGGCTTACCTCCACATCCCCATCTGGCCTCATCATTGTCAGTTGCTCCATTTCTGTTATCAGAATGCCCACTTCCAGTATCGAGCCTTTCCCTTCGGCCTCTCATCGGCTCCAAGGGTCTTCACAAAGATTCTAGCAGCATTGGTGGCTTCACTCCATTCTGCTCCAGTGAGGATCCAATGCTACTTGGATGACATGTTTATACTGTCCTCCTCCATCTACTCGGCCCATCAGGACCTACAAATTACCCTGTCTTGCCTCCAAAGCCATGGGTTTTCCATCAACACCAAGAAGAGCCATCTCTCACCCACGACCAAACTGATACACTTGGGAGCAGTCATCAACACAACTTTGTGCCAGGTTTTCCTGTCTCCAGATCATGGAAAAAACCTTGCAGAGATCATCAGCCAGATTCAACAACAACAGACTGTTCCGCTGTCGCTGCTGTCCAAACTACCTGGGAAAATGGCCTCCTGTATTGGCATCGTCCCATGGGCACGTCTTCACTCCCAATCGCTCCAATGGTTCCTGCTCCCCTTTCAACGAGCAGGAACCAGCCACTCATCAATCAAGGTCTGCTCTCTCAACAGGCCCAGTGGTCCCTCAATTGGTGGCTTTCCCCGTCCCTCTGGAAGAGGCTCCAATTCAAGGAACCCGACAGGCTAGTAATCACCACAGATGCCAGCCTTCTGGGTTGGGGCTCCCATTTGGAGGGTCAGATAACTCAAGGGGTTTGGTCCAGATCAGACAGCACATCCCATAAATTGGTTAGAGCTCAGAGCTATCTCTCTGGCTCTCAAACATTTCAGATCCTCGGTGACCGGCTCCCATGTTCTCATGTTGATGGACAATATGGCCGCAAAGGCACACGTCAACAGACAGGGGGAATGAGATCCAAGGCACTTATGAGGGAGGCAGAACGTTTGGGTTTATGGGCAGAAAAACACCTGCTGTCGATCTCAGCAGATCACATTTCCGGAGTCAACAATTCGACTGGCTTAGCAGGAGTTTAGTCGACCAGGCAGAATGGTCCATTCCTCCATCCCTATTCAGGGACCTTTCCCTCAGATTCGGAACACTGGAGGTGGATCTCTTCTCCACTCCTCAAAACGCCCAGGTCACCAGATTCTTCATCAGGTTTCCTTGCCAGGGAGCGGAGGGGACCAATGCTCTTCGGTGCAGATGGCCCAAAGGTCTCCTTTACACCTTTCCCCCTCTTCCCATCATTCTGGTGGTCATATGGAAGCTGTTGGCAGAACAAGCAGAGCTAATTCTCCTGGCACCCTATAAGCCAAGGAGGCCCTGGTTTGCAGACCTGGTCAACCTGTCTGTGGCTTCCCCTTGGAGGATCCCGGCCCATCTCATCTCCCTGCACCAAGGGGCCCTGATCTATCCGGAGCCCCAGTGGCTCAAGCTGACCATGTGGCACTTGAGCAGCAGCAGCTAAGGGAGGCTAATCTCCCAGAGGGGATTATCTTCACCATCCAGGCATCTCGCAAACCTTCTTGCCAGGAATCTAGACCCACACCTTCTTCAGCAGCAGCACTGGAATGAGAAACATGGAAGGCACCCTGGTCCAGACCTGGTGGGCCCAATTCAGGGACATACATTCTTAATAACAGTAGATGCCTATTCAAAGTGGGTGGAGGTGGCAATCATGACAACCATCATGGCAGATGCCATTATTAAAGTGCTAAGGAAACTGTTTGCTACCCATGGGTTACTGGATATTGCAGTGTCAGATAACAGGCCCCAATTCACAGCAAATAACTTTGAATGCTTCCTAGCAGAGCATGGAATCCACCATGCATTATCAGCACCTGGTCACCCACAGAACAATGGTCAGGTAGAAAGGACCATGAGATCCACTAAAGAAACTTTGGCAAAAATGGGACCGGGGGATTGGCAAATGAAAATAGACAAATTACTGATGATACAACATATCACCTGCTACCACGCATAAGTCCAGTAGAATTCTTAATGGGGCAGAAATTAAGGTCAACCTTAGATAGGTTACATCCTCACTATAATCCGAACACACCAGTCGATTTGACCAGTAAATGGAGGTCTCTTAGCATAGGACAATCAGTCTATGCACATAACTACACAGGGGCCCCTACATGGGTTCTGGACTAGGTAATGCAAATCACAGATTCCCCAGTCTGAACATGGTAAGATATGGAGTAGGCACATAAACCAACTCCGGGGATGATCAGACCAAACAGAGAATCACAGAAACAGAAATCCAACACAGAAATGAAAAACCAGCCCTGACAACTAAAAGTACTGAAAACACACATACACACAACTCAAGGCTAAATTTAAACCTGAGCATATCACATAACAACTTAGCTGAGAAAGGGGGAATCCAAGCAAATTTTTTTGAAGGCCTCTAATTTGTCGGAGCCAATCAAAGGAACCTTTGAGGCAGTTCCAAGGGTTGGCTCTGAAGTGGCAGCAGTCAGGTTGCCACCACTAGTGAAAATGAGCTGCACAGGTCAGGTTGCACCCACCAGAGCCCTGCCTACCTGTGTGACTACATACTGTAAGGGAGAGCTCATTGGAGAAACACTTCTTCCAGGAGGGGAGGTGTGTTGAATATTCAATGTAGAAAGTCAGTGACATTACACTTTCTCCATTAGTTCATTTTCCAGGCAGGAAAATAAACAGCTGTCAGTGGCTGAAGGTTTGGACAGCAACCTGTAAAAAGGACAGCAGGTGCACCACAGAGGCAGTTGTTATACAGAGAAGAATAAATGGATTCTTTTTACCTCTCCACATTGTCCTGCCTCTTCAATCTGACCCATACTTAACAGTTTTTTTTTTGAGGGAAGGCAGCAAAACAAGTAGCATTCCTTGGCTGGGAAGCAGGAAAAGGCAGAAAGAGAAAGTAAGCCTCAGAGCCTGCAAACCAAATGCAGTTCCTGCTTCTTGCAGGAAAGGAAGGAAGGAAGAAAAAAGGGGAGCCAAAATCTAAATCCCCAAGCCTGACATTGCTCTGGCTGGCAGCTGATCTCTCCTATTACTGCTCAATTACTCACCTCCTTTAGTTTTAGTTCCAAACCTCATCTCCTTTAGTTCAGAAGTAGCTGTGTGGGGGAAGAGGAGCCTGGTGGGTGGGGAGTTGCTCCCTGGTATTTTAATGCCATGAAGTTTTTCTTCCTCTTTTTCCTTGTGTTGCAGCATGGCTCTCCAGCTCTGAGAGCATTGTTTCTAGGCTGGGAGCTTTTTCCTTTGGAAGAAAAGGTGGTGGGAGAATAGGAGGCAGTGACTCAAGCTTGTAAGGATCCCTTCTCTAACTTTGGATTTATATCCTCTCTCTCTCTCTCTCTCTCCCCCTTTCTCCCCCCCTCTCTCTCCCTCCCTTTCTCCCTCTCTCTCTCTCTCTCTGTAGCTTTTTTTCTCCCCCTCTTCTCCCTTCCTGCAGTTTCTTTTTTTCTTGGAAACAAAGGAGGCAAATGGAGGAGAAATGGGGTTGTCCCAAAAATTAAGACCCCAAAATTAAAAGAATGGCTTTTAAAATCCTTAAAAAGATATGATGCTGATCCTGGGCCAGTGATTTCTCTTCTTTTGGAAAAAAAACAAGCAGCAGGTGGGAATCCTTGGCTCTTAATAAGAATCACATTTAAAAGCACTGGGGGAGGGTTTGAGTTGCTTTCTCACCCAGGAAAGGGAAGAGAGGTGGAAGAAGGAAAGAAGGAAGTTAATGGGAAGGAGAAGGAGAGAAGGACAAATGGGAGGAGAGGAGAAAAGAAGGAAGAAAGGCAATAGATGGGAATAAGAAGGAGCAGGGTTTTAAAAACATTGAACATGGTGGTCTTTTTGACATATATCTCAGTCTTTACATTGTTATATGAGCAAAATATCATCAAACAATATAAACATTTATATACATATATACAGCTCTCTATATATTTACATTGTAATCTTTGCACCGATTTCTATCTTAGACGTTATGTTGCAATATAATCTCTTCTTAAATTCTATTTCACATTTTTTAGACTTCCTTTCATATCCCTCCATATATAAAATTTTTCCTATACTGCATAGTATTCTGAAGTATCTTGCTCCTTCAGTTCTAATGTCATACTATCTAATGCACTGAAAAACTTTTTCTATTTTTGCTTCATCATTTGGTATTCCTTTTAACTTCCATGTTTGGGCAATTAATAATCTTGCAGCTGTAATAACATGAATGATTAGGTAAATATCTGCTTTTTTGAAATTCTCATTTATTATTCCCAATAAAAACATTTCTGGTGTATAATTTATTTTTAAATCCAACATTTCTTCTAGCCATTGTCATATTTTGTGCCAGAATTGTATTTTCTTGTACTCCCACCACATATGATAATATGTGCTACATTCTTTCAATCATTTCCAGCATGTAGGTGATTGAGAGCTATACATTTTGGCTAACCTAGCAGGTGGAAGAAGCCATCTGTAAAGCATCTTAAACAGGTTTTCTTTGTAGGATGTGGCTAACATAATCTTTTTATTCTGGTCCCAAATTTGTTGCCATTGATCCAAATTTATGTTATGGCTGAAATTTCTAGCCCAAGTTAACATTGGTTCTTTAACCTGCTCCTCATACATTTTATAATCTAGCAAATAATTATACAATTTCTTTATTTGTTTCTTCTCTGATCCTAATAATATTTTATCTAATATTGTATCTTGACAATTTATTCCCCATTCATTTTTATCCCTTTCATATCTAGATTGTACTTGGAGATATGCCTACCATTCCAATGTTAAGCCCTGCTGGTTAAGTTCCAGTCTTTGTTTTAATCTGTCTTTATCTGTTAGAATATCTTTATATGTGATTGCCTAATTCTGGTTGTAGAGATTCGGATACGATATGGCTTCTAAGGGGGAAAGCAAGCTTGGAGTTTCCATATAGTTTTGCGATCTTATTTTATGCCAAATTGAGATTAGGGCTTGTTGGATTTTATGCCTCAAAAAATATTGGTGTGTCATATGTCTGCAGCCCTGTTGTAGATCGTGCCCTTCTAAAAGTAAAAGTCTTTTATTTTCCAAGAGAAGATGATGGATGGAATAGATGAGGTTTATCGAGTTTTCACAAGATATGCGATGAAAAATAGCCTACCAAGAGAAGTTCACATTAGATTTACAAAGAAAGCCATTAAAATGCAAATATTGCAAGTGGCAAAAGAGAAAACATGGAAATACAAGGACAAGGAGATTGTGGTCTTGAAACAAATACCCAGAAGAGTGAGAGAGATGAGAAGAGAATACTGATTCCTGACTAAAATGCTACTTAAAAAAGAGGTGAATTATAGATGGCTGATTCCAGAAGGTTTAATGTTCACACAGCAAGAACAGAGACATAGAATTGACTCAATTGAGAAAGCGGAATTATTTTATACAGAATTTTTTGGGAGGGCAAAAGGAAGAGGCAGAAAAAGAGATCTCACTAATTGAATTCCAAGATTTTGACATTAAGTTGGTTTAGATTCTTGAAGATTCTCTAGTTTAATAGGAATATTTTGAAATAAAAAGTATTTTTGGTAATATATTCATTTTTATAACAGCTATCCTGCCCATTAGAGAAAGTTGTAGATTCTTCCATCTTTTTAGATCCTTCTTAATTTGAATTGTTAATTTAGTATAATTATCTTCTTGAACAGTTATGCACCTAGCCGTTGAGAATATACCTAAGTATTTCACTTTCTTCACAATTTGAATCCCCTTTTCTTTCATTAGTTTCTGTTTTAGTTTAATTGTCATATTCTTTACCAACATTTTAGTTTTTATCTTAATAATTTTTTGTCCCTCCTCTTTACCATATTGTGTCAGTTTCTCATAAGTTTCACCCCTGATTTTAATGGTTCCTCTAATATAAACACTAGATCATATGTGAAAGCTTATAGCTTATATTGTTCTTGTCTGATTTCCAGACCTTTGATCTGATCTTCTTTACTAATGTTTCTTGACAATACTTCTAATGACAAAATAAACAATAATGGGGATAATGGGCAGCCTTGTCTTGTACCTTTTTGTATTGTTGCATTTTGTGTTGCCTCACTATTAATTATTATTCTGGCCTTTTGTTTTGTATATATTGCTCTAACTATGTTTATAAATCTATTCCCAAAATCCATGTATCTCAATTGTTGTAACATGAATTCCCAATTTACGTTATTAAATGTCTTTTGGGCATCAAGAAAAAGCAGTGCCACTTGTTTTTCATTGTGTGTTTCATAGTATTGTAATATATCATGCATCATTCTTATGTGGTTTTTTTATATATCTTCTAGGTAAAAAACCATTTTGATCAGAATGAATGAACTACTGGGAAATTTTTTCAGGCATTCTGATATTATAGAAGCAAAGATTTTATAATCTTTGTTTAACAATGAAATTGGTCTGTAATTTTGAATTAACCTTTGCTCTGCATCTTCTTTTGGTATCAATACTATATTGGCCTCTGTCCAAGATAGTGGGACCTTTGCTTCTATTAGTAAAACATTATATACCTCTAGTAATATTGGACCCCAAATCTTCTGAAGTTCTTCATACAATTCTGCTGGTAATCCATCAGATCCTGGAGTTGTCAATCTTTTGTTTTTGTATAGCCTTAATTAACTCCGACATTTTTATTTCTTCATTGACCATATCTTTTTTTTTAAATAAAGTTTTATTGAGTTTTAACAAAACAAATAAAACATCTTATTTGAGTACAGCATGTTTCTGGGTTATCACATTTCCATACAGACACAATTTCATATGCATATTCATCTTATGTATTCAACTTCATATCTTATTACTTTTTTTCCAACTTCTCACCATTTCTCCCTTTACTTCTCTTAATTTTCTTTTATGGTTTATCTCATTTTCTTCTTATTCAACTGTATTTCTTTTACCTAAATTTCTATATCTTTTTATTCATTGTACTTATACTTTCGTCTGTCTTTTTTACAATTTCATATGTTCTCTTCGAACATTTTGAAGAAGCAAAATTCTCCCTATGATTGCCAATCAAAGTGCAACACTTTTAAATCTTATTGTTATTATGATATGAAATCTCATTAAACATTGAATTTGTGCATTCTAAAATTATAACATTCAAATTTCTAATATCTATTTTATATCATGTAGATCTCATCATTCAGACTCTGCTTGGTACTTCCCCTTGAAAATGTAAAAAGAAAAATTCTAAAAAGATAGCAAAAACAATATATATATATACATATATATAAACATCAGCAAACAAAATAGTTATTCAAAATCATTCTAGTACTGGTATGAACTTTGTAAATCTTTCACGTTTCTTTTCAATATCTATCAGTCTTTGAGAACAATTGAAATGTTTCCCACCCTTCTTCATTATTACTTAACTGTTAATCAGCATACCATTGGATAGTCATACAGTTTTATCTTATAAATTATTTACTATTAATAAGCAAAATAATTATTCAAATTCATTCTAATAACTGGTATAAATTTCCTTATAAATCTTTCACATTTCTTTTCAGTATTTTATCAATCTTTAGAAACAATTGCAATGTTTCCCTCTCTTCTTCATCATTGCATTAATTATAAATAAACATACCATTACATAACAATACAGTTTTATCTCATAGATTATTTACTTATTTCATTTCTAACTCATTACAGTATTCTACTGTCACAACACTATCTTTTGTACCTTTGCAGAATCCTCACTTTTAACTTAATTTAACCGTTGTCTCTGTGTTTCCTAGCTGAGCAAATACCTTTAATCCTAGTACGTTTCCCCTTTTACTTTATTTCCTGTTTTTGTCCCTTGTAAGTTATTTCCCTTTCTATCTTTCCCCCCTTTTTCTCATCCCTTTCTTATACTCTTCTCTCTCTAATTTTCCCTTCTGTAGTTCTCTTTTCTGCTTCTCCTTGCTGTTATACTTCTTTCTCAGACTATTTTTCTTTTTGGCTGTTCCCTTTGATCTCAAACTTTTAACTCTGTTCTCCCTTTTCCCCTTATTACCACACTTTGCATTATTTGATCATTGAAAATGGCTTCTTCTTTGTCTCGCCCTTCTTGCTCTTGAAGCTTTTCCTTTTCCTTTTCATAGTTCAGGATCTCCATTTCAAAAAATTCAAATACGAAGCCAAAGGATCTTCCTCCCCTTTCTGCATCTTCTTTGTTTTTTAAGACTCATCTTCAGTTCCTCCAGGAGTGATGGCATTTTAAACACTTTTGAACAACCACCCGATTGATTTTAAATAAAAACAGAAAAAGAAAGAAAAAACCAATGCCAAAAACTTTTTTTTTAAATCACCAAATGATCCCAGACTGTTCCTTCTTGTTTCTTTCCTTTACTTTTCATTTATAATAAAGTTTTATTTGGGTTTTCACACATACAAAATACAAGTAAAACATCTTTTTTGAAAATAGCATGGTCCCGGGTTGAACTTCTTTATACAGACACAAAGCTCAATTTCATGCTCCTTTTTGTATTCTATTCCATATCCTATACTATTTTACATTTTCGATGTAGTTTTTCCCCTCTTTTAATTTTCTCAATTTTTTATTTTGATTATCGCATCTCAATTCAAATCATTATATTTATACTTTTGTCTGTTCTGTTTCATATTTCAATTTCATATTATCTTTTCTCATTAAACATATTTTCTCCTGTAGTTACTAATTGGAGTATGACACCTTTATATCTTTTAATTACATCCATTCAACTCTTATTTAAACTTCAATATATACCTTAACTTTATGACCTTCAATATAATACATAATACATAACTTCCAATCGAATTCTCCTTGGTACATTCTTATAATACACACTATATTCTTTAAAAAAGAAAGAAAGATTGTAAATATATGTAATTATAAACCCTCATTCCATTCCAGTTCAGTTCTATCATTAATAATTATTAAAATCTTAACATCTTTAACACTTCTTTTCAATTAAATATCATACTTCCTTAAAAACACATATAATCTCCATAATTAATTTTTCCCTTATTTCTCTTCACATGTTTATAAATCATTAAATATACCTTTTGTTACATTTATTTATTGACAAATTATGACAGCTATTTTATCAGACATTTTAAACATACATTGTTTCATATTTTCTAAAATTATTTCTGCTTCTAATATAACCATACTATCTTATGTACCTTTGCAGAATCCTTTTCCATTAAGTTTTCCCCCATTATCTCTAAATAAGCCCTGTTTCTCTATATTTTGCTTCTGGCCTTTATAACTTCTTTTCCTTTCTTTCTTCCCTCTCATCTTCTCCCTCCCCTTTTTACCCCCCATCTCTCTAGTTCTAACTCTCTCTTCTGCGTTTTTCTCTTCTGTTGCTTTTTGATTTTATACTTATTTTTCACTCTATATTTTTTTGGAGTTGTTTTTCCCAATCTTAAACTTTCCATTCTCTTCCCCCCCTTTCCTTTTTCCCCCCATCTAAGATTACTTGTTCATTAAAGATGGCTTCTTCTTTGTCACAATCTTCTTGTTCTGCAGGCATTTCTTGTTGTTTCTCATAATTCCAATCTCCATTTCTAAAAACTGAAACACGAAGCCAAAAGAACCTCTCCCTTCTTGTGCATCTTCTTTGTACTTTTTAAGTTCCATTTTCAGTTCTTCTAAAAGTGGAGCCATTTTAAACAGTTTTAAACAATCACCCAATTGATTTTAGTCATTCAAAACAATAACCAAGAATTCAGAAATCATCAAGTAATCCAGATAGTCCTGAGTTATATCTTCTTATTTCTTTTTCTACTTTCTCTTCCTGGGGTTTTTGTTGCGATATTTCAGTTAGAATGTATCTTTTGGAAGTCTTGTTGAGATTTTGCTGTAAGTTCTTTTTTAATTCCAGGTAGTCTCCTCCATTCCAGATCCTACCCTTTTATTCTTCCTCTCTCCTTTCCTGTTTTCAAAAGCTTTTAATTATCCAGAAATCTTTATTATCCCTTTGACTTTTTATTTTCAGCATTAAATGCCTATTGATGTCAAAGTGGGTTTTTTTTTCCAATTTCTTGCTTAAGTATCTTAGCTGTCAGTATAGGAAAAGGGGAAAACCAAATCTTTTCCCTTTTCTCTCTCTTTAGCAGCTTAAAAATCTTCTTAGGGAACAATGTCATTGTTTTTTAACAGTTTCAAATTGCAGGATACCTTATTTGTTACTTTTGCTGTTTGACCCAGTCAACCAAAACTTTCTCTGCTTATCTTCCTCCTGCACATTCTTTTCCAGTCGAGTTCTTCTTTGTGGTGGCCATTTCTGACCAAGAGTAATGGCCAGCTGGGGAGGAGAGATGCGGCTCTCCTCAACCCTCTCCTCAACCCTGCTGGCAGTCTCCCCCCTCTTCACCATCTCTATGGGGTGACTTATCCCCAAAACCAGCTGACTTGGGGCGCTCCAGCAGCAAGCACAGATCGAAGCCTCGCAGAGATGAGGTTTCAGTCTGTCACTGAAGAAGCTCAAACTGGAAGTCCCTCTCCTTTACTTTTCCTTTCCATGAGTTACTGTATCTTTTAATAAGATTTCAGTTATAATGTATCCTCGGGAGTCTTTTCAAAGTTTCACTGTTAATCCTCTTTATTTTTCCAGGTGGCACAACATTTTTTCCATTATTCCAAGTCCCACCCTTTTGCCTCCACTCTTCTCCTTTTTAGGGCTTTAACATGACCAAGAAAAAAAAATCTTTATTCTCCCTTTGACACTTAGATTTCAGCTTAAGGTTGCCTATTAGCATCAGAATAGATTAATATAAATTTATTTCCATACCATTTGTAATTGTCAATATAAAAGTAAAAAAAGGGTTTTTAACCTCCTTTTCTCTCTCCTTCGCCGCTTAAAGATCTTTTTTCAGAAGTATCCCTCTAGGTACTTTTAGATTCACGGTACCTTGCTTAGATGTTCTTCGCCGCTTAAAGATCTTTTTTCAGAAGTATCCCTCTAGGTACTTTTAGATTCACGGTACCTTGCTTAGATGTTCTCTGTAGTTTAGCCCGGTCTGTCCTGCTTTCCTCTTTGTCTTCCTCCTGCACAATCTTATCCATCAGGTTCTTTTTTGAGGAGGCCATTTCTGACCACTGCTGCAACCACCTTCAGGGAAGGGAGTTTAGACCAGCCAAGGAGGAGAGATGTGGCTCCCCTCCACTCAGCTAGCAATCTTCCACCTCTTCACCACCTCTATGGGGTAGCTTCAGCCCCTAATCCAAAGGATCGGGGCGCTCCAGTGGCGAGCACAGATCGAAACCACACACAATCACAGATTTCGGTCTGCCGCTAAAGACACCCAAACCAGAAGCCTTCATACCATAGCTTTTAATTCTTCCGATACTTTGGGCAACTCAGATTTAGGCAAATATTGTAGAATTTCTTCCTTTGTATAATCTCTGTTTTCTTCATATAATTGTTCATAGAGGGCCTGAGCTATATTTTTCTTTTCTTCATTTTGATAACAGATATTTCCCTTTTTGTCTTGTAATTTGCTAATCCATTTCTCTTCCTTCAATTTCTTCCATTTATATGCTAACCATCTTCCTGGTTTGTTAGCATTTTGTGCCAATTTTTCTTTTTCTAGTATATCCAATTTATGTTTAATTAGTACCATTTTTCTTTTATATTTTTGTTTTGTGGTTTCTCTGTCTCTAAATTATTATATTTTTTCTAGATCTATTATTTTTTGATTCTTGATTTTTCTTTTCCTAGCCATGGCAGAAATGATAACCACTCTTATAAATGCCTTTGTCGTGTCCCATAGGTTTTGTATAGATGTGTCTCCTGGTTTTTTTTCCTTGAAGAAAAATCCCAATTCTTTGTTGATTCTCTTAATAAATTGTTTAGCTTTTAGAATTGTTCAATTCAATATCCGTTGTTGACTTCTTTTTTGTTCTTTCCAAATGATTCTCATGAGGTTATGATCTGCCCAAAGACTAGAATCAATTTGTACCTCCTTTATTTCTGAAATCAGTTCCATTAACATCCAGACCATATCTATCCTTGACCAGGATTCATGTCTATTTGGGTAGAAGGTATATTGTTTTCTTTCTGAATTTAGCTCACACCATGCATCTTGAATATTCAACTCTTCTGTCATTTGAAAAAATGTTCTGGGCAATCTTCTTTTAGATCCTTTTCTCTTTTTTTCACTCTTGTAATCTAATTTCTTCTTCCTCTTGACCAAAAATTTGAAATTCAGCTCTTCCATTCTTTTCTTTTCCTTTTCCATTCTATCTTCTATCATATGTAGTCTCTTCATTTTTACTAATCTGTTCCTGAAAGTTTTCAAATTTCTCATCCATCTTTTGTATTTTTTCTTTTAATTCCTTAGTATCATTTCTCACCACTCCGATTTCTTTTTTCATCTCCTCGTGGTTCTTAACCATTGCCTCATAATTCTTAACCATTGTCTCCTGTATTGATTGCAGCATGGCCTGAAGATGCTTAAATGAATTGGACCTCTCTTTCTAGACCATATCCTCAATTGATCTCTGATCTGAAGGACTAGAATTTGCTGACTTCTTCCCTGTTCCAATTCTCATCAAGCTTGTAACACTTGTCATTTTTAGAAATTTAACTACTAACTTATTTTTTTTTCCAGAATTCCTACCTCCTTCCCCCTCTTAAATATCTCTCCAAAGTTTGTTTCTTATTAAGCTTAGTTATTAAAATGTAATATATTAATAAATTAATAAATATATTAATAAATTATTAAAGTGTAATATAATTAATATTAAAGTGTAATATCAATTAGAATATAATACCAAGTAAAGTTCTAATTATATAATATCAAATGTAGTATATGATCTCAAAAAAAAGTATATTACTAATATTATTTGTAAAGATGGCAATGGCAAAATAACTTTTTACTATATATAACTATATAACTCAAAGTTTAAATATAATAAAAATATTTAAATATAATATTATAACCACATTTTATAGTAATGTTCTATTGCAATAACACTATTATCTTAGTAAACAGCCTTCTATGAACAAATCTTATAACAACAGTAGTAACAATAATGCTATAGTTATAATACTCAATATCAAAAATATTTAGAGTAGTAATTGTAGAAAGTAGTAAATAAACCCAGTCTTACTATTTGATTTGACCCAAGAGTGAGTTTTATTCTTCTTTTTTTATTAATTTTCAATTTTTTTGCTGATGTGTTGAAAATCTATGCATCCTATAATCTTTGAAGAATTGTTCTAAAATCTATATAACCACTTACAGTCTTTCTTTATAAACTTATATCAGTCTAGTATAGAGCAAAATCTGAACATCAGATATCAGACAAAAAGTCACCAAGAATATCCTTATTCCTGGTGAATTTCCACCAAGAATTTCCCACTTACACCAGCAGATGTTTCCCTTTCATCTCCTGTCAAATTGCCCTGTCAGGGAGAGCTGTTTTAACTATTTCATATTTCTTTTACTCCATTTTATTTAAAATAGAGAAAAGAAAAAATATGCTTAATATATAAGATTTTTAAGTAATCATCATCAGTTCCTTTTATTGTTTAGACAAATCAGATTCAGTCAACATTAGTCAAATAACTTGGATGTAATTATCTTGCCAAAGTGGGATCACCACCTGTTCCAGCTAGCTGTCAGCACTTTGATTCAACCATGACAAGTTGTCATCTTCCACATCAGAGTTAAGAAGGATTTCTTTGAACCCACACCATGGACCGCCATCCAGATGATAATTTTGAAATGCCCTTCCTTTTTTAGGTAGTCCTTCATGGCACCATCTGCTTCAAGAAGCCCTTTGGATGTCAGCAATCAGCTGTGCTTCATGAAGCTCTCCACTAATAGAACCAGTCAAGCTAATAGCTAGCCAGAAAATGTTTTCTTGTAAACTTAAAAATCTTTTAGTAAAAATTCCCTCTTCTTCTTAAATCTCTTATTTTTTAATCTTCAGACAGCAATCTTAGAGATCCAGTTCAATCTTCAGACAGATCTTCTGACAGTGATCTTTAGGCAGAGAAGGTGCTCAGCTGTTGGAAGTTTAATGGTTGGAGTTCTACCATTGATCAAGCTTCCAATGGACTCTAAGCAATCCCTGAGAAATTAGGAGCTTCAGTTCCCTGAAATCTCCTATGCAGGTGATGATCTTTATGTGTGGTAAAGGCTCTAACGTGTTCTGTGTTACAGTGTTCTGTGTTAGGAGCTCCAGGGCTCTGAGATCTCTGGTGTAAGTGATCTTTAAAATTGGTAATTAAAGATAGTAAGCACTCTGGAAATCTGCCTTCTGTCACAGGATCAGGTGATTACTGCTGATAACTAATGTAGACTGTGACCTAACAGAGTTTTTTTAATCAAAATTATCAGCCCCCTGGCAGAGCTGGCGTTGCGGCGGTATGATGCACGATCTTGATCCTCCAAGATCACCGTTGATATCTCTGCTGCTGGACAGTCGCAATGGACCTAAACCGTCCCGTTGAGATGGTGATTGATAAAGGCACGTCCCGCTGATCCCAGGTACATCGCAAAATCCCTGGTCGATCCAGGAAAAGCCCTTTTTGCTGGTGGCATAGAGGCAGCCATTCAAGCTACTGAAGCTGGGACAGCTCCAGAATGGTAGAGATTGGAAGAAAGTATGTCAGTTTGGTGAGATGAACTTTTACTTATTGTTTTTTGGTGAGAACATCCTGAAAGACTTAAAGTGGAATTAAAAGTGAACAGAAAAGAGATTAAGCGGTGAGATTAAGCTAGTTAAATTGAAAGTCCCCCCTTTTTACTGGAACTTGGAATTTGGCAAAGCTTCTTAATTTTAAACTGGACTGGTCTTTTTAAATTTCCCATTTTTATTTTTTAACAATTCTCTTGAAAGTCTGCTTTGATTAAGACTCTTCTTTCTGATTTGAGATTTATTTCTTTTTCTTTTTTTAAAAAAAGAGAAGATTTTACTTTTTTTTCTTCTGTTCCTGGCTTTGGATACATGAGCAGGAAGTGAAAGTGAAGAAAAATAAGTAGCACTGCCATCTAGAGGCTTGGATATGCTGTTTTCTTTTTTGTTTTACTTGTTTATGTATTCATGTTATACTCAAGGACTCTGAGCTTTGCACTGAAAAAGATAGTGGAATGAGCATGGCAAATTGCTTATACAGGTGCTCATCTGTGAAACTATAGATAGCTGGAGTCTGGAGTTGAAGTTGAAAGAAAGAAGATTGAAATGACCTTGAAAATACTGGAACTGGAAAAACTGAGTTGATTTACCAAAGAGTCTTGGATTTTTAATGGCAGTGGCTTGCTTTCTATTAAAATTGTTTGTTATTTCTTACCTTCTTTTCTACTTCCCCTCTAGTTGGATTTTTATATTTGGATTTTAATCTTTTAACCCAGGAACTAGAATGTAATTTTTTTCTTTTGTTCTCTCTTTTTTTATTAAGAGAAATACATAGACTATTATTTGTTTCTCCTTCCTCCTACCCTGTTTTTCTTCAAAAAAATCTTTTTTATCCTTTTTTCCCATATCTTCTCTCTTTTTTTGCATATTACTGCAACTAATTGGATTAAAGTATACAAGTGCCTGAAGATTTTTCCCCCCTTTTTATTTTTGGGAGTGACAGTTGTCTGCCTTCGCTCTTTTTTTTCTTTTCCCTTTTTTTCTTTCTCTTTCTTTTTTTACAGATAAGTATTACAAGATAAGCAGAAAGGCAACAGCCCCAGCTTCCTCAATACCAATAGCGTCCTCTTCACCATCTGGAGGACAATGATCAATACAGACAATGCTACAACAGGAGAAAGAGAAGGAAGTGACATTGCAGATGATTATGCAAGGAATTCAGAAGATTGAAAAGATAAGAGAATATTGAGCAAAGAACTGAAAAGACAGATGAGAAAGTAGAGAATATTCATCAGATGATGATGAAATATGAAGACAGATTTAAGAAAATTGAAGAAGATATACAAAGTGATAAGAAAATTGGAGATATTGATACTCGATTGAGCGATGTTGAAAAGGGCAGGAGTGGACCATTAGGATGGGAAATCAATATATCAGAATTTTACCTGAAATTTCAAAATGTAGAAGAAGGAAAAGGTGAAAACTTTGCTAAAATAATGGCAGAAATAATGGCAGACATGTTAGAGATAACCAAAGAGAAGATGATGAATGGGATGGATGAAGTGTTCCCTGTCTATACAAGATATGCAATGAGAAATAGGTTACCAAGAGAAGTTCACATCAGATTTACCAAGAAGATTATTAAAACACAGATACTGCAGGTGGCAAGAGAGAAAACATTAAAGTACGAAGACAAAGAAATTGTGGTGCTGAAACAGGTACCAAGAAGAGTAAGAGAGATGAGAAGAGAAGAGAATATTTATTTTTGACTGAGGAGTTACTTAAAAGAGGAGTAAATTACAGATAGTTGATATCAGAAGGCCTCTTGTTCACCTGGCAGGAACAAAGACACAGAATTGACACAGTCAAAAGAGCGGAGCTATTCTATTTAGAATATCTTAGAGGAAAGGAAGAAGACACAAGAAAAGAAGTGTCGCTAATTGAATTCCAAGAGGAGTGTATAGCAGTAATTGAAAAAGAAAAAGAAGGTGCAGTAGGTGGTCTACTCAGAGAGCAATGAGAACTAAGACCTACTAGAGCAATAAAACCCTCTTATAAAGCTTAATATAGATGAAAGAAAATTGATTATTAGGAACATAAATGGACTTAATTTGTCTACTAAAAGAAGAAAAGTATTCCATAAATTAGAGAAATTAAAAATTGACATAATTTGCCTACAAGAAGTACATATTAAAAAACAACATAAATATATATATTGAAACAAAAAAAAATAGGGAAATTATTCACGTCATTGACACAATGTAAAAAAACAGGTGTGGTCTTATATATTAGAGATACAATTTTGGCAGAATTAATTTATAAAGATGACGATGGAAGGATTTTGATGGTGGAAATAATGGACAATAATGTTAAAACACTTTTAATTGCAATTTATGCTCCAAATGACAACCAAGAAGAATTTTACAGGAAATTACATATGAAAATAATTGAACTGGACTATGCTAATATTTGTATGATGGGAGATCTCAATGGAAAAATTAATGATCGGCTGGGCTATAAAATGCAGAAATCAAAAAAGAAAGCTAGAAAAATACTACCAAAATCTTTCTTTTGGATAATAGAAGAAGTAAACTTAAAGGATGCATGGAGAGAGAGAAATGTGGAAAGCAGGCAATATACTTTTCACTCAAACAGACATGCATCATGGTCTAGAACAGACATGATATGGATGTCAGCAGAATTACTTGCCAACGTACAAGAAATTGAAATAGAAACAAGCACTTGGACAGACCACAACCCAATGACAGTCATTGGAAAGGACAAAAGAGGAGATCTAGATGGACTTTAAATAATATGATATTAAAGGAAAAAGACTTTAAACAGAAAATAGAGAAAGAATTGGTGTTCTTTCTTAAAGAAAAGAGGATACATCTTTACAGAATCTCTGGGACATGATGAAGACGTACAGAAGAGGCTTGCTAATAGACTAAACAAGGAAAAGAAACAGAAAACAGAAAAAGACTTTCAAAACATTGGAAGATGACTATAAAAGACTGGAAAAAGAATTACAGAAGTCCCTGCAAATAAAGAAATTAACATCAAATGCTACCTATGTGACAATCAAGCCCACCTTGTCTGCTTAAACTTAAACAACAAAGTAGCTGATCTCCCCAAAGCAACATTCCCTTGTCTATATCCATCATGCTTTCCTAAGCTAAACAAAGTACCCTGCTCTGATAAAGTTGATAGCATAGAATCACTCATTCACTCAATAGAAAAACACTTAGCAATACGTTTTGAAACAACTACACAAGAAAGCCTAATCTCTCTTGAAAAAAAATACAGCACAGATAAGTGACTACCTATCAGCTCAAAATCAAATCCCAACTCAACAACCACTACCACAACTACTATCAACTACAATCACAACTACAACCAAAAATAACCACCAAACCACAACCACAAATAATTACTATCCCATCAAATAATTCAACAAATGATGACTTCTGGGTTGAGCCCTCCTCGCCGACAGACCGTAGATTGCGACTGTCCGTGGCTATGGTCCATGCTCTTTTGTTGGAGAGCCCCGATCATTGCAATTAGGGGCTGAAGCTGCCTTGGAGGGGCAGTGGAGTAAGGGAAAGCCGCAAGCCAGGTTGAGGGGAGCCGCATCTCCTCCCCTGGGCTTGGTCTTTTCCCCCCTGAAGACGACTGCAGCAGTAGTTTTAATTGGCCACCCTGAAGAGGAGGACTCAGCTGGATTAAGATTTGTGCAGGAGGGAAGAAAGAGGTGGATGAAATCTGAACCGGGACAACTGGGCAATACAACTAAAGAAAAGTACCCCGGGGTTAAGGTAACATGGAAGTTTTAAGAAAAGAAAAGTGAGCAGCGAAATTACAAAGGGACAGGGAAAAAAATAAGAAAATATTTTTGAAAGCTAAGCGGGGCTTCGAACCAGGAAAGGAAGAAGCTGGAACTAAAGATTTAACTAAATTGGACTAAAATATTTTGGGAATAAACAGGCATAAAATAAAACTGGACTTAAGATTGTCAAAAAATAATAAAGCTTACAAATTGGAGACTGGACTGTGCTGGAATATTGAGGTTCGAAAAACCCTAAATAAAAAAAATAGGGGGAAAAGGTGAAGACTTTGTATAACGGAGAGTGCCATCTTCTGACAAAAACTTGAACTCAAACAAAGGGAAAGCATCCTGTTTCTGTATGAACTTGTGTTGGTATAATGCTAAAGAAATATTGAAACAAAGTAAGAATCTTAGAAAATGAAAGCTGAACCCGAATAAAGAAAGAAGCAAGGAAAGACTGATTGTGGGATTGATTGATGTTTTTGGTATAGACCCTGGGCTGGAACAATTGAGAAATTTAGAAAACTGGAAGAAGAAAAAATGAAAGTAAAAGTGTTTTTTGTGGATTTCAATTATTATAAAATATAAGCGTGTGTAATGATGATATCTCTTCGGGAATTAAAAATGGAAATTAAAAATATGAGAGAATTACTACAGGAAATAGGTGAATCACTTTGTTCTGTGTTAGAAGAAATTGAAGAACAAGAAGAAAGAACTTTAGAGGAGGAGGAGTTGATTCAAGAAGAAGCCATCTTAAATAGACAATTAACACAAAGAACACTACAAAGACGAGGGGAAAGAAGGAAGGCTAAAAAGTTGAAACTTAAGAAGGTAATCAAAAAGGGGAATACTTGTGAAATGAGGAGAGGTAGAAAGATCCAGCAGAAAAGGGGAAAGGAAGATATCAAGAAAGAGAGGGATATAAACTGGAATGAGAAAAGATATGGGAAAAAGAGGGGGAGGAGTAGTAATAAGAAACAGGTGCATAAAATAAAGAAATATGGAAATAGTAAAATGATGAAAAGAAATCATTTTTTCAGAGATAATGGTTGATGAATTAAAAAGGGGATTCCAAAGGGTGACAAGGGGTAACAAGAATATATTTGCAATTAAAAAAAATACTTAGAAAATAGTGTAATATAGATTATTAAAGAAGGGATAGATACTGATAACTTATTATATGAATATACATTTTTATTTTTATTCTAAAAAGAAAAGTTAAGGTTTATTGAAGAAATTGTAATAATTGAAATGAATGTGAAGATGTTTAAAAATGAGGCCAATATCAGTGATTAGAAATTGAATAGTCAATTTTTTCCCTTTTACTTTTTTGAAATTAGAAATAAAATTAAGGGGGGAAAATATGTTGTGAAATCCAAATGAAAAGATATAATGATTATTATTGTAACTACTTAAAAATAATGGTTTATTAGGAAAAGATGAGGGAATAAAGGTATATTTTAATCACTGAGGTGTCACCCTCAAAGCAGTAAAGGGGGAAACCTATACTTGTTTCTTTTTTGTGTGTGTTAAAACTTGTATTAATCTAGAACCTATAAAACGAATGTGTGATCGAAAGAAAATATGACAGATTAAAGAACTACTTAAATTAATAAGCTAATACAGACTACTAAAAGGAAGGAGAGACATTGGTAACTTTATTATTATTATTATTATTATTATTATTATTATTATTATTATGCAAACATATATTGTTATTTCTATTTTTAAAATAAATATTAAAGGATTATATTTGAAATAATTGAAATTAAATGAAAATATGTTTTGATTGAGATTAATGTAAGAGACTAGGATTAATTTGCTTGTTTCTCTCCTTTCTGAAAGTTTGGAATGGAAAAGGTAATAATAGAATTAAGTATGCATATATTGTCATATTTGTATGTAAAAGTGATGACCCGGAAATATGTTGTCCACTAAAAAGAGCTTTTTGTTTTTATGTGAAAAATTGAATAAAATTTGTTAAAAAAATAATAATTCCACAAATGATACCCCCTTATTCATCAGAGACATCGTGATCAGAAATGTCCAAATGACATCTTATTTGATCTTGAAGACACCAATGAATCAGACGACATCACCAAAGTTCGCAGTAACATAAGCAACTCAAATGCAACAAACATCTCTCCTGAAGATATAATTGAAATAACCAGAGATGGTCCTGAGTTCAAATACAATGATGGCTCGATTGCCCCAAAATTTTGTAGAATTGTATGCAAAAATGAGTGCAGCAAACATATATTCATTCATACAATAAACGCCATTGCAAAAACCAATTCCAACCATAAAAAACTTCGCTCAAGACCAGACTTATCCATACTGCAAAGAATCCGCTCCCATGAACTCCACTCAGAACTCAAAAGATGTCTAGACAATGGAGAGAAGGACCTGTACATTGACTACCATGCTGATTGTATCAAAAGTAAGTCACACAACCCACAACTCCGCATTCAACCCTACCCCATTCAACCCACCATCACTCAAAACTAGGCACGCACACCCCTAACTACCTCAATTCCAACTACAACTGGCCTTAAATGCAAACTACTCAATGCAAGAAGCCTTGTAAATAAAATACCTGAATTTCTCCTCTTATTAAAAACAACTAAATTCGACATCATATTTGTCTGTGAAACATGGCTCAACACATATCTCCCTGACTCCATTGCCACAGCAAGAGACTATCATGTTTACTGATCTGATCGTGGTGTTGCTATCTTCTATAAAAAAGTCCCTACATCTACTCAGGAGCTTGCTATTCCTGAGACCATTATCTGTGAACTGTCCTTAAATATCACATTTCAGTTCTTACTATGTTGCAGATTATGACATTGAACATGAAACAAGCTAAATACACTATTAACATGGGCAGCATCCTGCCCACACGCTTTTATCTTTCTTGGTGACTTCAATCTACCCCATATTAACTGGACCCTTAACAAATGTACAACTGAACCCACACATGAAACCTTCTACAATGCAGTAACAAATCTGGGACTAGAACAACTAGCAACTAACAACACTAGACTTAACAACTGCCTCAATCTCATCTTCTGCAATAGTTTGAATTCAATTTATGGAATACAAATTAAAGAACCCTTTTCCAACAATGACCACAACGATGGGATCCCCAATTATAACTTCAAAAAAGGCAATTATGATCTTATAGACAACGATCTTTCATCTCTTGATTGGCAATTTCTATTCACTGGATGCAATACTGTTGAAGACCATTACAACATATTTTTACTTGAAGTCAAAAGAGTCATCAAATTATATGTACCAATAACAACTCCCAAAACCAGAAAAAACAAATTACCCATAACAATAAGGAAGCTTCAATCCAAAAAGAAATCCCTTTGGAGAAAAAACAAATCTGGTCACGTTGCCAACATAAAAGCAGATACAAAACTTTATGCCATCAGATAAAGACTGAATGCACCAAGTCTAAGCAAGAGGAAAATTATGCACAAATTCCACCCGCGCTTTCTATAATTTTGTAAACAACAACCTAAAAAACTCAAGGTCCATCCCACCCCTGAAAGGACCCAATGGTGAGGACTGCAGTGATGATACCATTAAAGCCAACCTCTTTAACATATTATTTGGTTCAGTATTTGTAAACAGTAATGGATCATGCTCAGTATTTCCTAGTTGAGTCAAAGACAACTACAATCATCTAATACATATTGATTTTACAGTAGATAATGTTGAAAAAGCACTACACAATCTAAAACCATCTTTATCTATTGGACCAGATGGAATATGTGCCTGCTTCTTAAAAAAGCTATCCACTGCCATAGCCGAACCTCTAAGCATAATCTTTGAAAAATCTTTCAGGACCAGTTCCTTGCCAAACCTATGGTCACTAGCCATGGTCATCCCCATCTTCAAACAGGGAGACCCCAGCCTAGTTGAAAATTACAGACCAATCTCCTTATGCTGCGTCACCTGAAAGTCATGGAATCAATCATTGATCAATCCATTATCCTCCACTTAGAGATAAACAACCTATTTAGTTTCAGAAAAAACTATCCTATAATCTCCAACTCTTACACTGCAAAAACATATGGACTACACAACTCAATCAGGGCAAAACAATAGACGCAATCTACATAGACTTCTGTAAAGCCTTTGATTCAGTGGTACATGACAAACTACTCCTAAAACTAAAATCTTATGGTATCTCTGGTCACCTTCATAACTGGATAGAAGCATTCCTGTCAAACAGACAACAAATGGTCAAAATTGGGAGTGTCCTATCAAATTCTGTACCTGTCAGTGGTGTCCCCCAAGGCAGTGTTCTAGGACCAACTCTCTTCATTCTCTACATAGATGACCTTTGTGATCATATTAAGAGCAACTGCGTTCTCTTCACTGATGATGTAAAACTATCAACACCACCGACAATACTGCCACCCTTCAAAAAGACCTTGACTATGTATCAGAATGGTCAAACAAATGGCAACTTCAGTTCTCAACAAATAAATGCTCTGTCTTACATATTGGAAAAAATAATCAGAAAATAAAATACAAGCTGAATAGTCAAGACCTTGTTGATGATGCAAACTCTGTAAAGGAGCTCGGAGTACTCATCTCTAATGACTTAAGTGCTAGAGCCCACTGTAACTACATAGCCAAAAAGGCATTAAGAGTTGTTAACCTAATCCTACATAGCTTTTTCTCTGGTAATATCACATGTAGAGCATACAAAACTTTTGCTAGACCAATACTCGAATACAGCTCATCAATCTGGAACTCACATTATATATCTGATATTAGCACAGTTGAGAGAGTCCAGAAATATATCACAAGAAAAGTTCTCTACTCCTCTACTCATTGCAGAATACCTTATGCCACCAGACTTGAAATTCTAGAACTAGAAAACCTAGAACTATGCCACCTTCAGTCTGATCTAAGTATAGTATATAAAATTATATATTGCAATGTCCTACCTGTCAATGAATACTTCAGCTTCAACCACAACAATACAAGAGCTCACAATAGATACAAACTCAAGATAAACTGCACCAAACTTGATTGCAGGAAATATGACTTCAGCAACAGAGTAGTCAGTGTCTGGAATACTCTACCTGAGGTTTCTTCCCCAAACCCCAAAAACTTTAACCTTAAACTGTCTACTATTGACCTCACCCCTTTCCTAAGAGGTCTATAGGGAGCGTGCATAAGCGCACAAACATGCCTACTGTCCTTTTGTTTCTTTTTATTTTTCTTATATGTATCCATTTCATGTACTCATAATATGTCTATATTTATACCTGTAATCTTATAATTGCTTGACAAAATAAATAAATAAATAATAAATAAATAAATTTAAAAATAAAAATAAACATGGCTGTCCTGCAAGAGTTACATTTATATTTCCAGCAAAGCAATATGCTGCTCAAAAACCAATGCATACAATTTAACTCCAGATAAAATTAGAGACTGGTGTTGCAATCATGCTTACTCTTTGCTATTTTTCCAAAGTATTTTTTACTTTGTCAAAGAATGCCAGAAAGAAGGGGAAATGAAGGGGTATTTTTATTTGCTTGTTTTTGCTGTAATTCCTAAATCCCTTTGAAATCAGTAAGAACCTTGTCTATTAATTTTAAAAGACATGATCTCATAGCTTATCTGGTCTGTCTAGTTATGCCTTCCTATATGTAAAGCCATTCTACATTTGGAAGATCAAGTATCAAAAGTTTGGGCCAAATGTTTGATAAGATTTAACATAGGTCACATCTGGCTTCAGGAATCATTTAAGGAGACTATATGCATCTTCCAGAATAAAAAAACAAATTGCATATCATATATATTTTCCAAGTCTTATGCAGATGTATTTATTTATTTCACTAATGATTCACTGTTAGAAGACTATGAATAAAATAAATTAACATATTTCTATATGGAGAAAATAGTACATATTAATGATAATTATTATGACTAGGTAAACATTGTAGTTATCTGAAGTTTTGTAGGCTGCTCAGACTTGAGAGTGTTGCAAAGGTCCATATAATGTCATAGAGTCTATCTAGATACACACATTTAAAGGATTTGTAAACTTTAAATTTGGATTTGGATTCCACCCAATTTTTTTGTCAGAGTTGCTAATAATAACCATAATTTTTGAAGAAGGAATGTCCAAGTAACGGATCAACAGACTATATAAAATCAGTGTAGATCTTCTGGTGGATAACTGGCTGGAGATTGAAAAAGGATTATTGGTAGTTAGCATTTTTCTTCTGGTTTAATACATTCCAGTTTATAATTTTAAAGAAGACTATACTTCATATTTTGATAAAATTTAGCACTTATTTACAAATAAAATAATTATATTTAGTTTAATGACTTGTACACTCATCAGTTCCATATACAATCTTTTTAGCCTTTAATATGTTTATTTCTCCAGAATTTTCCTAGTGCAGCAGTGCTTTCTTTTCTTTGTATTACATGTGGGGCCTAAAGAAGAGCAGAATGAATATGACCTTTAAAGAAGAACATTTTCTCAGGATAGAATTTCCTTCAAGACACTATATTGGGATGAAGCTTACAGTTCATAAAGTGAAGGGGAGCAATTTCCCAATATGCATTTTATCATGTTGGGAAACACAGGCATGTATCCAAGTGATAAGAACCAACCTGCATTCTCCCTTCTCAGGGAAAGGGTATCAGCTGGGTAGGCAATATTTTTCCGATGTTCTGCTTCCATCCTTCAAATCAGCTCTATTCTTCCATGATATGATCTTTTACATGCCGACATAAAACTATATTTTTCTGCCCAAAGTAGATATAAAAGTTAGACTAATTCCAACTTTTTGTTCTCTGGATTCATAGGGATGTAACTGTCCATTGCCTAATTTTTGTGTGGAGAATACAAAAAAACCTTAGCACAAAGTAACAAAGTATTACATTATATGTATAATTGCAAATTCATTGTAATTTCAGTTCAGAGATAATATAGCAACCAGAGTAAGGAAGGCTGAATGAAATCCCTATTAGTTGCCTTCCGATAACCTTTCTTAGGAATTTTCATATGGGACTTGAACTGAAATAATCATTAAATAAAGGAATGTTATTGTAAAGAAGAGGAAAAACAAAGTTAAATGAAAATATATCTCAAAATTTCCTAGTAGATTTATTGCAATAATATTGCCAGTAACCAGTATTTACACAATCAAATTAAATCAAAATTTCAACATAAGATATCAACAGTCAAATCTCATCACTAAATTTATAATGTGAAATTAGGCTCCTAGATTAATAGGAATGCTTTGGATTTATATTTTCATGGCTTTCTCTTAGAACATTTCTGGTTCTAGGTGGGGAGAATAGAAAGAAAAAAAAGTCAAATAGAAGGAAAGACACACACATTTGCAGCTTGTATATGGCTATTAATGAGATAGTCTAAAATGTACTGCTAGTGCTCTTATATAAATCATGTAATTAATGGAGTGCCAACATTCCAGGAAAATGTTGCCACATACTATTGTAAAGAGATTGTCAGTATCTGAAAGGTTTTAAAAATGTCTATTTGAGCCAGAGAAACTTCAAAGACAGACTGAATAGCTAAATATATACTCTTTTGGAGTGAGACTCTGCTCTTCTTGATTTAAGCCACATGTAAGGTTGAGCTGCCAAATGTTCCATAAGTCAGAAAGATACCACCCAGAATACAAGGTATATATCTAGCTCCCTCCTACCCTCCCAAATACTTTTATAATTGTAAGTGACTCCAAGAGGATGAATATCACATTTGAACCAGATTGTTAGCATGGCCTCTTTTTTACTTGGTTACCATAGCTATTAGCCATGCTTTACTTAACTACTATTTGTTGAATAAATTATAAGTGGCTGAATTCACATATCTTGTGAAGCCATGAAGCTGATCTCTAAATTTACCTACTATATTACTGAATTCCTAAGGGAAGTGGGAAACAACAGTAGAACCAAGTCTTGTTATCTTGGGGTACCTTTGGAAATGTCAACCTCAGTGTATTTAAAAACTCACAATTCTTAATCTTATTAAGAAGATTAATTTATTCCAACAAAGATAAGGGTAGAACTGTTACAATCTTCTGGTAATTTATTGAGAGGTTGGAGCATATTGATTGGATGGATCTATGAATAGCCCTTTCCAATAGCCCATGACAAAGATGCAGAAACTGTTGCGGGATTCTGATCATTCCAATTTTGGGCTCCAATGGGTAGTGGGAATCAAAATGTAGATATTGATCTGTGTGATGGTGGTGGTTGATTTCTGTAAACTTCAGTGTAATAGTTTCTTACTATGTACTGCACAATCCAAGAAGGCCAGGCTATTTTCCTTAGCACCTTCCCGAGTGAATTTAATGTATTTGTTCATAGAGATGTGTTTGGTGAAGGCTTTCAATTCCTGATCTTTAATGTTGCTGATCCAAGTATCATCCACATCCACATGAGTGAGTAGAATTCCTGTGAAGGAGTTTAGGGTTTGGATTCTACTTCTTCCATGTAGCGATTGGCCATAATGGGGGACACAGGTGAACCCACAATGCATCAATATACAAAGTAATCTTCATTATATGTAGAAGAGGGAGTTGTCAGGCAAAGGTTCTGCAAGATACTTATGTGGTTTGGGCCGATGTTGGTTCTTATGTACTGTCTTGTAGCAGTCATTACTTCACTACCATGACAGCTTCAGTTGTTGGAATGCTGGTGAAGAGTGAAATCACATCATAAGAAACCATAGACTCATCTGGATCCAGTTTAGTTTCAAAACCTTGCTGACAAAATCCTGTGAATTGTTGAAATGATGGGTAGTGTTGCTGACCAGAAGAGCTAATAAGGTGGTTAGATATGCAATGTTGTAGGTAATGATCAGATGATTGCAAGAAATATAAACCCTTTCATCCTCTACCATTCAATCAGAACTGAAGAAGCTTCTTGGATAAGAAGCTAAATGTCTTCAGGCAGAAACAAAGTCCAGTTGCCTTTTGAAAAAGCAAAATTGCTTTAATCAACTAATACCCTGCATGTAATAAATGCAAGGAAGATGGTGTTTTACTTTGGCCTACACATACCTTTAAAAATTTTCCGTCCCCTATCTTTTCTCTTCATTGTCATCTAAAACAGGGGTCACCTCAGGGACTACTAAATTAATAATTTTAAATCCTGTGGATCACTAATATGATCTGCCTAATGACCAGCTGGGTGCATATGACTAGGTGGTCATGTGATGGGTGGGTGTGGCCAACTTGATGTAACTCACATTGAGGAGCACCTCACCAGCCTCTACTTGCCCCTCCCCTCCCAGCCACTTTTCACTTGCCTGCCTGGGTTCCTTAGGGCTCCAACAGGAAGCAGTTGTTGGTGCTAAGCAGCCACCACGAGAAAGAGTTGGCAAAACAACTGGCTCAGTTCAAATTGGATCTGACCGAGAAGGAGGCACAGCAAAAGCACCTCACTGAAGACTACGAGCATAGGCTTTCCAAGCAGAAAGAAGACTTGCTAGAGTGCAAGGCCAGATGCTGATGCCTGGAGGCTCAGTGGGCTGTACCAGTTCTTGGCTATCAGCCAGTTCTTGGCCATGATGAAGTCCCACTGGAATGAAGCCCTCCAGCTCTTTGCCACCAGTGGCCCTTCCCTCCAGCCTTTGCCCAAAGCCCTGCACCAGGAGACTGAAGCAGACCCCAAGTTGGAATTTCTGACCCCTGACACCTGCACAAAAAGACCCCAAAGGGGGGGTGTCTCTGCAGCAGCACAAATGTTCATTGCACATATCTGGCCCAGTGGTGGTAATTTGAGGATCCCTGATTTAGTGCAATATAAAAAATGCAAATAATTTTTCTGCGGACCACCAAAATTTTCTCATCGACCACCAGTATTCCACAGGCCACCAACTGGTGACCGCTGTCCTAGAATGTTTCTGTACTGGTATCACTGGTTCAGTTTTGCCATATACCTCACCACCCTTTTATTTTTGACTGTGAGTTTCACGTATCCCTCATGAACAAAATGCACATAAATAGCTCCCTTTCCGAAATATATTTTCTTCAGTTCCCACATCCAAACTTGCAGCATGTCCAGGCTTTCCCTCATTTTTGTTTCAGAGATATAGATAACAAATAATCAGAGTTGGAAGGGACCTTATAGGTCATTCAGATTCAGTTTTCAGTAAGCTCAAGGCAGATTCACAGCAAAGCTGTGAAGACCCATATTAGATATAATCAAGCTTTATTCAATAATAATAACAATAACAACAACAATAATAATCATAATAATCAAAAAAAGGAAGTGTGAATTTATGGTGTTCCTGTATTTTCCTCTTTTGTTACAGTATGCTACAACTATCTGGTTTCCTAATGTCCTAAGAAGCAATCCCTGGATGTAATTGTTGGAAGAAATGTCCATCTGGGTTCAGTTCCAAGTGGGAAAAAAGACACTGGATTCATGGAAGTTGCTTGGAAAGAAGGTTTATTGATAAACAGAATCACATGCCTTGGAGATCTTGGGCAGGAAAAAAAGGAAGAGGTGCTGAGAGTGCCTGGGTGTTATGCCCTCTCTGGGCTTTGAACTGAAGCACAGGAAGAGTATTCTGGTTGGTTGCTGTCAGAGGTCATAACTAACTTTGTAGGTTGTCTGTGTGCTAAGTTTGGTTGAAACTTGGTGGGTGGTGCAATGAAGGGCAATTAAATGGCTCTGCCTGAAGGAGGTAGATCTTTGTTACATAGAATAGTCTGGCCCAGACCATAATGGCCCATTAACAAAGGTGGGGAAAGGCTGAGTTTTTGCCTCTCTTTTAGGGGAAATATTCTGCCCTTTTAATATTTCCTAGTGTTGTGTCTATAGAACTGGCTGGAGTTTCCAACCAGGTCCACCGTTCGAGCGGGAGCGCCGACCGCTCCCATTGGCTGATACCGTTTGACAGCCGGCTATAAAAGGGAGCTGTCAAACGGTATCAGCTGTTGCCGCCAGCTGATCTGCCGAGTTAGCCTGGCAGACGCGGCAACCCTTTATTCAGCCGAATAAAGCCTTTTAAAAACGAACGCTCTGGCTCAGCCTCGTATCTCTGCCGCTCCACAACACTGGCGACGAGGGCGGGATACTATAAGAGGCTACCAGACGTCCGATCGCAAGAGCTGGTCACTGAAAAAGAGCGAAGCCACCGGGCGCTGAAGCCGCAGCCGCCATGCGCTCACCAAGAGTGCGAAATTTAAAGCCTCCTCAGCCGAGGAGACAGACGCCGCCTGACAGGCGCAGCCGCCAAAACGCTCTTCTAAGAGCGCGATTTTTAAGCCACAGCAGCTGAGGTGACAGGCACTGCCGCCTCAAGATGAACACCAACCCGACATTCCCACCTTTCAAGCCAGCCGAGGAAACGTGGGAGTCATACAAAAACCGGTTCATCTACTTCCTCGGCGCTATCGATCTAACAGACGCTGCTGAGCACAGAAAAAATCCTTCTTCCTCAGTTACTGTGGGGCTGCAGTTTTTGACACTGCTACAGCACTAGTTGCCTCGCTCTGTAAGAAACATCCCTTGGGAAGAGCTCCAAGAGATTCTTTCCAATCACTACTCACCTAAACCCTCCCAGATAGCTAGGAGGCATGCCTTCAGAACCAGAAGGCAGGCTGAGGGGGAGTCAATTAGTGAGTATATGGCAGCTCTGAGGTCAGCTGCCTTACAGTGTGGGTTCAGAGACTACCTAGAAGACATGCTATTGGATCAGATTGTCTGTGGGGTTAGGGACCTTAGGCTTCAAAGACGCGCTTGCTAGCCAAAAAAGACTTAACCCTAGCCTTAGCTATAGAAGAAGCCCAAGCTGCTGAGCTCTCTGCCCAATCAGCAGCTGAGATTCAAGGAACTCCTATCAGACCTAGCAGCTCCACTGTTCACTCAGAGGAAGTTTCCCTTGAAGAAGACCCCATAGGCACAACAGACATAAACTGCCTTAGGCAACAAAAGCCCTCACAGGAAGGAGCAGGGCAAAGAAACAACTTCACCCCCAAGCAACCTCCCATTTGCCTGAGCTGTGGGGGTTCCCACCTTAGAGCATCCTGCAGGTTCAGGAATGCCATTTGTCTAAACTGTCAGAAGAAAGGCCACCTAGCTAGAGTCTGCCAAGCAGGGCGAACCTTCCCTCAGAGACCTCAACCTACTGCTAATTTCCAAAGGCAAGTGGAAGACTGCTATACTTGCTACCACGCAGACCACACTTCCAAAACTTCTAACAAAATAAGTATTTTTGTTTTCTTAGAAGGTAAGCCTTGCAGAATGGAGGTGGACACGGGATCTGCACTTTCAATCATCTCCTGGGAGACCCTGAAGAAGATTCACCCCAGACTTTCCAAAAAGAAGCTGCAGAAATGCCACCTGACCCTGCGGGACTACCAGGGCAAGAAACATCCCTGTCCTCGGAAAGGCAAGTTTTTAGTTCAGTTCCAAGGTTTTAAAGGCCATTTGCCTTTGGTGGTTGTCAATGGTGCTCTCCCCAGTCTGCTGGGACTAGATTGGTTCCCTTCCCTCGGCCTTAGCATAACTGGAATCCATGCTGTCTCAACCTCTGAAGTAGACACCCTATTCACAGACTATTCTGATGTTTTTAGCAATGAGTTGGGCTGCTATTCTGGCACCCCCATCTCCTTCACTGTGGACCCCCAGGCAATTCCCCTTTGCCTTAAGCCGCGCAGAGTACCCTTTGCCATCCGTCCAAAATTAGATTTAGAATTAGATAAGTTACTAAAGCAAGGGGTGTTAGAGCCAACTGATTTTGCCAAATGGGAGACCCCCATAGTCACCCCACTCAAAAAAGATGGCAGCGTGAGAATCTGCGCTGACTACAAGACCACCCTCAATCGTTATCTGCAGGTCAGCGCATACCCTGTCCCTGTTATCCAACACCTATTACACACTTTCGAACCCAGCACCATTTTTGCCAAATTAGATATGTCCCAGGCATACCAACAGTTCCCTGTTGATGATCAGACAGCTGAGCTGCAAACCACAGTCACTCATAGGGGGGCATTCAAATGCAAACGCCTCCAATTTGGTGTAAGTGTAGCCCCAGATATTTTCCAGTCCCTCATGGAAAGGATTCTCCAAGGTCTCCCAGGGGTTGTCCCTTACTTCGATGACATTTTAGTTTCAGCAGTTAACAGACCTCAGCTCATACAAAGGGTCAGAGCAGTCCTAGACAGGTTTAGGCAGCATGGCCTCAAACTCAAAAGGGAGAAGTGCACCATCACCATTAAGCAAGTGGACTTTCTGGGGTATAGGATTGATGCCTCTGGCATTCACCCAATTGAATCCAAAGTAAGGGCTATCCACGAGGCACTCACACCAACCAACAAGACGGAGCTCCAAGCCTTTCTGGGGCTACTGAACTTTTACGCTTCATTTCTTCCTCATAAAGCATCCATTGCAGAGCCCTTACACAGACTGTTAGACAAAGAATCCCCCTGGCATTGGGGACCCAGGGAAGCCCACGCTTTCAAATCAGTCAAATCCTTACTTACATCTGATGCAGTTTTAATCCAATTTAATCAACAACTTCCCCTGGTCCTGGCTGCTGATGCATCCCCTTTTGGTATTGGGGCAGTTGTAAGCCACAGGCTCCCAAACGGTTCTGAGGCACCAATTGCCTTCTTCTCTAGGACTTTCTCTGCTGCAGAAAGAAACTACAGCCAAATAGATAAGGAGGCCTTGGCTGCAGTAGCTGCAGTAAAAAAGTTTGATGAATTTTTATTTGGGCACCACTTTGAACTCATAACTGACCATAAACCACTCCTGGGGCTTTTGTCAGGGGACAAGCAAACCCCACAGGTACTATCACCTAGGATGACCAGGTGAACCTTGTTCCTGGCCGCTTACTCATTTAAATTAGTGCATCGCCCTGGAAAAAACTTAAGTCATGCAGATGCCCTTAGTCGCTGCCCCCTGCCGGTTCCAGTCAAAGACCCAGCACCCATTCATGCCATTTTTGAAGTAAATGAACTTAAACTGCCTGTTACAGCTGAAGACATTGCAACGCACTCAAAAAAAGACAGGGTAATTGCCCAGGTTCTGGACTGGGTGGGAAGCGGGTGGCCGGAAACACAATACTGTTTCTGACTTCACTCCTTTCAAAATCCGCAAGCAAGAATTGTCAAAACTACAGGGTTGTCTGTTGTGGTGGACAAGGGTGGTCATCCCAGCCACTCTCCGTGTACCCATCCTAAAGGTCCTTCACGAAGGCCACCCGGGCAGCTACGTTTGGTGGCCAGGCATGGATGCCCAAATCTCCAGCTGGGTAAGCTCGTGCCAACCTTGCCAATCAACCAGGCCTGCCCCACCAGCAGCCACTCCTACCAGGTGGGAAAGTGCTGGGGGACCTTGGTCTCACCTGCACATCGACCTGGCTGGACCAGTACATGGAAGGACCTTCTTGGTTTTAGTAGACTCATATTCCAAATGGATAGACTTGGCCCTACTACCTTCAACAACCACTCAAGCAATTGTTAAGGCTCTGACCTGTTTGTTTGTTACCCATGGGCTCCCTGACACGCTGCTGTCTGACAATGGCCCCCAGTTCACATTGCTGTCTGACAATGGCCCCCAGTTCATTTTGTGAGTTTAGTATGTACGCTGCCAACTTAGGTATCAGACACATCCTCACAGCCCCTTTTCACCCAGCTAGCAACGGGATGGCTGAAAGGGCAGTCAGGTCAGTAAAAGAGGCACATTCTAGGTTTGGCCAGGAAAACTGGCACTCCAAACTGTCCCGTTACCTTCTGAGCCAACATACTACCCCATGCACCACTACAAATAAATCTCCTGCAGAACTTTTAATGGGGAGGCGCCTTAGGACCACCCTGGACAGGCTACATCCCCATTACTGCCCAGACACCCCCCTAGGATCTGACAGCTTGGTCAGGGACTTTGCCCTGCATGACCTGGTTTACGCCAGGAATTATGCAGGGGACCCTCTGTGGGTACCTGGACAGGTTGTGTCAGTTGCAAGGCCGAGATCCTACAGAGTCCTCCTGGAAGACGGACGCCTGTGGCGCAGACTCGTGGACCAGCTGAGGAGGCGGTGGGGAGGCACAGCTGATGGCTTCCACAACCAACCAAACGACCCGGTCTACCCAGCAAACACCGATGATCCAGCCTACCCAGCAACCGCCAAGGGACCGGTCTACTCAGCCCAGCCATCCAGCACCGAAGGCTCCCTGCCGGGACCAATCTACCCAGCCGAGAGTTCCCTGCAGGACCCGGTCTACCCAGCCAACGCCGAACGCTCTCTGAAGGACCCGGTCTACTCAGGCAACACCGAGCACTCCCAGCCAGGTCCGGTCTACCGACAAAGGACTCTGAACTCACAACCGAGCGAGCCGGTCTACCGCCCCGGCCGAACGACGCGCCAGAAACAAACCGAGTGGAGAGGCTTACCGGATCCACAGAAGGGCCTCGCCGGCCGAGCCCGCTCTCCAACAACCTCCGAGACGCTCCCTGGGGCCGAGGACTTTGTTCCAGCCAGCGGCTTGCCGGGACTTCGACAGTCCTGCCGCCATCGCAGACGACCGGCCTATTTGCAGGACTACGCATGCTCCTGGCCGGGGGAAATGAGTGTTGTGTCTATAGAACTGGCTGGAGTTTCCAACCAGGTCCGCCGTTCGAGCGGGAGCGCCGACCGCTCCCATTGGCTGATACCGTTTGACAGCCGGCTATAAAAGGGAGCTGTCAAACGGTATCAGCTGTTGCCACCAGCTGATCTGCTGAGTTAGCCTGGCAGACGCGGCAACCCTTTATTCAGCCGAATAAAGCCTTTTAAAAACGAACACTCTGGCTCAGCCTCATATCTCCGCCGCTCCACAACACCTAGCATATTTCATTTTTCTAGGAGAGGAGTGGTTTTAACTTCCAACATATTCATATGCTTCTGAAACCTGAACCACAAATGTAGGAGTGGAAATTAACTTCAAATCTAAGATCTTCATTTGATTACTCATTTTTTTCACATGACATCTTATGTCATTGAAATTCTTTTTCCTTATTAAAAAAAACCTGTTGAAATTAACAATGCAATAAATGGGAATAGGTAAAGATATTTAGTATTCTGAGATATGTACTGTGATATTTTGCATTGATTGTTTTGACTGAATGAAATGCATCAAATAAAGAAGTAAGTAGCTGCTTTGCCCTTCACTGAAAAGGCTTTGTTGGCCTCCCCATTTCAGAGCTGGCCAGGCTAACTGGAAGAATAAGAAACAGGGGCAGGGAGACAGGAACTGTCACATTATTCACGAAAACAACACCCTTATAAAACAGCCTATTGGAATGAATCTGGGTTGGTATGCACTATTGACATGAAAACCAAGATAAATTCTAGTGGTTTCTGACTACAGTGAAAATATTTCACACAATAAGCCCAGAGTCTTAAAATTATTAATTTCAAAGATGTGACTATAAGAAAATTAATTAGAGATTATAAAATAAAGTGACAAATTAGAAGAGAATAAGCATCATAAGACCACACAGTTTATAATAACTTAAATGTGAAATACGTTTTTTATCAAGCGTACTAGCCAAATGCCTGTCATTCTGGTGACAGAGTGTGCATATCTGCATTGTATGAAGTGAGGATTTACATTTTGCAGATATACCTAAGAAGTGCAGTGTGTTTCCATTTCCCCTCTGAGCAGGGAAATAACATACACCAACATGCACATAGCCACAGGAACTCGTTCTTAATGAAGACCAGTTTAGGGAATGAAGACATTTTACTTTCTTTTAATTATTAAATTGTCTTATTAAAACAAAGAAACGAAAAAACACACCTTGCTCTTGTTTTTAAAAATCTGCATTTTATCTTTGCTTTTGAAGGGAAAAAAGGCTTTTTCTGACTTTAATCTACACAGCTTCACATTATTTGTAAGATGTTCATACTTCTGAACAAGAATTATTAACCTGTATGGGAACATGCTGGCACTATCTCCCATTGCTATAGTAGTTCATATCCTTGATTACATTGTTCTTCAATTTATACATTTTATAATTGTCTTCTGCAGAAAAACTATCTTAGAATAATTTACTACTAATACTTTCAGCAAGGATTATTGGTATAACCAAAGAAGTATATTAAGGTTTATTACAATTCTTTTTGATTTATCATGCATGCTTTAATATTGTAATTCCTTTATCACTAAACTACTGCTATATGATATAATGACTGTTAACCACCTGATGTTCTGTATTTCCGTTTATCTTTCCATAGTTAGAACTGATACATTCCAACAGTCATTGGAATTGTGACCATAAATCTTGTCAGTGTATAAGAGTTCATGAATTGGAGTAGACATGTGTTAAGTTTGGGTAATGAGAGGCTGAACCAGAGCATGAGTGCAACAAATACTTTATTATAACAATAAAGGACTGACCGTGCTTGCCAAGCCTGGAACTGGCCCGCAGCGATCAGCAACTGGTTGGACCCCGCAGCCTGCTTTTATAGCTGGCTGCTGGGGAGAACCAACCAATGAGCGAGGGGGGAAAACCGCCCCGCAATGTGAACGGACCTGAGTGGGAACTCCTAGAGTTCCAGGGACATAACACCCCTTCCCCCAGATGCGAACACGCATAGTCTTTGAGGTAGGCAGGAGGTTTATGCTGGCGCCCAGAACGGCACAGCTCTGGTGGGTTGTCTGTCAGTTCAGAGTCTGTAGGGGAAGGCAGAATCGGTAGGGAGTCACTAACGCGCCCTCGGTTCGGGTTGGCTCGGGACTCGTAGGGCTGGTCACTGGGGACGTGCTCCCGTTGACTGGTTCGGACTGGTCAGCCATCTGGACGTCGCTGTCTGTGTTCGGATTCCCTGGAACGGCTGCTGGTGTAAGCAGGTCACTGGGATTGGTGCTGATGTGGGGTTGATGCTGAGGCCTCGCCCGGTTTGTAATTCTGAGTCACTGCTGACGAGGGTGCTGTGACGCCTTCGCAGCTGGTCCAGGTGCCTTCTCCATATTCGGCCGTCCTCCAGTCTGACTCGATATGACCTGGGTCCGGTGATGGCCATGATCTCGCCCGGAATCCACAGAGGGTCTCCAGCGAAGTTCCTCGCGAATACGGGTTCCTGTAAGATAAAATGTCTAACCCCGATGTGGAAGCGAGGGAGAGTCAGGGCAGTAATGTGGGTGAAGTCTGTCCAATACAGTCCTCAGGCGCCTGCCCATCAGGAGCTCAGCTGGGGACTTATTGGTGACTGAGCACGGAGTTGAGTGCTGGCTCATCAGGAAACGCGAGAGTTTGTCGTGCCAGTCATCCTTGCTGAACCTAGCTAGGGCTTCTTTAGTGGTCCTAACGGCTCTTTCAGCCAATCCGTTACTGGCAGGATGAAATGGGGCCGTGAAGATGTGGCGGATGCCCAGGTTGGCAGAGAAACGGCTGAACTCGGCTGATGCGAACTGTGGGCCATTGTCGGAAACAATGGAGTCAGGCAGCCCGTGTGTTACAAACAGGCGAGTTAATACCTTGGTAATCGCTAGTGTGGTGGTCGTGGATAGCTGTGCCACGTCAATCCATTTAGAGTAGGAGTCCACGACCACTAGGAACATTTTCCCGTGCAATGGGCCGGCTAGGTCGATGTGAATTCTGGACCACGGAGCGCTGGCGCTTTCCCACTTAGTAGGGGTGGCAACAGGAGGAGCTGGACGGGATTCCTGGCAGGGATTGCAGGAGCTTACCCATCTGATGATGTCCTCGTCGAGGCCCGGCCACCATACGTAGCTGCGTGCTAATGCCTTCATTCTGACGATGCCAGGGTGCCCTTCGTGCAACGCCTCCAGAACTCGGGTACGCAGTGAGGTCGGGATGACCACTCGAGTGCCCCACAGCAGACAGCCCTGCAAACTGGATAATTCCTGTAGGCGGGTCTTGAAAGGTGTAAATTTGTTTTCAACATCACCGCCCGGCCACCCCCTCATCACCCAGTCCAGTACCTGGGCGATTGTTTTGTCTGCCTTGGTTTTGGCAGCAATGTCAAGGGCAGTGATGGGGAGGTCCAATTGGGTGACCTCAAAGATAGCGTGGACCGGAGCAGGATCTTCAGCTGGAGCCGCAAGGGGCAGCGGCTGAGAGCGTCTGCGTGGGACAATGTTTTACCTGGGCGGTGTATGAGTCTATACGAGTATGCCGCTAGGAAAAGGGTCCATCTCGTCATTCTAGGAGAGAGGACTTGAGGGGTCTGTTTGTCCCCAGCTAGTAGACCCAGGAGAGGCTTATGATCCGTGACCAGCTCGAAAAAGTGGCCAAAGAGAAATTCGTGAAATTTCTTCACTGCTGCAACAGCTGCTAGAGCTTCCTTATCGATCTGGCTATAATTGTGCTCTGTTGCAGAGAGCGTCCTGGAGAAAAAAGCGATGGGAGCCTCGGAGCCATTGGGGAGCCTGTGGCTTAATACTGCCCCAATTCCAAAAGGGGATGCGTCTGCTGCTAGCACTAATGGAAGGTTGGGGTCGAACGGAATAAGGACCGCCTCTGACGTGAGTAGTGATTTGACGGCGCGAAAGCGGAGTCTTCTTTGTGACCCCAGTGCCAAGGCGATTTTTATCCAACAGTCTGTGCAGGGGTTCTGCCACTGATGCTTTATGGGGCAGGAAGGACGCGTAAAGTTCAATAGCCCCAAGAAGGCTTGCAGTTCAGTTTTGGAGGTTGGAGTGGGTGCCTCGTGAATTGCCTTAACCTTGGACTCCAGGGGGTGAATGCCTGAGGCGTCAATTTTATAACCCAGAAAGTCCACCTGTCTAGTGGCAATGGCACATTTTTCTTTTTTTAATTTGAGGCCATGCTGTCTGAACCTCTCTAACACTGCTCGAACTCTCTGGAAGAGTTGGGGTCTGTCCCTGGCCGAGACTAAGATGTCGTCAAGTAGGGTACTACACCAGGGAGGCCCTGCAAAATCCGGCTCCATGAGGGATTGAAAAATGCCTGGGGCAACACTTACGCCAAATTGGAGACGCTTGCACCGGAAAGCACCCCTGTGGGTGACAATGGTCTGGAGTTCCGCTGTTTGGCTGTCAACAGGGAACTGTTGATACCGCTTGAGACATGTCCAATTTGGCAAAAATGCTGCCAGGTTCAAAAGTGTGTAATAAATGCTGAATGACGGGCACTGGGTAAGCGCTAACTTGTAAAAACTTATTAATTGTGGTCTTGTAGTCCGAGCAAATTCTCAGGCTACCGTCTTTTTTGAGGGGTGTGACAATGGGCGTCTCCCATTTGGCGAAATCTGTTGGCTCAATGACCCCTTGTTTTAATAATTTATCCAATTCTGCATTTAGTTTTGGCCGAATAGCGAATGGGACTCTACGCGGTTTTAGCCTGATTGGGACTGCCTGGGGGTCGACTGAGAATGAGATAGGGGTACCTTTATAACACCCCAGCTCATCGCTGAATACATCTGAGTAATCAGTGAATAAGGAGTCAGTGTCAGAGGTTGAGACAGCATGGACTCCTGTTAGCCCTAGGCCGAGATGGGGAAACCAATCGAGCCCCAAGAGTGTGGGGAGATTGCCGTTAACTACCACTAGAGGTAGGTGACCTTTGAAAGCTTTAAAATTGACAAGGAACTTGCCTCTGCCGATTACAGGAATGACCTTCCCCTGGTAGTCCTTCAGGCTAAACTGGCACTTCTGGAGCTGGCTTGTTGATAGACTGGGCTGTAGCCTCTTGAGGGTGCTCCACGAGATAATTGAGAGCGCTGACCCTGTGTCAACCTCCATGCGACACGGTTTACCTTCTAACAAAACGGAGAGAGAGATTTTACTAATGGTATGGCAAGTGTGCTTGGCATGGTGGTGAGTGCGACAGTTCAATACTTGCCTCTGAGGTCCAGAATGTGAGAAGGAAGGGTGCCTTTGTGCCGAGTTTTGAGAGGCTTGACAGACTCTCGCGATGTGCCCCCTTTTGTGGCAGATGTTGCAGGTGGCTCCTTTGAATTTGCAGGCGGCCCTCAGATGAGATCCACCACAGGATAGGCACAGGGTGATGTGTTTGGGTGGACTGATGCTTTCTTGCTTGGCTCCTACCTGCGGATGCCTGGCGTTGGTGAGGCGGTGGATGTCGGTTTCATCACTAGGGGCTTCCTCTACTACCACCTCCTCGGAGTGGACTGGAACTGTCGTTAGCTTGGAAGTTGGACCATGGATTTCGGTGGCTGAGTGTGCTGCCAGTTCTGCTGCCAGGGCCTCCTCGACGGCTTGTGCGAGGTTGAGGTCCTTCTTAGCGAGTAGGCGCCTTTGGAGGTGGAGATCCTTGACCCCGCAGACTAGTTGATCGAGGAGCATGTCCTCCAGGTAGGTTCCAAACCCACAATGGAGTGCTGCGGTCCTGAGGGCGGCCATGTACTGGTTGATGGTCTCTTTGTCTGATTGCTTCCTCATACGGAAGGTGAATCGCCTGGCAATCTGTGAAGGTCTGGGAGAATAGTGGTTAGTAAGGATTTCTAACAGTTCAGACCATGGAACGTTTTTTAACTCACGTGGAGCCACGAGTGCTGTGGCAGTGTCAAAGACGATGGCTCCACAGTAGATCAGGAAATATGATTTTTTCGGTGCTCCCTGCATCAGCCAGCCCAATTGCGTCGATGTAATGGTTAAAGCGGTTCTTGTATGACTCCCACTTCTCCTCATCCGGTTTGAACGCTGGGAAGACTGGATTGGAATTCATAGTGAGGAAATCGGTTGTACAATCTGTGGAAAAAATCTCTCTGGGGCAGCAGCAGAAGGTTTCTAGTGCCTGTGGCAGGCAAGTGATTTCAGCTCTGGAGAGGCTTTTCACAATCCTCTCTCTCTCTCTGGGCTAAACACGAGGTTAGGCTGCCGGCCGTTGGCAGCGTTTTGAAATCTCGCACCTGCGTGGCGTCAGTGATTTGACTTACAGCACCGCGCTGTACTTTTTAGGTTTGAAATTCAAATGACAGCCGTTTGAATTTTGCGCCTAAAGAACGGCTGCGGCTCGCAGCGCTTCACTTTTCCTGTAGCTAGGCTAACAAGCGGCTACAGACGCTTCTCACTTTCGTTGCCGGCTGACCGCTTTCTCTGGCTGCGGATCAGCGTCGCTTCGCTTGCTTGCTGACCGCTTTCTCTGGCGGCGGATCAGCGTTCGCTCTCGCTGCTTGCTGACCGCTCTCTGGCTGCGGATCAGCGTTGCTCTTATCGCCGACCGATCGTTCTCTCTGGCTGCGGATCGGCGGCTAGTGATTCAGCGGTTGCATTGTGCTTCTGGTAGCCATCCCACCTTCGTCGCCAGTGTTAAGTTTGGGTAATGAGAGGCTGAACCAGAGCATGAGTGCAACAAATACTTTATTATAACAATAAAGGACTGACCGTGCTTGCCAAGCCTGGAACTGGCCCGCAGCGATCAGCAACTGGTTGGACCCCGCAGCCTGCTTTTATAGCTGGCTGCTGGGGAGAACCAACCAATGAGCGAGGGGGGAAAACCGCTCCCGCAATGTGAACGGACCTGAGTGGGAACTCCTAGAGTTCCAGGGACATAACAACATGGTAACAGGTTAGCCAATAGGAACTGTTTGGTGACTAAGAAATAGCACCTGTTGTTAGCAATGTTAGATGGCTCGGAGCCTGGGTGTGGCTTAGGGAAAAATTGGTCTGTATAAATACAGAGCTTCTATAGCTTCTGTAAATATGACTTCTGGATTCTGAGTTCTGCTGCATGGGTATTGTATACATGCATCATACTGTAAAAGAAATTTCTTCTATAAATGAATCCTGCTGAATTATTTACTTGTGTGCTGGTTGGATTTCTGCAAACTCTGATAGGTTATGGGCCCAGAGCACACTAAGCACACAGTAAATCTGAACTGTAATTAAGCTGAGGGACAGCCTGTGTTAAAAGGAAAAGAGAACAAGGTTGAGAAGGCTTGCAGGATGGCTGTTGAGTTCAAGAAGAGCTCTCTGCCTCGATTGGGACAGAAAAATTACATTGTTTGGGCTGCAAAATTTGAATGCTTCCTGAAGGCTAAGGAGTTCTGGGATATTGTTATTAATCCACCCCAGGCACCATTAGCAACAGCAGATCAGAAGAAGTATGATAAGGCACTGGCCTACATCATCTTAAGTTTAGAAGATAAGTTTAGAAGAATTCTTGAATGTAGCGGATTTAAAGACTGCGAATGAGGTTTGGCTGAAATTGAGAAGTGTGCATGTGAATGCATCAGCATGCCATATTGTGAATTATTGAGACAATTGTGCAGAGCCAGGCTGCAGCCACAAGTGAGTGTGGAGCAGCATTTGTTGCACATGCAGACTTTATTTATTGAGTTGGAACAGAATGGAATGCAGATTCCTGAATCTCAGAAGGTGCTATTGATGTTAAATAGTCTTTTAAAAAAAATAATTTTTATTAAACAATTTTTCTTATATACAACATCATTTCCATTCATTACAACGGATTTGTAACAATATACATACTTTTACATAAATCTTAACTATCTATACAGAATACATACTTTTACATAAATTTTAACTATCTATGCACTTGTCTATATTGCTTAATCTATCTTTGTCCACTATATCTTTTACCTTATTATCTTATTGTTTTCTTCTCTATTCAACTCTATATCTATTATTTAGCCAATCATATAGTACATTCCACATCAAATAATAATCCATTTGCTCTCTTTCCTTATCTCCATGGTCAACTTATCCATCTCGACACACGCTAGTATTTTTCTTATCACATATGCCTCTGGTGGAATACTATCATTTTTCCAATTCTGTGCATAAGTTATTCTTGCTGCTGTTAATAAAGGTAGCATTAAATACTCTTCGTTGTTATCATACTTTTCCATTATTATACCTAATAGAAAAGTCTCCGGTCTTAATTCAACTTGCTGTTTAATTGTTTCTTCTATCCATTCTTTGTCCTTATCCAATATTTTCTTGCTACAGGGCATGTCCACCACACATGGTAATATGTTCCTTGCTTTTGTTTGCATTTCCAACATTTGGATGATCTGTTTGAGAACATTTTTGCTAATCTAGCAGGTGGCAAGTGCCACCTGTAGAACATTTTGTACAAATTTTCTCTATATGATGCTGACATTGTCAATTTATAATTCTTACCCCACATTTTTTTCCCATTTCTCCAATGTTATCATGTAGCCAAAAAATTTTGCCCAAACAATCCTTGTTTCTTTAACCCTTTCCTCTTCCATCTTTTTTTAAAATAAACTTTATTAATCTTTTATAACTTTAAAAACAAACTAAAAGTGTACATATCTTGACATTAACAGTTTGTGGCATTCATCTTATACTACTATTTTGTGCATTATTTACAAATATATACAATTTATACAGAATGTAAGAATTTAATCTATATATTGCTTATCATTAATCTTTCCAACTTCTGTCTATCTTAGCTCAATCCAGTCATACCAATTTTCTCAAATCCTACAATACTCAGACTCCTCTTTCTCTTGTAACATCAGGGTTAATTTATCTATCTCAGCGCAAGTCATTATTTTTTTTGAATAATCAATTCATCTGGTGGTACAGTTTTATGCTTCCAACACTGGGCATAAACAATTCTAGCTGCCGTTAAGATATATAACACTATATATATTTCTCCTATATGGTTTTCAATATGGCTGTGCACATGGATGCTGTGGCTAACCACTCCTTCTTTCAGTGTATGGTGTGTATGATTCTGTGTGTGTTTTGGATCCTTTCCTTGATTAAATCCTGTGGGGCAAAGAGCATCTTATAGTCAGCAAGCCTTGTTACAAATTGGACTGAAATGTGAAAAGGTATTATGGATGATTTTATACATTCTCATAACATACCAAAGGAAGCAGCTAGGTCCCTGGGGGAGCCATGGATCACTATCCCCGTAGGAAGGAGGAAGAGGAAGAAAAAGAAGAACAGGAAGAGGAAGAGAGGATGCCATGCTGGGGTTTTCTTTAAGTTAAGCTTCCACACAAGCCTTCAATTCTAAGTATATTTCTTACCAATGCAAGATCTCTGACTAACAAAATGGATGAACGAAGGCTACAGATTGCAAAGACTACATACATCAAGAACTACTGTGTTTTGCTAATCACAGAAACTTGGCTTCATTCACTCATTCCAGATGCAGCTGTTGAGCTGGAACATAGCTCACCGGCAGGACAGGAGTAGAGATTTTGGCAAGATCAAAGGGGGAGGTTTAAGCCTTTATGTGAACAAAAGCTGGCGATTCAATACAATGACTGTAGACAGCCACTGCTCCATGGATCTGGAGTATATGACTCTTAAATGTAGACCCATATATCTTTCACAGGAATTCACTGTGGTTTTGATTACTGCAGTCTATGTCCCACCTGATGCCAATACTACTATAGCTTTGGGATTCTTGTATAACAGTATTAGTAATCAGCAGAATAAATATCCTGAAGCTGTGCATATTATAGCGGGGGACTTTAATCAAGCTGATTTAAAAGAAGTGCTCCCTAAATTCTATCAGCATGTTAAGTGTGCTACTAGAGGAACAAACATATTGGACAAAGTATATACCAACATCAAACATGCTATAAGGTTATACAATTACCACATTCGAGACAATCAGACCATATGTCACTGCTTTTAGCACCAGCATACATCCCTCTTAGGAGATGGGCTCTGCCTATAATAAAGACAGTGAAATCTTGGCCAGAAAATGCTTCCCAACAGCTTCAGGATTGTTTTGAGAACACAGATTGGGACATCTTTTACCACCCTGACCTAGAGGTGCGCACTGAAACTGTTCTGTGCTATATCAAACACTGCACAGATACTATCACTGTGGGTAAATGTATTAGGATCTATCCCAATCAGAAACCCTGGATGACCAAGGAAGTCCAATGCCTAAAGGCCCAGTGATGGGGCAAGATACAATGTTGCCAGAGCTAATCTGAAGAAAGGTATTTGGAAGGCCAAGATTGATTATAAGAGGAAGACTGAGTATAATTTTTATAGCAATAATATGAGGCAGGTGTGGCAAGGGATTCAACAAATTACAACTGTCAACCAACCAATGTCATCCCTGTTGAAGGGGATGCTTCATTGGCAGAGAAACGGAATAATTTCTTTGCTCGCTTTGAAGTGGAGACATCAGAGACAGATAAAATACAACTACCAGCCAAATGTAGCCCCCACCTCATTGTGGAGGAACAGGAGGTGAGGAGCATTCTGAGGGCTGTGGGCCCTAGAAAGGCTGCTGGTCCTGACGGTATCTCTGGCCAAGTACTTAAAGACTGTGCTGATCAGTTGGCTGGAGTCTTTACCAGGATCTTCAATCGGTCTTTATCCCAGTCCACTATTCCATCTTGTTTGAAGGCTTCCACCATTGTTCCGCTACAAAAGAATTTCCCTATCAATAACCTCAACAATTACAGACCAGTGGCACTCACTTCTATCATCATGAAGTGCTTTGAGAAATTGGTCTGCCAGCACATTATTTTTGGTCTTTTGCATACATTTGATAAACACCAGTTTGCATGCAGAAAAAATGGATCTACAGAGGATGCTATAGCCATCACTCTTCACACTACTCTGACTCATCTAGAACGGGGGGCTATGTGAGGATGCTTTTTGTGGATTTTAGTTCTGCGTTTAACACAATTCTTCCACATAGACTAGTGTCTAAACTTCTGGACCATGGGCTTTCTAATTCAATCTGCCTTTGGATTATGGATTTCCTGTCTGGACACTCACAGAGGGTCAGATTAAGTAATCATACCTCTTCTGCCCTTATTCTTAACACTGGTATTCCACAGGGTTGCATGTTGAGTCCCTTACTCTATACTCTTTATGTACATGACTGCATTCCCACTCATGCTATAATACTATTGCTAAATTTGCAGATGATGCAACAGTGGTGAGACTTATCTCTGGGGGGGGGGATGAGTCTGCCTACCAAGATGGACCAGTTTCTTTCGTGGTGTGGAGACAATAACTTGGTCCTCAACACCAATAAGACCCAGGAATTTATAGTGGATTATAGAAGGAACAGATCAGACATCCAGCCCTTGCTTATCAATGGAGACCGACTGGAGCAAGTGGCCAGTTTTAAGTTTCTGGGTATTACCCTAAAAGAGGACCTGACCCTGGGGTGCACACATTGCATCTCTGGTCAAAAGGGCCCAGCAGAAATTATACTACCCGAGACTTCTCAGAAAACAACTGAATGAAAAACTGCTAGTGACCTTCTACCGCTGCACCATAGAGACCATTTTAACATACTGTACTTCTGTATGGTTTGCCAATTTCACAGTGGCAGATAGGAAAGCACTCTAGAGGGTTAATGTCATTGCCCAGAAGATCATTGGTTGCCCTCTCCCCTCTTTGGAAGAGCTTTATAGCTCCTGCTGCCTTAAGAAGGTTCACAATATTCTCAAAGATCCATCTCATCCTGGGAACCTTGTTTTGAACTATTACCATATGGCAGACGGTACAGAATAATAAAAACAAGGACAAATAGGCTGAAAAACAGCTTCTATGCCAGGGCAGTAGCTTTTTTTGAATTCTGCTGTATAGTGCAGTGTTGGTGTGGTGTTGGGAATTTCTGGTTCAATGTGTGAAGGGTGAAGGATGTGTGTTTGTGTTTATTTTCATGGTCATGGTCATGATGTGCACTGAAGATAGTGTTTGATTTCATTGTATGAGGTGCAATGATAATAAAGTAAACTAAACTAAACTAATTCTTTTTAAATATCCCCAGCAAGAATAGTTCTGGTTCCAGTTCTATTTGTTTATCAGTGATCTCTTGTAGCCATTTTTTAAATTTTTAGCCAGTATTTTTGATTCTCCAAGCAGGACCACCACATGTGGTAGAATGTACCCTCTTTCTTCTTACATTTCCAACATGCTGGATTCATGTTGGGATATATTTTCACCAATCTCGAAAGGGGCAGATACCATCTGTAAAACATCTTACAGATGTTCTCTTTATATGCAGCCAATTTTGTTAATTTATAATTTTGGTTCCAAATGCCTTCCCGTTCTGTCAAATTTATATTATGTCCAGTGTTTTGTGCCCAGGCTATAATGCATCTCTTAACCACCTCTTCTTCCAGTTCTACATCCAACAAATACTTATACATTTTTGTAATTTTTTTTTATCTGGGGCTGTTAGAATTTTATCCAATTGTTGTAATTTCAGATATTTTCAAAAATCTTTTATATCTTTTTAATACCTATTTTGTAGCTGAAAGAATATCCTCTTCCATGTTATAATCCAACAAATAATTATATAATTTTTTAATCAATTTCCCCTCTGGACCTTGTAGAATCTTATCTAATTGCAATAGTTCTCTACATACCCATGTTTTTCTGTATCTTTCTTGAATCTTGCTTGTATCTGTATTTACATATACATCCTCTACCTCAATTCCTTGCTCTTTTAATTCTAGTTTTGTTTTTAATATCCCTTGCTCATTTAAGATGTCCTTATACCTTACTATTTTATCAAGATTTAACACATTTGGGTAAATTGATGCTTCCATAGTTGATAACGAGATTGGAATTTTGTCATAATGATTTCTTTAAATCTTCACAAATTAATAGCAATGCATTTTTTTATTTGGTGTCTTTGGAAATAACTATGAGTCTCGTTTTTCCCATCCCATAAAAATGTGTGCCACCTGAATTGTAAGTTGTGTTCTTCAATTGTCAATATTTTTTAATTTTTCGACAGTACCCAAACTTTGATTCATGTAAGGGCTGTATAATATAGCTCCCAATCTGGTAGAGCAAAACCCCCTCTCTTTCCACTATGCTGTAACAATTTTAACTTTATTCACAGTTTTTCCCAAGCCAAATAAACTTTGATATTAATTTATTTAAATCTTCAAAAAAAAAATTCTAACTTTATCAGTGTCATTTGGAACAGAAACAGAATTTTTGGCAATATGTTCATTTTTATTATGGCAATTTGTCCTATCAGTGAGAGTTGTAAATTATTCCACTTATCCAAATCTGTCTTAATTTTTGTTATCAATTTTGTATAATTATCTTCTTTAATAGATATACTTTTCATTGTAAGCCAAACATCTAAATATCTAACTTTTTTAACATTTTGCATTTCCAATTTTTCTTCCAGTTCTTTGATCTGTTTCTTAGTAAGAATTTTTGTTATAATCTTTGTCTTGTTTTTATTTATTTTAAGACTTGCCACTTTTCCAAATTCTTCTATTTTCTGAATTGTATTAAGTAGTCTTGATGAAACATGGGACATTATTTAAGCTGTTTTTGAGTACAAACCAGAACAGGATTTATGAATGGAAGCCCTTAAAGCATTTTTGTTTTCTGAAGAAATCAAGTGCTATTTTTAAAAAGACCATGAGGAGACATTCCTGAGGTGGGTGTCCAAGGACCAGAGAGAGAAAAGCAACAGATAGGATGTCTGCAGAGATTGGATTACAACCTAGCAAAGTTTTTCCAAATAATAAGAAACAGGACAACAACAATGGAGGTGTTTCATATGTGGTGATAAGAATCATTTGAAGAAAAACTGTTTGCAAGGAAGAAAAATAAAAAATGGACAAGCTGCTGTTGCAAAAGTTAACTGTTGTATTAGCAGAGACAAATAGTTAATTGACAGTGGGGCTAGTCAAACAATTGTTAATAATTCAAAATTGTTTTTCAGAATGGATCCAGCTGGAGGAGATGCAGTAGCCTTAGCATATGGCCAGAAACCTAACGTCACAGCAAAAGGCAGTGTGCTGATTCCATGCTTGAAGGAAAAGTTTAGTAACATATTATATGTGCCTGAAATGGAGTATAATTTACTGTGTGTCCTGAGTCTAGACCAAAAAGGGGTTTACTTTGAGACCACATTTGTAAATGGGAAATGTCTCATAAAAAAGAATGGAAGTGTATGTGCACAGGGCATACAACAGAATAACCTTTATGCATTGCAGGGAAAAAAAGTATGCCCAAGCATTTGGAAATGTACCCAAACATTTGGAAATGTGGCACAACATGATTCATGTGTTCATCTCTTGCATAGAAAGCTTGGCCCTGCCAGCTTCAGAGTTTTGCAAAAGATGCAATGGTTCGGAGAAGGGTTAAACTTAAAAGGGTGTGAGGCATATTTGGACTGTGCAGTATGTACATCATCAAAGTCCAAGGAATTCCCAGTAAGCAAAAGTAGCACAAGGCAAACAACAAGAGCTCTAGAGCTGGTACATGCAGATTTGGTTGGGCCAATGCAAGCCAGTTTGGGAGAAAACAAAGTGTGCGCTGGTCATGGTAGATGATTACAGCAGGTTTGGGTTCTACTATTTACTAAAGAGTAAAATAGAGGTGCTACAGAAATTTAAGCAACGGGTAAGCTTCATGGAAAGATATGTCAGCTGCCAACTGACAGAGGTCAGCAAGTTTTCAAAAGTGGTTGAGACAGTTAGGAATAAAACACAGATGCACTAATAAGCAGCTGAGCTTGGTGTAGCTGAGAAGCAGAATGGAGTCTTACAAACCATGAAGGATTCAATGTTGGAGGATTCTGGTCTGAACAGATCATATAGGGGTGAAGCCATGTTGACTGCTAATTATTTAATCAATAGGCTGTGGAGTTTATCTATTAATAATACTCCATATGCAGTATTATATGGGAAAAAGCCATCTCTGTCACATTTAAGGGTGTTTGGAAGCAATGCATAGGTGTATATTTCAAAATCAATCAGGAGAAAAGATCAACCAAAGGCTAAAATGCTCCGGTTTACAGGCTATGAGCTTGGCTCAAAGAGCTATCACTTTAGCAATGAGTGGCAGCAAGAGAGGCAGCACAAGAATAGTGATTTCAAGGTCTGCTAGCTTTGCAGAGCAAAATTGGAACAGAATTGATGCCAATTTTTGGAATGATCCACTTAGTGATGGTGACCCACTTATTGACGGTAACTCATTTAGTGATGGTGTCAGTGTTCAGGGAGGAGAAACTGAAAAAGAACTAGAAAAGGAATCAGGAGAAGATGATTACTTGGATATGAAGCAAGAGATGCAAGAGCAGTCAATGCCACACAGGTCAGAGCAACGGAACAAAGTGATTCCACCTGACAGGTATTTTGCTAGTGAAGTAAATGTGTGTAATGTATGGTATGAGCCAAGGAACTATAAGGAAGTATTGGCATTACCCAAAATTGAACAATTAAAGAGGAAAGAAACCATGAACAAAGAAATGAAATCCATGGGGGAACATAAAGTGTTCACATCTATGACTTTGCCACAAGGTTGCAGAGCTGTAGGATGTAAATGGGTATACAAAAATGAAGTACTACCTGCCTTCCGGTTTGTCAGGCTTCGGAGGCAGCAGGAATTCGTGTTTGTGCGCGATCCCTGTTGCGCTCGCTGCTGGAGTGCCTTCGATCCAACTGGATTAGGAGGCTATAGTTATCCTGTAGGGATAACTGAAGAGAGGGGAGATCCGGGCAGGGGTCGGGGGATATCGCACCCCCGTTTCCCAGCCGCCTTAACTCCCTTTTCCAAAGGTGGTGGAGTGACGGTCAGCAATGGCCGTCACAAAGAACCTCTCAGCTGGACAAGTTGTGTGCAGGAGGAAGTGAAGACAGAGAAAGCTTTTGGCTGAACCGGAACGACAATTAACATCTGAATACCCTGGAACTTTGGCCTTTTAAGTGATATATTGTTTCCCAGAAGATCGTTAAGCTGTGGTGGAAAGTAAAGGGAAAGTTTTTTTTTCTCCTCACTTTCCTTCCCATGGAGACAGCAGATGGAAATCGGAAATACCCGCTTTGGCAGCAGAAGGTATTAACTTTCAAAATTGAAGCCAAGGGGACATTAGATTTCTAAACACTGATATTTAAAAATTAAAATCTTTTTGCTTTAAGTAGGAAGGAAGAGAGGTAAATGATTTATACTAACGTTTGTTGAAGGAGACTGCCTGGAGTTTTATAAGATTAGAGATTAAATCACAATAAAACTTCCAAAAAATACCTTGGAATTGTGTAATTGAATTCTGCCCCAGGAAGAGAAAGTAGAAAAAGTGAAACAGACTGTGCTGATTGCACTGATTTTGATTGCTTGATGACTTTGGGACCTTAACTATCGTTTGAAAGACTAAGAAAACATTTGGATTGTTTAAAAAAAATTTTTTTTCTTTCACAATGGTATCTGTTGAAGAACTGAAAATGCAATTTGAAAAATTAAGAGAAGAGGAAGAAGAAGGCAAGGGTTCTTTTGGACCTATTCTTTGCTTTTTAGAAATGCAACAAGAAAAAGGCTGGGATGATGAAGAAGAAGCCATCTTTAATGGACATATGATTTTTAAAAAGGGTAAAAAGGAGAAGAAAATGAAGAATTTAAGTTCTAAAAAAACAACCAAGAAAGGGAAAAGTAAGGTGAAAAATCGATATAATGACAGAAAGCAACAGAAAAGAGGAATACAACAGAGAGGGGAGATTAAAAGGCTGGAGATTGGGGGGGGGAGGGTAAAAGGTTAGATTTGACAAGGAAGGAAGGGAAAAAGTGAAGGGAAGTTATAAAGGCTTAAAACAAGATGCTAATAAACAGGTTTTTTTCAGAGATAAAGGGTAAAACATAATCTAAAAAGAGATTCTGCAAAAGTACACAAGATTGTATTTTAGTATTTGTATTTGAAATATGTGTTAATAGAATATTGTAGGGAATGTGTAATTAATGTGTAATTAGTTTAATTAACTAATATGTTATGGAACATTATTTTTAATATACTATAAGATCATTATGTTTCATATTTTAAAATGTTATGTAGAATGTACTAAGCAGAATCAGAATAGAAACTATGTATTATTTTAAGTGTTAAATTTGGGGGGAAAATAGAAAGGTGCCATACTTCAACCAGTGATTACAGGAAAAAGTTTGTGTTAAAGAGAAAGATAAATGGATAATTGAAAAAGAACGGACAAAAGATACAAGTATAATGATTTAAATTGAGATTAAATAAATAAAATAGAATTAAGAGAGTGAAAAGAGGGGAAGATATATGGAAAATATAGAATTTTAAATAAGATATGAAATAGTATATAAGGTGAGCATGAATTTGATTTATGTCTGTACAAAAGTTATAACCGGGGTTAAGCCGCTTTCTAAAAAGAAGTTTTATGTTTTTATGTTATGTATTTTGTTAGTTTATGTTTGTTTATTGAGGAGTAATAATGTTGGATAAGAACATATGAAATAGTAATAATATGAAATATAGTAATATGAAATACATGAAAGTATAAGTTAAATGAATAAAATTGAACAGAAATAAAGGAAGAAACAGTGAGAAGTTGGAAAAGAGTAATAAGATATGAAGTTGAATATATAAGATGCATATTAAATTGTGTGTGGAAACGTGATAATTTAGAACTATGTTTTACTTAAATGAGATGTCTTATTTGTTTTGTTAAGCAGTTTTTAGAAAAAGATGTTCTATGTTCTTATGTTTTATGTTTTGTTTGTGTGTGTATTCCCTTTGAAAATTAATAAAATTTGTAAAAAAAAAAATGAAGTACTACCCAACAATGAGGTACAATATAAAGCAGGATTAGTGGCACAAGGTTTTTCACAGAGGAATAATGGGCACTATGATGAGGTATTCATACCAACAGTGAAAGCATAAGGTTAGCACTAGCATTGGCAGCGGCACATGACCATAAAATTTGGCATTTTGATAAAGCTACTGCATTCCTCAAGGCAGAATTTTACATGGTTACATGAGGAAGAAATTTACATGGTTCAAGAACCAGGCTATGAAAGTAAAAACCTTAACCCTGTGTATAAATTGAACAAGGCCATTTCTGGACTGAAGTAGTCAGCCAGGAATTGGAATATCTGTTTAGATACAGCATTGAAGAGTCTTGGATTCAAGAGTTGTAAGGCTAATGGTTACATATGTACTGGAAGGTGGGGATTGTAAATTGTTAGCATTTGTGGATGATCTTTATTTCATTGCAAAGAATTTGTCACAGAAAAAGATTTGCTAATCAATTAGATGAAAAAAATTGAAATAAAGATTTGGGTTAAATACCATATTATCATGGTGTAGAGATATAAAAAACTGAGAAAGATGATTATGTTTTCAGTCAAAGAAGAAAAATTGTACAGCTGTTGGAGAGATACAACACGAAGCATTGTAATTCTGTTCCAACACTTATGAACACAGATTTTCATAACAGTTTGAGTGAGGACAAAAATGATCAAGCCATTGAATAGAGTGCACTATGGGAAGAATATTATTTATCTCAGCCACTATATGGACAGCTCAGCAGATGAGGCAACAAATACAGAAGTTTCAAAGAAACAATAGAAGTTTATTCTGTCACAGCTGAAATACCAACATGAAGCAGCAAACAATCACAAATAAAGACAGCACATTTTATTCCCTCTGGTAACTGCTGCCCCATTCCTCGTATCTGGCAGCCAAGTCCCCCCAAGGAAATCAACATCCCGTACTTTGCCACAGCCCCACACCTGAAATATGCCCATCACCAGTTCATGTCTAAAGGAGTGCCTCTTATCACCCTCCACCAGTCCACATGAACAGATGCTTGTTGCTCATTTGCATAGGCATCAGCTCCCCTGCCCAACAGGATCCTTTCAGCTGTAGCTCGACCAGCTGGGCGTTGCATCGTGATCACTGTCCGCTGATGCATATTGCGAGCTCCCACAACTGCTGAGATGTATGATGCAGGCTGGCAAGTCCATAATGGCTTGTAAATCATGGCTGGCAAGTTTATGGCAGGCACACATGGTGCAGGTAGTGGTGTTGAGCTTCGGCCTGAACTGAGCATGACAATTTGGTTTTATGTCTATTCCAATCATGAAGGGAGGAGTGTCAATGTGTAAGAGTTCATGAATTGGAATAGACATGGTAACAGGTCAGTCAACAGGAACTGTTTGGTGACTAAGAAACAGCACCTGTTGTAAGCAATGTCAGATGGTTTGGAGCTTGGGTGTGGTTTAGGGAAAAACTGGTCTGTATAAATATAGAGCTTCTATAGCTTTCGCGATTATGACTTCTGGATTCTGAGTTCTAGTTCTGACTTCTCCTGCATGGCTATTGTATACATGCATCATACTGTATATTATTGTACATAAACAAGTTTCTTCTATAAATGAATTCTGCTGAATTATTTACTTGAGTGCTGGTTGAATTGCTGTAAACTCTGTTAAATCTCTATCTCTTCATATCTTATAATGAAGAGTACACTATGAAAAGTCAAACTCTTAAAATGTAAATTACTAGATCTTAATATAAAAGCCAAATTTGATGAACTTACATGGTTCCACACTCTTGTAATTTATTGATGGATTAAATTGTGAAATTTCCCAAATCTTAGCAGTCAAGATTATGGAAATGTTCTGCTTGATATTGGTACAGAATGGATGCTAACATATACATTTGACAAAGCAAAAGCCAAATCATTTTTCTTTCAAAAATGTTTGTACTTTTTTAATTTTTTTATTTATTTGTCAGAATGTACAAGATAACAAGTATGAACATAAACATGAACAAAGGAAGTAAATACAGATAAATGGGGACAGTAGGACAGGGATGGTAAATACCCTGGTATGCTTATGCACGTCCCTTTAAGAACCTTTTAAGAATGGGATCAGGTCTATGGTAGACAGTTTGAGATTAAAGCTGTGAGGGTTTGAGACTGTAAAAATAGAGTTGGGAAGAGCATTCCAGGCATTGACCACTCTATTGCTGAAGGCCTATTTTCTGCAATGATTTTGCAGTGGTTTACCTTGAGTTTGTATTGATTTTTTGCCCATGTATTATTGTGGTTGAAGCTGAAGAAGACACTGACAGGCAAGACATTGTAATAAACAATTTTGTGTACTATGCTTAGATCACAGGTGGTGCAGTTCCAGATTTTCCAAGCCCAAAATTTCAAGCCTGGAGGCATAGGGAATTCTGTTGTGAGTAGAGAAGTGGAGTACTCTTCTCAAGAAATACCCCTGAACCAGTTCAAACATGTCCAATATACAGTGTGGGTTCCAGGCGGATGAGCTGTATTCAAGAATTGGTCTGGCAATGGTTTGCCAAGTTAGCAATTCAATGTTACTGGAGAAGAAGCTTCATGTGATGACCTGGGGCATGGCACAAAGGCAAAACAATCAGATAATCAGTAAGAGTCCCTTTATTAGCTCCAACTTTGCCCCCAATGTCCAGGTGGCTGAAGAAAAACTCTCCCAGGAACAGCCTTTGACTCTAGAGAATTAAGTACAAAACATGGTCAACACAAACTGTAACTTTAAGTCCAATCAAACCAAACTGAGGTAATTAGTTTGGCAGGGCAGGAGCAAGAATTCCAGACATGCAGGCAAGGCAAAACTCACATGGTTGGCAAGACACCAGGAACACAGATAAACAATGACAACACAGGATGGCTAATAAAGGGAATCAGGTCCCTTTCCTCCCCCCATAAGCCACACAATCCACATTACTCTTTTCTCCGCTCCTCCCTGCATGCCCTAGGATGAAGAAGGGGTGGGCCTGGGTCTTCCTCTGAACTCCCTCTCCCTTGTTCTATCTCTCCCCTGCTCTGCCCATCAGGACGTTGCCCTTCCCCAGCCTCCTCCACAGCCAATGGAGCCACACTTCCATACCCTGTGAGCTGTTCGGCTTCCTCCTCAGATTCAGACTCTGTCAGGGGCATAGCACTTTGCAAAATAAGGTTAGTAACTCTTAATGCCTTTTTGGCAATGCTGTTTCAGTTAGCTCTGGGGATTAGATTGGTTGAGATGAGTGCTCCTAGGTCCTTGACAGAGTGAGGGTCATCTACAAGATTGTTTCTGCCCAACTTGTAATTGGTTTTCTGATTTTTATTGCCATTTGTTAGTTGAAATTTGGAGTTGCCAATTATGTGACCATTCTGACATATAGTCAAGGTCGCTTTGTAGGGCAGCAGCATTGTCAGTGGTGTTAAACAATTTTACCTCATTGGCAAAGAGGATGCAGCTGCTTTTAATATGATTGCATAGGTCATTGATGTAAAGCAGAAAGAGCATGGGTCCTAAAATACTGCCTTGGGGGAGACCAATGTTAACTGGTGTTGGTTTAATAGGGCCCTCCCTATTTTGACTATTTGTTGCCTCTGTGACAGGAATGTGGCTATCCACTTGTGCAGGGATCTGGAGATGCTGTAAGAGCTTAGTTTCAACAGTAGTTTGCCCTGTACCACTGAATCAAAGGCTTTGCAGAAGTCTATGTAAATTGCTTTACCCTGGTCCAGATGTGTGGTCCAATGTGTCTGCAGTGAAGGAGTTGCAGATTACAGAACAAAGTTTTTATGAAATCAAACTGCTTGTTAGAGGGTGATGGATTGATTTATAATTGATTCCATGACTTTATAGGTGACACATCACAGTGAGATTGGTCTGTAATTTTCTACTAGACTAGGGCCTCCCTTTTTAAAAATAGGTATGACCATGGCTAATGACCATAAATTGGGCAAGGAGCTGGTTCTGAAAGACACCTCATAGATTGTGCATAGAGATTCAGGCAGGGCAGTGGCAAGTTTTTTCAAAAAGTAGGCACAAAATCCATCAGGGCCAATAGATAGAGATGGCTTTAGGTTATGTAGTGCCATTTCAACAATTTGTTGTGGTATGACTAGGAAAGGGGGGGCAGTAGCCATTGCTGTTGACAAAGACTGAACTGAAGTACATATTAAAGAGGTTGGCCTTAACAGCTTCATCTTTACAGTCTTCCCTGTTAGGCCCTTTTAGGGATGGGATAGTTTTTGAGTTTTCAAGTCTTATGTAGGGCATTACAAAATTATAGAAATTATTTAGGGACAGTTCATAGACAGTGGTCTCAGGAAGAGCAAGCTCCTGTGTAACATTTATCTTTTTCAGACTTAGGTACTTATTTATCCTGTTCAATTCCTGTGAAAAGAGAATTTTCCTACACTTACACTGGTTAAGTTATGAATAATCAAACCATTATTTTGTTCATTCATATTTGATTTTTTTTCATAGATAGAATAGTAGCTTCATTTATTTGCCAATCATAATTACAGCTATCAACTATATCACATTTTGCTTTTTAAAATGAAATAAAATGTTTACCTTGGGATCTTGCCAGGAATGGGGTCACTTCCAAACTTATAATAACATATCCTTAGCTGTTGTTTCTTAGTAACATGTGCAAATAGGAAGAAACACTTGGACTGTTGGGGTTTAGCCTGGCCATATGTGATTGCAGTTCAAGAACATGGGAAGAAAAATGCAGTTCCTTCTTTGTCCAGAATTCAAATCTGCTAGTGAGGTTTTATATCCAAAGGTATGTTGGAAGTATCCAGACATCTTTTGGAAAGCTATACTTTCTCTGCATGATGTCAATCAAGCATGCAAAATCCTTTTAACCCAGAGGATTTCTGACATTTTATCACGATGCTAGAAAAAAGTACTTTTATATATAAAAAAGTAAATAGCAATAACTGTAAATTGAATAAAGTCTATGAACTTGTCATATTACTAGAAAATATCTAGATTGTTGTGTGCTCCTAACTGCTTCTTTCATTATTATATTGCTTCCTTCATTAGGATATTTATATGAATTTATGTTGCATTTATATACTGTAAATAACACATGTCTGGAAAGTTTACAGGGAATTAAAACATCTTACTAGCACTGTATTACTTGTACAATATTCCTTTTCTAAACTTTTCAGATAATACCCACTAACCTGATGATTTTAAATTGCATATTTTAAATCAACAAAAGTATTTTTTTCAATGGAAAGTGAAGGGAATTAAAAAATAACTTAAATAGTTTGATGGAATATATTGAAAGTTCATGAATAATCAATGTGTGCATTTTGAAAAATAATATCCTAGTTACTGACTTTTCAAAAATAGTTCAATTGATATCAAAATGAAAGAAACATGATGTTTTTTTGAGTGTGCATTATCAATACTTCTATCACTATTTATATCCTAGTGAGCACATGTTTTTATAACAGTTTGAAACCCTTGCATGTTTCCTTAAGTATAAAAGAGTTCAGATTTTTTAACCCAGATTTAATTTAAAAAATGGATTTTTAAAATAATTATGAGTTTAAGATAGTCTTTACTCAGTGGGATATTTACCTTATTATTCATTACAGTTATGTTTCATAAAGCATAGTTATTTTACTAAATATGAAGATGTTTATTTAATTGTGTTTTTGTTGAAGATAAATAAGTATGCAGGTTTTTACCTGCATATTGCAAATCAGACTTCTGTGAACTATATGTGGACAATAGATATGATTTATTTGTTGGTTTATTTGTTCCAGCTGAAGTCTAAAAAAAAGAAAGTGGGAAATAGAAGACAATAACAATGTTGATAAAGAAGACATACACTTAAGAGTAACATTCACTGTTTTATTATAGTGAACATTGGTATCCTTCAGTCGCAAAAGACTATGGTTTCGTACTCTGAAAAGAGGTCCTAAACAGCATCTAGTGTGGCTAAAAAAGCCAATTTGAGAGTGGCAATCTCTTCCACACTGAGGACAGATACAGTCTGTCCCTTTTCCAGCCTCCAGATGTTGCTGGTTCCAGGACTGCCTCTTTGCCTCAGCCTGCCGAATGAGTATCTCTTTGAATTGGAGAAGGCCATGCTGCATCTTTAGCCTCCAAGCTGAACGATTAGAGGTCAAAGTTGCCCAGCTGTTAATGTCCATTCCCAAGGCCTTTAGATCCCTCTTACAGATATCCTTATATCACAGCTGTAGTCTCCCTCTAGGGCACTTTCCCTCCACTAATTCTCCATACAGGAGGTCTTTTGGAATCCTCCCATCAACCATCCTCACAACATGCCCAAGCCAGTGTAGACATCGCTGTTTTAATAGTATATAGTATATAGTATAGTATATATATAATAATTTAATAGTATATATGCTAGAAATTCCAGCACTTTTCAAGACTATGCTGTTTGGAACTTTGTCATGACAGGTGATGCCAAGAATATGTCGGAGACAGCGCATATGACAAACTTACAAATCTCCAGAAACAAAAGGCAGACATAATATGTCTCCAAGAAACTCATATTAAAAACAAAACAAAAACTATCTAGAACAAGCAAAATTAGGGAAATTATTTGTTTCGTTGGCAGACCAGGAAAAGAAAAAGGGATTGTGAAAGAAAAAATAAAAGCAAAACAAATCTATGCTGATGACAGTGGAAGAATATTAATGATAGAAATCAAAATCCAAAAACATTTTTTCACTAGTAACAATCTATACCCCAAACAAAAATAAAAAAGAATTCTATTGTAAAGTTCATGAAAAAAATAATAGAATCAGGACAGAAAAACATTTGTTTGGTAGGGGACTTTAATGCAGTGGTGAATCTTGATAGGGATTATAAAAGTAACAAAAGAAAAAAAAAGAGGAAAATACTACCGAAAACATTTTTTGATATGGCCCATGAGTTAAACATAAGAGATAGTTGGAGGGAGTTAAACAGGGAAGAAAATGGATATACATTCTATTCAAACCCACATCAATCACTGTCCAGAATAGATATGATTTGGATGAATAAAGAATTGGAAAATGAGGTAAAAAACATAGAAATAATGGTCAATACCTCGGCTGATCATAACCCCCTACAATTAATTTGGAAAGATTACAATAAAAAAACCCAGAAGATGGAGATTAGATATTCAGATACTAAAAAAAAAGAAAAAAAGAATACATACAACTTATTAAAAAGGAAATGGAATTCTTCCTTAGAGAAAATAATAATGGACAAACAACCCTACAAAATCTATGGGACATGATAAAAGCCTACACAAAGAGGAGTAACTATGGCCTACATAACCAGAAGAAATAAAGAAAAAAGGAAAAAACAAAATGAATTACAAGAAGAATTAAAAAGAATAGAAAAAGCTCTACAAGAGAAACCAAAAAATGATAAAAATAAAAAGGAAAGAGATTTGATTAAACACAAATTAAATTTATTAAACCAGGTAGAATATGCAAAAAGAATAAAATCAATTAGGCAGAACTTTTTTGAACAAGCAAACAAACCAGGAAGATGACTGGCTAACAAATTAAAGAAGGAAAGAGAAAAGAAATTAATACAAACATTGCAATATGACAAGGGAATCCCTAAAGCCAAACTGAGGGAAAGAAAAGGATTATACAAAATTACTATAAAAACTTATACAATAAGAATAAAATAGAGAGGGAGAAGATAAAACAATACCTAAAAGAGAAAAAATTGCCATTAATTTCAGAAGAGAATAGAAAATTATTAAACAGAATGAAAATGATAAATCATAAACAGAAAAATAACAAGATACCAGGACCAGATGGGATCCCAGAGAATTTTTATAAGATCATGTATGAAACAATGGAACTGTTGATGCTAGAGATATATAACAAAATGCTATTAGAAGCAAAATTACCAAAATCATGGGCAGAATCGTATATAACTTTGACACCGAAAGAAGGTACTGATCATTCTCAAATTCAAAATTATAGGCCAATCTCCTTGTTAGATACTGATGATAAAATATTGATGACAATAATTGGCAGATAGAATTAAAAATGTTGAATGAAATAATACATGTTTCTTCCTAAAAGACAAATTAGAAATAATATTAGGACAGTAATGGATGTACTGGAATATTATGAAGCGCATAGAGATAAATCAGCAGTGCTGATTTTTCCGGATGCGCAGAGAGCCCTTGACAATTTAAATTGAGAATTTTTCCTGCAAAAAATAATAGAGATGAAATTTGGATCAAAATTCGAAAAGATGATAGTGGGAATCTATTCTAGACAGAAAGCAAGTGTAATGGTTAATGGTGATTTTACTGAAAGATTCAATATAGAGAAAGGGGTTTGACAGAGATATCCATTGTCACCTTTGATCTTTATTCTCACAATAGAAATCTTATTAACACAAATTAGGAAGAATGAAGAAATAACAGGAGCTAATATAAGGAAGGAAGAATACAAAACACAAGCGTTCACGGATGATATTATATTCTTCATAGAAAATCCAAATGAGATTGGGAAAATCCTATTAAAAGAAATAGAAGAATATGGCACGGTAGCAGTACTCAAGATTAACAAAAATAAAACTAAAATGTTAAGTCAAATCTGAAACATTTCCACTAGGGATAACTAAAGGTGAATATACAAAGGATATTGAATGCTTAATAATACATATATTAACAGTGGTTACAATACTATATTTATTTATTGATTATTTTATTTGGTTTGTCAATTGCTTACAAGATAATAAGTATAAGTAAAACATAGTTATGAATATATGAGATAGATACCCATAGGAAAAATAAAAGAAACAATAGGACAGGGACGGTAGGCACATTGGTGCTCTTATACACGCCCCCTACTCTTAGGAAAGGGGTGAGGTCGATAGTAGACAGTCTATGGTTAAAGGTTTGGGGGTTTGGGGAAGAAACCACAGAGTCAGGTAGAGTATTCTAGACATTGACCACTCTGTTGCTATATGATTTCAGCTATATGCTCAAAACTGGAAATTAGATAGTAGTCCTACATATGATATGTTCATAAAAAAGTAATGGATTGCACAGAAATGAGCAAGCTTATAATGGAATTGCAGGAGAGGGAAGAAAAAGAATAGTATATGATATAGTGGGAAAAAAGAGTGTGCTCAAGACACAGGCTGTATAGACCTGAATCTTTGTATCTTCCATCAGCTTCTTATTAAGCCAAACCCTCTTTGTAAGTCTGGAAAATGTGGTGGCCGCTTTACCGATACGTCTATTCAGCTCGGTGTCTAAAGAAGTGCGTTGAAGATAATTGAATACAAAGTCATGGTGACTTCCAATTCTTGTGAAGAGATTGTAATACAAGGAGGTGAATCCACGTCCTGACCCATGACATGTTCTGACCCATGACATTCACTGTTTGATTATAATACTTAAAAAAGAAAAGGAGAAATTAAATTGAGTTAATTGCATTCATTTTATTTGCAGGTTGACAAGCTTTCCCCTAGTTCTAGTTCAGTTGTCTTGCTCTAGACTTCTTCAACCTTTGATGTGCAATGCAATGCTAGTAACCTATAGTTCTCTTGACAATTGTTGCTGCCAAAGTCAGCATTAGTCTAATAATAGTCTCTATAGTTCTGGGGGGATTGTGCTAACTGTTTTCTATATTTCTTAATATTAGAAGGAAAACAGACAGACAGATCAAACAGATAGTCAGAGTTGGAAGGGACCTTGTAGGTCATCAAGTCCACCACCCCCGGCCCAAGCGGAAGATCCTACACCATTTCTGACAAATGGCAGTCCAATCTCTTCTTGAAAGTCTCCAGTGATGGCGCTCCCACAACTTCTGAGGGCAAGCTGTTCCATTGGTTGATTGTTCTCACTGCCAGAAAATTTCTCCTTATTTCCAGGTTAAACCTCTCCTTGTTCAGTTTCCATCCATTATTCCTTGTCTGGCCTACAGGCGCTTTAGAAAATAGCTTGACCCTTTCCTCCCTGTGGCAGCCTCTCAAATATTGGAACACTGCTATCATGTCTCCCAGGATCCTTCTCTTTACTAGACTAGCCAAGCCCAGTTCCAGCAACTGTTCAATGTATGCTTTAGCCTCTAGTCCCCTAATCATTCTGGTTGCTCTTCTCTGTACTTTTTCTAGAGTCTCAACATCTTTTTCATAATATGGTGAACAAAACTGGATGCAGTACTGTTAGGAATATAAGTCACCTAACAGGTATTTGGGTTGGAAATATATAAACCAGGATAGACATTTTAATACTGTATCTTTTAGAAAATGCAAAACTGTAATTGGGTGTGGTTTCTCAAATGGCCATAAGATGGAGCCAGAAACTTGGGTTGTCTTAGTCTTCGTCTCAGAAGACGTCTCAGTGAGTCTCTTTTTCCTTCTAAACGTCTGCTGTTCCTAGATTTGATGTAAGTCTGATACTGAACTGTTTTTGACACTGGAATTTGTTATTGGATTATCCCTGGACTAAAAACTGACTGATCTTACCTGTGAATGACTTTGGACTGCTTATTTTGAACTTTGCTTAAACTTTCTGGAAGTAAAAACCTACATTTACTATACAGTGTATCTGTGTACTGTTTGTATTATTCAAACACTACTCTCAAATACGTCTCCCTGTATGCGCTCATTCTCCTAACGGGGATTTACATCAACAAGTACTCTAGGTGTGGTATTACTAAGGATTTATAGAGTCATATTAATACTTCCCTTGATCTTGATTGTATCCCTCTGTTAATACAATTTAGGATTGCATTAGCTTTTTTGGCTGCTGCTGCACACTGCTGGCTCATATTTAGTTGGTTGTCCGCTAAGACTCCAAGATCCCTCTCACAGCTACTGCTATTGAGCCTGCTTTCACCCAGTCTATATGTGTACTTTTGGTTTTTCTTGCCTAAGTGTAGGACTTTACTTTTCTCTACACGGAATTTCATTTTGTTAGATACAGCCCAGTGTTCTAGTCTGTCAAGATCCACCTGGATCTTGAGCCTATCTTCTTGGGTGTTAGCTATTCCTGCCAGCTTAGTATCATCTGCAAATTTGGTAAGTTCCCCTTCTATTCCCTCATCTAAGTTGTTAATGAAGATATTGAAGAGTACTGGGCCTAAGACAGAACCTTGTGGCACCCCACTGCTTACTTCCCTCCATGTACACTTAGACCCATTAAGGACTACTTGTTGAGTACGGTTTGCCAGCCAGTTGCTAGTCCATATAGTGGTGGTGCTATCTATTCCACTTTTTTCTAGCTTACTAAGAAGTAGGTTGTGGTCTACTTTGTCAAATGCTTTGCTGAAATCTAAATATATTATGTCCACAGTATTTCTATTTTAATACATACTGTATGTTTTATATCTTCTAGTTTTTCATATTTTTTTTCTAGATTCTGATATACATCATCTTCTATGCTTTTAATTGACTTTATCTCATTCTCCTTATGCTGGTCTAAGACTGTAATAATTACATTTATTTTGCAGTCAGTAAGTCAGCTAGACTTAGAGAATAGAGTTGTTCAAGATCACTTAATACTTAATTTCATTGCTGAAAGGGAATTCCCACTAGATTCTCTGAAAAAAAAAGCAACCTTTATTTCCTTATCTTTAATTTAATTATTCTTACATGATACCTTTTGAAATGTGATCAATAAACCAGCTTGTTTATAAGTAGTTTATGTCACTGATGATGGGATTTTGGACATAATGATATACTAGTACCCTAATAGAAGAATGCAACAACACCATAAATTTTGTAGGCAGACTGGACAGCATAGGGCTATGTATCTGTATTGTTTTGAAGGCTGCAGAAATTTCTGAAAAGTTTCTTATATGTGCTGTGTATTTTCATACTGATGCTATTATACATCTTGGTACAAATGATCTATCCCAGAAGGAAGTACTTTCTGTTCAGAAAGACTTCCAGAGCTTGGGGTATGAACTTAGTAATATGGGCTGTAGGTTTATCTTTTCAGAGGTTCTATACAAGAAACAAAAAGGGAAAGGGCAGCATGTAACAGAGTTTAATGTGTGGCTAAAGGAGTAGTGTTTTTAAAAGGGAGGGCTTTGGTTTTATTAGTCATGATGTCTGCAGCTGGTCCAATGAAAAACTGTACAAAAGAGATGATTTGCATCCATCAAAGAAAGGAACTAAGTTACTTGCCATTAAATTCACAGATTTCCTGGATAAACATTTAAATGGAACAGTGGGGACAGAGAATTAATGGATTCAGAACATTTCTGATCCCAGCAACCTAAAACTAATAAGGATACCAGTGCATGCAAAATAGAAGTTTGTGCAGGTAAGATTACCAACCTTGATGCCAATCAAAATCAAGCATTTAATAATGAGTGCCATACCATGTGCACTAATCAAACAGGTGGCAAGAAAGTAGGGCCATGCAGACAAAACACGGGTTATGTAGACAATAAACACAGTGTCAGACATAAAAATCTCAAGGGCCTATATACAAATGCACAAAGTCTGGGGAACAAACAGGGTGAACTCGAACTATGAATACATGAAAGTTAATATGATATAGTTGGAATAACAGAAACTTGGTGGGATGAAACCCATGACTGGAACATACTGGTAAAAGGATACAAACTATTCAAAAAAATAAATAAAACACAGGCCCCATAAAAGAGGAGGTGGAGTTGCACTGTATGTAAAGGACCACTATATTTCTACAGAAATGCATCAAACCAAAGATGAAAACCTCCTAGAATGCATATGGGTCAATATAAAAGAAAAAAAGAATGACATGGCCATAGATGTATATTATAGGCCACCCAAACAAGCAGAAAATACAGATGTCCTTTTTGCCAGCCAACTAACAAACATATGCAGGAAACACACAACAGTAGTAATGGGAGACTTCAATTATCCTGATATCAATTAGAAAACTAATTCTGTACCAAGTGAGAAATCAAATAAGTTCCTAACCAACCTAGCTGACAACTTGATTGTCCAAAAGGTAGAGGGTGAAACTAGAGGGACAGCCATACTGGACTTAATTCTTACAAACAGAGAAGAAATGATAGAGGGAGTTGAAACTGCAGGAACCTTGGCTGAGAGTGACCATGTCATACTAGAATTCAACATAACACAAACGCAAGCAATAGAACATAATGACACCAGAGTCCTGGATTTTAAAAGAGCTGATTTCAATAAACTCAGAGAAAGCTTGGGAAAGATTCCATGGATGAAAATCCTAAAGGGGAAAACAACTGAAGAATCTTGGGAAACTCAAGAATCTTGGGAAACTCAAGAATCTTGGGAAACTCAAGACCAGCACAATACCACTGAGAAAGAAAAACAAGAAATCCAAGAAGAAACCAGCATGGCTGCACAAAGATCTCTCTGGCAAATTGAAAGAAAAAAGGACAAGTACAAAAAATGGAAAGAAGGACATACAACTAAGGCAGAATATCAGCAAATAGCCAGAATCTGCAAAGACGAAGTCAGGATAGCAAAGGCTCAGAATGAACAAAGACTTGCAACAAAAGTCAAAGATAATAAAAAAAGTTTCTTCCAACCTATAAATAACAAGAAAAAAATCAAGGAAACAGTCGGTCTACTACAGAGAGAAGATGGCAAGGAAGTAACAGGCAACAGAGAAAGCAGAACTGCTTAACTCATTCTTTGCATCCGTCTTCACGCAAAAAGAAACTAATAGCTCAACCCACCAAAAACATAACTGTAAAAGACAGACCAGAAATAAAAGTTAAAATAAGCAAAAAAAATAAAAATAGTAAGAGTACACCTGTCTGATCTTGATGAAAACAAATTGCCGAGGCCTGATGGATTACATCCCAGAGTTTAAAGGAGCTGGCAGAGGTCATCTCAGAACCACTGCACCATATCTTTCAAAAATCTTGGAGCACCGGAGAACTACCAGAGGACTGGAAAAGAGCTGATGTAGTTTCCATCTTCAAAAAAAAAAAAAAAAAACAGACCCAGGAAACTATAGACCAATCAGCCTAATATCAATACCCGGGAAGATACTAGCAAAGATAATAAAAAAACAGATCTGCCAACATCTAAAAAAAAGTAAAGTCAGCACGGGTTTGTTAAGAACAGATTATGCCAAACCAATCTTATTTCATTCGTCAACACAGTGACTAAATTAGTAGACCAGCAAAATACTGTGGACATAATATATTTAGATTTCAGCAAGGCATTTGACAATGTAGACCACAACCTACTTCTTAGTAAGCTAGAAAAAAGTGGAATAGATAGCACCACCACTAGATGGACTCATAACTGGCTGGCAAACCGTACTCACCTGAATAATAGATTCACATGGATTAATCAAAGCAGCAGTACTGTATAGAAGAATAATTACTGATAATGAATGCATATTTCATTTCAATTTTTAACATTTCAACATTTTAACATTTAACAGGAACTGTTTGCTAAATCAAACCTTCCCCATGTAATGCAATAAAAATATTTCTTTTCTTTATTAAGTTATAAAGTATTATAAAATACAAAAGTAAGAAGAGCAGTGAGGGGGAGGGGAAAGGGGAAAGAAAAGTGATGAAAGAAGGGGTGGGGAGAAGCATTGACTTCCGACTCTCTCTGTTACAGTAAAATATGGCATTAAAATCACAACTTTTTCCCCCCCATAATAATATAAACAATACCATTCCTATAAAGATCTATCACTGTAATCTGTAAAACTCAAAGTCAGAGTTTCATTCTTTTCCACATCAAGCATGAAGTTCAGAAGCTCGATGTGAAACACAAATACTTTCTTTAATCAAAGTAGTCAGTTTTGCCATTTCAGCCAACTCCATTGGCTTCTGCAACCATTCTTCCATGGTAGGAATCAAAGTGTCCTTCTATTTTTATGCGTACAATAGTCTTGCTGCTGTCAACATATATAGTAACAAAGTTCTATTTTTTTTCCTCCAGTTCTTTTTCTGTTAAACCCAAAAGGAAAAGTTCTGGTTTCATTTTTATCTCCATTTTCAAAATTTTCTGTATTAAAATATGAATCATACTCCAGAATTTTTTTTTCTTTATCACATGTCCACCATAGATGATAAAAAGTTCCTTCTTTTAAATCCTTCGTCCACATATTTTCCCATTGTTCAAGCATCACATTATATCCAAAATTCCTTGCCCACTGAATCATACAATGTTTTACATGTTCATTTACCAAATTCCATTTCAGTAACATTTTATAGAACTTAGCAATAATATATTCAACCTTGGCACATAATAAAATTTCCATTTGACTTTCATTTTTAACAAATGAAAGTGAAATCAATAACACTTTTTATCCAGTTTAAACCTTTCTTTCAGTTGCTGATAAGTAAACCAATGGCAAATGTAACCTTCTGATTCAAGTTCTTCCATTGGCTTTAATATTGGTTCACCAGAATTAAAAGATAAAATTTTACCATACATTAGCCAATCTGGCTTTGTCACCATTTCTTTTCTTAAAAAAAGCTTCCTGGGATGACATACAAAGGGGAAGCTTTATAGAGAGCCTTGTTTTATATTTATTCCAAATTTTAAGTATGGCACATCTAACAAAATGGTTATTAAAATTGACATTAACTTTACTTTTATCATACCACAAATAGTCATGCCATCAAAATCTTAATTCATGGACTTCTAATTCGAGTAACCTCTTATTCTTTTGTCCAGGACAGGCAGCATGCATCAAAATACAATTTCATATTAGATATACCCAACCCCACTCTTTCCTAAGCATCTTGCAGTAACTTATATTTAATTCTTGTTTTTTTCCCCTTGCCATATGAACTTACAAATATTCTTCTGCCATTGTTTAAATATGGATTATCAGTTGTAAGTATTGGAAATGTCTCGAATAACAAAAAGCATCTTTGGTAAAATATTCATCTTAATTACAGAAATCCTATCCAATAGTGATAAATGAAATTTATCCCACCTTTGTAAACCTTGTTTAATATCTGTCCATAGGGGGACATAGTTATTTTGAAACAGTTGTATATTTGTATTTGTCACCATAATCCCGAAGTATTTCACCTTTTTCTCAACACCAAAACCCAACTTTTTATTCAATATGTCACTATCCTGGACATATTCTTAATCAGCATTGTTGTTTTCTGTTTATTTATTTTGAAACCTGCCAAACCTCCCAACTCATTCAATTTCCTCATCAAGTATTCTATATTATTTTTGGTCCTGTAAAAATATAACCACATCATCAGCAAAGGCTCTCATTTTATAAGTTTATTTCTTAATATTTATATCCCTTATTTTTTCATCTTGTCTAATACTTCTATTCAGGACTTCCAAAACCAAGATAAACAGCAGAGGGGACAAAGGACATCCTTGTCTTGTATCCTTTTGAATTTCACATGACTTTGTTAAATCACCATTTATGACAATTTTTGTATTTTGTGATGTGTATATCGCTTTAATTTCTTGGATAAAATTCTCCAAAATCCATTTCTTCCAACACCTTCCAACACCTAAATGCCCAGTTTAGATTAACAAAGGCCTTCTCTGAATCTAGAAATATAAAGGCATGCATACACACACACACACACACACACACACACACACACACATGTTTTCTTAAGTTTTCGCGGGTACTTACATGTATGGCATTCGGCTTTGTTCAGGTATTTTCCCACGTCATTGTAGTTGTGCTTTTAAAGTTGTAGCAACGTTTCAGCAGAATCTCATCTGCCATCATCAGGCTTCTGTATTGTGTTCATCTGTGAGTCAGACTTTTACAGTGGTTTCAGATTTAAATTTGGGGCAGCCTATTGCTGTGCCAGAATGGTTTTTTCCTCATCCTGATTGGTTGGGAATCTTGGTCTGTGTTTATTGGTTTTGGAATTTGCTGTGTTCTGCTTGATTGGTGTTTCTAATATCTTCTGTCTGTTTTTTGGCTCTTTTTGTATCTTGATTGGCTGGCAACATTGTGTTACTTTATTGGAGGCCTTTAGTGCAGCTTGGCTCCGGGTAAATGGACGGCTATCATTAGTTAGGAAGCTAGGTTTCATCTGGGTGCCTGGTTGGGGTGTGTTTGAGCTGGAGGTATCAGGGGGGATCTGTTTGTGCCCAGGTGTTTGCCTGGCTTGTGGTGTGGAGATTTTTTTGTTTGTGAGTGCAGGCTTCCAAATGATTGATAGTCTGGTGGAATCATCTCTTCTATTCATGCTTTCTGGTCTTTTTTCAATCTCTATGGCTTCTCAGATGATTCTGTGGCTGGGGTTTTTTATAGTGGCTAGGGTTTTGGTGCCATTGAAGTTGATGCTATGACCTGTGGCTTCCATGTGTTGGACTAGTGAGGAAGTGTGTTCCAGCTTTTTGACTGCATTTTTGTGTTCATCCAGGCGGGTACTTATTCTTCTATTGGTCTGTCCAATGTATGTGGCCGGGCATGATGCACAGGGGACTCCGTATATGCCTTGGTTTTCCAGGTCAATTTTATCTTTGGGGTTTCTAAGGATGGCTGCTATTTTTCTGTCTGTCTCAAGACTGCCTTCAAAACAGCTTCATTCCATCCTCTGCAGAAGTTGCCCTCCTGTTGATGGAGCTATTAAAAACGGGCCTGTCACCCACCAAACCAAAGCCAAGTCAACCCCTGGCTTGGGCTATGGCTGTCAGAAAGCTTTCGAGACCTTAAAACGCCTCTTCCAAGCTGAGCCCATCCTCCGGCACCCAGACACGACCAAGTCTTTTATTGTCCAGACAGATGCAAGTGATGTAGCAGCCATTTTGCTGCAGAAAGACTCTTAAGACCGACTGATGCCGTGCGTTTATGTGTCCAAAAAGCTGACAGACACAGAGCAAAGGTGGGTGGTCTGGAAGAAAGAAGCATTCACCGTACGATGGACTTTATTGACTTGGAGGCATTTTCTAGAAGGGGCACCAGAGGCCTTTGGGGTATGGACTGATCATAAGAACCTCAAGGCTCTAAAGACCCCTAGGACATTATTGCCCAAACAAGTCCGCTGGGCCCAATATTTCAAGTGATTCAATTTCAACATTAAATATATCCCAGGAGGGAAAATATACTGGTGGACGCTCTGTCCAGAAAACTTCAGTTTGACAGCCACCAAGAGAAAATAGTACAAGCCTTAATTTCAGACACTCAATCGGCAGGCCAAGTGACCACTCGAGCCCAAGCCAACCACAGCTCCAAACGCCTGGACGATAAGCTAACTGCAGAATTGAAAACGGCCCTATTAACTGATCCTTGGTTCTTGGATCATCAAACCAAGTTGACAATGATGGACTAGCTTAGAAAGGGACTAAGCTTTATGTACCCACAACCCTAAGACTACTGGTACTAAAGCGTAGTCATGACTCCCAGCTGGGAGGCCACTTCGGATTCCTAAAAATCCTACATTTACTGAGAAGACAGTTCTGGTGGCCAAATATGAAATCTGATGTCGAGGACTATGTAAAAAGTTGTTCAATTTGTGCCACAATGAAACACAGAACTGGAAAAAACCCTGGCCTCCTACAACAAGTCACTGAACCAACCCAACCTTGTGAAGAAATTGCAATGGACGTTATTGTTGAACTACCTTAGAGTGAAGGGAATATGATCATTTGGACTATAATTGACTTATTTTCTAAACAGGCGACTAAACAACCCTGGTTTCTGGATCCATCTTATGGCCATTTGAGAAACCACACCCAATTACAGTTTTTGCATTTTCTTAAAGACATAGTATTAAAATGTCTATCTTAGTTTATATATTTCCAACCCAAATAACTGTTTGGTGTTACATTCCTAACAAGCCAGAGTTACAAGTCAGGTAGGGTGCCAGAGTATCTTGAGGGATTAAAATAGTTAAAATGGAATAAAATACAATAACTATCAGCAGCCAACTCTTGCTCATAAAGTGAAACCCTTTAGCAGAGAGATCATTTAAAGCTCTCAAGAAAGAGCACACCCAGGAGAAGCAATCTTTAGATCCATTTGCACCACTTAAAGACACCAGCTGGTCTCACTCACCTCACAAGATATCTTAAGGAAATCATTCAGATTTAAGGAAAGATCACATGCCCCCAGAAAGGCAGTACAAAAATCAGTGCCAAGTTTGCATCCTGCCTCTTGAAAGTACACCCCAAAAGGACAGTGCCAGATATGCCTCGCCCTTCTTATCCTCTTACTCCTCTTCTTTGTATTGGGTTGCCCCACTAGCATAATCGTCCAGCTATTAAACTGGTATCATCAGTATATTTAAGGTTCTTGATGATTCTCTCCATTTTTCATTCCAGTTTTTACTTCTTGGCTGCAGCAGTTTTGTCATATATTTGGTATATAAGTTAAATATAGTATAGTATCTAATGGTATCTAATTTTCTGTTCTGTTCCTTCAATAAGCAGTTGCAGAGATGTGGTAAACTCTATTTTTAGAGGATATCTAGAAGTTATTGTAGTCGACACTTTTAAATATATCAATAAAGCAAAAATATAAGGGTTTTTTAAAGAACTTTCTTGCCTTTCTCATTATCTACTCTCTTCTGTTACCTTTTCATAACAGATCATTGTATAATGAAGATGAATGACAGAAGTGATGAAACTCTGTTTAATTTACAGAAGGGCCTGTTGATTAGGACAGCATTTTGGAGATTCATCATTTTCCTAAAGGCACACTTGATATCTAGCATTGTTTTTGGCACAAAATTCCTTTATTCAAGTTTTCAAAAGATTGCTTAAGCTAGTTTGCAATCTATTTAGCTGCTTTTATTGTTCCACCTTTTAACATTTTAAATGATTTAATATTAATTGATTATTTATCGACCCTAGCAGTGAAAATGTAGAACAGTGGGGTATAAATATTCAATACCACAAAACTTTTTTTCAAACAGTGAACATTATAAAACAATATTGATGATGTGCTACTGTAAATTATCACACACTCTGATTGGCTTCTATAATATGATTCTATAATATGATTCTATAATATGATTTACCACTTCTACATAAAAATAGTACTTTTTAAAATTTGCTTTGGCATTTTATGCCTTCATTTTTTGATCATTACTTTCTGTTAATGCCTCTAGAAATTTCCAAAACACAACTTGCATTCTTTAAATAATAAGAAATAAATAGCTATTTCCTGAAATATATCTGAAGTGTTAAAAAAATAATGTTGAAAAATGCTAATAAGATCTAAGTGACTTTGTCAGAGAAAAACACAAGCAAAATATCACCACTAATTATCAATGCCTCAATATTGGATTATTAGTTCCTAGGATAACAAATCATCCCTCTACTAGACTAATTCTGCTGGATGCACTCCCATTGATTCAATTGTGGCTGATGCAATAATCAAAGACTACAATACAAACAAACAAGTAAACAAAGGAGAAGGATGAGAATCAAAAAGCTTGCAATTTTATGATGCTGAACTAATCTAGCAAATATATTTCCTAAGTTTGGGTTTAGACAATTTTTAATGACCAAAATAGTTATCTTTGATTTCTACAGTACTGTGTTGGTTATTTTTCTAAAACCTCTTTGGTGCATTTATGTCCATTGCAGGACAGAAAAGCAACTGTAGGCAATTGTTACTTTTTTGATACCTTGCATTTCATTAAAGAACTCCAGGACACAAGGAATGATTTATCCTGCTATTGTTGCCTATGGATTTTGCAAAATAAACTCGAGAGAAAGAATGGCCAGATATTACAGAGAGGACTACCATTGAGGCTCTCGCAGGGAAGGCAAGAAGCTGAGACAGCATGTCCCAGAACTGTGCCAGGGGCGGAGAGTTTGCTTTGGTGGCTTCGGCAGTGGCAGCAAAAGGCAAAAGGGGAGCAGTGTGAAGTGGGGTGGGTGGGGGAAGGAGAGCAACGGGAAAGAAAGGCGAGCAATGGGGTGTGTGAAAGGAGCGCAGCAAAGGAAAGGGGTGAATGGAGAGCAGTTTGGAGGAGGAAAGAGCGCAGCAAAGGAATGGAGCTGCCTAGGAGTTGTTTCCCAAAGGGAGGGGGACTTGCAAGCTTCTCGCTCTGCAGGAGAGAGGTGTTCTTGCTCTCCCAGATGGAGCAGCAGGTGAGAAACAGCCGCTTACCTGGCTGGAGCCAACAGGAGCCTCTCCACATATTCCCTGGTGGAAGGTAAGGGGTGGGGCGGGGGAAAGGTGACCAAGGCTTGCATTCATGCTGGGAGATCATCAGATCAGGCAGGGCTACAGTGAAAGGCAGGCAGCAATGGCTGGCCTGGTGGGCGGGCAAAAGTAGGCTGCAGGCATGTCGCAGATGCACACGATGTTGCACATGCGCAATAGGGAGTGAATGGGCAGGGAGCGGAGAAGCAGGTGGAGAGGGGTGGGGCCAGTTAGAGGCCTGATTTACCTGTTTACCTCCCAATTATGGAGAATCATAACAACCGGTTCTACTGAACCGGTCCAAACTGGTAAATTTCACCCCTGAGATGAGGCTTCTGGTGTAGACGACACTGCTTACCAGGATCTCTGATCTCTATATCTATGAGAGAGGAGCTGGCAGACCTGTGAAGGGAATCTGGAAAAGTCAAATTAGTTTTGTGGATTGCTACTGAAGGCTTGTGAGGATTATGTTCTGAAGGAGCAGCACAGGCCTGAAGTGCTGATAGAAGTACTCTGATGTGCATTGCAGAGGATCATGGAGTTCAAGCACATTGCTGCATTTACTGCATTTGTTGTCAAAATACAACATTCTCTCTAGGGCTTTAACTTTGGCTGTGGTAGCTGCTACTTCTTTCTCTATGGTGACCCATTCTAGGCTCACTTCTAATATAGCTTTCTGTATTTCCAGGGATGCTTCTTGCTGCATTCTTTCACTCTAATTATGCTTTTTGCATTCCCCAGGATGCATCTTACTGTATTCTTTCAGCTTCTATCCATGCTCTCTCTCTTTTCATTTCTATTTCTTGTTCAGCAAAGGCTGCTCGTGCTTTTGCTGCTTCAGCCATTGCACTGGCAATGGCAAATGCACTACTGGCTGATGACTGTTTGGAAGAATTAGAGACTTGGAACCTTGTCTTGTATGAAGATGCCTGGCTTTGTGACAATGTCTTCTGGAGATGTTTGACTTTCTGGAGGCTGCTGTATGGCTGTATACAGGTAACTGCATTGGTGTAGTAGCAGTGTATATAAAGTTGTTACCCTGGATCCCTCTTTTTGCATAGCCACTGTTTCACTCTTCTGTCTTCACTACATGTTAATCTGTGTCATCTCGACGTGCAGCTAAACCCATCTATTCTCCAAACAAACCATGTGTGTAGATCTGAATGCTTTATTCAAAGAACAGGATATGGTGAAACTGGGGAAATAGGGATACATACAATGACAACAAAATACAAGGTAGGCAGTATTAAGTTACTGCTGAACAGAACAATTAATAAATACAAGCAATCTAAATCTCATCAGTGATACTCTGTGTGTGGGATATGAGGTTTGCCCTTGGATGACCATGTGCCACAGATTCAGTGGTGGGATTCAGCCAGTTCTCACTGGTTCACCCGTTAATTGCTTATGCAGTTTGGAGAACTGGCTAAAAATAACGTACAAGAGAGGATTTTTTTTCCTTCTCTCTCCCCTCAGTTAATAACTTCAGGCAGACAGCCAAGAACTACTTAACAATTGCAGCTGGAATACAGCTGACACATGCTAAATAAAGTCAATAAACAACAGAAACTGACAGGATTAGGGCAGGGAACCCCATCAATCTAAGGATGTCCTTCAGGAAGAAGGACAAGATTACAAACATCTTCATTATAAAGAGTATTAAGCAACAATTCTGTGATCAGCTGATACTCCCTGGAATTCCCCAAGACCTTTTATAGCTGCAGCAGTGTTGGCTACTTCTTGTTTCTTTGTGGGGGAAAAGATACAGGAGGGGACAGTGATGCAGCTTGATCATACAGGCCACGAATTTAATGCCTGTGTGGCCCAGCCAGCTGTATTGCTTCTGCTGTGAAGCACCCAGTTTAGAACATAGAGAACATAGTGTAATAGAGTTGGAAGGGCTTTTGGCAGCATGCCCAAGCTTTCAATTAGCATGAGTGGCTACTCTTAGTTCCCCTCTTAGCTGCTGTGTTTGCTTGGGGATTGACTTTTTAAAAAAAGGGGGAATTACTGTTTTAAGTTTTCTGCATTGTTTTAGTGGTTCCTGGCACTGTCCTTTTGAGTGTACTTCCTTCATTCTTTTTGAAAGCCTCTAGTGATGGAGCATCCACAAGGTGAACTATTCATTGGTTGATTGGTCTCACCCTTAGGAAAGTTCTCCTTAGTCCTAGGTTGTTTCTCTTTTCAGTTAGTTTCCATCATTTCTTATTGTGCTTTTTAGTACTTTGGAAAATATATTGACTCCCTCAATTTTGTAGGAGCCCCTCAAATTTCCTGACAGTTGGAACAATTAATCAGTGGAACAACTTGCCTCCAGAAGTTGTAAATGCTCCAACACTGGAAGTTTTTAAGAAGAGATTGGATAACCATTTGTCTGAAGTGATTTAGGATTTCCTGTCTAAGCAGCGGATTGGACTAGAAGACCTTCAAAGTTCTTTCCAACTCTGCTATTCTATTCTATTCTATTCTATTCTATTCTATTCTATTCTATTCTATTCTATTCTATTCTATTCTAAATATTGGAACAGTGTTATTGTCAGTCTGTGCTCCATTCAAAATCCAAGAAAGAAATACTTAGACTCCATAGATTAGAGGAAAGAAATCTTTTACTGAAAATTGAAGTGGTAGCTTCAGATAAAATTCTGAATCTAAGAAATTAGGCGCGCAGATCACATATACAAAGGGATGGAATTGTTCCCACCCCCCAAAGTTCAAAAGATTCTTCCAATTAAAAGTTCTGGATATGGTCATGTTGGCATCTTTAGGTGGTGATGAGGCCTCTGTCCATTGACCTTGACATATTTTGATAAAGATTTGCAGTTGCGCAGAGAAAAGAAGGCTAAGCAAGGAATAGAAAGTTAAGAGCAGGAATTTATACTCCCCCCCCCCACACTCCTCATTTATACAACACAAGAATGTAACACTCTTCCCAGCTATAACCCCTCCCCCCGTTACTTATGGCAGCCGAAAGATGCAAAGCAGTAGAAAAGATCTTGAAGGCTGACAGTTATTTTATTGTGCTATTTTATTGTGAGTTAGATTAAGGAGAAATTTCCTAAGGGTGAGACCAATTAAGTTGGCCACACCAACCCAGTCACATGACCACCCAGCCCCACCCACCCCCGCTGGTCATTAGGGAGAGAACCAGTTGTTAAATTATTTGAAACCCACCACTGCACAGATTAAGATAGATTCTTCTTTGTGCTTCTGCCTTCTCCAAATGCTAAAGGAAATGGAATCTGGCTTCCCAGATTCCATTTCCTTGTGCACTTGTTTTGAGAGTGCGGGCTGATGGGGTGGATAGCTTCAAACAATATATTTGATATTTTGTCTCTCAGGCTATTACATGGGGCTAGACTGCAGCAATAGTATACAAGGGTTATATTCTGAGGCATGACAGTTACTATTAGTTCTTTGATTTCAACTTCTTTTTTACTCTTATCCACCTCTTTTAACCAACCTATGACTTTGTTGTATTTCTTTAGGTTATCCCATCTCTGCATCCAAAACTTGACTGTTTCTTTCTTGTCAGGTACTGACTGATTCACTGCTTCTCCATTGATGGATTGGTAGAAATGTTTCTGATTGGTGATTCTTCCTATAATTTTCCATTCAAGCTTTATATCTGCTGATCTTTTTGTCTATAACTGATATTTGCTGCTTTATTTTTTCCGGTGCTTCCTTGATCTTCCTTGTTTCTAAGTGGTATTTCTTGATTAGGTATTCTTTGTTCTTCTTGTGCAACCTTCTACAATGCTGTAACAAATCTGGAATTGGAACAACTACTAACCAACAATACTAGGCTTAACAACTGCCTCAATCTCATCTTCTGCAATAGTTTGAATTCAATTTATGGAATACAAATTAAAGAACCCTTTTCCAACAGTGACCACAACATGATTGACTTTTGTCTCAACATACATCCACCTAAAAATCATCATAACGACAAAATCCCCAATTATAACTTCAAAAAAGGCAACTATGATCTTATAATCAATGATCTCTCTTCCCTTGATTGGCAATTTCTATTCACTGGATGCAATACTGTTGAAGACCATTACAACATATTCTTACTAGAAATCAAAAGAGCCATCAAACTATATATATCAATAACAACTCCCAAAACCAGGAAAAACAGATTACCCATAACAATAAGGAAGCTTCAGTCCAAAAAGACATCACTTTGGCAAAAAAAACAAATCTAGTCACGTTGCCAACTTCAAAAGCTGATACAAAAATCTATGCCACCAGATAAAAACGGAATGCACTAATTATCACATTAAACAAGAGGAAAACCTTCTACGCACAAATTCCACCCGTGCTTTCTACATCTTTGTAAACAACAAACTAAAAGACTCAAGGTCCATCCCACCCCTGAAAGGACCTAATGGTAAAGACTGCAATGATGACACTATTAAAGCCAATCTCTTTAACACATTCTTTGGATCAGTATTTGTAAACAGCAATGGATCAAGCCCGATACTTCCTAGTTGAACCACAGTCAACTACAATGATCTAATACATATTGATTTTACAGAAGACATGGTTGAAAAAGCACTGCACAATCTAAAACCATCCCTATCTATTGGAACAGACGGAATATGTGCCTACATCTTAAAAAAGCTATCCACTGCCATAGCCGAACCTCTAAGCATAAGCTTTGAAAAATCTTTCATAATCTTTGAAAAATCTTCAGCTTCTTGCCAAAACTATGGGCACAAGCCATGGTCATCCCCATCTTCAAAAAGAGAGACCCCAGCCTAGTTGAAAATTACAGACCAATCTCCTTATGCTGCGTCACCTGTAAAGCCATGGAATCAATTATTAACCAATCATTATCCTCCACTTAGAGACAAACAACCTACTCTCTAATAAACAATTTGGTTTCCAAAAAAACTATCCTGTAATCTGCAACTCTTACACTGCAAAAACATATGGACTACACAACTCGATCAGGGCAAAGCAATAGACGCAATCTACATAGACTTCTGTAAAGCCTATGATTCAGTGGTACACGACAAATTACTCCTAAAATTAAAATATTACGGTATCTCTGGACACCAATGCTGGATAGAAGCATTCCTGTCAAACAGACAACAAATGGTCAAAATTGGGAGCGTCCTATCAAATTCTGTACCTGTCAACAGTGGTGTCCCCCAAGGCAGTGTTTTAGGACCAACTCTCTTCATACTCTACATAAATGACCTCTGTGATCATATTAAGAGCAACTGCACTCTCTTCGCTGATGATGTAAAACTATCAACACCACCGACAATACTGCTACCCTTCAAAAAGACCTTGACGATTTATCAGAATGGTCAAACAAATGGCAACTTCAAATCTCAACAAATAAATGCTCTGTCTTATATATTGGCAGAAACAAATCAGAACACAAAATACAAGCTAAATAGCCAAGACCTTGTTGAGGATCCAAACTCTGCTAAGGATCTTGGAGTACTCATCTCAAATGATCTAAGTGCTAGAGCCCACTGTAACTACATAGCCAAAAAGGCATTACGAGTTCTTAATCTAATCCTACGTAGCTTCTTCTCTGGTAATATCACACTACTAACTAGAGCATACAAAACTTTTGCTAGACCAATGCTCGAATACAGCTCATCAGTCTGAAACCCATATCATGTATCTGATATAAACACAACTGAAAAAGTCCAGAAATATTTCACAAGAAGAGTTCTCTGCTCCTCTACTCATTACAGAATACCTTATGCCACCAGATTTGAAACTCTAGATCTAGAAAACCTAGAACTATGCCGCCTTCAGTCCGATCTAAATATAGTATATAAAATCATACACTATAATGTCCTACTTGCAAATGAATACTTCAGCTTCAATCATAACAATACAAGAGCACACAATAGATACAAACTCAAGGTTAACCACACCAAACTTGATTGCAGAAAATACGACTTCAGCAACAGAGTGGTCAATGTTTGGAATACTCTACCTGACTCTGTGGTTTCTTCCCCAAACCCCCAAAATTTTAACCTTATACTGTCTACTATTGACCTCACCCACTTCCTAAGAGGCCTGTAGGGGGCGTGCATAAGTGCACCAATCATGCCTACTGTCCCTGCCCTATTGTTTTTTTTAATTTTTCCTATGAGTATCTATCTCATGTATTCAAAACTATGCTTATTCTTATACCTGTATCTTGTAAGCGATTGACAAATCAAATACATAAATAAATAAAAAACTTTTCTTTTATCTGTTCTAGCTTGCTTGCATCTGATCTGAACTTGCTGGTCTTATTTCCCAGTCCAATCTTCCATTTTTGTGGTGCACTGTTCGGTTTTTTCTTTTTTGTTGATTTTGCATCCCAGGTATTCAATTATAACTGCAGCTGTGCTGTACATTAGCTGTTTTGTTTCTTGCAGTGAGTTGATGCATATGCTTGATAATGCAGTATCTGCATCTTTTAATGCTTGTACTATTTCTTTGGAACAAGCTTCAGTGCAAGCAGCCATATTCTGATGTTTTTATGCTGTTCTAGACGCTCAGTTATTCTTTGTTTCAATTCTTTTACTTTTTTAATTAGACAGCTTTATTCTTCCTGAGATAGAGGAGAGGGTACCTGGTTTTCAAATGAAAGTGGTTTTATATTTCTGCTGGATTCCTCTACTGCTGCCAATTGCTGGTTTTCCTCTAAATTCTGAGTTACTTCCAGCAAGGCTTTGGTTTCCTTCCCTGGTTAAACTTTTGTAGTTCTTACAATTCTGCTTCTGTGAATACTTTATTATAAATTGATATTGATCTCCAAGCTCTATTCCCATCAGCCAGCTGGTCTTCAGATCTCTTCTGCGCGTGCTGTGGAAATGGGGCACATGCCCAGGTTGCAATATCTTGTGATTTTTTCCAGTTCTTTTTCTTTGACTCTGGCGTCTCCTAGTACAGCGATATCAATAAATTGTATGTTTCAGCCCATGACAACTGTAATATCTGGTGTTGTTGTGGTTAGCCGGCAGCAGGTATGGAAGGTGGAGGAGAGTGAGGACTCAGATGAGGGGCCAGGACCATCAGGAAGTGGACTGCTGCATTCAAAGATTGTGGGGACTGGCAGCAGTGATGAGGAGATTCACGAGGAGCCTGTGGGTGTGCGTGCAGGATTGATTGTAGGAGAGAGCAGTTACAGCAGCACAGGTGACTCAGGAGTAAGGCTGCAAGGTAATGGCCACTCCGTCAAGAGGATAAAAGCCAGGTTTGTAGAAGTGTTCTTTGCCAACAGCAAAGACACTTTGAGACTCAACCTCATGGACATCATAGTTATTATTTGAAAACGCTTGGAAATTAGTTCTTATCTCTGGGTTTTTGGCAGCCTTGATAAACAACTTGGCAAGGCTCTTTCTTATCAGAGCTAATTAGTTGGAAGCAGCCTTTTATCTGTGAAGAAACAGAATTTGTTTATTAAACTTTAAAAGGTGGGGGCTGCTGCCTTTGTCTGGTGTTTGTGCTTTTGGAACCAGGTTGGGTCAGCACAGTTTGCTGTGATGAAACTTTTTTTTTTACTGGTCCCAACTATGACACAACGTGCAGTCCTATGTGATGTGTTGCATGCAATGCCGGCAGGCTAAGTCAGCGACAGGGGCTCCCCGGGACTGCTTCAGAGTTTGCCCACACCGGAGAGACCTTGGGGTGCCCTGTCGATGTATTTCTTGATAGATCTACCTCCCTCATCGGGATTCACCATGGTGTTCATGGTGGTTGACATGTTGACCAAAATGGCACACTTTGTTCCATTTCGGGGCTTACCCATGGCTCGCGCCATGGCCCGCATGTTTATCCAGCACATCTTCTGGCTACATGGTCTCCCAGATAGGGTGGTGTTGGACCGAGGAACGCAGTTTACCACCCAATTCTGGAAAGGGCTGATGACAGCTTTGGACGTTAAGATCTGTTTGTCATCTTCTCACCATCCGGAAACCAATGGAGGGATAGAGAAAGTGATTGGAATCCTGGAGCAGTACCTGCGCTGCTTTGTCAATCAGCAACAGAATAATTGGGTGGACTACTTAGCGGTCACATTTTTTGTTCAATGACTCTCAGCATACCTCCACGCAAACCACCCCGTTCCTTGCCAATGTGGGTTACCATCCTCGGTTCTTTCCTTTGATGCCACTTGACTTGCCAGTTCTGGAGATGAAGCATTTCTTGTTGGAGTTACAGGCCATTCACCAATTGGTGCGATGGTATTTGGAGAAGGCTAAGGAAGACTATAAGCGAGTCATAGACTGCTCTCAGAGATTGATGACACCATTGCCTGTGGGGGATTGGGTATGATTGTCTACTCGGCATCTTCGATTAGACTGGCCAGTGAGCAAGCTTGACTATTGGTACCTTGGCCTGTTCCCTATAGGGGTAGTGATCAACCCAGTCGCCTATCATCTGAAGTTGCCTTGCTCGCTACGGGTCTATCCGGTTTTCCATCGCTCGTTCTGGTTTGAAGAATGGCTGACCCATCTGCTCTGCCAACCTGGCCCTTCCCCACCAGCACCATGTGATGGAGACAGTTTGTCAGAGTATGGGGTTGCCAGTATTCGAGACTCTTGGTGGTTGAAGGGGCGATTTCAGTACCTGATCAAATGGAAAGGGTACGGACCGGAGGCGTTCACTTGGGAGGATGCAATTTCAGTCCATGCTCCAGATTTGGTGGATGCATTTCACACACAATTCCTGCCTCAGCTGCATCTGGACCATCAGACTCGGGGGAAGGGCCTTGCGGTGAGGGATAGTGTTGTGGTTAGCCTACAGCAGGTGTGGACAGTGGAGGAGAGCAAGGACTCAGATGAGGGGCCAGGACCATTAGGGAGCAGACTGCTGCCATCAGAGATTGTTGGGGCTGGCAGCAGTGATGAGGAGGTTCCCGAGGAGCCTGTACCAAGTGCGCATGCATGTAGGAGAGAGCAGTTACAGCAGCACAGGCGACTCAGGAGTAAGGCTGCAAGGTAATGGCCCATCCCTCAAGAGGATAAAAGCCAGGTTTGTAGAAGCATTCTTTGCAGACGGCAAAGATGCTTTGAGACTCAGCTTCATGGACAGCATAGTTATTATTTGAAAACTCTTGGAAATTAGTTCTTATCTTTGGGTTTTTGGCAGTCTTTATAAACAACTTGGCAGGGCTCTTTCTTATCAGAGCTAATTAGTTGTAGGCAGCCTTTTATCTGTGAAGAAACAGAATTTGTTAATTAAACTTTAAAAGGTGGGGGCTGCTGCCTTTGTCTGGTGTTTGCACTTTTGGAACCTGGTTAGGTCAGAACGGGTGTGTTGTGTTCCAAATGGAGATCCCTCTGTATTGAAAACTCCCACAAGATCTTCACCGTCTCATTTTCAACAAATTTTTCCATTTATGTTCCCATGACTTTTCAGATACAGTTAAGGCGTATTTTTATATATTGACCAGGGGATTAATTTATCAACTTGATCATGTCTAGCTTTGTAGCCAGTTTGCGTGATTTTGCTGCACTCACATATTAAATGTAAAACAGTTTCAACTTTGTCATTGCAAAGTCAGCAGTTTGGATTGTCAGTGGATTTTTATATCTTTGCTTTCATGGCATTAGTTTGTAGTGCTTGTTCTTGAGCAGCAAATATTAAACCTTCCATTTCTTTCTTGATGGATCCTCTCTTAAGCTATACCCATGTCAAGCTGTCATCACACTTTCCTTCAATGTTTTTCAAGTGCTGTCCATGCAAAGCTTTGGTTCTCCATCCATTTAATCTGTCATCCAGCTGCTTGTTCTTATATTTCTGCCTTAATTTCTATTGTTTTTATAATATTTTCCATTTTCACAGCTCACAGCAATTTTTCTGTACTTTGGTTCATATAATAATTCAAACTTCATTTTTCTTCCTCTACACTTTGATGAATATGCAATAACCTTCTGCCCCCTATTCTTTTTGGCAGGTTTAACCTGGTGATGTCACTTTGTGGATGTAAAGCGTGGTACATATTCAAAAGTTCATGCATTTTCCAGTTCAAGTTTTCTAGTTCAGCCACAGTCCAGTTGATGATTCCAGCTGGGTAGCGTATCACTGGAACTGCCCATGTATTAATGGCTTTAATTATGTTTCCAGCATTCAGCTTTGATTTTAGTATTTTGCAGACCCTCCTGATGAATTCCTTTTGCATTGACTATTTGACTTTTCCATTCAAGATATTATCTGCTTCCAATATGTCTAAGTATTTGTAACCGTCATCCTTTGCTAATGCTTTCATGATGCTTCCATTGCAGAGCTCTATTCCTCCTAATTTTTCCATTTTTCCTTACTGCATGGATAGTATAGCACATTTTTCAAGTCCAAAGTTCATTCTGATGTCATTGTTGAACAGTCAAACTGTGTTATTATTATTATTACTATTATTGTTGTTGTTATCATTATTATTATTTCCTTCAAACTTATATTGATTACTGGCAACTGCCTGAAAAAGTCCCTGCATTTTTGGCAGGTTTCAGTGGTAGTTTGCCATTACTTCCTGCCTAGAACTAAGAGAGAATGACTGGCCCAAAATTATCCATCTGGCTTTGTACCTAAGATTGGACTAGAATTTGCAGTCTCCTGGTTTCTAGCCTGATTCCTTAACCACTATACCAAACTCGCTTCTCATATAAATAATTCAAACCTCAAAATAGAATAAGTATATTCTATTTCTAGTATAGAATAAGCATTAGAAAATCCAATAATTATTAATGGCCATAGTATTTTCCTGTTTGTCATCATATCAAGGAAAAACCTTTTATTCTTGTTGTTAGTTGCAAAGTCATGTTTGACCCATTGCGACCCTATGGACAATGTTCCCCAATGTTCCTGTCCTCTAACATCTTCAGGAGTCTATTTAAGCTCACACCTACTGCTTCAGTGACTCCATCCAGCCACCTCATTCTCTGTCGTCCCCTTCTTCTATTGCCCTCAATCTTACCCAGCATTAGGCTTTTCTCCAGTGAGTCCTTCCTTTTCACTAGGTGGCCGAAATATGTGAGTTTCATCTTCAGGATCTGGCCTTCTAAAGAGCAGTCAGGGTTGATTTCCTCTAGGACTGACCAGTTTGATCACCTTGCAGTCCAAGGGACTTTCAGGAGTCTTCTCCAGCACCTTAATTCAAAGGCCTCAATTTTTTGGTGCTCAACCTTTCTTATAGTCCAACTTTCACAGCCATACATTACAACTGGGAAAACCATAGCCTTAATTATACACACTTTTGTTGGCATTTTTGTTCTTTGCTTTTTAGTATGCTGTCTAGATTTGCCATAGCTTTCCTCCCCAGGAACAAGCGTCTTTTAATTTATTGGCTGCAATCCCCATCTGTGGTGACCTTGGAGTCCAGGAAAATAAAACCTGTCACTACCTCCATTTTTTCCCCATTTTTTTGCCAGGAATTGAGAGGGCTGGATGCCATGATCTTAATTTTTTTAATGTTGAGTTTCAAGCCAACTTTTGCACTCCTTCTTCACCTGCATCATAAGGCTCTTTAGTTCCTCTTCACTTTCTGCCATTAGAGTGATATCATCTGCATATCTGAGGTTGTTGATATTTCTCCCAGCAATCTTAATTCCAACTTTTGATTCATCTACCCCTGCCTTTCTCATGACGTGCTCTGCATGTAAGTTAAATTGGCAGGGTGACAGTATATAGCCTTGCCAGACTTCTTTCCTAATTTTGAACCATCCAAAATAATTATTTGAACCATCCAAATAAAATGATTACAGAGTGATTGTTAGCTTGCATGCTGCTTTAGAAACAATAGTTAATTTTAATCACTAGCTGCAAACAGGGTTCCCACCATATAACACCAATAGATTTCATGACTACCATCAGATTTTAATTAAAAAAATTGTCTCTGCTGTAAATTTTAATATGTTTCAATATTAAAATAGAAAGCATAAGTTAGAAAATAAAACAATTTTCTAAAAATTGTCAGTTTACAGCAAACAACCACTTTTTGTATGATTGCAAAAAACAAACAAAAAACAACCAGCCAAACAAACAAAAACAGTAAAAATAGATCTGGGTTGCAAAATTTTTGATGATAGAGGTGAACAAAAAAAATTAAGAAAAAAAAAAGACCTTTGCTATTATCCAGTAGTTGCCTATATTTTTGCGGCCTCAAACTGATGATCCGAACTAAAAAAGTTGCAATTCTGTTTGTGCTTACTTGAAAGTAAGATCCAGTCTTAAACTTATAATACTTCCTTTTGAACAGACATGTCTGTTGGAAATTGATGAAAATGAATCAGCACTTAGGAGACAGAGCCAAGGACATGGACATATTAAAAGATTTTTCTGTAGAAAAGCTTCAGAATTTGTACGGATATGACATACATTTTCATTTCCAGAGAAGTAATTAAAGAGGAGAAAAATAGGGGCGATGTCTGTTTTAAAAGCATTTATTTCTGTTTTGTCTTACCATTGTTACAAAGATAATAACTCCCAGATGGTTATTTTGTTCTCAAAAATGCTTCTTCAAAATAGTCTATTACAAGTTTAGCATGCTGACACTAAAATAACATTTCTCTTTTTTAAAAGGCAAACATATTTCATATCACTTCATCATGTTCATATGCCTAAAGGGGGATGGACACACACACAGACACACACACACAATCATAAAATTACTGGTTCTTAGTGACATTAGTTTTTTTATTAATATGTAAATAAAGTTTTTACCATTAAATTCATATATACAAATCACACTATTCCTCTTTAGAGTAAGCACTATTATGTAAAGCATGGAAAGAGGGTAAAAAGTAGTAAGCCAAAATGTATAAAAATGAAAAAGTGCATACCATAGCCTTGTTTAGTGACTGTATTTCATTCCTTAATTAGAAGTGAAATGATCACTAAGCAAACAAAGTGAGGAAAAGAGAGAGGCACAACATTTGATCATAAACATTTGTAGAAAATGAAATGATTTATTACTATCAAATATTATTTGTTGTTAACCAGAAGTAGATGTAAATTAAATATATGAAATATTGAAATTATGTATCTTCACACCTTTCTGTCCTTTAATATTACTTTTGGGTTTTTTCATACCCTTTTATTCATATCAATACACTGATTCATACACTGCCTTTGATCTTGAAACTTCTCCCCCTCTGCTTTTTGAGGCTTTTCTCACTTTAATCCAACCATGACTTTCTTGGTTTTTTCTTTTTTACTCCAAATATTCACACACACCCCTTTATATTGCTATTTGAGCTTCATTCATTCTCTGTATAAGACCAAATGACCTCTGAGAATTTTTTTTTCACAGTGATTAGTTGCTTTTATGTTTGGTGCATTTGCATTCAGTCTCATTCAGTATTTTCCTTATCTCTTTTACTTATTTCTTCTATTTTAATTACATTCTCAAGGTAATCCTTGAGTTATGATCATAATGGAACCTGCCTATTAAGGTCAGGAGGGCATTAAGTAAATTGCCTCACTTAACAAGCCCCTATACCTGCTGCCTCCAATGTATTTATTAAATGAATGCATGGGTTTTAAATGAAATATGATATGCCTCAGGAGCAGGGGAGACACTAATGCAGGCACAAGCCCATGCCGGCACAAGCCCTCCAGCCTCCCTAAGCCTTCCCCATTCCCTGAGATACCCCATGCTCCTGACTCTTGGAATCAATGATGAAACTCAAATAATTTAACAACCGGTTCTCTGCCTTAATGACCAGATGAGTAGGTGTTGTAGCTCGAAATAAGGGAGGCTAGACCAGAGCAATAACTAGAACAAGCTTTATTCATCAGAATAAAGGGCTGTCGCGTCTGCATACTAACAAGCAGACATGCCCAGCGAACAGCGGCTGGCTCGACCTAGCAGCCAGCTTTTATAGCTGGCTGTCGAAGGGAGCCAACCAATGGGAGCTGCAAACGCCCCCGCAGTATGGTCGGACCTGGTTGGGGACTTTGGTCAGTCCCAAGGACATAACACCCCTTCCCCACAGATGCGAACATGAATAGTCTTTTAAATAAGTTGGTGGTCTGTGCGGCCACCCGGACCGGCGCAGTTCTGGTGAGTCACTGAGTGGCACAGAGTTCGGAGAATCAGGATTGGCGGGTGCAGGAGAGCGGGCTTGCTCTGGGACCTGATCCGGCGTCTGTGAATAGTCCCTGCCATCGGGTTGGTTTGTTAAACAGTCATTGTCCAATAACCCGGTGGCATCACTGGTCGACAAGGCTGGCGTCTCTGGTGGATGGTCCCGGTCTACCGTCCGTTCCCTCTGCTCGGCCGGTGGTGACTGGCCCCTCAGATGGTCCCCGATCGGACTCTGGTGTGGTAATTGGAGGTTTACTGGAGTCCATGGTTCTGCATTGGCATGACCGCTCTGGCGCTTCCTTATCTGATCCAGATGCCTCCGCCAAACGCGCCCATCCTCCAGCTGCACTTGATACGACCTTGGACTGGTGATGGCCACGATTCTCCCGGGTACCCACAGCGGATCGCCGGCGTAGTTCCTGACAAACACTGGGTCCTGCAACACAAAATCTCTGACCCTACTGTCAGAACCGATGGGTGTGTCGGGGCAATAGTGAGGATGCAGTCTGTCTAACACAGTTCTCAGGCGTCTGCCCATTAGGAGCTCAGCTGGAGACTTGTTTGTAACTGTACAGGGGGTCGTGTGTTGGCTTAAGAGAAAACGGGAGAGTCTAGAATGCCAGTCCTCTTGATTGAATCTGGCCAACGCCTCCTTTGTTGACGAAACAGCTCTCTCTGCCAACCCGTTGCTGGCAGGATGAAAGGGGGCTGTTAGGATGTGCCGGATGCCTAGGTTGGTGACATACCGGCTGAATTCTGTAGACGTAAATTGGGGGCCATTGTCCGAGACTAAGGTGTCTGGCAGCCCGTGTGTTACAAATAAACGGGTCAGGGCTTGGGCAACTGTGCGGGTGATGGTCGTGGGAAGTAGGGCCACATCGATCCACTTGGAATACGAATCCACGACCACCAAGAAGGTCTTGCCGTGCATTGGCCCGGCCAAGTCAATGTGCAGCCGTGACCACGGTGCGTTGGCACTTTCCCACTTGGTTGGGGTGGTGATTGGCGGTGCTGGCCTAGATTCCTGACAGGGTCGGCAAGAGCTTACCCATTTGGCGATCTCGTCATCCATGCCTGGCCACCAGACGTAACTCCGAGCCAACGCTTTCATCCGGACGATACCTGGGTGGCCCTCGTGCAGCGCCCTCAGGACGGATGTGCGAAGGGGGGTTGGAATGATGACTCTGGTCCCCCATAACAGACAGCCCTGTAAACTAGAAAGTTCTTGCTGGCGAGTTTTAAATGGTGTGAATTCGGATGTAAAGTTAGTGACCGGCCACCCCCTCTGTACCCAGTCCAGAACCTGGGCGATTGTTTTGTCTTTTTTGGAGTGAAAGGCGATGTCGCCAGCAGTGACAGGTAGGTTGAGCTCGCTTACATCAAAAATGGCATGGACCGGAGCCGGGTCCTCTACAGGGGCTGGCAGAGGGCAGCGGCTGAGGGCGTCGGCGTGGCTTAGGTTTTTTCCTGGGCGGTGAACGAGTTTGTGCGAGTAAGCTGCCAGGAATAAAGTCCACCTTGTCATCCTGGGTGACAAGACTTGGGGTGTTTGTTTGTCCCCGACAGTAGTCCCAGAAGCGGCTTGTGGTCAGTGATGAGTTCGAATTTGTGACCAAACAGAAATTCGTGGAATTCTTTTACCGCAGCAACTGCGGCTAGGGCCTCTTTATCAATTTGGCTGTAATTACGCTCGGTTGGTGAAAAGGTTCTGGAAAAGAAGGCGATTGGTGCCTCGGAGCCGTTGGGTAGTCTGTGGCTTAAGACAGCCCCAATCCCGAAGGGGGATGCGTCTGCGGTTAAGACTAAAGGGAGGCGCTGGTCGAATTGTATTAGGACAGCGTCCGAGGTGAGCAGCGATTTGACTGCTTTAAAGGCATAGTCCTCTTTGGGTCCCCACTGCCACGGTGTATTTTTGTCTAGAAGTCTGTGTAACGGTTTGGCTACTGACGCTTTGTGGGGTAGGAACGAGGCGTAGAAATTTAATAAGCCTAGGAAAGCCTGTAATTCAGACTTTGTGGAAGGTGTGGGTGCCTCGTGGATTGCTTTGACTTTAGATTCCACCGGGCGGATGCCAGAGGCGTCTATTTTATACCCAAGAAAGTCCACCTGTTTAGTGGCAATGGCACACTTCTCCCTTTTTAGTTTGAGGCCATGCTGCCTGAACTTGTCTAATACCGCTCTGACTCTGTGGAAAAGTTGGGGTCTATCCCTGGCTGAAACTAATATGTCATCAAAATACGGAACTACGCCGGGGAGGCCTTGAAGTATCCATTCCATTAATGACTGAAAAATGCCTGGGGCAACACTAACGCCAAATTGGAGACGCTTGCACCTGAATGCCCCTCTGTGCGTGACAATAGTTTGTAAATTGGCCGTTTGACGGTCAACAGGAAACTGCTGATAAGCCTGTGACATATCCAATTTGGCGAAAATGGTGCCAGGCTCAAATGTGTGAAGTAAGTGCTGGATTACCGGGACTGGGTAAGCGCTGACCTGTAGGTAGCGGTTGATTGTGGTCTTATAATCAGAACAAATTCTTAAACTGCCATCTTTCTTAAGGGGCGTGACAATCGGGGTCTCCCACTTGGCAAAATCCGTGGGCTCAATCACGCCTTGTCTGAGTAATTTGTCCAGTTCTGCATCCAGTTTAGGGCGTAGTGCAAATGGTACTCTACGCTGTTTTAAGCGGACGGGAACTGCTTGGGGGTCCACCGAAAAAGAAATGGGTGTGCCATTGTAACAACCTAATTCGTTGCTGAACACATCAGCGTAGTCTGCAAACAGGGAGTCAATATCAGAAGTTGAGACAGCATGGACTCCTGTTAAGCTAAGGCCGAGATAGGGGAACCAATCCAACCCCAAAAGGCTAGGGAGGGCACCGTCAACAACCACTAAAGGCAGATGGCCTTTAAAGGATTTGAATTTAACGAGGAACTTGCCTTTTCCGAGTACTGGAATATTCTTTCCTTGATAGTCTCTCAAGGTGAGGTGGCTCTTCTGAAGATGGTTCCTAGACAGGCTGGGCCGGATTTTCTTAAGTGTACTCCACGAGATGATCGAGAGCGCTGACCCGGTATCGACCTCCATGTGACAAGGTTTACCTTCTAAATAAATGGAAAGTGTGATTTTATTAGGCGTCAGAAAAGTGTGATTAGCTTGGTAGCACGTATAACAGTTTTCTACTTGCCTTGGTGGCCCCGGAGGAGAGTAAGAGGTCGAAGATTTTTGTGGTGCACTGTGAGTTGCCAGGCAGGCCCTGGCGATGTGACCTTTCTTGTTGCAGTTGTTGCAGGTAGCGTTTCTGAACCTGCAAGACGTCCGGGAGTGGGAACCTCCGCAGGACAGGCATAACAGGATGTGTTTTGGTGCGTTGCTGTTTCCGAGCTTTGCCCCTACCTGTGGTTGTCTAGAAGGTTTGAGGCGATGAACATCTGAGTGTTTGGCAGGGTCGTCCTCACTCACCACTTCCTCGGAGCGAACAGAGGCAGGAACGGGCTTGGGGACGGTACCTTGGATTTCAGCAGCTGACTGGGCCGCTAGTTCTGCAGCTAAGGCTTCTTCGACCGCTTGTGAGAGGTTGAGATCTTTTCTGGCCAGCAAATGCCTTTGTAGCCTTAAGTCTTTGATTCCGCAGACGAGTTGATCGAGTAACATGTTGTCCAAGTAATTATTGAACTCGCAGTGGAGAGCTGCTGTTCTCAGAGTGGCCATGTATTGATTGATGGATTCCCCTTCAGCTTGCTTCCTCATCCGGAAGGCAAAACGTCTCGCGATCTGCGATGGCTTTGGGGAATAATGGTTGGAGAGTGTCTCCAATAGTTCGGCCCATGGGACGTTCTTTATCTCTCGTGGCGCGAACAACGCTGTGGCGGTATCGAAAACTGCTGCCCCACAGTAACTTAGAAAGTATGACTTCTTTCTGTGCTCCGCAGCATCGGCCAGACCGATGGCGTCAATGTAGTGACTGAAGCGGTTCCTGTAAGAGTCCCACTTCTCTTCATCTGGCTTAAATGGCGGGAACGCCGGATTTGAATTCATTTTGGCTTACAGTCTGTTTGGTAGACTGATCAATCTCTCTGGGTATACGAGGCCCTAATTATCAAGGCGGCTGTGGCTGCAGCGCCCTACCTTGCTCAGTGATTACAGCTCTGAGAGGTTCTCTGTGCAACACGCTCCCTGTGAGCGCTTGGCGGCTATGGCTATAGCGCCGTTACTGACAACAATTTGAATTTCGCGCTCAAGCAGCGCGTTGGTGGCTAATGGCTGTAGCGCCGTAACTGACAGTTATTCAAATTGCGCGCTCTCTGGAGAGCTTGGGCGACTGTGGATACAGTGCCAACTTTGCTTATCGGTAGAATTCAAACAGCAGCGGTTTGAATTCTGTGCTCTTTTACGAGCTGAGCGGCTGAGGCTCTCAGCGCTCAACTTTCACTATTGTAGCTTTCTAACCGAGTGGCTACAAACGCTCTACTTTCACTTCAGCAATCAACGACTGACCGAGCTCTCAAAACAGCGCGGCTCCGGCTCAGCGCTTGGTGTGTCTTCAGCTCTGTTTGGATAGTTGCTTCTGGTTAGCCACATCCCATCCTCGTTGCCAATGTTGTAGCTCGAAATAAGGGAGGCTAGACCAGAGCAATAACTAGAACAAGCTTTATTCATCAGAATAAAGGGCTGTCGCGTCTGCATACTAACAAGCAGACATGCCCAGCGAACAGCGGCTGGCTCGACCTAGCAGCCAGCTTTTATAGCCGGCTGTCAAAGGGAGCCAACCAATGGGAGCTGCAAATGCCCCCGCAGTATGGTCGGACCTGGTTGGGGACTTTGGTCAGTCCCAAGGACATAACAGTAGGCATGTCTCAGTGGTCATGTGACTGGGTGGGCATGGCCAACTTGACATCACTCACCTCAAGAACTACCTCGTCTCATTCAGCCTCTCCTCGCCCCTTCCTTCCCAGCCACTCCTTGCCTCACCCAGCCTCTCCTCATCCCTCCCCTTGCAGTCATTCCTCACCTTGCCCAGTTGCTTGCCTCACTGTCTGGTGGTCTGTCTGGTGGTCCACTCACTTGGCCTCCTGGCTGCCCATTCACCCTGCCTCCTGGCCATCTGCTCACCCATTCTCTTGGCCTCCCTGCACCCTTCTTTTTGAGGACTTGCTCTCAATAATCATCTAAGCCAGACACAGGCCAGGAGGACAACCTCGATGAGGTGCAGGAACTGTGGCAGCTCCAGAGACACCCGTGGGAGAAAGAGGAGGAAGGGCAATGGGCCTGATCTGCAGAGAAAGGGAGGGAAGAAGGGCCATCCCCAGCTTAGCTGCCATGCCCACCAGCAGGCTTCTGAAGTGGCTGTGTGGGTAGATGTACAGCGCAAGCAGCAGCTCAAGGATCAGCAGCTCAAGCACAGTGACCAGGCATCAGCTCCTCCTTGCAGAAACTCTAATGATGCACCTGGCTCTTTAGGGCAGAACCACCCTAGGTGCTTTATCACTTGCTTGGAGGGGGGCAGTGGGGCAGTTAGAAGAGTGCCAAGATGCCGAAATGGCCTCAGGAGAGGTTGCATGTGGCAAGGAATGGCTGGGAGGGAAGGGGCGAGGGCTGTTATTCAGCTGGTTCACTGAAGTCCACAAAAAATTAGCTACCAGTTCTGATGAACCAGTGCAAACTAGGTGAATCCCACCACTGCTTAGAATCCTTACATCCCCATCTTTCAAAGATCTCCACAGCTCAAAAAGTTTGTGTCTGGAAGAAAGAGAGGCTGGTCCATAGCTGGGCCACATGGCAGAATTCCAGAAGCAGCTGCTTTTTTTCTGAAATGCTGATTGCTAGTCTTTCCTCCCCCAACATTAGCAGTGTATTGCAGGTAACACTGGGGGAGGAAAGGCTATCATTAGCAAGAAGTCATTGTAGTTTCTGTCCCCGTCTAGTTGCTAGCTTTCTCTTCCCTGGCATTAGATGCCAAACATTAATATGCTAATCCTTGGCTAAGGTCAAGGCTAAGATGAAAGACTTTCTCCTTGTTAGTTGCTACCCTTCCCTCACCCAGCATTAGCACATTAGCATATGGCTACTAATGCTGGGGAAGGGAAGCAACTAGCATGGAGCAATTCTCTTGGTTTTCCTTTTTTCACTGACAAGGATGCATCATCACATGATTGGCAATATTTTATCCTTTCTTAAAGAATAATTTCTCATCTTTAGAATCCAACCCGTTCATTCTTCCTTAGCCCTGCATCCTAGACTCACATAGAAGCATTCATACCCAGCTACAAATGAAGTAGCCCAACTGGACTCTACGAAATGTTACACCACATCCTCACCCACTCCTCCAAATCCTGGCATTTAAACTACAGGGTCCTAAAAAGCAAATGTCTGACAGGGTTGTATTGACACTGCCCAATCAGTTTTGAATGATGCACGCCAATTCCGCTCATTCATCAACTACTATGTTGTGAATGCATTTTCTCCAGATTAGTCCCAACAATGCTGTATATGGAACTTATTCTAGACTAGGAGTGTCAAACTCAAGACCCATGGGGTGCTTAGATCTGGTCCTGGAAATGGCAAAGAACCAGGCCACGGTACCTCAGCCTGGCCCAGGTGGACTGGAGACTGATCTACAATCTGGTGGCAGCTGGCAGCATACTGGAGGCGGCTCTGGACAGCCTGCACCACCATCTGGGGTCCTCCATGTGGTCTGAGAGGGATGGCAAGGCTCCTCTGGAGGACAAGGGTTTGGCCCACTCCCTGGTTTTGCCTTTCTCCACTGGAGACAATGGATCTGATAGTGAGAGCAATCAACCAATGGAACATCTTGCCTGGTGACAAATAACATGAAACCACTTTCATATGAACCCTCAATTCTAAAAAGAAAATAGCTTTGAATAGGGTTATTTCAGAAATAACCTGTAGTTTTTGCATGGGTAATTTAGGAAAGCTTTTAGATGCTACTCTAGTGTTGAACTTCAAGTCAAGAGTGAAAATACTAGCTAAAATGTTTAACATTCTTACTTGATGTAAGGTCTTGTCTCTCCAATCTTCCCAAGAAAGCAGGACTCTTGAAACTGCAGTTGTTTCAAAAGGTTTGTAATAACAAGAGATCTTGGTGAGAACTGAAGCTTCTCAGTTAAAACCAGATATTTTAAGCAATGCTAACCAAACCCTTCCCACACTACATCATTATAGGAAAACAGAAACAGAAACTTCATATAGAGATCACTCCATTCCTCCCTGCTTCCTCCCACCAAAATGCCAGGGTACCTGGAGAAATATCTGGGACCTGACATTTGAAGGTTTTTTTTCCTCCATCACCAGAGTGCATTTTTAAATTTTAAAAAATTTAATACAAAGTGAATGAATAATTTAAATAATCTGCAGAGCCTTTAGTTGTGGGATCTCACTTTGCGCCTAGCCATAAGCAGGGTAATCCTGTGAAGCAGTTCACAGTAAGAACAAAGAGGATATACCATTTCTTTGTTATTCCTTAACTTCCTTTTATACTTTATTAATGCCTTTGATATCAGAAAAATATGTAGGAAGAAATGGTGGCTAACAGCCAAGTGCTTAAGACCTGGTGTATTACCATGATGCTACTACAGCTGTGCCAGTAGGACTGGTTGCTGAGTTTTCTTGTTAGGATTTAATAAGAAAAAGATGTTTTGGGAGGGAAAGTGTAAGTATGTAATATGGCTATTAGCACATTCACCACACAGCTCCAGGCAATTCTCAGATTTCAAGACAATAGCAGCCAGCTTGGAACAAATGTTCTACAAAGCTGAGGCTTTTGTTCCTTTTTATTTGACATTCTCACAGTAGAAGACTACTGTAGAGAATGTCTGGTCTCCCTCAAGGAAATTTCTGGGTCAAAACATATGATGTTGTTATGTGGCTGGTTTTACATTGCCTGGATATATACATGAGAAAAACATGGATTGTTCTAGTTTAGTTCAATATGCATGGAAAACTTTGAATTTGAAATTGATGGTGAATGAGATCATCAGCAGGAGATATGATCTTACTGGTTTAGCATCTTGTTTCTTGTTTTTGAGGAGAGCTCCTTTTTTGAAAAGTGAAAAGTCCTCAAGCTAAACAGAGGGTTAGCAAGTTTATTTTGCTTCTCATTTCTTCCCTCCTTCCCACCATTTCTCTTTCTCTCTCATCCCAGAAATTAGTACTACCAGATTGCATTATTTTACCATCAAATTTCAGCTCTGTTAAGCTCAGAACATTATATACATACATACATACATACATACATACATACATACATGCATACGTATATATATGTTTTCTTAAGTTTTTGCGGGTATTTATATGTATGGTATTCATTTTTGTTCAGGTATTTTCCCACATCATTATAGTTGTGCTTTTAAAGTTGTAGCAATGTTTCGGCAGAATCTCATCTGCCATCATCAGGCTTGTGTATTATGTTCATCTGAGTCAGGCTTTCACAGTGAAAGCCTGACTCACAGACAAACACACTACACAAGCCTGATGATGGCAGATGAGATTCTGCCAAAATGTTGCTACAACTTTAAAAGCACAACTATAATGACCTGGGAAAATACCCGAACAAAAATGAATACCATATATATGTATTTATATATATTATATATGTATGGGGCCAAACCATTGGGATTATATTCCAGTGTTAGAAAGGAAAAGTATATGTGGAGATCAAGACATTAACGAGTCATCATAGAGCAACAAAGAGGTAGATTTTTTAAAATTATTTAATTGTGGCCACTTTGTAATTATAGAAATTTCTGCTGTCCAGATCTTATTATGTTGGTCTATGTGAGTTTTAAACACACAATCTTAAACTCAAATTCTTTATCTCCCAGTGATGAGACATGGGTCTCAAGTATGCTTTTTGACATCTTGATGCCTCTGACTTTAGTAGCTGTTTTTAGTGTGCCTATTTTCCTCACAATTCTGACTTATGGCCACACCAATAATTTTGCTTATTCTATACCTATTAGCATTGCTTCCCTTGTAATAGCAGCAGTAAATGAAAAAAAAAATCAATTGTTATACGCAGTCTGATTGCTAGACAAATTATTTATTTGAACCATATGAAACCTAAAATTCCTATAAAAAGAGTCATGAATAAGCATCATGACTATTCTATCCTTGGGTAGTATATACTGTATGTACATATGTGCTTGTACAAACCACCCACATCCAGAACTTTAGGCAATGTAAATTGTCCAAATCTCTTTGAGTTGGAAGCTGGAAAAATTGCTTCAAATCATGTGATGGGCAGCAAGTAAATTCATTCAATGAATTCCAGTCACTAATTATACCATAGGAATAGTAGACTAGATTCAAGCGGAATTAAAAGCCCTGGATAAGAAGACCAGAAAAATAATGTTTTAAGAGTTAGCAGCAGAAATTCAAGTCCAGAAAACACACAGATTACTGACTCAGCAGGATTCATTAATTTCCTTTTATATACAATAAGTAAACGTGCAATACCAGTAGTTTCTTCCAACATGGAAAGTGTGGTGTAGGGTAAATGGAACCTGTTGATGTTTAACTGTGAAGAGGAACCAATGTTAGACAGAGAGTAGTGAGGGACATATTTTGAGGTGACACAGTATGAAGGAACTGGAAGGGAAGAGTTAAGAACAATAAAGCAGTTTGTGTGCAGAGAACTCATGTGTTAGGAGTATTATTACAAAATACGACATGGTGTCAGAAGTTCTGTAACATGGTAACGGAACAACGAGGTCTACCCAAAAGAGGAAAATGAACGGCAGTGGGGATGAGCAGAATGAGGAAGGAGTTAGCAGAATGGCTAGCACACCCAGTAACATCCAACCACCGGAGCCCTTTGATTTTTCCAAACCAAATGAGTGGACAAAATGGATATGGTGATTTGAGAGATTTAGGCAAGCAAGCAATCTCGCAGTAAGCGCCAAAGAAAATCAGGTGAACACTTTGATTTACTGTATGAGAGATGAAGCAGATGATGTTCTGCATGGCCTGAAACTCAGTGAAGCTGATCAATGTCAGTATACTGAAGTAAGAGATGGCTTTCAGTCATTCTTTGTAGTAAAAAAGAACATTGTGTATGAGCGTGCAAGATTTAATATGCGCAAACAAGAAGCAAATGAGACAGTTGATACATTTGTCACAGCGCTGTATGCATTAGCAGAACACTGTAACTATGGAGCACTACATGATGAGCTCATCAGAGACAGGATTGTAGTAGGCTTGGTCGATACACAGCTATCAGAACGCATGCAAATGGAAAAAGACCTAGATCTGGATGAAGCTATTAATATGGCAAGAGGAGATTAAAAAACAGCAAACCACATTGAGAAGTGATGCTAGTGCTGTAAACCTAAAGGATGTGAACTCTTTGGACAGACTGTTTAAAGGCAGGCATCAGAAAGAAAAGCAAAAATTCAGCAGATCAAAGAATGATGGAGCAAAGCCTCAAAGCAGGCAGAACAAAAACACTAAAGACCCCCAGTGTCACAAATGCAGTGGCATGCTTCACCCTAGACAGGAATGGCCTGCTAAGGATGCTAAATGCCATACATGTGGGAAAAAGGGTCACTGTCAATGTGTATGTTTTGCAAGCAAGGCATTGAGGAAGAGGAGAGAAGCTTCTTTCTCGGCTCTGTGACATCACATGCTGATCCATGGACTGTGAAAATCAGAATGATGGATAAAAACATCACGTTCAAGTTGGATACCAGAGCAGATGTCACTGTTGTTTCACAGAAGAATTTCGCCAACATTTTTCACAGCATACAGGTGCGGTGCTACAAAAAGCAGAGAGACCTCTACTGGGTCCAGGGAGAATTCCACTGGAAGTGATGGAGCAAAACAAATTACAGAGAAGGTGTATGTGGTCAAAAACCTGAGTATGCCTTTGCTGGGACTGCCAGCTATTGTAGCTCTTGGTCTGTTGGTTCGTGTGGACACTATTGACATGGAAAACCTGAAGTCAAGCTACCCTAAGTTATGGAGAGGCCTAGGGGAGGTTCGACAACCTTATTGTATTAAGCTCAAACCCGATGCTATGCCTTTAACTTTGAAAACCCCAAGGAGGATTCCCCTACCATTGATGGGGAAAGTCAAAGATGACCTTCAACACATGGAAAACTTGGGAGTAATCACTCGTGTGGAAGAGCCTACAGACTGGTGCACAGGCATGGTAGTGGTGCCCAAGAAGGATAGCAAAAAGGTGCATTTGTGTGTGGACCTGACTGGCTTGAACAAGTATGTGTGTCATGAAAAATCAGTAGAACATCAGTAGAACAGAGTCTTGGAACACTGGCTGGTGCTAAAATGTTCAGTAAATTAGACGCCAGCATGGGGTTTTGGCAGATACCCCTCACCGAGGATTCAGCAAAGTATACCACATTCATTACACCCTTCAGGCAGTTCCACTTTACCGTCTTCCATTTGACATTGCCTCAGCAACCGAACATTTCCAATGTATGATGGCAGAAGTTACACAGGGGCTGGAAGGTATAGTTTGTCATATTGATGATCCACTGGTGTGGGGAGGGACCAAGAAGAACATGACAATTGACTCCATGCAGTGCTAAAAAAACTGGAAAAGGCAGAAATCATTCTAAACGTGGATAAGTGTGAACTCTCCAGGAGTGAGGTGGTCTTTTTGGGTCACATCATCTCTGATGCAGGGATATGACCTGACCCAAGGAAAACAGAGGCTATCAGAGCTATTAAGGAGCCCTCTAGTGTGAACGAACTGAGGAGTTTTCTTGGCATGATAAACCAGCTGGGGAAGTTAATCCCTCAGTTGGCAGAAAAAGACAAGCCACTTTGGGTTTGGGATGTGGAAGAGGTCAGGGCATTTAAGACATTGAAAGATGCTTTGTCTTCCCCTCTCGTGCTGGCCATGTATGATCCAAACAAAGTGACAAAAGTGTCAACGGATGCATTGTCATGTGGCTTGGGTGGCGTTCTTCTTCAAGAGAGTGAGGAGATAAATGGAAGCCTGTGGCTTACACATTGCGTTCACTCACTCCAACTGAACAACGCTATGCACAGGTGGAAAAAGAAGGCCTGGCTCTAACCTGGGCATGTGAAACATTTCGGGATTTCCTTCTAGGAAAGCATTTCTTCCTGGAGACTGACCACAAACCACTTGTCAGTTTGCTTGTGATCCCATCCACTCTGAGGAAAGAGGTGTTGGAGAGGCTACATGAAGGACACCAAGGGGTGGTGAAATGCAAAGAAGGTTCTCATCAGTCTGTGTGGTGGCCAGGACTCAGTCAGCAGGTCAGTGAAATGGTGCTCAAATGCAGGACATGTATTCAAGAGCGTCAGAATCCTAAAGAGCCACTCATGACATCTGAGTGCCCTGAAAGACCATGGCAAAAGTTAGGGACTGACTTGTTTGTACTTGGAAGGAAAACATACTTATTTGTGATATACTATTTCTCCAGATATGTCAAGATATCAAACTGCTATCAAACACTAAGTCAACTGATGTCATTGTCCATCTAAAGTCAATCTTTGCCCGGCATGGGATTCCAGAGGAGTTGATGTCAGACAATGGACCACAGTTTTCTGGCCATGATTTCTCTTATTTTGCATCCACATATGGGTTCAAACACATTACCAGCAGTCCAAAGTTTCCACAAAGTAGCAGAGAAGCTGAACATGCAGTTCAGACAGTGAAAAGTCTCTTGAAAAAGTCTAGCGACCCTTATCTGGCCCTGCTTGCCTACAGAGCTACCTCTCTCCAGAGTGGGTTCAGTCTGGCTCAGCTGCTTATGGGGCGACAACTTTGTACCACTGTGCCGACTCTTTCCTCTCAGCTAGACCCAGAATTGTCAGATGTTGACCATTTTGCTCGTAAAGAGAGAGAGAAGAGTTGCCAGAGACAAACAGTGAACAAATTTCTACATCACCTGGGAAAATACTTAAAAACTTTCCTAGTGTGACAGCTACCCTAAGGACAAGGTCTGGGAGAGCTATAGTTAAACCAGAGAGACTTGAATCTGTGAACTGAGAAAGTGAAAAAGAGTTAATATTGATGTGTAGTTCAGTAAGAAATCTGAGGTGCAGAATAGTTTAAACACAGTTAGGTGTATTGGATTAGTAAATGGTTATATGATAACATTTTTTTCCCTACAGGATTTAGATAGGAACAGACCTTCAACAAAAGAGACAGAATAACCAATGTTAGACAGAGTATAGTGAGGGACATATTTTGAGGTGACACAGTATTAAGCAACTGGAAGGGAGGAGTTAAGAAAAATAAAGCAGTTTGTGTGCAGAGAACTCATGTGTTAAGAGTATTATTACAAAATATGTCAGAAAGGTTACAAGCAAACACAAACAGAAACAGATATGTTACAGCTCCAGTTCAGGGCAGAACTCAGTTTCAGCAAGCAAGCAAGTTAGTTTCTCTTTCACTTTAGAGCCGAGCAGAGGACAGAGATAAATCATGCCCAGATTCTCTCTTTAAATTTTAGCCCACAATTCAGCTCTCATTGGCTGGCCTTCTTACTAAGCTCTATTCCAGTTCATGAATATATTCTGACATAATGAATAATGAACTATGCCCTTCATTCATACTGTGATGATGACAGACTCTACTTACCAAGAAAATAGATAGGTGGATTGTTGCATCAGATGGTTGATGAAGGAAAAAAGGGTATTAGAAGAATATCTGAAGGACAGTGAAAAAGATGCACTGAAGCTAGTACATAATGAAAGCTTACTAAATACTAAGTACTGGAGAAACCAAACTAACCTACAGGAAAAACCAAATGAAGAACAGAAAAGACACATGGGAAGGCAAATATTATATGGACAATACATGGTTATTTTTTAACAGCAAGCAACACAGATAATAACAAGATCTGGCATTGGCCAGGAGCAGGAACATTAAGAAAGAGATGATGGAGGTGGGACAATTCTGCTTGCATAGAACCAAGTTTTAAGAACAAATGCATAGAAACTCAGAATTGAGAGGACAGCAATAGAGAGAAAATGCTACCTCTGCAAAGAAGGTGAAGTGAATCAACTGACTAGCTGCTGTATAAAAATCACATAAACTACAAACAACAATAGAAAAGTAGCATCAATGATACACTGGAAGATTTGCAAGAAATGCCATTTGTATGATAGATAGAACTGGTGGGACCATAAAATAGAAAGTCATAGAAAAAGAAGACGCTAAAGTGCTATGGGACTTTAGAATTGAAAAACAGACATCTACCACATAACACCACCACAGACTTAACAATTATCAATAAGAAATACAAAAAAGTCCTCAGAGTGGACATGGCAATAACATGACACAACAGAATAGAAGAGAAAGAATTGGATAAGTTATAAAATATTTAAAAAATGTCAAATAGAAATAGAACAATTGTGGCAAAAGAAAACAAAGTAAGCTTATAACAACTTATAACATTGTCAGAACATTGTCCAATGTTCAAAAGAAAGGTTAAAAATGTTAATTTCAGGAGCATCAACCCCATGTCTGGATACAGAGCCATGTCTTCAGGGCCTTGAAATAGGCTAATGGACCTATATGAAGTCCTGTAAGATGATGTTCCACAGAGCAGGTGCATGATATAAAAGGTCTCTTCCTAGGTCCTTGCCATATGACACTCTTTAGTGAAGAGTGTTTCTCATGTTAGATTTGTTACCATGTTTCTCATGTTAGATTTGATAGAATGGGTGGACACAACTTGGGAGAAGTGGTCTCACAAATAACCTGATCTTCAGTACATTGAGTTGGATCTGTAAGCATATCGGCAGCAAATGCAGTTTTCAGACAGAGGTATAACATACACAGATCTAGCAGTACTCATACTGTAACTACCTACACTACTGCATTTTGAACCAGCTGAAACTTTCAAACTCTCTCAAGGGCAGCCCATGAACAGTAAGTTTACAGTAGTCCATCCAGGAGATAACTAAACATGAGTAACCATAAGCAGAGTCATCCAAGCTATCTATCCTTTTAATAAATGTATCGAATCTTATGCAGATTATAGCACAGGTCTTAATCTCCTTACTGAGACTCACTTTTCAACAAATTTATATAAACTATGCAAGTGGTGCATATTTCAGATGACCGTTAAAACATAAATTCAGAATCAGACATTACATTGAATTTATATTTTACTGACAAAGAAATAAAGGGAGATTAAAATAGATCTATTTCAAGCTATTTAGCTCTCGTCAGCTAGCCATACCCTGTGTGGGATTCGAACCTGGGCTACTTCATATGAAAGACAAAGGTAAAGGTTGCCCTCACACATGCATGCTAGTCATTTCTGGCTCTGGTGGGTGGTGCTAATCTCCATTACAAAGCTGGAGAGCCAGTGCTGTCCGAAGATTCTTGGTCATGTGGCCGGCATGACTTAATGCCAAAGATGCATGGAACACTCTTGTTATGTATATGTAAATAACATAGTTGGGTTGACAATATATAAACTACAAATATATATGTTTGTAGCTTTAAGGAAAAATACTGTAATGTATTATGCTGTTTTCTGGTTAGTTAATTATGCTACAAGTTGCCACAAGAGGGAGCTATAGATCATGGTTTAATTCTCTCTTTTTCACTGATGATATCTCTTTATACTGATACGAACTGACTACGGACCGATACTGACTAACTCTGTTTATTTTGATATTCTGTTGAAGTTTATCTGTTGTATTATGGTTTGATATTTGTCTGCTGTAAAAGATGTGAAACCGGTAAAAAGACTTTATAACTGGATATTTCTGTACTGTTAAAAATGTGTATGACATGGACTGTTTATTGGACTGTGCTATTTCTTCAAGTAAACATTAATACAACTTGTTCAACTCTGTGGCTGTATATCTCTTCATAACTGTTCTCATAAACCGTTTTCCATATGCATATCCTTTTTATACAAGGGTTACTCTGCACATATCCTAACAACTGTTACCTTCCCACCAAACTTGCATTTTTACATGCTTTCAAACTGCTAGATTGGCAGAAGCTGGGATAAGTAATGGGAGCTTACTGCATTACATGGTGCTAGGGATTCGAATCACCAAACTGCTGACCTTTCTGATTGACAAGCTCAATGTCTTAGCCACTGTGCCACTGCATCCCTTCATATTAGGTAGATGTATAAACCTCTAAAATGCAAGTAGCCTGAGTTCGAATCCCAGAAAGGATATGGCTAGCTGATGAGAGTTAAATAACTTGAAATAGATCTATACTATACTATCCCTTTATTTCTTTTTCAGAAAAATATAAATTCAACACAAAAACAATTTGTCATGAAAACAACTGCCAGGCTCCTGGATTGGGGCTGAAAGGCGAAAGTGTATGCTCCATCCCGTATTTGGATAGAACAGGTTGCCCTGACAGACTGGTTTCACTGGAAAAAAACCCCACATAATCAGACATTACCTACCAACTTTTACATTTAGGTTGTGAAACTATAAAGAAGAAAAAAAAGTTCAACAAACTTATATTGGATTTATAAAGTTATAAAAGATTTTACAAAATTTTAAAATGTTCTCTCATATTTTATATTATTACAAATCTAAAGCAAGGAATGGCAGACTTCCTTTCAGCAATTTTTAATATGCTGCTGATGGTTTTAAGTAAAAATCAGAAATCCACTTATCAGAACCAAATGCAAAATAGTTCCTTGGGGAGGTAGACATTTTACCAAACTTCTTTTAAGCAAAAACCTCATTTAAGCTTAGCCATTTGTAATAAGTACTGCAACCAGGAAGATATATCCTTTCACATAATGTTTTTTGGGCCAAGCATTCCAGCAACTAAATTTAATATGAAAAATGTTTTTCTTTCTTGCTATGAAGTAGTCATATAAAACCAGAAATGCTTGAAGGTTTTTTCTCCTAAACCTTCCAAGATCCACATGAAAATTACCCAGAATTTTCTTTGAATCACCAAAATATCTTTCACATTTTTTTGCCCTTAAAAAAATTGCCAAACAAGAATGCACTCTCACCCCTCCCCACCCCTACTGAGGTTGGAATAGAATAGAATAACAGAGTTGGAAGGGACTTTGGACATCTTTTAGTCCAACTTCCTGCTTAAACATGGCTGTTTTGTAGGGAAAATATATTTAATTTAATTTACATATACATTTTGCTAAAATTAAATATCAATAATTTAGATACTCTCATCACATATTTAATAATTTCTTCTGCTGAATTGGAAATGACAGACTAAAAACAATATCTTTAATGACTGCATTCCGGGTCGGTCTTTGTACCTTCCATTGTATAATAAACACCAGAGATACAGACTGGTGGGTTAATTAACCACTTTCCCCAGCCCATAACCTCTACAGGTTTTTGAGGGAGAGTATTTTAATCTCAAGCATCCTCACAAGTCTATGGAGATTCTCAGTCATCCAGGTTATGGTTGTCCCAAATGAGCTTTTTTCAGGAGGCAACTGGAGTTTCTTGGGGTTTTTTTGAAGATGTTTTGCTTCTCATTCAAGGAGCTTCTTCAGTTCTTACTGGACTTCCATTCCCCACCATTCAGTCAGAGCTGAAGAACCTTCTTGGATTAGAAGCAAAACATCTTCAAAGAAAAAAACAAGGAAGTCCAGTTTCCTCCTTAAAAAGCACCTTTGGGATAAGCATCCCCACAGTTAGAGATAACTCAAATAAGTTATTTATATTAATCATACATAAGTATCTCACACTGCTTAAATGCCACTTGACTAAACACTGTAATTCTCATAACATGAAGCTGCCAATTTATTCTGGACAAAAAATCCAGTCTAAAAAACAGGTACAGGCAGGGATGGGTCATTCTTTCCTCACTGGATGAAAGTTATGATGATTACGTATCTTCACTGGAAGTCCTGACCAGAAATGAACTGACATTGACTGACAAAACCAGACAATTGTTAGAAGAGGCAAGAAGAAGGCAGGAAAAAGACCAACTGAGAGAAAAACAACCACAAGAGGATTTGTTTTCAACTGCCTATACTGTTAGGAAATGTTTTTCTTGTGGGGCTAGGGGACATATAGCTAGATTCTGTAAGAAGGGAAAATGACAGAATACTGGTAATCACCTGAAGGCTAAGAAGAATGTTAATTTAGCTATGTCTAGCAATTCAACTGTAAACTATGATTTGTGGGTAGTTGATAGTTGAGCATCACAGTGCATTACTAGAAATAGAGAGAGGTTTGTAAAGATGTCCATGAGTAAGCAACATGTATCATTGGCAAATGGATGGAAGATGAAAGCGTCTGGTGAAGGTACTGCATATTGTTCATGTATAAATGAGCATATATCTATCTTATATGTACCTAAACTGAAATTTAATTTGCTATCAGTAAGGGCTTTAGTTAATATTGATTATGTAGTAACCTTTAGGGGAGATAACTGTATAATAGAGAAAGAGGGTAAAAGTGTTACTGCTACATTAGAGAATGATTTATATGTAATACATGATGACCAGTTGAAGATGGCTAACTCAGTTTATAACAATGTTAAGCCACATGATGAATGTATACATTTACTGCATAGACGTCTAGGGCACATTAATTTCAGAATGCTCAAACAAACTGTCAACTTGTCAGAGGGAGTAAAATTGAAACCCTGTAGCAAGTATTTAAACTGTAATGCTTGTAGCCAAGAGAAAAGTAAGGTTACTCCTGCAAACAGATTTAATGGGTTTAAAACCAAAGAACCTTTAGAGGTTGTTTTGGCTGACATAATTGGTCCTAAGACACCTGGTTTGGGAGGTGCCTGCTATATTTTGAGTATAATGGACCATTACTCGTGGTATGGTTTCTGCTATCTAATGAAAAACAAAACAGAAACATCCCAACATTTCTTTAATAGGCTAAGATTTGCTGAAAGGAAAATGAGACATAGGGTAATTACCTTAGTTACAGATAACAAGACTGAGTTTATTAACACTAGATTCCAAATGATGTTGAAATTGGCTGATGTCAAGCATCAGCCCCTTAGAGGCCACAACATATCTCATTTATGGGCAAATGTTACAAGCCATGGCTGACACTATGTTATCTGATTCAGATTTGCCTGAAACACTGTGGGTTAAATAATGTGGTGAACACAACAACTGGTGAATTGCCATTCACTCATTGGCATGGCAGAAAACCAGATTTAAGTTATCTACACACATTTGGAGCTCCAGCATGGGTGCATATTCCCTCACAAGTAAGACTGAAAGGGCAATATAGAGCTAGGAAATTATTCTTTGTAGGTTACGAGGCCAACCATAGATCGTTTAGATTCTGGGCTCCAGGCACAGCTAATGTTTACTGTAGTGCTAGTGCTAAATTTCTTGAGCACATTGGGTGGCATGAACTAGAACAGGAATCCAACAATGATGTTGCTATCGACACCCAAGTAGTCCCTAATGATGAGATAGTTAAACCATCAATAGCCATTAAAAAGGAAGAACAGGCACAGGAGGAGGTAGAAGAACAGGAGCAGGTGGAACATGAGAGTCCATCAGTAAGCCCTGAGTTGCCTAGACATTCAACCCATGTAACACGATCACCAGATAGATATCAGGCTAGTATAGCATGCCAAGTAAATATAGTTTCTACTAACTATAATGAACTGAAACTGTATCCTGCTAAGGTTCAGGCTGCTTGGCAGGAAGCAATGGAAAAGGAACTGAAATTCTTACAAAGATTGGAGGTATATGAAAATGTCAGGTTACCACCAAGTAAGCATGCCATAGGGTGTAAGTGGATTTATAAAATTAAGACAGGTATGGATGGGACTGTTACCCATAAAGACAGGTTAGTAGCACAAAGATTCAATCAGTCAGCCAATGACTATGATGAGGTTTTTTTACCTAGTCTGAAAGCTACCACATTACAAGCAGCATTAGTGTGGGCAGCTAAGAAGAAATACACAATAAATCATTTAGATGTTGAGACGGCATATCTACATGCACTGTTGCAATATACTATATATTTAAAGAAACCTTTGGGGATAAAAACTGGTAACAAAACTGATTGCTAGAGATTAAAAAAGAGTCTTTATGGCTTGAAGCAATCTGGCTATGAATGGAACCAGTGCATAGTGAAGGAATTAACAAAGATAGGTTTTATAGCTGGCATGGCTGATCCATGTTTATTCAAAAAGGAAAGTGATTGTGTAGTTTCATTGTTGCTATTGTTCACTGATGACATAGCATTAATCACTAAAACTGAGCAAGAAGCCACTGGGATTATTTCACTGTTGGAGAAGAAATTTAAAAATCAAATATTTAGGTGAGATTAAACAGTATCTTAATTTGAAAATAGAAAAAACTAAGGTCTATGGAGATTCTGATTCAGATTTTGCCCTGAAGTACTGTGGGTTAAATAATGTGGTGAGCCCACAACAACTGGTGAATTGCCGTTTCACTCATTGGCATGGCAGAAAACCAGATTTAAGTTATCTACACACATTTTGGAGCTCCAGCATAGGTGCATATTCCTCTCACAAGTAAGACTGAAAAGACAGCTGGCCCCAAAGGAAATTATTCTTTGTAAGTTCTGAGGTAACCATGGTCGTTTAGATTCTGGGCTCCGAGGCACAGCTTAATGTTTACTGTAGTGCTAGTGCTAAATTTCTTGAGCACATTGGGTGGCATGAACTAGAACAGGAATCCAACAATGATATTTATATACGACACCCAAGTAGTCCCTAATGATGAGATAGTTAAGCCATCAATATGCCATTAAAAGGAAGAACAGGCACAGGAGGAGGTAGAAGAACAGGAGCAGGTGGAACATGAGTCCATCAGTAAGCCTAGGGTTGCTAGACATTCAACCCATATATGCATGAATCACCAGATAGATATCAGGCTAGTATAGCACCAAGTAAATATAGTTTCTACTAACTATATTGAACTGTAAACCGTATCCTGCTAAGGTTCAGGCTGCTTGGCAGGAAGCAATGGAAAAGGAACAGAAATTCTTACAAAGATTGGAGGTATATGAAAATGTCAGGTTACCACCAAGTAAGCATGCCATAGGGTGTAGAGTGGATTTATAAAATTAAAGACAGGTATGGATGGGACTGTTACCCATAAAGACAGGTTAGTAGCACAAAGATTCAATCAAGTCAGCCAATGACTATGATGAGGTTTTTTTACCTAGTCTGAAAGCTACCCACATTACAAGCAGCATTAGTGTGGGCAGCTACAGAAGAATACACAATAAATCATTTAGATGTTGAGACGGCATATCTACATGCACTGTTGCAATATACTATATATTGAAGAACCTTTGGGGATAAAAACTGGTAACAAAACTGATTGCTAGAGATTAAAAAAGAGTCTTTATGGCTTGAAGCAATCTGGCTATGAATGGAACCAGTGCATAGTGAAGGAATTAACAAAGATAGGTTTTATAGCTGGCATGGCTGATCCATGTTTATTCAAAAAGGAAAGTGATTGTGTAGTTTCATTGTTGCTATTGTTCACTGATGACATAGCATTAATCACTAAAACTGAGCAAGAAGCCACTGGGATTATTTCACTGTTGGAGAAGAAATTTAAAATCAAATATTTAGGTGAGATTAAACAGTATCTTAATTTGAAAATAGAAAAAACTAAGGGAGGCTACAAAATCTCACAGGCAGATAAAATTAACCAGTTACTGAAGAACTTTAAAATGGAACTTTGTAAACGGGCTAAGACACCAATGAGCCTGGAGTTTAGCCACAGTGATGTGCAAAGTCCTGTTTTTGATAAAGACATTTATCAATCATTAATTGGTAGTTTATCCTATCATAGTAATTGGTCTAGGCCAGACATAGCATATAGTGTCAACCAATTAGCCAGCTTTAATGCTGAGCCTACTCAAAGGCACTGGCAAGCTGATAAGTGTGTGTTGAGATATCTTAAACAAACAATGCATTATGCATTATATTTGGAGCCTAAGGATGAACTAAGTTTAACTGCATATGCCAATGAAGTTTCACTACAGACGTACCTACACGTAAATCAATGTCAGGTACTGTAGTGTTATTAGGAAAGGTGTTAATTGGATGGTGGTCTATTCGACAAAAACATCTGAGCTTATCAACAATGGAGGCTGAATTCTCATGTTTGTCTCTATTATGTATGGACTTAGTATGTTATAAACAACTAATGATAGGCATGGGAAGTAATGTAAAGGAACCTATTGTTGTATATGAAGACAACCAATCAGCAATTCAGATGGCTTCCAATCTCGCCGTAAAGACAACATCAAAACACACTGATCTATGATATCTGAATGTAAGACAATGTGTTCAAAGTAAAATGATTAAACTGGAGTACTGCATGTCAGAGAATAACATTGCAGATCATTTTACTGAAAGCCCAAGGCACTGTAAAACATAAGGCTTGCTGTGAGGAATATGAACTTAAACTGTAAGGTTTTATATATTGTCTTACCCAAAGGGGAGAATGTTAGGAATGATAGTCACCTAACAGTTGGGTTGGCAATATATAAACCAGGATAGTCATTTAATACTGTTGTATCTTTAAGAGAATGTTGTAATTGTGATTGGCTGAGGTTCCTCCAATGGCCATAAGATGGAGCCAGAAACCTGGTTTGTTCTTTTTTGCATTTCCTTTGCTTTCCTTTTGCCTTTTGCCTGATCGTCATTCTGCTTGAATTGCTGTGAGTCTTGCAACTATTCGCAACTCTGTTTACTGAACTTTATGATACTGGTAAAGAAAAGGACTTTGTTTTTGGATTATCCCTGGACTGATTATTTTGAATACCAACTGCTTTAACCGCATATGATTTGGACTGTTTGTTGGACTTTGTTTACCTAATTACAGGAAGTAAAACTTACATTTTACTATTCAGTGTATCTGTGTGCTGGTTGTGTGTTATTCATCACCACTCTCACTATGTTTCCCTGAGTGCACTCATTCTCCTAATGGGGAATACCTCAACACTGGGCTTCAAATATTTCAGCTATGGGTTCTCTGCCCAGTTGCTGAGTGGGTGGGGCCATGGTGGGCATGGCCTAGTTGGCCTCCTGCACCACAGCAGAGGGGGGCATTTTTGCCCTTCCTGGGCTCTGGAGGCTTTCCTCGGGCTGCAAAGGCTCCTGGATTGGGGCTGAAAGGCAAAAGTGGAAGCTGTATGCTCCATCCCATATTTAGGTAGATCAGGTTGCCCTGACAGTTTATTTATATAACCTATGCATATTACAGATGACCATTAAAACATAAATTCAGAATGAGACATTACATTGAATTTATATTTTACTGACAAAGAAATAAAGGGAGATTAGTATAGATCTATTTCAAGCTATTTAGCTCTTGTCACCTAGCCATACCCTTTCTGGGATTTGAACCTGGGCTACTTCATATTAGGTAGATGTTTAATATCCAAGTAGCCTGAGTTCAAATCCCCAAAAGGGTATGGCTTGCTGACAAGAGTTAAATAACTTGAAATAGATCTATACTAATCTCCTTTTATTTCTTTGTTGGTAAAATATAAATTCAGCACAAAAAATAATTTGTCATGAAAGCACTGCCTGCAAAGGTTTCTGGATTGGGGCTGAAAGGTGAAAGCAGAAGCAGCATGCTCCATCCCATATTTGGGTAGACTAGGTTGCCCTGACAGACCGGTTTCACCAGAAAAAAACACTTAATCAGACATTACCTACCAACTTTTACATATAAGTTGTGAAACTGCAAAGTAGAAAAAAAGTTTTTCAACATATTTATATTGGATTTTTTGCCCTATCTGAGCCTCCGTGCTGGCTCTGCACTTACCTTGCATCCAAAATGGGCCATGTGGAGACTCCTGGGAGGGGAAGGGAGGGAGGGGCAGGGTGGGGCCAGCCAGGGGTGGGATTTGGCAGTTCTCCAAACTGGCTATAACGTTAGCTATGGGTTTTCTCAAACCTGGGCAAACCCATAGCAGCCCATCCCTGGGTACAGGCAAGCTGCATCATCTTTTTTATGAAGATGTAATTCAATTACATGGGATTCAATTCCCATCTTTCATAGAATACATTTTAAAGATATGTGTTTCCATAAGAACAGTTAAATAGACGTATCAGTAGTGGCTATTACTTTAATCCCAGATAAAAAGTTTGAATCAATATAGAAAAATTTCAATATAGAAAAAATTACATGCAATGGAAAATGAATTTTGCCCAGATTATGGGCTCTTTCTATTTTGTCCAGTAGATGGCACTCAAACATTAAATTGAGTTAGCAATTTTGCTATCAAAATTTATATTAAATTTTCAGCTTTGGATACAAGTTAACTCATGGTGGATGTTAACTATACTTCATCAGACATTAATAGTAAAAAAATTGAGCTGAATGAATTTTAATGTCTAAACACTTCTTATATATTTTTTCAAGTACCACATTCTAGGAAAGATTTTAGAGTGCATTGGAAAAAGAACAGAAAAATTTGGAGGTAGCTATCCATTCTTCCCAATAGAAAGTTATCACAATAAATAATGGTCCTGACTTTAAAATCTTTCTTTTGCAAGAGCATAAAGTAAGGATTCACTCAAGCCAAACTCTTATACATACAAACTGTTTACGTAGAAGCAAGTTCTATTAGATTATGCTAGAATTAAATATATGCTAGACTGTAGCCTAAAATATTAAAATTTAAGGTGCCACAAACCACAGAGAAAGGAGAATTTATTATTACCACAATTACTCAATTGTGTTACCGTACACATTTTGCAAAGATATCTTTAAAATATCTTTAAAACAGTGGTGAATTCTACCACTGTTATTTCATTCCTATATCAAAAACACAAAGATTAAACCAGTAACAAATCAACAAATAGAAGTTCTATTTTAGTAGCAGTGTATTTTGGAAGGTGAAAAAGATATGAGGAAAAAGATCCAGCCTATAATATAAAATTTACTTTGGAGGTTCCTCTATATATCACACCATGAGATGTTTGATTAGGAAGGGATTTTTGAACTTCCTGGTCTCATCTTTATTTCAACATTGGGCTAGAGGACTTTTTCTGTTTTGGTTCCATGCAGTTTTTCAAGGGTATTTCAACTCCCTTTATATTTAAATTAAAAACAAATGCCTTAATTTTTTAATATGCACAAATACTTTGGAGAGGCAAAATGGCAATCAACACTTTCCTTTACAAATTAATGACATTAATGGATTTATATATGCTGCCTGTTTGCCCTCTTGTTCATACAATCTAGGAATCACTAGCAATGTTCCTAATTTATCTCCTCCCTTCCAGGAACTTTTTCCTTCTATGGTTTTAAAGTATTATTTTGCCCTTTTATTGCTCTCACCTGGCATATTTTACTTATTTCAGTGCTAATCCCAGCACTGTAGTGGTTATTTTGTAGTGGTTATAGTTCTTGTTTCATATGCTTAGTGTGTCAGACTTCTTAAGAATACTTATGATTTATATTTTATTTTTTTCTACAAAGAAATAAAAATATAATAGTAATAGGAACACAACCACTTATCCATTTAAAGCTTATCAACAGACACAAAAGTGATTGATCATTATCACTTGGAAGATAAAAGCGAGAGGGTGTAACATGATGAAAAATTTCTATAGAACACAATACTCTGTAGCCTGAACTCAATTCTTTTCAAAATGTTGCCAATCCAAAAATGATATTCTTAAACTTGCTCAAAGTTTAAAATGCCACTGGTATAGAAGAGGAACAGCTTAAAACTGCAGTATGAATATGCTCAAAGAATATAAAATAACAATACTGCACTTTCATTTATTTATTTGTTTGTTCGTTTTATTTTGTCAAGCGATTATAACAGGTATAAGTATAAGCATAGTTATGAATACATGAAATTGATATGAATAAGAAAAAGAAAGAAAGAAACATTAGGACAGGGACAATAGGCACATTGGTGCACTTATGCACGCCCCCTACAGACCTCTTAGGAAAGGGATTGTGTCAATAGTAGACAGTCTAAGGTTAAAATTTTTGGGATTTGGGGAACAAACGACAGAGTCAGGTAGAGTATTCCAGACATTTACCACTCTGTTACTGATTGTATTTCCTGCAATCAAGCTTGGTGCAGTTAACCTTGAGTTTGTATATATTGTGTGCTCTTGTATTGTTATGGTTGAAGCTGAAGTATTCATTGACAGGTAGGACATTACAATGTATAATTTTATGTACTATACTTAGATCAGACTGAAGGCGTCATAGTTCTAGGTTGTCTAGGTATAGAATTTCAAGTCTGGTGGCATAAGATATTCTGCAACAAGTAGAGGAGTGGAGAACTCTTCTTGTGAAATATTTCTGGACTTTCTCCACTGTATTAATATCAGATGCGTAATGCGGGATCCAGACTGATGAGCTGCATTCAAGTGTTGGTCTAGCAAAAGTTTTGTATGCTCTAGTTAGTAGTGTGATATTACCTGCATATTACCTCATATGCAGGATGAGGTTCACAACTCTTAATGCCTTTTTGGCTATGTAGTTACAGTGGGCTCTAGCACTTAGGTCATTAGAGATGAGTACTCCAAGGTCCTTTACAGAGTTTGGTTATCAACAAGGACTTAACTATTCAGCTTGTATTTTATTTTCTGATTTTTTTTTGTCAATATGTAAGACAGAGCATCTGTTTGTTGAGATTTGAAGCTGCCATTTGTTTGACCATTCTGCTACATCGTCAAGGTCTTTTTGAAGGGTAGCAGTATAGTTGGTAGTGTTAAATAGCTTTACATCATCAGTGAAAACAACACAGCTGCTCTTAATATGATCACAGAGGTCATTTATGCAGAGTATGAAGAGAGTTGGTCCTACAACACTGCCTTGGGGGGACACCACTGTTGACAGGTACAGAATTTGATAGGACGCTCCCAATTTTGACCATTTGTTGTCTGTTTGCCAGGAATGCTTCTATCCAGTTATGCAGGTGTCCAGAGATACCATAAGATTTTAGTTTGCCATGTATCACTGAATCAAAGGCTTTACAGAAATCTATGTAAATTGCATCTATTGCTTTGCCCCGATCGAATTGTGTAATCCATATGTTTTTGCAGTGTAAGAGTTGCAGATTACAGGATAGTTTTTTCAGAAACCAAATTGTTTATAAGAGTGTAGATTGTTTGTCTCTAAGTGGAGGATAATGGATTGGTTAATAATTGATTCCATGACTTTATAGGTGACGCAGCATAAAGAGATCGGTCTGTAATACTCAACTAGGCTGGGGTCTCCCTTTTTGAAGATGGGGATGACCGTGGCTTGTGACCATAGGTTTGGCAAGGAGCTGGTCCTGAAAGATTTTTCAAAGATTATGCTTAGAGGTTCGGCTATGTGAGTGAATAGCATTTTTAAGAAGTAGGCACATATTCCATCCGGTCCAATAGATAGAGATGGTTTTAGATTGTGTAGTTCTTTTTCAAGATTGTCTTCGGTAAAATCGATATGTAGATCATTGTAGTTGTCTGTGGTTTGACTAGGAAATATTGGGTATGATCCATTGCTGTTTACAAATACTGAGCTAAAGAATGTGTTAAAGAAGTTGGCTTTAATGGTGTCATCGTTGCAGTCTTTACCATCAGATCCTTTCAGGGGTGGGATGGACCCTGAGTCTTTTAGTTGGTTATTTACAAAATTGTAGAAAGCGCGGAATTGGTGTGTAAAAGGTTTTCCTCTTGTTTAATGTGATAATTGGCGCATTCAGTCTTTATCTGGTGGCATAAATTTTTGTATTGATTTTTGAAGTTGGCAACATGACCAGATTTGTTTTTCTGCCAAAGTGATTTCTTGGGATTGAAGTTTCCTTATTGTTATGGGTAATTTGTTTTTTCTGGTTTTGGGAGTTGTTATTGGTACATATAATTTGACGGCTCTTTTGATTTCTAGCAAGAATATGTTGTAATGGTCTTCAACTGTATTGCATCCAGTGAATAGAAGTTGCCAATCAAGAGATGAGAGATCGTTGTCTATAAGATCAAAGTTGCCTTTTTTGAAGTTATAATTGGGGATCCCATCGTTATGATGATTTTTGTGTGGACGTATGTTGAGACAAAAGTCAATCATGTTGTGGTCACTGTTGGAAAAGGGTTCTTTAATTTGTGTTCCATAAATTGAATTCAAACTATTGCAGAAGATGAGATCGAGGCAGTTGTTAAGTCTCATATTGTTGGTTACAAGTTGTTTCAGTCCCAGATTTGTTACAGCATTGTAGAAGGTTGCATGTATAGGTTCAGATTTACATTCGTTTATGGTCCAGTTAATATGAGGTAGATTGAAGTCACCAAGAAAGATAAAAGCATGTGGCCATGATGTTGCCCATGTTAGTAGTGAATTTAATTTGTTTACAAGTTTGATGTCATAATCAGGGACTCTGTAACATAGTAAGAATCGAAATGTGATATTTAAGGACAGTTCACAGATAATGGTCTCAGGAAGAGCAAGCTCCTGGGCAACTTGGATGTTTTTTTAAATGTAGGCACTTTTTATAGAAGATAGCAACACCCTCTTCTACGGATTTCATGATCTGATCGGTAAACATGATAGTCTCTTACTGTGGTAATGGAATCTGGGAGAGATGCGTTGAGCCATGTTTCACAGACAAATATGATGTCAAATTTAGCCGTATTTAGTAAGAGGAGAAATTCAGATATTTTATTTACAAGGTTTCTTGCATTGAGTAGCTTGCATTTGAGGCCAGTTGTAGTTGGAATAGAGGTAGTTAGGGGCATGCGTGCCTAGTTTTGAGTGATGGTGGCTTGGGTGGGTAGGGTTGGATGCGGAGTTGTGGGTTGTGTGACTTTCTTTTGATGCAATCAACACGATAGTCAATGTACAGGTCCTTTTCTCCATTGTCTCAACGTTTTTTGAGTTCTGAGTGGAGTTCACAGGAGCAGATTCTTTGCAGTATGGATAAGTTTGGTCTTGAGCAAAGTTTTTTATGGGTGGGATTGGTTTTTGCAATGGCATTTATTGTATGAATGAATATATGTTTGATGGACTCGTTTTTGCAAACAACTCTACAAAATCTTGGGGCCACCATGTCGTCATTGTATTTGAACTCAGGCCCATCTCTGGTTATTTCAATGATATCTTCAGGAGAGATGTTTGTTGTATTTGAGTTACTTATGATATTGCAAACTTTGGTGATGTTGTCTGATTCGTTGGTGTCTTCAAGACCAAATAAGATTGCATTTGGACATTTCTGATCATGTTCCATGATGCCTCTGATGAGTAAGGGGATATTATTTGTGGAATTATTTGATGGGATAGTAATTGTTTGTGACTGTGGTTTGGTGGTTATTTTGGGTTGTAGTTATGATTGAAGTTGAGGTAGTAGTTGTGGTAGTGGTTGTTGAGTTGGGATTTGATTTTGAGCTGATAGCTATTTGCTGATTTGTGCTGTATTTTTTTTTCAAGAGAAATTAGGCTTTGATTACTTTAATTTAATTTAATTAGGATTTAAGTTTGGTGCTTGGCATTGGTTGCCTTAACACAGTTGGCCAGCATTCATACATTCATTCAATAAACCACAGTTTATTTTGTGATTGGGTATAAAATATTGCTAAATCTCCCAAACAGAGATTTAGCATTATTTTATACCCAATCACATAATAAAAAAATTATTATTTCTCAGTATTAAAGCTACCAGACTGGACTGTGGAATATGTAGGTGGAAATTAGAATGGGAACTTTCAGTATTTTCTCCCTGCCATCTATTGGTTACCTGGATTTCTGAAGCCAAGATACTATTCTTTTTCTTCTAGCCCAGGAGTGTCAAACTTGTGGCCTGTGGCCCAGATGAATTATGCACTGGCCACACCCACTCCCACTTTAGCAAAGGGGGAAAAAGTCAAGGTATGTCACATGATGACAACGTGATACCATGAGTTTCACACCCCTGTTCTAGCCATTGCATTTTATTTATTTATTGAATTTATATTCCCATGTGATTCAAGACAGCTTACAGAATATAATTATGCCTGACTTATTTGAATTTCTAATGTCTGCATTATCTTACTGTATTTTCAAGACTAATATTTTAATTGCTCAGAATTTCCAGTTGTACTTTGATTTTGGTTTAGTCTATTTTTATTTTGGTTTATTATATAATATATATCTATATATGTTTGCGTAGATTTTCATGGGTACAGGTATGTAGGTCTAGGTGTGTTCGGGTCTTTTCCCATGTAAGATTAAGAGTATCTTGGTGAGGTTTTGGCGAGGTCCCACTCGCCATCCTCAGGCTGGTGCTTTCGGCTTCGTGCCAGTGCAAGCAGTGTGTGATTGGAGCTGCCATCTCTCTATAAATACTGGTGGTGGGGGCTAGTGTGCTGGGCTGGTTGGCTGTGCTGCTGCCTCTTGGTTGGTTGATGGAGTTGATGTTGGTATAATGGGCTATGTGATGGCCTTGTGAGTTTTGTTGTGGAGATATCCTGGATCTTGTGCTGTAATCTCCTGGGTCGTTTGTTTTGTAGTCATCTTTTTTCCATTAGCCTCTCATGTTTTAATGGCTTGGGTAATGGGTTGTGTGATGGGCTTGCGAGTTCTTTTGTTGTGGTATCTTGGGCCCTGCATTGTAATCTCCTGGGTCATTTGTGTTTTGATCTCTTTTCCATTAGCCTCCTGTGTACTAACAGCTTGGGTAATGGGTTGTGTGATGACCTTGTGAAACTTACTGCTGTGATATCCTTGGTCTTGTGCTGTGATATCCTGGGTCATTTGCTGTGTTGCAACTTCTTGAGTTCTTGTGGTAAAATTGCCTGAGTTTTCTGATATGATATCCTGAGTGGGTGGCTGTGATGTAGCATTCTGGGTTTTAGTCTGGCTTCAAGTTTGGGGTCTGGGTCTCTGTTCTTGGTGTGTGTCAGCTTGTTTGGATTTGGGGTCAGGGGTTGCGACAGCTGGCGAGGCAGCCATGGTCTGCTTTCTGGATGGTGGTTATCTTTTGTCTTCCAGCACCTTAAAGCCTCAGGACATGAAATTAATTTTGAAGGAATCAAATTAATATCCAACACTGAATACTCCAGCAAGGAAAACCATCGAGATAAAGAAACACCCCCATAACATGAATAGACGGGACAATACCTCCCGCCTCCAGACATCTGGAAGTTAGTCCTCATCAACAAATGAGGCCCAGCCATGAAAACCAACACCAGACCTGAAACAACACGGGACACCACCGCCAATCCCCCTCATTGGACCCAGGCCCAAGCCATCCTATCAACAAAAGGTTTATTGGAGGCTTTTAGTGCTGCTTGGCTCTGAGTAAATGGAGGGCTATCATTTGTTAGGAAGCTAGGTTTCATCTGGATGCCTGGCTGAGGTGTGTTTGAGCTGGAGGTATCAGGGTTTGTGCCCAGGTGCTTGCCTGGCTTGTGGTGTGGAGATTTTTTTGTTTGTGAGTGCAGGCTTCCAAATAATTGACAGTCTGGTGGAATCATCTCTTCTATTCATGCTTTCAGGTCTTTTTTCAATCTCTATGGCTTCTCTGATAATTCTGTGGCTGAGGTTTTCTATAGTGGCTAGGGTTTTGGTGCCATTGACGTTGCTGCTGTGACCTGTGGCTTTCATGTGTTGGACTAGTGAGGAAGTGAGTTCTAGCTTTTTACTGCCTGGATGAACACAAAAATGCAGTAAAAAAGCTGGAACACACTTCCTCACTAGTCCAACACATGAAAGCCCCAGGTCATAGCAGCAACTTCAATGGTACCAAAACCCTAGCCACTATAGAAAACCCCAGCCACAGAATTATCAGAGAAGCCATAGAGATTGAAAAAAGTCCTGAAAGCATGAATAGAAGAGATGACTACACCAGACTGTCAATTATTTGGAAGCCTTCAGTCACAAACAAAAAAATCTCCATACCACAAGCCAGGCAAACACCTGGGCACAAACAGATCCCCCCCTAATACCTCCAGCTCAAACATACCCCAACCAGGCACCCAGATGAAACCTAGCTTCCTAACAAATGATAGCCGTCCATTTTCTTGGAGCCAAGCTGCACTAAAAGCCTCCAATAAAGTAACACAATGTTTCTAGCCAACCAAGACAAAAAAAGACACAAAACAAACAGAAGATATTAGAAACACCAATCAAGCAGAACACAGCAAACTCCAAGACCAATAAACACAGACCAAGACTCCCAACCAATCAGGATGAAGAAAAAACCATTCTGGCACAGCAGTAGGCTAGCCCCAAATTTAAAACTGAAACAACTGTAAAAGTCTGACTCACAGACGAACACAATACAGAAGCCTGATGATGGCAGATGAGATTCTGCCGAAATGTTGCTACAACTTTAAAAGCACAACTATAATGATGTGGGAAAATACCCGAACAAAGCTGAATACCATATATATATATATGTTGTGGCTCCGGGCTTGGATTCAGCTCCTGTGATTGATATGAGTTCAAGTGAAGAGGTTATGTCAGAACAATTTGAACCAGCCTGGCTTTCTGATTGGACTGATAACCAGGATGAGGAGGTAGACGTGACAAAGGACGACAGACCTGATGTATTAGAATTGTCAGGACCTTTGATCTCCTCTGGTTCTTTATCTGATCAACAGCCGGGAATGGCTGACAGGAAAGTTTTGAGAGAGTCTTCTAGTGGAGATGAGAACTTGGAAAATTTGTGGTTAAATGTAAAAAATAGAAGACGGTTGAAAAGGCAAAATCAGCTGAAGCAAATGAGAAGAGCAAGTCAGTAAATTAGCACGTTGCCTTAATGGGTATAAAAGGACACAGCTGGGCTGGTGCATTTTCGCCAGGAACAAAATGTCTATTTGAGTGAGGACGTTACAGCAAAGAGCTCTGAGGTTGAGGATTTATTGCCAGGACTGGTTTGCCGGACAGAGTAAGACTTATGCTGTGGTTTCTGTCAGCTGTTATTTATTAAGACTTTTCACATTTGATTTAGTTGTGAAGGCGACTGCTTTCCATTTTGTTTGTTGAATTTCGGAAGGAGTCATAACATTATTGTTCCTGGCCAAAAACAAACCATCTTTAAAGCAAGATGGATTCAAATCAACTGCAGCGCTTTGGTAGAACAGCAACAACAGCAAATAAATCAGCTACTGCAAAGCAATGTGACACTTCAGAATCAGGTAACACAATTGCTGAATTATGTTTCCAGCTTACCAAGCCCTGCTGCTGTTCCCCCTGCCCCTCCTGTGAGGAAAAGCCCAGTATCCATGCCGGAGAAATTTTCTGGGCAAATGGACAGGTTCCCGGCATTTATGGGTCAATGCCAATTGTTTATCTCTCTGAGGCCTGAAGACTTCCCAACTGACCGGTCTAAAGTAGGATTTATGATCAGTTTATTAAACGGGCAGGCTGCTAATTGGGCTACTCCTTGTTGGTTCAAGATAGCCTGTTATTGAATAATTTCCAGGGTTTTCTCAGCAAATGAAAGTGATGTTTGAGAACCCAATTAAGATACAAACTGTGGATAGACGGTTACGGGACATTACTCAGGGAAAACGTTCTCTGCAGGATTACATGGCAGAATTTCGTTTGCTGTGTATGGACTCCGAACTGGAAATCCAACTTCGGCTCATATGGCTGCATTCCAGGAAGGCTTCTGTCTGATGCCATCAAAGATGAGCTGGTCCATGCAGAGAGGGCTTTAACTTTGGATGCATTGATAGTTCAGTGCTTGCGAATTGAAGCTCGTTTACAACAACGTGGATGCAAACGGCACTCGGTATGGAATCATCTTCGTTTTCTCGCACAACCCACACCACCGAGAGTTTTCCAACCTCACGGTTAATGTTGAGGAGCCGATGGAGTTAGGTGCACTCCACCCTCGCTTAACGGTGCGAACGTTCGAGAAGGTTCCAGGAAGGCTTGTGCCTTTATTGGGGGTCCGGGACATTTTGCAAATTCCTGCACTCGGAGAAGGACTCGCCGCGACCTGTGCCTGAAACCATTCCTGGCCCGCTCGGAAGCGGGGTGAGGCCCAACCTCAGGGAAACCTTAGGTTGGACATCCTCCACCCCCATCCCAAATTGCAGGAAGTAAATCCTGGTCCTCCTCGGCATTTACTTTTGGACACTTGTATCTTCCTACAGTCCCAGAAGGAAGGAATTCCTGCCGTTGCGCTGGTGGATTCAGGGCTACAACCAGCTTTATGGACTGTGCTTTTGTTAAACATTTTGGAATTCTTTGATTCCTGTGAACCCACCCATTAAGGTGGAAACCGTAGATGGGCATGAACTCAAGTCGGGACCCATTCGGCTGTGCTACTCAGCCAGCAGTGCGTATGCGTATTGGGGATCAGGAGGCGATAAGTTTTATGTCACCTCAACCTTCATCTCCTTTGGTGCTCGGAATGTCCTGGTTGCGTTTGCACGATCCGTTGGTGGCTTGGTCGCAGAACGCCATTTCTTTTCCAAGCCTACAATGTGTGGATCACCTGAGGCATGTTTGCGCTGGCTAAGATATCGCTGCTCCTGCTGTCTCGATTCCTTGGGGCTGTCGGACTTCTCCGATGTTTTCAGCGAACAGGAGGCAGATCGATTACCCCCACATCGTGCTTATGATTGTCCCATGGATCTGATACCGGATGCTCCATTGCCAAAGGGGAGATTATACTCCATGTCGGAGCCCGAGTTGGTTGCACTCCGAGAGTTTTTGGATAAAAACTTAGCTCGGGGATTTATTCGACCCTGCGTCGTCCCTCTTTCGGCTCCCGTTCTTTTGTGTTAAGAAGAAGTGGAGAACTGCGTCTCTGTTGTGATTATAGAGGACTAAACTCTATCACCATGAGAATAGCTATCCTTACTGCTCATTCCGGAATTGATGGAGCGGTTAGCGGAGGCTACTATCTTCACAAAACTCGATCTGCGTGGGGCTTACAACCTGGTTCGGATGCGCAAGAAGGATGAGTGGAAGATGGCGTTTGGCACTCGTTATGGTCATTTGAGTACACCGTCATGCCATTTGGTTTAACCAACGCTCGCTGTATTCCAGCATTTGATGAACGACATTTTTCGGGACATGCTGGATCGGTTTGTCGTGGTGTATCTGGATGATATTTTAATCTACTCTCGATCCAGGGATCACCACCTTCATCAGGTCCGTCAAGTGCTGCAGCGTCTTCGGGAGCATAAGCTCTATGCGAAACTGGAGAAGTGTTTCTTTTTCAGTCATCGATAGGAGTTTTTAGGGCACATCATTTCTCCCGAGGGCATTGCTATGGACCCTAAAAGGTTGAAGCATTGTGTAGTTGGAAGCCCCTCATCGAGTCAAGGATGTCCAACGTCTTTTGGGATTTGCCAACTACTATCGGACTTTTATCCCGGACTTTGCTAAAGTAATGGACCCCATAACTCAGCTTCTCCATAAGAAGGTCCCGTTTATGTGGGGGCCCCTGCAACAACAGGCTTTTGACATTTTAAAGAAAGCGTTTGTAGCGAGCCGATATTGAGGCATCCTGATCCAAATCGTCCCATTTGTGGTCAAGACAGATGCCTCTAATGTCGCTATCGAGCGGTTCTGTTACAAGCTTTGAAAGATGGCGCGCCTCTTTTCCCGTGCGCATACTATTCTAGGAAGCTCACAGCGTCAGAGCGCAATTACACCATCTGGGAAAAGGAGTTGTTGGCCATTAAGGCTGCTTTTGAGACCTGGAGACATCACTTAGAGGGGGCTCGACACAAGATAGAGGTTCAGACAGATCACCGAAATTTGGAACATTTGACCACAGCTAAGAAATTGAACCAACGCCAGATTCGGTGGTCGTTGTTTTTGCCAGGTTCAATTTCTCCGTTACTTATGTTCCGAGTGGACATAATCGGAGGGCAGACGCGCTGTCTCAGAAGCCTGAGTATAACGGGCCCGAGAATCCTCTTCCTCTACGAACGGTGTTACCACCAGAATCCTTGGCCGTACTGCAAGATCCAGTAGACTTGCGGGCTCGCATACGAGAGGCGCAACGATTGGATGCGTGACGCAGCAGAGACGGGGGACGCCGGACCTGATTCTCCATGGTCCATTGAAGAGGATTTACTCCGACATAGGGGTTTATTATAATGCACCTACCAGGTCGTTGAGAGCTCTCATCATGACACAATGTCATGATATCCCCGCTGCTGGCCATTTTGGATTTTATAAAACCTTGCATTTGGTCACTTGGACTTTTTGGTGGCCTCGGGTTCGTCATGATGTGTTCTCTTACGTCACTTCTTGCGTCCAGTGTAGGCAAGCGACGCGCGCCTGGTGCGCCCCTGGACTCCTCCAACCATTGCCGACTCCGAGCAGACCATGGGGAGCAATCTCCATGGACTTTCTCACGCATTTACCATCCTCGTCGGGCTTCACGACGGTACTCGTAGTAGTTGATATGTTGACTAAAATGGCTCATTTCATTCCCTGTAGGAGATTACCTTCATCTCGCACTTTTCTGGCTCAGCTATTTTTACAGCATATCTTTCGTCTGCATGGACTGCCAGATAGAGTGGTTTCTGATCGTGGGGTTCAGTTTACTGTGCAGTTTTGGAAACAGTTAATGGCAGCGCTACAAGTTCAGGTGTGCTTAGCGTCAGCGCATCATCCGAAACTGATGGCGGACTGAGAAGGTGATTGGCATTCTTACCCAATATTTGAGGTGTTTTGTTAATCAGCGACAAAAACGATTGGGCAAATACCTCCCATTGGCAGAATTCGCTTTTAATAACTGCAACACACCTCCACTGGTAACGCCATTTTTCGCGAATGTAGGTTATCATCCGCGCTTCTTCCCATTAACTTGGATGGATTCACCGGTTCCTGAGACACAAGATTTTCTGGAGGAATTACAAGCGGTCCACCGTTTAGTAAGACAACAACTTGAACAAGCGAAAGAGGACTATAAACGGTTTGCGGACCGGTCACGTCGAGCATCGCCTCCGTTAGCTGTGGGTGACAAGGTGTGGTTGTCCATGAAACACCTTCGGATCGATCGCCCAATTAGGAAATTGGACCATCGTTTCATCGGTCCATTCCCAATTGAGGCGGTTATCAACCCTGTGGCATACCGGCTCACCTTACCGCGCTCCAGGCGTATTCACCCTGTATTCCATCGCTCTCTTTTAGTTCCTGATTCCCCGGACTGTCCTCTGAGTGCTCCAGCTGGTACGACTTCCCCATCAACGCCCCGTGAGGAGGCGGAGGTTGATGACACGGTGATCAGCGTTACTGATTTGCATTGGCTCAAGGGTCGTTTCCAGTATTTAGTCGGGAGGAGAGTGGATGACTTGGAAATTTGCTCATGGATGGATGTGTCTGCAGTTCATGCTCCAGACATCATTCGGGACTTTCATGCACATTTCCCTTCGAAACCGCATCCGGATCGTCAGACCCGGGGAAGGGCCCTGTGGTGAGGATAGTGTTGTGGCTCCGGCTTGGATTCAGCTCCTGTGATTGATATGAGTTCAAGTGAAGAGGTTATGTCAGAACAATTTGAACCAGCCTGGCTTTCTGATTGGACTGATAACCAGGATGAGGAGGTGGACATGACAAAGGACGACAGACCTGATGTATTAGAATTGTCAGGACCTTTGATCTCCTCTGGTTCTTTATCTGATCAACAGCCGGGAATGGCTGACAGGGAAGTTTTGAGAGAGTCTTCTAGTGGAGATGAGAACTTGGAAAATTTGTGGTTAAATGTAAAAAATAGAAGACGGTTGAAAAGGCAAAATCAGCTGAAGCAAATGAGAAGAGCAAGTCAGTAAATTAGCACATTGCCTTAATGGGTATAAAAGGACACAGCTGGGCTGGTGCATTTTCGCCAGGAACAAAATGTTTATTTGAGTCAGGACGCTACAGCAAAGAGCTCTGAGGTTGAGGATTTATTGCCAGGACTGGTTTGCCGGACAGAGTAAGACTTATGCTGTGGTTTCTGTCAGCCATTATTTATTAAGACTTTTTCACGTTTGATTTAGTTGTGAAGCGACTGCTTTCCGTTTTGTTTGTTGAATTTCGAAGGGGAGTCATCACACACACACACACACACACACACACACACACACACACACACACACACACACACATATATATATATATATATATATATATATATATATATATATATATATATATATATATATATATATATATATATTTTTCTGAGGTTCTCGTAGGTATTTGTATGTGGATCTTTGGTTGTTCGGGTTTTCTCCTGCGTAAGATTGAAGTATCTAGGCAACGCTTCGATGAAGTCTCATTCATCATCTTCAGGCTTCTGTCTCCGGCTCTGTGCTTCTCAGAGTGATGTGAGATTGCAGCTGCTTCTTCCTTTTAACTGCTAGTGGGGTGGGACTTGATTGGGTGGGGCTTGGCTGTGTTCTGATTGGGTGGGGGTGTGTTCTCATTGGTAGGGGTTTGGCTGTGTTCTGATTGGTTGGGGGTTGGCCGTGTTCTGATTGGTTGGAGCGTGTTCTGTTCAGGTGGGGCTTGGTTGTGCTCAGGTTAGTCTTAGTTGCTGGGGGATTTGAGTTGGTGAGCTGTGATCTTGCTGTTTGGCTTCGAGTTCGTGGTCGTGCTGCATCTTCATAGTGGGTGTCGGTTTGCTTCATGTATGGCTCGGAGGGGTTTGAAGTGGGTAGTGATGCAGCTGCAGTGCAGCTTCTGGTCAATGGTCGTGTCTCATCTTCTGAGTGGGTGTGAGTCTGTTTTCTACATGGAAGTGTGGTGGTGGCATCTTGTGTGGCTCTCATGGGTGTGGGTCTGGTGTCCTTCTTCATGTTAGGTACTCGTCTGTTCACAGCATGAACAAACGAGATGACACCTCCCGCCTTCCAGCCATTTGGAAACCCGCCCTCATGAACAGACGAGTACCTAACATGAAGAAGGACACCAGACCCACACCCATGAGAGCCACACAAGATGCCACCACCACACTTCCATGTAGAAAACAGACTCACACCCACTCAGAAGATGAGAGACACGACCATTGACCAGAAGCTGCACTGCAGCTGCATCACTACCCACTTCAAACCCCTCCGAGCCATACATGAAGCAAACCGACACCCACTATGAAGATGCAGCACGACCACGAACTCGAAGCCAAACAGCAAGATCACAGCTCACCAACTCAAATCCCCAGCAACTAAGACTAACCTGAGCACAAACAAGCCCCCACCTGAACAGAACACGCCTCCAACCAATCAGAACACGCCAACCCCAACCAATCAGAACACAGCCAAACCCCCTACCAATGAGAACACACCCCCACCCAATCAGAACACAGCCAAGCCCCACCCAATCAAGTCCCACCCCAATAGCAGTTAAAAGGAAGAAGCAGCTGCAATCTCACATCACTCTGAGAAGCACAGAGCCGGAGACAGAAGCCTGAAGATGATGAATGAGACTTCATCGAAACGTTGCCTAGATATTCGAATCTTACGCGGAGAAAACCCGAACAACCAAAAATCCATATATATATATATATATATATATATATATATATATATATATATATATATATATATATATATAAATATAATATATATAAATATATAAATATATAAATATATATATATATTTGAGGCTTCATGGTTAAAAGTAGCATAAAAAATAAAACTTAATTTTACTTAGATTTTCTGATACAGAGAACACCAGTGGTGAAAACAAAACCTACTTATTTTTGCAAAATCAAGATATATTATGAATATAAGACTCTTGAAACAGAATTCATTCCCTGCATTTAAAATTATGACAAAAACAAATGACTTACAGTAGAGGAAATTAGTCTAAAGGTTTGTATGTAATTGCTCACAGTTCATGAGAATTTGTACAAGAAGGCAAACATCTTGTGTGAGATCGCAAGATTTCCTCATTGTCTCATTTACTTGAGAATTAGGTTGCTAAAATATCCAGATTTCATGAGATGAAACCTCTTTTTGAGTAGAAATATGGCTCTCGGACCTTTACAGAAGATCTTGCTATGGCTTTGAAGCCTCACCTTGCTTTATATTTTTGTTTGTAATGATAAAAGTATTAATAATGTTTAGGTTTCTTTTAATGATTGCAGGTCATTATAAAAATGTTAGCTACCAAATGATTTAACACTACATAATACCATTAATACTTTTAAAATATAAATAGTTAACAGTGGAGGACATTGGGGAACATCTTACACAACATCATAATAAACAGAAAATTGTATTGTTATATAAAATTGTATTTGTTATTTCCATTATTTAAAGAGTCTATATGGCTGCACAATAAAATACAAATTAATAATAGGAACTTCAGATTAAAGTATTTTTTCCCTAAACAATAAATAAACACTTGGATCTATTTTCAGTCATATAATATTGCCTGCAATGAAGTTAATAAGGTTTTTTGTTTTAACTAGTTTAAAGCTGCTTTTAGCATGACAATAAGAAAGAGACCAACCTGCTCTCAAAGGGAAAACTGTCTATGGCCAACAAATCTTCACCCTGTTTACCTATTGAGGAAATGGTATGGATATCCATAGCACATTTTCCAAATCAGAATGTATTGGATGGGTAAACAATCCCTAAGTGATAATGACACAAGCCAAAAAAATGATTTCTAGATAATAATTAGTATCTTTAATTAAATCCAAAAGCATCCTTATAACCCACACAACTCCTACTTATTAAAGTTATTGTTTAACAACCATTCACACTTACAACAATGATGAAAAATAACTTTGTGGCCAACCCTTCTATTTATGACCTTTGCACATCTGTAAAGGAAAATAAAATTGAAGTAAGATCAGGAATAAGTCACAGTTTCACTTAGTGACTGAGTTGACATTAGACAAGCATTATTGTACTCTACCAGGCTTTCAGTAGGAAAGCTGCTGCAATTAGTGATTGTTATAGCTTTTGAATTACCTCTACAATCAGCCCTATTACATAAAATTGTAAACTTCAAGTGAGGCATAAGATCATCATTATTTATTTATTTAAATGTATTAGCCACCCAACTGCAATGGACTCTGGTAAAAAAAATAGCTAAAGGCATGAATTACCATTGCCTGTATCTTCTGATCCAGAAAAGGCTGCACTACAGGGCAAAGGATCTTCCTGGTACCACCTTCACCAAGAGTTATAGCTCAAGAGGTACTCCTAAGTTTCTGTACATGCTATTTAAAAGATACTGATTTTATTTACTATATAATACTTTATATCCTCCTACTTTACAAAGACTCAAGGAGATTTACAATAAGAGAATTAAATAAGCAATCAAGTAAATTAAACAGCTGTCGATCTAATCTGAACTAATGAGCAGCCCTACAATCATCATTGATGAAACATTCATCAGAACAATGTTTTCAAGACTTTCTTAAAAGCTTAGAGATTGGTTGCATTCATTACTTGGCTTTTTTTTTTTTTTTGCAGGGTTGTAAGATACTATCCAGAGCTAACTGTCCTGGATCTGGAAGTATGTGTATGTGTAAACAATATTCTTTCTACAACCTGCAAGTATCAAATCAAGACATATACATTTCTTATATGGTACAGTTTAGAGAACAGAAATTGAGTGTCATCAGCATACTAATGACACATCACTTCAAATTGATGGCTTTTTCCATCCAGTTCACTTAATTGTTAAGAGAGGAGAGGACTGCACTCTGCAATAGTTTACACTGAAGTTCCAAGGTTTGCCCTCTTAATCCTCCCCATCAACACTTAGGAAAGAATGGAATCATTGTCTCCAATACTCGACACTTGCCGGTGACCTCAAAAGATATCATTGTTGATTGTATACAATTCTATTGAAAGATCCAGGGGGATAAGGGGGTGGTGGTGAACAATTAAGTCTCACCACAGATCATCCATATAATGCCTATTATTGTTGCTGTCCATAAAAAAAAGAAAAGATTGACAGAGCAAAAAGTTGTCTGGGGCAACCTTTCAAGAGCTGTTATTGTCTCCATATTCTAGGAATCAATAAGTTGTCCCTATGCAATACTGACTTGATCATTATGAAATAGTCTATATATCAGCAGGAACCTGCCATACAGGCAAGGTTCCATACAGGTTGAGTGTCTTAAGCAAGTCTATCCTCTTTTAGAGACAAATGGTGCTAGTTTTTATTCATTTAATTTATTTTTAACCTGCCTTTATTATTTTTATAAATAAATCAAGGCAAAAAAGATACCTAATATTTCTTCCTTTTCTCTTTTCATCACAATAATAATCCTGGGAATGAGTTGGGCTGAGAGAGAGTGGCTCAGTGTCACTGAATTGGCTTTCATGCCGAAGGTTGGATTAAAGCAGTGGTGGGATTCAGCTGGTTCATGCTGGTTTGAGCGAACTGGTTGTTAAAATTCTGTGCCACCCCACCCAATCACTCCTCATCTTGTCCACTTGCCCAGCATAGCTGCTGCTGCTCTCTGTCTGGCTCCCAGGCTTGCCTCGATCACAAGGTCTCTGAGGGCCAACCAGCTTGCCTGCCTTTGGCTGCATCCCACATAGCACTCTCCACACAGCCCAGCTGAGCTGACCTGATCTGCCTGGCAGCCTGGGTGAGCCTCCAAGCAGCAAGGCCCGAATCCCAGCCTAGCTGTCTCTCACATGGCCCAGCAAGCTTGCTTGCCTGCCTTCTGCGCAGCTGAATCTCAGGCAGCACTCTCCACGTGGCCAAGCTAAGCTGCCCTGATCTGCCTTGGTGAGGGACTGCTAGCAGCAAGGCCCAAATCCTGGCCTAACTGCTTCCTATGCTTGCTTGCCTTCCCTGTTGCCTTCCCTGCAGTTCTGAGGCCCAGCGTGTTTGCCTGCCTCCCCCGCTGCCTTCCCATGGTCCCCAAGGCCCACAGGAGGGCCAATGGAAATGCTCCATTTTCCACCTCCATTGGGCTGTCTGCACCACAGGGGGGGGTGGAAAAAGCAAAACACTTACTCAGTCTGTTGTAGAGTGGCGGAAGGAAGAGGCAAGAGCCAGAGTGAACAACGAACAGGCTTTATTACAGGGAATAAAGTGTTGCCGCGTCTGCCTTCTAACTAGCAGGTTAGCTGGCGGCAACGGGCTGGCTCTGCTCGACAGCCGGCTTTTATAGCCGGCTGTCAAATGGAGCCAGCCAATGGGAGCGGCTGGTGCTCCCGCTCAAACAGCGGACCTGGTTGGGGACTCCAACCAGTTCCAAAGACATAACACTCCTTTCCCCAGCTGGGCACATGCGTAGTCCTTTAGGTAAGTCGGTTGTCTGCGCTGGCGACAAGAACGTTGCAACCCGGGTAAACTGCTGGCTGGCGTCAAGTCCTTGGCCCCGGGAATTGCCTCGGAGGTTGTTGGGGAATGGGCTAGGTCAGGTGTGGTGTTCTGTGAGTTCGGTAAGTCCCCCTGTTCGGGCTGACCATGGCGAGTCATTAGGTCCGGCTGGCAAACAGGTTCGCTTGGCTGTTGGTTCGGTGTCTCTAGTTGGAAGCTTGGGTCCTCCAGCAAACTCTCCTGGTCGACGGGGTAGACCGGGTCCTGCAGGGAGCTTCCGTCTGAGCAGACTGGTACCGGCAGGGAGTCCTTGGTGCTGGAAGGTTGGGCTGTGTCGGCATCAGTTGCACTTCTCCATCGCCTTCTGAGTTGGTCCACGTGTCTCCGCCACAAGCGTCCATTTTCCAGGAGGACCCTGTAGGATCTAGGACCTGTGACTGACACAACTTGACCTGGTACCCACAAAGGATCCTCTGCATAATTCCTGGCGTACACCAGGTCATCCAGGACAAAGTCCCTGACCAGACTGTCAGACCCTAAAGGGGCGTCTGGGCAGTAGTGGGGATGCAACCTGTCCAGGGTGGTCCTAAGGCATCTCCCCATCAAGAGTTCGGCAGGGGACTTATTAGTAGTGGTGCATGGCATCGTATGTTGGCTCAGAAGATAACGTGACAGTTTAGTGTGCCAGTTTTCCTGGCCAAATCTGGCGAGTGCCTCCTTGGCTGACCTGACTGCCCCTCTCAGCCATCCCGTTGCTAGCAGGGTGAAAGGGGCTGTAAGTATGTGTCTGATGCCCAAGTTAGCAACGCATACTGAACTCACATGACGTGAACTGCGGGCTATTGTCAGACACCAGCGTGTCAGGGAGTCCATGGTAGCGAATAAGCGGGTCAGAGCCTTAACTATTGCTTGAGTGGTAGTCGAGGTAGCAGGGCCAAGTCTATCCATTTGGAGTAGGAGTCCACTACCACCAAGAAGGTCCTGCCATGCACCGGTCCAGCCAGGTCGATGTGTAGGTGAGACCAAGGGGCACTAGCACTCTCCCACTTGGTGGGCGTGGCTGCTGGTGGGGCAGCCCTGGTTTCTTGGCAAGGTTGGCATGAGCTTACCCAGCTGGCGATTTGGGCATCCATGCCGGGCCACCAAACGTAGCTGCGGGCCAGAGCCTTCATCCTTACGATGCCCGGGTGGCCTCGTGAAGCACCTTCAGGATGGGTACACGAAGAGTGGCTGGAATGACTACCCTTGTACCCCACAACAGACATCCTTGTAGCTTCGATAGTTCCTGCTTACGGGTTTTAAAAGGAGCAAAGTCAACGGTACATTGAGTTTCCGGCCACCCCCTTCCCACCCAGTCCAGTACCTGGGCAATTATCTTGTCTTTTTTTGAGTGCACAGCAATGTCCTCGGCTGTAACTGGTAATTTAAGTTCATTAACTTCAAAAATGGCGTGAACCGGTGCTGGGTCTTCGACTGGGACTGGTAGGGGGCAGCGACTAAGGGCATCGGTGTGACTCAAGTTTTTGCCAGGTCGATGCACCAACTTGAATGAGTAAGCGGCCAGGAACAAAGTCCATCTGGTCATTCTGGGTGATAGTACCTGCGGGGTTTGCTTATCCCCTGATAAGAGTCCCAGGAGACGTTTATGGTCAGTTATAAGTTCAAAATGGTGCCCAAACAAAAATTTGTGAAACTTTTTAACTGCAGTTACTGCAGCCAAGGCCTCCTTATCTATTTGGCTGTAGTTTCTTTCTGCAGTAGAGAAGGTCCTAGAGAAGAAGGCAATTGGTGCCTCAGAACCGTTGGGAAGTCTGTGGCTTAGGACAGCCCCAATCCCAAAAGGGGATGCATCAGCCGCTAGGACCAGGGGAAGTCGTTGATCAAATTGAATTAAAACTGCATCCGATGTGAGTAAGGATTTGACTGACTTGAAAGCATGGGCTTCTTTGGGTCCCCAATGCCAGGGGATTCTTTGTCTAACAGCCTGTGTAAGGGTTCACCGATAGATGCTTTGTGCGGGAGAAATGAAGCGTAAAAGTTTAGTAGCCCCAGAAAAGCTTGGAGCTCCGTCTTGTTAGTTGGTGTGGGCGCCTCATGGATGGCCTTTACCTTGGAATCGATTGGATGGATGCCAGAGGCGTCTATCCTATATCCCAGAAAGTCCACTTGCCTAGTGGCGATGGCGCACTTCTCCCTTTTAAGTTTGAGGCCATGCTGCCTAAACTTCTCTAGAACCGCTCTGACCCTCTGTATGAGCAGAGGTCTGTCAATTGCTGAGACTAAGATGTCATCGAAATAAGGGACAACCCTGGGAGACCTTGGAGAAACAAAATAATGGGAGTTTAATGTAGCAAAGCAGTTCCATATAATTGTATTAGACATTCTCTTGTTATTTCTTTTTGCTGCCAAGCTTGATGCTGGACTTTCATACTCGCTCCTCTGGTTGCATTCCCTCTATGAGAACCAGGTCCACTATGAGCAAACACAGTGGGTTTCAGAAGTCCTTGAAAGATACTTTAAAGGTACCAGCTCCAATTACAGGAATGCTGTTCCCCTGGTAGTCTCAGAGACGAATAGGGTGGAAATCCAACTGTCTTTTTGAGATTTTGGGCATCAATATTGTACTCCAGGAATACCACCTCCATGCAGCAAGAGACCCCTCAATCAGGACAATGGCATGGACTTTCTTGCAAGAGGAGAGGCTGGCTTGACCAATGACTGTTTCTGCCTTACAGGTGCCTCTGGAGATGGTGAAACAATCTTCCCCATGGCTCTCTTGTCTTTTCTGATTCTTTTGGGGAAAGTTTCTGGGCTTGCAGTGGTATCTATTGGTAGGTTTGCATGACAGACCCTGGTGAAATGTCCTTTCTTTTCACATCTTTGGCAAATAGCATTCTTGAACGTACATGCCCTTTGCAGGTAATTGCTTCCACAACTAACACATGCTGGTTGCCTCTTTTCTGTGGCCACATTCCTTTCCTTGGAGGATTTAAGGTGATAGACGTTATCATCCTTATCTGCTGATTCACTGTGGCTAGCATCTTCATGGTGCACAGTGACTGGTTTCCATGATGCTGGTGGGCTGTTTGATTTTTGAATCTCTACCATTGACTGATTGGACATCTCAGCTGCTTGTGCCTTGTCAAGTGCCATCTGCAGGGTGAGATCTGTTTTTGCAAAGAGGCCCCGCTGTAGCTTGATGTCCCTCACACTACACTCTGACCAAAATCATTGAACTCACAATACATTACAGGGATGTCTTTTGAAGGGCAGCAATGTATTTGTTGATGTATTCACCTTCAGCCTGATTCCGATGATTGAAGGCATGCTGACATTTGCAAAGATTTGGGTGCATAGTGAGTCTGTAGCTTGCTCTGCAGCACATCCCATGGCACAGACTGAATGGCCAATGGAGCAAGGAGAGCCCCAGCCATCTCAAAGATCTCTGGGCTGCAGAAGTTTAGGGAAAAGTGCCCTCTTTCTGTTGCCAATGATCTTAACAAAGTCATTTGCTTTGAGGAAGCAGTCAAAATAAGCAAGATAGGAGTTCTCAGAGGTTTGGTTGTATGGAGCAAAGGACAGTAATGCAGCTATTTTCCAAGAGACTGGTGTGACTGGCAATCTCGATTAAGGCATTTGTGGTAAATGAAATGGCAGCAACTGTGGATCAACTCTGGTGATTCAGCTCTGAGTGAGTTGGCTCACAGTGCTCAGCTCTTTGCAGCCTCAGTTTCCATTCATCCCACCTTTGTTGCCAGTGTTAAATTCTGGGTGAAGAATGGAGGTGAGGCCAGAGTTCTAATAGCTCTTTATTCAATACTGCCTGTGAGGCAACTAACATCTCTCTGGATGACTCAGCTCCTTTTATAGGGATCTGATCAGCCAAACAACCAATCAGGAGAGAGTATTTTCCCCCTCCAACAGAGGACCAGAATGAGAACGTTAACTGACAACTAAATAACAGAAAGCGTGTCTTTCCTTCCCCAGGCATTGCCAATCTCTCCCCCCAGTATAAAAAAACCTAGAGCAGACTTCCAGTGTGACATCATGTTGGTTCAGACATAGGAGCAGTGGCTCCACTCTGAATGTCTGATTTTTCCACGTCTGGACACCCAACGAAGAGATGGAGGCCCCTGGAGAGGTCTGTAATAGGGGAAACTCTAAGGGTAGCAGGTGGAGGCATGATCCCTGGCTCCTGTAAGAGAAACCCCTTGAAAATGATGTGGAAGAGACTAGCCATAGGGATGGATCCAGAGGCGAGACGGCCCAATAAATGGTGAAGGAAGCAAAGAGTGAGACAATGGAGGCAAACAGTAAAGTGTGAAAGTGAGAATTGATGGAGAGAGGTACCTAATCCTCAGAGATAAAATAACCTGGAGAGAGTGACTAACAAGTGAGTCTCCAGAGAGAGAAATTTGGCGATTTAGTGGTTGGAGTGGAAGATTGACGATCGAGTACAGTGAATGTTTGCCAGAGTGGGAGAACTGACTAGAGATTAAAGCTAGAGCTTTGAACTACATTAAATTTATTTAAGACAGATAATTTGACTATTTGACTGACTATTTCGTGGGGTTTGGTGAGGCTTGCCTAAATAGACCAGAAGGAGGAGTTTTTGAAAGAGAACAGAAGTGCTGAAGGAGAACTAAAGAAATCTGGCTGGGTTAATGACTCTGCAGTGACTGTGCATATTAGAAGGAAGAGGACATTTTGTACTGAGAAGACTTGAAGGTGGAAGTATAAAGAGTATTAAGCATTCTAAATTTTTCTAAGGACATCTGGACATTTGGATTTAAATACAAAAACTTGGAAAGAATAATTGTAAGATCTGATAATATAACAATAAGATAAAAAGAAACAAGAGGCATTATGATTGGTAGACCATAAATTGATATTTATAATTTACAATTTACGATGTATATTGATTGATGAACTACTTATTTTCCTTTTCCTTTATCCTTTTTCTCTATGAATTTTATATGAATTTTAGCTTTGTACCTGTATAATTGAATTAATTAGACAAGTACAAATAAGACTGAAAGAAATTCTTACTGATTATTGGAAAACGTGCTGATATTAACATGTGTTTTATTATCCATCACCTATTATTATTTACTTATGGATATTTACTAACTATTAATCAATTGATATTTACTACTATTGTTATAATTGAAGCTGAAGTATTCATTTGCAGGTAGGACATTGCAAAATATGATTTTATATACTATATTTAGATCAGACCAGAGGCGGTGTAGTTTTAGGTTTTCTAGGTCTAGAGTTTCAAGTCTGGTGGCATAAGGTATTCTGTAATGAGTAGAGGAGCAGAGAACTCTTCTTGTGAAATATTTCTGGACTTTTTCAATTGTGTTAATATCAGATACATGTTATGGATTCTAGACTGATGAACTGTATTCAAGTATAGGTCTAGCAAAAGTTTTGTATGTGTTAGGAATATAAGTCACCTAACAGGTATTTGGGTTGGAAATATATAAACCAGGATAGACATTTTAATACTGTATCTTTAAGAGAGTCCTGGAGGTATAATTGGGTGTGGTTTCTCAAACGGCCATAAGATGGAGCCAGAAACCTGGGTTGTTTAGTCTTAGTCTTAGTCTCAAAAGAAGTCTCAGTGAGTCTCTGTTTCCTTCTGTTGGAGAGTATTGCCGTTCTTTCTAATTGACTGCTATTCTTGGATTTGATGTAAGTCTGGTACTGAACTGTTTTTGACACTGGACTTTCTTATTGGATTATTCCTGGATTGAAAACTGACTGATTTACCTGTGAATGACTTTGGACTGTGTTTGAACTTTGCTTGAAAGTTTCTGGAAGTAAAAACCGACATTTACTGTACAGTGTATCTGTGTGCTGTGTGTGTATTATTCAAACACTACTCTCAAATACGTCTCCCTGTATGCTCTCATTCTCCTAACAGGGAATTACCTCAACACTAGTTATGGGTCCAGGCCATACCAGGCTCTGATAACTGTGAGTTAGTGTGAATGCACAGTACTGAATACAGACAGCTGTTTACTGTTTAATTGTGGGTTACTATTCTGGTAAAGATGGCACAAGACACTTCAACAAGTCTATCACTAATAACCTGGTTGGATGGAACAAACTATGTTTCCAGGTCTATGAAATTTCTCTTCTGTGTAGAGAAAGTTTATGGAATGTAGTTCAAGACCCACCGGATAGAAATGCTTGGGATCCAGAAAATGACGACAATGCCCAGAAGCTTGCTGACTTTAAACAGAACAATGAATGAGCTCTTTGTATAATTGGACTAACACTGAGTGACCAGCAGCTAGTCCATAATCATGGAGATGAGTCTGCTGCTAGGTGTTGGGAGAATTTGAAGAGGATTTATGTTTGTGACAGTGTAGCTGCACACATACATCTTACACGTAAACTGTTTAGAGCATGTCTTCTGAAAGGTGGAAATATGTTAGCTCATTTAAACTTCATGAAAAGAACTTTTCAAGAGCTACATGAAAAGGAACTGATATTTTCAGAGCTGCAGTTTACATCATTCTTTCCTCATTGGATGAAAGTTATGATGATTATGTATCTTCACTGGAAGTCCTTCCCAGAGATAAACTGACATTGATTGACAAAACTGGAAGATTGTTAGAAGAGGCAAGAAGACGGCTGGATAGGGACCAACTGAGGAAGGAACAACCACAGGAAGAGGATTTGTCTTCAACTGCCTATAATGTTAAGAAATGTTTTTCTTGTGGGGCTAGGGACATATAGCTAAATTCTGTAAGAAAGGAAAATACTAATACAGAATACTAGTAAACATCAGAAGGCCAAGAAGAATGTTAGTTTAGCTATGTCTAGCAATTCAACTGTAAACCATGATTTGTGGGTTGTTGATAGTGGAGCATCTCAATGCATTACTAAAGATAGAAAGAGGTTTGTAAAGATGTCCATGAGTAAACAACATGTATCATTGGCAAATGGATGGAAGATTAACACATCAGGTGAAGGTACTGCATATTGTTCTTGTGTAAACGAACATTTAACTATGTTATATGTACCTAAACTGAAATTTAATTTATTATCAGTAAGGGCTTTAGTTAATCTTGGTTATGTAGTAACCTTTAGGGGAGATAACTGTATAATAGAGAAAGAGGATAAAGTGTTACTGCTAATTTAGAGAATGATTTATATGTAATACATGATGACCAGTTGAAGATGGCTAACTCAGTTTATGACAATGTTAAGCCATATGATGAATGTATACATTTACTGCATAGATGGACCATTACTCACGATACGGTTTCTGCTATCTTATGAAAAACAAAACAGAAACATTCCAGCATTTCTTTAACTAGCTAAGGTTTGCTGGGAGAAAAATGAGGAGTAACGTAATTACTTTAGTTACTGATAATGGGACTGAGTTTGTTAACAAAAGATTCCAAACTATGCTGAAATTGGCTGGTGTTGAGCACCTTACAGACCACAACATAATTGGCTGGTGTTCTGCACCTTACAAACCACAACATAACTCATTTGTAGAACAAAGAGGGAAAACATTACAAGCCTATAGCTCACGCTATGTTATCTGATTCAGGTTTGCCTGAAACACTGTAGGGTGAAGCCATAATGTGTAGTAATCGTGTTTTGAACAATGTAGTTAACACAACTGGAGAATTGCCATTCACTTGTTGGCATGGCAGAAAACCAAATTTAAGTTACTTACACACATTTGGAGCTCCAGCATGGGTTTATATTCCCTCACAAGTAAGACTGAAAGGGCAACATAGAGCTAAGAAGTTATTTTTTGGTGGGTTATGAGGCCAACCATAGATTGTTTAGATTTTGGGATCAAGGCACAGCTCATGTTTATTGTTGTGCTAATGCAAAATTTCTTGAGCACATTGGGTGGGATAAACTGGAACAGGAATCCACTATTATTATTGACAGCCAAATAGTCCCTAAGTATAAAATAAGTAAACCACGAATAGCCATTAAAGAGGAAGAACAGGAGGAAGTAGTAGAACAGGCACAGGAGGAGGTAGAAGAACAGGAGCAGGTGGCACAGGAAAGTCCACCATTAAGCCCTGTATTACCAAAATGTTCAACCCGAGTAACTTGACCACCTGATAGATATCAGGCTAATGTTGTATGCCAAGTGAATACAGTTCCAAGTAATTATAGTGAACTAAAATTGTATCCTGCTAAGGATCAGGCTACTTGGCAGAAAGCAATGGATAAGGAACTAGAATCTTTAAAAAGACTGGAGGTATATGAAAATGTTAAATTACCACCAGGTAAACATGCCATAGGATGTAAATGGATATATAAACTGAAAACAGGTATGGATGGGACTGCTACCCATAAAGCCAGGTTAGTAGCACAAGGGTTCAATCAGACAGCAAATGACTATGATGAGGTGTTTGCCCCTAGTCTGAAGGCTACTACATTAAGGGCAGCATTAGTGTGGGCAGCTAAAGAGAAATACATTGTAAATCATTTAGATGTAGAGATGGCATATCTGCATGCACCGTTGCAGCACACTATATATTTAAAGAAACCTTTAGGTATCAAAACTGATAATAGTACAACTGGTTGCTGGAAATTGAAAAAGAGTCTTTATGGCTTGAAGCAATCAGGATATGAGTGGAACCAATGTACAGTTAAAGATAGGTTTTGTAGCTGGCATGGCTGATCCATGTCTGTTTAAAAGAGAAAGTAATGGCGTAATTTCATTGTTGGTATTATTTACTGATGGCATACCATTAATCACCAAAACTGAACAAAAAGCTACTAAAATAATCTCACTGTAAGAGAAGAAATTTAAAACAGTTAGGAGATATCAAACAATTTAAAGATAGATAGAACTAGGGGAGGATACAAGATCTCACAGGCAGATAAAATTAACCAATTACTAAAAAGTTTTTAAATGGAACTTTGTAAGCCGGCTAAAACACCAATGAGCCAGGAGTTTAGCCAAAGTGATGTTCAAAGTCCTATTTTTGATAAGAACATTTATCAATCTTTGATTGGTAGTTTATCTTATCTCAGTAATTGGTCAAGGCCAGATATTGCATGCAGTGTTAATCAGTTAGCAAGATTTAACGCTGAGCCAACTGAAAGGCACTGGCAAGCTGCTAAATGTGTGTTAAGATATCTGAAACAAACAATGCATTATGCATTGTATTTGGAGTCTAAAGATGAACTGAGTTTAACTGCATATTCTGATGGAAGTTTTGCTACAGACATAGATACATGAAAATCTACACCGGGTACCGTAGTATTATTGGGAAAGGCATTGATTGGATGGAGATCTATTAGACAGAAACACCTAAGTTTGTCAACAATGGAGGCTGAATTCTCATGTTTGTCTTTATTATGTACAGATTTAGTTTTGTATAAACAATTACTAATTGACATGGGAATTAATGTAACAGATTCTATTGTTGTTTATGAAGATAACCAATCAGCAATACAGATGGCTTCAAATATTGCTGTTAAAACAAGAACAAAACACACAGATTTAAGATATTTAAATGTGAGACAATGTGTGCAAAATAAAATGATTAAGTAGAATATTGTATGTCAGAAAACAGTATAGCAGATCATTTTACAAAGGTCCAAGGCTTTATAAAGCATAAGGTGTGCTGTGAGGATTATGGACTTAGAATGTAAGGTTGTATATATTGTCTTACCCAAAAGGGAAAAATGTTAGAAATATAAGTCACCTAACAGGTATTTGGGTTGGAAATACATAAACCAGGATAGACATTTTAATACTGTATCTTTAAGAGAGTCCTGGTGGTGTAATTGGGTGTGGTTTCTCAAACAGCCATAAGATGGAACCAGAAACCTGGGTTGTTTAGTCTTAGTCTCAGAAGAAGTCTCAGTGAGTCTCTGTTTCCTTCTGTTGGAGAGTATTGCTGTTCTTTCTAATTGACTGCTATTCTTGGATTTGATGTAAGTTTGTTACTGAACTGTTTTTGACACTGGACTTTCTTATTGGAGTATCCCTGGATTGAAAACTGACTGATTTACCTGTGAATGACTTTGGACTGTGTTTGAACTTTGCTTGAAAGTTTCTGGAAGTAAAAACCGACATTTACTGTACAGTGTATCTGTGTGCTGTGTGTGTATTATTCAAACACTACCGTCAAATACGTCTCCCTGTATGCGCTCATTCTCCTAACAGGAATTACCTCAACACTATGCCCTAGTTAGTAGTGTGATATTACCAGAGATGAAGTTACATAGGATTAGATTAATAACTCTTAATGCCTTTTTGGCTATGTAGTTAAAGTGGGCTCTAGCACTTAGATCATTTGAGATGAGTACTCCAAGGTCCTTGACAAAGTTTGGATCATCAACAAGGTCTTGATTATTTAGCTTGTATTTTATTTTCTGATTTTTTTTTTGCCAATATGTAAGACAGAGCATTTATTTGTTGAGATTTGAAGTTGCCATTTGATTGACCATTCTGATTCATAGTCAAGGTCTTTTTGGAGAGTAGTAGTATTGTCTGTGGTGTTGAATAGCTTTACATCATCAGCGAAGCGAACACAGTGTCTCTTGATATGATCACAGAGGTAATTGATGTAAAGAATGAAAATAGTTGGTCCTAGAACACTGCCTTGGGGGACACCACTGTTGACAGGTACAGAATTTGATAGGATGCTCCAAATTGTGACCATTTGTTGTCTGTTTGACAGGAATGCTTCTATCCAGTTATGCAGGTGTCCAGAGATACCATGAGATTTTAGTTTTAGTAGTAGTTTGTTGTGTACCACTGAATCAAAGGCTTTACAGAAGTCTATGTAGATTGAGTCTATTGCTTTGCCCTGATCGAGTTGTGTAGTCCATATGTTTTTGCAGTGTAATAGTTGCACATTACAGGATAGTTTTTTTCTGAAACCAAATTGTTTATTAGAGAGTAGGTTGTTTGTCTCTAAGTGGAGGATGATAGATTGGTTTATAATTGATTCTATGACTTTACAGGTGTCGCAGCATAAGGAGATTGGTCTGTAATTTTCAGCTAGGCTGGGGTCTCCCTTTTTGAAGATGGGGATGACCGTGGCTTCTGACCATAGGTTTGGCAAGGAGCTGGTCCTGAAAGATTTTTCAGAGATTATGCTTAGAAGTTCAGCTATGGCAGTGGATAGCTTTTTTAAGAAGGAGGCACATATTCCATCTGGTCCAATAGATTGTGCAGTGCTTTCTCAACAATGTCTTTTGTAAAATCAATATGTATTAGATCATTGTAGTTGTCTGTGGTTTGACTAGGAAGTACTGGGCTTGATCCATTGCTTTTACAAACACTGAGCCAAAGAATGTGTTAAAGATGTTTGCTTTGATGGTATCGTCTTTGCAGTCTTTGCCATTAGGTCCTTTCAGAGGTGGGATGGACCTTGAGTCTTTTAGTTGTTGTTTAAAAAATTGTAGAAAGCATGGGTGGAATTGGTGCATAGAAGGTTTTCTGTCGCGTTGAGCGACCGGTCTGTTGTTTCGCCCTTCTGGTTGATTGCTGAATTCCTCTCAGAGAATAACCCTCGCAAGGGTGAGATTTAAAGTAGCCCTCGCAAGGGCGAGACAGTGGGACCCTCGCAAGGGTGAATTAGTCCTCGCAAGGACGAAGTTTAAAGTAACCCTCTCAAGGGTGAGAAAATAGCCCTCGCAAGGGCGAGATAGCATGGGACCCTCGCAAGGGTGAGGCTAGGCAAGACTCTCACCAGAGTGATTGCCAAGCAAGCACAAGAAATAAAACACACAAAACACAAGAAATCTTCAAAATGAGGCAGCACTTTGAGACTGGGGGAGATGGGATTCCCTGGCTGCCCTGGAACAGATGGAAAATGTCCGGGCTCTCTGCTTCTTCTCCTGCTCCTTTCTTCTGCTTCCCCAGGCTTTTTGCTGTCCTCTTTTATTGTGCTAATTCAAGGGAGGGGGTGAGGGAGGAAATTTACAGGAAGGCAAAGAGATACAATGTTAATCTTTTCAGACCAGTCTATGTGACATGAGCCACATACTCTATAGCTGCTATAGACAGGCATATCTTATTTGAATACACATTCTTTGTCTCTTTTATTAACTCCCTTCTTGTCAGTGCTTTGCTTTTTAGCAAGATTTCTTCCTGTGGAAAAATACAAGACAGAACCAAGGTAAAATAGTCACAGTTTTCCTCTTGTTTAATGTGATAATTAGTGCATTCAGTCTTTATCTGGTGGCTTAAATTTTTGTATCGGCTTTTACGTTGGCAACATGACCAGATTTGTTTTTTCACCAAAGTGATCTCTTTTTTGGATTGAAGCTTCCTTATTTTTATGGGTAATCTGTTTTTCCTGGTTTTGGGAGTTGTTATTAGTAAGTATAGTTTGATGGCTGTTTTGATTTCTAGTAAGAATATATTATAATAGTCTTCAACAGTTTTGCATCTAGTGAATAGAAATTGCCAATCAAGGGAAGAGAAATAGTTGATTATAAGATCATAATTGCCTTTTTTGAAGTTATAATTGGGGATTTTGTCATTGTGATGATTTTTGTGTGGACGTATGTTGAGACAAAAATCAATCATGTTGTGGTCACTGTTGGAAAAGGGTTCTTTAATTTGTATTCTGTAAATTGAATTCAAACTGTTGCAGAAGATAAGATCAAGGCAGTTGTTAAGCCTAGTATTGTTGGTTACTAGTTGTTCCAATCCCAGATTTGTTACAGCATTGTAGAAGATTGCATGTATGGGTTCAGCTATACATTCGTTTAAGGTCCAGTTAATATGAGGTAGATTGAAGTCACCAAGAAAGATAAAAGTATGTGGGCAGGAAGCTGCCCATGTTAGCAGTGTATTTAGCTTGTTTACATGTCATAATCAGGGGCTCTGTAACATAGTAAGAACCAAAATGTGATATTTAAGGTCAGTTCACAGATAATGGTCTCAGGAAGAGCAAGCTCTTGGGTAGCTTGGATGTTTATTAGATGTAAGGACTTTTTATAGAAGATAGCAACACCATGATCGGATCAGTAAACATGATAGTCTCTTACTGTGCTAATGCAGTCAGGGAGAGATGCATTGAGCCATGTTTCACAGACAAATATGATGTCGAATTTAGCCATATTTAGTAAGAGGAGAAATTCAGGTATTTTATTTACAAGGCTTTTTGCATTGAGTAACTTGCATTTAAGGCCAGTTGTAGTTTGAATTGAGATAGTTGAGGGTGTGCTTGCCTAGTCTTGGGTGAGAGTGGATTGGTTTAAGTATGGTTCGATGCTGAGTTGTGGGTTGTGTGACTTTCTTTTAATACAGTCTGCACAGTAATCAATATACAGGTCCTTCTCTCCATTGTCTAGATGATTTTTGAGTTCTGTGCATAATTTACAGAAGCAGGCATGTTGCTATAAGGTCAAAAGAAAATATTGTTAATAGTAATATATGCCCCAAATATTAATCAAAAAGAATATTCTAGTAAACTGCATAGGAAAATAATCAAACTGGAAACAGGAAAATGTATGTATCATAGGTGATTTCAACACTGTAGTAGACATAGAAAAAGACTACACAAGAAAGAAAAAAAGTAGGAAAAAGTGGAACACACTGCCAAATACATTCCATTAATTAACAAAGAATTCAACCTTAAAGATATTTGGACAGAACTTAACAGACAAGAAAGACAACGTACCTTTTGTTTGAACCCACATAATTCTTGGTCTAGGATTGACATAGTGGATACAGAAGTAGCAAAAGATATAGAGAAAATAGAGATATTACCGAACATATGGGCAGACCATAACCCATTGTTAGTTGAAATGGAAAGGGAGAAGAAAGAGAGAAAGATGGACTTTAAATCAGAAACTATTTAAAGATAAAAATTATATAAATGTTAGAAAAAGAATTAAAATTATTCCTTAAGGACAATGCAAATGTCTAAACAACATTGCAAAACCTATGGGACACAACCAAAACATACATCCGAGGCCTAATTATTGCATATGAAGCAAAAAAGAATAAAGATAAGAAAAAACAACAGATAGAATTACAAGAGAAACTCGAAGAATTGGAACATAAAATTCAGAAAGAACCACAAAATGAAGAAACTAAAAAAGAGAGGGAGGTGATTAAACATAAAATACATTTTATTCTACAGGATGAAATCTCATTAAATCTTAAGATGGTAAAGCAAAACTACTTTGAGTATGCTAATAAACCTGGGAGATGGTTGGCCCATAAACTGAAAAGAGAGAAGGAGAGGAAAACAATACAAATCTTATATGATGAGAATGAAACCCCATGCCATCTGGCATTAAAAAGAACAACTTATTTCCCAGAAGTATTTTGCAGCATTATACACCCATGAGGAGATACCAGAAGAGAAGATTAAACAATATTTGAATGAGGAAAATATACCTACAATCCCGGAACTTATAAAGGAAATGTTAAATGCTGAAATTACAATGACTGAAATGAAAGATGCCAATAGCAAACAAAAATGTAACAAATCACTAGGATCAGATGGGATCCCTGCAGAATTATATAAGGAAATTCAAACCCCATTGGAACAATTAATGTTGGAATTGTATAATGAAATATTAGAACAAGCAAACTGCCAAACTCATGGACAGAAGCCTACATTACCCTTATCTTAAAAGAGAACACCAATGACCAACAGATACAAAATTATAGACCGATTTCATTACTCAATGTGGACTATAAAATATTCATCACAATAATTGCAGAGAGGGTTAAGAAAATTTTGCATGAATGGTACAAATCATAGAAATAATACTAGATTGATAATGAATGTATTAGAGTATTACGAGGTACACCCAGACAAGCAATTGGCCCTAATGTTCATGGGTGCACAAAAAGCCTTTGACAATTTGAACTGGAACTTTTTTTATTAATCAATTACGTTTAATGAATTTCGAAGAATTTTTTTTCCGATATGATTAAAGCTATATATATCACTCAAACAGTGAAGATAATCTTGAACAGCAAACTAATGGAGAACTTCAATATATCAAAAGGAGTAAGACAGGGTGTCCTCTATCACCATTACTATTCATTTTTGCAGCAGAGGTACTATTAACACAGATTAGAAACAATCAAGAAATAAAAGGTTTGAGAATCAGAACTGAAGAATATAAAATGCAAACATTTGCTGATAAGATGACTTTCGTTATAGAAGATCCTCTGGAAACAGGACATATATTATTACAGGAAATTGAAGAATTTGGCACAGTGGCAGGACTAAAAATAAATAAATAAAAAACAAAGATTCTAACAAAAAATATGATGGTGAAACAGAAGGAGGATCTGGAGAAGAAATTGGAGGTTCAAACAACAACAAAAAATATGGGTATGGTTGACATTCATAGATAAAAATAAATAATTACAAGAAATTACTAAAACAAATACAAAAAGATTTGGAAAATTGAGGGAAACTTCAAATATCATTGATAGGGAGAATTGCCACTATTAAGATGAATATACTACCCAAGATATTATTTCTTTTCCAAACAATTCCAATAAAATTAGGAAAAATCTTTTTTGAAGAATTAAACAAAATGATTAAAAAACTTATTTGGCAAGGAAAAAAGGCTTGGATAAAACTAAAACTCCTACAGGATAGTAAGGATAAAGGAAGGTTCGGAATTCCAGTTTGGGATTTTTATTATCAGGCCACAATAACAACATGGATCAATAATTGGTTAATTTAAAGAACAAAAGAGTGTTAATATTAGAAGGACATGACCTGCAAATTGGTTGGCATGAATTCATGCGGGAAGAAAAAAATAAATCTCATACATGTTTTCAAAGGCATCAAATTAAGAGACATATTACTAGAGGTATGGGAAAAATTAAAATGAAACCATTACACAAAGATTTCAATCTGGATGTCAACCATAGAAGCTTTGATATATCTAATGTTTTAGATTTGAACAAGACAGTGAGCTATAAAGAGTTATTAGATGAACAGGGGAAACTAAAATCTAAGAAGGAATTAATGTCACAAGGAATACAAGTAGATTGGTGGCCATATATGCAGATACAATCTAGATACAAAAAAGATATAAAACAATATGGGATTAATTCAGATCAACAAGAATTGGATAAAATCTTACAGGGACCAGATAGAAAAACGATTACTAAAATGTACAATTATTTGTTAAGATATAAACTGGAGGAAGAAACCGTAAAAGAAACAATGATAATCTGGGCCAAAAATTTTGGATATAACATAAATTTGGGAGATTGGGAAAACCTATGGAAAATAAATTATAAATTAACTCTATCTGAAACTTACAAGGAGAATTTATACAAAATGTTTTATCGTTGGCACTTACCACCAGCAAGACTCACAAAAATGTTTCTTAATAATTCAGCAAGCTGTTGAAAATGTGGATATGAGCAGGGCACCTACTATCATATGTGGTGGTCCTGCCAAAAAGCAGGAGGAAAATTAGTAATTGCCTTGAAGAAATCACTAAAGTTAAAATTGAATGGAAACCAGAAATATTTCTATTGGGAATTCTAAAACAAAAAAAAAATAGTAAAAATTATTATATATTATACTTCACATATTAACAGTGGCAAGGCTTGCCTTCGCCCAAAATTGGAAACGCGAAAATACTGCCCCCCGACTTCATGATCATAAATTTTTTTTGGGAATGCACAGAAATGGACAGGCTATCATTGGAACTTAAGAACAAACACAAATCAGAATATTACAAGATTTGGAATTGTTGGTACAATTGACTAGAAGATAGACATGAAATTAATAAAACAAAGTCAAATAAAAAGGTATGATGGAAACTAGTAACACTATATGTAATTAGATTTGTAATATATAATTAGATGAAATTTTGTATTATATGTTTAAGGTAACAACCGTGAATGAATATTTTACACAATTTGAGAGATGTCAGATTGAGTGAATACTGTCTTGCTTAAGTTGTGATAAGCAAAAAGTTTGATTTTATTGTATTTGTATAAATTTGTTTAATAAAGTATTTTTATATAAGGTAAAAAAAAACCTAGAGCAAAAACTTCATGAGTATTAAAAAGAAGAATTGAAAAGGGGGCTGCTGTGTATTGTTTAATGGGCTGCTAAATTGGCATAATGGACTGCTAAATTGACCGTGCCCATCCACTCACACAGACAATCTGGCCATGCCCACCCAGTCACATGGCCACCTAGCCACACCCACACATCACAGGAACACCTAGTCACCCCTACAGAACCTGTTGTTAAATTATTTGAATCCCACCACTGTACTAGAAGACATGGTTTCCTAGATCTAGCCTGGTTCCTTAACCACTAGACCAGTCCTCATGTCTAGACAATGATTAGTTCATGACAATGGAATGATGAAAGTGTTGTCTATCCCCAGAAGCAAAACTGGGTACAAGCAGTTTTGCTTGTAAGTGGTGGGTCCATAATTTGTTTCCTTTTGCAACACTAGTTCTATTTGCAGGTCTTTTTATTTCATTATCTTCTATAGATCTTTTTCTTTTATTCTGTTGTCTCATGGTATTACCATGTCCAACCTGCAGACTTTGATAATTGTTAAGTCTTGGGTGTTATGTGGCAAGTATCTGGCTATTTGAATTCTAAATTCCTAGAGCACTTTAGCTTCTTCGTTTTCATTCATGACTTTCTTTATTTTATGATACCACCAGTTCTTGCTTGCAGGCAAATAGTGAATCTGTGTGATCTTCTTAAAGCAGCTGATCGAGTACTTCTTCAGTTTCTTTGCTGAGGTAGTGTTTGCTGTCTATTGTTGTCTTTTAAATTCTGGGTTTGTATGTATTTGTTTTTAAAGGTGTGAGTGACTGAGTGCACAATCATGAAAAAAGCACATTTGGTTCGACACGTGAAGTTATGTGAAGCATCTCTTAGCCTCTACTGCCACCTGAGCAGGAGTTGTGTGTGTCTAAGAATCCAGGAGACCCCCAAGCTGTGCACCATGTCTGTCTGAGATAGTGCCACTCCATCAAGAGCTAAAGATGATAAACCCCTGGATCCTGAGGTCCAGATATCCAAGCTACTCTACTTTTCAGGGTTTAAACTTGAAGCCTTTTGTTCTTCCTCCAGGCACCATGAAAGGGAAGCTACTGTGTTTTGTTAAGTTCATCTTCTTTTCTCTCTCTCTCTCCCTCCCTCCCTCCCTCTCTCTTTTTCTCTCTTGTCATCAAAGAATACATCTTAGAAGTAAGCTTTTATAGGGTATCTAGTATATCTTGGTCAATCAGTTTTTTTATTGAAAATAAGGTTTCAACCTCTCATGACAAACATTTTAGAGTTATAAGTTATAGCTCCAAGCATCAAATTAGGATGACAAATTCATTAAAACAATTTAAACCACAAAATTTTATATCCTTATATTTTTCCATCAAAATTTGAAAGAAGAAAGTATTCTATTCTTCTTTTATTTTATTTTTTTGTAAATAAAGTTTAAGTTTCATATATTTAAACATTTAAAAAGAAACAAACAAACATATAAACAAATATATATATACATATATATATTTTGCAGCAAGTATTGTGCATTGGTTACACTTTTCTTTTTCTTTTACCCCATAACATTGACGTGATCTACCTTGTTACAATACCTTCCTCATTCTTTTAATGTTTTAATTTCACAGAATACTTTATGATTAAATGCACGTCCTTCATAGTTTCATAACTTATTCAGTTATCAAATGATGCTTTTTCTTTAACCATTTGTACCAACAGTTCCAAACTTTGTAGTATCCATTATCTTTGTTGTTTTTTAGTAATTTGGTTAGGCTGTCCATCTCTGCACACTTGTGAATTTTTTTAATGACCATCTACTCTGAAGGGACAATAGACAGTTTCCAATTTTGAGCATAATTTATTCTGGCTGCCGTTACAATGTGCAAGATTAAATATTGATTTTTTTTTTTCTATTTTTGAGTCTATCACACCCAGAAAAAAGGTTTCAGGTTCAAGCTTTACTTCTTGTTTAATTATATTTAGAATCTAATTTTTGATACTTTTCCAAAACTTCTGAGCATATGGACAGGTCCACCACATATGGAAGTATGTTCCCTGAACGTAGTTACTCTTCCAACAGTTTGGGGGGAAGTTCGGGAGCATCTTAGCCAGTCTCATGGGTGGCAAGTGCCAACGATACACCATTTTATAGAAATTCTTTTTGTAGGAGGCTGACATAATTAGTTTGTAATTTATTTCCCAAATATGTCCCCACTTGTCTAATTCTCTGTGGCCCACATTTTTTGCACAAATTATCATACATTCCTTGACTGTTTCTTCTTTTAATTTATAGTCCAATAGATATTTATATATTTTACTAATCAACTTCCTTTCCACTCCATGCCAAATTTTATGTAATTCTTGGTAGGTCATGTTGAAACCAAATTGTTCTTTATCTTTTTTGTAATGCGTTTGTATCTGTGCATAGGGCCACCATGCTATCTCTTTTCCTTCCATTTGTATTTGATTCCTACCCTTTAACTCTCCAGTTTAATGTAATAGATCTTTATATCTTACAATATTATCAAAATCTAGAACGTTTGGATGTGTAACTGCCTCCATTGTAGATAACCACAGTGGAACCTTACAGTAATGTACTTTTTTATCTTTTCCCAAATAGTTAGTAACACACTCTTTATATAATGCTTTTGAAAGCACAAGTGATGTTTACTCTTTCCATCCCATATAAATGCATGTCATCCAAGTTGGAGATCAAAGCCCTCTAATGTTAAGATCCTTTTATTTATCAAATTAACCCAGTCTTTGAGCCAGGTGGCTATTGCAGCAGAGTAGTATGTTTCAAAATCTGGAAGACCAAAGCCTCCTTTCTTTCTACCATCCTATAATAATTTATATTTTATTCTGGGTTTTTCCCCCGCCATATAAATTTGGATATGTGTTTATTTAGTTCTTCAAAAAAGCTTTTTTCCAACTTGACTGGCACCATCTGAAATAAGAATAACAATTTTGGTAAAATATTCATTTTTACTATTGCAATACAGCCTAATAGAGATATTTGTAATTTAGCCCAATTATCTAAGTCTTTAAATATTTGGATTGTTAATTTATTGTAATTATCTTTTTTAATTGATGAGCACCTAGCTGTCAGCCATATCCGCAGATATTTTACTTTATTTACCATCTGTATGCCTAATCTCTTTGTTAGTTCTTCCTTTTGTTCATTTGTACAGTTTTTTGTTATCACTTTTGTTTTTTCTTTATTAATTTTTAACTGTGCCACTTTTCCATATTGTTCTATTTCTTTCATCAAAATAGGTGTCATTTCCAGGGGATCTTCCACTATAAAGGCCATATTGTCAGCAAATGCTTGAAGTTTGTACTCCTCTTTTTTAACTTTTAACCCCCTGATCTCTTGATTTTGTTAGATTTGTACCAGTAGTGTCTCTTCTGCTAATATATAAAGTAGGGGAGCCAAGGGGCATCCTTGTCTTACACTCTTATTTATCCTTATATTATCTGTATTTTCCCCATTTATTAATATTTTTGCAGTTTGGGTATTATATATTGTTTTAATGAATCCTAAAAAAATTTCACCAAATGTCATGCCTGTCAGTTGTTTAATAAGAAAATTCCAATTCAAATTGTCAAATGCCTTCTGAGCATCTAAAAACATCAATGCCATTGTTTTAATTGTGTGTATTTCATAGAATTCTAAAACATCCATAATTATTCTTTTATTTGTCTTCATTTGTCTATATGGCAGAAACCCATTCTGGTCAGTATGAATAATCCTACTTAATATTTTCTTTAATCTTTCCACCAATATTATAGCCAAAATCTTGTAATCTACATTTAAAAGTGATATTGGTCTATAATTTTGAAATTTTTGTGGGTCTGATTGCTCTTTGTGGATAAGGGTTATATATGCTTCGGTCCATGACTTTGGTATATTAGCACTATTCAAGCCTTCATTATATAGGTCTGTCATCAACTCCTCCAATAACTCTTAAAACTCCTTATAGAATTCAGTCGGAATTCCATCTGGGCCAGGGGTTTTATTTAGTTTTTGGGCTCCAATTGCCTTTCTAATTTCTTCTGTGGATATTTTATTATTTAAAATACATTTCTCTTCATCCATAATTTCTGGTAAAAAAATTTCCTTCAAATGTTGATTGATAAGTTCTTCTGATACTTCTTGATTGTATATATTTGTAAAAATGTCCTTTCTTTTCCTTAGCCTGAGTACATACTTTCCCTTCTTGGTCTTGGAGAGCTACAAATCATTCTTTTTCCTTGTTCTTTTTTTTACTTTATGGGCTAACCATTTCCCTGGCTTCTTTGCATTTTCAAAATAATTTTATTTTACTAATTTAACTTTTCGGGCTAGATTTTGCTGCATACTTAAATTTATCTTATGTTTTACCAAATCTATTTCTTTATTAGTGTTTGATTATTTGGATCAATTTGTCTGCTTACTTTGAAATCTTTAAGTTTTTCTCTCCACTCATTTTGTTGTTGCCTTTTTTCTTTATTCTTTTTAATACTATAGCCAATAGTAAAACCTCTCACATAAGCTTTTGTTGTATCCCAGAGATTTTGAAGGGACATATGCTCTCTCTTATTTATTTCAAGAAATATTTTCAATTCTTTTCTCACCATTTCAATATATTCGTTATCTTTTAGTATACTATTATTAAATGTCCATCTTCCAATCATTCTCTTTCCTTTCCACTTAATTTGAATAGGGTTATGATCAGCCTGTACATTTGGCAAAATCTCTATATTTTCAATGTTTTCCATTAAGCCTGGGTTCATCCAAATCTGATCTATTCTAGACCAAGAGTGATGGGGATTGGAAAAGAAAGTATATTGCTTTTTAGTTGGATATAGTTCTCTCCACACATCTTTCAAATTTAATTCCCTCACCATGTTATTAAAAGAAGATGGGAATAGTCTCCTTTTATTTTTATTTTTTTTAGAGCTTTTATAGTCTTTGTCCTTGTCTGAAACAGCATTTAAATCTCCTACAATACATACACTTGTATATTCAGTTTCTATTATCTTGTGATGGAGTTTATTATAGAATTCTTTTTGACTTACATTTGGGGCATATACTGTAACTAACAGAATCTTTTTCTGGTTTAATATTATTTCTATAAATAACATTCTTCCTTCATCATCCTTATATACTTGTTTGTATTACAGCCAATCTTTTATATATACTACGATACCCCTTTTTCTTTGATTTGAAAAAGCCCAATACATTTTTCCCAAATTGGTATCCTTTAGGAGGTCTGCCTGTTTATCTATGATGTGTACTTCTTATATACAAGTTAGTCTGCCTTTTGTTTTTTAAGTTTTTCAAATGACTGTTTTCTTTTTAATGTTGCGTTTAAACCATTGATATTAACTGAAAATAAGGTGATCTCTCTGTTTGTGTTACTGTCTGTGTAGAGCGTTTTTTGTTTCTTTTCTTGTTCTGGGTTCTCTTGTACTTGGTCTGTTGTTCTCATCTCTAAGTTTCTGAGATTCTCACTGTGGTGCAAGTTCTTTCTCTTCGGAGAGTTGTTCTTCCTGATTTCTTATTTTAACTTACTATCAACAATCCTCCTTCTCCTCATTTATCAATAATGGTGCCCCTAAAATGGAGCTGATCTTCAAAATAACAACAACAATAACAACAACAGCAACAACATCTAAACTGCAACTGAAAAAAGCCTCTTTTACATTGCTAAAATCAGTAATCAAATAAAGTGCTTAAGAAGTAGAATTCCTTGTCTGTTTGGAAAAAAACCCAAAGTGGTTGCTTTTTTCAGTTTGAAATGGCTATATAGTCCGATTTCCCCACTGGATGATTCACCAGGCAACACTGAAGTGCTATGCTAGGCTCTTCTCACAAACTGCTGCTCCCTGGAGAATCTTGTGGGCTGATTTTAAGACTCTTGCTTAACCCAGGAGAGTTATTCACACTTGGGAAATCCTGTCTTCATTTTCCAAACTGGAAAGGTTTCTTGCTGGAAAAACTTTCCAGGCTGCTCAGCCAGCCATTTCTCTACTGGAAATCAAACAGTCAGGGATTAAAAATAATGTTAATGAGGCTCTAGTAGAGATGTTGCTAAGCTTAAGGGAGGAATTATTCTAACATTTTGGAAGCTGCTTAAGATAGAATCATTCTGAAGCATGTTGGTTCATTTTGTTTTTGTCATTTTAATTTTAGTTTGAATTAACTTAAATTTCTTTATGTTTTATTTTCAGGTTTGATTCTATTATTGTTGGAAGAAATATCCATCTGGTTCAGTTCCAAGCTGGGAGGAAGGCACTGGAAATAAAATGGAGGATGGAGGCTGATTAGAAAGAGGGTTCATTTATTGATGAAGCAGAACCGCCAGGGTTTGTGGTTCTGGACAGCTGACAAAATGGTGTTGAGAATAGGAGGTGTTATACCTTCTTCAGGCTTTGCACTTGAGCTTCCTGCTTCTGTACAGAACATGTATTCTATTGACTGTTGTCAGATTCCTCAGGGGTCATGTAGGGGTCATAGCTGGTTCTATAGGCAAAAGAGGAAATGCAAATCCTACATGTTTGTCTGAGCTAATTTGGTCAGCCTCTGGCTTATTGTTTATCTGAGCTCCCAGATGAAGTTTGGACTGCTCTGGGATGGTGCAATGAAGGGACTTATGTTCTGAAAGGGTATTGGGCAATTCCTATTGTGGCTTAATGGCTTCCATCCTGTTTTGGATCTTGAGTGAGGAAACTGCTTTTAATCTTACTATTCTGCCTTTGTTCAAACTTTGCTGCAGGGAGTTTCAAAATATCCTGTCTTGAATGGAGTTCTGCCTGCAGTATTTGTTTTGCCTATGAATAAAGCTATCTAGATATTTGCCTTCCTCTTTCAATAAGCTCTTTATTGCTTAAGTGCTGCGAGTTGCTGTAGGCTATTAAGGAAAGTGGGGGCTGCTTTCTGTCTCTAAAAAAAACATGTTACTCCATTTCTCTCTTTGGAGAAATATAATATTCTGACTTTTTAAATATTTCCCAAAATATTTCTAGGAGGGGTAGGCACTGACTTTCTTCATTATCATTCTATTTCATTTAATTTTCATCATCATTAGATTCATTTAACAGAATCATTCTAGCTTTCTAACCATTTTACATATTATTCTGTAAAAATGTCTGCATTGATTCAGTGTTTTGCAAGTAGAATAAGTAAGCAATTAAATATTTGGTATGCTAATAAAACCTATTATTTATTTTGGACATCCAAAATTATAAATGAAACTGTGGGCATTAAGTACTTGATATGGTTAAAAGTAACACTGAGAACAGGCTTTTGAAGTAACTATAATCTTTCACTTTTCTTTAAAGGCTTCTTTACAGCTGGTGGCCAGTGGTAGGCTCATAAATTCTAAAACTGAAATCCTTATGTGAAAATGACATCATTTTACATCATTTTTTCCATTTCTTAGTCTAGACTACAGTCTTGGGATTTCATGGTGGCCTCTCATCCAAGTACCAACCAGGTTTGATCCTGCTTAACATTGTTAAATAAAGCAAAGTTGATGGGACACTATTTTGAATCACTTTGATAGTGCCAGTCCTTGTGAAAAAAGATCAGTTTTATTTAATGGCTTTGGGAATATCAGTGACAGCTGTTTTCTATTTTTTCTCAAGAATCAAAATAAGGGTTCTCTGTTCTTGGGATAACAGGGAGACAGAGACTGTGATATTGCTCAAGGTGAATGATAGTCCATGTTCTGCTTGGTTATGAATTGTTAGCAGTAGATCTATTCAAATGTTCATGCCATGTCTGGTTTCATTTAGCTGAGCCTAAACATTAAAAGAGACACTTAGAACAGTGAAGGAATTTAAAACTAAGATCAGAAGACACATCATTGTTGGAAAATGTATGTAGAACATCAATATAAAACATTTTTCCATCTTTAAGTTCAGCAATCACTAAGTAACAAACCATCAAAGAGGTATAGGTATAAAGTGGGAAAGAATCTGCATCATATTCTCTTTTCTATGATTCTGATGGGTTAGTTGATGGAACAAAATAAAGCAAAACAAAGCCCAGCATTTCAAGTAGAATGTATTCCATAAATATCCATCTAGAGTGAGCTATTTATCAAACCTGACAGGGATATACACATGAAGGCTTTTACAGATTATTTTTAAGGCCATCCACTTATCTAAGAATTTGAATTCAGGGGAAGGTTAAGTCATCAGTTTATTTAATTTACCGTATGGCCTTTAAAAAATGCAGTAGGGAGAATGGGAGACATATGTTGGCAGGAAGGCATTCTCTGGCAAATAATATAAAGGATGATCATCTGATCTGTCTTTGTTTGGAAAGGATTTATTTGTTCTCATGGAGCTTGTGACTTTTCTTAGACATTGCAGAATAAAACCACTACAATAGAGAGAGAGGGAAAAAAAAATAGATGGATATCCCAAGACAATTTGGCCTCTGAGACTGAGCAGTAAATGATTGATTACAAAGTCAAGTTTTTCAAAGCATATAAAGAAGAAGAAGAAGAAGAAGAAGAAGAAGAAGAAGAAGAAGAAGAAGAAGAAGAAGAAGAAGAAGAAGAAGAAGAAGAAGAAGAAGAAGAAGAAGAAGAAGAAGAAGAAGAAGAAGAAGAAGAAGATAGTAATAGCCTAAGCAGTCAAGGATTTTGGCATTTATTGTAAGAATTTCCAACAGAACCCTGTCCCTGGAATTAAAATATAGATTGAGGGAAAATATAAAATTAGCTGTGCTAAAATTGACATGAGAATGTGTATGCATAAATGGGTTTTGAATGAATAAATAACTAGGAAACATTAAAACACAGCATTTCACCATCATAAGATGCTTTGTGAACAAATAGGTGTTTGATGACTACAGTGCTCATATATTACTGAGCAGTTTCAAGGCACCAGCTCACTTTTTTCCCCCTCCTTTATCTTGGAAATAGGTCACCCTGTGTGAAGTTTGGCACATGGTCCCACTATATTAATTAGCACAGAATCTGTGAATCAGCAGACAATCCTCTTAGTTAACATTTGGAATTTTCCACTTTGTGTAGAATTTTTGATAAATAATACTCCCTCAAAGTTGAAATTGCATAGATATATCCATGTAGTTTTGGGAAGGGGTTTTCCAGGAATACAGCTCACATTTTTTTCCATTTTTCCAGTCTAGACTACAGCCCTGGGATTTCATGGTAGTGTTCCATCCATGTACCAACCAAGTTTGATCCTGCTTAGTATTGTTAAATAAATGGGATGCTGCCACGACCCATTAATTCTAGGCAGTTTTTAAATAAAGCCTCCATGTCTTCTAGGAGGTAGTAGAAAATAGGTTGGGAAGTAGTATACTGTACACAAAATAATTGTTGCTCCAGTGAATTGTTGAGATGAGCAAAGTGAAGACAAATCTCCAGATAAGAAATCTGACTGAACTGACTTTGAATAACATATTATTTAAATTTCTCTTCTGACAGATTTCTGAATGCTGCTGTTCAGCAATCTTAACCAATCTTAACCAAGCACATCAAACCGGTGAGAACTAGCTGAATCCCACCACTGAGTGACTTGTATTAATGACTTTAAACATACTGAATATTAAGCCATATGCTTCTATACAATATTGACATGAGCAATTATGTTACCCCAATAAACATGAACATTTTAATTGTCAATTGAAGTTTCAAGATAAGAAAAGAAAGTAAACAGGCAAAGGCCTCAAATCTGGGTAGTCAACTAGGATAGAACAATGATGACTGAATAAATGTTGATAGTTCAAAATTCTATAGTAATTCCAGTTCTGTTTACACTTACATGAATTGCCACATATGACAAGACTATATATAATGAAACATTTTGAATGGTTCTGAGATAGATCAGACAATATATAGTTTCTTAAATCTTTTTCAAAATGAATTTGTACATTTTTCAGATTTGTAATGACAGTCTAGAACTGCAATAATAATAGTAATGACTCAATAGTTGGATAAAAATGTCAAATCCAATCTAAACACCTGGCTATGATGAACTATAATCATAATTACATCCTGTGATGATACCTTTAACACCATCAAACAACATCTGCCTATTAGTTTTAACCACCATTGAAAAGAAAAAAATGTGGATAATTGCAAATTACCAGGGGATAGTAGAATAAGAGACAAAGAACTGAAAAAGATAATAAAGTATCAAAATCTAAAAATCAGGATATCAGAATAACAGAATAGTCTAAGATACAGAATAGTCTAAGCCCCTGTTCATTCAGGAAAACCTAAACCATTTGAGACAAATGTTTGTCCAATCTCTTCTTAAAAACCTCCAATGATAAGAGCATCCACAACTTCTGAAGGCAAGCTGTTCCACTGATGAATTGTTCTAACAGTCAGAAAAGTGCTCCTTGTCTCTAGATTCATCCTCTCCTTGATTAATTTCCATTCATCTTGTTCTTCCTTCAACTGCTTTGGAGAATAGGTTGACCCCCTCTTAATTGTGGCAGCCTCTCAAATATTGGAACATTGCTATCATGTCAACCCTAATCCTTCTTTTCATTAGACTACATATACTTGGTTCCTGCAACCATTCTTCATATGTTTTAGACTTCAGTTTCCTAACCATCTTTAATTCTCTTCTTTACCCAGTTTCTAAAGTCTCAACAACTTTTTTATATCATGACAACCAAAACTGGGATTATTCCAATATTCTTATGAAGGCATTATTAAGTGATACTAAGATTTCATGTGCTCTTGATTCTATCTCTTTGTTAATGCAGCCTATGATTGAATAGGCTGTTTTGATTGCAGCAGTACACTGCTGGCTCACTGCTCACTGCTGTCTACCAAGACTTCCAGATCACTCTCATAGTTACTATTATTGAGCCAGGTATCACCTATTCAATACCAGTGCCTTTAATTTTTCTTTCCTAGATATAAACCTTACTTTTCACACCACTGAATTTCATTTTGGTAGATAGGGCTCATTGTTCAAATCTGTCAAGTTCCTTCCGGATCTTGACCCATTTTCTGGACTGTTGACTTTTCCCCAAGCTTGAAGTCATCTGCAAATCTGATGAGGTCCCATTTTATTCCCTCATCAAAACAATTTATGAATTTATTATTGCTTTCATTTCTTCCCCTTCTATTTGACTTATATTTGCCAGGGGGTGATGAGACCAGATGCCATAATCTTAGTTTTTTTAATTTTGAGTTTCAAGCCAAGTCTTGCACTCTTGCCTTTCTTCCTCATCAAGAGGTTCTTTAGTGCCACTTCACTTCCTGCCATTACTGTTCATATATCTGAAGTTGTTGATATTTTTCCAAGCAATTTTAATTTATCGTACTAATTTCCATATTTTGAACCAATCCATTGTTCTATTTCTGGTTCTATTTGTTTCTTCTAGCAATGTATTGGTTTCAAATGCCTTATAGAATACAGAATACAATACAGAATAATAGAGTTGGAAGATCTTCTAGTTCAACCCCCTGATCCACAATTCCTGAAGGCAAGCTGTTCCACTGGTTAATTGGTCTCACTGTTAATAAATTTCTCCTTAGTTCTAGGTTACTTTTTTCTTTGATTAATTTTGATTAATTGATTTCTGGTGCTTTGGAAAATAGGTTTTGTCTTCCTTGTGACAGCTCCTCAAATATTGGAACACTGCTATCATGCTACCCCTAGTCCTTTTCTCTATACTAGCCATATCTAATTCCTGCAACTGTTCTTCATATGTTTTGTTCAGGCCCATAATCATATAGTTGCTCTTATCTACAGACTTTCCAAAGAGTCAACATCTTTTTTATAATGTGGTAATCAAAACTGGATGCAGTAAGTCTTACTAAGATTTTATAAAGTGGTTGTCGGTGTTCTGACCAGTGCCCTAACACAATTAAGAGTCTCAAGCCATCTGGCAATAAAAATCCAGACTTTTATTAGGAGCACCATATCAGCATTACCTAGGTGAAGCCAACTCTGACTTCACCCCTTCACGCTTTGCCTCTGACCCTATTTCCCTCTCCCTCAAAAAGTCACATTTCCCAACGAGGTAATTTCATGGGTTATAATACACTCCCTCCGAGCACTGCTGGTATCTATGGAGATGGCCTTAACTTTCTCAGCCAAAATACATCTTGTTATGACTGAGGAATAAATTCCTTGGTATAACTGTGAGGCATGATTTCCCACCTCCCTGCCTATGGCACCTCAGGAGCAGGTCAGGGAAGCTTCACGAGTTGACATTTAGCCTCCCTCACTTCCTGAAGGTGACCTATATAAAGCAAAAATAATTTGAGTACAGGTATATCATTTATGGGTGAGATGCTCCCCCAGGTTTGGTTGGGTTCTTTTCATGGAGTCTAGCTATGAGACGGTTGGCTTGGATGTTTCTGCTTTTTACCCAGGATGCCTCTGATAGAGAGTAGCCCTTCCACTTGATTAGGTTTTGGAGTTGTCCCTTGTGCCACTTAGAGTCAAGGATGCATTGCACCACATAATGGGTTTGGCCCCCTATGACCACTGGATCCATGGTCTCATGGGGTGATGGTGTCAGGGTTGATTCAACCACAGGATTTAAGAGACTGCTATGGAACACCGGGTGTATTCTCCCCAGCAGCCAGGGCAGCCCCAATTACACTGTAATCAGGTTGATGATCTTTACTATGGGGAATGGCCCCATAATCTTAGGTCCCAGCTTCTTGTTGGAAAGCTTCAGCCTTAAGTATTTTGTGGATAGGTAGACCTTTTCCCCACCGGGAACAGCTCTTTTGGGGCTTGGTGTTTGTTTGCCTATTGCTTATAGGTCTATGCCGCTTTAGCTAGCACTTTCTTGACATTTTTCCACAACACTTTCATAGGTCCTGCTATTCCCTAGGGATCCTTCTGGCTTCTGGGGTCTGTTCAGAGATGGCCACCAGTTGTTCTGGTGGGTCTCTGTGGGAAGCTTCCTCTGGGGGCAATGCTTCTGTTTGCTGGTTGGGGGTTGGGGGCCTCTTGCTATTCTCAGCCTCTGGATGCCTCCTCTTTACCAAATCATTGGGCACCACTTGTCTAGCCAAAAGACCCCGAGTATGACTGCCTTTGTCATTTGGGGAGTTATTATGAATCTAATTGATTCCCAGTGGTCTACTAGCTCCGGCCTCACTGGTTCGGTTAAGTGGGTGGCATCGGCTCCCCCATTGTTCCGCCCTTGTTCAAATTTAATCAATTTATTTGCTCTGATCTTTAGCTTCAGGACCTTGGGCAAGTTAATCAGACATCTGGAGCAGCCTGAGTCTATTAGGACTTCAAACATCCCCTGGGTCCCTGTTTTTGGGGTAGTGAGGCATGTTGGGAAGGTGAAAAGATAAATAGGTTCATTCATAATCGGGTCCCTTTCCCCCTCTTCCTCACTGTCATAGGCTTCCGGGGATTGGTTGTCATCAGCTGTGCCACCCTCCCTTTGGCTGGTAGGAAGGGACTTCTACAGTCTGGAGGACTTTTCAAGACTTGTTGGCAGCACGTCTGGGGCCCCATTCCAGTTGCGCCCTGGGGTTCTGGTTGGGCTTTAGGGCTAGAGTTGCACAGGCCGATGCAAAATGGCCAACCCCTCTGCATCTGTATGTCAGCCCTGAGTCATGCAGGCTGCCATTCCAGGGGGTGGAGGAGTTGCTCACTGCCATGGTTAGACTATGATGACAATGCCTACCTTGATGAGCCAGAGTGGAGTGGCCACAGTGATAGCACTGAACAGCTGATAGGTGCTGACTCTAACTGCACCTATTGTGATGATGCTGAACCCAGAAACATGGAGCTTGCATGATCAACTGAGAGGCGCTGATTCAGGTACAGCTGTGGGGTGGCATTTCCCCTATTTGGTTGCTGGAGTTGGTGTGGTGGAGGTGGGGTTGTGTTTGGTGCAAATTTAAATGGGGGCAGGGAGCACCAGGCAAGCAGTCTGGACTATTTCTGCATTATATGCTGGTCAGTTCGTGCCATGTTTACAAGTAGGAGTTAAACACTTTGGCAAAGCAAAGCATGTTTGTGGTTATTCTCTGACATTTGCAATGGAATCTGACAGGTAGTCAGGACTGCTTAACTACAAAGGATGGCAGAGGGAAAAGAGGCTGAGCTAGAGGTGGTGGATTTGGAGGATTCTGAAGATCTTTTGGCTACACCAGCTGTGGAACTAGATGTGTGCAAAAGGACAGATCTGGGCAGAGGAAGAACCAGGGCTAGTCAGAGGCTCTTGCAGGTCCAGTGACTGGGGACACGGGGTGCCACAATTGTGGCAGCAGTCTTACCTACCTACTCTACCTACCACCACCTACTCTCACTCCCTACAATGGTCAGTATGCTCAGTGGAGGGAATGATATGCTGCAGGGGAAGAGAGGCAGTCCTCCATGGCAGTGAGGAGCCAGGCTTTGGACCTTTTGCATGAACAGTTTGGTGAGGCCAGTTTTCAGGATGAACCCTGGGTGGCCAGGGACTTGGAACAGCTGAGCAGGGTGTCAGCATTGGACCCCTTTTTTCCAGGAACAAGCTTTGGTCACTTTCATCCAACAAGTTCGAGGCTGCCATATGAGGGCCAGGGATGTATAAAGGACATGGAAGCTAGACCAGCATTGGGCCTTGCCCCCATGACCCAATGGTCCAAGGATGGCCAGAGGATAGCATGGAACCTACCAGGGAATGAAAGCTGCTGTCAGCTTTGGAAGCCATATTAAGATCCGATGCTTCCACGCTGCCACAATTGAGCCTGGGAAAGTGGGAGGGGGAAATTCATTGGAGTATATCTAATTAAACATAATAACATTCTTTTTCTGATTCAAGGTCAGGTCATGTTCTGCATAATGAAAGGAACTCTTACTTTGGGATGGATAGTGATTGGGTCATGTGATGTGGTAATGAGTGCAGGGGATGGATTTGTAGTTTTTACTTATTGTAAGGAAGCCTGGAACTTTCAGATTCGGAATTTCACAGTTGTGCCAGTTACTATCCAAATAAAAGGAGCTTTTGAGAGATGTCTGTCTTGGAGTTATTGGCTGGAATGGAGGTCTGCTGGAACACTGACAGCTGCCCCACAACACCAGCATGGACTCTACCCAACCAGGGGCATGTAGGGCCACTTGAATGACATTTGAGGAAATCCCAACAAAGTAGCTTTGTTCCTGGGCCAAGTATTAAGCCATGTGGACGTTTGGCCATTTATATGCATCCCAGTGGGCAACCATAATGATGCTAGCAGCTGTACTGGAAGGTGAAGTTGCTGACTGATTTGCTGATTTATATGGCAAACATTGAAGAGACTTGGATGAACTTGGCTTACTTCTGCTGGCTCTGAAGGAGCACTTTGAGAACACTACTAGAGTGCAAAGAGCCAAGGGTGAGTTATTGGCTGTGTACCAATAGGGCAGGCCAGTGGTCGACTATATTAGAGCATTTTAGTGGCTGGCTGGAAAATTGACTGAGTGGCCAGAGAGGTTTTTGATACACCAATTCAAGGCCAGTCTGGATCAGGCCATACGACAGGCTTGTGTGTACCGAGGTTTGCCACTTTCATTGGCATCTTGGTTTCAAGCGGCAATAGAACTCAAGATGGAGTTAAAATATGATATGGTGAGGGGGGGTGGAATGTACACCCAAAGAGGGTTCCAGAGTGGCCATTCAGTTCCACTCCCAGGCCACAACTAGTATCAACATCGCACCAGGACCATCTAGTTGGCTGCCTTTATTGTGTTTCCAATGTGAGAAGCCAGGACATTACACAGCTGGATACCCAGAGATGTGTCCTGCAACAACTACTACAGTGTTGGGCTCAAAGCAAGGGTCAGTGAAGAAGTCCATTAAGAGGGTGTTGGAGAAATCAAGATATGCTCAAGAACAATGTACCCCGATTCTTGTTGGGGAGGTGGATATATCAAAGACTAGAATGGACTGTGATCCAGTTACCAGCGGGAGTGATGCTGATGGGGAGGCGGACCCTATGGTGAGTATTCCCATCCAATTCTTTTTTACTCCAGTGACATTGACAGGCAGAAAGAGTTGTGGATGCAAAGCCTTGATTGATATGGGGTGTACTTGCTACCTCATGAGTACAGACACTGCCACCAGGTTGGGAGTACAGACCTGATGACTCTTATACCTTATGAAGTTTGAACAAATGGATGGCTCTTTGTTAGATGGACATTTGACAACCCATGTCACTGAGCGGGTTACACTGGAAATAGGCCCACATAAAGAGGTATTCCAGTTCATCATAGTCCCCAAGATCCAAGAAGAAGTTGTGTTTGCCTTCACTTGGCTCAATAAGTGGGGCCCAACCATATGGTGAGGTGGAATCTTCCAAAAGCTGCGCATTGGCATTGGACCCCACCCACCATCCCATGAAAAAATGTCCAGCTAAGTGGTGAGGAGAGGAGCGTGGAAGACACTATGGCTAGAGTGGGGGGGCATCTTACTCTCTAGAACAGTGGTCCCCAACCTTTTTTGTACCAGGGACCGGTTTCACGCAGAAACACTTTTTCAAGGACCGGTTAGGGTTTTTTATTTTATTTTATTTTATTTTATTTTATTTTATTTTATTTTATTATATTTATTTTATTTTATTTTATTTTATTTTATTTTATTTTTTATATTTATTTTATTTTATTTTAGTTATGACTTAATTTAATTATAATCAAAGTTGGATTGGATTTAATAATCTTGGTTAATGCAGGCATGATATTCCCCTCTAAAAAAAAAAATCGGGTCCGGCCAAAAGAGATCACGTGCCACGTACCAAGAAATCGCACACACAACACCAACACTACACACCCTTCCTTTCTAGCTGGTCAGGTGTGGATCAGCTCCGGAGCTGGGCAGCCGCTTCCCTGGTGGCTGGGCCGAGGCTGCCGCCCGGGGAGCGCCCACTGCTTTCCCTCGCCAGAGCCGGGTGGTGGCGTGTTGCCCTGCGCCGCGTGGCTCCCGCCTGGCAGCACGCTTTTCAGCACGAGGCAGCCGGGTTGCCCAAGGAGCCCGGCCAGCCAGGTGAGGGGAAGGCAGCAAGGGCCCTGCCAGGCTGGGGCAGAAAACCCACTTGTCAAGGGGCCGGGGAAGCCTGCGGGCGGAGGACCAAGCGTGCTGGGAGGCAGAGAGCCGAGGCCGTCAGACGGAGAGATGGCTGGTCTGTGGCTGCCCGGCTCCCTTGTCCTGCTGCTCACCTGAGTGGCCTGTAGCCACGTGTCGGTGAGGCTATTGAAGAAGAGCTTCACCAGAGCCTTGACCAGGTTGCCGGCCGCTTCCGAAGAGGGCGAGGGCAGTTCGTGCAGGCTGGGATCGAGGTAATCGGTGGCCGCGTAGCCTCACAGAACTCCTGCCGTAAGCCCGGCAAATCGGGAGTCTCCTTCTTAGGGAGAGCAGCTTCTCCGCGGCTACCACATCCCCCTTTTCTCCAGCCACGCACGGCGTGGAGCTGACATTTTTGGTCGAGCGAGGCTGAGGGATGGCATCAAAACCAGTGCTTGATCCAGCACCTAAGAACAAGATGGCACCGAAGCAAAGTAGGCGGCCCAGTCCCAAATGATCCATGGACTGGTACCGGTCCACGGACCGGTGGCTGGGGACCCCTGCTTTAGAATACCAGGACCTGGAAGCAGTTTTCATCACCCAACCAATTGTGTGATCAAGAACATGCCAGGGGCTAAATTACCAAAGCCCAAGATGTATTTGATGATTCCCCAAGAGTTGGTGGAAATACACAAATAAGTAGATCAGAACTTGAAACGGCAATTCATAGAGTCGGCTGTTCTTTTCCGGGAGGAGGATGGGGGAATTATGTTTGTGTGTGGACTTCCGTGGTATCAATGCAGTGTGCACCTTCCTTTAATGAAGGAGATGCTAGCACACTTGGCTGAGGGTCGCATCTTCACCAAACTAGACATAAGAGAGGCATATTATTGAGTCAGAGTATGGCCTGGTGACAAGTGGAAAACAGTGTTTAACTGTCTGCTGGGGAGTTATCAATGTGACGTCATGTCCTTCATGTTGCAGTAGTTCCAGCTGTATTTATGCAGCTCATAAATGAAGTCCTAAGAGAACACTTACATAAGGGGGTGCTGGTACATTTAGATGATATCCTGTATATATATATATATATATATATATATATATATATATATATATATATATATATATATATATATATATATATATATACACATACACATACACACACATACATACATACACACACACACACACACACACACACAAAAAGACCCAGAAGGTACATATCCAGGTGGTACACACTATGCTCGGCAAACTCTTGGCAGCCAAATTATATATGAAATTATCAAAATGTGAATTCCACAAAACACAGCTGGACTACCTGGGGTTCTGAATATCCTTCAAGGGCATGAAAATGGATCCTGCCAAAGTTCAGGCAGTATTGGATTAGCAAGCCCCTTGCATGTAGAAACAGTTACAGAATTTCTTGGGGTTTGCTAATTTCTATTGCCAGTTTATCCCCTCTTTCACCCGTGTGGCCCCACCACTAACAGACTTGTTATGCACTAAACATCTATTGCATAAGCCACATCCAGGGGAACTGATACAATGGACATTAACATGTCAATCAGCATTCAGACATTTAAAATCATTCTTTGTCAAGGACCCTGTATTGAAGCACTAAGATCCAGCTCAACCATTTGTAGTGCAGGCAGATGCCAGCAACATGGCAGTTGGGGCTGTACTCTTGCTAACCAATCACGAAGAGGTATATACACATCTCAAAAATTGACTAGCATTGAACAAAAAAGGGCCATATAGGAAAAGGAGGCCTTTGCTGTGAAATGGGCTTTGATGACTTGGAGGGATTTGTTGGAGGGGGTAAGTTTGCATTTTGAAGTCTGGACAGATCATAAGAATTTTTTAGGCTTTACAAACCCCTCATAAATTGTCACCAAAGCAAGTCAGTTGTGTCAGAGTATATTCATGAACTGGAATAGAGCTTAGTAACAAGGTCAGCCAACGAGAGCTGAATTGAGGGCTGAAACTTAATAGAGAATCTGGGTGTGGTTTATCTCTGTTCTGTGCTATGCTCTAAAGTGAAAGAGAAACTTGCTTTCTTGCTTGCTGAAAACTAGAGCTCTGCTCTGAACTTGTAACATGTCTGCTTCTGTTTGAGTTTGTGCTCTGTTAAGAATTCTACAACTGGTATTGTTAAATTTACTTTGTATTTATAAAGAAGTTAAATGAAACCTCAGTCATCTGTGTTTACTTTTTTGGCACTGAATTTATGCTACAATACTCTGAACAGGTTATGGGCCAGAAAAAGACTGAATTATAATTAAAGCTGAGGGACTTCCTGTTTTAAAAGTAAGAAACAAGGCAAGAGGCTTTGCAGGATGGCTGAAAAAAATTAAAGAAAGCTCTCTACCAGTTTGGGTCAGAAGAACTATATTATTTGGGCTGCAAAGATGGAATGTTTCCTAAAAGCTAAAGAGCTTTGGAATATTGTTGAAAATCCACCCTAGGTACCATTGAATGCTGCAGATCAGAAGCTGCATGATAGAGCATTTGCTTATATCATCTTAAGTTTAGAAGATGATCAGTTTATCAATGTAGCTGATTTAAAGACTGCAAAGGAAGTCTGGGATAAATTGAGGACTGATAAATTGAGTGTATCTGCATGTAACAACATATAATTATCAATAAAGTCATATAGAGCTCATTTGCAGCCAGGAGATTCAGCAGAACAGCATTTTGTTCATATGGAAACTTTGTTTGTGGAGTTAGAACAACGTAGGATGAGGATTCCTGAATGTCAGAAAGTGCTGCTAGTTTTGAACAGCCTCGATGCAATTTGGGACATTGTTTCTTCAGTGTTTGAATGCAAACCAGAGCTGGAATTGCATTTGGAAGCTCTTAAAGCTTTTTCAATTAGCCATGAGGAGAAATCCCTGAAGAGAGTGCCCAATGAGCAGAATGAAAAATTCCACAGACTGGCTGTCTCCAGAGAAGAGAAGAGCAGCAGGGTATATCAGGTTACACCCCAGCAACAGAAGAGATGCTTCGGTTGTGGTGAAATGACTCATTTAAAGAAAGACTGTTTGCAAAGGGACTGTTTGCAAGGAAGAAACATTTTGCAAGGCAGAATAAGTTTGCAAGAAAGACAATTATCTGATGGACAGGCTGCTGTTGCAAAAGTCAACTCTTGCAGGAGAGATCAATGGCTAATAGACAGTGGGGCTAGCCAAATGATTATTAATAATGCTAAATTGTTTTACAGAATGGATGCAGCTGCTGGAGACAGAGTAGCCTTGGCAAATAGCAAGAAGGCTAAAGTCATTGGAAGAGGCAGTGTGAAAATTCCATATTTGAAAACAAGGTTCAGTGATGTTTTATGTGTGCCACAAATGGAATATAATTTGCTGAGTGTCTCTAGTTTTGACAAGCAAGGATTTGAGACCACTTTTGTAAATGGGCAGTGTTTTATAAAGAAAAATGGAATTGTCTGTGCAAAGGACATAAAGCATGATAACCTTTATATGTTACAGGGACAAAAAGTTCAATGTGCACAAACATTTGACAATGTTGCAAAACATGATTCATGTGTTCATCTTTTACATAGAAAGCTTGGGCATGCCAGTTTCCAAGTTTTGCAGAAGATGGGCCAATTTGCAGAAAGTTTAGATTTAAAGGGATGTAAGGCATGTTTGGATTGTGCAGTATGCAAAACATCAAAATCCAAGGCATTCCCAGTAAGCAAGAGTAGCACAAGGCAGAGAACAAGAGCTCTAGAGCTAGTACATGCAGATTTGGTGGGCCCAATGCAAGCCAGTTTGGGAGGAGTGAAGTATGCACTAGTCATTGTAGATGACTATAGCAGGTTTGGGTTCTGCTATTTACTAAAGAGTAAAACAGAGGTGCTATAGAAATTAAAGCAATAGGTAAGCTTTGTAAAAAAAAAAGTATAAACAACAGTTATGTCAGCTGCAAACTGACAGAGGTTCAGAATTCATGTCAGCAAGTTTTCAACAGTGGTTGGCACAGTTAGGAATAAAACATAGACAGACAAACCCTTACACAGCAGCTGAGAATGGTGTTGCTGAGAGACAGAGTGGAGTCCTGCAAACCATGAAGGACTCACTGCTAGAGGATTCTGGTCTAAGCAGGTCACATTGGGGTGAAGCCGTATTGACTGCTAATTATTTAGTTAATAAGTTGTGGAGTTCCTCCATTAATGATACTCAATGATACTCATATATTAGTGCTATATGGGAAAAAACCATCTATACCACATTTAAGAGTGTTTGGAAGCAATGCATGGGTGCATATTCCAAAAGCAATTAGAAGAAAGGAGCAACCCCAAAGGCTAGAAACCTCGGTTTGTGGGCTATGAGCCAGGCTCAAAGAGCTATCACTTTAGCGATGGGAACAAAAGTATAGTGTTTTTAAGATCTGCAAGTTTTGCAGAACAAAATTGGAATAGAATTGATACAAATTTGGGGAATGATTCACTTAGTGATGGTGATCCACTTAGTGATGGTAACTCACTTAGTGATGGTAACTCAGTGACAGTGTCAGCATTCAGGGAGGAGAAGCTGAAAAAGATATGAAGCAAGAGAGGGTTGATACACAGGAGCAGTCAGTGCCATGCAGGTCAGAGCTATGGAACAAGGGGATTCCACCTGACAGGTATTCTGCTAGTGAAGTTAAAGTATGTAATGTATGGAACCAAGGAACTACAAAGAAGTATTGGCATTACCTAAAATTGAACAAGAAAAGTGGAAAGAAGCCATGGACAAGGAAATGAAATCCATTGGAGAACATGAAGTGTTCACATCTATGACTTTGCCACAGGGTAGCAAAGCTGTAGGATGCAAATGGATATACAAGAAAAAGGTAGCCCAATAATGAGGTTCAATATAAAGCAGGTGCATATACACTGGAAAGTTAAAAGGTGGGGATAAATGCAATTGCGTTGGATAGGTATAAAAAGGAATTCTCAGGTATTTAGAGGGAACTGTGAATGTGGGTCTTCAAATACAGGTATCTGAAGAATATTAAAGGTTACTGAATTTATGTCTATTCCAGTTATGAAGGGAGGAATATCAGAGTATATTCATGAACTGCAATATAGCTTAGTAACAAGGTCAGCCAATGAGAGCTGAATTGAGGGCTGAAACTTAAAGAGAGAATCTGGGCATGGTTTATCTCTGTTCTGTGCTCAGCTCCAAAGTGAAAGAGAAACTTGCTTGCTGAAAACTAGAGCTCTGCTCTGAACTTGTAACATGTCTGCTTCTGTTTGAGTTTTCTCCCTGTTGGACAAATCTACAACTGATATTGTAACCTTTACTTTGTGTTTATAAAGAAGTTAAATGAAGCCTCAGTTATCTGTGTTTACTTTTCTGGTGCTGAATTTATGCTGCAATACTCTGACCAAGCTGGGCACTATATTTCCAGCATTTTAATTTTGTGTTGCACTACATCCCTAGTGGGAAAAACTTCCTAGGAGATGCATCATCCAAAAAGCCACAATATGCAGGAGGTCGGGAAGAAGTATTCCAGGCCATAATGCCTGTCGTAGGGTCGCAGCAGCAGAAACCACCAGAAATGTCCAGTGAAAGAGCTCAATTAACAGCATTACCCAGATCTATTATGGGAGCGTTACAAGATGACCCACGGTTTCGAGAGAACCGTCAACTTCTCACAATGAGGGATGGCTTGGCTTGGAAAGGGTCAAAAATATATGTTGCTTGTTTGCTCCACTTCGATGTATTATGATGGTGCCATGACACCTGTTTGGCTGGCCACTTTGGGTTTGTAAATGCTTTACATCAAACCAATCACCAATTCTGGTGGCTGAAAATGAAAAAATACCTGGAAAACAATGCACAAAGCTGTGTCATCTGTGCAACCATGAAAAAGAGGCCTGGGAAGCCTCCCAGATTATTGCATGTGGTAGTTACCCCAACCAAACTATGGGAAGAAGTGGCCATGGATTTTATTGTGGATCTTCCAGACAGTCAGGGCAACACCGTTATCTGGACTATTTTAAATCTGTTTTTGAAACAGATCCACTTCATAGCATGCCCTGGACTCCCATCAGCAAGGAAGCTGGCAAAACTATTCATGACCCATGTGTACCAATCACATGGTGTGCCACGCAGAATTGTGTCAGATGGTGTGTGTGTGTGGTACAATTTATTGGGAAGTTTTGGCACAAACTTTTGACCATGATAGGTTCATCCCAAGCAGTAGTGGTATTCACATTTTTTTTACTACCAGTTCTGTGGGTGTGGCTGGTGGGCATGGTGTGGCTTGGTGGATATGGCTTGGTGGGCATGGCAGGGGAAAGATATTGTAAAATCCCCATTTTTGGTTCTCCAAACTACTCAAAATTTCTGCTACAAGTTCTCCAGAACTGGTCAGAACTGGCTGAATACCACTTCTGGTTGACCCCCTCTTCTTTGTGCCAGCCCCTTAGATATTGGGCTATCACATCACCCCTAGTCCTTCTCTTGATTAGACTAGATCAAGCAACTTTGATCTTGGGAACTTTAAGTCTTGTGGACTTCAACTCCCAGAATTCCTCAATCAGCCATGCTGGTTTAGAGACCGCTGGACTAGACAGTTTCAGTTCTTGCTGTGACCATCTTTCTATCTCTGCAGCATCATAGAATCTTGAGTCAGGCAGATGGAAATGAAGCACTTGGAGGAGCTGGAGGACATTTGGACTGAGTAGGACCATCTCCAGCAGCTGGTGAGTCACCAGAGCAACACCATCAAAGGTCTGGAGATATCTCTTCATGTCACCAGCAGTAACACCAGCCTCCTTCAGCAACAGCAGCTGCAGGTCCTGGAATCGGTCCAGAATTTGGTCTCCTTAATCTCCCAAGGAAAAGGTACCTTCTGGAATATCCAAAGTTTTATTTGTTAATTTATTAAATTGATAGACCACCTCAAAATAATTCCAAAACCTCCCCTCATCTCATCTTTTTAAGTAAATAACATGAATGCTCCTCTTCTTTGATCCAAAAATCTGCAAAGAGCTTGTTTTTCCCTCAACAGTTCTGATCTCTTCGGTCTGATCTAAGTATAGTATATAAAATCATACATTGCAATGTTCTACCTGTCAATGAATACTTCAGCTTCAACCATAACAACACAAGAGCAAACAATAGGTTAATCGCACAAAACTTGATTGCAGGAAATATGACTTTAGCAACAGAGTGGTCAATGCCTGGAATACTCTACCTGACTCTGTGGTTTCTTCCCCAACTCCCAAAACTTACTGTCCCTGTCCTGTTGTTTCTTTTTTTTTTTTTTTTCTTATATGTAACCATGTATTCATAACTATGTTTTTACTTATACCTATTATCTTGTATGTAATTGACAAAAATAAATAAATAAAATAAATAAAAAAGAAGGGTGGCTGATCCAGGACTGCATGGACATCCTTCAATCTGGGTTTAACCTCAGCGGGGTTTATACCCTTCACATCAACAATCTGACTGAACCCAAAAAGGTCAGTTGACCCAAAGATTAGATGAATCTGGTTAGTTGGTTGGGTTGGTTGTTGTTGTTTGGGCTGGGTTGTTTGTTTGTTTGTTTGGATTAGGTTGGGTTGGGTTGAGTTCAGTTGTGGGGTTCAAAATTTTTTACTACTGGTTCTGTGGGCATGGCTTATTTGGTAGATATGGATTGGTGGTCATGTGACTAGGTGGTCATGTGACTGGTTGGGCATGCTTGGTGGTCATGTGGCTGGGTGGGTGTGGCGTGGTGGTCTTTCTTCTCTCGTGCAGGTGCTCTCTCTCTAACACACACACACACACACACACACACACACACACACACACACACACCTGGTCAGGGTTAGGATTAGGGTTTCTTCATTTTGTCATCCCCTGGGAGAAGGCAGAAGGCAACATGCTCTGGCCACCACCTCTGCTGCTCTATTTCTGCCTTCTCCTGGGGACAACAAAATGAAGAAAGAAAGCAACTATGGGAGCTGCGTGCAATGGCCACAGCTGGAGCATGCAGCTGCTGTGGCCAGTTGCTTTCTTCCTTTCGTCCCCAGGAGAAGTAAGAAGTGGAGGTGCAGGTAGAGCATTCTGCAGCCATGCCTTTCTTCCTTTTGCCCTCAGGAGAAGGAAGAAGTGAGTGGCAGAGGCCGGAGCATGCTGTGGCCATGCTTTTCTTCCTTTCACCCCTGGTACAGCAGAAGTGGGTAGCAGTGGTCCTGAGAGATGAAAAGAAGAAAGTGAATGGTCATGGCGGCAGTCAGGGCAGTTGGAAGTACTGGGGCTGCAGCACATGGGCACCTCTGTCATCCCTCTCAGCCCCAGCACAGCAGAGATGTCCCCCAAGGGCTGGCCAGGCCAGGCTGGAAGCGGCACATCCCCCAAGAGAAGGAAGAAAATGAGCAGTCCTGCTGCTCCATTGTAGTCTGTTGTGTCTGGCCTGGACAGCAGATATTAGGGGTCCCCCTCCTCTGAGGTCTCTTCCGTTGTTGGTAGGGGGCAGAAACATTATGCAGTGCATAATGTTTTAGATTCAAGAAAGCAATTACAATATCTGGTGTTATGGATGGGGTATCCATTGTCAGAGGCCTCCTGGGTACACAGTTCTGATATGAAGGCAGCCCATCTTATTGCCAGAATCCCACAAAGCCATTACATTAGGGTGTAATGTATTGAACTAATTCTATCTTTTGTCTTGCAGCTGCCATCTGGTAGAGGGGCTGCATGTCAACCCTGAGTCACGCAGGGTTGCCATTCTGGGGGTTGGAGGAGTTGCTCAGTGCCGTGGCAATGATGCCTACCTTGGCGAGCTGGAGCAGAGTGGCCACAGTGATAGCACCAAACAGCTGATAGGTGCTGACTCTAACTGCAACTATTGTGATGATGCAGAACCCGGAAACATGGGGCTTGCACAATCAGCTGAAAGATGTGATTCCAGGACAGCTATAGGGTGGCATTTCCCTTATTTGGTTGCTGGAGTGAATCACCAGGTGTTGTGGAGGTTGGGTTGTATTTGCCATGAGTTTAAATAGGGGGAGCACCAGGCAAGCAGTCCTGACTATTTCTGCATCATATGCTGGTCAGTTCATGCCATGCTTACAAGTAGGAGTTAAACACTTTGGCAAAGCAAAGCATGTTTGTGGTTATTCTCTGACATTTACAATGGAACCTGACACTGTAGCATTTTAACTGGCTTCAGGGGAGAGGTGGTCTTGTGGCTGGCTGGACTGCCATAGCTTCCCATTGGCCAGATGGTCTGGGGTCTAGTTGTCTGCTTATCCAGGCTCTCTCTGAAAAAATGGACTAGTAGCTCCTCTGGTCAGGGCACTAGCTTCCCTATGACCCTTCTGAACTCACAAATGTGTTCTTTAATGGGTTGCCCTCTCTACCTTAAAACTCTGGATCTCATCCCCCACATACTGATCATCCTCAAACCTGGTTTCCAGTTCTTGCAGGAATTTGTCAACATTTTGCAGCTCGGGGCACTCTCCTCTTATGGAGGGCTGCCAACCATTCTTTTGCTTCTCCCTCCAGTCCCATGGCAATGGTATTCACCATGGCTCTATGAGATGGGTAGAGGTGCCCATGGCACTCTAAATGGACTCCAGTGAAGTTGAGGAATAGAGCCAGTTGGGGTCAGACATGGGGCCCAACAAACATTCCCCTGAATTGGGATGGCTCATTCAACCTGCCACTCCCCCCTTCTTGTTGGGCCCCATCTGCCTGTCCCTGGAGCACTTGGTGGTTTCTGTTGTGTCTGGCTTGCCTGGGTGGCTTGTCTGTGGCACAAGGGTGGCTGCCTCGAGCTCAATTCCCTTTTGGCCAGTAGAGAAGGAGGCTGTGTTCTTGCTTGCCTTTCCAACTTTGGGTGAGCATGCATGTGGTTGATTCCAGTCTGGGCTTTGGGCTGGGCAATTGGAGTTTTGCAGGTTAAATTGGGCTTCCTTTCTATTCAGGGAGCTTGACTGCACCCCCCCATCTCTTTCTCCCTTTCCTTTGGTCAGCATGATGGCCATGGGCCATCATCGCCATGGGTGGCTTGGCCAAATTTCTCTCTCAATTGTTCCAGGGATTCACTTGGGTTTTGAGTAGGAATTCTGGGATTCTGATCTCTTCCCACTCCCTCTTCCACTTTATTTCCTCTAGCCCATTTATAGGTTGCATTTTAAAATGGTGGCTTGGGTGGGGAAACTCAACCTCGACTGCTTTAGGGTCTTTTTTCCTACTAGTACTCATTCCTTTCCACTTTGGTTGTTGAGGCAGGTGTTCTATACATCTCAGTTTCCATGGTCAGTGACAGCTGCACTTGGATTCTGACTTGGCCACTAGTTACTGGAGTTCCCTGACTTGGAGTAGGGACTACCTCTTTCTCTGTTGCCAGGAGCAAGCTTTCCTTGGAGATTCCGCCTTCTGCCATGGTATCCTGAGTTCCTCTCCATGCACCCCAGGTATTGGAGAGCAGGTGGGGAGTCCAGAGCTCAGGAGTCCTGGTCATTTTTAACTAGTTTTGGGAGAACTGACTTGATGTCAGGTTCCAACCAGTGCCCTAACATAATTAAGAGTCTCAAGCCATATGGCAATAAAAATCCCATCTTTTGTTAGGAGCACCATGTCAGCATTACCTAGGTGAAGCCAACTCTGACTTCACCCCCTTCATGACTTGTCTCTGACCCTGTTTCTCCCTCCCCCAAAGTATGTCACCCAGTCACATTTCCCAACAAGGAAATTTTATATAAAGCCAGATTTAACACTCTTCTGTTGTCCCAAATGGAATGTAGATGCAAATGACTATGGGGAAGTTGCCACTGAATATCCATTAATTTATTCCTCCTTGGACACGTATCCTTGAAGAATGTTTGGTAGAAGGATTTTTGTTGTTGTTTGCAGACTTTAGTAAATAGTGTGATTGTTGATTACCAAAATTTTGGTAACAGCTTTGATTTCCTTCCTTCCCTCCCTCCCCTTCCCCCTCCCTCCTTCCCTCCCTCCTCCCTCCCTCCCATTCTTCCCATTTCTACAAAGAGCATATATGCTTTTAAAGCAAGTTTAGTCCATGATCCTCATATTCCTTTGTTATTTGGGAAATTATTAGTATCTTTTAGTGTGGATATATCCACCAATCTTTTGTCATTTGACTAATTGTAAATCTATATGAGTTTATGCATTATAAATTCCCATATTCTTATGTATTATAATTCCCTAAATACTTAAAAGCATTGCATGAGTTGCAGTAATATAAACAGTAGTCCTTGCTCTGGCAGCTGAAAGAATATTATCCCTGAAAGGAAGTGGAGTCAACTGATAATTGCTAGTACAATCCTTAACCCAAGTAATTACCTACCAGACAGAATGGCAATTCTCAAATGAAAAGCCTGCTATGGCCCAACTTTCTCCATATTTGCTATGATTCTTGTCATTATGAACAGCTATCCTTGCCAAGGAAAATAAGAAATGAAACCATATTGATGATACTTAATACTGTTAGGCGTGTAAAGACATGCATTTTGTTATCATTAGTTTTCTTTGTCTCGCATAAGAGTTCCTGGCACAGATTTGACTATTGAATCTGAATCTACTATCTGTCTGAGTCTGTCTTCTTAAACTGACCAAATTTATCAACCAGAATTAGGGCTGGCCCTGATAGAGATCAAAGTAAAACAACTGGCATGAAAAAGCAACAAGTTGTCATTTTAATTTACTGTTGCACCTTTTAAACAGCCAGGAATGAGAATGGGTATAAAATAACATGCCTGGATTTAGATAATTTGCTCCTTTATTTTGTGGCCATGTGCATTGGCTGTATGCATTTGGCAGAAGAATGGCTTGAGCTGGTATAGGCCAAGCCAAAATAATGAGTCTGGTTTTTAAATGTAAAAAACTCAGGTTTAATTATCCATTCAACTGTAGAGCTCATATTGAATTTAGGGAAAACATTAAAGTTTAGCCTGAGTTCAGGGCATTGGAAAAATCTTGGGAGAGTAATCCCTTACTATTAGTTACAAGTAAACTCTTCTCTTTTAAAGAAGAACTGCATTCATTTCCTATATTGGCCATTTTGTTTACTCCAACTGCACTAATCAATGTGATAATTATTGAGGGTCCTTTTTTGTGATGTATTTCCTCTGTGGTTGCTCATTCTTGACATATTGCCTACTTGACAGCCTCTCAACTTTTATGCTTATCTTTGCAGATGAATCACTTCCTTAATAGCTTCTGTTCCCAAAACAATGTTTTTCCCAGTAAAAGTTTTGCAAAGATCTGTACTTATTTCTGTTTATCTTAAGAGGCATAATTAAAGTGTTTAAACTATTAGCATTTGGAAATATTACAGCTAGATGTAGTGTTCTGAAAAGTTTAAGTGTAGTTTATTCTTATTCCTAGAGCCAAGTCTAAAAAGTATTGCCAATATATTACAGTTTCATTGCTGTAAAACATAGGCTGCTGAGAACTCACTGAAATCAATGACATTTAAATGAGCATATGTGATGATTTCAGTCACACATGTTTTAATTGAAAAACCTATCTGGTTACAATCGTGATAGAAACCTTGGGACTAAATTTGTGTCACTAAAAGGCAGTAGAAAGGGATGTTCTTCCTCTGCCCCCCCAGACTGATATTAGAATTACAAGATTCAAGATTCACTGAAAAAAAGATACTGATAAAAATGTCCTGTTCTTACTCTGTTTTTTACTCTCTTTTTCCAAAGCTATAAAAGTTTTAGTGGTAGGATGTACATATTGCATGCTTAACAAAATTCATTGTTCAATTTGAAAAGTTTCAGTTTCTGCTGTGCCTGAATTTTATAGCATTTAGTACTTTAACCACATAATTCATGTAATACAACTCCATTGGTTCCTAGAATCCTTCACATTCCATCCTTTATGTTGGAGACAGAATTGTCAGTTTATAGCATGAAAAGTCATGCCAGTTTGACTCCTATTTCACTGGCTTCCAAAGCTATTTTTCCAATCTTTTAGCAGAAAACAAATGTATAGGCACAGTGAAAAGGAATGGAAATATATATATGTCAATGGAATGGCTTACTTCCAGAAATTGTAGGTGCTCCATGACTTGAGGGTTTTAAGAAGACACTGAACAACAATTTGCAAACAATGATATAGAGTAGGGCAGGGGTGGGATTCAAAAATTTTAACAACCGGTTCTGTGGATGTGGCTTAGGTGGTGGGCGTAGTTTGGTGGTCATGTTATTAGCTGGGTGTGGCCAACTCAATATCACTCACATCGAGACACCCATCTCCTCATCTGGCCTCATGACTGTGGGGATGCTGCAACAGTCGTAAGTGTGAAAAATTGTCACAAGTCACTTTTTTTCAGTTGCCATTGTAACTTTGAATGGTCACTCCACACAAGCAAAGTACCAGCAAAGGAGGGGGAAAAAATTCCAGAGACGTTCCTGAGACAGGAAGTCCTAGTCATGCCAAGAATGTAATAAGGGTTAATGGAGAGGCAGTTTCTGTAAGCAACACCAGAATGTTTCCTTCCTGACTTCCTTACAGGATTAGGCCTGCAATTTCCTCTAACAACCAGTTCTCTGAATGCTTAGAATGTTAACAACTGGTTCTGGCGAATAGATGCAAACTGGTAGAATCCCACCTCTGGAGCAGGGGTGTCAAATTAGATCCGATTGTGGGCTGTTTCAGAAGGTTGTTTGCCCTTGTGGGGGCAAAGGGGAGCATGGCCTGGTCATGGCTGATTGGGTGGGCATGGCTGGGCCCAGGATGGCAGGGGCTGGTCCCTCACTGTCCCCGGGATGGCCAGGGGGGCAACTTTACAGCCTATTACGGGCCAGATCCAGCCCGCAGGCCACATGTTTGCATGTCTGGTATAGAATCTCCTGCTTCAGCAGGGGATTGGACTAGAAGATCTCCATGCTCCCCTCAGTCCTGCTATTCTATTCTATTAGAATTGGGAATGTTACAAATGGGTGAATAAGAGCACTTATAAAAAGAAGGTTGTATGACTTTTAATTTTATTCGCATTCATTTAACTTGATGACAGTTTTTGTTTTTCATTTGCTCCCTTTGCCTTAGAAAGTTTGGCATTCTGAATACCTCTTGGAATGTACTTAAAGAAATTGAAGATGTTTTCGTAATAAGTAGTTTAGTTATAATCTACTGTAAAATATGATTTTCCACTAATGTTTCCTTGAAAATAAGCATTGTGACCTTAAAACTCTATACTATATTTTTTTTCAGTCCTGCCTTGACAGAGCAGCATGAAATTGAATGTCTATGTTTGGTCAGAAAGGCCATCTGAGAAGTAGTAAAGATGTTCATGTGTCATAAAATAAATACTTTCACAAAGCTGACTAAAGCCAGTTACCCAATCCTTTGAGAATGATTTCACCCATTCTGGTTCCTTTTAATCATTATTAATAAAATAGGGGATTATTTCAGGAACTTATATTGAGTAGGTCAAAGTGACATCAACAACAGCTGAGCAAACTGGCTGAGTCTGGATGTGAATGTGTACATTTTTCCCCTAACAAGACGGTGACAATATTTGATGAAGCAAAGGCTCTTGGAATTAGAACTTTTTTTTAAAAAAAAAGAGATCACTATTTTAATTCTTATGCTTTATTTTCTAATCAAGTGATGTTTTGTTTGACAAAAGGATGGACATTGCCTCCATCTTATTCTGATATATTACAGGATGGGCTATGAATTCCTTTCTGTTTGTTTATATTTTCCTTTCCTTCTCGCTAATTTCCATTTGTTTTTACTAAAAAAACTAAATGCATGTTTGGAGCATGAGGAATTATAATAAGCCTAAATAAACATTAAACCCAAGAATGTGGAATGACTCCAAATTAATCTGCAAAAGAAAGCTGGTTTTAATACCTTTTCTAGATTGATAGGGTCATAAAAATCCTGGTTGCTATTTAACTTTGACCTAGCCAAAATCGGATATGGCCAATAAGAAATATTTATCATTGAACTAAAATGCACTTATACAAATACTACCAGCATAAATGAATAAAAGGAGGTTTTAGTCCTGCTGAGAAGCAAGACTTCCACTGTATTGCTGGCCATAGTATAGAGGTGTCTGACATGACTGTAAATATTTATTATCAGGTCAATCTTCCTTCCTTCCTTCCTTCCTTCCTTCCTTCCTTCCTTCCTTCCTTCCTTCCTTCCTTCCTTCCTTCCTTCCTTCCTTCCTTCCTTCCTTCTCTTTACACAAAGAGAAAAAACAGTCCAACCTATCAAAAACAGCACTACAAAAAACAGATTAGGAACACAAGTTAAAATAGGGAAGAAAATGCTAAGGGAACACCTGTCTACCCTAGATGAGTTCAATCACCAGGACCAGATGGCTTACACCCAAAAGGTTGCGAAGGAATTGGAAAACAACTGATGTAGTTCCCATCTTCAAAAAAGGAAAAAAATACATTCAGGAAATTACAGACCTATCAGCCTGACCTCAATACCAAGGAAGATTCTAGAAAAGATAATCAAGCAATGAATCAGTGAACACCAAAGCAAACAAAGTAATAACCAAAAGCCAACATGGGTTTGTCAAAAAGAGATCATGCCAGACTAATCTTAATGCATTCTTTGACAAAATGACAAAATTAGTGGACCAGAGGTATACCGTCGATATATTTTACTTGAACTTCAGTAAGGCATTTGATAAAGTAGACCATAACCTACTACTTGATAAAATAGAAAAATATGGGTTAGACATTATTACCACCAGATGGATTTATAACTGGCTGACCAACTACACTCAATGTGTAGTCCTCAATGGAACTGTGTTACATGGAGGGAAGTATGCAGTGGGGTACCCCAAGGCTCTGTTTTTGGCCCAATACTATTCAACATCTTCATCAATGATTTAGATGAGGGGGTAGATTGAGAAGTCATCAAATTTGCAGATGACACCAAGCTAGCAGGAATAGCCAACATTCCAGAAGATGGGCTTCAGATTCAGAAGGATCTTGACAGACTTGAACAATGGGCGCTATCTAACGAAATGAAATTCAATATTGAAAAAAGGGGAGGTTCTACATTTAGGCAAGAAAACCAAATGCACACGGTATAGTATAGGTGATTCCTTGCTCAATAGTAATAACTGCGGGAGAGATCTTGGTGTCCTAGTGGACAATCATTTAAATATAAGCCAGCAGTGTGCTGCAGCTGCCAAAAAAGCATATACAATTTTGGCTGCATTAACAGAGGGATAGAATCAATACCACTTTGTAATGCCTTGGTGAAGCCACAGTTGGAATACTGCAATCAGTTTTGGTTGCCACAATGTAAAAAAGATGTTGAGACTCTAGAGTGCAGAGAACAGTAACAAAGATGACTAGGGGACTGGAGGCTAATACATATAAAGAATGGTTGCAGGAACTGGGTATGTCTAGTCTAATGAAAAGAAGGACTAGGATGACATGATAGCAGTGTTCCAATATCTCAGGGGCTGCCATAAAGAAGAGGGAGTTAAGCTATTCTCCAAAGCACCTGAGTGTAGGACAAGAAGCAATGGGTGGAAACTAATCAAGAGAGAAGCAACCTAGAACTAAGGAGAAATTTCCTGACAGTTAGAACAATTAATCAGTGGAACAACTTGCCTCCAGAAGTCATGAACGCACCAACACTGGAAGTTTTAAAGGAGAGATTGAATAACCTTTTTTCTGAAGTGGTGTAGGGCTTCCTGTGTAAGCAGGGGGTTGGACTAGAAGATTCCAAGGTTCCTTCCAACTCTGTTGTTCTATTTCTATTATTTCTATTTCCTTCCTTCCTTTCCTCCTCTTCCTTCCTTCCTTCCTTTCTTTTTTTCTTTCTTTCTGTAGCACACATAGGTTACTCCAGGCAGCTTACAACATTTTCAAAATGCCACCATATAATAAAAGTTTATTAGAAAAACCACACCCCATACCCCATGGCGGAAACAAGACAATTAAATCAGACCTTTCAAAAAAGCACAGGATGGGAGCTAACCATATCTTGGGAAGAATGATATAAACATGTGACCACTATCAAAAAGGTCCTTTTCCCTGGACCCGCCAGATATACATCCTTAATTGATGGGATCCAGGCATAACATGCCTGCCTTTCCATTCTTGTGGGCTGGGTGAGCCTGGCCCTAAATTATATAGGGTTCTAAAGATAATCACCACATTGAATTGTGTGAATTCCCTGAAAGTGCAACTCCCACATAAGAGACATTTGCACATGTCTAGGTTTGTGGGAAATTATTTGGGCCACTGCATTCTGAATTAACTGAAGCTTCCAAACACACTTCATAGAAGTGTATAGAACACATTACAATAGTCTTAGACAGGAGGTGATCAGGGCATGGATGACTGCAAGAAGGAACTTTTGATCCAGGAATGGACATAACTATTGCACAGCATGAAATTGGGCAAAGGCCTTCTGGTTATGACTGCTCTTCCAATAGGAGCTGCAAGTCAAGGGGAACTCCAGATTTGCACCTGATCAAACTAGTTCAGTGCAACCCCATCTATGGCCAAATATGTTAATTCTCCAAGAGCCAAACAGCCTGTAATATAGAGCCACTCCATCTTGCTAGAGTTCAGTTTTAGTTGTTGCTCCTCATCCAGATCTCAACAGCCTCCAGGCACTGAGAAAGAGAGGTTGCAGCATTGTTAAACTCATTATGGGCAGAAATGTACAACTAAAAATTATCAGCATTCTGATAATTTCACTCCACAGTGATGGATAATCTCCCTCATTAAAAGTGAAAGTATCAGAACTCTCACAAGGCAGGTTCTGGAGGCAGAGCTCATGTCCCTGAACAACATTTATATTCTATATTAACATTCTCCAAATCCTGAGTTCTGATTGGTCCACGCGAACCACAACCCGATTGGTTAACTAAACGACTGTGATTGGCGCACTAAGAATCTACCGTGATTGGCTGAGCTGATCACGGGAAATTCAAAGCGCTGCCATTGGCCACCGAGCCGCCGGACGGCTGAATAAAGCCAAGCGGCTCGCAGGTCCTGGACTGAACTGTATATTCAAAAAAGAGCTGAATGTGCACTTTGAGTCTCGCATCTCTATGCGACCTGATCTACCTGGGACTGAACTACCCGGGGCCGATCTCCCAGACTTAACAATTTATCTTGGAGGAAGGAAGTGAACCAGGACAACAAAGTGCCCACATTCAACACCCAGAGCTGTTCCAGAAGGATACCATGTTTTTTTTTGTTTTTTGTTTAAATTTGATTTGTCAATCGCTTACAATAGGTATAAGAATAAACATAGTTATGAATACATGAAATTATCAAATTATCTTTTTCATCCAGTCCCAAAGGTACTTTTTTCAAAAGGCACCTTTTGAATTTTTTTCCCCTTGAAGACATTTTGTTTCTCATCCAAGAAGCTTCCTCAGCTTCTTGGATGAGAAGTGAAATGTCTTTAAAAACAACAGCAACAATAGGACAGGAACGGTAAGCATGTTGGTGCACTTATGCATGCCCCCTACAGACCTCTTAGGAAAGGGGTGAGGTCAATAGTAGAAAATCTAAGGTTAAAGTTTTTGAGGTTTGGGGAAGAAACCACATAGTCAGGTAGAGTGTTCCAGATATTGAACATTCGTATTTCCTGCAATCAAGTTTGGTGCGGTTAACCTTGAGTTTGTATCTATTGTGTGCTCTTGTATTGTTATGGTTGAAGCTGAAGTATTCATTGACAGGTAGGACATTGTAATGTATGATTTTATACACTATACTTAGATCGGATCTAGATGTTCAATGGTACCAAAAGCTGCTAAGAAATCAAAGTAGATTGAGAATGGATGCACCACTCTAGCTTGATTCTGTGAGACATCATCTAAAAGCATGATCAATGCTGTTTCCATCCCATATACAGGTTTGAATTATGACTGAAAGGAGTTCAAATTATCTTTTTCATCCAGTCCCAAAGATGCTTTTTTCAAAAGGCAACTGAATTTCTTTCCCCTTGAAGACATTTCGTTTCTCATCCAAGAAGCTTCCTCTGTTTCTTGGATGAGAAGTGAAATGTCTTCAAAGAAAAAACAAAGTCAAGTTTGAAGAAACACCTTTAGGACAACCATGACCTGGATGACTAAGAATCTCCATAGATTTTTTTCATCCAGGATCCTCTGGAACTGCAGCACAACTACCTTCTCAACAACCTTCCATAAAAATGGGAGGTTGGAGTCAGGACAAAAATTCTACATCTGGATGAGATCTAGTAATTAAAGGTCTAAGCTATCACCCCTCTCCCAGAGAAAATTTCTAATCACCAGAAATCACCTGCAGGTCATTTCCTGGGAGTTCTTAACTAGCCAGGAAAGGCACAAATCTAAAATACAGATCACTGTACTAATTTTCCTCAAGATCCTGTTTATTTTCTCAGGCCAAATGTTGCTTGAAATGAACTCATGGTTGCCACATACGAAGCATAGGATTTAGAAGTTGTATACCAGGGAAAAATCCAGCACTACCCCATCATCAGATCCCAGAGCTTAGGAAGAGAACTTGGTCTGCAGCAACATGAGCATTTAAACTTGTTTCTACAGTCCAATCTGAAATATAGACATTCACAGCCTGTCATATTAGAGATACGACTTCTTGTCATCAGTAAGATGTCACAGAGGATCACTATCTCCTTTCCCCAGTTTTAGGACATTGACTTGTAGAGGACCTGGAACGTAGTAGGATGGCATTTCATCTCTTTCAACACTAGATTTCAGGAATATATGCCAGGTTGGTTTGTCTATGCACCACTAGAATTATGGATAAAGTATTTTTGCTACAAATTTTTTTACAAATTTGGAAGAAAAATGTGATTTAATTTTTCAATTTCATTTTTTATTAAAAGTCAAAAGAATTAAGAACATGATAGAAGCCTATTTCTGACTGAAAGAAATCATACTGCATTCTGTTACAATAATTATAGTGATATCCACATGAAGATGACATGAGCACTGTACATGGGAGTGTCCTATTGCCCTTGAATAGTTGAAGTTATATTGGTTACAATATCTACCATCATTGTTAACTAATCTCAATGTCAGCATTCCAGAAAATTTCCACTCCAACAAATAACTCCGAGACAGACATCCTCTCCAAAGTTCTTTTCTATTTTGGTAGGAAACTGGCACATCTGGGAAATCCCAAGTCTGAAAGTTCTGGGTTTCCTTGCAATAAGTAAAAACTACAAATCCATCCCCTGCATCCCTCATTGCATCACATGCCTCAATCACCAATTGCCTCAACTTGACCTTGACATAGAAGAAGAATGCTATAATCACATATACTCCAAGAAATTCCCCTCTCCCATTTTCCCAGGCTCAAGAATGTGGCAGTATGGAAGTGTCTGGTGCTAATATGGCTTCCAAAACTGACAGGCATCCCCCCTTGAAAAAAATCATATCCTGAAAAATACAATAAACAAAACACAACAATGGGTTAACCCTCTCTCCCCCCTCCAAGGGGACTCTTTGGCTTGTCGGGAAAATTGTCATGGAATTGCTTAACCAATCTATCTGCTCATATATCCCAACTTTTCACTCAAGTAGCTTCTGACAAAGGGTAGCCTTTCCACAGCACTAAATATTGTAATTGTCCTCAGTATATTCTACAATCAAGGCTTTTTTGATTTATTAATGTGTTTCCCCCTGTACTACCAAAGGTTTGGGGGAAACTGCTGGTATGGGTCATAGATTGGAACCAACAGCAGGCCTCAACAAGCTACTATGAAAAACTTGAGGGAGGTTAAGTCGAACAGTCACTGGATTTATTATTTTTGATATAGGAAAGGGACCTAGAAATTAACTGGGAAGCTTCAATTTAAGATATTTAGTTGAAAAAAACACTTTGTCACCCACCTTAAAAGGTGGCTGGAGGGATCTATGTTTGTCTGCTTGTTTTTTATATTCCTTAGTTGCTTCTGCTAGAGCATTTTTTGTATTCTCCCAACCTTTTCTTAATGACTCCATCCAATCCATTAAGGACATGGATGTTGGGGTTCTGTAGGTAACTCAGGCATAGGGACTAAAGTCCATGCCAGTAATGATTTGGAAAGGAGTCAAGCCAGTGCTGCTGTGTACTGCATTATTATAAACAACTTCTGCAAACAGCAATAGATCCACCCCGGTCTTCCTGTTGATAATTTACATAACATCTAATATATTGTTCCATCATAGTGTTTGCTTTCTCCATGCTAAATGGAATGCTGAGGAAGCCATTGGGACCCAATGGACTTTAAAAACTCCCTCCAGAACTTAGCGGTAAACTCTACACCTCGGTCTGAGATCACTCAATGTGGCACTCCATGGAGCAGATAAACATACTTCATGAACAGTTTGGCCAATTTTTTACATGTTGTAAACTCTACACCTCGGTCTGAGATCACTCAATGTGGCACTCCATTGAGCAGATAAACATACTTCACGAACAGTTTGGCCAATTTTTTACATGTTGTAAAGTGGGCTTGCTTGGAAAATAAGTTGATAACAGTCCAAATCACTGTACTTTCTCTACTCTATGATAACTCTGTGATAAAGTCCATCACGATGCTGTTTTCCACTCGTCTCTGTCCTTTTCGTGGATTCAGTAGTAGGCTTCTCTCAGATTTAGCTTGGTAAAGATTTTGCCTTTGGACAGGTGATTTAACAAATCCTTCATTGGGGGAGGGGGTACGTGTTTTGTATGCACACTGCATTCATGCCTTGAAAATCCACACATAATATTGCCTGCCATCTTTCTTCTCTTTAAATAATACTGGAGCTGACAACTTAGATTTTGCTGGTTCAATGAAGCCTCTGTCTAAATTGGTATCAATGTATTTCCTCAACTCAGTCATCTCGGCTGGTGTCATGGGATACATCTTTGGTTTCAGCAGCTTTGCCCCAGGTTTTAATTTGATGGCACAATCAGTGGCTTGATGAAGGGGAAGGATGTTGCATTCTTCCTCACTAAAAGCCTCAACCAAGTCTCTATGTTCTTTAGGAACTTGGAGTTCGCCTGGAGGAGAGTCTGAAGCAGTAGCTGCTGCTTCTGGCTGTGGGCCCTTGCTGGGTGGCTGTCTTTTTTCAGGGGGGACCAGGGGCAGTGGGCCAACGCCAATTTTGATTTTCCGGTACCCATCTTCCCATTTAATCATGGGGCCCCATTTATCAAGCCAAGTAAGTCCCAATATGACAGATTGTGACATTTTTGGAGCTACTATAAATCATATGAGTTCACAATGCCTACCCATTTCTAATCTGATCAGTTCTGTAATTTGGATGGCTGGGACTCCTCCAATTAATGTTTCATCTACCTGCTCAAACTTGATTGGGTGTTTTAGAACTTTACTTTTTATTCCTAATTGCTCCAGAAGGAGCCCAATCAGGCATCTGTAACATCCTGTATCTATTACTGCTTCTAATTCTCCAACCTCCGCAGTCTCAGGCACCACCAACTTCACTGTAAAAGAGGAGATGGCTGCACTCACCATGGGATCCTCTTCATCATTTGACTTTCCAGAAAGGGTTTCTTTGGCTGGAGATTCCTTGCTTTCTTCTGCGGGGAGGGGAAACTCTACAGCTTGTCTGGCAAACCGACTGGTGTCTGGGGGCTTCCATGGAGCTCTCCTGCCTCTGGCAGCTGTACTGGGCCTTGGTTGTGCAGGTGCAGGGGCCAGACATTCGGAAGCCCAATGATCAGCTTGACCACAATGGTAGCATTTGATAATTACTATAAGTTGGGTAGGAACGACTTCAGCAGATTTAGTCAGAGGATGTCTGGCCAAAGTTCTCCTAGTGGGCCTCTCAGAGGCAGGTTTTTGGTGTGGGTGAATTTCTCTATCCAGAACAATGGATATGGCATACCAGTCTTGCAGTCACTCTGGTACCCCTCAGATGCCACAGGCTTTTCTGACTTCTAGATCAATGGTTTCTTCAAAATAGTGCAGAAGTATCCTGTCAGGCCAATGCAGGAGGTTACCTACAACCTGTCTAAAGTCCACACAAAATCTTTTATGGGTTGATTACCTTGCTTCATCTCCTTTATTTTGTCTTCATTTTTACCTACTCTGTCGGGGTCTTCATATCTAGCCCGGAGCAGCTCAACAAATGCATCTGCATCATTTAGCTCCACAGCATCCTCATTGTGTAGGTGGGCTATCCAGGTGAAAGCATCTTCTTCATTCATCCCATCTGTAATTGCAAAAAATAGGTCATGCTCTGTTTCATATTGGTTTCCAAATTGAACTATATGTGCCCAGATTCGGCTGAGGAAATAAGCAAGTTTTTCAGGCTTCCCATTAAAAGTTGCTCTAAACCTTGGTGGTGCTGGCCTGGCTGGTGGAATCGCCATGATGACCACCAGCTGAGCTGGGATCTGTGGGGGCACTGCTGCGGGCATCAGGAGGGGCCCCTGAAGGGGCGCTCCCACAGATTCCAGCTTAGCAGTGTGGAAACATCTGGTGCTAATATGGCTTCCAAAGCTGACACTCATCTCCTTTTAACGGCCATATAGATAGCATTACACATCCAGAGGGAATCTATAAACATTATTTCAATGCTAGAAACATCAACATTCTAGTAGACCAGCAAACAATGCCAAGACATACACTACCCCATGTAGTGTCATAGGAAACATATTTAAAAAAATACAGTCCACAGTTATGGAATGTATAGCTTCATTTTCCATAGAGCTGTCTCGAGTGTCCAGGTTGGGAGGAGCTCCAGTCTCGGCTCTTCCAGGCTGAGCTTGAAATTGAGGAACGCCCCTCACCGTCACGTGGTCCTCGGGTGCTCCCCAGTTTTTTGCTCAGCCTCGTGGCTAACAGGCTGTTTTCCCTTGCTCCGGTCGTTCAGCATTCTAGGCCTCTCCTTCTCATCGCTTTCTACTGGATCACCGGCAGGCAGCGCAGGACTTCAGGTTTGAACTCCCCAGGAGTGTTTTTAACTTCCGAACTGTTTCCTTAGGGGAGAAAACGCAGCGCGCGAGCGCTGCCCCCCGCTGCGTTTGCCGCCTAATCGCTCCGGCGAGCCGCTTCGTTCCTGCCTGCCTCTCCTCGCTTTAGCCGCCGTTCCCCCCGCGAACGCCTTCTAGCCCAGGTACGCTTCCCTGGTTCTCCCAAAGGCTCTAATCTTCCTGGGAGTTTACCGCCGCTGGGGCTGCCTCCGTTACTTGCGGCCTCCATCTCGGGCCCCCTGTGGCGTCCGCCATCTTGGGTGTGCCCTGGGCGGCCGCCATCTTGGGTGTGCCCTGGAACGGCCGCCATCTTGGGTGTGCCCTGGAACGGCCGCCATCTTGGGTGTGTCCTGGACCGGCCGCCATTCTTGGGTGTGCCCTGGAGCGGCCGCCATCTTGGGTGTGCCCTGGAACGGCCGCCATCTTGGGTGTGCCCTGGAGCGGCCGCCATCTTGGGTGTGCCCTGGGCGGCCGCCATCTTGGGTGTGCCCTGGAGCGGCCGCCATCTTGGGAGTGGCCGCATGGCCGTCTGCCATTACTAGAGGCCTTTACAGGCCGCAGCCTTAACTGACTATTAGGCAGCCTGGGATTCCCTCGTCTCAGCCTCCTGCAGAAATAGGGTCTGTTGGCCCTGCAGCCTTTCTTTCCCCAGCAGGCAAAGTAGCAGCTCTGCCCCCCCCCCTTCCCGGTCCGTCCGGCAGGGGTAGCTGCCTGGCGTTCACCTTTCTGGCTGATTGGTCTCTGGGCTAGGCCCTGGTTCGTACCAAACCTCTATTTTAAACAGAAAAAAAATTTGACTAAAAGGGGGGCGTGGAACGTGCGTTGGGATTCCCGGCCTCCCGTAGGCCGCATCCAGACCTGGTTTCAGCTTACATTATTCCCTTCTGCCTGCGGCCTCAGGGTCATTGGTTTTTTTTTTTTTCAGAGGCCTACCAGTAGGCCGCATTGTTTTCCTGACTCCTGGGCAGATCCTGGGACTGCTCAAATACCTTGCAATCCTGCCTAAGTCTCCCCCAACTAAGGAGTTAGTTGCTTGCCATGTCCCTTCCCGGTTCGCCCGGCAGGGACAGCTTGGCGTTTATTCTGGCCGATTGGCCCCGGGCTAGGCCCTACTTCCCAACACGTTGCAGAACAATTCTGTGGCCTTGACAAAAAGGGGTGCAACACGAGCACTGGGAGTTCCAGCCTCTGCTTTGGCTGTACCCAGACCCGTTAACCGCCTCGCATTAACCAAAAAATTTTTTCCTTTTTTTCTCTCCTCTCCAGATGGCAGACGACAATACCTCTCGTGGCACTTCTCTGAAGGCCAAGGCCAAATCCCACCACCTGCGCAAACAGGCACAGGAACCATCCAAAGCTTCCCAAAGGGATGCCCTCAGGCGACACAGGGCCCTCGAAGGGAAATTGACAGACGCTCTCAGGAGTCAAGCTCTGTGCCCGGGACCCTTCCGTTCCATCAACCTCCACCCATCCTCCTCTCCCCTCCCCTCCTGCTTCTGCTTCTCCCCCACAGCCTGGACAGGCCCCTGAGGTCACCTTGCCCACCACTGCTGTAGAACTGCGCCCGGAGGAGTCTCTCCCCATGGCGGAAATACCCGAAAAACCTAATGCAGGCTATGGAGCTGGCCATCCGGCAAAGGGTAGCGCAACAGATGCAGCAGCTGGCCGGCCTGGCTCCTCGGCCCGCGGCCCCCGAGGCCCTAGGATCAGCGGCCTCGCATGGTCAGGCAACTCCCCAAGAGGACTTAACCTTACCTTTGGAGTTGGAGGAATGGAGGCCCAAGAACCAGGGACCCTTCCCTCTTTGGGGACGAGCAGGACCTTGACATGAGGTCCCTCATAGGCAGTGAACTCTTTTCGGGAACAGGTCCCCTAGAAGGGGACATGTCGGAGGACGAGGGCCTCCCTCCAGGTCAGCCCGCGTTTCTAGGGCTCTTTAAACCACACCTATTTAGGTCCCTCCTGTTCAAAGCCAGGACCACCTCGGGCCTGAACCCCCTCCCCACCCAACCCGGCGGCGGCAGGGGTTCCTCCCGACTCTCTCTTCTCTCAGCCCGTGGCGAAACTGAGGTGATCCCTGTCCCGCCCATATTCTCAGACATGGTTTCTAGGCAGCTGGCCTCCTCGGGCCCCCCCCCCCCAACGCCCAGGACAAGCGGTTTTTTAACCTGGAACCGCAGTTCTCCACCTTGCTCGATCCCCTCCCGTGGACAAGCCCGTGGTAGGCCTGGCTTCCCGCTCTACTCCCAGCGACTCACTCGATGCTCTCCAGCCCGAGGACAAGCGAGCTGAACTGGCCCTGTGCCGCGCTCACCTCTCTGACGCTTGGGCAGTCAGGGCTTCCACTGCCGCGTCGTTTTTCACCAGGTCTTCCATCAAGTGGCTCCAGCAGCTCAAGCAGCATGTCCCCACAGCCAATCTCAGGGCGCACCAGGACATTGCCAAGATCCTGGCCGCGGCCGAGTTTTCGGCAGACGCCACCTTCCAGGCGGCAAAGTTCTCCACCAGGGCCATTTCGTCCCAGGTTACCGCCCGCCGTCTACTCTGGCTCCGCCACTGGCAAGCGGACGTTAAAAACAAGACTAAGCTAGCAACAGCCCCCATCTCTGGGGGAAGTTATTTGGACCGGTTCTCGACCCATTCCTGGCCGAGACCCGGAACAAGCGCAAGTACCTCCCTTCCCTCTCTAGGAGGTCCGACTTCAGAGGCTCCCCCCCTCTCCTCGCCAGGGTTCTTCTCATTCCTCCTCCTTTGCCAGATACTACCGATCCTCTCCCTATAGATCTCCCTACCGAGCGGGCCGGATGGGTCCGGAGGTAATCCTTCCAGGAAGCCCTCCCGGGGATCTGGGAGAGGTTCGTTCCGTCGTTCTCGATAATGCAGTCGCCCTCAGGCACTTGTCCTTTTAAAAAAAAAAAAAAAAAAAAGGAAGGAGTGCGAGAAGGCCTACCTCTACTCCGATCTTTAACCCCTGCTTGCAACAGGCTCCTACCCCAGGAGCACTCTTGTCCTCCTCACCCTGCCCTGGGCGCCTGGTCGGCAACACATCTACCCCATTCAATGCTAGCCGGGTCCCTTCTTGCGCTCCCGGGCCTCACACAGATCTCTGCACCTCCCTCCTTCTCTCTGTCCCAGAGTTCTCCCAGGGGAATTCCCCACACGGGTCGGTCTTCCCAGTTTCTTGAATCCCGGTCCCAGTGCACACCTGTTGGCCTCTTTGGCGGGACTGCCTCCCGGATAGCTCCGCCTCCTCTCTAGGCCACTTGTTGAGACATCCCAATATCCAGGGGTTTTCTCCTGTTGGGCATGCCTTCCAGCGGGTCATCAGGGTTCCAGGAGAGATTCTATACCAGACGGGGCCCCACCCGCAGGACTAGCCAAGCTTTGGTATGTCCCAACCTGGACACTCGAGACAGCTCTATGGAAAAGGGCGTTGGTTCTTACCTGATACGCTTCTTTTCGTAGAGCTGTTGAGAGTGTCCAGCCCTCCCGTAGGCCGTCTGGTGGGAAACCTGGCTGTTTGACCGAGCAATCTAATATATTTTTTCCTGAGTGTGATGAGAACAGGACCTTCCTTCTCGTCTGTGCAAAAACCTGGGGAGCGCCCGAGGACCACGTGACGGTGAGGGGGCGTTCCTCAATTTCAAGCTCAGCCTGGAAGAGCCGAGACTGGAGCTCCTCCCAACCTGGACACTCTCAACAGCTCTACGAAAAGAAGCGTATCAGGTAAGAACCAACGCCCCTTTCCTTTTATTTGCCATTATATTTTTGACTGGACTATTAAGAAAAAGTGACTGTCAAGGTCAGATCGATTAGGAACAGATCTATTAATATTTGTTTGAAATCTGATTTTTTTTGTCAATATGGATGACTTTGCATTTGCTACATAGATTTGCATTTGCCATTTTGAGATGCATTCTTCCAGTTAGAGCTCTTTAAAGCTCTTTGCAATCCTTATATATTTGCTACTCTGAGCAGCATTATATTATTAGCAAATGTGATTATCTCACTGCTCAACCTAAATCCGGATTGTTTATAAATAAATTTAAAAGTACTTTTCTCCAAGAGACCATAGTCAAAACGTATTTTCAACTTCAAATGCTTCCTTAGGTGTGGGACTTTTTCTAAAATAATATGAACATTCAAATAAATAGATTCTGAAGCAATTCAGCAGTTACTCAGAAACTACCTAGACTCAGTAGTTTGTAGATATGAGTTTATTTCTGATTTAGCAGCAGTTCATTTGAAATTAAAACAAGCATATTTTCCCCTTTGTAAGGCTGCAGCCCAATGGAGCTTTTCTCATTGACATTTTCATTGCCTCATCTAGGTCCGGGACTTGTACTATTGTGCTTGAAACTCACACCAGATTAAATAAAGTCTTGTTTGTAATCCCAGATTACCAATGAACATTCTAGCTGAATGGATTTCACTTCTCCTAAAGATGGGTGTTTACTGTCTCATGCTTTAGAATCTTTGTCATTGGATGTGTAGATTGACATTCTTCTGAACGTTTTTTACTCATTAAGGTTGGTATATGAACAGTATTTATATTGTAGAAGTATGGACCATTGGTTGTTATTCTCCTTTCTACCTTAGCTAGATAGAGATAGTTTAGTCTCACTTATGCATTAATGAATTCACATTTAGATGATGTATAAACACAAAGGTCCTTTTAAAAATTGTTTAGAAAGTACCACAGCTGTGAGGCTGTTAGCCAAGATAAAACATTCAAATCCAGGGCTGTCAAACTCCAGACTGGCAAGCCGGATGCATCATGTGCTGGCCACGCTCACATCCAGTTTAATGAAGGGGGGAAAAATCCAGAGACCTCACGTGATGCCACTGTGATGATGTGAGTGACACCCCTGTTCTAATCATTTAATTCTTGTGCACAAGCAACTTTCCCTGTTTATTTCCAAGACCGCTCAATTCCCACTGCCAATTTTGATTATAAAAATTCTTCAGAGATTAAGAACAGTAAATCTGAAAGATTGTTTTTTGTTGTAAAGCCTTCATCAAAGGCTATATAAGATTGGGTGGTTGAGAAAGGATCTTTTATTAATGATGAAAACTCTCTTTATAAATGCTAATGCAGTACTTACTTTGACATCATTTAAGTGCAAAGGGAAATGACTACATATTTTTGTGTATTTTTAAATGTGATTTGTCTTATATCTAGTCTAGACTGTTTTTCTGATGTTTTCAAGCCACATTTTATATTAATGAAAGTACTAAGATGACAAATTCATTATGTTTACATTAGTGAACATTCTAAATTAGTCCTGCAATTTTCTTGGCAAGATTTTAGAAGTGGTTTGCCATTATTTCCTTCCTAGGGCTGAAAGATAATGAGTAATTCAAGATCACCCAGCTGAGTTTGTACTAAGACAGTATTAGAACTCATAGTTTCTTGGTTTCTAGCCTGATGCCTTAACCACTATACCAAAATGGCATAGACAGAGGAAAGAAAGTTAGAATTATTACGTACATACTGTAAAATGGAGGTGTAGTGCAGAGTTAATAATATGCATATTATAATTCTATAATACAGTGTGTAGTCTGCATATGATATTATATAAGTTTTTTGCTTCTGAATCATATTACTATTATTAATTATATATTATGTTATTAATTATATAGTTGATTATATTATTAATTAATTATATACTATTATAATTAATGATTATATTTTAGAACTACACTAGACTACAGCTACCCTGTTTTGCTTATTTTTTTAAAATTCCAGCTATAGGTGTAGGTGTTTGCCAAGTTTTCATTTATCTAATCACAAATCTGGTGTATGAATTTGGCTGAAAAAAATAAAATAAATGTTGCATATTTCTGTGAATAAATAGATTTCTGAATATAATTTGAGAGTACTCACATGTTATATGACATTTTATATTTTATATGGCATTTTGTTTCCTATGGGATTATATTTCTATTTGCATTTCCCCATGATTTATACTGTATATTCATTTCTATTCCACATCAATTAGTTGATAATTTAATATACCCTACATATTATACCATAAAGTAGTTTGCTTGTTGTTTGCTTTAATAAAATTTTAAACCAAGGACTGGGATACATAAATTTTTATCTACAAATTCATTTCATGTTCTCCTGTACACTGAGAAGTTCAAATTCATTATATTTTTATAAGCATTTTTGTGCAATGCATTTCTAATTTGCCTTACTGCTTGTTGCAAGCAATAATGAAAGGATGATTATTCACCATCTGATATACGTATGCAAGTTCCATCCTCTGTGCCATAATGCATTTCAGCTTTATACCTTTTGTCCTCCCCAGTGGAGGCCCATGAGAATAATTAGCTCCATTTTAAAGTTTAATTCCCCCCCCACACACACATACACAATTGTTGATGAAGGGTCCTTATACAAATGACTACATTAAATGTAGTCTGGTTCTAATGCTCAGAGAATATGTTCTAAATTTGGAAATTTAGCATATTGTCAGAAATAAAAGCAATCTAATAGTAATAGACTTATTAATTGCTCTGAATTTATTTAAAGTTAAGATTCAAGATTCAAAAAGGGATCAATTTAATTTTAATTTGTGATTTGAGAATTAATTTAAGATTCTGGCAATCAGATTCAATTTTAGCTTTTGTAAGAGTCCAGATTTGATTTGGGGGGAAATGATCCACAGGTTATAATGGAGAAATTTAAAACAGCTAAGCTGCTTCATCCGGCTTTCATAATGAAAAATGAAAGAGACCTTGTTGTGGAGCGGCGGAGGAACAAGGCTGAGCCAGAGTGAACGTTAAAGGCTTTATTCTAAGAATAAAGGGTTGCCGCGTCTGCCTTCTAACTAGGCAGGTTAGCTGGCGGCAACGGGGCTGACACTGTCCGACAGCCGCCTTTTATAGACGGCTGTCAAACGGTGTCAGCCAATGGGAGCGGCTGGTGCTCCGCTCAAACAGCGGACCTGGTTGGGGACTCCAACCAGTCCCAAAGACATAACACTCCTTTCCCTAGCCGGGAGCATGCATAGTCCTTCAAGTAGGTTGGTCGTCTGCGCTGGCGGCAGGATCGTCGTAGTCTGGGCAAGCCGCTGGCTGGAGTCAAGTCCTCGCCCCAGGCAGCATCTCGGAGGTTGCTGATGAGCGGGCTCGGTCGGGTGGGGCACTGTGTGAATTAGGTAAGTCCCCCTGTTCGGGCTGACCTTGGTGAGTTGCTCGGTCCGGATGGTAGACAGGTTACGCTTGGTTGTTGGTTGGGGTCCCTTGTCGGTAGACCGGGTCCTCCAGTAAACTCTCTTGGTCGACGGGGTAGATCGGGTCCTGCAGGGAGCTTCCGTCTGGGTAGACCGGTTCCGGCAGGGAGCCCTCGGTGCCGGGAGATTGGGCTGGGTGGACTGGTTCCTTGGTGGCTGCTGGGTAGGCATCAGCTGTGCTTCTCCATCGCCGCCTGAGTTGGTCCACGTGTCTGCCCACAGGCGTCCGTCTTCCAGGAGGACTCTGTAGGATCTTGGACCTGTGACTGACACAACTTGACCAGGTACCCACAGCGGGTCCCCTGCATAATTTCTGGTGTACACCAGGTCATGCAGAGCAAAGTCCCTGACCAAACTGTCAGATCCTATAGGGGTGTCTGGGCAGTAGTGGGGGTGCAATCTGTCCAGGGTGGTCCTAAGGCGTCTCCCCATCAAGACCTCTGCTGGGGATTTATTTGTAGTGGTGCATGGAGTCGTATGTTGGCTCAGGAGGTAACGGACAGTTTGGAGGGCCAGTTTTCCTGGCCAAACCAGGCAAGTGCCTCTTTTGCTGACCTGACTGCCCTCTCAGCCATCCCGTTGCTAGCTGGGTGAAAAGGGGCTGTAAGGATGTGTCTGATGCCCAAGCTGGCAACGAACATACTAAACTCACAAGACGTGAACTGGGGGCCATTGTCAGACACCAGCGTATCAGGGAGCCCATGGGTCACGAAGAAACGGGTCAGAGCCTTAACAATTGCTTGAGTGGTTGTTGAAGGTAGTAGGGCCAAGTCTATCCATTTGGAATAAGAGTCTACTACAACCAAGAAGGTCCTTCCATGTACTGGTCCAGCTAGGTCGATGTGCAAGCGAGACCAAGGACCACTAGCACTTTCCCACTTGGTAGGCATGGCTGCTGGTGGGGCAGCCCTGGTTTCTTGGCAAGGCTGGCATGAGCTTACTCAGCTGGAGATTTGGGCATCCATGCCAGGCCACCAAACGTAGCTGCGGGCCAGAGCCTTCATCCTTACGATGCCCGGGTGGCCCTCGTGAAGTACCTTTAGGATGGGTACACGAAGAGTGGCTGGGATGACTACCCTTGTCCCCCACAACAGACATCCCTGTAGTTTCGACAATTCCTGCTTACGGATTTTGAAAGGAGCAAAGTCAGAAGTGTATTGTGTTTCAGGCCACCCCCTTCCCACCCAGTCCATAACTTGGGCAATTATTCTGTCTTTTTTTGAGTGTGCAGCAATGTCTTCGGCTGTAACCGGCAATTTAAGTTCATTTACTTCAAAGATGGCATGAACGGGTGCTGGGTCTTCGACTGGGACTGGCAGGGGGCAGCGACTAAGGGCATCAGCGTGACTCAAGTTTTTGCCAGGTCGATGCACCAACTTGAATGAGTAAGCGGCCAGGAACAAAGTCCACCTGGTCATTCTAGGTGATAGTACCTGTGGGGTTTGCTTATCCCCTGATAAAAGCCCCAGGAGTGGTTTATGGTCAGTTATAAGTTCAAAATGGTGCCCAAACAAAAATTCATGAAACTTTTTAACTGCAGCTACTGCAGCCAAGGCCTCCTTATCTATTTGGCTGTAGTTTCTTTCTGCAGTAGAGAAGGTCCTAGAGAAGAAGGCAATTGGTGCCTCAGAACCGTTGGGAAGCCTGTGGCTCAGAACAGCCCCAATCCCAAAGGGGGATGCATCAGCAGCTAGGACCAGGGGGAGTCGTTGATTATATTGGATTAAAACTGCATCAGATGTGAGTAAGGATTTGACTGACTTGAAAGCATGGGCTTCTTTGGGTCCCCAATGCCAGGGGGAATCTTTGTCTAACAGTCTGTGTAAGGGTTCAGCAATAGATGCTTTGTGCGGAAGAAATGAAGCGTAAAAGTTTAATAGCCCCAGAAAGGCTTGGAGCTCCGTCTTGTTAGTTGGAGTGGGTGCCTCATGGATAGCCTTTACTTTGGATTCGACTGGGTGAATGCCAGAGGCATCTATCCTATACCCCAGAAAGTCCACTTGCCTAGTGGCGATGGCGCACTTCTCCCTTTTAAGTTTGAGGCCATGCTATGCCTAAACTTCTCTAGGACTGCTCTGACCCTTTGTATGAGCTGAGGTCTGTCAATTGCTGAGACTAAAATGTCATCGAAGTAAGGGACAACCCCTGGGAGACCTTGGAGAATCCTTTCCATGAGGGATTGGAATATACCCGGGCTACACTTACCCCGAATTGGAGGCGTTGCACTTGAATGCCCCTCTATGTGTGACTATGGTTTGTAATTCAGCTGTCTGATCATCGACAGGGAACTGTTGGTATGCCTGGGACATATCTAATTTGGCAAAGATGGTGCCGGGTTCGAAGGTGTGTAACAGGTGTTGAATAACAGGGACAGGGTAGGCGCTGACCTGCAGATAACGATTGAGGGTGGTTTTATAGTCTGCACAGATTCTTATGCTGCCATCTTTCTTGAGTAGGGTGACTATGGGGGTCTCCCATTTGGCAAAGTCAGTTGGCTCTAACACCCCTTGCTTCAGTAACTTATCTAATTCTAAATCTAACTTAGGACGGATGGCAAAAGGCACTCTGCGTGGCTTAAGGTGAAGGGGAATTGCCTGGGGGTCCACAGTGAAGGAGATGGGAGTGCCAGAATAGCAGCCCAGCTCGCTGCTAAAAACATCAGAGTAGTCTGAGAATAGGGCGTCTACGTCAGAGGTTGAGACAGCATGGATCCCGTTACACTAAGGCCGAGAGAAGGGAACCAATCTAGTCCCAACAGACTGGGGAGGGCACCATTAACAACCACCAAAGGCAAATGGCCTTTAAACCCTTGAACTGAACTAAAAACTTGCCTTTCCCGATGACAGGGATGTTCTTGCCTTGGTAGTCCCAGAGTGTCAGGTGGCATTTCTGCAGCTTCTTCTTTGAGAATCTGGGATGAATCTTCTTTAGGGTTTCCCAGGAGATGATCGAAAGTGCAGATCCCGTGTCTACCTCCATTCTGCAAGGCTTACCTTCTAAAGAAACAAAAATACTGATTTTATTAGGAGTCTTGGAAGTATGGTTCGCTGGTAGCAGTATAGCAGTCCTCCACTTGCCTTTGGAAATTAGCAGGTGGTGGAGGTCTCTGAGGAAGGGTTCGCCCTGCTTGGCAGATTCTGGCTAGGTGGCCTTTCTTCTGACAATTTAGACAGATGGCATTCCTAAACCTGCAGGATGCCCTAGAGTGGGAACCCCGCAGGCTAGGCAAATGGGAGGTTGCTTGGGGGTGAAGTTGTTTCTCTGCCCCGCTCCTTCCTGTGAGGGCTTTTGTTGCCTAAAGGCGGTTAATGTCTGTTGAGTCTATGGGGTCTTCTTCAAGGGAAACTTCCTCTGAATGAATAGTGGAGCTGCTGGGTCTTAAAGGAGTTCCTTGAATCTCAGCTGCTGATTGGGCAGAGAGTTCAGCAGCTTGGGCTTCTTCTACGGCTAAAGCTAGGGTTAAATCCTTTTTGGCTAGCAAGCGCCTTTGAAGCCTAAGGTCTTTAACCCCACAGACGATCTGGTCTAATAACATGTCCTCTAGGTAGTCTCTAAAACCACACTGTAAGGCAGCTGTCCTCAGAGCTGCCATATACTCATTAATTGACTCCCCCTCAGCCTGCCTTCTAGTTCTGAAGGCATATCTCCTGGCTATCTGGGATGGTTTAGGTGAGTAGTGGTTGGAGAGGATCTCTTGGAGTTCATCCCAAGGTATGCTCCTGATAGAGCGAGGGGCAACTAGTGCTGTAGCAGTGTCAAAAACCGCAGCCCCACAGTAGCTGAGGAAGAAGGATTTTTTTTGTGTGTTCAGCAGCATCTGTTAGACCAATAGCGTCGAGGAAGTAGATGAAATGGTTTTTATATGAATCCCACGTTTCCTCGGTAGGCTTGAAGGGTGGGAATGTCGGTTTGGCATTCATTTTGAGGCGGCAGTGCCTGTCACCTTAGTAGTTGTGATTCAAAATTCGCGCTCTTAGAAGAGCATTTGCGGCTGCGCCTATCAGGCGGTGTCTGTCTCCCCGGCTGAGGAGGCTTTTTGAATTACACGCTCTTTGTGAGCACCGGCGGCTGCGGCTTCAGCGCCCGTGACTTCGCTCTTAGTGGCTACAGCTCTTCTGAATCGCACGTCTGGCAGCCTCCGATCGCATCCCGCCTCATCGCCAGTGTTGTGGAGCGGCAGAGGAACAAGGCTGAGCCAGAGTGAACGTTAAAGGCTTTATTCTAAGAATAAAGGGTTGCCGCGGCCTGCCTTCTAACTAGGCAGGTTAGCTGGCGGCAACGGGGGGCTGACACTGTCCGACAGCCACCTTTTATAGACGGCTGTCAAACGGTGTCAGCCAATGGGAGCGGCTGGTGCTCCCGCTCAAACAGCAGACCTGGTTGGGGACTCCAACCAGTCCCAAAGACATAACAGACCTTTTGGAGAATTTTAATCTTGCAGATCTCAATTGGATACCTTGAAACATAGGAAGACAGCTAAACAGCTTTTTCTTTTTTTTTAATAAAAATTTATTTGGGTTTTCACAAAACATAATACAAGTAAAATTTCTTTTTTTGAGAATAGCATGGTCCCAGGTTATCACTTCTCCATACAGATACAAATTCAATTTCATATTCATCTTTGTGTTCTGTTCCATATCTTATTACTATTTTAACATTTTCTCAATAATCTTTCCCTTCCCTTAGTTTTCTCAATCTTACTTTTAATTATCTCATTCCTTTCTAAATTCAATTATATATATCTTTTTCTAAGTTTCAATACCTTTCTAGTCATCATATTTATACTTTTGTCTGTCCTGTTTCAATTTCATATTTTCTTTTCTCATTAAACAAAATTTTTCCCTGCAGTTACTAATTGGAGTATGACACCTTTGAATCTTTTAATTTTTATCCATTCAGCTCTTATTTAAACTTCAATTTATGCCTTTACAATTATAACATTCAATATAACACATAGCTTCCAGTCGAATTCTCCTAGGTACATTCTTAAAATATGCACTAAGTTCTTAAAGAGAATATATATATATATATATATATATATATATATATATATATATATATATATATATATATATATATATATATATATATACATACATACATACATACATACATACATACATATATATATATATATATATATATATATATATATATATATATATATATATATATATATTACAATAATAAATAAAATACTTATTCTATTCCAATTCAGCTTTATCATTAATGTTAGTTATAATCTTTAATATCTTTAAGATTTCTTTTCAATAGGGTATCATACTTCTAGGAACACTTACAATATTCCCATAATTTTTTCATGTTTCTTTCATATTCCTCTTCAATTAAATTTTTATAATACATTTATAATAATTAAAATGTTCCCCTTCTTTCCTAATTTCATTCTCTTTCTCTTTATTTCATTTATTTATTAAACATTCCATTACATTACAATGAGTATTTTATCTATCATTTTAATCACACTTGTTTCATATTTTCAAAGTTCATTTCTATTTCTAACATAATCTAATGTACCCTTGTAGAATCCCCCTTTCAATTAAGTTTTCACTCATTATCTCTGTGTCTTCTAAATAGGCTTATACCCTTAATCCTTGTATGTTTTCCCTGTTTCTCTATGCCCTGTTTCTGTCCTTTATACTTTCTTTTCCTTTCCCTCTTCCCCCTCTTCTTCTCCCTTCTCTTTTTGACCCCTTCTCTCTCTAATTCTGATTCTCTCTTCTGTAATCCTCTCTTCTGTTTCTTCCTAATGTTGTAATTACTTTTCAATCTATTCTTTTGGAGGGTTGTTTTTTCAAATCTTAAAATTTTCACTCTCTTTCCCCACTTTCCTTTCTTTTCCCCACATAGAAATACTTGGTCATTGAAGATGGCTTCCTCTTTGTCCCACCCTTCTTGTTCTACAGACATTTCTTGTTGTTTCTCATAGTTCAGGATCTCCATTTCTAAAAATTGAAACACGAAGCCAAAAGAAACTCTTCCTTCTTGTGCATCTTCTTTCTGTTTTTTAAGTTCCATTCTCAATTCTTCCAAGAGTGATACCATTTTAAAAACTTTTAAACAGCCACCCGATTAATTTTAGTCCTTTAGATCTGATAGCCAAAAATCCAAAAATCACCAAGTTATCCAAATAATCCAAAGCTGTTTCTTCTTGCTTCTTTTTTCCACTTTCTCTTCCTGGGGTTCTCTTATCTTGTTACAAAGTTTCAGTTAAAATGTATCTTTTAGGAATCTTGTTAAAGTTTCACCGTTAATTCCTTTCACTTCCAGGTGGTCTCCTCCATTTTTCCAGAACCTCCCCTTCTGGTTTTTTTCCTTCTTTTAACAGTTTTTGAGAATCCAGAAATCTTTATTATCCCTTTGACATTTTATTTTCAGCTTAAATACCTGTTAATGTCAAAATGGATTTTTGCCGGTTTCTTGCTTAAATCTCTTAGTTGTCAATATAAGGAAGAAAAGAAAAAAAAATCAAATCCTTTCCCTTCCCTCTCTCATTTGCCGTTTCAAAGTCTTCTTTGGGAACAATGTTATTCTTTATAATTCAAATTCCAGGGTACCTTATATTGTTGCTTTTTCAGTTCAACCCAGTCAGCCAAAAGTTTCTCTTCTTATCTTCCTCCTGCACATTCTTTTCCGGTTAAGTTCTTCTTTGAGGTGGCCATTTCTGACCACGACTGCAACTGCCTTTGGGAAAGGGAGTAATGGGCAGCTGGGGAGGAGAGATGCGACTCTCCTTGACCCTGCTGGCAGTCTCCCCCTTCTTCATCACCTCTATGGGGTGGCTTAGCCCCGAAACCAGCCAGCTCGGGGAGGTCCAGTGGCGAGCACAGATCGAAACTGCGCATGATCACAGATTTTGGTCTGTTACCGAAGAAACTCAAACCGGAAGCCCCAACTAAACAGCTTTTTCATAAAGAATTAATTAAGTCCATGCATAAAATGTCTACTCCAATATAAAAATATAAATTTAGAAGGATATTATGGTCAGTGGTTTCAAAAGTTGTTGGGAAAATTAAAGGACTAGCAGGTTTCTATCCAAGTCCTGACCACTGGATCCACAAGCAATCAATGTTTGTTCCAGGTCTATGCTTGAAACCTGATTTGAGAAATAGTTCATATAAACTGTTTTCCCTTGGATATTCCTCAGTTAGTCAGCAAACACAGTCTTGATAATATTTTCCAAAATTCTAGATTAGAGATGGCGACTTGGTTATTAAGGATCACTGGATCAACAGAGAGTCTTTTAATGAGAGAGTTATTGCAGTTTCTTTCAAGGATGCCAGTTCTACTCCTTTCTTGAAATAATACATTGATAAAGCCTAGGAACTAGTCTGTCACATTTATCTAGCTACATGGAGGATCTCCACTTTGATTTTATGATGGAGTTATGGTGATTAAGGCTTTAAGGAATCTAATCATTCACTTGAAACTTTTCACAGCTTTAATATCAAAATCCAAATTCAAGACATATCTAGAAAAGGAATATTTGTACTCCCTCAATATCTGAACTTCAGTAGTTTAAAACTACTTTACAGAATGGCCTAATTCCTCCTATAAATAATTACAATCATATCATATAAATGAAAAATGCTTTTTGAATGTTTCATCTTAACCAGGGTTTGATGTATAATTCTAAGAAAAAAATAGTAGAGGAAATAGTATAGGAAATGATTTCAATTGTCTGTGATCAAAGCCAACCCATAATAACTATATTAATATTGAGTGCTTACAAAGCCTTTTAATCTTCAAAGTACCTCAAATGACTGATTGTCTGGAAAGATTAGTAATGACCTGCTGTTTTTTGCACATCAAATCCAACTCAGTCAAGAAAAATAAAATGATGAATCTTTGATAATTGATGACTATTTAATTAACTGATTCACTTTTCATCTAGCTGGATGGAAAAAAGTTAATCACTTAATGAAAAGAACAGGAGAAATATGTTAATATCACATTCATTTTAATTTTAAGTCTTATTTATTGTTGATTTAGAGTTTGATTAAAGTATTTTTGCTGAAAAGAAAATCTTGATAAACAATGCAATGACGGTGAACTGATTTGATGGTATTACACATGATGTTATAAGACTAACCCTCTGGACATCCAAGGGAAATAAAAAACTTAATTGCAATTAATTAAGGTAAATTTTGCTTTAGTAGGATTTTTGAATATAACATTGTTGCTACAAGAAATATTATACTTCTTCCTTTCTTAACTGCAGGCCTTACATGAAGATTGCAAAGGAACAATTAAAACATACATGCACAAACACAGCAATGAGGCTAATTTGCATGCTAAAACTTCATGTTGAGCATTTTCATCTCCTTGTAACAGGTCAATCATAAGATTTATCATGAAACTTAGTCCTTTTCAATAAACTTATAAATGGGAAATCAGGGAAACTGCTGTTTCTTCTCCATTTTCAGACATTCATCTAACTTCTGAAAATGATGAACATCTAACTTTTCAGTTACATGAAGGTATTTTTTTCAGTTCTCAACCTATAGGAATAACATTATAATAAATGTATATTGTAAGCTGTTTGAGCACATGCTCTAATCAGACTATGAACTGGATGTAATCCTGATTAGGATCAAGTGAAAAAAAATGTTCTTTTGTTATAAAATACTATTAACATCTCAAGGAAAAGTTTTATCAGTATTTATTTGCTGATAGTCTAAGGTTAATACTGTTTCAAATTCAACCATGATCAAATATTTCATAGGCTTTAAAGTTGAAGTGAAAGATACTTTGGGCTCTCATTTGCCAGTTGTGTTGAGATATTAGTTTGTAATTTTGAAAGAATTGCCAACATTTTATTTGTTGGTGCTCCACTGTTTATAACATGGATAACAATCTTAAGAAGTGTGGGAGCACTCGGTTTTAAGAAATTTTGGATCAGTATAAATACATCTGTATTATACTTCATATAAGACTTTTTTGGGTAAAATTATTTCTGAATACAGATTCACTTATGAACAACTTCAGGAAGAAGACATTTTGGAGGATTAAGTTAACTACCTTGGTAATTGTGGATAAAATGATCTAGCCAGAAAGATTAAGAAAGAGAGTAATTCTTTATATGTGGGAATTCCATACAATGCTTTAAAAGATAATGTTCTTCAACCTCCATGGATTTAAAATCTTAATTTAACAAATGTTCAATCTGGACCACATGTATTTGTATGATATACAAAATATACATTTTAATTATAAAGTTTTAAAAAGATGGCCACTTCCCTAGAAATAGTAAGGAGTCCATGAAAATTTAACTTAGTTAACTATAGGAGGCACTTGTCTCCATTTCAAGACCATGAGCTAAAGCTATCTGAAGACGTTTCCACTGTCATTTGGCCAGCATGACATCACAGAGCACTGTTTCTTTCCCACAAAAGTGGTACCTATTTATTTATTTGCATTTGTATGTTTTCAAACTGCTAGGTGGGCAGGAGTTAGGCAAAAATGAGCATTCACCCCCATCATGCAACACCAGGATCTCAAACTGTGCTGTCGACTCCAGAAATAGGCAATATTTTTCCCCAAAATAAGCAAATGATTAATTTCACTGCTTCAGTTCAATCATAATTTTTGGAATTTTCTGATTTCAAAAGAATATATATATATATATATATATGTTTTCTGGAGGTTCTCAAGGGTATTTGTATGTGGATCTTTGGTTGTTCGGGTTTTCTCCCGTAAGATTCAAGTATCTAGGCAACGTTTCGATGAAGTCTCATTCATCATCTTCAGGCTTCTGTCTCCGGCTCTGTGCTTCTCAGAGTAATGGAGATTGCAGCTGCTTCCTCCTTTAACTGCCAGTGGGGTGGGACTTGATTGGGTGGGGGCTTGGCTGTGTTCTGATTGGGTGGGGGTGTGTTCTCATTGGTAGGGGGTTTGGCTGTGTTCTGATTGGTTGGGGGTTAGCCGTGTTCTGATTGGTTGGAGGCGTGTTCTGTTCAGGTGGGGGCTTGGTTGTGCTCAGGTTAGTCTTAGTTGCTGGGGGATTTGAGCTGGAGAGTTGTGATCTTGCTGTTTGGCTTCTAGTTCGTGGTCCTGCTGCATCTTCATAGTGGGTGTCGGTTTGCTTCATGTATGGCTCAGAGGGTTTGAAGTGGGTAGTGATGCAGCTGCAGTGCAGCTTCTGGTCCATGGTCGTTTCTCATTTTCTGAATGGGTGGGAGTCTGTTTTCTACATGGAAGTGTGGTGGTGGCATCTTGTGTGGCTCTCATGGGTGTGGGTCCGGTGTCCTTCTTCATGTTAGGTACTGTCTGTTCATGAGGGCGGGTTTCCAAATGGCTGGAAGGCGGGAGGTGTCATCTCGTTTGTTCATGCTGTGTGGGCGTTTTTCTATCTCTATGGCTTCTCTGATTATTCTGCTGTTGAAGTGTTCGGTTTTGGCGATAGTTCTGGTATTTTTAAAATCAATTTCATGTCCTGTGGCTTTGAGGTGTTGGACCAGGGGAAGAGGTCGTTTCTTCTTTTTGATTGAGTTCTTATGTTCTTCAATGCGTGCACTTATTCTTCTGTTAGTTTGTCCAATGTATGTGGTAGGGCAGGCAGTGCAGGGGATTTCGTATACTCCTTGGTTTTCTAATTCGATTTTGTCTTTGGGGTTTCTTAGGATGGTGGATATTTTTCTGTTTGTGCAGAATGCTGTTTTGATGTTGTGTTTTTGGAGGATCTTGCTAATTTTGTCTGTAGTGCCTTTTATATATGGGAGGAGGGCTTTGCCGTTTTCTTGTTCTCTGTCTTGGATTTTGGTTGGGGTTTCTTTTTGGATTAGGTGGGTAATCTTCTTTCTTTGGAATCCATTGGCTGTAAGTACGTTGGTGAGAGTGTGTAGTTCGGTTTTTTTGGTGTTGTTCATCGGCTAAGCATTTTGTTCTGGAGATGAGTGTCTTGGCTACGGAATTGATCTGTGCTGGGTGGTGGTGTGAGAGTGCATGTAGATAGCGTTAGTATGTGTTTTCTTCTGGTAGATGGTGTGTCCTAGGGAGCCATTGGATCTTTTGTATACCAAGACATCTAGGAAGGGAAGTTGATTGTTGGCTTCTGTTTCCATGGTGAATTGTATTTTGGGGTGTAGGCTGTTGAGGTATGTGAGGAAGTTGTTCAGTTTTTCTTTCCCAGTGTGGCCAGATTATGAAGGTGTCATCTACGTATCTGAGCCAGAGTTTGGGTTTGTGGTCGTATTTTTCTAGAGCTTGTGTTTCAAAGTGTTCCATGTAGAGGTTTGCGATGACAGGTGAGAGGGTGATCCCATGGGTGCTCCTTCTATTTGTTTGTATTTTTGTCCATTGTAGGTGAAGTAAGTATTGATAGGCAGTGGTTGGTTAGATCTAGGATGTGCTTGGGGGTTGTATTTGTTTTGGATGGCTGTCAAGGCTTCTTTTATTGGCACTTGGGTGAAGAGGGATATGACATCTGCTTACTAGTAGGTCGCTAGGTTGTAAGTTTTGTTTCTTTATGATCTCGATGAACTGGAATGAGTTTCTTACGTGTGAGTTGATGGATTCTGCATAGGGTTGTAGTTGTTTGGCAAGAAATTTGGCCAGGTTTTGTAGAGGTGAGCCTATGGAGCTGACTATTGGTCTGAGTGGGGTTCCTTCTTTGTGTATTTTGGGAGACCATAAAGCTTGGGGCATCTGGATGATTTTTCTCTGGGTATGATTCCTTGCTGGATTTCTTCACTGATGGGGGGAGGCTTTTATTTTGGATTTGGTAGTTTTTTCTAGGTAGGTGGTGGGGTCTGTCTTTAGGGGTTTGTATGTGGGGTCTTGGAGTAGGTTGGTTAACTTGGTTTGGTAGTCAGATGTGTTCATTACCACTGTCGCATTGCCCTTGTCTGCTGGTAGGATTATTATGCTGGTGTCTTCTTTCAGGTTAAGTAGTGCAGTTTGTTCTTCTTGGATAAGTTGCTTTTGGGTGGTTTGCTAGTGCAGAGGATGTTGGTGATTTCGAGTCTGATTTTGTTAGCATCATCAGGGTTGGTTTTGGTCAGGCTGGTTTCAACTCCGCATATGATGGTTTCTGTGGGGATGTGTTTGGGAGCGACAGCAAAGTTGAATCCTTTTGAAAGGATCTTGGTTTCAGCTTCAGTGAGGATCTTGTCTGAGATGTTGTGCACTGTTTGTTTCATGTGTGGCTGTGGGGGGGGGGAGGAGTTGGTTTCTGGCGTTGTTGTAGTTTCCTGAGTTTGTTGGTGTGTGTGTCTGTCTTGAGGATGGTCTGTGTTTCGGCTCTCCAGACAGCGAGTTGTTTGGATTTGTCCCAAAGTAGAGGGTGAATCTTGTTGCTGAGTCTATCGCCAAAACCGAACACTTCAACAGCAGAATAATCAGAGAAGCCATAGAGATAGAAAAACGCCCACACAGCATGAACAAACGAGATGACACCTCCCGCCTTCCAGCCATTTGGAAACCCGCCCTCATGAACAGACGAGTACCTAACATGAAGAAGGACACCGGACCCACACCCATGAGAGCCACACAAGATGCCACCACCACACTTCCATGTAGAAAACAGACTCCCACCCATTCAGAAAATGAGAAACGACCATGAACCAGAAGCTGCACTGCAGCTGCATCACTACCCACTTCAAACCCCTCTGAGCCATACATGAAGCAAACCGACACCCACTATGAAGATGCAGCAGGACCACGAACTAGAAGCCAAACAGCAAGATCACAACTCTCCAGCTCAAATCCCCAGCAACTAAGACTAACCTGAGCACAACCAAGCCCCACCTGAACAGAACACGCTCCAACCAATCAGAACACGGCTAACCCCCAACCAATCAGAACACAGCCAAACCCCCTACCAATGAGAACACACCCCACCCAATCAGAACACAGCCAAGCCCCCACCCAATCAAGTCCCACCCCACTGGCAGTTAAAAGGAGGAAGCAGCTGCAATCTCCATTACTCTGAGAAGCACAGAGCCGGAGACAGAAGCCTGAAGATGATGAATGAGACTTCATCGAAACGTTGCCTAGATACTTCAATCTTACGCGGGAGAAAACCCGAACAACCAAAGATCCATATATATATATATATATATATATATATATATATATATATATATGTATATATATATTTGCTTATTCGGTTTATCCACGTAAGATTGAAGTATCTGGCATTGTTTCGATGAAGTCTCATTCATCATCTTCAGGCTTGTGTCTTTGGCTCTGTGCTTCAGAGCTTCTCTGTGCTGAGAAGCACAGACCCGAAGACACAAGCCTGAAGATGATGAATGAGACTTCATCGAAATGTTGCCTTGATACTTCCAATCTTACATGGGAGAAAACCCGAATAACCAAAGATCCACATACAAATACCTGCGAGAACCCCAGAGAACTATACTATATATATATAGTATATCCATGAATATATGATATATACATTGAAAGTATACAGTACTAATGAAAAGGCAAATAAAAAAGTGCAACAAAATTGTCATTGCCTTTATATCTTATTGGATGGGTTATTAAAGAGTTTTAATTCCCTCCCCTTCTTGAATATGTTTGTGTATTTTTTAATCTCAGGGTCGGCTTTACTAGTATGGTATTATACTAGTAATATTAATTTTATTTATTCATTTGTTCATTGTGTTTATAGACTTCTTCATTTCTAGGTGATACCAGGTAACTTACATTTAAAAGATGTTACATTTAACAACTGTGCCTGGGTAGAAAACTCCATCAGTGCAGGAAAAAAGTGCAACAAAATCTAGACATCCATCCTAACCTCAGGCCTGGGAGCCAAGCCAGGTTTTCAAAACTTATGAAATGAATGCAGAGGGGGGAGCCATCTGGCTCTCGGGCGGTGGGGGAGGAGGGAGGGAATATTGTTCCAGAGAACAGGTGCTGTAAAACACACAAAAATGCATGTTTTGCAGCTCCCTATGAATGACATTGTTTGATTAAAGAGAACTGAGGCTTGCCGACTCTGCTGAATTTAATGGGTAGACAGAAAACATTGGAGACAGTACCCCTATGCCATTAAGGGTTTTATAGATGAGAATGAACAACTTGAACTGCCTCTGGAAGGCCACTACTGCAAACATATGGGTGACAAATCCACCACTATCATGCCACCATGCCCACTGTAGACCAATTGCAGTTCTGAATGATCTTCAAGGGTAGCCAATGTAGAGTGCATTACAGTACTACATTTGTGATACGACTATACATACATTTATATATCTTACTCTTGTTTGATATTGGTTTAATAGAAAATTTTGATGTCCTTTGAGTTAAGGAAAATCAAACTTTTAAGTTTCTGTGTGTTTTACAAAGCAAAGTTTGAGAATGAGTATTCTGTCTAAGCTCTGAAATGCATTTTTCTATGATTAATGTTACGTTTAGCAATTTTCTATTTATGGCTGAAAAAATATTCCCTCATGTAAGTTTTATTTTCCACAGGATCAGAAAGTAAATGCAGACTTTTCAATCAAGATAATTTACAGTGGCATCCATTCCAAGAACTTTACACAATATTCTCTGTGAGTATATTTTTCAATGCTTGCTTTCAAAGCAGAAACAGGTTTTGAGTCAAAGTTTAATTATCAGAAAAATTGAGTAACCCCTACTGGTTCATAAGTTCAATGACTAGTCATCCTTCTACTCTTAACATAGACCAGTGATGGCTAACCTTTTCCACATTGCGTGCCAAAAGTTTGCGCACGTGTGCGTGTATGCACGCTCGTATGCCTGCGCCCATGATGCAATGCACACCTGACTCCCCCTGCCCCCTGCACATGCGCACGTGACCCCTCAGCACTGCAGCCTCTGCACATGCGCACACATCTCACACGTGCACTTCTACCCCCACTCATGTGTGGCAGATACTTGGCAATCAGCTGGCTGGTGGGGGGCACATGCAAATGCGCAGTGAGGCTCTTCGGGGTGACCTCTTGCATGCCGGTAGAAGTGATTCTGCATGCCACTTCTAGCATATGCCGTTGGTTCACCATCATGGACATAAACTAAATGCAGACTTCTCAAAAAGCAGTTAATCTGATGATTCAGTACATTAACATTTTTGTTTAGCAAACATATCTAATAAAATAAAACCAAGAATATATTTCAGAGATTTGCCTGAGAGGTTTTCTGGAAGGAAGGAATCCACCCAACTATGTTTACAGATATAGTTAAAATTTTACTTTTATTTATTTTTATTTTATTTATTTATTTGTCAATAGTTTACAAGATAATAAACATAAATGGTTACAAATAATTGGGGACAATAGGACAGGGACAGTAGGAAAGGGGTGAAGTCAATAGTGGTTAGTTTAAGGGAAAAGGAGTGGATGTGACAGGCATCTTAGGAAAGTCAGGCATCTTAATTAGCTGTATCTCAGTTTGGTATGGAAATTGCACCATAAAAGAAAAAAAGGCATTACAGAGGGTGGTGAAAACCGCCCAACGCATTATAGGGATTCCACGTCCTCCCATTGTGGACATTCAGAGGAAACAATGTCTGCGTAAAGCCTATAGCATTGTTAAGGATCCTTTCCATCCAGTCCACAAACTGTTTACTCTTCTTCCATCTGGGAGGAGGTTCAGGTGCCTGCAGTCTAAGACCAGGCTAGGGAACAGCTTTTACCACACAGCAGTTTCCTTGCTGAACTCCTCAGTTCGTTTGTCCCCACACAAATGCTGATGCTTCCCTTGATAATATATGATGTATTTTGTATAATTCTCTGTGCATTTGCATTTATATTCAATGTGTCCATAAACATTTTGTACAGTTGTATATGTTCATATATGTGCAGTCACACTTATTTTTGTGTGCTCATGTATATACATTTTGTTGTGTTTTCCATTGACATATTCATAGATGCCTTGCATATTTGCATATATATATTTATATTTTACTGTTGTTTTGCACTTCTGGTTGGATGCTAACTGCATTTTGTTGCCTGTATCCATGGCAATGACAATAAAGTTGAATCTAATCTAATCTAATCTAGTGGGGATGTGACAGAAGAGTCAGGTAGTGTGTTCCAGGCATTGACCACTCTGTTGCTGAAGTCGTACTTTCTGCAATCAAGTTTGGAGTGGTGTACATTAAGTTTATATCTGTTGTGTACTCTTGTATTGTTGCAGTTGCAGGTGAAAAAGTTATTGATTGGTACATTAGTACATTAAAGCAGATTATATTTTTATATTTATAATTTTTTTATATTTATATTTATGATATGTTAGTTATTAGATGTTAAGTGGACTTAATTAGCAATGATTCTCTGGCTTGTGAAAGAAATAATCATCTATCATCAACCAGATCACATTTTTTTCTGGCAGGGAGACATAAAATTTGAGGCAACTCATCAATACGGCTTGTCAGGGCTTAATGCCAACTGATGTGGAGGACTGTTTAAATGGGTCTTTCCGGCTCACTGCCAGCAGGTGCTGCTGTAGGTACAGGAGAAGAAAACAATGAAATCCATGAGTGGATGGGAAACAATTAGCAGTAGACAGGGGTGGAAAAATTGAAAAGAGAGAGAAAGAAAGAGGGAGAAAGAGAAGTGTATGTGAAAAAAAAATAGCCATTAAATGTAGCACTCATTAAGCATTTGGAAAAGCTGTTACCATCTCCCTGAGGGAATGAGGAACATGTTCCAAAAAGAACAACAATGCTTTTCACAATTTATCCAAAACCAGTGTCTTTCTTGTTCCTGTAGCTTCAGTGGAATTATCAAATTATAAAACTATATATCATAAACCTAAGGATGTAATGCTATGACATAAGACAGGCTTGTACAACCATTCCATTTACCATCCTGACTGAGATAGTTCACATCACAGAACACCATAAGTTGTGAGAGAATAAATAGAAGAATAGACAGCAAAATGAGGTCATCAGTTTAATTCAGTTCTGCAGGTGTGTATATTGGGTCATTATTTTGAACATAGGTATTGAAAAATAAATTTGAAAGATGTTTTGCAATTATGATACTGTTTTTCAGGTTACAATGCTACACTGACCCCCAGACAAAGAGTAAGCAGGTAGCAAAAAGACTAAGCAAAATAAAAACATGAGTCTGAGTTCTCTTTTGACGCTTCATCCTTTTTCACAGGAGTAAAAACATACATCTGAAATGCAGAATCTATATTGTCAAAATATAGGTTGCTGGAAATATAATGTGCTATGCTTATAATAGTTTTATTACTTTAAGTATGAACTTCACATCCCCAAACTAATTTTCAAAGGAAACTTAAATAACTTTCAGATTAAATATATGATATTAATACAATATACAGCTGTGTGAAAAAGTCCTGCACACTTTATGGTTTATGGTTTATGACATTTTTTGGATAGGCCATTGATTTTATGATATTTTATGCTGACTGTTATGCAAATATTGTTATATTTAAATAAATACTGATGGTTTTTAAGTGAAAAGCATAAGCTTTTTGCAATTTGGTGCTGTTTGGATGGGATTGTGAATTTTCTTGCATGCTTACAATGCATGCTTACAATGACTATGAAAACAGATTAACTGATGCATACCCAGTGGCATATGTGTTGCAATTACTAAGGCCGATGCTAGTGTTTTGTTAACATTTATATTGTTTGTGGCCCTGAAAAGAACCTTTTAGGTAACCAAACATGGTTACTAATATGAAATTGGCCAGCCCTTATTGCTTATCACCAGGTGGTATCGCTTCAGCATAGACTGTGTAAGCCTTTGCATGTGATCTTTGGTGACAATGTGGTACCAGGCTTCAATAATGGATTCAATCAGCTCCTGCTTGGTCTTCAGATGCTTCTTACTTATCTCGTAACCAATCTTGGCCCACAAGTTCTCAGTTGGGTTTAAATCCGGGCTCTGAGTTGGCCAATCCAGGAGTCAAACACCATGTTTCTTCATCCACTGCTGGATGGACTTGGCTCGATGACAAGGACCATTTTCATCCTGGAAGTAAAAGTCCTTCCCTACAAGTTGCTGAGCTGAAGGAAGCATGGTCTTTTCCAGGACTTCAACATACTGCTTGAAATTCATAATTCCCTGCACAATTTGTATCCGACCAATACCAGAAGCAGCGATACAGCCCCAGATCATCATGTGCAATGGATGCTTCACAGATAGATTCAGGCAGTAGCGCCTAAATTCTTCAGCTGGAAATCTTCTGACATACTTAATGTACTGATTCCCAGTCAAGTAGAAATTGCTCTTGTCACTGAAGATGACCTTAGCCACTGTTCATTGGTCCACTTGGCATACTTCTCAGCCCACACACATCAATGAGAGTGGTGAGAGTCTGTGAGCAAAGGTTTACTTCAAACCCTGAAGCCTTTGAGCCCTCTGACAAGCAGTCTGTGATGTACTGTGTTTGTGCATACTTTTACATCACACATTTCACCCCAAATTCTTGTAATCTGAGGTGAGGTGAGTTTCCTGTCAGCCATTGAAATGCATTGCAGAGCCCGATCTTGCTGTTTTGTTGACTTTCTTGGTCTTCCAGAGCAGAGCCTGTCATCAACTGAACCAGTTATTTGGTACTTTTCAACCATTCTGTTCACTATGGTGTAATAGCATTTCACTCTCTTGGCTATTTCTGTACAGGAATAACTCTCTTCATGAAGCACAATGATGTGATGCCATTGCTCAGTACTGGTGAAAGCAAAGGCCTTCATCCTTGCCTGCAGCCAGAGCTAAATTAAATTTCACGATGCTTTTCAAGCCTATTTATAGTCAGAGAGTATGACAACATTGATTGGCTCATAGATTTAGCCTCTGTGCATTTTGATTGGTCAGTCAAAGCTTGCTGCTGATTGGCTACTTTCAATCCTAACATTCTTGAAATGTAAGTTGTGTTTGTTTTAGCATATAAACTCACTCAAAACCTTAAAAAGACTTTGGTTATCTTAATAAAAATTATGCACCTCAATCTGACTACAGAAATTTTCATCAAAGTACTAATTTTGCATGGTTTCTAGGAGTGAAAAGTTGATTAAACATGTAAATACAGCTTAAAACTGAAAATGTGCAGGACTTTTTCACACAGCTGTAAGCCATGGAAGTTCATCTGCCAGGATGGAAATATATGGTACTGATTAGTAGGAAAAAGGCAAATGAAACTCATCCAGCATTGCTTTTAGATAATTTTTCTAGGCACATTCATAGTAAAGGAAGTTCCATTATTCAAACAGAACTTACTTTTATTGTTATTGCAACAAAAGTAAAAAATAACAAAAAGCGCTTCATCCAACATGTTAAAAACAAGAAAAAAGTCAAAGAAACAATTGGTCCATTGCTGGAAGAAAGTGGCAAGAAGGTGAGAAGCAACAGGGAGAAAGCAAAACTACTTAACTCATTTTTTGCATCTGTCTTTACACAAAGGGAAAACAGCCCAACTTACCAAAAACAGCACCATAAAAATAGATTAGGAACACAAGTTAAAATAGGGAAGAAAATGGTAAGTGAACACCTGTATCCTAGACAAGTTCAAATCACCAGGATCGTATGGATTATACCCCAAGGTTCTGAAGGAACTGCCAGACGAGATCTCAGAACGACTGAACTAAATGTTTCAAAGATCTGGAGCACCAGGCAACTGCCAGAGGACTGGAAAAGAGCTGATGTAGTTCCCATCTTCAAAAAAGGGAAAGAATAGATCCAGGAAACTACAGACCTATCATCCTGGCCTCAATACCAGGGAAGATTCTGGAAAAGATAATCAAGCAATGAATCAGCGAACACCTAGAAGCAAACAAAGTAATAATCGAAAGCCAACATGGGTTTATTAAAAACAGATCATGCCAGACTAATCTTATTGCATTCTTTGACAGAGTGACAAAATTAGTTGACAGAGGAATGCTACAGATATAATTTACTTGGACTTCGGTATGGCATTTGATAAAGTAGACCATAACCTACTACTAAATAAAGTAGAAAAACGTGAGTTAGACAGCATCACCACCACTTGGATATGTAACTGGCTGACCAACTGCACTAAATGTGTAGTCCTCAATGGAAGTGCATCTACATGGAGGGAAGTATGCTGTGGAGTACCCCAAAGCTCTGTTTTGGCCCAGTACTCTTCAACATCTTCATCAATGATTTGGACAAGGGAATAGATGAGGAATCATCAATTTTGCAGAAGACACCAAGTTGGCAGGAATAGCCAACACTTCAGAAGATAAGCTTAAGATACAGAAGGATCTTGACAGACTTGAACATTGGGCACCATCGAACAAAATGAAATTCAATGATGAAAAAAGGAAGGTTCTACATTTAAACAAGAAAAATATATAGTATTTGGTGGTACCTTGCTCAATTGTAGTAACTGTGAGGGGATCTCGGAGTCCTCGTGGACAACTATTTAAATATGAACCAGCAAGTGTGCAGCAGCTGCCAAAAAAGCCAACACAGTTCTAGGCTGCATAAACAGAGGGATCACATGAAGTGTTAATACCATTTTATAATATTTTATAATGTCTTCTTAAAGCCACATTTGGAATACTGCATTCAGTTTTGGTCGCCACAATGTAAAAAAGATGTTGAGACTCTAGAAAGAGTGCAGAGAAGAGCAACAAAGATGATTAGAGGACTAGAGGCTAAAACATAAGAAGAACGGTTTCAGGAACTGGGTATGTTTAGTCTAATGAAAAGAACAACTAGGGAAAATATGACTGAAGTGGTGGGGGGAGTAACTATGGAAAGTTTATAAGTGTTCCCATAGAAGCATGATACTTATTTGAAAAGTAATGTGTAAAATGTTTAAGATTTAAATGAATATTAATATTAACAATAGAATTGAATTGGTATGGATTGTTGTTTTAATTATATTATATATTTATAATTTTTTCTTTTTTTTAAATATAGTGTGTAACTTTAGAATGTACTAAGCAGAATCCGAATGGAAGTTATGTATAGTACTAAGTGTTATAAATTTAGGGGAAAGATATAAAGGCGTCATACTCCAATCAGTGATTACAGGAGAAATTTTGTTTAATGAGAAAAGATAATAGACAGCTGGAAACAGGACAGACAAAGAATATAAGTATAATGATCTGAATTAAGATGAAATAAATAAAATAAAATTAAGAAAGTTAAAAGAGGGGAGAAGCTTTATAGAAAATGCAGAATGGTAATAAGATATGAAATGGTATATAAAATGAACATGAATTTGAATTTGTGTCTGTACGAAGAGATGTAACCCGGGATCAAGCTGCTTTCAAAAAAGGTGTTTTATGTTTTTATGTTTTGTTTGTTTATGTTTGTTTTTAAAAATCAATAAAAATTATATATATATAATATATGGAATATATTATATCTTTTCATATATATATATATGAAAAGAAAAACTAGGGGAGACATTATAGCAGTATTCCAATATCTCAGGGGCTGTCACAAAGAAGAAGCAGTCAAGCTATTCTCCAAATCACTTGAGGGCAGGATAGTTAGAACAATTAATCAGTGGAACAACTTACCTCCAGAAGTTGTAAATGCTTCAACACTGGAAGTTTTTAAAAAAATATTGGATAACCATTTGTTTAAAGTTTTTAAAAAACTAACAAAAAGAATTAAACAAATTAATAAAGTACAATATAACAAAATCTGGAAAAAAAAACACCCCCATTCCCATCCCCATCCCGACAGCAGATCACATGAACCATTTGATCCCACGCTGGGTTCCTCAGGCCTACTGGCAGAACCAGATCTTCAAGCCTTCTGACAGAATATTAGAGAGGCAGCCATTCTAATCTCTGGAGGAATGATATTCCAGAGAGAGAGAGCCACCATGGAGAAGGCCCTTCTTCTGGGTTCCATCAGGTTTATCTCCCTCTTATATACTATAATATAATTTATAATTATCATCCTATTATATTATATTATATTATATTATATTATATTATATTATATTATATTATATTATATTATATTATATTATATTATATTATATTATATTATATTATATTATATTATATTATTACTATCCAAATTGCTGGAAATGCAAAAATAAACAGGGTACTTTCTTCCATTTGTGGTAGACATGCTCGGAAGCTAAAAACTATTGTAGTAGAATTCATAAGTGAATAGAGGAATATATATAATATATATATATATATATATATAAACCGAACAACCAAAGATCCACATACAAATACCATGGGAACCTCAGAATATATATATATATATATATATATATATATATATATATATATATATATATATATATGTGTGTGTGTGTGTGTGTGTGTGTGTGTGTGTGTGTGTGTGTGTGTGTGTGTGTATCTTTGGTTATTTGGGTTTTCTCCTGTGTAAGATTGGAAGTATCTAGGCAACGTTTCGATGAAGTCTCATTCATCATCTTCAGGCTTGTGTCTTTGGCTCTGTGCTTCTCAGAGTAATGTGAGTTTGCAGCTGCTTCTTCCTTTTAATTGCTAGTGGGGGTGTGACTTGATTGGGTGGGGGCTTGGCTGTGTTCTGATTGGGTGGGGGGTTTGGCCGTGTTCCGTGTTCCAGCCGGAGGTGTGTTCTGTTCAGGTGGGGGCTTGGCTGTGCTCAGGTTAGTCTTAGTTGCTGGGGAATTTCAAAAAGAAATCCAAAAAGAAACCCCAACCAAAATCCAAGACAGAGAACAAGAGAACGGCAAAGCCCTTCTCCCATATATAAAAGGCACTACAGACAAAATCAGCAAGATCCTCCAAAAACACAACATTAAAACAGCATTCTGCACAAACAGAAAAATATCCACCATCCTAAGAAACCCTAAAAACAAAATCGAGTTAGAAAACCAAGGGGTATACGAAATCTCTTGCACCGCCTGTCCCACCACATACATCGGACAAACTAACAGAAGAATAAGTGCACGCATTGAAGAACATAAGAACTCAATCAAAAAAGAAGAACCAACCTCTTTCCTGGTCCAACACCTCAAAGCCACAGGACATGAGATTGACTTTAAAAATACCAGAACTATCGCCAAAACTGAACACTTCAACAACAGAATAATCAGAGAAGCCATAGAGATAGAAAAACACCCACAAGCATGAATAAACGAGATGACACCTCCCACCTACCAGCCATTTGGAAACCTGCCCTCATGAACAGACAAGTACCAAACATGAAGAATGACACCAGACCCACACCCACGAGGGCCACACAAGATGCTACCACCACACTTCCATGTAGAAAGCAGACTCACACCCACACAGAAGATTAGACATGACAATGGACCAGAAGCCGCACTGCAGCTGCATCACTACCTGCTTCAAACCCCTCCGAGCCACACATGAAGCAAACTGACACCCACCATGAAGATGCGGCACGACCACGAACGTGAAGCCAAACAGCAGGATCACAGCTCACCAGCTCAAATTCCCCAGCAACTAAGACTAACCTGAGCACAACCAAGCCCCCACCTGAACAGAACACACCCCCACTAGCAGTTAAAAGGAAGAAGCAGCTGCAAACTCATATTACTCTCAGAAGCACAGAGCTGAAGACACAAGCCTGAAGATGATGAATGAGACTTCATTGAAACGTTGCCTAGATACTTCCAATCTTACGTGGGAGAAAACCTGAATAAACAAAGATCCACATACAAATACCCGCGAGAACCTCAGAAGACAAAGATATTTATATATTTATATATTTATATGTTTATATGTTTATATGTATGTATTGCTTTTGTGGAAGCCATTGGCCATCAGTACTTTAGTCAGGGTGCATAGTTCAGTCTTTATGTGTGTCTTGTCTGCCAGGTGTTTGGTTCTGGCAATTAGTGTTTTGGCCACAGAGTTTATCTGTTGGTGGTGGTAGGATTGGGTGTTGAGGTAGCAGTTGGTGTGTGTTTTCTTCTGGTATATGGTTGTCCTAGTGTGCCCTCTGTTTTTTTGTAGATTAGTACATCTAGGAATGGTAGTTGTTTGCTTCCGTTTCCATGGTGAACTTGATTTTGGGGTGTGTGCTGTTTAGGTGTGTTAGGAAGTTGTTTAGGTTTTCTTTTCCATGGGACCAAATCACAAATGTGTCATCGATGTATCTTAACCATAGTTTGGGTTTGTGGGTGGCATTACCAGGGCTCTGGATTTGAATTCTTCCATGAACAGGTTTGCAATGACGGGTGACAGTGGTGATCCCATAGAGGCTCCTTCAATTTGCTTGTACCTTTGTCCTTTGAATATGTAATATATGTTGGTTAAGCAGTGTTCTGCTAGTTCCATGAGGTGTTTAGCTGGTTGGTATTTATTTTTGATGATTTCAAGTTTCTTTTACCGGGACTTGAGTGAATAGTGAAACCACGTCGAAACTTACAAGCAGATCTTCTTGTTCCACGTGTAGATCTTTGATCATTTCCAAGAAGTGGTATGAATTTTGTACATGTGAAGCTGCTGTTTCAGCATGGGGCTGTAGCTGTTTTGCTAAGTGTTTAGCTAGGTTTTGTAGTGGTGCTCCTCTGGAGCTGACTATGGGTCTGAGAGGTATGCCTTCTTTGTGTATTTTTGGGAAGCCGTATAGTTTGGGGCATCTGGAAGATTTTTCTCTTGGGATGATCGTCTGTTGGATCTCTCTGCCCATGTGGCTGGTTATAATTTTCTTCTTGGTTATTTTTTCCAAAAATGTGGTTGGGTCCATGTTTATGGGTTTGTATGTGGAGTCTTGGAGTAGGTCTGTCAATTTTGTTTCGCAGTCTTTTCTATCCATTACTACTGTGGCATTCCCTTTGTCTGCTGGAAGTATGATTATGCTGCTATCCTTTTTTAGGGCTTGCAGGGCTTTTAGTTCTTCTTTGTGCAAGTTGCTTTTGGGTGGTTTGCTTGTGCATAGGATGTTAGTAATTTGGTGTCTTATTCTGTCAGCTTCATCTGTATTTAATTTAGTTAGGCTGGATTCTACTGCACATATGATGGATTATGTGGGGATTTTTTTGGGTGCTATAGCATAATTTATTTTGTAGTGATCTTTTTTCCATTGGAAAAAATAAATGACCCAGGAGATTACAGCACAAGATCCAGGATATCTCCACAACAAAACTCACAAGGCCATCACACAGCCCATTATACCAACATCAACTCCATCAACCAATCAAGAGGCAGCAGCGCAGCCAACCAGCCCAGCACACCAGCCCCCACCACAGTATTTATAGAGAGACAGCAGCTCCGATCACACACTGCTTGCACTGGCATGAAGCCGAAAGCACCAGCCTGAGGATGGCGAGTGGGACCTCGCTGAAACGTTGCCAAGATACTCTTAATCTTACATGGGAAAGGACCCGAACACACCTAGACCTACATACCTGTACCCGTGAAAATCTACGAATATATATATATATATATATATATATATATATATATATATATATATATATATATATATATAATAACAGTGGCCAGGATTGTCCTTGTACAGTACTGGAAACAGGAAATTATGTAATCTAAGGGCCAGTATTAAAAAAATTTTTAGACTTCTCAGAGATGGACAGACTGAAACAGAGTATTACTTAGTCTGGGATGCCTGGTATACTTGATTAGACAATAGACATAAAAGTAACATAGTAATTGATACATGAACAGGATTGTTAGCAAGGTTGTAATGTTGTTGGAAATGTAAATATGTTTTTAAATTTTGAAAAATGTTTAATAAAATTTATTTATTTTTAAATAGTATCTTTGATCAATCTTTTCAAGGCTGTCTTTCAGGGAATTGTTGCATTTCTTCAAAATGTTTTGCATATTTCTCACTGAAAATCCTGACACAGAAGAAAATTTTTCTAGAGAAACTATTTTGGAAACAAGTTTTCTATTTGTTTCCCTCCATGTACCAATGAAGAGGGAGTGTGGTTAAATAACTTAAAGTTAGGGAGGGCAGTCTATAACTCATAGATCCCAGAAAACATAGCTCATTTTTGTAACATGCATCAATCCAAAGATTGTTCAGATCATGAAATCAGCAGTAAACCACCCATTTTTGGCAATACACACCCTCCCACATATTTTGAATAACCTACCTCAAGACCCATTTATTCAAAACAGTTGGAAATGTGTATTGAGCCATAAAACCATTAAAACATTGTCTTTTTATGCTATTAGTGGTAGACTTAGTTTATGCACAAAAATTGTAAGGCTCATGTTATGCATGAATTTGTTACGATCTGGAATATTTTCTCACAATCTTTTGAATTAGCTTTCAGACAACTTGATTTAAAAAAAAATGTCTAAGAGTAAAAGATCATTGCTTTAAAGAGTAACTCACAATGTGAAAATCTATGTATTCACTGAAGGATTAAAAAAGAATCTGTAAAGAGATGGAATTTTTAAAAAGAATTTCTGAATTTATTTTGAGATTAAGACCTCTTCTTTAAATGAAAGAATTTTTTCCCTCTTCTAAGCTATTGTTTTAAATGATACAAAGACTCGTTTAAATCTTGCTTCAATATATTTAACTTCCCTAAAGTATGTTTTTGAAGAAATTGTGTGCATACTGGACCTGGAATAAGGCAACTGCTCTGTTTGTTTCCAAATTGGAAACAGTATTCCAAACTTGTCTGAAGAATCTGGTTTGTTATTCAACTCAACTTTACTCCATATTCCTCACAAACATCCCTGCTAGTGCTTTTTCCTTCAGACAAGAATCATGATGCTCTGAAATGTTTTTATTTGCATTAAAACAATAATGATTTCAAAAAAAAAGCTAGGCATATTCATTTTTTGCCCTTCAAAAAATCCTAGAGCTAAATGCTAAACCAAAAAGTTTAAATATATTCCAGAACAAACCACTTTCTGCAACACTGGATGTACATAAACTCACCAGCAGTCATGGATCCCTTGATATTGAAGTCAGAGATCTACAGTTTCTCTTATTCTGGAAGTCAATGAGTATTGCATATTAAAATGGAATGCCACCCAGTTTTTTTGTTTTTTTTTAATTCATCCAACCTAAATTTCCAGTTCAAATTAATAATTCATTTTACTCTGAGGGCTTCCTCTGGCTGAATCAATTTTTGTTACATCTCTCTTGTTTCTTAAGATAGCTTGCAACGCTAATAACAATGCTAATAATAATACTGTTGAAAGCAGCAACAAACTATCTAAAATAAGTTAAATAAAAACTTATTCCCACATAAAAGTGCATAAAATTGCAAAGTTAGTGATATCATTAAATAAGCATGTTGTATATGCTTATGACTTTTACATATATGAGAGCTAGATGTTAAGATGCAATACATTGTATCATTCTTCTAGATTTATTCTTAAGTATTCTTTTCAGCACTAGTGTCTCTAACTTTTTAAAAAACAAGTAGCAGAGAAAAGACAAGAGAAAATAAATCCAAAATACATTAGGGGCAAATCAGAAACCATCATTCATTTTTCTTTTAAATGAGTAAGAAAAAGGTCAACGCTTTTGAAACAAAATAATATCTAATGAAAATGTTATTTCTGAAAAGGTAGTTTTTTTTAAAAAAAAATGCAGATACAGATTATAGGCAATCTTTTGTCATGCCAAACAAATAGGAATTTCCCTTAGGTAATCGTCATGAAGTATGTCTCATACAGGAAAACCACTGAAATGCTGATGTAACATGGCATTGGCCAATCCAGTTTCAACTCCATCCCACAATATTATGTATAACTTTTAAGTAAATGTACAAATAGTACAAAACTCTGTGATCTGAAGTTTCTATGGCAGAGATCGGAGCTGGGAGCTGGGGGCCGGAAAGGCAAAATTTAAGTGTTATATTCCCTCATTGTCAGTCCTAAAGTTGTATCCAGAAAAATCATACATGATATATGTCTTCCTTATTATTACGGAAATGTTATATTATATACTGGTATTAAATTTAACATTCAAATGTAAGCTTTTAGCCTATTAACAAAAAGCAAGCTATCCAGAATGAAGGCGATGTTGCAAATATAATTACTGAATACAATAGAATTCTTTTTAAAATATAGTTTTTCAAGTGATAGTATTTATATACAGAGTATTCAAACTTGGTAATATCAAAGGAGATCTAAGTAGCATATGTAAAGGAAATGAATATTGCTTTTATTGTTAAAAAGTTGTATTCAAATATACAAAAGACATTTAGTACATTTTAATTATTTCATTAACAATATATGTGTGCTATTATTGTCCCTTGGATTGTCTATTTGTCTTGGAGATCATAGGATCTATTTTATTATTTGATGTATTTCTAAAAGACTAAATCTTAAATTGCAGTATAAGAAAATTATGCAAAATGGTAAATTCATGGGTACAGCTTTATGATTTATGATTAAAGTAATTAAGATAATATAAATTAAATGGGAAGAAAAAACAACAGTTGAGGTCTCAAACATAGTTTATTATCTGACCAAATTGTAAAAAAGATATGGAACATCATCCTTGTCTCAATACAAACTAACAGCTGAAGAAATTAATGACAATCCATTTACAGTAAACGAATATTTGCTTCTTAACAGAGCAATTAAAAAAACAGGGTCCCAATATGTGGTATCAGAAAAATGAGAATTCTCCATTAAATCAAATGAAAAGGATACACTTTTAAGTCACATGACTTTGTCAACTCATTAAATGTCCATCTTAAGTAATTTTTAGTTCAGTTCTCTTCAAGCCATAAGCATGGATTAATCTTAAAAGTGTTACAATGGATGACAAAGGACTTCAAGTTTTAGTCCACAGATTTAGTTCTTATGCCCAGGTCTTATTGTGGACAGAACTTGAAGTAGGAAGCAGTTGAACTTTTCTGAACATCTCCTTTGGGTGTGTTCAGATGTATTCCAAGGCTATCAATAAATAGCCTTCTCATTTCAGTTTCACCCTATTAAATTGGTCTGATGGTGTTCGTGAAAAAGATAGAAAGAGGAAAAAACCTCAGAGATGTCTAATTTGGGGTGGGGGTAAGGGAGGGAGGGAGGGAGGCAAGACAGGAAACCAACAGGCAACTATGAAAAAGAAAGTGATTTCAAAGGCAAAAGTGGCCAGATCATAAGCCGGAGTGCCAATATAAATGAGAAATATGTGCTAGAGTGCAATGAGCATAAGGAAGGCTTAAGCTGTTCCTCCGCCTTCTCAATCAGAGCTTTACTCATAGACAAAACTCCCTCCCTCTCTCATTCAACTCACTTAGGCTCTCCTCCTCCCTCATTTCTCTCTGCCTATTTCTCAGTGTGTGCTTTGCCTACAGCGCGACAGAGTCAGATTCCTCTCACTGACAGTCAAAGACATCATTTGCACTTAGTGAATTCAGAGAGGGACCTTTCAAACCAAACTTCATCGAAAACTTTTTGTTCTTCCTGAAGAGAAAAGAGGAAGCAGAAAGGGGAAAAATCCAACTGGGTGAAGAAGTAATTGTGGGGGAAGAAAAGCCTTGCCTTTTAAAAAAGGAATCACAACAACTTTTGCTGCAAGAATGCCTTTGCTTCTGATTAGAAGATTGGTATTGTTATTTTTCTGGATTATAGTGCAAAGTTCACCAGCCTCAGGATCGGAGGGGCACAGTTTAGTTTCTGATTGCCCATCCTGTGCCCTTGGCACTCTCTCCAAGAATGTGCCCAGCTCCCAGCCTGAGATGGTAGAAGCTGTAAAGAAGCATATCCTGAACATGTTGCACTTGAGAGACAGACCTAACATCACTCAGCCAGTGCCCAAAGCTGCACTTTTAAATGCTATCAAGAAACTCCACGTCGGAAAAGTGAGAGAGGATGGTAATGTGGAAATAGAGAATGACATTGGAAGAAGAACAGAAAAGAATGAATTGATGGAACAAACATCTGAGATCATAACGTTTGCAGAATCAGGTGGGTGCTATGCGGGTGAAAAGGAAGCACAATGTTATTAGTTGCAATTAACCTTTCTTTGAAGCTGTTACATTCAAGATGAGCTGGTGGGAAAGTAGAGAGAAAAAGTGTGAAGGAATGTAGTTTTGTAAAATTCAGCCTTGATTGCAGATGTTTTATTTATACTTACCAAACAAGTTGAACAAGTGAAGTACAAGCATCTAACATGTTGAAGTACTTCATATTAAGGGTACTTCCTTCCTTACTTGAGAAAAGAACTGATCAGTTCTAACCAGAATGAGGTAGTAAATAGGCAAATGGGCAAGGAGTGTTCTTTAAAATGGTGTAAGTAAAGAAAAACAGCTACAATCAGTTTCTAAATCAACTCACTGTAAAATCTGTCAAGATGAGGATAAATATTTGTTACTCAGTTCCTAGCAAATGTTCAAGGCAGTAAAAGTGTTAACAGCTACTGTCAGAAAACCTAATACTAAGTGGGGCAAATAGTTGTAGGCAATCCAAATTGTAATGCTGACTTTAGCACAGTGGGGAAAAAAAACAAAGCAAAGAAAGATGGTAGTCCTAGAGTTTTCTGCCAAAGAGTGCAACTTTGATGGGGTGCATTTTCAATTACTTATTTTTCAACTCATTTTCAATTCCTGCAAGCAGTAATTAATTTCAGCTGCTATTAAATGATAAATATATAATCAATTATCTTCAATGTTTACCATTTGTACACACACGTCCATATGTGTGCCTATGCTCAGGACAGTCAAACATTCAGACTTACCAATAATAAGAAATTAAAGAATCACAACTTAAACTTTCTGGAAATTAATGCTGTTCCCTAGTGAAAGCACTTTTCAGTGATGCTAAGGCAGCTTGCAAGGAATCTCATTGTTTTGCTTAGCTCAACATATGGTAGTAAAAATATGCATAGGCACACTGAGCACTTTTGTTTAAAAGTTTGTTGGAGCAATATAAACAATTAAGACAACTCTCTCAGAGTTTCCAATTCTGAAAACCTGTTGATTCAGATGTTCTGATTGCAGAAAAAGACATGCCGAGAAGCATGTATGATTTAACAACAGACATTCCTGCTGCTAAATGGCATGCATTCCCACTGTATCCTTGGTATATGTGTCAGTGAAGCACTTACCAAAATGCATCTCCCCCCGCCTTCACCCTGGCTTGCCTGAGAAGGGTTTGCTATGAAAGCAAAGAAAAATGACTCGTTCTCTCCTTTTAAAAGATGGTTAGAGGTGATTTTACTCCAGTGGTTTTACTCTATGAAGCAATAAACAGTCAGAAGGAGGGAATTTGATAGACCATCTGATGGGCAGACACTGCATCCAGTTTACCACAGAACTCTCTAAGACAGCTGGAATGAACTGTGGTTTCTCGACATTGCTTGAGTTCTAGAGGTTTGTACTTTTTCTGCTTAAAACAGGCTCCAAAGGCAACTGTGACACGCTTCAACTGTGGTATGCAGCTCAATTGGCTTACAGAATCACATGGTTAATATTTGTTATGCCATTGCCCAAAAAGTGGCCAATAGTCCAGCAACTCATTATTTCTTTCAACTAGAACTTATCAATGTTCAAACTACTGTGATTTGTCTTTGTAGGAACAATTGTGATTATAATTATGTCAATGTTATATTTAGCATGTTATCAGTATTGACTAGAATTCAGTATAGCAAAAGCAGGAAAAAAATCCTGAAATGTTCTGTTCAGACTATAGACATAACTTACTTCAAGCATAAAGAACCTTCCTCAAGATCATTTCTCTTTCTTTACTAGTTTATTCCATGATGAAATGTAAAGCTCAAGCAAAGTTTTGTTGCACAAAACAATACTGCATAATATTCAATTTATATGCTGATTATAGCCCTCTTGTGGTTATCTATCTTTTTAGAACTTATTCTGAAAATAAGAAACAACATGTTGCATCTAATCATAAAGGAAGTTTATGTAATATAGAGCTGTTGAAATGTATAAGTAGAAGTCAAAACCTTTTTAGGTTACATTTCAAAAATAATTGAATAAAATATGAGAAATATTCTTTACCGGTATTCTGCTTGTTGTTCTTGAAAACATCCATCTTTTCAATGGAGCAGTAGAGAATAAATGAAAATGAATGGAAATATACCTTCAGTTTTGTCAAGCTTAAATTATGAAAATAAAAGCAGTGTAGTTTCTTTTTTAATTTTTGAAAGCAAATTAATTTAATAAAGTTATCTCAGTGGTTTCTAAAATATTCTGATAACATTTCTAAGTTATAGTTTATAGAGCTCTCATAAGTACACACATCCTTTCTGAACTGAGATTAAGATAATTTGAAAGGGAAAAAAATAAAAGGTTTAGAGGCTTATTTCGAGATGAAATAAGAAATTGACAATTCCAAAGGATGATGTACCCAAATCATACCAAACTACAGGTATTCTCTGATCCAAGAGACCAGGTAACTTCTTGACAGGTGCTGCTGACATTCCAGATTACTTTTTTTTAAATTAATAATGATAAATAAATAGAAGGAAAATGGCAGTTTAACATGGCATCACAATAACTACATTTAACACAATTAACAGAAGATACTTGAAAATTACATAAAGCTTTTTACTAGTAAGATCATATTTACAGTCAGCTAAAATGCTTGTATTTTAAATTGCCTCTGGGAAGCAAGAATGACTATTACTATACTTATCAAGAATATCACAAAAGTGAATATTGCTGCAATAAGCTATAGTAATCTAGCTAACACCCTAATTTTACAGTCAGATGACTAACAGCTACTGGACTGTGTTAATCCACTGTTGGATTTATAATATGCTATTGGTAATTAGAAAGCCACTTTTGTATAGTCATTAAGGCATCAAGCTACAATCCAGGAGACTCTGAGTTTTAGTCCTGCCTTGGGCACAAAACCAGTTGGATGACCAGTTGGGCTGGTCACTTTATTTCAGCTCTAGGAATTACAAATCACTTCTGGAAAAAACAACAACCCTGAAGGGACTTATCCAGGCAGCGTCTGAGAGTCAGACATGATTGAACAGAAAAGAAAATGGTAATTCAGCAAGCAATTTTTTTAAAAGTTGTAAATGACAATTATGAGTAAGGAGGAGATAATATTGACATTCTAGTGATAACGATCAGCAGGTAATGAGGAATAAATGGAAACTGTAACCAAATTTATGCCAACTTTGCCTGAATCTGAGCAGGTTAACTAAAAATAAATGTCTTAATGTTTTCAGAGGTTATCTGTATATTTTCTACTTCCTTGACATCTAACAGAAATCTCCACAAAAGAAAATTTAATGATTTTTTAAAAATACATTTGCAATAAATTATTGAAAGGAGGTAATTTATTAAGTTTTTGGATTCATTCATTAAAACAAAAGGTTTCCAGTGGTTTATTTTTTTATACTGAACACATAAAAGCAAGTAACCACAAGAGGGCGAGTGCTTTTAAGTTCCTCCCCCTCTTTCCATTTCATTCAAATTAACCTAGCTTCAAGATTCTTTTTTCTTTTTTATCCAACCGGCTTTGAAAGAGAAATTTTGCAGAGCCTATTTCTCTTTTCTGCTTCTTTGTCTTGTGTTTTTTTAATCTAGCAGAATTGAAGAATTTCTTTAATGGTAAACTACTGAAGAATATGATATTCAGAAACAAAGCAAAGACAAAATGGGGAGAGGAAAAGAGGAGGACGGAGGAAGGGGAGGGCGGCAGAAAGAAAGAGAATACTTGGAAGCTACAAACTAGCCACTGTTAAGGGTGGAAAACTGGTATCATTCTTTTTTTGAAGGCCATCTGACGAGTTTAAATTCTTAGTCAACATGGCTGAAGTGGGTACTCAGTGAGGAAGGCTGGATTATAAATTTTGACTATTTTGCTTCTTTTTGCAAATCACATATTTGTTTTTAGCCCATTCTCTTTTGAAAAAAGTTCCAAATGAATCTGGATATGATTCAGAGGGATTTTGGATATTCAGTGAATCAGATTAATGGGTGGACTTGACTCATTTCTGGTTACAAATATATGCATTGTAATGGTTCAGCTCAATCTAAATCTATTCAGATTGGTCCACTTGTTAAACTTGAACTAGAACAACAGATTTGGAAGAGACCTTAGAGGTCATCTAATCCAACCCCTGCTCAAGCAGGAGAGTCTATTCCAAATATTAGCCTCTACCTAGGATCGCACTCACAGCCTCCTGATTGTGAGGCGAGAGCTCCATCTCCAGGCCACTGCACTGGACTAAATCATTTCAAATATTAAAATCAAATTATAGATTTTATTCATCCATTTCAATAATTCAGACAATTTGTATCAACTTTACAAACTGATTGAATATCCAGAGTGAATGAAACATCCTTACTAGCTACTCTATTCCCTTGGATCTTCCATCAAGTCTTTGGGAGATTACTTCCTTGGCTCAGAAAGAAGAATATCATTGTTAAAAGAAGTAGATCTGTAAATTTATCTGTCTAACCAGCCAAGGTCCTATAATAGAATTATATCATTATGAAATATTTTCCATTGATTTCCTTGCTGCTTGAAATATCCTTGCACACAATCTACTCAAGAAGTTGGGAGGCTTTCACAAGAAAATGAAAATTTGAAAAAAAAAAACAAGGCCCTCCCTGAATTCACCACTTCTTTGCAAATGGAAGGAATACTTCCATGCATTAGTAGGACTATTTTGCACCTAAGCTGATGAGGTTTAAATATTACCAAATAAATGTTTTTAGGTGTAACTGATCTCTTTGGTAAGTAATCAAAGACTGGCACAGTAATTAGTTTTGCTATAACTTAATGATATTATGCAGTGTTCCTAATATGAACTTATTTAATTTGTATCCCTACATATTTAAATTTTGTGCTTTTTTGTTTAAAATGTACAGCAACAGGGGCCTTAGGGCATGCTTCTCCTTCACAAGGCAAGAATACATGAGGACTACTCTTAGAATTTTAGGCAGCCTGACTAGGAAAATTTTAAAAAAATCCTTGTCAAGTATTTCAGGATTTGAGAAAATAAGTAAAGTAAAGAAGAAGAGTATGATGTAATCATTTTTCAAAAATAGAAACTGTGATCCATAAATACGTTTCAGGCTGAGTATCTGTATCTGCTGATAGAATTGTGCTTCTTATTAACTTACTTATTTGTGAGTTGAACTTTTTAAGTCACAGCAGGGAGAAGTAAGGTGTTTAAGTGGCAGTTGGACATTTCATGCTTCTGGCTGCAATGTATTTCCCACAAGGCTGTATGAAATGACAAATGGTATGTTAATATCTTGTAAATTGTCTGAATCCACATGTATATTTCCTTTATTGACTGTTTTCTTAGAAAAATTCATAGAGATATTGCTCTGGTGGATATTGATTGAATTACCAGTATGTTTCTTCTTGTGTAGAGATCCAAGACTATTAGCGCTCAAAAATATAGCAAAATGCTAGCAATTCACATTAGAGATATTCAAAACAATATCAGATGGAAGATATAACACTAACTGTGCACTACATGAACTGTGCATAATGACATGGTACTTCATAAGAATGTTGGGATGGTGTTCTAATTCAGGCACCGTTATGTTAATAAAAGAGTTTCCTACTAAACCAAGTGCATGGAAACACACTTGTCCTTTCGTACATGAATGAATGACTTTAATGTGTCTCTCGGGCTTCAAGATTTAGGAAAAAAAATGTCTAGAAGTACATTTGGGGACATAAGCAAGGTAAGATCAAAATCTTTTCCTGATACTGGACAGTATATATTTTTCATTGAGAGAACTATGAGTGTACCTGGAATCTCTACATAGGAGCTGTAGTGAAAATTTATAGAATAAATTATACAGTGCACCTCCTAAATGCCACTACCAGAGATGGGGATATCCTAAATGATCAATATCTACCTTTATAGTGCAGAAATTAATTATACATTAATTATTTTTTTATAGAAAAGGAAAGGGGGGTTTAAAACATGGAACTTTTGATCACATTTGCATTTATACATAAACATGCCCCAAAGATATGTCAGTAGAAATCAAAAGTTTGTTGTATAGAAAATAAAATCATTCACTTGTGCTACAAAATAGAACAGCTTCAAATAAAGTGAATAATAGAAAAATTAAATAACAAATCTCTTTTATACTAAATGGCTACTCCTTTGATAGACTTCATATATGTGCAATAGAAACTTGTCTACTTATAATTAGGTTCCAATGGATTCGAGGGTAAAAACATACTCATACATCAGTTAAGGATATCAAGTATAATTTCCACCATGCTAACAGGAAGTATAATGTTTCCTGAAAAATAAATTTGATAATTTGTTAACTCTTAGAATATTTCAAAATGTATTAAATAACCTTCATTTTTAAATAATTTACCTGTTACAGAAATTTTATTTTTTTATTAAGCACAAAAGTCAAAATTTATGCTGGATCTGAATTTTCTTTCTTCCTTTTTCTTTCTTTCTTTTTTTGTAAATAATGTTTATTCAGAATTTTAAATACAATTGTAAAAATATAAATTAAACTTAGAGAAAGAGAAAGGAATGGAAAAAAAGATTAAAGGTACATAAAAAAGAAAGAGAAAGAAAAGAAACAATATTATTAAAAAGAAAAAGTATGTATATGTATAGATAAATGTATATATGATTTCAAATATTCATCACAAGAATAAACAAATGTAAACTTTTCACTCCCTGTAGGGTTAAACAAATATCCCATGTTCCATCCCTTTTCTATTAGTAAATCCATAAAACATCAATTTGCCAATCCTGGTGTTAGCAAAAAGACCATAAATTGTCAGAACCTTACAAAAAGGAAGATTAATGATTTCCATAGAAAGTTTTAACAAAAAAAAAAAAGGAAGAATTTGTGAAAGATCTTTTTTTCCCATTCAGATCTTTCAAAATCCTCCCTTCAGAACTTTCCACTGAGCCAGATAACTTTTTATCACCTTCCCACTTGATATACATATATACACGCTTGAATATGTGTGTGTGTGTGTGTGTGTGTATACTTCTGTTTCTATTCTTGACTACACTTTGCCTCTGCACCTGCTCTTCCAATTTATCTATGATTCTAAGAAATTATTTATACATCCAGATCCATAATGATAAAGCTTAGCTCTTAGTGTTGTTGTGTTTTATAGTGCTTGTTGTACATGACTACAGTATGGGCTTGTTTTGGCATTATGTTCACCTAGTTCTTACTGTGAATCTATCACAAGCTGTTTTTTATTAGTTGGTTTGTTGCAAAGCCTGATGCTAATTTAAGGCTAAGAGGAAGTGACTGATCCAAGATCACCCAGCTGGCTTCATGCTTGAGGCTAAATTAGAATCTTGGTCTCCACAATTCTAGTCCAGCACCTTAAATTAGCTCCTAGATAACAATTTCTATAGTCTTTCAGTATGCTCTCAAGTTGGTGTTGATGCTTAGCAACCATAACCAACTTTCTTGATAACAACCTCTGCCCTATCCTGGTCCTTCAGGGCTTCCAATAGAAGAGAATGTTGACATTCCGTTGAAGTTCATGTCATAATCTAACTGTATTTATGTGTTTATTATATATTCTCATTGTATTTTTAAAAAATATTGTATTAATTTCTATTACAAGATAATTTGTAATTCCTGCCAGATTAAGTGTTAAAAACACCTTTTTCTGACTGGAATATATAAATATAGGTTTCAAAAAAATCCCCTCTTGTTTAAAAATACCATTTTTTTTTCATAGCAAAGCTACTGTTGGAGTATTAATGCCCTGAATTAAGGGAGGATTTTATTTTGTCTCAAATGAGGTAGTGCTGTCCAGAGATATCTGTAAAATCTGACCATTTTGTCAAAGTAATGAAAAAACTATTGTAGTGTTGCACTGAAAATTCTGCTTCTTATATACATCAAAACACAAACGGGAAGAGTTAGTGTCAGAATGACACAGCACTCACAATGACACAATGCCTCTGTCTTCTGTGCAATCTGGTTTTGATTTGCAAAACATACTGTGAAACTACAGTCCAGTTTTATTTATGTGTTGATGTGGTAAGTAGAGCTATTCAACCATATAATTATAAATGTCCAGTTATGTGAGTGCATATTAGCAGCTTCTGTCCTCTTTTCTAACACAAGGTGGACATCAATGCTGATCATTTGCTATACATTTCTTTCACTGAAATGGTGGAAATAAATTCCACTTTACATTCAAACACTTTTGTGCTTAAATAATTTTTTGAATCAGAGTTTAGATTTACATGTACTGTACTCTTTAAAAGTCATACAAATCTTTTGCAATTAATACATCTGATGACAGCTTGGCTTTCAGAAAATGAGAGGATATAATTGCATTGCTGTAGAAAGTGTAAGTGTAATCAGTAGCTTTACGCAGGCTTACAACAGAAATGATGGGACAAAGATAGCACTTCCAGAGAACAATTCTTCAAATTAAATACAGTTTGATACAGATGTTTTTGATTGACTAAATAAAAATAATCATAGTTGCAAGATAATTGGTAGCAAAGAAAAGTGTACTGTACTGTACTCTACTGTACTGTACTGTACTGTACTGTATTGTACTGGAATAGAATAGAATAGAATAGAATAGAATAGAATAGAATAGAATAGAATAGAATAGAATAGAATAGAATAGAATAGGAGTGATAGAGTTGGAAGGGACCTTGGAGGTCTTCTACTCCAACCCCCTGCTTGGGCAGGAAACCTAACACCACTTCAGATAAATGATTATCCAACATCTTTTTAAAAATTTCCAGTGTTGGAGCATTCACAACTTCTGGAGGTAAGTTGTTTCCACTGATTAATTGTTCTAACTATTAGGAAATTTCTCCTTAGTTCTAAGTTGCTTCTCTCCTTGATTAGTTTCCACCCATTACTTCTTGTCCTGCCCTCAAGTGCTTTGGAGAATAGCTTGACTCCCTCTTCTTTGTGACAGACCCTGAGATATTGGAATACTGCTATAATGTCTCCCCTAGTTTTTCTTTTCATTAGACTAAACATACCCAGTTCCTGAAACCGTTCTTCATATGTTTTAGCCTCCAGTCCTCTAATCATCTTTGTTGCTCTTCTCTGCACTCTTTCTAGAATCTCAACATCTTTTTTACCTTGTGCGGACCAAAACTGAAGGCAGTATTCCAAGTGTGACCTTACCAAGGCATTATAAAGTGGTATTAACACTTCATGTGATCTTGATTCTATCCCTCTGTTTATGCAGCCGAGAACTGTGTTGCAGCTGTTGCACACTTGCTGGCTCATATTTAAATGGTTATCCACTAGAACTCCGAGATCCCTCTCACAATTACTACTATTGAGCAGGGTACCACATATACAGTACATGTGCATTTTATTTTTCTTGTTTGAATGTAGAAGCTTGCTTTTTTCATCATTGAATTTTATTTTGAGTATTCAGTGTTCAAGTCTGTCAAGATCATTCTGTATCTTAAGCCTATATTCTGGAATGTTGGCTATTCCTGCCAGCTAGGTGTTGTGTGCAAATTTGATGAGTTCCCCATCTATCCCCTTGTCCAAGTCATTGATGAAGAAGTTGAAGAGTACTGGGCCAAAAACAGAGCCTTGGGGTACTCCACTGCATAGTTCCCTCCATGTAGATGCACTTCCATTGAGGACTACACATTGAGTGCAGTTGGTCAGCCAATTACATATCCATCTGGTGGTGATGCTGTCTAACTCAAGTTTTTCTACTTTATTTAGTAGTAGGTTATCGTCTACTTTATCAAATGCCATACTGAAGTCCAAGTAAATTATATCTATAACATTCCTCTGTCAACTAATTTTGTCACTCTGTCAAAGAATGCAATAAGATTAGTCTGGCATGATCTGCTTTTAATAAACCCATGTTGGCTTTCAGTTATTACTTTGTTTGCTTTTTAGGTGTTTGCTGATTCATTGCTTGATTATCTTTTCCAGAATCTTCCCTGGTATTGAGGTCAGGATGATAGGTCTGTAATTTCCTGAATCTATTTTTTCCTTTTTTTGAAGATGGGAACTACATCAGCTCTTTTCCAGTCCTCTGGCAGTTGCCTGGTGCTCCTGATCTTTGAAAGATATATTTCAGTAGTTCTGAGATCTCGTCTGCCAGTTCCTTCACAACCTTGGGTTGTAATCCATACAATCCTGGTGATTTGAATTTGTCTAGGGTAGACAGGTGTTCAGTTACCATTTTCTTCCCTATTTTAACTTGTGTTCCTAATCTATTTTTTGTAGTGTCGTTTTTGATAGGTTGAGCTGTTTTTTCCTTTTGTGTAAAGACAGATGCAAAAAACAAGTTGAGTAGTTCTGCCTTCTCCATGTTGCTTGTTACCTTCTTGCCATTTTCTCCCAGCAGTGGACCAATTGTTTCTTTGACTTTGTTCTCATGTTAAACATGTTGAAAGAAGCTTTTTTTTGTTATTTTTTTAACTTTTGTTGCAAGCCTTGTGAGCCTTAGCTTTCCTCACTTCATCTTTATAGGCTTGGGCTATTTGCTGATATTCTGCCTTGGTTATTTGCCCCTCTTTCCACTTTTATATTTGTCCTTTTTGTCTTTCCATTTGTCAAAGAGTTGTTTATACAGCCATGCTGGTTTGTTTTGAGAGCAGTTATTCTTCTTCTTCATTGGTATTGTGCTAGACTGGGCTTTTATAACCTCACTTTTCAAAATTTCCCAAGCTTCTTGACTTATTTTCTTCTTGAGGATTCTCATCCATGGAAGCCTTCCCAAGCTCTCGCTAAGTTTATTGAAATTAGTTCTCTTAAAGTTTCTAGTTTGACTTTGTTCTACTACTTGTGCTTGCATAATGTTGAATTCCAATATTGCATGATCACTTGCCCCCAAGGTTCCTGTAGCTTCAACACCTTCTATCATTTAATCTCTGTTAGTGAGAATTTCATCTCTGTTAGTGAGAATCTCATCTGCTAATGAGAATTTCATCTCTGTTAGTGATTTATTTATTTATTTATTTGATTTGTCAATCGCTTACAAGATAATAGGTATAAGGATAAACATAGTTATGAATACAAGAAATGAGTACATATAAGAAAAATAAAAGAAACAATAGGACAGGGACGGTACGCACTTTGGTGCGCTTATGCATGGCCCCTACAGACCTCTTAGGAAAGGGGTGAGGTCAATAGTAGAAAGTCTAAGGTTAAAGTTTTGGGGGGTTTGGGGAAGAAGCCATAGAGTCAGGTAGAGTATTCCAGACATTGACCACCCTGTTGCTGAAGTCATATTTCTGCAATTAAGTTTGGTGTGGTTAACCTTGAGTTTGTATCTATTGTTTGCTCTTGTATTGTTATGGTTGAAGCTGAAGTATTCATTGACTGGTAGGACATTGCAATGTATGATTTTATATACTATACTTAGATCTGACCGAAGGTGGCATAGTTCTAGGTTTTCTACATCTAGAATTTCGAGTCTGGTGGCATAAGGTATTCTGCAATGAGTAGAGGAGTGTAGAACTCTTCTTGTGAAATATTTCTTGACTTTCTCAACTGTGTTAATATCAGATATGTAATGTGGGTTCCAGAGTGATGAGCTGTATTGGAGTATTGGTCTGGTAAATGTTTTGTATGCTCTAGCTAGTAGTGTGATATTACCAGAAAAAAAGCTAAATAGGATTAGGTTAACAACTCTTAATGTCTTTTGGCTATGTAGTTACAGTGGGCTGTAGCACTGAGATCATTAGAGATGAATATTCCAAGGTTATTGACAGAGTTTGGATTTTAGTAGGAATAATGAAGGATCAGATCAATGCAGGACATTTCTTCAAAAGTTCAAGTAAGTTTTCCACCACATTTCCATTCTAAGGACGTCAGTGATATATCTGTGTTATAACACTAGAAATCGTACTTCAGGTCTAAAAGATAAATTTTTTATCATGAAATCAAGACAGTGCTGTGTTGAATTTTGTATGAAATAACATTTAATTTTGAAAGTAATTATAACTATCAAAGCACCTTTTTTTAACTGGCATTTCTTGAGAACATTGGTCTTCCAGAAAAATCAACTATCATATCTCAAAGCTTAATAATGCCCTCCTATGAAAACATTTCAATAATCTGTAACTACTCACACATTATAATAACAGGTTTTGTTAATATATTTGAGTCAATAGAAGAGAAACCAAGGTTGGATTTGCTTGATTAAAGAAGCCATCCAAATACTTCACTGTTACCTCAGTGAAGATGGCTATGCTGAAGATACTTTTGTAATCATGTTGTGAATGTCACTGGAAGCTACTCCAATAATCTTGTGTTAGAACATAATGTTTAAGCTTAGTTTACTATATATGTAAAAACATATGTCTTTGCACAGTTTTTTTTGCTTGCCATGCACTTTTAAATATGAGAGAGGAGGACATTCCAGATATACAGAGATAGAGGTGTGTGTGTGTGGGGGGGGAGAGATCCCTTTGAAGTCATAGCAAAAGAATGCTATTTGGACATAAATGCTTTACCCACATTCAGTGTCTTCCTCCCTCCCCCTTCTTTCTTTCTTTCTTTCTTTCTTTCTTTCTTTCTTTCTTTCTTTCTTTCTTTCTTTCTTTCTTTCTTTCTTTCTTTCTTTCTTTCTTTCTTTCTTTCTTTCTTTCCTCCCTCCCTCCCTCCCTCCCTACCTACCTACCTACCTACCTACCTTCTCTTCTTCTAATCTGCAGATTGAATTATTTTATAACACGTGAAGGAAAAAATAAAGTACAATAATCACTTTCCTCAAGATGGCCACCACCCTAATATTCAATTCTGGTTTAAAGCATGTGGGATAGTCTTGTTTTGGCAACCTTGAGATAAATGCTCAAATTGTGGAAGTGGGGCAGGTAGGTAAGGGAGGGTACTATATGAAAGGGCAAGGAATTTTATTCTAGGCCACAATAGTTATATTATCAGATATATTATCTATTACCAATGATAGGCTCAAATAAAATAAGATGCTTTGCTATGGTATTACTTTTACTCTATTTTTTTAAAAAAACTGTTCTGTTGTTATTAACTGATTTTCTTCCTTCCTTCCTTCCTTCCTTCCTTCCTCCCTCCCTCCCTCCCTCCCTTCCTTTATTGAAATTGTAGGTCCTGCCAGAAAAATGCTGCATTTTGAAATTTCTAAAGAAGGCAGTGAATTGTCAGTGGTGGCTCAAGCTGATGTGTGGCTTTTCCTTAAAGTATCTAAAGGTAACCGTACCAGAACGAAAGTGACCATTCGATTACATCAGCAACAGAAACTGCCTAAACGAAGCTCTCAACTTGTGGAAGAGGAAAGTAGACGTAAGGGAGGAAAAAGTGAAATTCTCATTTCTGAAAAGGCAGTTGACACTCGTAAAAGTACCTGGCACATTTTCCCAGTTTCCAAAAGTGTTCAGGGTCTATTGGATCAGGGAAAGAATTCCCTGAATGTGCGGGTTACTTGTGACCAGTGTCAGGAAATAGGAGCCAGCCTGATGTTGCTTGGAAAGAGGGAAAAACAGGAAGAAGCTGTGGAAGGTAATGAAATCACAGGAGAAGAGGAGGAACAGCAATCACATAGGCCCTTCCTAATGATGCTGGCCAGGAATTCAGAAGATCGGCACCACAGGCGGCGAAGGCGAGGTCTTGAGTGTGATGGAAAAGTCAATATTTGCTGCAAGAAGCACTTCTTTGTTAGCTTCAAAGACATTGGTTGGAATGACTGGATTATTGCCCCACAAGGCTACCATGCCAATTACTGTGAAGGTGATTGTCCTAGTCATATTGCAGGCACATCTAGTTCTACTCTATCTTTCCACTCCACTGTTATCAACCATTACCGCATGAGAGGCCACAGTCCTTTCTCCAGCCTCAAGTCATGCTGTGTTCCTACCAAACTACGACCAATGTCTATGCTCTATTATGATGATGGGCAAAATATAATTAAAAAGGACATCCAGAATATGATTGTAGAAGAATGTGGATGCTCATAGGTTGTTTGAAGTTTGCATATCAACAATTTGGGACAGTCTTTTTAATAATATCAAGAGGATAATTTAACAGGACAGACCAAATATTCAACAAAACAGTTACATTTTCAACATAATAGCATCTAGTATTCAAATTAGAGACAAACAGAAGAAAGAAGAATGACATTGTTTCTAGGGCATCAAGGCAATGAAATCTTTATATGCTCTATATTTTATTGCATAGTATTCCACACTTAGCAACAAAAGGAGATATCTTTTCCTACCCAATGTTACCTATGCATTCAAGCCTTGATAACAGCATAGCTAAAATACAGCAATTTGGCTATTAAATCCAAAATGTTATTAAAATTTTATAAAAGCCATGTGTATGAACACTATATTCACTGGCACTGTTATTCTCAAGAATTTACCGAGGACACAATGAGTGTGCACATATGTGACTGTGCAGGTTTCTTATGGAAAACACATACAAAAAGAACACGTGTGTACATACACACACACACACACACACACACACACACACACGCTCTGTGTGTGTGTGTGTGTGTGTAGACACACACACACACACACACATATATGTGTGTAGACGCACACACATATATATGTAAAAGGGACAATTAATGCAGGTGTACTCACCTTTATTTTCTGCACTATTTTTGCAAAAACTTTTTAAAAAATAGAAAAGAAAGAAAGAAAAAGAAAGAAAGAAAAGAGAAAAAAAAGAAAGGAAACACAATATTACATTTCGTAAAGGTGCTTATGACATTAGAACTATGCAACCAAGTTGATCCGAAACTTTACGAGAAAGAGAGAGAGAGAGAGAGAGAGAGAGAGCCCTGACTTTTAAAAAAATGGAAGTACCATTTAATTTTTTCTTAAATGAAAGATACTTGAAAGGAACATGTTTGTCCAGTTACTGGGCCAACATTTCTATATTTTGTAAAAATGAGAAAAAAGTTTTTGGGTTTTTTTTAAAAAAAGATTGTTTACTATTTGCACTACAAACTATGTTCAACCTGTTTTCTTTATTTAACAAGTAACTTGGGGAGGGATTTGGCTGGGTAGGGAGGAAGTTGAAAGCTGCACTTACTGTGAGCTATAAGAACTGCTACAGCACACAAAATGGTTATTTTTATTGTAATATTTTATATCTTAAAAATGTACACCAAAGATATTTGTGTGGGCCTCTAAACAATCTGTTTTAAACTAATGTTATCTATAAGTTAGGATCTGATTTATGGGTCATTAATGAAACTGATTATATTCAAACTATGGTAGATGGTTTCTCGATGAATCTGACCATCAGATTTGAAGGATAGATTTGGCTATTCATTTATAAAGCCCTTAAATTATCCAGAGAACTTTGAATTAAAAACTGAATTTTAGAATACTACAATTGTGAATCCTTCATATGTACAGCAGCTGTACATTATTGGAAAACAACATAATAGAAAGGTGTAATCTATATTTGTATATGTATGTGTATATACAGTTTAAGCATTTCAGGCTAGGCTTTTAATGCTCTTAAAAATAATGTTTGTGTGCCAAGCACAGTGTATTATTTTCCCCCCTATTTAAAAATATACCACTTTATATAAAAACTCCAATATAAACATAGACTAATGTGATCTTGCATTTTTCTTCAGTAAATTGAAACTTCAAGACAGCAGGGTGCACTAACTCTTGAATAGTTTAAATGTAGCAATTAATGGACAGTGGGGTGAACACTGGTGATTACATATGTTCATTTGAAAATATGAAAAAAAAGTGAAGAGAGGCAAATGAATAAGAATACTTGTGTATTGCCTGGTCATCTTGCATAGTTTCTGAATTATATTGGAGAAAATATCTCAGTGGATAATGCCAAACAAGTAATTTGCTCATTGTCTTGTCAATGTATTATTCTCCACATAGGAACTATTTCATGCTCTGCCAATATACAAGATTTATGTGTCAGTAATTTTAAAATGCCTCTGATCAATCTGCCACCATTAGCAGGCATTGTAGAGACACCAATTTTGGTCAATGCAAAGTATTTGTCCAGATATCTAGCAATTGTAAATCCCAGAATTCCAGGCAGCACAATTAAAACCCTATAAGTAGGAGAAGTTTGAGTAGAGAATGGGTGAAAATGAATGAAGTGGAGTTGCACATTTTTTTTATATGAATACAGAGAGTAACTAATACTGATGCATATTCATCAGGAAACTTACATTAAACCTGGTATGTGAGAAAGTAAAAGAATTCTGTTAAGAGTAATGTTTTCTATTACTAGTTTGGAATGGAATCTGCTTAGAAATTTGAATTCATCTATCTGGTACTACTTAAATGCATTCCTTTTATAGCACAGATACAATCCATTTGTGCTGACAAGGCCTAGTACCAAAGTACTTTGAAGGCAAGAAGGATAAGTCAGCAGTGTTGCCTTTAATTTTTTTTGTTAGCCAAACCTCAGCAGCTGTAATCCAATGTATGGAACTTTATATCTGCAGACTACATGCCACTGTTTAAACCTAAAAGCAATTAGAAAAAGATGATATTACAAATCTTCATTCCTTTGGTGAAAAATCAAATAGTAATAATAGTTTGTGACATTGATTGAGAATTGATTGTTGTAGTCAAGAAGGGATGTGGTTGAGAATCTCACATCATGAAGTCAAGATATGGGCTAGTTTGACTTCATGAAATCTCTTAAAAAGTGGAACATGGAACAGAGAAATAAATCCTTTCTCTCATGCATTTTAGTAAAGCATCAAAATGATCATCCTTGCTGATAAGGAAAAGTCCATAGATGAAATATTAAAATGAAAATTTATGTTGCATTGATGGTTGCTTCAAGCAGTATGACAAGATTATGAGTTTGTCTGAGCACCAGTATTTATATATCTATATCAACAGGATAGAAAATAAAGGGAGAAAATGTTTTACCTCACTCAGTAAATATCAAAGTATTTGCTTGGAGATAAATCAACTTTAATTTACAATATATAGCATCCATAACATAACTAGTCTGGTATTCATTTATGGATGTTTTTAAACTTCCATGTATCCATTTTACAGAAAGAAAATGCATTTCATATTTAAAATATGCACAGGTGTTTTTCCAAATAATATAAAAAAGAAAATGTAAGTAAATTATTTCTTTATAATACTTTGCAGAGAAAAGAACATTCAGTAGTGATTTTGTGAGACAACAAAATCTTAAAGGGGAAGTGTTTGAAGTGAAGTTTGTAATTTGAAACACTCCATTGACTGTAGAAATTTTTTTCTCGCCTATTAGTTACATGTGGAGTGTCAATGGTTATCAGAAATTCCAGCTGTATAAAAGTGAAATTAAGCAGAGGTTATCTGTACTTTAAAGCTTTGAAGCAGCTACATTTAATCAAATATCTCCTTTTTCTGATACAACTCCAAATTTTCTCACAGACCAAACCAGCCTTTCAAAATAAATTCTAGGATGTTTAAGTCATGTAAGCGCTAGAAGGACATTAGCTCTCTAGGAATGAGCCACAATCTTATAAATGCATACTCTAATTAAGTTCTAATTAAATTCAGTGCAACTTACCTTAAGATAAAAAGATTAAAAGTTAACAGAATAATAGAAGGATTCTTACATGAAGAAAAATTGGAAAGGGAAGATGAGCAGGTTACTAAATATAAAAGTATAATTGGTTTGTACTCATCTTACCCTGACTTTCAGAAAAACCTGTAGCACAGGATGATTGTGAAATAAATAAAATTAGAAATGAAATTGTTTTTAAAGGAGTAATTATAGTAACATTCATAGGACCACATCCAGTAGTAATAAACAGATCCTTTATTAATTAATCATATTCTTATCATTATTGGCACAGACAACAGCACTGACCATTTCATGCTAGCAATAAGTGTATATTAATCTTTTTGACAAAATATTTTCAAAAATCCAGTTCTATTTTTATTGACTGCAACTGCTTCATCCATCCTTCCTAAAATCCTAGCTTGGTTTGATATTCAGAGATATCTGTGATCTTTCAATCAATTCTAATCTATTTACCTACATTTTTCAAGTGGGTGGAGAAAAACAAGTTAACAAAAGTGACTTAAAAACACACTGGAAAGAGTGGGAGGTATATTAATTAATAAACAAGTATGTCTTATCCCATTCCAATTTCATTCTTATATATTTTGAAGTCGCTTATTGTTTAACTTCTACAGTCATAGCTTTTTAACTTATAGTTATTTAAAGCATAAAAGCTAGATTAATTGAATTGCTTCCTCGGAATAGAGATTGAAATTGCTATCCTATTTGACTAGCTTTTCAAGATCTTGGCAAAAATATTTTTAAGGAAAAAAATATGGATTAACATCTTTTTAAAAAGACACTCCTTTTCTTTTGATAGCTTTATAAGGAAAAAGAAAAAAACAACATCAGATATTAACAATATCTTAGGAGTTATAAAGGCACAGAATATTGGCCTGTGACTTTTGTAAGGTGTGAAATCTACCACATATTCCTTTTTCCATCTTGCCTGGGCATTCTCTTGCTCTCATTTTAAAAAGGGAGAGTGCCTGAGTCTTGACTATGCTAAAGCAGCTCATTCATTATAGTATTAAACTCACTATTAATTAAATTGAAACTAAAATACTATTATTAGTATTTAAATTACATTTAGGTATCAATCACAGAGCTCATTCAAATATGCCATTTTGAAATCAATAGAAACTTATTAGTTACCTATTTTTTGCTGGTAATACTCTTAAAAATCTATAAACCAGGGATTCTTAGCCCTGGTGGCTAAAAATTTATAGTGGTACGTGTTCTATTTAAAATACATTTCAATTTTACTTTTAAATCCGTAGTCTACAAGTCATAAAGTCAGTTTGTGATATTCTAAACTAACACTGAAATTCTATAATTTACTGATTAATGTAAAACAGTCAAATTAAAACTCTTATGAATGACATATTTCCTTGAGCAAATGTAATCTACATTTCTATATATCTCACTATTTATTTTTTTAATGCAATGGTTTTTATTGTTAATTTGCAACTGTTTAATTTTGTATTTAAACTTGTTGAAAGTAGTTTTTTTAATGATAAATACACATACATATCTCAACCCAACAAGAATTATCAGTGTGTGGAATCTAGAATCTGTGTGAAAGTTATCTCTTTGGAATTGTTTCTGCATGTAGAGAGTGCTGATAAGAAACAATGCAGCTAACCTCAAACACTTATCATAACAGTTTGGTAGCCTTCTCAGCTCTCATAACCTGAATAAGACTGATTCTTAAATATTTTCCTCTTAATCTTTTCTCCAAGCTATAGACTTAGAACACTTAATGTTTTCTCTTTTGACACTAGAAAGAAAGTTTCTTTCATGTCAGATAACAGGATTCTACAGAGTTCTGAACTAAGGATATTATGTTTTGAGTGTGTGTCCATGTGCATGCCTGTGTGTATGTAAGTGTAAAATGCACACACACACACACACAAACAGACACACAAATCAAACTGAACATGTGTACACATGAGGTTATGACACTTTGTTGGAGTTGTTAATGTTTTATTGTTATTATTGGATTACCTTTTTGGCATACTACATGCAGTGCTTTAACCAATGTCAATTTGGCTAATGTAATTAAAATTGTTAATTTATATGAGTACATTTCAACCATGTCATTGTTTTCTTAATATTTATTATGTAGATGAACTGGTATTTTTGCAGTATGTTTTAAGAAGTAACAGTTTGATATGATCTTATTTGTGTTAGGATTTATTTATTTCATAGCATTCTGTCCAATATTTTATACCTGGAGGCATGTGATTTATACTTTGTACAATTAGTGAGAAATTTTCATCAACTCCCAATAGTTTCATAAAATAATAAAGAATATCTTTTGAAAACAAATACATATTTGTATTTGATTTTCTTTTTCTTGGTTTGGCACTTATTGTCAGACCAATAAATCTCCATGTCATTTTATGAAAAAAGAAGAAAAAATCTTGATCCAAATCAGATATTCTTCAAGCAAAATTAGATCAAGGCTGAGTTTGCTTCACTGAAAATGTTTGTGGTACAATGAAAAAGGTTAAAAATGTTTTTAAATGAAATACATAACCTTATAATGTAAATGATTAAACTGTGGTAATGCTGGCATATTTAAGATGTTTGGGACAACAAAATTTATCTTTTTGTTTTAATTTCTTTTTCTTTTTTATATTGTTAGCAAATCAACAAGTAGAATAAATAAAGGGAAGTTCATTTGGCATGAATTGTCCAACTAATATACAGTATAAACTAACACAAAAAGTGAGCAAATATTTGAATATTTAAAAGGAGGGGAAATATTTGAAATATATCACTGAATTCCTTTTCATTTATCCACCAATTTAGATGTTCATTTGAAAAATATGCAGTCATTTCCATCTCACTGTATTTTGGGGGTTTGCAGAATCTTCAGTTTATTTTCCTCCAAGTTTGGAACATCTGCAATGGCAAAATTCTATAGATGTAACTATTTCATATACAGATATATCTGGGTTCTGCTTGTCTTCCATAATAGTCTAATTTATTCTGTAAATATCACTGAATGCATATGGATTCAGTTCCAGATTCTTGAGAACTACTGTAATCCCTTGTGGATTTTTTCAGGTGGATCCATTTTTTTGTTTCACCTTGTCCCACATTCATAGTTTAAACATTTCAGCTTTAGCTCATCCTATTTATTAAGAAATCTATGAATTCATATTTAAATAGAGTTATTGTAACTCCTATACATATATTATTTGTAATGTCCATTGGATTTATATGAAACTTCTAGCCGGAACCATAAAGAGAGTGGTATCTCAAATATTGCTAAAATCCTTTTTTCCTGAAATCGTTTAAGCCTGGATTGTCATGAAATATAGATAACAAAACAAAGTTGTGGGTTTTTCCATTCATAATTGTAAATATAGTTTCTAATTCACATAATTTTAATATATTGTTGAGCCAAATAAGGGACAAACGTGAGCATTTTTCTTATGTGATTATTACGAAAGGGGCAGAAAAAGTTCAACTGCACTTGTTAAACTGTCCCTTCTATAATGTCATCTTGCCAGTTTAAGTAAGTATATATGAGGTGGCAGGGTAGAGTATGGAAATCCTGAAATGAAAAGCCCCTCTATATATGCTAGGTTCCCAGTGTGATTGAATACCTTCTAAACACAATTATAAATAGTGCCAGTACTGTACACATTTTCAATAGCCCCAATTAATCTCTACCCCATGGTATGACTGAAAACAGATTTACAACTTTTCACTGAACTTCCTATCTCTGTTTTTTATATTCCAATGCTGTAAAGATTCCTAATAAACTCAAGATCTACATAAACTAGTCTATTTCTAACCCTGCACTATTTCACACCTATTCATTCATATACCTCTTATGCCAATTTCTTTACTCTTTGTATTTTAATCAAAGAAAATATATATCTGAAAATGTGTTTGTATATGGGTTTTAAACTAAAGTGCAAATATTACATACATTTAGCTACCTTTCGGAAGCCAAAAGTTAAATGCAAAATGCAAATAATACTTGTATTCTGGTTCTCCTAATTAGTTGGTATGTTGAAAAACAATGATGGGAAAATTCTTGAGGTCCCTAGTATTGAATACAAATCTTATTCTTCCCTTCAAAGGCTTCTTTTGAACCTTCTGCTTGCTTGTCCTCTCAAATTGGCTTGCAATATCAATAAAAGCAAAAGCTCACAACTATAACAAATTAATATATAGTGCAATATAATACATGAAACAGAGCAGATAAAGCCACAGCTTATTATGGGTTTAGCATGCTTTAAAAAGCTTGGGAAAATTGCAAGGGCTTTGCCTTCTGCCTAAACCATTATCATTTGAGTAAAAGTATAACCAGTCTTGTCTTGAGCCAAAATTAGTTACTTGATTTCTAGGAAGAGATCTCAGAAATGCCTGGCAATCTGAAACAATAGCCTATAATTTCCTGCCAATTTTCTCATGTTATATTCCCACTCCTACCCTATCCTATACTTAATTAGTTAACCTGAATCTGAGATGTTGGATATATGACAATAATGCATCCATGAGATTTCAAAGTGTGTCAGATTTTGTTTCTCAGACACTTGTTTCTATGAAGTTGATCCTGCAATTTTTCTGCCCATTGATGATTGAACAGTTTATCCAGAAGCCCTCGGCTCAATACATTCCCTAACTACAGACATGTGATGATGAATGGAAACAATTTATTTAGCCTTAGTTTAGTATAGTTTATTGTCATTGCACCTCATATAATGAAATTAAATACCATTATGTCTGAAAATGTACATTATGTACATTATCACTGAAAATAAACACAAACATACATCCTTCACATTCTATACATTGAATTGAAAACTCCTGATATTGCATTAATATTGCACTATACAGTAGAATTCAAGAGAGTTTCTGCCCTGGGATAGAAGCTTTTTTTCAGCCTCTTTGTCCTTGTTTTTATTATCCTGTACCATCTGCTAGATGGTAATAGTTCAAAAAAAGGGGGGGGATGCCCAGGATGAGATGAATCTTTGAGAGTGTTTTGAACTTTCTTAATGTAGCGGGAGCTAAAAAGCTCTTCCAATGAGGGGAGAGGGCAACCAATGATCTTCTGGGCAATGACGTTAACCCTCTGGAGTGCTGTCCTATCTGCCACTGTGCAATTAGCAAACCATATAGTGGTGCAGTAAGTTAAGATACTCTCTACGGTACAGTGGTAGAAGGTCACCAGCAGTTTTTCATTCAGTTGTTGTTTTCTGAGAAGTCTCAGGTAGTATAATCTCTGCTGGGCCTTTTTGACAAGTGCTGCAGTGTGAGCACCCCAGGTCAGGTCCTCTTTTATGGTAATACCCAGAAACTTAAAACTGGCCACTTGCTCCAGTCGGTCTCCATTGATAAGCAAGGGCTGGATGTCTGATCTGTTCCTTCTATAGTCCACTATAAGCTCCTTGGTCTTATTATTGTTGAGGACCAAGTTATTGTCTCAATACCACGAAAGCAACCGATCCACCTCATCTCGGTAGACAGACTCATCCCCCAGAGATGAGTCCCACCACTGTTGTATCAGCTGCAAAGTTAGTAATAGCATTACAAGCATGAGTGGGAATGCAGTCATGCACATAAAGAGTATAGAATAAGGGACTCTACACACAACCCTGTGGTGTACCAGTGTTTAGAATAAGGGCTGAAGAGGTATGATTGTCTAATCTGATCCTCTGTGAGCATCCAGACAGGAAATCCATAATCCAAAGGCAGATTGAATAAGAAAGTCCAAGATCCAGAAGTTTAGACACTAGTCTATGTGGAAGAATTGTGTTAAATGCAGAACTAAAATCTACAAAAAGCATCCTCACATAGCCCCCCTCCCCCACTGTTCTAGGTGAGTCAGAGCTGTGTGAAGAGTGATGGCTATATTGTCCTCTGTAGATCTATTCTTTCTGTATGCAAACTGGTGTTTATCAAATGTATGCAGAAGACCAGAAATTAGGTGCCGGCAGACCAATTTCTCAAAGCACTTCAAGATGATAGGAGTGAGTGTCACTGGTCTGTAATCATTGAGGTAATTGATAGGGAACTTCTTTGGCAGCGGAACAATCATGGAAGCCTTCAAACAAGATGGAATAGTGGACTGGGATAAAGACTGATTGAAGATCCTGGTAAAGATTCAAGCCAACTGATCAGCATAGTCTTTAAGCACTTGGCCAGGCATACCATTAGGACTGTCGGCTTTTCTAGGGTCCACTGCCCTCAGAATACTCCTCACCTCCTGTTCCTCCACAATAAGATGGGGGCTACAATTGGCTGGTGGCTGTATTTTAGCTGACTCTGATGTCTCCACTTCAAAGCAAGCAAAGAAATGTTTCAGTTCCTCTGCCAATGAAGCAGCAGGGATGACATTGGTCAGTTGATGGTTGGTAATTTTTTGAATCCCTTGCCACACATGTTATTTCTATAAAAATTATCCTCAATCTTCCCCTTATAATCAGTCTTGAAATTCTGAATAACTTTCTTCAGATTAGCTCTGGCAACAATATATCTTGCCCCATCACTAAAGGCCTTGTTCCTGTCACGCAAGAGGCGCTGCACTTCCTTGGTCATCCAGGGTTTCTGATTGTGATAGATCCTAATATGTTTATATACAGTGATAGTATATGTGCAGTGTTTGATATAGGACAGAACAGTTGGAGTGTGCTCCTCTAGGATGGGTGGTAAAGGATGTCCCAATCTGTGTTCTCAAAACAATCCTGAAATTGTTGGGAAGCATCTTCTGGCCAATATTTCACTGTCTTTATTATAGGCAGAGCTCTTCTCCTAAGAGGGATGTATGCTGGTGCTAAAAGCAGTGACATATGGTCTGATTGTCCCAGATGTACTAATTGTATAACCTTAAACCCATGTTTAATATTGGTATATACTTTGTCCTATATGTTTTCTCCTCTAATAGCACACTTAATATGCTGATAGAATTTAGGGAGCACTGCTTTTAAATCAGCTTGATTAAAGTCCCCCGCTATGATATGCAGAGCATCAGGATACTTATTCTGCTGACTACTAACAATGTTATATAAGAATCCCAAAGCTATGGTGGTATTGGCATCAGGTGGGATATAGACTGTAGTAATCAAAACTTTGCTGAATTCCCATGGGAGATATATGGGTCTACATTTAAGTGTCATATATTCCAGATCCATGGAGCAGTGGCTGTCTATAGTCTTTGTATTGATACCCCAGCTTATTCTGGAATCACAGAGCCATTTGTCAAAGAAATGGGGTTGGAGGCTAAAACATATATGAGCCATTGCAGGAATTGGATATGTCTAGGCTAAAGAAGAGAAGGATTATGGATGACATGATAACAATCTTCCAATATTTGTGGCCTATCACAGAGAAGAGGGGGTCAGCTTATTTTCCAAAGCTACTCAAGGCAGGACAAGAAATAATGGATTTAAATATCTCAAGAAGAGATCCAATGGTAAATTAATGACTTTCTGACAGTGAGAACAATTAATCACTGGAATGGCTTACCTCTGGAAATTGTGGGTGCTCTATCACTGTAGAAGTTTTTAAGAAGAAATTAGACAGCCATTTGTCCAGAATGGTATAGGGCAGGGCTGTCAAAGTCCTGGCACACAGGCTGGATGCATCATGCACTGGCCAGGCCCATGCCTGGTTTAGCGAAGGGGGGAAAAGTACCATTATGTCACATGACACCACCATGACAATGTGAGTTTGATACCCCTGGTATAAGGTCTCTTGCTTCAGCAGAAGCTTAAACTAAAAGTCCTCCTGTTATTCTGTATTCTACATAATATTTTTGTAATATTCTTTTAGATGCTGGCTGTATTATGGCTTCTAGGTATCTGGGATTTGGAAATGGTGTGTTACTTTTACAATCATCATTAGTATTCTTTTATGTTGTTCTGCATATGTAGAAGTTCATTTCACATATTATTTTTATTTTTTGTTGTCATACTAATAATAGGAGCCAGTTCCACATTTCAAATTTGAAAGCATTCTGCCTACTAAGGTCCCATCTTGCCCAGATTAAAATGATATAACTTTTTAAAACAACAGCAGCAATGACAACCAATAAGTGTGATATGTATATTCCAGATATCTTCACTATTGTAACACCAACCACAAAGCACATGAACATATGTAAACACTTAGCTTTTTCTCAGAAGTAAAGATAGATATAAGAAATGTGACGACTCATAATATTTTACTATTGCTACACTGATTTCATTTTTGACAGAATCACCATTTTGTATAATTTTAGTCAAACTGCTATAAATAAATAATTTGATTATATGCCATGAATTTAACAAAATCAGACATAAGTTCCCTTGCCTTGTTATTTTTGGCATATTCAGAGAAGAAAACTGCAGACTAGAGGAACAAGCTAAAATGATGTGCAAGTCATTCTGATAAAAATACAAGTGCTAGATTCAAATATGTTTGCCAAGAGAACTACTCTAGGGATATTTCATCTGATAATGCTTCGGCTTGTTGCCTGTTTAGTTCAAGTCTAGTTTCATGGTTATAAATCTAAAGATTAATCATTACCTAATGACAGTATTATTAACTTAATGGAGGAATATTTTATCTGCTTAAAATCCTTACCTTCAACAGGACATTTCATATAACAGATTTGCACATTTTACATAATCTCTGTTAATTTTTTACTTCAATTTTAGTGAATTTTTCAAATATATTTGGAGGTGGAAAAATAGTTTTGCTTTCAAGGAGGAAATGTTTCCCAAAATATAATTTATTAATAGTCATTTATTACTGAATATTTGTAATTGGCTCTCCCAGTTATATTTCTCTTACAAACAATGTAGGATTATATTTAAAGCTATTAGCATTTCCCAGCGATGCATTTTCCATATTATTTAAAATCAGAACAAAACCCTGAATTGAGAAGATATTCTGATCAGAATCAGGTGGATTTTTTTTGCTATATACAATATACTATTATTCTCAGAATGAAAAACATACAAATTTATTACATGCAAACCATTCTGTATTTATATTTTTTAAAAAAGTATTGATTGATTAATTGAATGAATTCCCTAACAAATTATAGCCTTGATCACTAGATAATCAAGTTATGAGAAAAACATGTAAGATTGTTACTATGAGACTGCAAGACTGTACATTATATGAGGTAACCAGGTTATCTCGGAAAAAATGGGACTTCTTATCTTAAATAGTTTAGCAACTATTTTAGCAGGGTTAGATCAAATTAAGCATCTTGAAATATATATGTGTGTGTGTGTGTGTGTGTGTGTGTGTGTGTGTGTGTGTGTGATTAATTTGGATCCAATTCAAAATTTTAATTAGCCATGTCCTCAATCGGTATCCAAGAGAGTTTCAATGGCATCCGAATATTACCGAATGTGCTGTACATACCACAATATAGCCAAACTCATCAGCAGAGTATTTTTCAAATAAATACAACTTATATTATAGTAATTTATTCTAAACTTATACAGTATGAATCTCTGTGCCAATACTATATGACAAGGCTAACTATAAAAATATATATGTAACATTTTCCAGCATTTTGATTTCTCTATATTCCAGTTATGGCTAAGGTCTTTAATTTATATTAGTTATTTGTGGGACACCATCAGTTTTATTTTGGCAATTGTTTATACAATGCCAAGAAGAATGCATTGTTCTTGTAAATCATAGGTGGTCACCTAAGTGTGAGAAGAAGCAAGAAACACGAAATAAAATTGAAATTCATAGATTACAATTTTATACTAATGTCTTCACTGTAAAATATATAAGACTTATTGCCTCTTAAAACTTGGTGATATTATACAAGAAAGGTAGAAAATATCTGATGTGATCAAGGATTTAATAACTATTTCTTAAATTAATGCTCAAGCAAAAATATGCTGTTAACAGAAGACAGTGAATAGATGGTACTGTTGTTGTTTTGTAAAGTAAGCTTGGCAATAACATAGCAGACTTCATTTTGTTTTTGAATAAAGATAAAAGGAGAAAATTAAATGGAAACTGACCACAGATCTTCATAATCCTAGAGTTGTGTTCCCTTTTGCATGGTATTTTGGTTTATGAAACTTGGAGCATTCTAAAAAGTATGCAGATTTGGGTGGTGTGGGTGGTGTGCAGCTCTCTGCTTTGTCTTCTTTGATCTCTGCCTGGTATATAGCCATTCCAAACAAAGAGAAAGCAAGGAAAGAAACAACAAGAAAGATTGCCTCCTTCAATCTTTACAGATAACTCACAAACTGAAGAAATATATAACAAAATAAATTCTATATATCAACATTTATATGCATCTTCAAGTTAGCTTAGTCTAGTCTTCCTGGATTGTGCAGTACATATCAAGGACAACAGAAATCTTAGCACTGAAGTTTACAGAAAACCCACTCACACCAATCAAGATTTGCATTTTGATTCCCACCACCCACTTGAGTACAAAATGGGAGTCATTAGAACCTGACATCACTGAGCTGAAGGCCTGCCTATCAGCAACGATGAGAAAGAAAAAGAAGAAACACACTTCAAGGAAGCCCTCAGAAAATGTGGCTATCCCAAGTGGGCCATCAAATCTAAAAAAAAGACTCTATAGGAGCTCCTCTGTAACAGACCATGACAAGAACAATAAACAAAGCGACATTGTCATTCCGTACGTTACAGGCATATTGGAAAAGCTCAAGAGGATCTTCAGCCAACATAACATACATGCACACTTCAAACCCAAGAATACACTAAGGCAGAAGCTTGTCCACCAAGGATAAAACACACAGACAGAAACTGAACAATGTGATATATACAGTACAAAGCAGTGAGCCATGTACAGATCTGTACACTAGGGAAACAAAACAACCACTGCATAAATGCATGGTACAACATAGGAGAACAAACCCATCAGGACTAGATTCAGCAGTCCATCTGCATTTAAAAGGCACAGGCCACTCTTTTGAATATAGCAAAGTCCACATTTTGGACAGAGGACCACTGGTTTGAAAGAGGGGTTAAAGAGGCTATCCCGCAACTCAGCTTTAACCTTCAACCACAACCTTACCTCAACCAATCCACCATCACCCAAGACTAGGCACGCACGCCCCTAACTACCTCAATTCCAACTACTGCTGGCCTTAAATGCAAGCTACTCAATGCAAGAAGCCTTGTAAATAAAACACCTGAACTTTTCCTCCTACTAAATATGGCTAAATTCGACATTATATTTGTCTGTGAAACATGGCTCAACGCATCTCTCCCTGACTCCATTACCACAGTAAGAGACTATCATGTTTACTGATCAGATTGTGAAATTCGTAGAGGAGGTGGTGTTGCTATCTTCTATAAAAAGTCCTTACATCTAAAAAATATCCAAGTTACCCAGGAGCTTGCTCTTCCTGAGACCATTATCTGTGAACTATCCTTAAATATCACAATTCGATTCTTACTATGTTACAGAGCACCTGATTATGACATCGAACATGTAAACAAGCTAAATACACTACTAACATGGGCAGCATCCTGCCCATACCCTTTTATCTTTCTTGGTGATTTCAATCTGCCTCATATTGACTGGACCCTAAATGAATGTACAACTGAAACCATACATGCAACCTTTTACAATGCTGTTACAAATCTGGGACTGGAACAACTAGTAACCAACAACACTAGACTAAACAACTGCCTCGATCTCATCTTCTGCAATAGTTTGAATTTAATTTACGGAATACAAACTAAAGAACCCTTTTCCAGCAGTGATCACAATATGATTGACTTTTGTCTCAACATACGTCCACAGAAAAACCACCACAATGATGTAATCCCCAATTATAATTTCAAAAAAGGCAACTATGATCTAATAGACAACGATCTCTCATCCCTTGATTGGCAATCTCTATTCACTGGATGCAATACTGTTGAAGACCATTACAACATATTTTTACTTGAAGTCAAAAGAGTCATCAAACTATATGTACCAACAACAACTCCCAAAACAAAACAAAAAAAACAGATTGCCCATAACAATAAGGAAACTTCAATCCAAAAAGAGATCACTCTGGCGGAAAAACAAATCTGGTCACGTTGCCAATTTCAAAAGCCGATACAAAAATTTATGCCACCAGATAAAGACCGAATGCACCAATTATCAATTATTATTACAATTTTGTAAACAACAAACTAAAAGATTCAAGGTCCATCCCACCCCTGATAGGACCTAATGGTAAAGACTGCAACAACGACACCATTAAAGCCAATATCTTTAACACATTTTTTGGCTCAGTATTTGTAAACAGCAATGGATCATGCCCAGTATTTCCTAGCCGAACCACAGATAACTACAATGATCTAATACATATCGATTTTACAGAAGACAATGTTGAAAAAGCACTTCGCAATCTAAAACCATCTCTATCTATTGGACCGGATGGAATATGTGCCTATTTCTTAAAAAAGCTATCCACTGCCATAGCCAAACCTCTAAGCATAATCTTTGAAAAATCTTTCAGGACCAGTTCCTTGCCTAACCTATGGTCACAAGCCACAGTCATCCCCATCTTCAAAAAGGGAGACCCTTGCCTAGTTGAAAACTACAGACCAATCTCCTTATGCTGCGTCACCTGTAAAGTCATGGAATCAATTATTAACCAATCCATTATCCTCCACTTAGAGACAAACAACCTACTCTCCAATAAACAATTTGGTTTCAGAAAAAAACTATCCTGTAATCTGCAATTCTTACATTGCAAAAACATATGGACTACACAACTTGATCAGGGCAAAACAATAGATGCAATCTACATAGACTTCTGTAAAGCCTTTGATTCAGTGGTACATGACAAACTACTACTAAAAATAAAATCCTATGGTATCTCTGGACAACTGCATAACTGGATAGAAGCATTCCTGTCAAACAGACAACAAATGGTCAAAATTGGGAGTGTCCTATCAAATTCTGTACCTGTCAATAGTGGTGTCCCCCAAGGCAGAGTTCTAGGACCAACTCTCTTCATACTCTACATAAATGACCTCTGTGATCATATTAAGAGCAACTGCGTTCTTTTCGCTGATGATGTAAAGCTGTTCAATACCACAGACAATACTGCTACCCTTCAAATAGATCTTGACTGTGTATCAGAATGGTCAAACAAATGGCAACTTCAAATCTCAACAAATAAATGCTCTGTCTTACATTTTGGCAAAAAAAATCCGAAAATAACATACAAGCTGAATAGTCAAGATCTTGTTGATGATCCAAGCTCTGTAAAGGACCTTGGAATACTCACCTCTAATGATCTAAGTGCTAGAGCCCACTGCAACTACATAGCCAAAAAGGCATTAAGAGTTGTTAAACTAATCTTACGTAGCTTTTTCTCTGGTAATATCACACTACTAACTAGAGCATACAAAACATTTGCTAGACCAATACTCGAATACAGCTCATCAGTCTGGAACCCACATTATGTATCTGATATTAGCACAATTGAGAAAGTCCAGAAATATTTCACAAGAAGAGTTCTCCACTCCTCTACTGTTGTAGAATACCTTATGCCACCAGACTTGAAATTCTAGAACTAGAAAACCTTGAATTCGCCGTCTTCGGTCTGATTTAAGCATGGTATATAAAATCATACATTGCAATGTCCTACCTGTCAATGAATACTTCAGCTTCAACCATAACAACACAAGAGCACACAACAGATACAAACTCAAGGTTAACCGCACCAAGCTTGATTGCAGGAAATACGACTTCAGCAACAGAGTGATCAATGTCTGGAATACTCTACCCGACTCTGTAGTTTCTTCCCCAAACCCCAAAAACTTTAACCTTAGACTGTCTACTATTGACCTCACCCCTTTCCTAAGAGGTCTCTAGGGGGCATGCATAAGCGCACCAACGTGCCTACCGTCCCTGTCCTATTGTTTCTTTTATTTTTCTTTTACTTTTCTTATATGTACCCATTTCATGTATTCATAACTATGTATACACTTATACTTATTATCTTGTAAACAAATGACAAATTAAATAAAATAATAAATAAATAAATAGATATGTCAAAATTGAACAGTCCTCTTTCAACAGAGGGGGGAGGATATGACATCATCTATGACACATTCTACCACACAGTCCTTTCAAGAGTTCCAAGAAGGTTCCACACCAATTTGCACCACTCAGGTGACCCTGATAACACAGATAAAACTCTGGGTGACCTGAACAGCCCACTAAAATAATGCAAATGACCAGATGTCTGCAAGGAGTATAAATCCTTCCATTCCTCATCATCCAATCAGGGCTGAAGAAACTTCTTGGATGAGAAGCGAAATGTCTTCAGAGAAAAACCAGAAAGTCCAGTTGCCCCTTGAAAAAGCACCTTTGGGACAACCATGATCTGGATGACTGAGAATTTCTATGGACATGACAGAATAGTGTTTTCTTCTGTATAGTTAAATTTCTGAATTAACAAATAGCTGAAATAATGAATTTTGAATCAAAAATAAAATATATTTAAAAAGGTAAATAATTGCCTACAAAAATACTGTTGTTATTTCAGAAAAATAAAATTATATTGTTTCAAAATTTCTACAAGATCATTTGGTGACTGATTTATTTAGTTCACTATTATGCCAATGTGGAAAAAAGAAGCTTTATGACCAATCTTCACATTTAGGACTTTCATAGATCTCCAAAGAAAGGAAAGGCTTAAGTAAGATCATGTCAGTCATAGTTTATCGTAGTGACTGCTTCATTTAATGCCAAAATGCTGGTCCAACATATGGTCACTAAATGAGGATTATTTTCCATTAAATATGAAAAACTGGATATAGATGCTAATGATTATTAACATTATACTATATATATAATTTAATTGTATACATTCTTTTACATTATTTTTTTTAGACTGGCCCAGGTTCCTGAAAAAGGTTTGATATTTTAATGAGAAGCAAAGAAATATTGTGTCTGCACAAGCCCATAGCACTTCTTCTAAATCATTTTTAAAATGTCCCAGGCATAATGAATATATTTAATGACATGAAAGAGGGAACCAAGTGTAGAAGCTAGGCAAAATACAATTTAAAACCTTAAGATTAAAAAATGCAGGGAGTGAAATGTAATAACTCAGTCTATGACACTAGTGAATGATGAATATTTCAAGCTCATCTTGCTTTCCAGTTCTCAGTTACATCATGTATTTATATCTCTTATTTATGTCAATCTTGAGTCCTGGCAACTTTCTGAATAGACCCTTTTGCCATTATCTTTTTCCTAGGGTGGAGAAAAACCAACCAGCCCAAAGTCACCCAGATAGCTTCAAGCCTAAGGCAGAACTGGAACTCACTTCCTTACTTACTGGCCTTTTATCACTGGGCCAAATTACTCCCATCTTATCTCTTTCAAATAAAGTATTCTGTTTTTGAGTCAGGTTTTAACACCTGGCAACTACTTGGGCAAATCCCTGCAATTTTCTTGAAAAGGTTTTTTTAGGAATGGTTTGTTATTGCCTGCTTCCTACTGCAGGTCTGAGACAGGGTGTCTGACATAAGGTCATCTAACTGGCCTGTGCCTAAAGTGGGACTATAATTCATGGTGTCCCAGTATATTTTTTGGTACCTGAACCACTACACCAAATGGTTTCTCTTTAACAATCAATAGGATAGGATAGGATAGGATAGGATAGGATAGGATAGAATAGAATAGAATAGAATAGAATAGAATAGAATAGAATAGAATAGAATAGAATAGAATAGAATTCTTTATTGGCCAAGTGTGATTGGACACACAAGGAATTTGTCTTGATGCAAATGCTCTCAGTGTACATAAAAGAAAAGATACATTCACCAAGAGTCAAAAGCCATAAGGTACAATAAACAATCAAATCATACTAGGAAACAGTCAATAAAAATCATTAGAAGTTACAGTCATACAGTTATAAATGGGAGGAGATGGGTGAAAGGAAGGATGGGAAAATTAATAGTAAATTAATAGTAATGCAGATTTAGTAAATAGTTTGACAGTGTTGAGGGAATTATTTATTTAGCAGATTGATGATGTTTGGCAAACAACTGTTCTTGTGTCTAGTTGTTCTGTTGTGCAGTACTCTATAGTGTTGTTTTGAGGGTAGGAGTTGAAACAGTTTATGTCCAAGATGTGAGGGGTCTGTAAATATTTTCACAGCCCGCTTTTTGACTTGTGCAGTATACAGGTCCTCAGTGGAAGGCAGGTTGATAGTAATTGTTTTTTCTGCAGTCCTAATTACTCTCTATATATAATAATACTGGATTATCTGTGAAATCCAAAAAAGAGTTGTGATAATCCTATAAAGACTACTATGTCTAAAGTCCATAAATCACCATTGCCAGTACAGTACAACCTTAGGAAGCAAAATAAAAACAGAAGAAGTGGAGAAGAGAAATTATTGAAGTTGGCATAATTTATTAGTATTTGATACAAATTAAATGGATTTGTTGTAAACATTTATATGCCTAAGGGTTAAAATAGTGGCAGCACAATTAACATTTTGTTTTAATTTCCTTTCAAATTTTTGAAAATTATATAATTGCTTCAGCAGATTTCAAAGTAGTTTACCACCAGTTCAGTGGGCGTGGCTTGGTGGTATGCTTTGTGTGCATGTGCCAAATGTGCATTTTGCACATGTGCAGAGGCTTTCCTACTCACCTCCTGCAATCCTGCACTCTCCCTGTAGTTTCAATAGCTGATGCACAGCAATCAGCTACACAAAGCAGCTGAGCTTCAAAAGCATGGAATAAAGATCAGTATGGGAGCCCGGGAGGGCAGGTGGTCCCAACAGCAGCTCGTCAGAGAGAACCGGTTTGGTCTCTCTTGATCTTCGGCGCTACCATATACCAGAATCAAGCCGAACTGATAGAATAGCACCACTGTGCTGCAGTAATATTCACATAATGAATTTGTTTGGTTTGTCATAAAGTGGAAAATGATGCTCAGAACAATTTTCAAACTACATCTTCCAATAGTCTGTGTGATGTTAACTTCCTTCTGTGTTTCTCTCCTGTTTTATTATCAATTGAATTAAAGCAATCACTGTGTGGCTTATTGCAAAATGCACATTCCATATTAGGATTATTAAGAAATGGATTTAAAATTAGAAATCAATGCATTGGATACATCTAGAGTATAATGTATAATCCTGAGAACTCTATCTGAAAAAAAAATAGTGCAAATTAGGAAAAAGTGGCCAATTAGTTGGGCAATTTTAGCATGCTTTACATCTAAATCAAAATGGGATTTTAATTCCATTTCCATTTAATTCCCTGGGATTTTAATTGACAACTGACAGTTGTGTTGTGGGAATATCTCAGCATTCTGGATGAATGAGGGAGACTCATTCAGGCACTCTGCTTTTTGTAAAAGTGCATGGCAAAGTGTCATGAAATGGAAAAAAAACCCACTATTGCAGTGGTTCTCAACCTGTAGGTTGTGACCCCATTGGGGGTTGAATGACCCTTTCACAGGGGTCGCCTAAGACCATCAGAAAACAGATATTTTCAATGGTCTTAGGAACTGAGCCATAATTTTATGGTTGGGGGTCACCACAACATGAGGAACTGTATTAAAGGTTGGTGAGAACCACTGCACTATTCATTTTCTTTCTACATCACTTGCTGGTTGCTTAGTTCTTCAATACATAATCAACAATAGCAAAGCAGCTTTCAAGTGTTGGCTATTGATTTCTTTCCAGTGGCAACATCTACATGAGTTTGATGAGGAGAATCATTATAGTCTAAGCATGAGATTTATTTGCTTCCTCCCCCATTTCAAAATAAGCAGCTGTGGCATTTAGTCAAATATGAATGCTCACAACTATCACCAACAATTACTTGTATGTTTAGATCAGTGGATACCATGGGAGTAGTTTATTGCTGTTGAAATGTTTCACAGATTCTTCTATTTCATGATTATTTGCTTACTGACCCTCCCAGTTCAGTTTTCTTAATTGTAGCAGCCCTGAACCACTGCTCTATATCATTTTTTACAGATGCTGCATCTTTTTTCCCTTTACTTGGTAGCAGCTGTTAGAGGCTGTATTCTGTCCATAAGAACTGAAAAGGAGAGCTTGGGTGCAACAAACCCTCAGATTTATTATGTTTCCTGGCCAATAAAAAAAATTCATCTTTCAATACAAGGAGTACTAAACATCCTGCTAACTCAAACCTCTCTCTCTCTCTCTCTCCCTGTGTGTGTGTGTGTGTGTGTGTGTGTGTGCGTGTGTGTGTACGTGTGTGTGTGTATGTATGTATATGTATGTATGTATGTATATGTATGTATGTATGTATGTATATATATATTATATATGTATGTATGTATATATATATTCATTCTTAAGTTTTTGCGGGTACTTACATGTATGGTATTCAGCTTTGTTCAGGTATTTTCCCATGTCATTACAGTTGTGCTTTTAAAGTTGTAGCAATGTTTCAGCAGAATCTCATCTGCCATCATCAAGCTTCTGTATTGTGTTCATCTTATGTGACCTCACATTCCAATGCAATTGTCGAGACAAAAATGTGATCCCCACATGCTTTCAACTCAAATTCCATTCCAAAACCTCAGCCACTGAAAAGATCCTGAAAAGAATGGAATTAGCCCTAATCAGAAACGAACTCCACAAGAAAAGATTCCTACTAGACCAAACCAACAGAGACCTACTCACACTCCATCTCAAACTCAGCAACGAAATCCACCCAGCAATCTGGGACAAATCCAAACAACTAGCCTTCTGGAGAGCCGAAACAGAAACCTCCCACAAGACAGACACACACACGAGAAAACTCTACAGACTAGAGAAACACCAGAAACCCAACCCTCCCCCAAAACAACAGATGAAACAAACAATATACAACGTATCAGACAGAACCCTCACTATAGCAGAAACCAATGTCCTTTCCAAAGGATTCAACTTTGCAGTCGCCCCCAAACGCATCCCCACTGAAAACATTATATGCAGAGTTGAAGTTAGCCTAACCAAAATCAACCCAGATGCAGCCAACAAAATCAGACTTGAAGTCACCAATGTCCTCTGCTCCAGCAACCCACCCAGAAGCAACCTACACAGAGAAGAACAAAAGGCACTCACCAACCTGAGGAAAGACAGCAACATAGTCATTCACCCAGCAGACAAAGGCACACCACAGTCGTAATGAACACATCGGACTACCACTCCAAACTTTCCAACCTACTCCAAGACCCTGCTTACAAACCTCTAAATACTGACCCCACCACCTACCTAGAAAAAAACACCAAATCCAAAATAAAAGCATCTCCCATCAGGGAAGAGATCCAGCAGAGAATCATCCCCAGAGAAAAATCATCCAGATGCCCTAAGCTCTACGGCCTCCCCAAGATACACAAAGAAGGAATACCACTCAGACCCATAGTCATAGGCTCCATAGGCTCACCTCTGCAGAATCTTGCCAAATTTCTCGCCTAACAACTCCAGCCCTATACAGAATCCATCACCTCACACATACAAAACGCCTTCCACTTCATAGAAACAATAAAGAAACAAAACCTACAACCCAGTGACCTACTCGTGAGCTTCAATGTCATATCCCCCTTCACCCAAGTACCCATCAAAGAAGCCTTGACAGCCATCCAAAACAAATAGAACACCCCCCAAAAAAAATATCCTAGATCTGACCAACCACTGCCTAACCAACACATACTTCATCCACAATGGACAAAGATACAAACAGATAGAAGGTGTACCCATGGGATCACCCCTCTCACCCGTCATTGCTAACCTGTACATGGAACACTTTGAAACCAACACTCTAGATAAATCTGAACACAAACACAAACTCTGGCTCAGATATGTAGATGACACTTTCGTAATTTGGCCACACAGGAAAGAAAAACTAGACAACTTCCTCACACATCTTAACAACCTACACCCCAAAATACAATTCACCACGCAAACAGAAACCAACAACCAACTTCCCTTCCTGGACGTCCTAATTTACAAAAAAACCAATGGCTCCCTAGGACACACCATCAACTGGAAAAATAACCACACAAACCGCTACCTAAATGCACATGAAATTGATTTTAAAAATACCAGAACTATCGCCAAAACCGAACACTTCAACAGCAGAATAATCAGAGAAATCATAGAGATAGAAAAACGCCCACACAGCATGAACAAACAAGATGACACCTCCCGCCTTCCAGCCATTTGGAAACCCGCCCTCATGAACAGACGAGTACCTAACATGAAGAAGGACACCAGACCCACACCCATGAGAGCCACACAAGATGCCACCACCACACTTCCATGTAGAAAACAGACTCACACCCACTCAGAAGATGAGACACGACAATGGACCAGAAGCTGCACTGCAGCTGCATCACTACCCACTTCAAACCCCTCCGAGCCATACATGAAGCAAACCGACACCCACTATGAAGATGCAGCACGACCACGAACTCGAAGCCAAACAGCAAGATCACAGCTCACCAACTCAAATCCCCCAGCAACTAAGACTAACCTGAGCACAACCAAGCCCCCACCTGAACAGAACATGCCTCCAACCAATCAGAACACGGCTAACCCCCAACCAATCAGAACACAGCCAAACCCCTACCAATGAGAACACACCCCCACCCAATCAGAACACAGCCAAGCCCCCACCCAATCAAGTCCCACCCCACTAGCAGTTAAAAGGAAGAAGCAGCTGCAATCTCACATCACTCTGAGAAGCACAGAGCCGGAGACAGAAGCCTGAAGATGATGAATGAGACTTCATCGAAACATTGCCTAGATACTTGAATCTTACAGCGGAGAAAACCCGAACAACCAAAGATCCATATATATATATATATATATATACACACACACACACACACACACACACACACACACACACACACACATTTTGTCCCACCTGTATCCACAGATGAAACTTCAACTTATATAGTTCAAATACTTTACAAAACCAGAGACAGAAGATTCAATTGCTTTGTTATCACAGTCATTTGGCAATCCTCCTAGAATCTGTCCGGCAATTCTATATAGTTTGTAAACGCAGCAATCAGATGCAAATCTTTCCAAGGCAAAACTCACTTTGTTTCCAGAAAAGATTTCAAAGGTGTGCGCTCCCTTATATCCTCTAAGAAAGGGCATGTCAGTCTCATTAATTAATCCTTTGCTGGATGTCTCTTTTCTAATTGAGATTGACGTCTCAATCTTCTCCTAGTTCTGGCATCCATCCAGCATCCGGCAGTTTCATCACAGCTTGAATCCTCTGATACACTTTCCTGATTAACAGTTAACACCTGAGGTGTAATTAGGGAAGTAGATTCAGTGGACTTTGAATCCTCCAATAAATCAGGTTCATCTCTCAAATCCAACTCCTCTCCCTCTACTGGACTCCCCTCTAAGTCACTTAATAATGCAGGCTCGAATCTCAGTGCCAGATCGTCTTCCTCGCTCAAACCCACATCTGCTGATTGATCAGGTTCAAGTCTCGGAGTCCCAACACTATCCCTCACCACAGGGCCCTTCCCCCGAGTCTGACAAGCTGGATGCGGTTTCGACGGGAAGTGCTCATGGAACCTCCAGATAAGATCCAAAGCACGAACCATGGAAGCATCCACCCAAGAGAGAACCTCCTCACCATCTGCCATCCTCCTGACGAGGTACTGAAAGCGTCCTTTCAACCAGCAAGAATCCTGAATGCTGACAACCGTGTCAACAGTGGCGGTCTCATCGCTGGGTACCGATGGAGAAGTCGCACCTCCGGGAGAATGAAGTGTACATGAGGGGGAGTCAGGAACCACAAGGGAACGGTGGAAGACAGGATAAATGCGCATGGAGCGTGGCAGGGTGAGTTGATACGCGACGGGATTGATGACTGCCTCAATTAAGGAATGGACCAATGAAGCGGTGGTCCAACTTCTTAATCGGGCGGTCGACCCGAAGGTGCTTTGTGGATAGCCACACCTTGTCACCCACAGCTAGCAGAGGCATCGCCCGATGTGAACGACCCGCAAACCGTTTGTAGTCCTCCTTCGACCATTCCAGTTGTTGCGCCACTAATCGGTGAACCGATTGCAATTCCTCGAGAAATTCTCACGTTTCTGGGACCAGGAAGTCCACAAGTGACAACGGGAAAAATTGTGGATGGTAGCCTACATTCGCATAAAATGGCGTTACGCGAGTAGATGTATGCTGTGAATTGTTAAAGGCAAACTCCGCCAAAGGGAGGTAAGTCACCCAATCGTTCTGCTGATGGTTGACAAAACATCTCAGATATTGGGTGAGGATGCCAATCACTTTCTCAGTCCCGCCATCAGTCTCCGGATGGTGTGCCGATGCCAAACACACCTGCACTCGTAACACCGCCATGAGATTCTTCCAAAACCGAGCGGTAAACTGGACACCACGATCCAAAACCACCCTGTCTGGCAGACCATGTAAGGGGAAAACATGCTGCAGAAATAACTGGGCAGTCGTGCAGGCCGATGGCAACTTCCGACAAGGGATAAAATGAGCCATCTTGGTGAGCATGTCAACCACCATGAGTACCGTCATATAACCTGATGACGAGGGTAAGTGCATCAAAAAGTCCATTGATATCGCCCCCATGGTCTGCCCGAAGTCGGCAGCAGTTAAAGGAAACCAGGAGGTGCACCTGACCCGGCCTTCGCTTGTCGACATCGTAATACAAGAGGCGACCTAAGAAAAGACGTCATGTCAGACTCGCGGCCACCAAAAAGTCTGTGTGATGAGGTGAAGAGTTTTAAAGTAGCCAAAATGGCCAGCAGCAGGATTGTCATGACACTGGGTCATGATGAGGGCTCTAAGCATCCTGGCGGGTACGTACAATAGTCCTCGATGCCGTCGCAAGCCCTCCTCTAGTCCATGGGGGAGTCAGGTCCAATTTCCCCCATCCTTTGCTGTGACCAAGCATCTACGTCCTGCGCCTCTCTTACTTGAGCCCTCAAATCCACTGGGTCCTGAATAACCACCAAAGCTTCCGGTGGCAGGACAGTACATGGAGGAAGAGGGTCCTTGGGACTATAATACTTGGGTTTACAAGATAGGGCATCCACTGTCCGATTTTGTCCACTGGCAACATATGTGACTGAAAAGTTGAACCTAGCGAAGAATAACAACCACCGGATCTGTCATTGGTTCAACTTCTTGGCAGTGGACAAATCTTCCAGGTTACATTGATCCATCCGAACCTCCTCCTTGTGCCGAGCCCCCTCCAGATGATGTCGCCAGGTCTCGAATGCAGCCTTGATGGCCAGCAACTCCTTTTCCCAAATGGTATAATTGCGCTAGGAAGTTGTGAGCTTCTTTGAATAGTATGCGCACAGGAAAAAAGGTGCGCCATCCATTGGGGCTTGTAGCAATACCGCCCCAATAGCTATGTTGGAGGCATCTGTCTCGACCACAAATGGATGATTCGGATCAGGATGCCTCAATATAGGTTCAGCAACGAAGGCTTTCTTTAGAGCCTCAAAAGCCCATTGCTGCAGGAGCCCCCACTGGAACGGGACCTTCTTGTGAAGGAGCTGGGTGACGGGATCCATCAGCTTTGCAAAGTCCGGGATGAAGGTCCTGTAGTAATTAGAGAACCCCAAGAGACGTTTCACGTCCTTTACTCGATGAGGGGGTTCCCAACTACACAAGGCCTCTACTTTCCTCGGATCCATGGTAATGCTTTCAGGAGAGATGATATGCCCCAAGGACTCCATGGAAGTCTGGAAAAAGAGGCATTTCTCCAGCTTCGCATAGAGTTTATGCTCCTGAAGACATTGCAATACTTGACGGACTTGGCAAAGGTGGCTATCCCTGGACCGAGAGTAGATCAAAATGTCGTCCAGGTACACCACCACGAACCGATCGTTCATTAAGTGCTGGAAAACCGTGGGAGCATTGGTCAACCCAAATGGCATTACAGTGTATTCAAAATGTCCGTATCGGGTGCCAAACGCCATCTTTCACTTGTCCCCCTTGCACATCCACACCAGGTTGTAGGCCCGTCAAAGATTGAGCTTGGTGAAAACAGTGGCCTCCCGCAAGCGCTCCATCAACTCTGGAATGAGCAGTAAGGTATAACTATTTCTCACCGTGATGGCATTCAACTGGCAGTAGTCACAGCACAAACGTAACTCCCCTGTCTTTTTTTTCACAAAAAGAATGGGATCAGAAAAAGGAGACAATGATGGTCTGATAAATCCCCGGGCCAAGTTCTTATCCAGAAACTCTCGAAGAGCAGCCAATTCAGGCTCAGACATGGAATATAATCGACCCTTTGGCAGTGGAGCATCAGGTAAAAGGTCCACAGGACAGTCATAGGCTCGATGCGGTGGTAACTGATCCACCTCCTTCTTCTGAAAACGTTGGAGAAGTCTGATAGCTCCAGTGGTATGGAAACAGCGGGGGCGGCAATGTCCTGACCAGCGCGGATGTGTCTCAGATGAACCACGCACTGGAGACTTGGGAACAAAATGGCATTCTGCACCCAAGCCACCAAAGGATCATGCAATCGTAGCCAGGACATGCTGAGAGCCAAAGGGAGATGAAGGTCCGAGGTGATATAGAAGCTAATCGGCTCCTTGTGGTCTCCGATAACCAAACACAGTGGTTGGGTAACAAAACGAATGGGTCCCGACCTAAGCTCACGCCTGTCAATGGTTTCCACCTTGACGGGTGGTTCCACAGCAACCAAAGGAACATCAAAGCGAGTTACAAAGGCCCAGTCCATAAAACTAGTTGTAGCCCTTGAGTCCACCAATGCAATCGCAGGAATCCCCTCCTTCTGGGACTGTAGGAAAACCTGCATGTCCAAAAGTAAATGCCGAGGAGGGCCAGGCTTCACCTCAGCCACTTGGGGTGGTGGTGAGATACGTGCCCAACCTAAGGTTTCCCCGAGGTTGGGTCTACCCCATTTTTCCAACAGCTCAGGAGTAAATTCTGGCACTGGTCTTCATGTCTCCCTCCGTTTACAAGAACTGGCAAAATGTCCTGGCCCCCCACAATAAAGGCACAAACCTCCCTGGAACCTTCGCGAGCGTTCCTGCACCGTCAACCGCGGGTGGAGTGCACCCAACTCCATTGGTTCCTCAGTCCTGGTCACAGTATTGCGGGATACCAAGGGTGCTGGTTGTACTGAAAGTTGCGGCCGTGAGTAAGAGAGTGGTTCCGGAACTGGTTGTTTGCTCTTGCGTTGATGAAGCCGGGCATCAATTCGTAGACATTGTATGACCAAGGCATCCAGGGTTAGAGCCCGCTCTGCATGCACCAGCTCATCCTGGATGTCATCAGCCAAGCCCTCCTGAAAGGCATCCATGTGGGCTGACTCATTCCAAGTAGAGTCCATGCAGAGCAAACAAAACTCCGCAATGAATTCTTGCAAAGGACGTTTCCCCTGATGAATGTCCCTCAAGCGTCTGGCCACAGTTTGGCTCTTAATGCGATCTTCAAACATGACACATAATTGCAGTAATTGGGTTCATCTGTGAGTCGGACTTTCACAGCCGTTTCTGTTTTAAATTTGGTGCTAGCCTATGCTGTACCAGAATGGTTTTTTTCTTCATCCTGATTGGTTGGGAGTCTTGGTCTGTGTTTATTGGTCTTGGAGTTTGCTGTGTTCTGCTTGATTGGTGTTTCTAATATCTTCTGTTTTGTAGCTTTTTTTGTCTTGATTGGCTGGCAACATTGTGTTTCCTGTATTGGAGGCTTTTAGTGCAACTTGGCTCCAAGTAAATGGACGGCTATCATTTATTAGGAAGCTAGGTTTCATCTGGGTGCCTGGTTGGGGTGTGTTTGAGCTGGAGGTATCAGGAGGAGTCTGTTTGTGCCCAGGTGTTTGGCTAGCTTGTGGTGTGGAGACTTTTTTGTTTGAAAGTGCAGGCTTCCAGATAATTGACAGTCTGGTGGAGTCATCTCTTCTATTCATGCTTTCAGGTCTTTTTTCAATCTCTATGGCTTCTCTGATAATTCTGTAGCTGGGGTTTTCTATAGTGGCTAGGGTTTTGGAGCCATTGAAATCAATGCTATGACCTGTGGCTTTCATGTATTGGACTAGTGAGGAAGTGTGTTCCAGCTTTTTTACTGCATTTTTGTGTTCATCCAGGTGGGTACTTATTCTTCTATTGGTCTGTCCAATGTATGTGGCAGGGCATGATGCACAGGGGACTTCATATATGCCTTGGTTTTCCAGGTCAATTTTATCTTTGGGGTTTCTTAGGATGGCTGCTATTTTTCTGTCTGTTTTGAAGGCAGTCTTGATGTCATGCCTGTGTAGGATCTTACTGATTTTGTCTGTAGTACCTCTTATGTAGGGCAGGACAGCTGTTCCATAGGTCTGTTCATCTTCTAGGTCTCCCATTATGTCTCAGTGTGTTTTTGTGGATCAAGCCAGTGATTTTGCTTTTGTGGAAGCTGTTGGCTGTCAGTACTTTAGTCAGGGTGCATAGTTCAGTCTTTATGTGTGTCTTGTCTGCCAGGCGTTTGGTTCTGGCGATTAGTGTTTTGGCCACGGAGTTTATCTGTGCTGGGTAGTGGTGGGATTGGGTGTTGAGGTAGCGGTTGGTGTGTGTTTTCTTCTGGTATATGGTGTGTCCTAGTGTGCCATCTGTTTTTTTGTAGATTAGTACATCTAGGAATGGTAGTTGTTTGTTTGTTTCCGTTTCCATGGTGAATTTGATTTTGGGGTATATGCTGTTTAGTTGTGTTAGGAAATTGTTTAGGTTTACTTTTCCATGGGGCCAAATAATAAATGTGTCATTGATGTATCTTAGCCATAATTTGGGTTTGTGGGTGGCATTGGCTAGGGCTCTGGATTCAAATTCTTCCATGAACAGAACCAGACTATCAATCATCTGGAAGCCTGCGCTCACAAACAAAAAAATCTCTATACCACAATCCAAACAAACACTTGGACACAAACACCCCCCTGCTAATACCTCCAACCCAAACACGCCCCAGCCAGCTACCCAAATAAAACATAGCTTCCTAATAAACAATTGTTGGCCATTCACAAGAAACCAAGCTGCACTGAAAACCCCCAATACACAAAACACAGTGTTGTCAGCTAATCAAGAACACAGCAACTCGAAGACCAATAAACACAGACCTAGACTCCCAGCCAATCAGGATGAAGAAAAAACCATTCAAATAAAGCACAAAGGCAGCACCAAATTCAAACAGAAATGGCTGCCAAACCCTGACACATACAATTAAAACCCAATACACAAGCATGAGAATGGCAGATGAGATTCTGCCGAAAGAGATTCTGCTATAACTTTAAAAGCACAACTACCGTGTTTTTCCAACAATACAACACCCCCAATAGGAAGACCCAGCATGTTTTCTAGGCATAAAATGAAATGAAGCCCCTCCCCCCAAATTTAGGCCTGTTTTAAAACATGCAAAATTGGGGGGAGAACTTGCGTTAGGAGCACCTCACGGGCAGCCACACCTCGCTACCAGGAGCTCCTAATGGCTGATCCTGGCAGAGCGCGGAGGGCTCGCTATCCCCACCAAGTGCCTTTGCTGCAGACCCAGGTTTGGTGCTAGTTGCAGGCTGGGCAACAGTGGCGTGGATGTCCGCCAGCAGCATTTCAGCTGCTTCTTGGGCCTCCATAGCTTCCACAGTTCCCATTAGCTCTGGTGCCTCTCTTGCCAGTGCCATCTCCAACAACAGCATCTGAGTCACTCCCACCCCTATTCTCGCAACAACAGAGAAAAAACACACTTTGAGGCACTTGGGAGCACCGTGCGCTGCATTTTCATTTAATCCTGAGTAGCTGGTTGTGCGTGAAAAGAGCCGAGTGAGCGTCTCAGCCGCTGTTACCCTTGGTACTTCAGCCTCAGGTTCTGCAAGTTTCCAAAAGTCCTGGTGCGCAGCCCGTTCCTGCATTTCAAACACACCCAGGCTGAGCTGCAGCTGTCCTTCTCTCACCAGCGCCATCTCCAACAACAGAGGCAGCAGCAGAGGGAACCATGGAAGTTACAGAGGCAGCTCCCCTGCCTGAGAAGCAGCTGAAATGCTTCCATGGTTCCTGCCACTGCTGGGTGTGCGGGGGAGGGGAGAAATTAATTCACCCCCCAAAAGATGTCCTAGCCATTTTTTCAGGGCTCAAAAAATAAAAAACAACAACCTGGCCTTATTATATGAGAAACTTGGTATTAAGATGTGGGAAAATACCCAAAGAAACATACATACATACATACATACATACATACATACATACATACATACATACATAACTGAGCTCTGGTACTGTCTATTCAGCTGAGTTAACCTGCTTTTCATGGAAGCAAGCATTTATCTTGTCCACCTTTACTTATACAGAACAGGTCATACAAAGTAGAACATTTTTTTAAAATAGTTGAACTATGATATTATTTGTACTTGAAATGAGTAAAGAAATCTCAGCTTATTTTAAAGTATCCTTAAATGCTTGCAAGAATGACTTGGAGAGACAGGGAAAAGAAGTAAAGCTAGGGAACCATTAGATAAGAGGCACCAAAAAAGAATCCCAGGAGGGACTTTCCATAGTTTATTGGGCTGTAAGGGCAATAGGGAAGAAATGTATTTTCAGACTTGCAAGATTCTCTTAATATCTTACAATAAAATAGAATTAGCCCATCTGGTTGTGTTTTCTATCTTATCTACCTCTCTGAGCTGACAGCCCAAACACCAAAGATACTGTACCCCATAATAAGTCTCAGAACCCTGTAACAAAGATTGTGCTTTTTCACTTTATTTTAGTTAGGGAAATAATGAGTTCTTCACTGAATGAAAAGAGAACTATGTCAAGGGTGTTTTTATTCAAATTCCTGCATTGAACAGAAGATTGGACCTAATACCTTAATTGTTCACTCCCTACATGTTTGTATTTCCTCAGTATTTTAACAACGTGAAATGATGGTTATGGGGGAAACTACATTTTGATTTAATTAATAGAAATATAAAATAAATTTATTTAAGTAAATTAATTAATTCTTTGTTTCTGATACCAAAACAAAATAAAACATAAAGGTGTATGGAGAGTCTCAGTCATTCAGGTCATAGTTGTCTCAAATGTGCTTTTTCAAAAGGCAACCAGGCAGTTTTTTTCCCTGAGGAAGAAGATGTTTCCCTTCTCGTCCAAGAAGTTTCATCAGTTTGCCCCCCCCCCTGCAGAATTGATGAAGCTTCTTGGATGAGAAGCATAACATCTTTATCCTCATGGGAAAAAACTGTCCAGTTGCCTTTGAAAACACACTTTTGATAAAACAAAGCAATGCATTTTGAAGACTCTGGTTTTCTTTGCTGAAACAGACAAATGCACATTTCCTTATGTGGTGGGCTTGCATTTTAGAAAAATTCAGGTTTTAGAGCACTTTGCACCAGGGCTAAGCATGTTCTGAATAGAGTAAGGTGTGAAACTAATAAGCTGCCTTTCCCTATTTGGGTCATTCCCTTTGTTGGAATAATCTTTTCAATGATGGAACCTATTCAGCCTGTCACAAAGAACATTAATTTTACAATAGTTGTCCTGCATTTCTTCACAAATCTCCTGCATAGATCTGAGCACAGATTTTTGACTCTACAAAAAAACGTTTCTTTGCACAGCTAGTAGCCAAATGCTTTCCTCTACTTAAGAAAACTGGATGTAAAATGCTATCTAAGAAACTTGTTTCTACCCATAGAACTAAAACATCCACATCAAATATTGAATTTGGTATTCTGATACCATTTCATAGCCACTATTGTTATTAGTGGGGCTGTTGTGGATCGAGGAAATGAGAGGCTTAGACCAGAGCATAAGTGGAACAAGCTTTATTCAGGGAATAAAGGGTCGTCGCGTCTGCTTACTAACAGGCAGACCTGGCTAGCGAACGACAACTGGCTCAGCCCGACAGCCGGCTTTTATAGCCGACTGTCAAACGGAGCCAGCCAATGGGAGCTGCTCGTGCTCCCGCTTAAAGAACGGACCTGGTTGGAAACCCCAACCGGTCCCCAAGACATAACACCCCTTCCCCCTAGATGGGAACATGTATAGTCCTTGAGATACGCCGGTGGTCTGTGTTGGCGACCGGAGCGACGTAACTCGGGAGAGTCATTGGGTGATGACAAGTTCATGGAGTCCTGGTCAGAGTACATAGGGTGGCGAGCTTGGCTCGGTGCAGGATCTGGGCCCCGGGAAAAGTCTCTGCCTTTGGGCTGGGTTGGAGAATAGTCTATGTCCGAATGGCGGATGCCATCGCTGGGGGGAAACGGTGGCGTCTCCAGCTGGCAGTCCTGGTCTACTGCCTGCTCCCTCTGCTCCCTTGGAGGTGGCTGGTCTCCCTGGGAGTTCTCGGCTGGACCTGGGTGCTGAACCTGAGGGCTGTCCGGTGGAGATGGATCTGGGGTGGTCAGGCTGCTTCGTCGTCTCCGCAGCTGGTCCAGGTGCTTCCGCCATACACGACCGTCTTCTAGCTGGACCCGATAAGATCTCGGACCTGTGACAGCTACGACCTTCCCCGGCACCCACAGTGGGTCCCCCGCGTAGTTTCTGGCAAACACCAGGTCCTGTAATGCGAAATCCCTGGCCAGACTATCAGACCCCAAAGGGTGCCCGGGCAGTGTGGGGTGTAGCCTGTCTAAAGTGGTCCTCAGGCATCTCCCCATTAGCAGTTCGGCCGGGATTTGTTCGTAACCGTGCACGGTGTGGTATGCTGGCTCAGGAGGAAACGAGACAATTTAGAGTGCCAGTCCTCTTGGCCGAACCGGGCCAGAGCCTCCTTAGCTGATCTGACTGCCCTCTCCGCCAGCCCATTGCTAGAAGGGTGAAAGGGGCCGTGAGGACGTGTCTGATGCCTAGATTGGTGACATACCTGCTAAATTCATTTGAAGTGAACTGGGGGCCGTTGTCGGAGACCAGTGTGTCAGGAAGTCCATGAGTCACGAAAAACGAGTCAGTGCTTTGGCAACTGCTTGAGTGGTGGTCGTGGAGTAAGATGCTACATCGATCCACTTAGAGTACGAGTCTACGACCACTAAGAAGGTCTTGCCTTGCATTGGCCCGGCTAGGTCGATGTGAAGCCTTGACCATGGGGCATTGGCACTTTCCCACCTGGTGGGAGTGGCGGCTGGCGGGCTGCCCTGGATTCCTGACAGGGCCGACACGAGCTTACCCACTTGGCGATCTGGTCGTCCATGCCTGGCCACCAGACGTAACTGCGAGCCAACGCCTTCATCCGCACGATGCCTGGGTGGCCCTGTGCAGCACCGTCAGGATGGAAGTGTGAAGGGTGGTTGGGATGACGACTCTGGTACCCCACAACAGGCATCCCTGCAGCTTGGATAGCTCCTGCTGGCGAGTTTTAAATGGGGTGAAATCAACTGAATAGTTAGTTTCCGGCCACCCTCTCCCCACCCAGTCCAGAACCTGGGCGATTGTTTTGTCCGCTTTTGAATGGGCAGCGATGTCATCGGCAGTCACTGGCAGGTTGAGCTCGTTGATCTTGAAAATAGCATGTACGGGAGCTGGGTCCTCGACTGGTGCTGGCAAGGGGCAGCGGCTGAGGGCATCTGCATGGCTCAGATTTTTCCCAGGACGATAGACCAGTTTGTACGAGTAAGCCGCCAGGAACAAGGTCCATCTGGTCATCCTGGGGGACAACACCTGGGGGTTTGCTTGTCCCCGGATAACAGGCCCAGAAGAGGCTTGTGGTCTGTTACTAGTTCAAATGGTGTCCGAACAGAAATTTGTGGAATTTTTGACTGCTGCTACTGCAGCCAGGGCCTCCTTATCAATTTGGCCATAATTACGCTCAGTCGCCGAGAGGGTTCGTGAAAAGAAGGCAATTGGAGCTTGGAGCCATTGGGAAGTCTGTGGCTTAAGACAGCTCCTATCCCAAAAGGGATGCGTCTGCAGCAAGTACGAGGGAAGGCGCTGGTCAAATTGAATTAAGACAGCCTCAGAGGTGAGTAGGGACTTCACTGCTTCAATGCATGGTTTCCTTATGTCCCCAATGCCATGGTGAGTTTTTATCTAAAAGCCTGTGCAGTGGTTCCAGCGACTGAGGGCTTTGTGTGGGAGGAACGAAGCATAGAAGTTCAATAAACCCAGGAAGGCTTGCAACACGGCTTTGTTGGTGGGCGTGGGCGCCTCATGGATTGCTTTGACTTTAGATTCCACCGGGTGGATGCCTGAGGCGTCTAGCCTGTATCCTAGAAAGTCCACCTGTCTAGTGGCGATGGCACACTTCTCCCGTTTTAGTTTGAGGCCGTGCTGCCTGAACTTCTCTAACACTGCTCTGACCCTCTGGATGAGCTGGGGTCTGTCTCTGGCTGAGACCAAAATGTCATCGAGTATGGCACTACACCAGGGAGGCCTTGGAGTATACGCTCCATCAGCGATTGAAAATACCTGGGGCTACACTTACGCCAAACTGGAGACGTTTACACCTGAATGCTCCTCTGTGTGTTACTATTGTCTGCAGGTCAGCTGTTTGATTGTCAACAGGAAACTGTTGGTACGCCTGTGACATGTCCAGTTTGGCGAAAATGTTGCCGGGTTCGAATGTGTGCAATAGGTGCTGAATAACTGGAACAGGATATGCGCTAACCTGTAAATAACGGTTGATTGATGTCTTGTAATCAGCACAAATTCTCAAATTACCGTCTTTTTTAAGTGGGGTGACTATGGGGGTCTCCCATTTGGCGAAATCAGTGGGTTCAATCACCCCCTGTTCGAGGAGTTTGTCTAGTTCCGCGTCCAATTTTGGGCGGATGGCGAATGGTACCCTCGTGGTTTTAGGCGGATGGGAGTTGCCTGGGGGTCTACTGAGAAGGAAATGGGCGTGCCATTATAACAGCCTAACTCGCTACTAAAAACGTCAGCGTAGTCTGAGAATAAGGAGTCAGTATCGGAAGTTGAGACAGCATGGACCCCCGTTACACTAAGGCCAAGAGAGGGGAACCAATCCAACCCCAAAAGACTAGGGAGGGCACCGTTAACAACCACCAAAGGCAGATGGCCTTTAAAGGTTTTGAATTGGACTAGGAACTTGCCTTTCCGATGACAGGGATGTTCTTTCCTTGGTAGTCTCTCAGGGTGAGGCTGCACCTTTGTAGCTGCTTCCTAGCCAGCCTGGGCTGGATCTTCTTAAGCATGTCCCAGGAGATGATTGAGAGCGCTGACCCGTGTCCACCTCCATGCGGCAGGGTTTACCTTCTAAGGAGACAGAAAGTGTTATTTTATTGGGGGTATGAAACGTGTGATTAGCGTGGTAGCAAGTATAGCAGCTCCCTACTTGCCTTTGGGAACCAGGAGAAGAAGGAGATTTTTGTGGAAAAATGCGCGCTGCTTCGCAGACTCTTGCGAGGTGGCCTTTCTTGTGACAGTTGTGGCAGCTGGTGTTTTTGAACCTGCAAGATGCCCGGGCATGGGAACCTCCACAGGTCAGGCACAGAAGAGTCTGTTTCGGGCCGCTGTTGTTTCTCTGCCTGGTTCCTACCTGTGACTGTCTCACCGGCTTGAGGCGATGGACGTCAGAGTATTCAGTAGGGTCATCTTCGCTCACCACTTCTTCAGAGTGTATGGAGGAAGTGCTGGGCTTGGGTGCGGTGCCCTGGATCTCAGCTGCGGACTGGGCCGAGAGTTCAGCAGCTAAAGCTTCCTCAACGGCCTGGGGCAGGTTCAAATCTTTCCTGGCCAACAGCCGTCTTTGGAGCCTAAGATCTCTTACCCCACAGACGAGTTGATCGAGCAGCATGTCGTCCAGATAGTTCTTAAACTCACAGTGAAGAGCTGCTGTCCTCAGGGCGGCCATGTATTGGTTGAAGGTTTCCCCCTCGGCTTGCTTCCTCATTCTGAATGCAAAACGTCTAGCGATCTGGGATGGTTTCGGTGAATAGTGGTTGGAAAGTGTTTCCAACAGCTCAGACCATGGAACGTTCTTGATCTCTCGAGGTGCCAATAGTGCTGTGGCGGTATCGTAGACTGCAGCCCCGCAGTAGCTGAGGAAGTAGGATTTCTTCCTCTGTTCAGTAGCATCAGCCAATCCGATGGCATCGATAAAGTGGTTGAAGCGATTCCTGTACGAATCCCATTTTTCTTCAGCAGGTTTGAATGGTGGGAATGCCGAATTGACATTCATTATGGATCACTCAGTCTCTTGGCAGACTGGTTTGTCTCACTGGGTGTGCGTGGCCCTGTTTATTGCTAACCGTGAGCGTTGGCGGCTGTGGCTGCAGTGCCCTTGACTTGCTCAGTGATTCCAGCCTCAAGGAGGCAGTTTGTATTTTTGTGCTCTCTGCGAGCGTTTGGCGGCTGTGGCTACAGCGCCGTAACTGACAGTAGTTCAAATTTCGCGCTCCCTAGAGAGCGTTGGCGACTGTAGGCTACAGTGCCGAACTTCGCTTGAGTGGCTGAATTCAAACGACAGTGGTTTGAATTTGGCGCTCCTTCGCGAGCGCGGGCGGCTGCGGCTTCAGCGCCCTACTTTCACTAACTGTAGCGTTCTAAACCCGAGCGGCTACAACGCTCGTGACTAAATTTGGCGCTCCTTTGCGGCGCGGGCGGCTGCGGTTTCAGCGCCCAACTTTCACTTGCTGTAGTGTTTTGATTCGAGCGGCTACAATGCTCGTGACTTTCTCTCTGGGGTGGCAGCGCTCTGAGCCTGAGCTCCTTGTGAGCGATACGGCTGTGATTCAGCGCTTGTTATTCCGTGACTTCAGCTCTCTTTGAGTGCTTATGGCTAGCCTTCCGATCCCACCTTCGTCACCAGTGTTGTGGATCGAGGAAATGAGAGGCTTAGACCAGAGCATAAGTGGAACAAGCTTTATTCAGGGAATAAAGGGTCGTCGCGTCTGCTTACTAACAGGCAGACCTGGCTAGCGAACGACAACTGGCTCAGCCCGACAGCCGGCTTTTATAGCCGACTGTCAAACGGAGCCAGCCAATGGGAGCTGCTCGTGCTCCCGCTTAAAGAACGGACCTGGTTGGAAACCCCAACCGGTCCCCAAGACATAACAGGGGCGTTGTTGTTTTTTGTCAAAGCAAAGTTTTAAGCCAAAAATTAAATGTCAATAAAGAATTCAAAAGTAAAATTGAAGATAAAATGAAAAGCAACATTTAAAATAGATATTGAAAACTGTATTTATGAATATAATACTTATGTAACCATAAATCAGTAATGTTTTTAAATTCTGCTTTTTAAACACACACATACACACGGTGTTCTGACCCAAGCCTCATTCAAAGCAAACAAACACCAAACAGAGATAAAAGCAAAACCTTCTTTGTGAATTCTGTTCATTCACAGAAAAACGCTATTAAAAACTAATTGTCCCAGATAAGAAAAAGCCTTGCCAGTAGACTTCTGGTTGCAGTGCTGCGGCGGGGTGTGGAGAGAAGAGTAAGCTCTGCTCTCTCATCCCCAATCTGCAAGTTTGGAGGCCCCAGTGAGGGGCACGTAGACCCTGGAGGGGAAGACGAAGGTGTGAGGAAGCCCGAGGAGAAGTTTGACAGCGGTGGCTGTTGACAGCTTCGAGGGAGACCTCATTTGCTCCAACGTGTGAGTGATCGGCCATCTCGATGGCAGACCGAAGTTGCAGTGCTTTAGCCCAATGAGGAAGATACCAGAGCATGAACAGCGTTTTTGGCATCAATTGATGGATTGAACTTGGAGTGAAGGAGGTGGAAAGTGAAAGTCGAGGAGAGAAAGAGATGGTAGAACTGTGAGTCTTAAATAAGAGGATGGAAGTCCGAAGGGAAATGGCGATCCGGCGGTGAAAGCAAGGAACTCTTAAGACAGAGATCAAAGCTGATTTAGTTGATTAAAGATTGACTGGTGTCTTGGGCCTGTTCTGAAAAATTTGGAGTTGATTTAGACTGATTATGTAGGAATTTGGAGTTTAACCTGATGGATTTGTGACTTATAAAAGAAGAAGAACAGTGGAAAAAAAGTAAAAGACAGGACTAAACTCAAGAACGGAAATGACATTTTGAGATTATACAGAGATAAGAGAAGCTGATGTAATAGACTGTGACTAAACAAAACATGAATGGACAAGGAAAGAAAAGTGATTGAATATTACTGGACTTCTTTTCATAGAATATAATTAATGAAATAACATTTTTATTAAGGTTTGATTGAATTTATTAAGAATTTAAAAGTTTAAATGATATGAAACTGTGAAAACTGGTGAAATATTATTTTGATGATTATTGATTGATTACTAACAACTATTGAAATAAGTAAGGTCATATGCATAAGAAGTGGAATATAGAATTGTTTAAAGGAAATCGAACTTCACAGTTAAAAATAAAGAATACAGTTGATATACAATAATATAGTAATATAAAATAGTTGTATAAGAACAATTTACAGCAAGTATATTTTAGGATATTATATTATACTCTTTCTCTCTTTTTTCTCTTATTTTGATATTATCCTTCCTGTCATCCCTTTAGCTCTCTCCCTTCTTTATCTTCTTTAATTTTGGTGATTCAGTTAGTTTCAGATTCTATAAAAGATTGAATCAAATCTGAATAATTTAGAATATCATAAGTGGGAAAAGATATTTATATTCTATGGGAAACTACTGAATAGAACTAATAACAAAAGAAAAATTAAACAGTGAATGGTAAAGTGGGAAGATATCTACAATAAAGTTAGGAATATGACCAGTACTACAACAGCGAACCTGAAAGGGAAAAAAACTGATGTCTGGTTCATCAATGTCTATTGCATCTCCAGCAGGCCAAAAAACAATAGAAGGAATGTTGAATACGGAGAAGATGAGCAACGCAGCCAACATGCAGATGATGCAAGCAACATTAACAGCTATTCAGGAAACGATGCTTAAAATACAGGAGACAATGGTTAGTAACCATACAGATATGAAGACGGTAATGGGAGAAATGAAGGGTAAGATTCAAAATTTAGAGGAGAAGATGAGAATGATCCAACAGACACTGGAGAAGAATGAACAAAGAATAAAGAATATAGAAACTAAAGCTGAACAAACAGATAAGAGATTGGGAGGGATGGATAGGAAAGTAATAGAGATGAACAGAGACTTAGAAGATTCAATTATCCATCTCAAAATGGAACATGCAGCATTCTATTTGAGGTTCCAAAATGTATTGGAATCCAAAGATGAAGACCTGGGAGACATAATGTCCCACTTAATAGCAGAGGCATTGCAAAGGGACCAGCAGGAAACAGTGAAAGAATTAGATGAGGTCTATCAAATCCATACAAACTATGCCAGATGAAACAAGCTGCCTAGAGAGGTCCACATCAGGTTTGCCAGAAAAAATGTAAGAGACACTGTATATAGAATCACAAAGGACGAGCCGATGGTGTATAAAGAAAAAGAGATTACGACCTTGAAACAAATTCCAAGGTGGGTAAGATAGTTGAGGAAGGACTACAGATCTGATGATACTACTGAATAAATGAAACATCTTGTTCCGATGGCTGGTCCCTGAAGGAATGCTGGTGACGTGGGAAGAAAGAAGAGTAAAAATTTATACAATTGAAAAGGCACAAGAACTTTATGATCAGTTGATGGAAACAGAGGAAGAGGGAAGCAGTAAAGAAGAGTCAGAAAGCAAGAGTCAGGAGGACCAGCAAGAAGATCAGCAACAGGGAATACAGGAAACAGACCAAGAAGAGAGAGGTAAAGAAAAGAGAGAATACCCAAGGAGAGAAGGACTAAGAACAAGACCCCAAAGAGAAGCAAGAACAAAGAGAAAATTTAGGTAGACTCAGAATTAACAATGGAAGAAGAGATTAAATTACTCTCAATAAACATCAATGGATTAAACTCCCAGATCAAGAGGAAACAAATATTAACCAAACTAACTAAACAAAACCTTGCTATTATATGCCTACAGGAGGTACATATCCAAAAACAGCATAAAAAACATCTAGAATATCCCAAGTTGGGTGTATTATTTACAGCATTGGTAGATCAAAAGAAAAGGGGGGTAGCAATTTACATTAAAAAGGGGATAAATGCAAAAAAAATCTATGCAGATGAACAAGGCAGAATTTTAATGATACAAATTAATTTACATCAAAAACAATTACTATTGGTGGGGATATATGCCCATAATGATAACCGGAAGAAGTTTTATAAGGGACTGTATGATAAAATAATTAGTGTAGGTGAAGAAAATATTTGCTTGATAGGGGACTTTAATGCCATTGTTGATGTTAAAAAATACTATATTAGTATGGAAGGGACTAGGAAGAAAAAAAAAGAGAATTTTACAAAAAAAATTTCTTTTGATTTAACACATGAGACCAATTTGGAAGATATATGAAGGAAGGGGAATCCAAATGAGAAGAAATATACGTTTTATTCTAGTCCACAAAAATCATGGTCCAGAATCAATATGGTATGGGTTAATGGGGCAATCGAGAAAGACATTAGTGAAGTAGAGATAATGCCTAATATATGGGTTGACCATAGCCCAGTTAAAATTACATGGAAAGGACATAGTAAAAGGAAAAGGAGATGGATATTAAATTCACAAATAACAAAGGAAAAATAATATATCTTAAGAATGAAAAATGAGTTAGAAACATTTTTTAAGGTTAATCTAAAACAACATACTAGTTTACAAAATTTATGGGACACTACAAAGGCCTTCATGAGAGGCATATCGATAGCCTATATAGCTAAGAAAAATAAAAAGAATGGAAGAAACAGAATGAATTATAAGAAAGGATTAAAAAATTTGAATATGAGCTCCAAAAAGACCCCCAAAATATGGAAGTTAAGAAAGAAATAGGGATGATTAGACATGAACTAAATTTGATAGATATTGAGGAAAATGCACGTAACTTAAAAACTCTTAAACATAATTTCTTTGAATCAGCAAATAAACTAGGAAGGTGGTTGTCCCATAAATTAAAAATAGAGAAAGAGAAAAGACTAATTCAGCAACTCAAGGATGAGGAAGGGACAGGAGAAAAAGAGAATTGCGCAAAGGTATTTTGGTGAGCTTTATAAGCAAGAAGATGTTAGGGAAGAAAACATTAGCTACTACTTGGAGGGAAATGGTCTGAGCCCAATCTCAGAAGAAAATAGAGAAGTACTTAATAAAGAAATAACATTAATGGAGTTACAAAAGGCGATACAAAAACAAAAAAAATAATAAAACACCAGGCCTGGATGGTCTACCAGGCAAATTATATAAAATTTTATCTGAAATATTTGAACCAATATTACTGGAACTATATAATGAGACATTAATGCAAGCTAAACTTCCAAGGTCCTGGTCCAAGGCATACATCTCCTTAATTGCAAAAGATGGCATTGATCAACAACTAATTGCTAACTATAGGCCAATCTCGTTGCTAAATACGGATTATAAGATATTTATGACAATATTAGCAGAAAGAATGAAACCAATTTTGAGTGAACTTAAACATACAGACCAGAATGGTTTCCTGCCAAATAGACAAATTAAAAACAATATTAGGACAGTACTAAATTTGATTGAATACTATGAAGCTCACCCAGAAAAACAGGCAGCTTTAATTTTTTTAGATGCATAAAAAGCATTTGACAATCTCAATTGGAAATTCATGCTGTATCAAATTAAAAAGCTGAACTTTGGCACTAATATAGAAAAAACACTACAAGAAATATACTCAAATCAAAAAGCCAGTGTACTATTAAATGGAGATCATACCAGAGATTTTGAAATTGCAAAAGGAGTGAGACAAGGGTGTCCATTATCGCCTCTGTTATTTATCTTGTCTTTAGAAGTGTTGCTAGCTGCAACCAGACAAAACCCAGAAATTTATGGAATTAAGATTTAGAAATGAGGAATATAAAGTTCAGGCATTTGCCGATGATTTGATATTTATAGTGGAAGATCCAATGAATCCAATGAATATTGTTGCAACAAATAGAAAAATTTGGGGAAGCAGCAGGATTTAAAATAAATAAAAATAAAATTAAGATGATAGTCAAAAACTGTACAACAAAACAGAAAGTAGAATTAGAAATACAATAGGACTGCAAATAGTAAAAAAGGTGAAATACCTGGGAATTTGGATATCACCCAGATGTTCATCATTAAAAGAGGACAATTATGTCAAACTGATTAAGCAAATCAGAAAAGAATTGGAATTATGGGCCAAATTAAAACTGTGTATATTAGGAAGAATAGCAATGTTGAAAATGAATACCTTACCAAAATTAATATATCTATTCCAAATGATTCCAATTAAATTAGGGAAACCCTTTTTTATAGAACTAAATAAAATGACATCCAAGTTTGTCTGGTTGGGCAAGCGGCCACGTATTAAAATGAAACTATTACAAGATAATAGGAGCAGAGGCGGTCTCGGACTACCAGAATGAGAGCTTTACTATCAGGCAGCGGTGTTGAGTTGGATTAAGGATTGGATTAAATAAAGAGACAAGAGAATCTTAACATTAGAAGGACATGACCTCTTGATAGGTTGGCATGCATTTTTGTGGGAAAATAAAAGTAATATACATACCTATTTCAATCAACACCTAATAAGAGATTCATCTATTACAATTTGGGGAAAAAATCAAAGGTAAACACTATACAGAAATCCCATGATGGCTGTCAACCATGGAAGCCATAATACATCCAAATAGATTAGACCTATGGAAAATGGTAAGCTATGAAGAACTATTAGATAGTCAAGGGAAATTAAAATCAAACCAAGAACTGAAAGAAAATGGAATTATAATCAATTGGTGGTCATATTTGCAAATTCAAAATAAATATAAAAAAGACTCAAAAGATTTTGGATTTGACAAAGGGCAGAACCAACTAGATAAAATATTGATGGGACTGGAACAAAAATTTATAACTAAAATATATAAATATTTATTAGATTTTAAAATGGAAGAGGAAATAGTCAAAAGTACAATGATTGCATGGGCACAGAATTTTGGATACACTATAGAATTAGAGGAATGGGGGAAAATATGGACTATAAATTATAAATTAACATTATCTGCTGCATACAAAGAAAACATATATAAAATGTTATATAGATGGTATTTAGCCCCAACAAGATTGGCAAACATCTACTTCAATATGAGTCCAAAATGTTGGAAGTGCAAAAAAAATTGATGGTACATTTTATCACATGTGGTGGATGTGCCCTGAGACCAGGACATACTGGATTCAAATTAAAAATTGGTTAAAAGAGATCACTGGCTATCAGATTCAGCTCAGACCGGAATCCTTCCTATTAGGAATTATTAAAGAAAGACTACCGAAAGAAGTAAAATACCTAGTGTTACATATTATAACAGCTGCCAGAATAGCCTTTGTGCAGGTATGGAAAACACCAAATACTCCTAATGAAGAATGAATAATACACAAAGTAACAGAAAGTGCTGAGATGAATATGCTAACAATGAAATTGAAAGAAAAAGATGATTCTGAATTCTTTATAATTTGGAACAATTGGTATAAATGGCTAACAAACAGAACCAAGAAGTGAGACAAAAATGTTAATTGAAACAACCCTTAAGAAAGTAAAATAAAATTTTGTAAACTATATAAAGATATAAGAATAGTAATTATAGCTAAAGAGATTATTTAATAGTAGATAAACGCAATATAATGTATTATGATATTTAAATCAAAATCTTGTATAGATGCCAAGAACGTTGTTGATACCATGATGTTTTATGATGTAAAAAAAAAAGAAAATTAATAAAAAATATTTTAAAAAAAGAACAAGCCTTGCCAAGGTTGTGCAAGGCTGTCAAGAACACTAGATTAAATTGCAAATAACCAAAACCAAAAGTTTCCAAACACAAACCCAGATAGTCTGAACTTCCGCAAGACTTGAAGTGCAAAAACTTATTTGCTTCCTGCAAAGAATCCCACCTCTGAAGGCTGGCTTTTATCCCTTAAGGGAGGGGCCATGAACTTGCAGCCTTACTCCTGAGTCACCCGTGCTGCTGCAGTTGCTCTTTCCTTTGAACAGCCCTGCGTGCATGCATGTTGGGCACAGGCTCCTCAGGGTCCTCTGCATCACTGCTGCCAGCCTCCACAAGCCCCGAAGGCAGCACTCCATTCTCTGATAGTCCTGACTCCATCCCTGCATCACACGCAGGCCCCTCATCTGAGTCCTCATTCTCTGAGACCTCAGCTGTCTGTACCTACTGCCAGAGAACCACAACACACAGAGAAGCATACATATAGATGCAGATACACACATAGACACACATACAGACATACACACATTCTAGCCAATAATTTTACAAGCATTCAATAATTCTTTCCCATTTATTTCATTTCCATTTCTTCTAAATTATCCATTTTGGCATTATATTCTCACAACATTTTGTATGCTTTTGTTTTTTAGCCAAGAACTGCATGGGAAATGTAGAGAAGGGTATGAACAAAAGTTTGTTTGTTTAACAACTTAGACAGTAAAATACTCTGATATCCATTGAGCCATAATCTTATGCCAAAACTTATGGTCCAAATTATTGTTATTTCACACCAAATATAAGAATGAAGAATTTATTAGTCTAAAGAAAACATACCAACTGATAACCAAGAAACAGTTAATGAAGTTTGAATGTTTATATAAAAAAATCATCCCATGTGTTCCACATATGCATGGGACTGTGCCTATTAGTTAACCCTTTACATTGTTGTGGTAGCCTTGAGAGCCTTCAAGCCTTCTGCATCCACCCATTTGGAGCAATTTTTGTATGAGAACAATCCAGTGAGTCCATGTGCATGATCCTAAACTATGTTCATGTTTGTAATTTCTCAGTGCATTAATAATTTTTCATTATATTCTTAAAATAATTGTTTAATACTATTTTACCTTGAATATTGAACAGAACTTGTCAGAGAATATATTTCTTTAAGTTGATTATGAATGGTATAGAATACTCCTAATTTTCTTAGTCAGCAATTATCATGCAATTCCAAGAAAATGGTCCAACTATATGCCAACTTCTCAAGATAAAGCATTGTCTGGAAGCTCATGAGATTTGATTATATTTATTTCACTTTTGATCTTTCCTCAGAAATGTTAGATTAGTTCAAATTTTTCTGCATGCTTCCCTAAACACTGTTACCAAAGTTCAGATTCACAGGGCTATATAAACAAATACAGTCCACATTCTTGAAGCAATGCTGCAAAAGATTTTGGGGAGCTCATTAAAAATAGATCATTTGATTACATATTTATTTGATATTTATCCTGCATTTGTTTTTAGTCACTTCAAGGCCAGGTACCCATCTTCTCAATTTGGCCTCGGGTATATTATTTTTGAATAAATAGGAATAGTAATATAGGAATTAAATAGGAATATTAGAAACATAATCCAGTGGGCTGGGATACTGTATGCAATGGGAGAATGGGTAATTATTATTTAATAGCTGGCCAACTGCTGTAATACTGTAATGATATAATGATGATGCAATGTTAGCAATGAGTAAGCAGGGTTATTTGACTGCTACTGCTTTAAGAGGCTGTAATATAAGAGAGGCCCTGTGAGGGCGTATCTTTCTCTCCATGTATGCTTCCATGTTTTAATTTGCTGATTGTTGTTTTTCAAGGCCTGTATCAAAGTACTTGTATGTATATATGCTTTGTAGAGATAAAGCCACTATATGTAAATACAAACCTGTTTAATGTATTTGCTCCTGGGTTGTCTCACCTAATCACTAATCACCTAATCTGTGTGCATTCCGACATAAAGGGAGTTTCTCATGTTCAGGACTTAATGTGTCACGTTAACTAAAGCTTGCCATATGAATCATTCTACATTTCCATGGTCTTACATTTCACAAAAATGTCATGAATAAAAGAACTGTTAGCCATGTTGGTTGTGTGAGTTGTAGTTAATTTATCTTAGAACTTTCAGACTTTTGTATTTATTGCCCCATCCCACATTATATATTAAATCTTACTGAACACACACACACTTCATAAAATAACATACATGCTTGTCTATGTATGTGTGTGTATGAAATTTATATGAATTTATGAAAATGTTATATGTGTGTGTGGGGGGCTTTCATTGATATGTGAAATATAAAGTAAGAGCAAAGAAAAAAGGACAAATATTGATTTCAATTTATTTCTATGCACATTCATAGCTAGGAGTTATGACTAATGAAAGTAATTTGTTCCTAGCTAAATATGTTGACACTGCATGATGTGGCATGAGTGCTTGACAGGTTGTATTGCTTTCAGTTCCCATAATTCTCAGCAAGAGGTAGAATTGTGGAAAAATCTGGGAAATCCAGAGGTACTTATGATGGATAATGCTGATTTTATATAATGTAACTTCTATCTGGCTTTTATTGATTCTGTGCAGCATGGAAGCAACCAACCATACAATAATTGTTGCAGGGGTGGGATTGTATCGCTTTGCACTACTTCTATAGAACCAGTTGTTAATGTTCCCTGCAAGCCCTGGTCATCTTCCCCTCCCCCTTGCCTTTTGCTGCTGCCGCCACCAGTTGCCTTCCCCCCACTTGCCTTCTGCTGAGGAAAACATGGAGAGGCTTGTATAGAATCTGGCCAGGTGAGCGGCTGCTTCTCTCACCTGTTGCTGCACAGCAGAAAGCTTCCAAGTCCACCACCTTCCATTAGAAACCGACTCTGGGCAAGCAGAGCAGCAAGCCAGATTGAATCCTTCTTCTCTCTGCTGCCTGGGAGCAGTTTCTGATGGGGGTGGGGGATTCAGAATCTTTCCATTGTTTTGGGAAACTTTTGCTTTCCCCAAAACAGCAGCAGGTAATAGAATGCAAGCAGCCACTAACCTGGCTCAAGCTTCCATGAGCCACCATGTGTTCCTTCCTGTTATGTCTTTGGGACTGGTTGAGGTTCCCAACCAGGTCCGCTGTTTGAGCGGGAGCACCAGCAGCTCCCATTGGTTGGCTCCGTTTGACAGTCGGCTATAAAGCCGGCTGTCGGGCAAAGCCAGCCGTTGTTCGCTGCAGTCTGCCTGTTAGCTGGGCAGACGTGACAACCCTTTATTCCCCAGAATAAAGACTGTTACTAGTATGCTCTGGTCTAAGCCTCTCATTTACCATCGCTCTACAACACTGGCGACGAGGGTGGGATGTTGCAGGCTAGCCAGAAGCACTCATACCCGAAAGAGCTGAAAATCACGCTAGCGGAACCACAGCGCTGAAATCGCAGCCGTCTCGCTCACAGAGAGCCCGAGTTCAGATAGCTGCATTTAAAAGCTGAAAGTCACGGGCGCTGAAGCCGCAGCCGCCCACGCTCGCAGAAGAGCGCGAATTTCAAACCGCTGTTGTTTGAATCCAGTCACTCAAGTGAAGTTAGTTACGGCACTGTAAGCCGCAGCCGCCAACGCTCACAGAGAGCGCGAAATTCAAACTGCCTTCACAAGGGCTGAAAATCGCTGAGTGAGTCTAGGCGCTGTAGCCACAGCTGCCAGCACTCACAGTAAGTGCAAACCCAAGGGCCACGACCACCCAGAGAGATAGTCCAGTCTTCCAAAGAGACTGAGGGTCCCAAAATGAATGCCAATCCAGCATTCCCACCATTCAAGCCCAATGAGGAAAAGTGGGACTCCTACAAGAACCGTTTCGGCCATTTCCTCGATGCCATCGGTTTGGCTGATGCTGCGGAGCATAGGAAGAAATCCTACTTCCTTAGCTATTGTGGGGCTGCAGTCTTCGACACTGCCACAGCACTCTTCGCACCACGTGAGATCAGAAACGTTCCGTGGAACAAACTACAGGAAACACTCTCCAACCACTACTCCCCAAAACCTTCCCAGATTGCAAGACGCTTCGCATTCAGGATGAGGAAGCAAGCCGAAGGGGAGTCTATCAACCAGTACATGGCCGCCCTGAGGACAGCAGCTCTACAATGTGAATTTAAGAACTATTTAGACGACATGCTGCTCGACCAACTCGTCTGTGGGGTAAGAGATCTAAGGCTCCAAAGACATTTGCTGGCCAGGAAAGATTTAAATCTTTCCCAGGCCGTAGAAGAAGCCCTAGCTGCTGAACTCTCCGCCCAATCAGCAGCTGAGATCCAGGGCACCACGCCCAAGCCGGGTACTTCCACCGCCCACTCAGAAGAGGTAATGGGCGAAGATGACCCAAGAATTTTCTGACATCCATCGTCTCAAACCCGAGTGAAACAACCACAGGTAGGAACAAGGCAGAGAAACAACAGTGGCCCAAAACAAATCCCTTTGTGCCTAACCTGTGGAGGTTCCCACTCCCGAGCGTCTTGCAGGTTCAGAAACGCCAGCTGCCTAAACTGTCACAAGAAAGGTCACCTCGCAAGAGTCTGCCAGGCAGCACGCGTTTTTCCTCAGAAATCTCCTTCATCTCCAGAGGAAAGTAGAAGACTGCTATACTTGCTACCACGCTAACCACACTTTCCATACCCCCAATAAAATTACACTTTCTGTTTCCTTAGAAGGTAAGCCCTGCTGCATGGAGGTAGACACGGGGTCAGCACTCTCAATCATCTCCTGGGATACGTTAAAGAAGATCCAGCCCAGACTAACAAGGAAGCAGCTACAAAGGTGCCACCTCACCCTGAGGGACTACCAAGGAAAAAACATCCCTGTCCTAGGGAAAGGCAAGTTTTTTGTTAAATTCCAAACCTTCAAAGGCTATTTGCCTTTAGTGGTCGTTAACGGTGCCCTCCCTAGTCTCTTGGGGTAGATTGGTTCCCCTCTCTCGGCCTTAGTGTAACAGGGATCCATGCTGTCTCAACTTCTGATGTAGATACATTGTTCTCAGACTATTCTGACGTTTTTAGCAACGAGCTGGGTTGTTATAATGGCACTCCCATCTCCTTCTCCGTAGACCCCCAGGCAGTTCCCGTCCGCCTTAAACCTTGCAGAGTACCTTTCGCCATCCATCCTAAATTGGACGCGGAACTAGATAAGCTTCTCAAACAAGGGGTGATAGAACCCACAGATTTCGCCAAGTGGGAGACCCCCATAGTCACCCCACTTAAAAAAGATGGTAGTCTGAGAATTTGTGGGGGACTATAAGACGTCCCTCAACCGTTATCTTCAGGTTAGCGCATATCCTGTTCCAGTCATTCAGCACCTGTTACACACATTCGAACCCGGCACCATTTTTGCCAAGCTAGACATGTCACAGGCATACCAACAGTTCCCTGTCGATAGCCAGACAGCAGATTTACAGACCATAGTAACACATAGAGGAGCATTCAGGTGTAAACGTCTCCAGTTTGGCGTTAGTGTAGCCCCAGGTATCTTCCAATCACTAATGGAAAGAATTCTCCAAGGTCTCCCTGGCGTAGTCCCATATTTTGATGATATTTTGGTCTCAGCTATGGACAGGCCCCAACTCATCCAAAGAGTCAGAGCAGTGTTAGAGAAGTTCAGACAGCATGGCCTCAAACTCAAACGGGAGAAGTGCGCCATCGCCACTAGACAGGTGGACTTTCTAGGATACAGGTTAGACGCCTCAGGCATCCATCCAGTGGAATCAAAAGTAAAGGCCATCCACGAGGCACCCACACCTACTAACAAAACTGAGCTACAAGCCTTTCTGGGGTTATTAAATTTCTACACTTCGTTCCTCCCACACAAAGCATCAGTCGCTGAACCTTTGCACAGACTATTAGATAAGGACACACCATGGCACTGGGGACCCAAAGAAACCCATGCATTTAAAGCGGTCAAATCTCTCCTCACCTCAGAAGCCGTTTTAATCCAATTTGACCAATGCCTCCCCTTGATACTAGCCGCTGACGCATCCCCTTTTGGGATAGGAGCTGTCCTAAGTCACAGACTGCCCAATGGCTCCGAGGCACCAATTGCCTTTTTCTCGAGAACTTTTTCAATGACTGAAAGAAACTACAGCCAGATTGACAAAGAGGCCCTGGCTGCAGTGGCGGCAGTTAAAAATTCCACAAATTTCTCTTTGGGCACCATTTCGAACTCATTACTGATCACAAACCGCTTTTAGGACTCTTATCGGGGGACAAGCAAACTCCACAGGTACTGTCACCCAGGATGACCAGATGGACCCTGTTCCTGGCGGCTTACTCGTACAAATTAGTCTATCGCCCGGTAAGAACTTGAGCCATGCAGATGCCCTCAGCCGCTGCCCTTACCAGCCCCAGTTGAGGACCCAGCTCCTGTGCATGCAATTTTGAAGTCAACGAGCTCAAGCTGCCAGTGACTGCAGATGACATCGCGGCACATTCCAAAAAGGACAAAATAATCGCCCAGGTTCTGGACTGGGTGGGAGGGTGGCCGGAAACAAAGTGTTCAGTTGATTTTACCCCATTTAAAACACGTCAGCAGGAACTGTCGAAACTCCAAGGATGCCTGTTGTGGGGTACCAGAGTCGATCATCCCAACCACCCTTGCGTGCCCATCTTGAAGGTGTTGCACGAGGGCCATCCGGGCATCGTGCGGATGAAGGCGTTGGCTCACAGTTACGTCTGGTGGCCCGGGATGGATGATCAGATCGCCAAGTGGGTAAGCTCATGCCAACCCTGTCAAGAGTCCAGGGCAGCCCCGCCAGCCGCCACACCCACCAAGTGGGAATGTGCCAATGCCCCATGGTCGCGTCTACACATCGACCTGGCAGGGCGGTGCATGGCAAAACTTTCTTGGTGGTCGTGGACTCCTATTCTAAATGGATAGATGTGGCCTTACTTCCCACGATCACCACCCAGGCAGTTGTTAAAGCCCTGACCCGTTTTTTTGTGACTCATGGGCTCCCTGACACGCTGGTCTCCGACAATGGCCCCCAGTTCACATCATGTTAATTTAGTAGGTACGTCATCAATTTGGGCATCCGACATGTCCTCACAGCCCCATTTCACCCTGCTAGCAACGGGATGGTGGAGAGAGCAGTCAGGTCAGCTAAGGAGGCACTGGCCAGGTTCGGCCAAGAGAACTGGCACTCTAAGTTGTCTCGCTTCCTCCTCAGCCAGCATACAACACCTTGCAGTACGAATAAATCCCGGCCGAACTTTTAATGGGGAGACGCTTGAGGACTACTTTAGACAGGTTGCACCCCCACTACTGCCCAGACACCCCATTGGGGTCTGACAGCCAGGTCAGAGACTTTGCCTTACAGACCAAGTGTTTGCGAGAAACTACGCAGGGGATCCGTTGTGGGTGCCTGGGCAGGTCGTGGCTGTCATGGGTCCAAGATCCTACCGGGTTCAATTGGAGGATGGTCGGTGTGGCGGAGGCACCTGGACCAACTGAGGAGGCGACGGAGTGGTCTGACCAGCACAGAACTGAATCCACCTGACAGCCTTCAAGTTCCCCACCAGGTTCCAGTTGGAAGCTTCCTGAGGAACCAGACATTCCCAATGGAGCAGGGGGAGCCAAGGATAGACCCGGACTGCCAGCCTGAGTCTCCACCTCAACCACCCAGTGGGGTCACCAGTCATCCGGGCCAAGACTGTTAGCCGAGCCAGCCCGAACGAGAGGAGTCATGCCAGTTCCAAGATCCTGCACCAAGCCAAGCTCATACCCCGATGACCTCTGAACCCTGCTCCATGGACTTGATGCCCACCAGTAGTTCCCCTGAGCTACGACGTTCCGATCGCCAGCGCAGACTACCGTCATACCTCAAGGACTATGCATGTTCCCAGCTAGGGGGAAGGGGTGTTATGTCTTTGGGACTGGTTGGGGTTCCCAACCAGGTCCGCTGTTTGAGCGGGAGCTCCAGCAGCTCCCATTGGTTGGCTCCGTTTGACAGTCGGCTATAAAAGCCGGCTGTCGGGCAGAGCCAGCCGTTGTTCGCTTGCAGTCTGCCTGTTAGCTGGGCAGACGCGACAACCCTTTATTCCCCAGAATAAAGACTGTTACTAGTATGCTCTGGTCTAAGCCTCTCATTTACCATCGCTCTACAACACTTCCTACTGCTGTTGATGGGAGGCAAGAGTTTATCAGTACAGTAGAAAGCTTCCAAGTCCACCCACTCCCATTAGAAATGGATCCTGGACAAACACAGAAGCAAGCCAGGTTGAATCCTCCTTCTCTCTGTTGTCCGGGAGCAGTTGAGGAGGGATTCAGAATTGTTCTGTTTTTGTAAACTTTTGCTCTCCCAAAATGCCACTTTAAACGTGACGGGACCTTGCAGTCCTGTTGCAAAGTCCCGTCATGCCTGCCTCTTTAAGCATGCTGCTTTAAATCCTGCCTGCCACTATAGCATCTCCCAGTGGAGCGGCAACGGCTGGGGTATGGGTACTCAAGGTTCCTTTGCAATTGTACACCACCCCTCCTCCCCCCTTTCTTCCTTTTCCTGCCACCCACTGCTGACTGGAGCTGTTTGTCCCAAATCATGTGTGTGTGTGTGTGTGTGTGTGTGTGTGTTGTTTTTGTGTTTGTGTTTGTGTGTGAGTGAGTGAGAGACGGTGGAGGAGGGAAAGAGAGGAGGAGAAGGAGCATCTTTAGGACTGAAACTCATGTACTGTAGATACCAAAAGAAGCACCAGTTGAGTCTAGGAAGGGTCACCAATCTGAAACATTAAAGGCTGCATAATTCTGCAGCCCTCAGTAGGGTGGTTTCTTCCTTCCTTCCTTCCTTCCTTCCTTCCTTCCTTCCTTCCTTCCTTCCTTCCTTCCTTCCTTCCTTCCCTCCCTACCTCCCTACCTCCCTACCTCCCTGCCTGCCTGCCTGCCTGCCTGCCTGCCTGCCTGCCTGCTATTGCCTTTCCTCTTAGCTGTTCTTATTCTATGATACTGTAGAACTGGGGTTGCTCTGAGCATTCTCTTGTTTCTAAGCTGCCTCATTTGTTTCTGTTGATTGCATGTATTTTGTTTAAGACCCTGCACAAAGATTAACAAGCACAGTCCCTGCCTGCAGGCTTATTCTCTGATAGGCAGAGTACAATAGAACTGGGAGAATCCCACCCCTGGGTGTGTATGTGTATGTGTATGTTTCAGGTGGGCTTCCTAGCTTTAGAAGGAAAGAGTGAAGGAGGAAGGGACAGATAGAGAGAGAGAGAAAGAGGAAGGGGGAGAGAAAGAGAGGGATACAGAAAGAGAGAGAAAGAGAGGGAAAGAGAGAGAGAGAGAGAAAGTGAGAGAAAAAGAGAGAAGGAAGATACAAGGAAGAAAAGAAAGAAAGGGGAAAGAAAGAAGAAGGGAGAGAGAAAGGAAGTGAAAGGAAGACAGGGGAATGGAAGGAAGGGGCAGAAGGAAAGTGAAAGAAAGAAAGAAAGAAAGAAAGAAAGAAAGAAAGAAAGAAAGAAAGAAAGAAAGAAAGAAAGAAAGAAAGAAAGAAAGAGAGAGAGGAGAAAGTAAATTAGATATATGAATGGATAGATAAATACATGGAAGGAGGGAGGGAGGGAGGGAGAAAAAAAAGGAGAGGAAGGAAGGACATAAACCCTGGCTTCAGAAGACTTTGAAGCAGCACAGCAATCTAGGGCTGGCCTTTAAGGGATCTTGGAGGTCATCTAGTCCAACCCCCTCCTCCAGCAGGAGATCCTTACAGAATCAAAGAATAGCAGGGTTAGAATAGCAGTGTGTGTGTGTGTGTGTGTGTGTGTGTGTGTATGTGTGTGTATGTGGTTATCAAAACACCAAAAACAGGCCAAGTAGCTCTGTGGAGGTCAGTCATAAGTTAGAACACTTGCTAAGCAACTGGCCATTAAGCGAGGACCCGGTCATTAAGTGAGGACCACTTACATTTGGTTTGCCAGTTACATGGCCACCTGCCTGGGCCTTGCCCTGCCCTCTCCAGGGCTTCCCGGGCCTTGGAAACAGGCAAAAAACACTTGCTAAGCAACTGGCCATTAAGCTGGGACCTGGTCATTAAGCAAGGACCACTTACATTTGGTTTGCCAGTCACATAGTCAGATGGCCACGCCCACCTAGTCACATGACCACCTAGCCATGTCAGTCAGCAAGTCACTCCCACCCGTCACATGACCACCAAGCCACATTCACAAATTAGGCCACGCCCACAGAACCGGTTGTTAAGAAATTTGAATCCCACCCCTGAATTGTTCCTTTTCTCTTCAGACTGCTATTTATATTACAGTGAATTTAGGCTATCAGGGCAATTTTCCTCTATTCCTAGTAATCTGTTAACTATCCTGTTATACTGTACTTTAATTTCTGCTACTCTGGTTTTAAGAGAATAAAGCATTTAGTTGACCCAACACATTGATACAATATGATATATCAAGGGCTGTAACATTTGTATTTGTCTGTCTTGTGTTATAAAATGAAAAAAAAGCAAGATCTTCACAAAGATTTCAAATGTCCACCTTGTATCTTGTATTCATCAGCTTCAAAACATATTTAATTAGAATATGCTTTCTTGCACCTGTTCTTATCCTCCCTCCACCCTATATAATCCTTAAACACAGAAGTGGACTCAAACTTAGCCTTGTTTATAATCATCTCTGGCTGTTATACTATTGCTGGACCAGAATCTAGTTCCTGGAGGCAGCTGTCATAATTCAGTTTTGGGAGTGGTTCAGCTAGTATCTTCTGTAGGATTTTATCTCAAAAATAGATTTGGGATGATCATAGATGTATCCGCTACTAACAGCAGCTAAGTTAAATGTCACACATGCAAACTTTCTCTCCCCAACCCTTTGTTTAAAGAATAATAGATAGACTAATACTACAGGCATTTATGCAGTGCCAGTGGAACTAGTTATCTCTGCAAAAAGACCTTCCATTTGGAATAAATAACAATAGTAAAGGTGTTGATATATTGCAGCATATTAGAGATCTGAAGAAACCTGGGAGGGCTTCAGATGATTGCAAAAAGGATTCTTGCTTTAAGCAACAAATGGTAAGATGAATAAAAACTGGGGTTTCCTGTGTTTCATATGTTACATTGCTATATAAATATGTAATGGTCACAGATGGCAATATTAGTCATGAAAGAACAAAGAAGCCAAGGCCATAGCAAAATTAAGGCTACGAGAAGGGGGAATAAAGGGGAATGAACTTGTGTAAAAGACAGGATTTACTTCTAAAGCTCCCTAAACAGCACTGAACACCTTGACAAGATCCACATGTTGGCAGAAGCAGCTTTTGAAGATTGTAAATCATGAAGCTGGCTGACATCCACCCACAAACGTTGAAGCAGGAATTGCAGCGGAAAAAAATTCTCAAAAGGGAATGGGAATGAACTTAATTTAACAATGGGCATTCATCCCACAAATTTTCATGCAAAGCAGCAGTGACTTCCCCTCTTTTATTAATTAACAGTGCTGCCATTTCCAGTAGAAACAAGAATATTTATATCTATCTTTGCAGCATTATATCAACTACATTAACCAATGTGCATGTCTTGCTTCCACATAAATGGTCAAGAAAAGGCAAACAGGTTTATAAAAGAGACATTGCACTGAGGAATGCAAATGACATAAACAAGTTTAGAAACAAATAGCATTTGCCAAGAATTAAAATAGGGGAAAATCATTGATTGAATTTAGTAGTCAGTGCACTCAACCCCCTGTTTATTCCAATGTTCCCATATCACAAAGTGCGTTAAAGATGCACACAAATTTCAAAAGTAATATCTTTTCCAATACAGAGGGACTCTTATTTATAAATCCATATTTAGATGCATGGAACTGATGGCTGAGGTATTTTTTCCTGTGTGATATGACTCTGACTGAATCAAAACTGTAAAAGCTTAGAAAATTGTCACCAGAAAATATAATAATGATAACTCTAGTAATTCATTTCATTCATTTCATTTATGGATTCAGACCAATAAAACATAAATAAAAAGTAAAATATAAGCACATTAATAAAATAAAAATACAAAATTTAAAATATAGGACCTGAAACAATAACAAGAAAATATATCCTACCTTCTGCAGTCCATAATTATTTCTAAAAACCTGGCAACCTATATAGAGGTTGTCCATGTTAGAACTTGCAGGTGGAAGAATGTCTTCATAAGAAAGATAAGTAGAGTTTCTGATAATGAGATATAAAGTGTCAGATGCTATAGCTATACATGGATTACTGTTTTGTTATCTGTGTCTGACCAGAAATACCTAAAATTATTGTATATTAGTATATTTGCCTACGGTTTCCATAATTGGGCAGTTTGGCACAAGATGCCAAACTGAACCAAAATTAAAAGTCTTCTATTTGAAATATACTATATTACAAATGTAATTAAGAATTAACTATGTCAGTGGAGAATCTGTAACTTCATCATAAAATTGAGATAACTGATTTTAGCCCTGTTATTTTGCAGTTCTAAATCCCCAAGCCTCTTTTTGTTTGATTAAGTCTTTACCTAGGCTGAGAGATTATTTTGCCTGGAGTAAGAGGCCACAAATGCTATGTGAAAGTGAGTTGCTTCCTCAGGAAGGAAGAACACCTGGGTGAAGTGAAACAGTTTGAACTCAGAGGGTTTGTTTCAGCAAAAATCTGAGACTGGAAAATCTCAAGTGGGCCCAAAAGAAATGCAGCCAAGCTCTAGTTCAGGGGTGTCAAATTCACAGTCCATGAGCTGGATGGGCCATGCCCACCCCAGTTTAGCAAATGGGAAAAAGTCATGATGCCATGAGTTTGACACACCTACTCTAGTTGAACAAGGGCATTTGAAGTTGAGTATGGACATAGAGTATGACTTTCAGAAAGGAAGAATTCTTCATTGAAATCCTTTTCTTAAAAGATTCATAGTGCTTCTCAAAACTATTGCTCTTTTTGCCAAATAATTTACCTTTGAAATTATATTTGAATTTGCCTTAATAGCAATAGCACTCAGACTTATATGCCACTTTATAATGCTTTACAGCCCTCTCTAAGCCGTTTACAGAATCAACATATTACCCTTAACAATCTGGGTCCTCCTTTTACCAACCTTGAAAGGATGGAGGGCTGAGTCAACCTTGAGCAGGTCAGAATCAAACTCCTGACTGTGGAATGCAACACTGTATTCCTACCTGACAATACACTAAATAATGTGTCTGTATGTATGTGTGTGAGAGAAATAATAATAAAAAATAATATATCAACATACTTTTCTAATCAATGTAGGGTTTATTCTCAATCCATGAGCTTGTTTATAAGTTTGAAGTTGGTGCCAGCTAGTAATATGAACCAAGTGTGTCACAGTGAACATTCAAACTGTCTGTGAATATTCAGCCATAAAAAAAGGCCTAAGTCCTTCTTCTTTTTGAAAGGGGTTTGCTGTGTCTTCAGTTCTCCCTTTGGTCCGATCCAGCAGGGGGTGCCCAGCCACAACTTGATTGGTCACCAGTTTGACAGCTCAGTATAAAAGGAGCTGTCAAACAGGCCAACAGGTATTGCCTCACGGCTGAGCTGAACTTGCATTGTTAGCGCATGAAGCTTAAATAAAACCTGAGCAACCAAGCAAGCCGCCTCACCTCAGTTTGTGAGTATGTTTGTTTCTGAGAACAAAACACAGGTGACAAAGGTGGGATTCCTTTCCCACCCCTGAGGCAGAAAGGCAAGCTTGAAGAGCAAGTCACTGAACGTGAAAAAGTAAGTTGAAAGTCGAGGCACATTAAGAGCGAGTCATTCTGAGGGGCTTAAGAGCTAAATTCTGCCTGTGATCCAGCCTCAAGGAATCAGAGGTTCTGTGAAGCCATCAATAATAATGGCAGCATTAAATTCGTTTGCACCATTCGACGCTGCCACAGAAACCTGGGAGTCATACATAGAGAGATTTAACTGTTTCCTTGAGGCGAACAGTCTGATAGAACTAACAAGCAGCAGGTGAAGAGTGCTGTTTCTAAATTTCTATGGCAAACAAATGTTTGACACTGCCAGAGCTCTTTTAGCCCCTCAGCTTCTTTCCACAGTTTCCTGGGATGAGTTGATGGCTCAGCTAAAGAACCACAATGCCCCAATGCTATCCTGAATTGTCCGAAGACATGCATTCCACTACTTCAATCAAGCCGAAGGAGAGTCGGTCAACCAATATATAGTGGGACTGCAAACGGCTGCCCTGCACTGTGAATTTAAGGAGCTGGATGATGTCCTACTAGACTGGCTGGTATGTGGACATAAAGATCTTCACATCCAGCACAGACTACTAGCAAAACCAGACCTGACACTACAATCAGCCCTACATGAAACATGCAAAGTCGAGCTGTCAAATAAATCTACGGTTGAAATACATGGTGCCAGCAGCCCCGCCACAGGAAGAAAAGCCTTAGCTGTCCATCAAGAAGAAGCCATTGATGAGGACATCGAACTGACAGGCAATGACAGCATCCATCAGCTTAAGATGGCATCAGGTAATAAGTGGCCAATTAACAAAATCCCTCAGTCAGAAACATGCGTTAGCTGCGGAGGTAACCATCTGCGAGCAGCATACAGGCTTATAACCAAAAACTGTCAGCCCTATGGCAAAAGAGACCATCTGGCCAGGATGTGCAGAGCCATCCTGCCTGATGATAGGATACAGGCAAGACCAGTGCCTGCCAAGGGAACCCACAGGAAATTTTCTAAGCTAGGAGAAGATTGTTTCACAATCCAAAGGGATAACTATCATATAAACCCCAGAAGAGAGCAAACAAATTTTTCAATTAAAAGAAAAAAATTTCTAACAGTAAAAATAGAAGGGCAAAACTGCCAAATGGAGGTTGACACAGAGTCTTCCCTATCTTTGATATCTTGCAGCACTATCAAAAGATTGGTGCCTAAGATGTCAAAGAAAAGATTGAAACCCTGCCCCCTCAAAGTAAGGGATTACCAAGGGAATACCATTCCCATTCTGGGAAGCAGTAAGATAGCAGTGGAATTCAAACAGTTTAAAGGATGCCTCCAGTTGATAGTTGTAGATGGGGCATTACCTAGCGTTCTTAGAGTGGTTTGATTCCCTTGGCCTGGCCATCAGTGAAATCCACACCACTGAGGGCCAATGATCAGACACTATAGACACTCTTGCAAATGAATTTGCTAGTGTCTTTGATAATGAATTGGGCAAATACACTGGGAAACTAATTTCATTAAATTTAGACCCAAAAGTCACTTCAAGATGACTAAAAGCATGGCAAGTGCCCTTTGCACTCTGCCCAAAACTTGATTCTGAGCTTGATAAATTTATTGCTCAAGGGTTATTGGAACCAGTAGACCATGCTCCATGGGAGACCCCCATAGTGATGCTAATGAAGGCCAATGTGTCCATTAGGGTGTGCACAGACTATAAGGCCACCATGAATTTAGCCCTCCAATAAAGCGCTTACCCAGTGCCTGTGGTGCCATATCTGTTGCACTCACTGGGCCAAGGTAAGATATTTGTTAAGCTTGATATGGCTCAACCAGCAGTTCCCGGTAGACCCAGCCACTGCAGAGGCTCAAAAAATAGTTATGCACAGGGGTGCATTCAAATGTAATAGATTACAGTTTGGCATAAGTGCAGCCCCAGAGATCTTTCAAGGCTTGATGAAATGACTCTTACAGGGTATTCCTGGAGTCGTTCCATACTGTGATGACATCATAGTGTCAGCAAGCAATGAAACCATCCTTACAAACAGTCTAAGAGAAGTATTTAAAAGATTCCATGCCACAGGCCTCAAGCTTAAGAAAAGCAAGTGCCATCTAAGGGTCTCTAAGAAGGACTTCCTAGGATTCCTGATTGATGCTGATGGAATTCACCCTATGACAGCTAAGGTTCAGGCAATCAAGAATGCACCCACACCAGCCAACAAACCCAAGCTGCAAGCTTTCCTGGGCCTACTGAACTTTTTTTTTTTTTTTGAATAATTTTTTTTTAATAACAAACATAAGCATACATAACAAAATTAACATAAACATAACACAAAAAACATAAAAATATCCTTCTTCATAAATTTACATACCGTGCATCGATTAGTTTACCACTTTTTTTGTGCATCCATTTCCTAGTCACTAGTATAATTATATTACATAATAGCTCATATTATCAATCAATAATTGGATAGCCTAATATCATCACTAAAAAAAATCATTTATAATTTTATTAATTCATATTTTAATGAGATAACTATAATTTGCTTAATTTATTTTGCAATAAATCATAAGATCATACCAAATCTACCTTGATAATGTTTTATAAAGATAATATCAAGAAGAAGAAAAAAATTTTTTTTATGCTAAATCAAATATTCTATCATTATGTTTTATTATCTAACCATTGATAAAAAAGATCCCAAACTTCATAAAATTGTTTATCTTCTTGTTCTCTGATTTCAAATGTCAATTTACTCATTTCAGCACAATCCAATATTTTCTTAATAATTTCTTCTTCTGATGGAGTTTTCTCACTCTTCCAGTTCTTAGCAAATACAATCCTAGCCGCTGTTAATATATTTACAATCAAATACTTCAAATGTTTATTATATATATCAGGTAAGATTTCCAATAAAAAAATCTCTGGTTTCAAGTCTATATGTGTCTTTATCATTTTTTCCAAACATATGCGGATTTTAGTCCAATATTTTCTGGCGTCCTCACAAGTCCACCACATATGGTAGTATGAGCCAGGTATCTGATGACATTTCCAACATTTTTCAGATTTGTTCTTAAACATTCTTGCAATTCTTGTCGGGAAATGCCACCTGTAAAACATCTTATACAAGTTTTCTTTATAAGCTGTTGACATTGTCATTTATAATTTTGAGACCACAATTTTCCCATTTCTCCAAATCAATCCCATATCTAAAATTCTTCCCCAAACAATCATCGTTTCTTTAACTTGTTCCTCCTCTAATAAAATTTCCAACAAATAAGTGTATAATTTTTTAATCATTTTTTCATCAGTACCTGTCAAGATCCTGTCTAAATCAGTCAATTTATCATAAAATCCCTCCGCTTTAGAATCTATAAGATACCTTGAATGTATTTGCGCATATGAAAACCAATTCATCTTTATGCCTTGTTCTTCTAGTTTTTCCATTGTTTTAAGTTCACTCTTTTCATCCAATATTTCCCCATATCTAATTTTTTGTTCCTTCTCATATATTATAGGATAAGAAAAGGCTTCAATAGTTGATAACCAGACTGGGATTTTCAAATAACATTTTCTCTTAATTTTCTCCCAATTCAACCATAAAGACTCCCTTATGTAATGCCTTCTAAAATAGCCCTGCGATTTAGTTCCCTTATACCACAGAAAAGCATTTGAACTTTTATGTTATATTCATCCTGCACAAAGCTTCAGTAGCTGAGCCTCTACACAGACTCTTAGATAAAAAGTCACCTTGGGTATTGTTTTGTTTGAGCAATGAGAGGCTGAACCAGAGCATGAGTGCAACAATACTTTATTTTACAATAAAGGGCTGACCGTGCTTGCCAAGCCTGGAACTGGCTCGCAGCAATCAGCAACCGGTTGGACCCCGCAGCCTGCTTTTATAGCTGGCTGCTGGGGAGAGCCAACCAATGGGAATGGGGGAATAACGCCCACGTAAAGAGAGTGGACCTGAGTGAGAACTCCTTGAGTCCTCAGGACATAACACCCCTTCCCCCCAGAGGCGAACATGCATAGTCCTTGAGGTAGACGGGGGGTTTGTGTTGGCGCCCGGAACGGCGCAACTCGGGAACATTGTCTGTCTGTTCGGTACCAGTCTGTGATGGTCGAGCTGGCATAGTGTCGCCAACACTCTCTCTGGACTGGGCATCCTCGGGAACCACCGGGTTGGTTACTGGGGTCGAGCTCTCGTGGGTTGGATCAGGCTGGTCAACTCTCTGGGCGCTGTTGTCCGAGTTTGGGCTGACCGGAATGACCGCTGGTGCAGACTGGTTGCTGGGTACGATGTGGCTGGGCGGCGGATGATGCGGTTCCCCTTCGACTGGAGACTCTGGATTCTTGTTGGCAAGGGTGCTGAGGCGCCTTCTAAGCTGGTCTATGTGTCTCCTCCAGGCGCGACCATCCTCCAGCCTGACTCTATACGATCTCGGCCCGGTGATGGCGATGACCTCGCCTGGAATCCAGAGTGGGTCCCCAGCGAAATTTCTTGCGAATATCGGCTCCTGTAACAAAAAATGTCTAACCCCGAAGTAGAAGCGAGGGGAGAGTCAGGGCAGTATTGTGGGTGCAATCTGTCCAATACAGTCCTCAGGCGCCGGCCCATCAGAAGTTCCGCTGGGGACTTATTGGTGACTGCACAGGGGGTTGAGTGCTGGCTCATCAGGAACCGTGCGAGTTTGTGGTGCCAGTCATCCCTGCCAAACCTAGCGAGGGCCTCTTTGGTGGTCCTGACGGCCCTTTCAGCCAACCCATTACTGGCAGGGTGAAATGGGGCTGTGAAAATGTGGCAAATGCCCAGGTTGGCAGCAAACGGCTGAATTCTACTGATGCGAACTGTGGGCCATTATCGGAGACAATGGAGTCGAGTAGTCCATGTGTACTAACAGGCGCGTTAACACGTTGGTGATTGCTAGTGTGGTGGTCGTGGATAGCTGTGCCACGTCTATCCATTTGGAATAAGCGTCCACGACCACTAGGAACATCTTTCCATGCACGGGGCCTGCCAGATCGATATGGATTCTAGACCAAGGGGCATTGGCGCTCTCCCATCTGGTAGGGGTGGCAATGGGGGGAGCAGGACGGGATTCCTGGCAAATGCTGCAGGAACTTACCCAATTGACAATGTCCTCATCTAGACCCGGCCACCATACGTAGCTGCGTGCTAATGCCTTCATTCTCACAATGCCGGGGTGTCCCTCGTGCAACGCCTCCAGGACTCGGTGCGCAGCGAGGTCGGAATGACCACTCGAGTGCCCCACAGTAGACAACCCTGCAAACTGGACAGCTCCTGCATGCGAGTCTTAAAGGGTGCGAATTTGTTATCAACGTTGCCTCCCGGCCACCTCCTCACCCAGTCGAGCACCTGGGCGAGCGTTTGGTCTGCCTGTGGTTTTAGCGGCGATGTCAAGGGCGGTGATGGGCAGGTCCAACTGGGTGATTTCGAAAATGGCATTGACAGGAGCTGGGTCTTCAGCCGGAGCGGGTAAGGGCAGCGACTGAGAGCGTCGGCGTGGGATAGAGTTTTGCCCGGGCGGTGAATAAGTTTGTATGAGTAGGCTGCTAGGAAAAGCGTCCACCTTGTCATTCTAGGGAAAGGACTTGAGGTGTCTGTTTGTCGCCGACCAGTAGGCCCAGGAGGGGCTTATGGTCGGTGACCAGTTCGAAGAAATGGCCAAAAAGGAATTTGTGAAACTTTTTCACGGCTGCAACAGCTGCTAGGGCTTCCTTGTCTATTTGGCTGTAATTACGCTCCGTGGCTGAGAGCGTCCTGGAGAAAAAGCGATGGGGGCCTCGGCGCCATTGGGGAGTCTGTGACTAAGGACCGCCCCAATTCCAAAAGGAGATCGTCTGCTGCCAGTACTAAAGGAAGGTTGGGGTCGAATTGGATGAGCACTGCCTCTGGCGTAAGTAGTGATTTGGCGGCATTAAACGCCTGGTCTTCTTTGTGCCCCCAGTGCCACGGTGACTTTTTGTCTAGTAATCTGTGTAGGGGTTCGGCTACTGAGGCTTTATGGGGCAAGAAGGATGCATAAAAGTTCAGCAGCCCTAAGAAAGCTTGTAGCTCCGTTTTGGAGGTTGGTGTGGGAGCTTCGTGGATTGCTCTAACCTTGGACTCCAGGGGTGAATGCCAGGGCGTCAATTTTATAACCCAGAAAGTCCACCTGTCTAGGGGCAATGGCGCATTTTTCTTTTTTTTAACTTGAGGCCATGCTGTCTGAACCTCTCTAACACTGCTCGCACTCTCTGGAAGAGTTGGGGTCTGTCCCTGGCCGAGACCAAGATATCGTCAGTAGGGTACTACACCAGGGAGGCCCTGTAAAATCCGCTCCATGAGGGATTGAAAAATACCTGGGGCAACACTTACGCCAAATTGGAGACGCTTGCATCGGAAGGCACCCCTGTGAGTGGCGATGGTCTGAAGTTCCGCTGTTTGGTTATCAACAGGGAACTGCTGATATGCTTGAGACATGTCCAATTTAGCAAAAATACTGCCCGGCTCGAATGTGTGCAATAAGTGCTGAATGACGGGCTGGGGTAGGCGCTAACTTGTAAATATTTATTGATTGTTGTCTTGTAGTCCGAGCAAATTCTCAGGCTACCATCTTTTTAAGGGTGTAACGATGGGCGTCTCCCACTTGGCGAAATCTGTTGGCTCAATGACCCCTTGTTTTAGTAGTTTATCCAATTCAGCGTCTAGTTTTGGTCGAATAGCAAATGGAACTCTCGTGGTTTTAATCTGATTGGGACTGCCTGGGGGTCAACGGAGAACGAGATGGGGTTCCATTATAACACCCCAGCTCCTCGCTGAACACATCTGCGTAGTCAGCGAATAAGGAGTCAGTGTCTGAGGTTGAGACAGCATGGACTCCTGTTAACCCTAGGCCGAGGTGGGGAAACCAATCGAGCCCCAATAAGGTGGGTAGATTGCCGTTAACTACCACTAGAGGTAGGTGGCCTTTAAAAGCTCTAAAACTGACAAAGAACTTGCCTCTGCCGATCACGGGAATGGCCTTCCCCTGGTAGTCCTTCAGACCGAACTGGCATCTCTGAAGCCGGGTAGTAGATAGGCTGGGTTGGAGTCTCTTGAGGGTGTTCCACAGATTATTGAGAGCGCTGACCCTGTGTCAACCTCCATGTGGCACGGTTTACCTTCTAGGGAAACGGAGAGAGAAATTTTACTAACAGCGTGGCAAGTCGCCTGGCAAGGCGGTGCGTGCGACAGTTTAATACTTGCTCTGTGGTCCCGCGTGCGGGACGGGGGTCTGTGTGCAGCGCTTTGGGGGCTTGGCAGACTCTCGCGATGTGCCCCCTCTTATGGCAGTTGTTGCAAGTGGCTCCTTTAAACTTGCAGGTGGCCCTTTGATGCGACCCCCCACAGGCTAGGCACAATGTGATGTGCTTGGGTGGACCGGTGTATTCTTGTTTGGCCCCTACCTGCGACCGTCTGTCGTTGGCGGCGGTGGGCTCGTTTCATCATTGTGGGTTTCCTCCGCTTCCACCTCTTCGGAATGGACTGGGAACGATGCTAGCTTGGCACTTGGGCCCTGAATTTCGGTGGCTGAGTTCGTTGCTAGCTCGGCTGCTAGGGCCTCCTCGACCGCTTGCGCGAGTTGAGGTCTTTTTGCTAGCAGGCGCCTCTGTAGGTTGAGATCCTTGACCCCACAAACTAATTGATCGAGGAGCATGTCCTCCAAGTATGTTCCAAACCCGCAGTGCAGGGCTGCTGTTCTGAGGCGGCCATATATTGATTGACGGTCTCCTTACTTGATTGCTTCCTCATACGGAACGTGAACCTCCTGGCGATTTGTGAAGGCCTGGGAGCGTAGTGGTTAGTGAGGATCTCAAGCAACTTCCGGACCACGGAACGTTTTCAATTCTCTCGGCGCTATGAGTGCTGCGGCGTATCGTAAGCGGTGGCTCCGCAGTAGATTAGGAAATAGGATTTTTTCCGATGCTCTCCCGCATCCGCCAAGCCGACCGCATCGATGTAATGATTGAAGCGGTTCTTATCGACTCCCACTTCTCTTCGTCTGGTTTAACGCCGGGAATACTGGGTTGGAACTCATGGTGCTGGAGCGGCTGGGCTACCTGCGGAAAAATCTCTCTGGGACTACGGGCGCTGTGAGTGATATCAGCTCTGGAGAGGTTTTTTACCTCTCTTTCTCTCTCTGGGTTACCACGTTGGCTGCTAGCCGTTGGAGTGTCTTGATTCGCGCCAAAAGTGGGCGCTAATGACTTCCTACAGCGCTGTGCTGTGTCTCCTACTGGCTCGAAATTCAAATGACACCCGTTTGAATTTCGCGCCAAATACTAGAGCGGCTGCGGCTGCAGCGCTTCACTTTCCCTGCAGCGGGGCTAACAAGCGGCTACAGAGCGCTTCTAACTTTTTGAACCAGACCGCTTTCTCTGGCTGCGGATCAGCGTTTGCTCTTTTTGATCGCTCGTTTTGTTGGCTGACCGCTCTCTCTGGCTGTGGATCAGCGTTTCCCTTATCGCCAGCCGATCGCTCTCTCTGGGCTGCGGATCGGTGGCTAGTGACTCAGCGGTTGCATGGTGCTTCTGGTAGCCATCCCACCCTCGTCGCCAGTGTTTTGTTTGAGCAATGAGAGGCTGAACCAGAGCATGAGTGCAACAATACTTTATTTTACAATAAAGGGCTGACCGTGCTTGCCAAGCCTGGAACTGGCTCACAGCAATCAGCAACCGGTTGGACCCCGCAGCCTGCTTTTATAGCTGGCTGCTGGGGAGAGCCAACCAATGGGAATGGGGGAATAACGCCCACGTAAAGAGAGTGGACCTGAGTGAGAACTCCTTGAGTCCTCAGGACATAACAGGTATGGAGGAAAAAAGAGGCAAATGCATTCAGAACTGTTAGGGACTTGCTTACTGCAGACTGCGTTTGCAGTAAATGCATCCATTTCAATGAATGTTTACCCTTGGTCTTGGCTTGTGATGCATCTCCCTATGGAGTAGGGGCGGTCCTGAGCCATAAAATGCCTAATGGTTCTGAGGCCCCTATAGCATTTTTCTCAAGGACTCTCATGCCTGCAGAACATAATTATAATCAAATTGACAGGGAGGCCCTTGCTGCCATTGCAAGTATTAAACATTTCCACGAATACCTATATGGACATAACTTTGAACTGGTAACAGACCACAAACTGCTATTTGGTATTTTCATTGGGGACAAGCAAATTCCTCTAATTCTTTCCCCACACATGACAAGATGGGAAGTTTTTCTAGCTGCATACTCCTACACTTTATCTTATCATCCTGGCAAACACTTCAGCCATACTGATGCACTGAGCAGATGCCCTCTACCAGATGCTGCAGAGAAACCAGAAGCCGAAGAATCTATCCTCCTGATAGACCACCACCACCACCAGTTCCCAATGACTGCTGCAGACATTGCTGCACATTCAGCAAAAGACAAACAATTAATGCAAGTGCTGGACTGGGTGAAAAAGGGGTGGCCACAAGGGCCTGTGAATGCTGACTTACATCCATTCAAGATCCAACAGCATGAACTGTCAACCAGCAGGGGGTGTTTGTTGTGGGGAAGTAGGGTGGTGGTTCCCTCCACTTTACACAAGCCAATTCTGGAAACACTTCACAAGGGTCACCCAGGTATAATATTTATGAAGACATTGGATTTCAGGTACATTTGGTGGCCAGACATGGACCAGGCCATCACAAAATGGGTGTCAGGGTGCAGCAATGTCAAGAATCAAGACCCTTACCTCCCAAGACACCAGTCAGGGAATGGAAAACTCCTAGAGGTCCCTGGTCCCACCTGTATATTTATTTTGCTGGCCCCTTCCAGAGTCAAACCTTTTTAATTGTGATAGATGTCTTCTCCAAATGGATGGAAATAGTTCTGATGGCCTCCACCACAGCTGAGGCCACTCACATGGCATTACAGAAGATATTTGCCACCCATGGGCTGCCAGACCTTATTGTCTCGGATAATGGCCCTCAATTTACATCCAGGAGTTTAGAAGTATTCCTTATTGGGCTGGGGAGAAGGCACGCCTTAATTGCTCCCTTCAATCCAGCTAATAATGGCCTTGCTGAACGACGTGTGAGGTCAGCCAAGGAGACCCTGGCAAAAATGGGCCCAGGCCCATGGCCAGCAAAAATAGCCCAATACCTATTCAATCAACACACAACGCTATGCCCTCCCACTAATTACAGCCCAGCTGAGCTATTGATGGGCCGACACCTGAGAACAATATTAGATAGGCTGCACCCCACTTACATGCCTGAGAAACCTCTGGATTCATCTGGCAGTTCTAGGAAGTTTGAGGAAGGGAATCTGGTCTACACTAGGATCTTTGTAGGCAACCCTCTGTGAAGGGCTTTGCTCATATACTATAGAGCTAGAGGATGGCTGGGTGTGGAGATGTCATATTAACCAGTTAAGGAGATAGAGAAATTATAGGCCTGAGGCCCCAGCTCCTAGGAAAGATGAGAATCCCTTGCAATCTGAACCCAGGCCTATCACACCAGTAACGCGCCACCAAGCAAGCCTACCAGAAATGCCAGCGATGCCACCAATTAAGTTGGTCCCAGCAGAGGTTCCAAAGCCAATGCCTGAAGTCCCCACAGCAATGACTCCAGTGCTAGCAATGCCGGCCATTCCCAGAGAGCCAGTGCTTCGCAGATCAGCAAGGATCCACTGCCATCCAGCCTACCTCTTGGGATACATATGTGCCAGCGAGGTGGGAAGGAGGCTTGTGTCTTCAGTTCTCACTCTGGTCCGATCCAGCAGGAGGCGCCCAGCCACAACCTGATTGGTCACCGGTTTGACAGCTCAGTATAAAGGGAGCTATCAAACGGACCAACAACTGTTGCTTCATGGCTGAGCTGAACTTGCATTGTTAGCACACAAAGCTTAAATAAATCCTAAGCAACCAAGCAAGCCGCCTCACCTCAGTTGGTGAGTGTGTTTGTTTCCCAGAACAAAACAGGGTTAGCTTTTATACATGAGTGATACAGGAATTATTTAACTGGACTATGTACAAACCTTTCTGTAAAATACTTAAGGTACATATTGAATACTGGAGAAGCAAAGGATTTGTGCATGTGCTTTATGTTGCATATAGATCTTATTTTCCTAAGTCACCGATATCTGGTATGAAAACATTCTAAGTCATGGGTATCAAACTTGATTGTGTCACATGACATATCATAACATATCATGCTGGTTTTTTGTCTTTGTGGAGGCAAGATGGGCATGGCCTGCACTTGACACATTTGGCCCATAGGCTGCCAGTTTGACACCCCCTACTCTAAGTAGAATAGCACATAACCCGATATTTTTCTATCAAAAAGAGCAAATTGAACTGTTATCAAATATACTAGACTAGAACTCTAGAACAGCATTTGATCATATTAATTCTCATACTGGTCTGAAATAATATGGCATACATTATATAACCATAGGTTTGTTGTAATTTATATTATATTGCAATCAGGACTCTGGTCCTGATATTAAGCAGAAATATACAGTGAGTCTCCACTGATTTGAACATCTTATTTCTACAAAGAAAAATATAGTATAATGAAAATGACCAATCATTTTTCTTTTAAATATGTTTTATTTAAAATTATTAGTTTTGAATTCTCCTAACTATGCTTTTGACTCAAAGTGAGAGAAATGCACTATGCAAGATAAATTGAATTATACTATATCTTCAGATTTCACAGTTTCAGTCTACTGATAGCATTATTACAATCTTGGTTCTCAATCAGATGTTTTAAAATAATTTTTTACTGATGTTTCTACTTAGGAGGCCTGATTTTAATTTATAGAATAGTACATTTATTTTATGATGATTAATGGGTGGGAGTTACTAGCAAAAAGCTGCAGTCACACAACAGATGTTCCAAGAGTTTGAGAACATAAGAGTCAATCACATGAAAGGATTCAATGCATATGAAATCTGGAGTAAGGAAGCATCCCCACCCCCCAAAGTCTGGAAATATTAGCAGCATTTGGCAGCTGTTTGCCTTACAAAGATAACCAGAAACAGTGAGAGGTTGTCGTGCAAGTATCACAATGAACTGTTTCTAGGAAGTATTGATCCAAATATGTTTGACCAGAAATGATCTAAATTCTTGTTGTTGGGAAGTTCTAGTACCAGGACAGCAATGTTGGCAATAGGACTATTTCTTTTCACATTATTCCTAGCATTCAAACTATCCAAATTTATACTAGAACTCAGTAAAATATGAATAAGTTTGGCATGGTGAACAACTAAAAATTAAAATGGCTCAAGCACACATCTTGCAGAACTTTCTCAAAGATTTAGGGGGCAGTGAGCACATTTATTACTAGTGTGGAATTTATTATGACTTTCCTCCGTTCAATTATAATAATTTGGTTGCAAGTTTCATATAGACTAGCATTAGTAAGTCTAATAGCAGCCACACATTTATCTCTGGTGGCAGAACAATAAAGTGATGTTTTATTTGTTACAAATGTGCATATGCAGAAGCAGAATACAGGTAGTCCTTGACTTACAACAGTTTGTTTAACGATTGTTCAAAGTTACAATATCACTGAAAAAAGGTAATTTATGATGGGTTTTCACACTTATGACTATTACAGCATGCCTATAGTCATGTGATTAAAATTGAGATGCTTGACAACTGACTCATATTTATGATGATTGCCATGTCCCAGGGTCATCTGATTACCTTTGCACCTTCTGACAAGCAAAGTCAAAGGGAAACCAGATTCATTTAACAACCATGTTACTAATTTAATAAGTGCAGTGATTCACTTTACAATTGTGGCAAGACAGGTCATAAAATGGGGCAATTTACAACCACAATTATTTAACAAATGTCTCACTTAGCAACATAAATTTTGGGCTCAATTGTGGTTGTAAATTGTGGACTGCCTGTAGTTTTGCATGATAAAGAACCTCTTAGTTTGTTAAATATTCATTAGCTGGTAGTAGCCCCATCTTTCACTTAAAACCATTGAACCATCTCTACAGTCATTCTATTTGTATGAGCAAAATATTACCAAATCAAATAATAACAAACATAAAATCCAGCAGAGCATTTACAAAAAAACAGCAATTCAATTTAAACACTAGCTTATAAAAACATCTCAATCTGAATGTCAAAATGTAGAAATAGATGAGGCTAGAATTGTCTCCTTTATTCATGTTTTCAAGCAACCCTTTATTCATATTACAACTATTATGTAACATCTATTTTTCAACCCACTGGAAGAGCAGATAACAATAATTTTTTCCCCTCTCCTCTTCATTCTTGATCTGCCTGCATCTCTTACAGCCAATGGGAATGGACAAAGAGCCATAGTGGTTGGGAAGGCCAGAGCAGAGTGGATTCTAAGCAATGATGTTTTAATTACTTTGTACTACATACTCACTCATCAATCATTTCTTGACTGATTACAGATCCTTAAATTGGCATTTTAAAAATGGGGACAAGACTGTTCTCTTAAGACTGCTGGGGATGTACCTAAACCTATTGAGGTAATCAGTTGGCTACTCCTAAAATTGACTCAAAAGTCCCTATCTTTCAGAATAGCCAGAATGTCCCATGAGTCTAAAAATATATTTCTTCAAAGAAATATCCTTGTTACTAGAATGCCTGTGGCATTTTAACCAGGCATTAGCCATCATGTTCCTGCCAAAAAGGATGACAAAGTGACATCTGGACAGATTATTTATTGCAATAATTTATACACAACCAGCTTTTAATTAAAGAATGATATTTGATAGAAACATTTTTACTTGATTAAAAAAAGACATCTAATAATTTCAAACTTAGTATTTCATCAACCAAAACCTTTTCTTGCACTTCCATTATTTCCACTAATACATTTCAAAGCCCAGATTTACTTTTGTGGAAGATTTAAGTTATTCAGAAAATTTATCCTGAGTTTTGCAGATTAAGAGTCCCAAAAGACTTTGGAATTTTTTTAAAAAAACCAAGTAATTAATTAATTCCTTCAAGTCAGTTTATAACATTGGTAACTGCCTAGACAAGCCCTACAGTTATTTTAGCAAGGTTTTTTTCTGAAATGGTTTGCTATTGCCTCCTTCCTTGGGCCAGATAAAGTAAGTGGCCAAGATCACCCAGATGGCTTTGTGCCTAAGGTAGGACTTGAACTCCTGGTCTCCCAACTCCTGGTGGTGATGCTTTAACCACTACAACAAACTGCCTTTGTTCATACCTACCCCATTAAGAAAGGGAATCCAGAAATGTCACCAAAGAATAAAGATATAGATATAGATAGATATAGATATTTTTTATATATATAAAATATCCTCAGGACGTGGTCGTAACCAGAACTTCTAAATTATGTTCAGGATCAGCAAAGTTGTTTTAAACTGACTTAAATGCTCCAATAACTAAATTAAATGCTCCCAGGAACTGATCCAGTCATTTGTTTGCCAATTCAATTCCAGACTAATAGAAGTTTCCAAAAGCCTTTTGAACTGCATTACAATAGTTCATGTGGAGCACATTAGAGTTGTTCAAATAGGATGTAAATAAGACATGTCAGCACAACCAGTGCTGAAGATGTATAGCTGCATTTTATTTTGCCAATAGGAAATGTGGATTAAGTAATTTGGATTAAACACAAACCAAAGGAAATTCTCACTCATCTCTGCTAATGTTGCATTTTTGATCAACTGCAAACCATGTAGAATGCCTTTCCATTACCTTATATGTTAGCTTACTGAACAATATATCCACAAACTGAGAAACATTGATATCATGCTGTAGTATTAAAATATTTATTATGGTTAAACATTAATCTAGTTAATTTTATAGTAAATTAGTTGTATTAGAATATAATGATGGGATTGAAAGGAATATTTATTTTTCTATTTGCAGCAGGGGGCTAGGGCCAATGTTTAGAAACATATTGGCTTCTATCTACAATTTTATCTTTTAAGAAGCATGCCAGATTTACATATAGAAATATATTTTAATTAAAGCATAATTTAAAATAATGTATATAAAGGGTCAACAGCATTAACAATTTGATAGCTCGGTCTCTACAATATGTTTAATAACCTTTCTCAGGAAGGAATTAATATGAGAAACAAACCCTTTTTATTAGAGGAAAGCTACTTTCAGATGCAAAGGATACTGTTAATGAGTGAATGAAAAGGATGCTTCACCTACACATATTTATTTTATTTATTTATTTTATCAAGCATGCATTTGATATTATATATAAGTATTAGCATGATTATTAATACATGAAATAGTTACGAATAAAATGGAACATTAAGACAGGGATGGTAGGCACGTCGGTGTGCTTATGTATGCCCCTTCAGACCTCTTAGGAATGGGGTGAGGTCAACAATAGACAATCAGAGGTTAAAAGTGTTTTGGGTTAGTGGAAGAAACTGCATAGTCAGGTAGAATATTCCAGGCATTGACTACTCTTTGCTGAAGTCGTAATTGAGTTTTGTGCAGTTTACCCTGCGTTTGTATCTATTGTGTCCTCATGTGTTGTCAAGGTTGAAACTGAAGTAGTCATTGATGAGTAGGACATTGTAATGGATACTGTTATGTACTACACTTAGATCAGACCGAAGCAAGTGTAGTTCTAAGTTATCTAAGCCTAAAATTTCAAGTCTGGAGGCATAGGATATTCTGTTGCGAGCTGAGGAGTGGAGGACTCTTTTTGTGAAATATTTCTGGACTCTCTCGATCATATTAATGTCTGATATACAGTGCATATTCCAGACAGATGACTGTATTCAAGAATTGGTCTGGCAAATGTTTTGCATGCTCTAGTTAGTAGTACAATATTACCAGAGAAAAAGTTTCACAGGATTAGGTTAACAACTCTTAATGCTTTTTTGGCAATATTGTTACAATGGGCTCTAGCACTTAGATCATCAGAGATGAGAACTCCAAGGTCCTTGACAGAGTGAGGGTCGTCTACAAGGTCTTGTCCATCCAGCTTGGATTTTATTTTCTGATTTTTCTTGCCAATATGTAAGACAGAGATTTGAAGTTGTCACTTGTTTGACCATTCTGACACATAGTCAAGGTCTTTTTAAAGTAGCAGCACTGTCGGTAGTGTTGAATAGTTTTACATCATCCATGAAAAGAACATAGTTGCTTTTAATATGATCACAAAGGTAATTTATGTAAAGAATAAAGAGAGTTGATCCTAGAATGCTGCCTTGGGGTCACCACTGTTAACAGGTATGGGATTTGATAGGACACTCCCTATTTTGACAATTTGTTGCCTATTTAACAGGAATGCAACTATTCAATTATCTAGATGTCCGGAGATGCCATAAGATTTTAGTTTTAGAAGTAGTTTGTGTGTACCACTGAATCAAAGGCTTTATAGAAGTCTATGTAAATTGTGTCCATTGCTTTGCCTTGATCAAAGTCTATTGCTTTGCTCTGTGTAGTCCATATGTTTTTGCAGTGAAGGAGTTGCAGATGTAATAATTGGTGCATTCAGTCTTTATCTGGTGACATAAGTTTTTGTAGCAGCTTTTAAAGTTGGCTATGTATCTAGTTTTGTTTTTTCACCAAAGAGATTTCTTTTTAGATTGGAGCTTCTTTATTGTTATGGGTAATTTCTTTTTTTCTGGTTTTGGGGATTATTAGTGGTACATATAGTTTGATGGCTCTTTTGACTTTAAATAAAAAATGTTGTAAAGGTCTTCGCAATATTGCAGTAATCAGTAATCTCTTATATTTAAAATCTCTTATATATAAAAGTAATCTCTTATATATAAAATGTATCTCTTATATTTCTGCACATGTCTATTTCTGCTGCAGCTACTTCCCCCAATTGTATCTTTATTCCCACCATTATTCAGATAGTCCTTTGAAGCTACATTTGAGACTCATGTCAAGTCAGCCTGACCATTTGGATGTCAACACTGAAAGCAACTTGGGAAAATGTAAAAAAGGCACTGGCAAAAGCAGCACAAAGCTATAAAAAACAGACAGACAAACACCAGGTCCCGCAAATGCCATTCCAGGTTGGGGAGAAGGTCTACCCATCCACCAAGTACTTGAGGTTAAGTCTCCCTAGTAAGAAGTTGGGGCCAAAGTTCATGGGACCTTTCCCCATAGTAAAGATCATCAACCCAGTCAAAGTGCAACTGAAGTTGCCCCGACTGTTAGGGAAAATACACCCAATATTCCATACTAGCCTCTTAAAACCTGTGGTAAGATCAACCCTGAGGACACCATCTCATGAACCCTCAGACCTCATGGTTATAGGAGGCCAAAACCAGTATGAGGTGCAGAGAATCTTCAATTCAAGGTGGCACAGGAGACAACTCCAATATCTAATCAAGTGGAAGGGCTACCCTTGATCAGAGACATCTTGGGTAAAGAGTAGGAAAGTCCAAGCTGATTGCCTTGTGACAAGGTTCCATGCAGAAAACCCAACCAAACCTGGGGCGGCGGCGGGGGGGGGTGTTCTGCAACCCTACATTTGTTTTCTTTTTGTGTTGTACAGATCACCTTCAGGAAGTGAGGGGAGCTGAATGTCAACTAAAAAGATACTCCTATGGTCTTTTTAGCTGCCAGAAAAAGGGAGTAGCATTCTTGAAATGCCTAGATAATCCCCTCGGCAGCCCAAAGTTGTCAGAGCATAGGAAAGTTATGTTATGGTTAGCCGGCAGCAGGTGCAGACGGCTGAGGAGAGTGAGGACTTAGATGAGAAGCCAGGACCATTAGGGAGTGGACTGCTGCCTTCAGGGATTTTGGGGCCTGGCAAGCGATGAGGAGGTTCCCGAGGAGCCTGTGCCAAGTACATGTGAGCACAGGGTTGCTCATAGGAAAGTGCAGCTGCAGCAGCACGTGTGACTCAGGAACAAGGCTGCAAGGTAATGACCCCTCCTTCAAGAAGATAAAAGCCAGCTGTGCATCAGACGTTCTTTGTAGGAAACAAAAATGTTTTGAAACTCCAGTCTCGTGGACATTGCAGTATCTTAGTTGGTACTTGAAGACTCTTGTATTGTGAAATATTTCTTATCTGTGATTCTTGGCAGTCTCGCACAGTTTTGGCGAGGTTTGTGTTTATCAAAGTTAATTCGTTTGCAGCAGCCTTTTAAATGGGGATTCATAAGACTCATTAAAAGGTTTCTGTTCCCTTTGGTTTGTGTTTGTTTTATTAGAAAAGGGTTTGGGTCAGAATAGGTTATTGGAGAGCATAATGGATGACACTTGGAGATGGATGTGTCCCATTGCAGAAGTCACATCCAGGGGTGGGGGAAACACCAGGGTCAAGGGGGAAATGTATGATGTAATTTAGTATTGGCTGCACCCAGCCACGCGCCAACATGGCAACTACTAATAAACCAATTTACTTTTCTCTGAGATGCGGCTAGAGACTTTTGATTTGAATGAGGGTGGATTTGTTGGAGCCCTGACAGCTCAATTTTACAGTGCGCTTGACAGTAAGAAAATGGAAAAAGAAAAACTTGGACAGGAAAAGTGTTAAGATGTCCCAATTCTGCCTCCTCTGCTTCTTCCACCCTGTTTGTAAATTGTTTTCCTCCAACTAACAGTCTCCATGGAAGAAGAATATCAAGGATTTCCTACTGTGAGCCTACGGGGACCTGAATGACCCAATATTTTATTTCTCTTCTTGCTTCCTGAATACAAATTATTTTAATGTTTAGTGTCTTTCATACTCCCAGTGTGAAAAAGTCATACTTCCCCAATAGGTTTGCATGTTTAGATCTCTGAAACCAAAGACCACCCAATAACTATACTATGGCAACTCCAAAAACTGGGCTATTGATAGATTGTTGATAATCTGGAATAATATATAGGAAAATCTGAATTCTATTGTTTTGACTTTTTACAAATTAGTAGTTATGTAAAACAATTAATTTAGGCTATAGGTCAGCAATAGATGAATGATACCCACAGCCCTTTTGTTTGGAATGGGCAGAGAAGAAAGGAGGAAAATATTTTTTCTTGCAAAAGTTTTTGGTTTTCTTTAAATTAAGCGGAGAACATTTTTCCCCATTATGTTCAGACTACCATAAGTCCAAGTCCAATATTATTTATTAATAATTAATAATTAATATGTTAATCAAGTTTTGTCTGAGCTTATTTTTACATCCAGTCTCTGACAGCTTCAGTATTAACTTAGATATCTTTTGGCCTGAGACAATCTACAGATGGGCATCATTAGTATGCTGACATTTTACCCTACATTTGTATATAACTTATTCAAAAGATTTCTTATATATATTAAATATCATAGTGCAGTTACATGGTACCCTATGTGGGACCAACTATCAGGTGGAGCTCTCACCTCACAATCAGGAGACTGAGTTTGATCCTAGGTAGAAGCTAATATTTGGAATAGACTCTCCTGCTCGACCAGGGGGTTGGACTAGATGACCTCCAAGGCCCCTTCCAACTGTTATTCTATTATCTATGAGTGTCCTTCATGAGGTAAGTATCATAAAATGGTGTCTCCAATTGCCAAGCCTCAATCTTGATCCAGAAGGAGTCTAGGTCAAAGGTGAGTGAGGCCAGGATTTTCGGGAGTATGATTGTCCTGTCTCAAAGGTGATCTATCAGAATAACTATAGAGTTTTTTCCCTTGTCTGGGTATGATTTATGAATCAGAAGAATCCAATTTATATACTTTTTTTCTAAGATAATTTGGAACTGGTATAGCCATTCCCTTTCACTCTTTCCCCATCTCTAGCCAAAAAGGAGAGATTGTAAACTAAGTAAAGGTTGTTGAACATGGCTGGATTAAGAGATGATTTCTTCATGGTTCAAGATTCCTCAGCACTTTGTGGTACTGGATAGGAACTGATAAGATTGTGCTTAAAGAGCTAAATATTAAAAAGTGTAATTAGGATGATTAATGAAAACCTTATATATTATAAATGGATAAAATGTTTTTTAAAACAACACTGAATGCAATTCTAATTGCCAATAACAATGGAAACTTGGCTAATGACTTCTAGGAGACACAAATGTACCTTCATTTTTATTGATTTTTAAAATACTTTACCTCATTTTCTATCTTTGATTAGAGGAAATATTTACACACTTCCAGAATATGAAGTGAGTTCTGAAGAGTGCACTGAGGTGCTCTAAATGAATCATCATGAAGATTATTTTTAAAAGAGCAATGATAACAACAGGTAATTTGAGGCTACTGAGTCTAAAAATATTCCTTATTAAATATGGCACTCTCAACAGCTTCTTCCTCCTTAAACTTTTCTTTTTATGACTTTTGATGTTATATCTACCATATATTATAACTAATTAATGATGACTCAGATAAAAAGGTTTAAAAATATTCTTACAAAACTACACTGTGCGTGGGATAGGGGTGGGAAAATACCACTTGTGCAATCATAATGTACTTAGTTAACCATATTGATTCAGTGATTGCACATCAGGTGATAAGATGCTGAAAATTAATAGGATTCTTCAAAAGAGTGTTGAAAGACAGATTTAATCTTTTTAACATTCAGATGACACTTTGGGAGTTCAGCAGTGAATGTTGATTTGTTAAACATTAACAGCAGAAAGTAATATGAAATTAAAATATTCATGCAGCTCTTACAGAACCTTGAATATTAAGAATATTTGCCAAATAATACAAGTTTTTAGGACTTCTAGAAGAGAATAATATGAGATCAAACTTACTTTTATGAAACAATAGAAACATGGGTGCTAGTGACTTCTTTGATAGCACCTAATCAATGAATCAATAAATCAAACAACTTGTTTTTACTCCTTTAATGATTCTTGATTCCTATGGCATATTATTATTACTGGTTTATTTTAGAATGCATCTGCTTGTTTATTCAGTTGGGATTTCTATATCTGTGTATGTGTGCATAATAGGAATCTCTTTCTTAAGTAATAGAGATTGTGTATATATGCAGTTACTGTTTCCTAATAGTCAAGAAATATTGGAAGATTAAAAAAAAGAATGACAAAGATTGAAATACAGGGAATGCTCTCATATCCATAATTTCCATTTCTTAAAATATTTTAATAAAAGAAGAAAATAATATGAGATGAGCTATTTTGTTACCTGTATTTACTTCTCTACATAATCACTATCATTAGCTACACACTCTGACAAAAATGGACAATCTTAAAGCCTTTATAAACACCTTCTTACCTTAACTTTTCAGTCTTTTCTACCTGATCATTTGAATCAAACATGCTGACAATTTTGCTTCAATTTCAAGAAATGGGGGAGTCACATGACACAAGATCTGGACTATATGATGAATGGGGTATGACAATAAAATCCAATTTTGCAATTGCTCATGAACTTTGAAACCAAGCATTGACATTGCACCAAATTTCCTGCTTGTCTTCTGAGCATTGTTTCATTGTAGTTTCAAAATTTTGATTTTTGCAATGTAGTGAAAAGTGATACCTATTAGGATTTGAAACTGTTATGAATTATCTTAAACAGCATGTGTGTGATATTGATTTCCAAATCAGTATCTAAACTCACAGTCCATTTCTTTTCAAATGTCTTATCTTTCCTCCATTTGAGTTCTGAAATTTCATTGAGCCTTCACTTTGGCCTAATGCATTACCTTCTGCCTGAGATTGTATTTTATATACAAATCTTTCCTGTTAGTTCTGTTCTCTGATGTTTCATGTTTCAGTACCTCTGTCTGTTTTATTTCTCTTATTTATAACTTATATACCCCTGTTTACAATTATGTGGTTATTGTTTCATAGTTAATGTTTACTTTTTATTTATATCTATATATTTTAGATATATACTATATATTTTTGAATATACATATCTGGTGTACATTTAGTTCTCTGACTAATATAATGAATAGTAACATAGGTTCAATCCATGTGAATAAAAATCTGTGTCCAACAAAATTGTAAATGTGAGTTTTCCTGGCAAACTATGGGTTTTGATTCCCTCTCCTATGTTGTTCTCTTGATTCCCTGTCCCATTGTTGTTTTGACAATAATATTCCATGAAATTTGTTTCTGTGACATAATAATGAGGCCATATTTCAAGGATTTTCATATGCTGTGAAGAACTTGCTCACTGTAGAGAGTAAGATGATGCCACAAAAATACAAATAATCTATTATTTATTATAGATTAATTTTTATTGCCTTCTCTGCTCTCTAGATTTGAAAGAAACTTAATACATGATAGTATTTTTATTGTCATATTTTTTAGAAAGTCTAAGTTGTTCCCATCATTTTACATACAATTATCTCTTTAATAAACCCTAAAATAGAATCATACTTATTATCACCTTTCTTTGCATAGTTTTGCTGGCATCAAGGGACTCTGGAACAAGAATTGCTTTACGTAAGCAGTAACTCATATTTGTATGTTTACAGCAGCACTTTGTGAACGAAACGAGAAAGGGCTGTGAGAAAGAGAAGAAAGAAGAAATACGAAGGCAATTAAAGAAATAAGAGTAATAATTAAAGGTTTTCTGTGACTGTCTTTTGGCTTCTGTCAATGGCTTTATGGCTTTAGGGAGCTTTGTCTATACAGGGAAAATAAAATTTGTTCAACCAATTACACTGAGTGAAACAGTGCTGCATTGCCTCTATATTGTATGAGACATGTCTTCTACACCTTAACACCACTGTTTATAGATTGTGAAACCACTGGCTTTTAAGATAATGCTTTCCTTTCCTATCCCCCACTTCACCTTAGGGACAAGGAATGTGAGAGGAAAAGATAATAAAAAATGTAAAGATTCTGGCAATTTTATCCAAGTAGAATTAGCCACAGCTGGCCTACACCTGCATATTCAAAACTCTGTGAACCTCAGATTGAATAGCAATTTTAAAAGGATGTTTGGAACAGAGAGAAACCAAGAAACAAAATTCTGTTTTGCTTTGAGGTGATTGTTTATTATAGAGGAAGAAAAAGTGTGCATTTTCTTTGGTTAAAATGGACAGAACTTGCTTCATGTAATAATCAATATGAATCTTTTCTTCTGATATGTTTCAAGAATTGCAGTATAGACAGTGGATAAAAATAGCTTTAGATTAGAAATAATTTCCTTCCTAAAAAATGCTTTACATGTGTTTTATTTTAACTGCCACTTTGAACTTGCAGAAAAATTTATGCGGTGCAGCCTTATAGGGCTATACAACTCCAAATGGAGAGCAAGTCTATGCCTTCATTCCTCTGTCCTCATGGAAAGTTAGCACACCTAGTTTAAAATTAAAAACAGTTTTTTCATACTGTTTTCTATGTTTAATCAGACTTTGTGCATGGAAAAATATTTTCCATATTCGTTTCTAAATTTTACAGTGCCTATTATTCTGTGTTTGCCAATCATTTGTATGTGAGGATTAGGACAACAAATAATAAAAACACTTCAGAGTTTCGTTTGTCTGCTGTGAATATACCAGATCATTGCATAATAAGAATCGGGACATTTTCAAGATTGATTTGATCCTAAAATATTGGGTAATGTTTTCCCCAATCTTCTATGTAAATAGTATCTTTTTACATGGTAAAAACTAGTATTAACTTCCCAAGTGTTTAGTTTGCATTAGAATTGCCAAGTATAGAAAACCAAAAAATATTTAGAATTTTTTTTACATTTGCTCAAAATTGACACCTTGTTCTGACACCTGTCATCTAACTGCTTTTTAAAAAGAATTTCTTGTGTCCATGTCTCTTTCTTTATTTGCCTTATTATTGAACCTCCCATTTCCTGACAACAAGAAACAAAATTTTATAAAATTTGGCACCCTCAAGAACTGAGGAAAGATTAGACCTTTCTGAAAATATCAGGGAATGGGATACTGAAAGAATCAGAAAACAACAGAAGTTGGAAAGAATCTGAATGCCTTCCTTCCTTATCTCTTTTTCTCTTTGCCTCCATTATCAAAACTGGCTGTTAAGTTAACTCTCACTGGGGCAAGCTAGCTATGTGAGAAAATGCTGGAAAGGTGTCTCCCTTCTCCATCTTAACAAGCAAATCAGAAAAGAACTGGGGGAATCTATCTTATTTTTATGGTGATCATTAAGATTCATAGAGCACATTGTGAGCCAAGAAATTACAAAGCAGGGTAGTATGTCTTATAATAACACTGTGTTATTTTAAAAATCAGCAATAAAAGAACAAACCCATACTTTTTTGTGTAAAGCACAATGTTTGTATCTAAAAGAACACAAAAACTACAATTTTCACTTCAAAATGATTATTTTTCCATTTGATTCAATGTGTTTTGATTTTCCTTATGGATTTTTTTTATTTATTTTTAATTGTAATATCAAAATACAAAATCTTACAGCACCACAGGAAAAAATACATAAATGGTTGATTATACATTAAAAGTAGACGTATTATGGTGATTACTGTAGAAAATGACAAAAATAAAACTAGCAAAAAAGAAAAAAGCCAGTATAACACCTATCGACAGCAATATAAATATACTATTCCATCTTCTCATTTTTATGACACAAATGCTTGTCAAAACCATTTCTTAAAGTCAAGAATTTAAGTTTATTTCAGTTTATTTAGAATTATCCTCCTTGCAGCATACTAGACTTTACAAAATCAAAGCAATTAATGAAAAAACAAATTTCATATTTTATTAATATATTCTACATGACATCAAGGTCTTTAACAATAATATTTATTCTCAAAAGGAAGAAATTGTGGAATGAAAACCTCTAATCAACAGGAATGTTGGAAAATATTCAGCTGGGGAATTGCAAGGCTCTCTGTTCCGCATGAACAAAAAAGAAAAATTAGTTGCAATCCTAGCAAGGTCTTCAGTGCAGGCGATGTGCATTTGTCTGAATGCTTTGCAAAAATAAAAAAATCTCAATGTTGATTTGAGAGGATGTTCAGTCATCTTTTTTTAATTTATATGTGACCCTCCTAAAACATAAGGTGGCAACCACAAGTGGTTCATTGAATAATCTTGTTCCTGTTTATAGGCTATGATTTCAGACTATAGCTATTTTTCCAGGTGAAAAGGCAATATTTTCAGGAAATACAAGGAAGGAAATAGTCACTGAAATAAAATACTTTGAGGATTACATTAAATATGCTATTGCAGTCAATTAGTAAGGTCACAGCATTAAGCAAAGGCCCAATAAAGAATCCTACATGAGCACCTCTAGTAGCCATCAAAAGATTTTCAAAACTGTTTGTATCTTACATATGTAGTGCATTATTGTAGAAATATATTTAAGCTTTTGAAATCATTACTTTTTAAATTAAATATGGGGGCTATAACATCTTGTAAACAGGTAGTTGCTCATCTAGGAAAAAAGATCTTCAATTTTATTTGTTTGTTATTTGTTCACCTCCTTAATCAGATATGAATCCCAGAACATATATTTTTCTAGATGTTAAAAATGTGTAAATGCATGAGGATATGAGAAAATATAACCATGAATAATGTGTGTTTGTGACATAAAACCATCATAAAGGCAATGCCTTCACTTTGAATTTAAAGGTTAAAACCATGAACCCAACCAGCATCTTCCAATGCAATTTGTGAGTGAAGAAAATTTAGTCCATACTTAACAATTATCACTCAATAAATATTGTTCTTTTAGCTACAGAACTTTGATAGATTTTGGACCCTATTCTGAAATCTTGAAAAACAATCTAGTGTGATTTAGATTACTTTGGAATCTGGTTCATGTGACTTCTGTTGCAGTAAATTCCATGATGTATTATTTATAATTTAAAAATGAATATTTTATGTGGCTTATAATGCATGTATGATATCTCCAATAGCTCCTTCTCAGTGGATAAAGCCTTCCATGATTCAAAAGTGCATATATTTGGTTTCAAATGGCCTTCCTTCTGAAAAGAAGACACTACGCAAAGTTGTCTTGGGATGAGAGCGCAGAGAGAACTCCGAAACCCTCTTTTATTAGAAGCAATCTTTGTTAATGTAGCAATTTTGTTAACGTCCTATCACAAACGCATTACATCACACAACATGCACTGATCATTCGTATAAAGCATACAAGGCTGCAGAGTTTAAGTTTGCTACAGTTCTGGTTAAGAAATGGCAACAATTTGTCTTTGCTCCTTGCCCCGTGTTCCAGCCAACCACCAGAAGGCTCCGTTGTCCTAGCACGTACACAAAGAACAAAGAATCATAGTTCCCACATCTCCCCTGTTTTTCCTTTTTAAGAGACAGGGAGTGTTTTAGTCCCAATAACAGTCTTTGTCAGGCGCGTAGGCAAGAGTGCTGTGCATGCTGATGTTATCCACGGCGTTCGTGACTTCTTCAACCATCACAAACATCTTGTCCTCGTCTGGGTCATCACAGGTTGGCTCTCCTATCTCATCTTCGGATGGCAGTGGTTCAAATGTGTTAGTTATTTGTTGATTCCAGAGAGCCATTACCTGCGCAGTGGCTTTTTTCTCAGCCAAGAGGGATAAACTGTTAGAAATAGTGCATACAAAGATGGGGAATACACAAGGCAATACAACACATCCCGCAGCAATCATACCAATGAGTGCTACAATAGCTTGCAAACCAGGCAATTTTGGGAACCAGTATCCAAACATGTCTCTAAAATCAAGACCTAAAAAATGATATTGTACCCCCTTAGATTCAGGTAAGTGAGTGTACAAGCGAATGGGATTACATTTGTCAGTGGTACATGAAGTAGAGCTTGATTTAACAGTGATATTAATATTTTGAGGGCCTCTTACTTGAGCAGAGTCAATAGGTGGGGTGTACCAGTAGTTGTAAACAGTGGTGGCCCCCACGTTAGTCCCGGACACCTTTTGAAGGAGATATTTCTTTTCCTGTAGATAAGATCTCTGCCAGCTGTGTGAGCCACAGGTAACTCCTGCAGCGTCGTTAGGACCTTGACCTTTGCTGATGGCAAGGCAAGCATCAAAGCATACTGAGGTGTTGGTACCCCCCCAAGTGACATTATGGGTTATGTACCCATTTTTTGTTTGACTGGTAGAGAACATTCCTGCAAGATCAGAACTGGAGCCACCTTTGTATGCATAGACATATAGGGATGCTGTAATGGGTCCCACGGCCTTGGGCTCATAGCACTGAATGCCTTCGGCAGTGTAACATCGCGCATATTGAGTGTTGTTATGCAGACAAGGGGAGACCGTCGTGGAGTTGCACTCAGGCTTCAAGGTATGATAGATCAGGGTGGATTGGGTTTTCGTTCCACTGTGAGTAGCCAACAGCATCTCAGCTCCAATCAGACTATTGCCAGTGCTCCAATCAGACTATTGCCAGTGCTGCATCATTATGTCAGCCCCACCTTTCCTATGATAAACCCCTGAAGCTCTAACAGTGATTATAGTCTTACAGGCGTCGTCATTGCAGCCCCAGAGACAATCATTCTGTCTTCCCCCCCATCTTTAAAGGGCCCAACAAAGCCATGAGCAGCTGTTGCTGTAGCTTTTGTCCACAGCAACATGGTGCACCATGTCATCACCAACAGCCTGCGGAGCCCTCGGAAGATACCACCCTGGTCAGCAGGGCGACAGCCGGTGCTGGATGAGGAGAGGCGTCCGGTGCTGCTGATCAACTGTGCTACCGAGGGGTAAGGTGCTCGTCATGCGGGCCCCCTTCACCAGGTCTCTGCCTTGTATACCATCCCGGCATGTTTCAAGGCATGCCTCACAGTCTCCCAAATGCTTTGTAGCATCTTCACCCATTTGCTCAATGATCCCTGCACCTGTGGTGGTTGTGGCCATTCCAGTATTGGCTGAAAGAGATGAGTTAAACGTTTTGCAGACGGTAGTCCTTCACATAGGATAAAGTGGGCTTGTTTGAAGAACAAGTTGATTACCATCCATATTACTGTGTATCCTGCACTATTGGGTAAGTCCGCTATGAAGTCCATGGCTATTTCTTGCCATGGCCTCTCTGGATCAGTAACCCTTTGCAACAAGCCTAATGGTTTTCCAGGTTTTGGTTTAGCAGCAGCACACACAGCACACCTCTTTATATATTCTTCTATATCAGATTTCATCCTTGGCCACCAGAATTGTCTTTTTACTAAGTGGAGGGTTTTAAGGAATCTAAAGTGCCTTGCTGTTTTGACATCATGGCACCATTTCAGAACTAGTGACCTCACCTGCAATGGTACATACAGTTTATTGTTCCTCCACCAGACTCCATCATGTTCTTCAAGAGTTCTAGAATTCTGTTTTAGCCATTCATCATTCTTCAATTCACATTCCAGGAGGCTGTTCCAGTCGATCTGGTTGTCTGAACTTGCTTAGCACTTCTACAAGTTGGAGGGATGATGGCCTGGATTATCTCCTCCCTCCTGCACTCATACTCAGGTAAGCGTGAGAGAGCATCTGCCAAAAAATTCCTTCCCGCAAGCACGTATTTCAACACAAAACAGAATCGACTGAAGTGTTGAGCCCATCTCTGCTGCTTTGAAGATAGTCTCCTTGGGGATTGCAATGCCTCCAGGTTTTTGTGGTCAGTCCACATTCAAATGTTATGGGAAAGCCCTCCAGCAGATGACACCATGCCATTAATGCCCAATGAATGGCGAATGCCTCTTTTCCCCATATAGCCCAATTCCATTCTGCCTTGGATAGTTTACAAGAGGTGTAGGCACATGGCTTCAGTCTACCCTCTTCATCTTTTTGTAGTAATACCCCCCCTACTGCCACGTCGCTAGCATCCACTTGCCCAATAAATGGGGTTGTTAAATTGGGGTGTTGTAGTACTGGTTCTTTGGTGAACAATATTTTTAAGTTATTAAACAATGTTTGACAATCCTGCATCCAACTTATCAGATGACTTGGCTTCGGTTTGGAGGGGAGGTGTTTTGTCTGCAACTACTCGGTTAGAGGTAGTGCTACAGACCCGAATGATGGGATAAATTGTCCATAGAAATTAGCGAACCCAAGGAAACTTTGCAACTGCTTTCTTGTATGAGGGGTTTGCCAATCTAATACTGTTTTAACTTTCCCTGGGTCCATTTCAATTCCCTTTCCCAAAATGCGATAGCCTAGATAATCTAAACTGATTTTGTGAAACTTGCATTTCGACAGTTTCACATACAGCTTAGCTCTTAAAAGTTTTTGTAACATTGTTCTAACCAACTGCACATGTTCTGTAATATTATTAGAATAAATTACAATATTGTTCAGGTATACCAATATCCCCCTGTATATATATTCATGCAGTACTTGATTTATTAACTGATAAATACCGCTGGGGGCCCCTGGAGCCCAAATGGCATAACCCAGAATTGATAACTTCATAAAGGGCAATTGAGGGTGATCTTCCACTCATCACCAGGCTTAATTCTCACATGATAATAAGCCTCCGTAGGTCCAATTTCGTAAAAATGCTACCAGTAGCCAAAGTAGCCAACAGGTCCTTAATTAAGGGTAGTGGGTACAAGTTATCCACGCACACAGCATTTAAGCCACAAAAATCAATGCATAGATGAAGACTCCCATCCTTCTTTTTCCTGAAGAGTATGGGAACCTTGGGTTTGCGCTTGACCTGGCTTTATAAATCCTCTTGCTAGGTTTCTTTTGATGTAATTACATATTTCTTGCATCTCTGCTGGGGTCATCGAGTACATTCATGGCTTTGGTAGATGAGCCTCTAAGAGTTGTTATTTCTGCTTCCGCCCTTTGTACTTGGGAGCCATCTGTAAAATGTGAACAGAGAGCCTCCAAAAATAGCCCAACGTCCACTAATTCGGGGGCTTTATCATCATATAAATCAGCTCCCCATCCTGCAGCATCACTCTCAAGCCCCTTAGTTATAGCCACTACCATCGCCCTTTATGACAGGTAATATGCAGCGTAAGTGTCCAGGTAACCGATCGTTTGACTTATAAACCATGATAGTCTGTCAGGATTCCTGTTGAAGGCAGTACCCCAGGCAGTACTCCCTGTGGTAGGCTCAGAGCAGGCCAGGAACTCTGAACAGGCACCCCTCTTCTGGTTTCTTGGGTATCAAGTGGCCTGGCCATGCCACCACCAGGTGTCATTATTTCAGCCAATGAGGAGTCTGGAGTGTGCCTGGATTGAAGGCCGGTTCTTTTACCCAGTCCCTTAGCATCAACTGGAAACCCTCTTCCATTCCCCTCTGGTCCTGGTGAGTACTGATGCTAGTCTCTCTGAACTGTTCTAAAGTGCTGCTTTTTGCTGGAGTGGAATAACTCCCGTCACTGTCCTCTTTCATCCACCGATGCTCCTTTCACACGTGATCAGAGGGAGGCTGTGTCACCAGAGGGGTAGTCCATTGTCCTTCTAATTTGCCTTGCTTCTTCTTTGGGGCCCCTTGTTGGCTGAGCTGTCCCTTTGGCCGAACCATGGGTTGTACTGTTTCCAGAGCCCCTGAGGGACTGTCCACTGCCTCTACTTCTAGCTCTACATCCCCCACCTTCTGTACCTTTTCTTCCTCCATGGCCTCCTCAGCCTCCGACACCGAAAGCCTCTCAAGCTCAGCCCCTTCTGCCATGCTTCAAAGTGCAGTCATGTAACAAGGTTGTAATGGTAGAATTCTGGGAGTTGAAGTCCACAAATCTTAAAGTTGCCAAGTTTGGAGACCTCTGCCCTAAATGCTAAAGCTGTTGCATATAAAAAAAAAACAGACAAGATCTGATCAACTATCACAGCCACATTTTGGATCTGAGTGGAGGTCCTGGGGAAGGTATCAGAATAACACTTAGAAGGGACCTTGGGGGGAACCCTATACCATTTCAAAGAAATGGCTGTCCAGTCTTTTCTTAAAAATCTCCAGTGTTGGAGCACCCAGAACTTCTGGAGACAAGCAGGTCCACTGGTTAATTGTTCTCATGGTTAGGAAGTTTCTTCTTAGTTTTACATTGCTTCTCTTTTTGTTCAGTTTCCATTCATTGCTTCTTGTTTTGCCTTCTGCTTCTTTGGAAAATACATTCCCCCCACCTTTCTTTCTGGCAGCCCCTTAAAAGCCTGTTGCCTATCACACTCTTGGGCAAAGCATGTGAGCCATTTTCTCCTTTTAGTGGTCCATGAAAGTATATCTATAGCAAGTGGATAATAAAGTCAAAAAAGGTGAACATTTTTACAGAACTATATATAAGTTGAGTCTGGCTGTGACAAGGAATGACTGGGAATGGAGGGGCCAGGCGAGGCATTCCCTTGATGTGAGTGACATTGAGTTGGTCATGGCCAGCCAGTGTGATCACCAAGCCACGCCCAGCCAGTCATGTGACCATCAAGCCACACCCACCCAGTCACATGACCACCAAGCCACACCCACAAATTAAGCCACATCCACAGAACCAGTTGTTAAGAAATCTGAATCCTACCCCTGTATATAAGTAATGGCTATTCCCTGGAAATATGCCTTAACTGTATCCCATAGGTTTTGTAGTGAAGTCTCTTCTTTTCTATTCTCTTTAAAAAGAAATACATTTCCTTTTTCATTATTTGTGTACATTCTTTATCCTTTAATATAGATTGATTCATCATCCACCTCAATTTTTTCTTTTCTCCCTTGCATTTAACATTTATTGGGTTGTGGTATTTGTTTCTATTTCTATCTCTTGTACATTTGATCTTAATTACAATGGCATCCATATCATATCTATTCTTGACCATGATTGATGTCTATCTGAGTAAAATGTATATTGATTTTTCTTAGGGTTTATTTCTCTCCATATATCTGTTTTTTTGTAAAAAAATTATTTGGGTTTTCATAAAACATAATACAAATAAAATATCTTTTTTTGAGAATAGCATGGTCCCGGGTTATCACTTCTCCATACAGACACAAACTCAATTTCATATTCATCTTTGTGTTCTATTCCATATCTTATTACTATTTTAACATTTTCTCAATAATTTTTCCCTTCCTTTAGTTTTCTCAACCTTGCTTTTAATTATCTCATTCCTTTCTAAATTCAATTATATGTATCTTTTTCTACATTTCAATATCTTTTTTTTAACAAATTTTATTCAGTTTTTCACATTAAAAACAAAAATCTCTTTTTAGTGGACAACATATTTCCGGGTCATCACCTTTACATACAAATATGACAGGAATTATACATTCATATATGCATACTTAATACTATTATTACCTTTTCCATTCCAAATTTTCAGTAAGGAGAGAAACAAACACATTAATTCCAGCCTCTTTCATTAATCTCAATCGAAACATCTTTTTGTTTCAATTATTTCAAATATAATCCTTGAATATATATTTTAAAAATAAAAATAAACAATATGTGTTTGCATAATAATAATAATAATAATAATAATAATAATAATAATAATAAGTTACCAATGTCTCTCCTTGCTTTTAATAGTCTATGTTAACTTATTAATTTAGTTGGTTCTTTAGTCTGTCATATTCCCTTTCCATTACACATTCTTTTTATAAATTCTAGATTAATACAAATTTTAACACTAAAAAAAAAACAAGTATAGGTTTCCACCCTTTTACTGTTTTGAGTGTGACACCTCAATGATTAAAATATACCTTTATTCCCTCATCTTGATTCCCAATAAACCATTATTTTTAAGAAGTTACCATACTAATCGTTACATCTTTTCATTTGGCTTCCGCAGCATATTTCCCCCCCTTGATTTTTAATAAGAGTTAACAGTATCTATATTACCCTATTTTCTAAATATTTTTAATTGCAGAAATATTCTTATTACCCCTTGTCACCCTGCAGAATCCCCTTTTTAATTCATCAATCGTTATCTCTGAAAAAACCATTTCTTTTCAACATTTTACTATTTCCGTATTCCTTTATTTCATGCACCTGTTTCTTACTGCTTCTCCTCTCCCTCTTTTCCCCATATCTTTTCTCATTCCAGTTTATATCCCTCTCTTTCTTAATATCTTCCTTTCCCCTTTTCTGCTGGGTCTTTCTGCCTTTCCCGACTTCACAGGTATTCCCCCTTTTGATTGCCTTCTTAAATCTCAACTGTTTAACCTTCCTTCTTTCCCCACTTCTTTGTAGTGTTCTTTGTGTTAATTGTCTATTTAAATGTCTTCTCCTTGAATCGACTCCTCCTCCTCTGAAGCTCTTTCTTCTTGTTCTTCAATCGCCATTTCCATTTTTTTTAACACAGAGCAAAGTGATTTGCCTCTTTCTTGTAGTAATTCTCTCATATTTTTAAGTTCCATTTTTAATTCCCAAAGAGATATCATCATTGCACGCTCTTATATTTTATGATTGTTAAAAGTCCACACACAAAAAAACCCCCACTTTTACTTTCCTTCTTTCTTCTTTCAATTTTCTAAAGTTCTCAGTTATTCCAGCTGAGAGTCTATACCAAAAACATCAATCAATCCCACAGTCAGTCTTTCCTTGCTTTTTCGTTTATTCTGGTTCTGCTTTCACTTTCTAAAAGTTTTACTTTGTTTCAATATTTCTTTAATGTTATATCCACACAAGTTCATTCAGAAACAGGATGCTTTCCGTTTTGTTTGAGCTCAAGTTTTTGTCAAAAGGTGGCACTCTCCATCATACAAAGTCTTCACCTTTTCCCCCATTTTTTTATTTAGGGTTTTTTGAACCTCAATATTCCAGCACAGTCCAGTCTCCAATTTGTAAACTTTATTATTATTATTTTTGACAATCTTAAGTCCAGCTTTATTTTATGCCTGTTTATTCCCAAAATATTTTAGTCCAATTTAGTTAAATCTTTAGTTCCAGCTTCTTCCTTTCCTGGTTCAAAGCCCCGCTTAGCTGTCAAAAATATTTTCTTATTTTTTTTCCTGTCCCTTTGTAAAATCGCTGCTCACTTTTCTTTTCTTAAAAATTTAATATTACCTTAATCCCGGAGTACTTTTGTTTAGTTTTATTGCCCAGTTGTCCTGGTTCAGATGTTATCCACCTCTTTCTTTGCTCCAGCACAAATCTTAATCCAGCTGAGTCCTCCTCTTTGGGGTGGCCATTTTAAGCACCACTGCAGTCATCTTCAGGGGGAAAAAGACCAAGCCCAGGGGGGGAGATGTGGCTCCCCTCAACCTGGCTTGCGGCTTCCCATTACTCCCATTATATATATATAACAATAATAAATAAAATATTTATTCAATTCCAATTCAGCTCTATCATTAATGTTAGTTATAATCTTTAACATTTCTTTTCAGTGGTGTATCATACTTCCTTAGGAACACTTATAATATTTCCATAATTTTTCCATATTTCTTTCATATTCTTCACTTACATTTTTATAATAATTAAAATGTTCCATTCCTTTCCTAATTTCATTCTCTTTATTTCATTTATTTATTAACAAACATTCCATTACATTACAATGAGTATTTTTATCTATCATTTTAATCACACTTGTTTCATATTTTCAAAGTTCATTTCTATTTCTAATATAACAATACTATCTTATGTACCTTTGCAGAATCCCTCTTTCAATTAATTTTTCACCCATTATCTCTGTGTCTTCTAAATAAGTTTATACCTTTAATCCCTATATGTTTTCCTTGTTTCTCTATGTCCTGTTTCTATCCTTTATAACTTCTTTTCTTTTCCCTCTTCCCCCTCTTCTTCTCCCTCCCCCTTTTGACCCCTTCTCTCTCTAATTCTAATTTTCTCTTCCATAATCCTCTCTTCTGTTTCTTCCTAATGTTGTAATTACTTTTCAAACTATTCTTTTTTGTTGTTGTTGTTTTTTCAGATCTTAAATTTTCCATTCTCTTTTCCCCCTTTCCTTTTCTTTCCCCATATAGAATTACTTGGTCATTGTAGATGGCTTCTTCTTTGTCCTGCCCTTCTTGTTTTACAGGCATTTCTTGTTGTTTCTCATAGTTCAGGATCTTTATTTCTAAAAATTGAAATACGAAGGCAAAAAAAACTCTTCCTTCTTGAGCATTTTCTTTCTGTTTTTTAAGTTCCATTTTCAGTTCTTCCAAGAGTGATACCATTTTAAAAACTTTTAAACAACCACCCGATTGATTTTAGTCCTTTAGATCCAATAAGAAAAAATCCAAAAATCACCAAGTAATCCAAATAGTCTAAAGCTGTTTCTTCTTGCTTCTTTTTTCCACTTTCCCTTCCTGGGGTTCTATTATCTTGTTACAAAGTTTCAGTTGGAATGTATCTTTTAGGAATTTTGTTAAAGTTTCACTGTTAATTCCTTTTACTTCCACGTGGTCCCCTCCATTTTTCTAGATCCCACCCTTTTGTTTTTTCCTTTTCTCTCCTTTCCTTCTTTTAAAGCTTTTTGAAAATCCAGAAGTTAAATTATCCCTTTGACATTTTATTTTCAACTTGAATGCTTGTTAATGTCAAAGTGGATTTTTGTCAGTTTCTTACTTAAATCTCTTAGTTGTCAATATGGGAAAGGAAAGAAAAAAACCAAATCCTTTCCCTTCCTTCTCTCATTCACTGCTTCAAAATCTTCTTTGGGAGCAATGTAGTTTAAATTCCAGGGTACCTTATGTTGTTGCTTTTTCTGTTCAACCTGGTCAGCCAAAAGTTTCTCTTCTTATCTTCCTCCTGCACATTTTCTGGTCGAGTTTTTCTTTGAGGTGGCCATTTCTGACCACCGCTGCAACCGCCTTTGGGAAAGGGACTAATGGCCAGCTGGGGAGGAGAGATGTGGCTCTCCTCAATGCTGCTGGCAGTCTCTCCCCTCTTCACCTCCTCTGTGGAGTGGCTTAGTCCCAAAACCAGCCAGCTTGGGGTGCTCCAGCTGCGAGCACGGATTGAAACCACACATGACCACGGATCTCCATCTGCCGCTGAAGAAGCTCAAATTGGAAGTCCCTATTTCTCTCCATATGTCTTGAAGACATATTCTTCTGCCATTAAAAAAAAAGTCCTTGGAAGGGTTTTTCTTATCTTTTGCTTATTTTACTACTTCTATATTAGGAGTTTGTAAGCATTAATTCAGTGCCAGAAAAATAAATACAGATGGCTGATGCTTCAGTTAACATCTTTATAAACATAATAAGTAGATTTTACAAACCAGTTGTAGATTTCTCCAACATGGAGCAAACTCAGACAAAAACATGTTGCAAGTTCAGAGCAGAGCTCCAGTCTTCAGCAAGCAAGTTAGTTTCTCTTTTACTTTAGTTCAGCAGGCAAGCATTATACACAGCAGAGAAGAGAAGCAGCTTCATTTTAAGGAAACAGACTCAGAGCTCAAAATAGCTTCAGAGCTGCAGAGCTTAATATAGAGCTACGCCTAGGCTACTTCTAGTTTCAGTTTCCTAGGCTACATCTAGTTTTAGTTTCCAAACAGTTCTCATTGACTGACTTAGTTGCTATGCCTATTCATTGGTTGACCTTGTTACTCTATTCCAGTTCATGAATATACTCTGACATTCTATAATCAAGTTTTGCATCTACAATTGTATTGAAATCTCCTACCACACAATCATAATCATAATTTTCATTCTCCATTTCAATTATTTTCATATGAAGTTTTTTATAAAATTCTTCTTGTTTATTATTTTGTGCATATATTGCTATCAAGAGTATCTGTTTTTGATTTATTATTACCTCCCCCATCAATAGTCTCCCTTCTTTATCTATATAAATTTGTCTAGCATTTATTGTTTCCTTAATATATAAAGCCATCTCCCTTTTCTTTTTTTGTGCTAATGAAAAATATAATTTCCCAATTTTGGAGTATTCCAGTAGTTTACTGTGTTGTTTTTTTAATGTGAACTTCTTGGAGACAAATTAAATCTAATTTTAATTTTTGTAATTTTATAAAAGTTTTTTTCCTTTTCATGTGAGAATTAAATCCATTTATGTTGATTGACAATTTCTTTAATTATTTCTTTAATTACCCATCACTTCACTTGTATAGAGGTCTTATTGTCCTAGTTGATCTTATTTCTCTCTCTTCCTTTGCTCTTGCTCCATCTTGCTCTGCTCATTCTATTTTCTCGGCTTCACTTTCTTCTTGTTACATGTTCTTTCCACTCTTGCTGGTTCCTCTTGTCTTTTAGATTCTACTTCCTCTCCTCTTTCCTGCGTCTCATTTGTACTAAAGTGATGGTCACAGAATTCATATGCTTTGTCTAGTGAATCCAATCTATATTTTTTATCATTCCAAGTAACTAATATTCCCTCAGGTATCAACCATTTGAAGTTTACATTGTGTTTAATCAGTTGACCTGATATTGTTTCCATAAGGCTTTTACACTTCTTGGCACCTGTTTCAGGACCACAATTTCTTTCCTTTTCTATTGCAATGGTTCATTTCTTGCTCTTTTTTTTTTTAATATTTCAGCTCTTATCATCTCATTAACAAATCTCACATCTCTTGGGAGTTTATGTCATCTCACTTAGCTTGTAGGTATTCAAAATACTTCATCCATCTCTGCCTGCATCTCCTGCTTGTTTATCTGTAAAGCATCTGCCAACAACTCTGTTATTATGTCAGGAACATCTCCCCCATTTTCCTCTTCAATATTTTAAAATCTCAGGAAGTAAGCAGCCTCCTCTCTTTCCAATGATATCATGGTTTCCTCTAGCTCCTTATTTACCTGGGTCAATTTTTATTTATCTCATTTACTTTTTTCTCTGCTTGTTCTGATTTCTGTTCTATTATATGGATTCATTTTTTTACCACAATTTGTTGAAAATTCCCATTTTTTTCATCCATATTCTCTATTGCTTCCTTCATCTCTCCCATCTCATTTTTCATCTCATTACGATTTTTTGTCATAGCCTCTTCTATAGATTGAAACATCATTTGCATTACTTTTTAAAATGTATTCATTTTTTTCTTGTTGCAACATACCTTCAATTGATCTTTAGGTTGAGGGACTTGATGCGGCTGCTGGTGGTAGTGGTGGTGCAGATGACGTTTTCTTTCCTAGTTTAGTTAAATTTGGATTGTTTGCCATTTGAACCTATATCTATTAATTAAGTTAATTTAAAAGAGTAAACAACAATAATCCAAAATCCCCAGCCAACTCCTCTCCACATTTTTTAAATATGTTGCCAAAAAAAATAAATAAACAAAGGTCCAATTCCCCCCCCCCTTTTTTTTTCTTCCTTTCTTTCCACTCACCAACCAATTTCACAGTCCTGTCAGTAGCTCAAAATCTTAGTTAGTGCTACACTTTGGAGAGTGGGGAAAAACCATGCCTTCCCCTCTCTTGAGTTCCTCTTTTTTAAAAAGTTGATTTGGGGGGAAATTCCACAATAGAAGTTAGAAAATTCTCACCCAGATCTGCCATGCTGTTACAAAATCAATTGTCATTCCTCCTTCAATCCGGCTGTCCCAGCCTTGGTTTGGCCATAATGGCTATCTTTTTCTCCCACCAGTTTGAGGGATTCCCCCTCTGAAGTGTCCCCTCTGTCTTCGTCCCCCTGGACCCTCCCAGATGAATTTGGCCCATAGGACCTCCTGGTGGGCAGAATTTGGCTGGATTTTGCGAAGCCCTGCTAATCTACACCATGTTGCCATGACGTCAGCCTGTCTCTCCCTATAATAACTGATCTTTCATGAACTGTGGATTTTCTATGCCATATTGTCCTATCACCAGTATAGATTAAAGATAATATTGTCTTATCCATGCATCATGACACATGTAGCTTCTGGTCACATTTTCCTGTTCCTGTGGGCTCAAGCAGTCCTATCCCATTTACCTTCTGGTTCTTTCATTTTTGTAATTCAAGCCTGCATTTTCACTAGCTAGTTTGCAAAGAAAGGAAAGCCCCCTTATCTCAGCATAGCATAATGTTATAACAATTGCCTGATACATGAATGACCTTTGGAACACAGTAGGAAGATTGTTTTGTCAGTTGTTATCTCCAATGTTCTTTCTCTGAAATGCTTACTATTTTACCAGACACTGTTTAAGAAATGATTAAATGGTGCATCAGTCAGAAACAAGAAAAGAACTGGAAGAGAGGGAGGGAGGGAGAATACTCTGACCAGGCATTTAAATAGATTAGCCCAAAACAAATGGCAATTATTTGCAAACAGGAAACATAGTGATGTGCTATAGTTAGATGAAGGAGATTGTGGAGATGGAATCCAATGCCAATAAGTAGTTGCTTATTATAAGTCCATTTATTGCAACAAAGATATTATGTTTGATGATAAAGGATTTTTCAACAAGATTAAAAATCATGTAATGGATACTTATTGGAACAAACACAGAATTGAATTCATGCATAAATAAAATGTGCTGAATTAGACTGATTCATACATTCCTATAAAACACCCATCTATTTTTCATTAAATACCTATATTTGTGTAAAGATTAATACATTAGCTTTCATAGATTCATATTTTATTATATCCTTTTCAAAGAGCAAATATTTATTTATTTTATTATTTTATTTTATTTTAGCCAGATATTGGATACTGGAGGAACTCAGATTTGAATTTTTGGGAAAAAATTGGTGTTTTTAATAATCATTGAATATATGCATTAAGCTGACTAGATACAAGTCATTTATTTTAGAGGATTGTTTTAAGGGATTGAAAGAATTCCATGCTGAATATTTACAATGCAATCTTGGGGCTCTGGGAAAATCACAAAAAATGATGCTTAATATCACATAAAGCCCCCAGGTTGCTCATTTCTGTTTTAGAATTTCAGGTACTTTAGAAATTAAAATCAAATTTAACTTATTAACAATCACAACTTATGTATCATGTCCATGTAATATATTGAAATATTCTACCATCTCAAACCTGCAGAGATGTGGCCTTCTGCCTACACAAAGGCAACATGAATCTCATGTGCTTATTAAAAGAGTGGTGGCTTCAGTTTTTCATCACATACGGCATTGTGATATTTTGATATGATTGCACAGTCTTAGGTTATATTGGTATGCACCAAGGGAGAAGGATGGTCCTAAACTGCTGCCTCTTGAATCATTAATTAGGAAATGGTAATACATCAAGTCCAATAGATTTGGAGGCCATCTGTTTGGTAAAAATGAGGCCAGGTAAAGCTCCTGGCCCAGATGGTCTTACAAGTTAATGTTATAAGTGTTTTGAGAATAAACTTCTTCAACCACTGAAAAACACAATGAATGATATATTACAGGGGGGGAATATACCCCAGACATGGAAAGAAGCTGTGTTGCTCCCATAGAATGGTCAAAGAATTATAGACAGATTTCATTATTGAACAATAACTATAAACTTTTTGTTGCTACTTTGGCAGAAAGACTAAAGAAGATTTTACAGGTATATATACATGAAGACAAGCAGACTTTCTGCTAAAAAGGTAGTTAAGAGATAATGTAAGGACTGTCTAAAATATTACTGAATATTTACAGTATCATAATGAGAAACAGGCTGCCTTAATCTTTTTAGATGCAGAAAAGGCCTTTGACAATCTGAATTGGGGCTTTATGTTTAAAGTGCCAGAAGAAATAGACTTTGGACTGAATTTTATTCAAGGAATTAAAGCAATCTACATAGAATGCAAAAATTGTCATAAATGGTGATTTAACTAATTCACGTGAAATTCAAAAGGGTACAAGACAAGGATGTCCTTTGTCCCCTTTGCTGTTTAGTTTGGTTTTGGAAGTTTTGAATAGAGATGAGAAAAATAAGTGGTATAAATATTAAGAAAGAAGTCTATAAATTGAGAACCTTTGCTGATAACTTGGTCATATTTCTACAGGATCCAAAAAAGCAATATAGAACATTTGATGAGGAAACAGAATGCATTTATGGCCCGGCAGGTTTCAGAATAAATAAACAGAAAACAACAGTGTTGATTAAGAATATATCCTTTCAAAGCAAAGTGACTTTTAATTTGTGGAAGCTTCCTGGACTACTTAAATAGAATTGATTAATAATCCTGAGATGTAAAGAACCATGATTATTGAACTTCCTGAGGAATAGCATTGGACTGGAATATATTGTTTTTAGACTTGAGTAAGATCAGGACTTATTAAATTAAGACAAGATGCTTCATCGGGGGAAATGAGTGAGATTTCAAAAGAAATGGTATTGATGTTTCAAAGCATTAGGGGTACTATGGAAAAAAATCACAGAGAGATAAAGTAACTAATGCAAGGCATATATGGGAAACAGAAAATATGCTACAACTGATAATGAATGAATATCAAAGAATCCAGGAAAGAGAGGAGATCTCAGAAAGAATGGAAGAAAAGACAGAACAGACAAATCAGCAAACAAAGCAAGAAGATGAGAAGGAGAAGATGATAAAGACTGATGAAATAAACCAAGGAAAAAGCACTTTAAGAGATTTAAAAATGAAATCGGATAACCTGGAAGATACTTTTGAAAGGGAGATAGGGGCTTGGGTGGATACTCTGGAGACCTACCAGCTTAGGAGGATACAGATGGGAGAAATATTCAGCCTGAATGGTGAAGATACAGATGTTGATAGAGATAAAGATCCAAGAGAGGAGTATGGGAGGCAAGCCAAAAAATGAATAAGAATTGAAGTATTAAAATAGATGAGAGATGATGGATAGAAAGGACACACACACACACACACACACACACACACACAATTTGAATAGAGGTAGATATAAGAATACATACCTTTATATGAAGCAATAGTTAGATGGAAAGATTGGAGGTTGAAAGATGGTATTATTAGATATGTTTAAATAACATAAGACTGGTACTTGAATGGCATATTGTGACTTGAACAACCAAATAATGAAGTCTTAATATAAATATGTGTATTAATATTAGAATTAGCAATGGTGACCTGAATAGAAGTTAGAATAGAGTAGAAATAAGAAATAAGGGGAATATTAGCAGACATAATTTTTATATAACAGAATACAAATAATAATTTGATGGAAAAGATCAGAGGTTGAAAGATGGTATTATCATGTTTGTTTATAATATCATTGGCATTAAAATGGAATAGTGAAATACTGAATAACTACTTTAAAAAGCTATGTATATTAATAATAGGATTGTATAAGTTTGATTAATATAACAACTATTATGAGTATCATTATTGATGTTTGTATCAAAATGAATTATACCCAAGGGCCACACTGTTCATGTATTGATATTGATGTACACTTAAATATAAAAATCTAATAAAACTTGGGGAAAAAAGAATATGTCCTTTCAGGACAGTGATATATTCAATAACATGTCAGATTTTAGGGTCGAAAAAAGATGAAATGTTTAGGGGTTATGTTGACAAACACAAACATAAGACTGTTTGAAAATACCTATGTTCCTCTTTGGAGGGATATTAAACAGGATCTACAAAGATGCATTTATCCCATCAGTGTAATTGCACTACTGAGAAGAATGTCCATAATTAAGAAGAGTATTTCATCAAAAAGTATAAGGTATAAGATGTATAAAGGTATGTTAAATGTATATTGGAAGTGTAAAAACAAAGAAGGGATTTTTGACCATCTTTAGTGTACATATGATAAAGCAAAAAATAAAATTGGACTATGACTCATCTCATATACTCAAATCTTAAAAAATGTATTTTTCTCTTGGGTTTAATGGAAAAAATTGGAGAAAAAGTTTGGAACTCTGTTACTATATATGTTGACAGCAGCAAGACTATTGTACGCACAAAAATGGAAGGACACCTTGATTCCTACTATGGAAGAATGGCTGCTGAAGCTGTTGGAGTTGGCTGAAATTGACTACTTTGCTTAAAAAAAAGGATATAAGTACTTTTGTTTCCACATGGAAACTGCTTCTGAATCCCACCTTGCCACCATGCCCATCAAGTCATGACTACCTAGCCATGGCTACCAAGTCATGCCCATTAAGCCATGCCCACAGAACCAGTGGTAAAATTTTTTGAATCCTACCACTGATTGGTTCATACTATTATGGAAAAGCAAAAGATTGTGATTTGTTGTTAATGTCTTATTTTACTATAACAAAGAGAGTTGGAAGTCAATGTTTCTTTTCCTTTTCCTATCCTTCCTCACTTTTCTTTCCCTTTTTCCCTCCCCCCTCACTCTCCTTTTATTTGCTTTTTTAGTTTGTATTAGTTTGTATAACTTCATAAAAATTTATATGTGAAAAAAAAAGTTTGACAAGATGAGCCATGCTGTGATCAAGCATAGATGATGCATAAACATACTTTGTCTATGGTAGTTCCCTTGTCATGTGTTTTTCCCAGTATCAGATCCATATAGATTACAACATTCCTTTGTAGTGTATTTACTTCCTGAAAGATCACATCTGAAGTACAAAGAATTAACATTTAACTAACTTTATGATATGATGGTATATTATATATGAATATGTGAAAAAAAAACAGAGGATGGGCAATAACTGAAACTTTAAAAAAAACCAAATGCTTCGAAATGTGTATCGTGCCTACATTTGCATGGAAACAGCAGGAGTCAGTGAATCATACAGCATTTTAATTAACACACACCACAGAAACAAGATGTATTCAGCATCAACGTGGGTATCACCAGAGTCATCAAAACCTGATGACAAATAACATGGTTAGTCATACTTCTATTTGCTCATTGTGCAGCCACAATTAGTTATTAAGCATTTAGAAAAAGATACAGATAGGTTTAATGAATCATCTAAAATCCTGCCTTCCATCTATTTGTCACTATCAAATAGCTGCTACAAAAATATTTTTGTATTTTAAAATAACTTTTGGGGATACTATTTTGCTGATGCTATTCCATGAAGAAGAAAGTGGGGGGGGAGCTGGATTTGGAAATCGCAGGAAAGCAAGAGCCAAAATTCCCTAAGGTAAAGGTTCCTCTCACACATACTGTGTTTCTCACAAAATAAGGCCGGGCCTTATTTTTTTTTGACCCCAGAAAAAACGGCTAGGCCGTCTTTTCGGGGGTAACTTAATTCCTCCCCTTGCATCCTTGGGTGGGTGGGCAGCGACGGCTTGGATGTTGACCTCGGCATTGGTGGGGCACTTCGTATCAGGACACCTTCCGTCACCGTTGCTTTCCCTTCTCCCTTGCTGCCGCGGAGTTTAGAGCAACTCTGTGGCATTTGGCACAGCCACGGGAAGCCAGCCAGGGCTCCTCCCTGCAACCAGAGCCCGGCGGAGACACTCAGCTTCAGGTGCTCCTGTCGCTGCCTTCCCTTTGCCTTCGAAGGTAAAGCGAATTATTTTAAAAGAGATGCCCTACTACAACAAAGACTCCCCTGCCTGCCAGCCCAATCCCACGTGGGGAGGCGAATCTCCCGGGGCCACAGTGCAGGATCAGCCCTTGGGAGAAGTGCCCAGCCGCCATCCCTGCCTGGTGCTGGACAGAGCGCAAAGAGCTTCGCCTGGGGCACCCAGCATAGCTGACAGGTGGACCCTCTTTCCCGGCAGCAGAGCTTTCACCAAGGCAGCAAGCGCCTCCCTGCCAGACCCTCCACTCATCCTGCCAGGACCGCGCCAGAGCCGTGCGGGCTGGGCAGAGCCAGGAAAGCGAGCCACGGGTACGTGCTCACCTGCCAAGTAAAAGAGCCAGGCTGACCTGAGCTTGGCTTCCTTCCAGAGTCCCTCCAGCACGAACCCTGGCCGGTGGAGAGAGCCTGAAGCCACCTGTCCTTTCCATCCCTCGCCCAGCCTGTCCCGGTCCCCACGCATCTCCAAATGCACCGGCAGCTCCAAACGCTGCAGCGGAAAGGGGATCTGGCAGAGGCACTGACTCGGTGGGGCTCAGCTTGGAGGAGGACGTGGAGCAGACCATCGCCTTGCCTCCCTGTCCATGGATGGGTGGGCACTATCACTGCTTCGGGCGGCCTCTCCCGGTGGCCCCTTCGGGTTTGCACAGGAGGGACTTGGTAAGGAAGCCAAGCTCAGGTCAGCCCGGCTCTTTTGCTTGGCAGGCAGGCGTGCACCCGCAGCTTGCTTTCCCAACTCGGCCCAGCCCACACGACTCTGGCGCGGCCCTGTCGGGATGAGCAGAGGGTCCAGCAGGGAAGCACTTGCTGCCTTGGTGAGAGCTCCGCCGCCGAGCAGGAGGGCCTGCCTTTCAGCTGCGCTGGGCGGCCCAGGTGAAGCTCTTTGTGCTCCGCCCGGCACCAGGCAGGGATGGCGGCTGGGTGCTTCTCCTGGGGTGGGCCGATCCTGCGCTGCGGTCCCGGGAGATTTGCCTCCCCATGTTGGGGCTAGGGGTGAGGCTTTGTCGTACCGGTAGTAGGGTGTTATTTTTAAAAGAATTGGCATTGCCTTTGAAGGCGAAGGGTAGGTGGTGACAGGAGCTCCTGAGGCCGAGTGTCTCCGCCAGGCTCCGGTTGCAGGGAGGAGCTCTGGCTGGCTGCTCATGGCTGCGCCAAATGCCGCGGCGTTGCTCTAAATGCCACGGCAGCAAGGGAGAAGGAAAAGCAATGGTGGAGGAAGGTCTCCTGATACGAAGTGCCCCACCAAAGCTAAAGTCAATGCAGGCAGCACCATATCCGGGTATGCAACAAAAGTACTTCCTAACGGCAAGCCCCCCAGCCATTCCCCCCCATTTCGCATGTTTAATATAGGCCTTAATTTGGGGGGGAGGGCTTGATTTGATTTTATGCCGATAAAACATGCTGGGCCTTCCTATTGGTGGAGACCATATTGTTGGAGAAACACAGTACATGCTAGTCGTTTCTGGCTCTAGGGGATGGTGCTCATCTCCATTACAAAGCCAAAGAGCCAGCACTGTCTGAAGACATCTCTCTGGTCTTGTGACCGGCATGACTAAATGCCCATTTTTTTTACTATTTTTTTACATGCTTTTAAACTGCTAGGTTGGCCGAAGCTGGGACAAGTAACGGGAGCTCACTCTATTACGTGATACTAGCATTCAAATCACCAAACTGCTGACCTTTCTTATTGACAAGCTTAGCATCTTAGCCACTGAGCCACCGTGTCCTCCTATCTTTATGCAAATTGCCACTATTTAAAATTAAAATCAGGAAGATTCAATTTTAGAGGAAAAACTTTCTCATTTGTTCCTCTTTTCATTTAAGTAAATAGATCTTTTGCAAGAAGCAAAGTTCTTTACTAAAGGGTCAGGAGAATGGTATGGATAAATTGAAAGCCCTGACAAAAGAAAATAAAGAAGAAACAGTGTTTAGTAATGCAGTATATTAAAGATATATAGTTGTGATTTAGTTGATGAATCTTGAGGCGAAGATCTCTTCCCAGTCATTACTTTTTTCCCAAGGTTTTCAAGAGTGGAAGAAAAGGAGGGACACTTTTTTTTATTTTTCTCTCATTTCCCAAATTGCAGATTGCATATGAAGGCTTTAATGCCTGCTTTTGCAATTTTGTTCAATCTACAATTCCAATTCAATTCTCAGCACATGAACATAACAACAGCTACACTTTGGATCCACCGACTAGTTTGCCAAGTTAAAAGAAGTTAAGAACATTCATTGGGAGAAAAACTGAAAAGTGATAGAACAGCAAAACTGGAAAATGACTAGCAAGGTACTCTATAAACATGCCTCTTCCCAGTCTTACTTCTGCCTCTTCATATTCTACATTTTGGGTTGCACAACATCAACAATCTGTTATGGAATGCCATTGTTCCTTAATATTTTATGGGAATTGGAGTAAAATGTCAGCTTTATTCTCTGATACTACTAGGCTTACCACATCTGGATTGCAAAATCCAGATAACCACTAGATTGAAACAAAGAGATACAAAAATTTTGTTTAAATATGTTTTACACATATAGATATTGACCCTTAGGGCTGGAGAAATGAAAACAGATCCCTCTTAAATTGGGTTGCACATGGGGGTGAAATGTGCTATCAATGCCACAATTCAGGCATTCAATGGCAGCAGGCAAAGGCATCCACAGGGCCAATTCAGTCACTTCAAATTATCATCTATTTTTAGGTGTTTTACATGTGCAATACATAAATGTGTAGACTTTCAACTGTTATAATGGCTTCCATCTTGACCTTTTGATCACAAATGGTAAGAAGCTTTTGACTGTCTCCATATGAATAATCACAATCTGTCCAGCTTTTCTCCATTCTTCTTAAATATTACTAATTTAAAAGGTTTCATTGTATTGTATGTAGTGATAGAAGAAGAGAGTGTTTATTGTATTTTTTTAAATGTCATTATTAATCATATCTATGTACCCTGGGAAGAATATCATAAGCATGTAAAACTTGGTAAAACTTACAAAGTAGTTAAACTAGTGGTTATTTTCAGCTAAAACAGAGAAAGGAAATGTGAGGATGTGACATATGCCAAGGATTGTTGACTATTGACTCCATAAGGCACCCATTGAGCATGAAAAACCACAAATCATATAGAAGGAAATTGAGAAGCAGAGAAAGGGAAGAGCAGAAAGGCAGAGGCACCAATGAATATTTCTGTCTGTCTATCATCTAAACACTAAATTCTTGTTCTCTTTGTTTAATTTCCCAGCAATAACATTCTAGGGACATAAGTGATATAAGTACTTTCAGCTTATTTGTTGTAGAGTTCACTAATATAAATATACTAAAGCAATACTGAGATTTAATTTAGGCATTCCAAAAGTTATTATTTAGGAATTCCGAGGGAAGCCCAGTGTTTTTTGTAGTGTCTTGTCTGCTATATTTTTAATGAGTTTGTGACTAATCTGTTTGGGAAATTTGCCAAAACCTGATGAAATTGAGAAAGGCTACATGCTCCAGAAGTGAAGGCTGAAATTGAAGAGCATTTGGGATTACTCTTTCGCCTTCTATGCTGTATAATTATTCCACTATCACATATAATATCATACTTCTAAATGTGCAATGCTTAAATAAACACTATGTTGTGTATTGTTCACAAAGATAACTATTATTCTATTGCATTAAAGGAAGTTTGCAAAATTGACGAAGACATATCTATAGAAACTTAATTATACTTTTTTGATATCATCAGATTCAACACTCATCTTTACCATTAATATGACAAGATGCTTTTCATCTTTTTCAAACATGTAAAGCAGTGCTGGGATTCAAATTTGTTTACTACTGATTCTGTGGGCATGGCTTGGTGGGCGTGGCAGGGGAAGGATATTGTAAAATGGGGTCCTCAGCTGGCTGAGGAATTCTGGGAGTTGAAGTCTACAAGCCTTAAAGTTACCAAGTTTGGAGACCTGCTGTAAAATCTCCAGTCAGAGGTAGTATTTGCTGGTTCTCTGGACTACTCAAAATTTCCGCTACCGGTTCTCCAGAACTGGTTAGAACCTGCTGAATACCACCTCTGATGTAAAGCATCCTGTAAGCATTATTGTAAACTATTTCTAAAATTACAGTTTCTTACAAATGTTAGATTGTTACTGAGAATCATCCATGACAGAGCAGTATTTTTCAGAGATGTATACATCTATTATATGCCCAATAGAAAAGAAAGTAAGAGTAACTCTCAAAATGAACATATTTTGAAATGAGACAAGGATGCTTCCTGCAAAGCAGTTCAGCACTCATATGTTTGAATGATATAATAGATTAGCCTGGAGCTGAATATGTCCCACTCCAATTTATATCTTGAAGCAGTCAATAAAATATCAGACACATGAAATACTGGATTACTAATAAATCAAAGTGGATGTGCTAGGGCATCTTTAGGCTATCAAGAATAATGCAGAATGAGGAGTCACTGGGTTATTTCACTCTTTAAATTTCAGTATGAACTAATATGAGCTAACTTCAGTTTGAAATAACTTCATATAAGGGTCTTTGTCAGCCCCGCTGGGTATCTGATGATTTGCACTGAAAAACCAAGGTACTCACGTTTGTAGATTGCAGTAACCAGGGTATATTTTATCAGTCAATTTCACAATAATCCCCAAAGGCAACACTGGATCAATTCCAAGCAAAGCTAGCACTTAGAGCAACTGCCTCTCAGCACTTATTATAGCTACTTGTCAACCCCACCCAGCTAACCTATACCTGCCCATTCTTCCAATGCCTCTACCCCACACCTACTCACACCTAACCTAGGCACTCACCTCTAACTCCCCACCACCCCAGGAAAAACAAAACAAACAATATAAACAGTAAAACAGTAGGAAGACACCCCAGCCAACCCTGTAGATGATCACAGTGCTCCAAAGCCTCCACATGCCACTGATTGTTCCAAATGCCGCTATTCTACAATTGTAACCACCACCAAACAGTTGTTGCTATTTCCGGCATTCCAGAGCAACTGTGGCTTGACTCAGTCCATGGACAATGCCTAGGCAGAAGAGGGAGGCATCGTTCCCCCAGTGAATGAGGTGCCTTCTCTGAGCTTGGAGCAGTCCATGAGTGATGCCAGGATTGAAGAAGCAGGCATTGCTCCCTCATCTCCAGAGAATGAGGAGGAGGTAGGCAGCGAAGGAGGTACTTTCTCCAGTGTCGGGCTGCCAAGACTGTCGTGAGCCCGACATGTGGCCTTCCCTACCACGGCTCCTCCTGGAAGACAAACGCCACAATTATATTCATTCAGATTCACCCCTCCCACCAACCCTTGTGGGGTTCCTATGGTGGTATATTCATAGTAATCAAGGGGCTGCTATATCAGTATGCCACACCCACAAGGCCTCGTCTATAAGGTATCTCTTCCACCTGCAAGATATTGCAGCACCCCCCCTCCATCTCTGGGAATCTATAATATCAATATATTACAATATTTGTAATGATCATCCCTCACAGGGCCTGGAGTCTTAAGTCTGGGTTCTAATTTTGTCATGTTTGTGGGTTTCAAGAGGCTGCTATGAAATACCGGGTGTATCCTCTTGAATTGTAATGGTAGGTTAAGTTGATAAGTAACAGGATTACTTGTGCTCTGTCATCACCAGAGAACGAGGAGGAGGCAGGCAGTGAAGGAGGCACTTTTTCCAGTGTCGGGCTGCCAAGACTCCACCGTGAGCCTGACAGACTTACACTGGTAGAGCTTTGGAACCACATTGTTGTGTGTCCAAAATATTTTCCTCCTTGAGCAGTTGAACCAATTTTTTTCAGCTCTGCTATGGAACTACTTAGATCACAAAACTTGCAAAGTTAAAGTCCGGCAGGATTTAGGCATACATCTATAGAATATTTGTCTCACCCACTTCCATCTTCTGAATTTACAATATTCTGGTAGATTTTGCAGGCTAACTTATCAGTGAACCCCACAATAATTCTTTAGCTAATTTCTCAATCCATGTTAAAATATGGGCTTAATTTTCTTTGTTTATGTAATTTACAAACATTCACTTCACTTTGGCCTTCTATGCTGTATATAAGCAATTTATACATGATCTAATCAACAACACAAAGCTTACAATAATCCATCGAGAAGACTATGTGGAAGAATGGTCATGGTTTACCTTTTGAGCTATGATTTTGTTTAAACTGGACTTTCATGGTTAAAAATAGGATAGGCTATTTAAGGGGAAGCCTGAAAGTAAATTAATGCAGTAGGGCTTAAGAAAGGTGGGGATAAAACAAGAAAAGATAGATGTCAGAGTTCCAAGTAATAAACTCATAACAAGCAAAACTCTGAGGCAGGTAGATACCTCAAAGAATAGCTTTATTGGATATATCATATTGGCACAAATCTGGTGAAAACGGATTCTGAGGATTGTTGTGGTTTTCACCTAATGAAAAGTAAAAGTTTGTCACTTTTTCAAAACAATCAGTCACATGGTCCAATCACGGTGCTGTCTGGTTGCCTGGTGACATCACTGTGCCTTCCTCTGACCAGCTGTGAGAATGTCCTTGGTTCCCACAATCAAGTATTTTGTTTGGCTACAAAATCCCACCTAGCTCAAATCCCCCCTTCCTATCCCTCAGCTCCAGTGTGGCAACACTGAAGTTGTCAAGATGGTTTCGATTAGATCAGTTTCAGGGTTGACAATAGGACAAGAATGAATAGAATGATTAAATACAATGAATTATTACGTGAATACCACATTGCATAGCAAATATATTAATAAAAAGTGTATGGTTTGAAGAAAGGGAAGATTGAGAAAATTATAGATAGATGCAGTAGGGAATATGTTATCAAAAAGTTGTGTCCTTCACAATATGAATTCATATATAGATATAATGAAAGCAAGACAGTGTACAAAGGTCTGTAGAACTTTATTGAATGATGTTTCTGAAAACCAGATACAATTAGAATTTCTTTCCTCATATATGTTTCTTCAACAACATTGAAAAAAATGACATGACCATTTTTCACACTTAGAGCAATTACAGCATCCCCATGGTCACATAATCAAAATTCAGATGGCTGGAGACTGACTCATATTTATGATGGTTGCAATGCCCAAGGGTCATGTGATCACCTTTTGCGACCTTCTGGCAATGGGTAAGCCAGAGTCACTTAATAACCATATTACTAACTTAACAACTGCAATGACTCACTTAACAATTTGTGGCAATAAAAATGATAAAATGGGACAAAATTCACATAGCAACTGTCTCACTTAGCAACAGAAATTTTGGGTTCAGTTGGGGTTGTAAGTCGAGGACTATACGTAAAGAAATTCTAGAGAAGAATTCTTTTCCTCCCAAATCTACCTCCTTGCTTTCTTTGGTCTTGTAATGATGGTAAAAGACATTTTGGTCTCTGTGTTTGGCTCTTCTCAATCTCAACATTCCTTTCTTTCCTTTTTCCCAAGAATGTGACATTCTAGATATTCCATCCTTCTAGATATTCCATTAACTCAATATTCTAATTCAGTATATGCTAACCTTACATAACACAGTATTAGGAACAAATTTTGTGATCTCTAGATGTTGAATTATGTACTTAAAATATGGAATTTCTCAACTTTTGAACACTTTTGGCTTTATTGAGCTTGGGATAAAACAGGGTGCATAATCTTATAAAATAGAAACAAAGGCTTACTCCTGCTTTTAAATAATAGAAATATTGTTGAATAATCTTTTTCAGACTTGAGAAGATGACATAGTACGTTGCTATATGATTTAATTAACATAGATTTCATGAAACATTAAATGATAATTTTCATTTATATTTATAACTATCCTCTATGGTTGTATTTGGTTTTTATTACTTTTATTTTCAATAACTTTAAGAAATAAAATCACATTTACATATATGTTGTGACTCGGAGGTTTGAGCCTGCTCTGTTAGAGGACACAGACTTGGATAATGAGGAAGAGGAGGATTTGGCTCTGAGGTTTGAGCCTGCTTTGTTAGAGGATTTGGAATTACCTTCCTCCCTGGTTGTGCCTCAGGTGTTGGCAGATAACCAGGAGGATGTATCAGAGCCTCTGGCTGAGGAATGTTGCTTTGATGCGAGGCAAAGACGCAGGCAAAAGTGTGAGATGCAACGCAGAAAGAAAGGACAAATCAGAGACTGAGATGAGAGACTGACACGCCCCACAGGGAATAAAAGTGGGTGTGTTAGCTCTGGGTTCTTGTTCGGGACAACGTGTTAATTTATGAGAGAAGCTTTGAAAGACTCTGTGTGTGGCAATAGCCTGAGATTTATGTTCTTGCTTTATTATCGGACTTGGCAGTCAGCTTGTGTGAGACTGCCAAGGACTTCCCCGGCTAAAGGAATTTAACCCTGTCATTACTGGACTTGTCTGCTTGTTTATATTCATTTGGAACCTTGGACTTCTCACCTCGTTGGCACAGGTGAGACATAACACATATATATGTTTACGAATTGCATTAGAAACTCCTAACCAGGAAAAAGAGATAAAGTTCTAAGACTGCAACCCTATATCTCAAGATTAAAATTGCCCTGCAAATTTTAAATGATTCCCTTGTAAAAAAAAATTCTAGACTGTCAAGAAATGAGTACAACTGTTCTCTTAATTTCAATAATGAATTCTAAATCATGACTTTAGTTTACTACCTAGATCACAAAGTAATTTAGTTTAAGAAGAACAAGAAATTTTGCCTAAAAATCTTTTACAATCCAGCTTTCAAACTAATTCATGATTTTTGTATGCCCTCAGTTTAAAAAAAATACAGTTATGCACAAGTAGTTTCCTATTTTATATCCCTAACTATTAGCTGTGTGAGGTGTGTTGAGCAAAATTCTTGATGGATGAGAGCCAAAAATGAAGAAATAAAAAATGAAACCATCTCAATTTAATTTTTATCAATTCCAGTTGATTACCTTTATTTTTTTCCCTCTATATTGTCAATTTATAAAAAGGCATGAGCAAATAATTGCATGTTTTATTATTATACTTTTAAAATTTTTATTATAATGTGAAAATAAATGTGAACAATCTGTTTACCACTAGATTTCTTACTTCTGTTATTGAACTACAAAATGGCCTATATACTCTTAAATACTTTTATTTAAAATCTGGGGCAGTGGGAGGAGCCTTTAATAAAAACCTTGACAAAGCATCTGAGGATACTAATAATTCTTCAGTATTCTTGTTTTTGTCAGAGATATGTTTGGGAAAAAGATTAGTATTTTTTTTCGTTGTGCAGGAACATATGTATGGCTTTTGCATTAAGACCAAACAGAAATTTGGGGATTAATAAACATATAAAATAATAGACTAACATAGTATATTATTTAAACTAGATAGTACTTTCTATTGGAACATAGGAAGAACACAGAACAAATGCAAGTTAAATATGATATGAAAGAGCATACAGAAACAACAGCAACAGCAACAAAAACAGAAATTCCCAAATTCAAGAGAATTGAAATCCATCATATGAATCAATGTTGTTAGTTTCCCTCATTTATTTTTTCTCCACATAAGTTATTAAAATTAACAATCAGTAACATGTCAAAATATGAAACACAAATCTTAAAACTTCCTGTACCTATCTAAGAAGAAATAATACCAAGGCAAATAATTTCAGAGATTCTGAGATAATATAAAATAGCAATTTTGGGGTAAGTTTTTCTATATATTGATCCATGACAATTATAAATTTCAATGCCACACTTAAGTAATATTACATTTTGTTTACAATGCTATCAGAGCTGAGAAGATCCTCAGAAAAGTGCTTCTGACCATCGCCAAGGGCATTTTAGCAATCCAGATTCCATCAACAATTGAGCTGCAACATTTTTGTGAATGGATTTAAGTATTTATCTTTGCATCTAAAAGTTAGAGTGTGTCACATGTTACCTGCTGCTTGGTAAGTGGGGATAGAATTTTTTTAAACAACAATAAAGGCAGTAGTCAGTTGTGGATAGAAACTGTTACATGCTGTTGTGCTCTGGACCTGAACTCCTATTTGCTAATATGATCCAACTAGTGCCACAAGAATTATGAAGCTTTCCCATTTCCTAATTATGTTTATGTATATTTTCTCCAAAACATGTTTATCCTAATATATAGTAATATATAAACATAGTATATGTTGTATGAATTGCAACATTCTGAAGAACTATGCATACTCCAACTAAATATATATTTATATATTTTCATCAATCCAAGAACTTCTGAGTAGTTTTTTCATCCACCTGTGAATAAAATTAATTTTAAGAGTCTAAGAATCAAATGCCACATAGTTTTGACATTTGCACAATTGCACATGGACCCAATTTCCCCCCATATTACTCATATTACCTCGTATTACTTCTGAAGAATCATTATATTTTTGAAATAGGACATATAATCTAAACAAATTTAGCCTGTAATAAAATGCTTCACAAAAGCTTAGATGGCAAAGAAGGAGAGACCATATTTGTTATTGTAAAATCTGTATAAAAATGATTTCTTTATAGCAAGGTGCTTGGTATAGGATCCTAAGTCTCCAGGAAGCTGAAGAGCTGGTATTCAGCAGGTTCTGACCAGTTCTGGAGAACCGGTAGCGGAAATTTTGAGTAGTTCAGAGAACTGGCAAATACCACCTCTGACTGGCCCCACCCCTGTCTATTCTCTGCCTCCCGAGTGCCAGCTGATCAGTTGGGTCTTCTTTTGTTGTCCTGCACAGAAGAATGAAGCTGAAAATCAGGTTAGTGGGGTGGGGAGGGAATGGGATTTTGCAGTATCCTTCCCCTGGAGTGGGCTGGGAATAGAGATTTTACAGTATCCTTCCCCTGCATGCCCACCAAGCCACACCATGCCCACCACGCCACACAGAACTGGTAGTAAAATATTTGAATGCCACCACTGGAGCATAGAATGAATACTCCTCATTTTTTTTCCTGTCACTGTAATTGCTGGATGATTTAACAGTATGCTGGTCATATTGATGAATCTCCAAAGAGATCCATTCGTGAATGAATCATACATCTCTAAGATTTATCTGGAAATTGGAGATAGATCTGTTTAAAATGGATGGTTAAGAGATCAAGAGCTGGGTTGAATGAATAGAGGTAAGGAATAAAATCAATCTCTTTGATGCCATAGTATGCTGGAAGATCTGCACTAAATCAACAATGATTTTAAAACTGCTTGTACTCAGTGTACCAGCTGGCACTTGAACTGTAGGAGTTCAAGGAACAATTCTGCTTCTTATGCAGGCAATCCAATGCATGGGTTTCAGTAGATAACTGTTGTCACATCTTGATTAATCAAGTCATTTGGCTCTATCTACTGAGCCTCTATTTTCTGCTTGACTATGTAATGTATTGGTCATACAGTTGAAGAAAATAAAATAAAACTGAAAACTGCCCAATATTATTTTTTTAGATCATTGTCCAAACTATCTGAACTCCAAACCATTGTGTCTTTGGTGATGAAACTGCTATATCACATTCAAGCTTTTTTTTTATCAAAATAAATTTTAGTATCAATATTTTTACATTTTATGGCAGAACTTAATTTATAGAAAATTAAGACTATGGACAATCCTGATATGAAACATCTTTATATTTGAAGCTGTGATGGCCAGACCTATCATATTGGAGTTATTTAGCAGCCATTTCCATAGCTCTCATGTTTGACTTATTTCTTTAAAAAATTTGTTCCAATTTTTAGATATTTTATTAATTCCATCAATTATCAATATTAGATTGACATAAAGAGATTTATAGGGAAACCCCTCCAAGGATGAGAATATAAGCAGAGAGTTACTTCAGAATCACAGATTTAAGGTAAAACAATGTTTGATTAATTGTGTATCAAATGCAAATATCTTCATTACCATTTATTTGAATTGCTTGAATTGATTCAAAAGAAAAAAAGATGTTTCACAACATGCAGGAGCCTTCATGTTACTACTAACTCCATCAAACAATTCTATGAAAGCTTTATCTAGGTTATGTAGTCTGAGAAAAGAGTTTAAGGAGTTTAAGGAGTAGTTAACTGCTCTTATTTGTAGTCTCATAAAGCTTCTGAATCACCTTTTCCCTTTTTAATCCAAATTACTGTTGCAGTAATTATGACTGCCATTCTGGCACTGATATACCCCTAATTACAAATTATAAATTGGGACTGCATGAACAGATTAGTATTCAAATGTCTACAAGGTGAATTCTGAGCTTGAAAAAAAAAAGTCCATTGTTGATTATCTTTTTCTAAAATCTGAGCAACATGCCATATAATTACCACTGTTTTAATATGTGCTATTCACATGCTTCCTCAATCTTTAATTTGGGTAGTCACCTCCTGAAACATTATGGCATGCAGTTTTGAGTAGATATCACAGTAGCAAATGTTCTGAGATAAAGTCTGACAAAGGGATAGACTTTAAACATATAGTTTATAATGACACAAACAGTAAGCGTTACCTTCATTCTGCTGAGTGTGTCAATCATATTCAGTTTGTTATGAACTCCTGACTCCTTTGGTCTTACCTGAAGCAAGGTAAAATTAATAAAACTAGGTATCATGAACATCTCCAACTGCCAGATAATTTAACTCATTAATTCCATGTAGATATGTTTTCTTTCTTCTTTTAAATTATGTCCAATTCTCAGAGACAATGTGCATTTTTAAAACTTGCCCCCAAAGCTAAAGACTGCAGAATTGCAAAGTGTAGCTACAGAACTAAGAAGTATTTTATTTTTTATAAGTTATTTGTTGCATTTGTATGCCATATTTATTTCTGGAACCCAAGACAAAGTCCATAGGGGTCTTCCATTATTTGCAACATACTGTGCGTAGATCAGACGGACAGTGACCATCACCTAGAATCTTATGGCTGAGCAGGAACTTGAACCCAGTCTCTCCTGCTTGTATCAGCCAATCTATCCACAGCAATGATTCCCATCCCTAAGGCATCTTACAAATAAAATCAAAATACAGTAAAGTCCATAGAAAAACAATACTGGAACACAACAACTCATTGAGGTCTTTCTGACAGGATTGTTCTTTACCTGCACAACCTTTTGGAATTGTTACTCTGCTTCCTCTATCCTAAAAGGTGCCATAATAAATCTTATCTAAAATACCTCAGAGATCTCAGAGAATTAATAAAGTTGCCAAAGAAATAAAGTTTTTTCTGGCAAGTTTTCTTGAATTCCATTTACAATGTCTTGTGTGTTTCTAAGCAAGTGTCACAGTGCCATTGTGCAAGAACAGCAGTAGGATGATGAATGGAGCTTTAGGGATATCTGAACATGATGGGAATCAGGAAAGGAATACTACTCTGAACATTTCGTTGCTGCATGAATCTTATTTATCTAGGCAATATTTACAAGGAAGCCTCTTCTTTTCAGGGAAAAGAAGCTTTGCAGGGACAAGCCTATTTAAGTAGCAATAATTCATTTTAAAAGAATATCATCCAACATAAAATGTCGAAACAACATACATAGGGTATCAATAACAATATATCAGCATGGAGAAAATTAGCAAGTTTATTTCTTTTAACCAAAAATAGGTGCCAGATTCTCCTTTAATTATGTTGAAACTGGAGACATGAAAAAATCAATTATCAAAAGACAGCTGCATTTTCTTTTATCTACAGTTAAATTTCCATATGACAGTAGTAGATTATAAATGCAACCAAGGGATCTGTCTATGATTTGCTAGGTTCAAACTACAAAATGAGAAAATTTTATATTTGCTATGACCCTATGATTTCTGATTTTTCTGTTCATATTATAATCCATTCACATACAATGAATAAAACAGCTGTGGAGGCTCTTGCAATTTTGATGAATATATTGAGGGAGTAACATTAATTTTTATTCTTTAAATTAATTATTTAATTGGATCATGATCTAAATGATAGCAGCATATTCACTGTGAACAATAATAACATGAAGAAAGTACCCAAATGCCTTATTTTAATTTATGATCTTATAATTATTGTAATACCTAATTATCAAAGTATCTCATGCATTCATTGCAATATCTAATATTATCACAATTGATATACTACTGGTACATTTTTCTATGTATTACACTTAATTGTAAATATCCAATGAGTAAAACTACTATTAGTAGCGGTTAATGGACTATAATCATTACTGGAAATTGCAAAATTTAATACCTTACTGTATGCTGTACTTGCCAAATACAAATTTGCGTGTAGAACAAAGACCAGTGAAGCAAACTTGGCAGGAAAATCTTCTTAAAAATGAAAGAAACTAATTTGATGAGATACTGATTCTGTAATCTGGCTTCAGTGATGTCACTTAATAATATGACAAAAATGTAATGTAAAAAGATCCGGCCCATTTTGGGCAGCAAATAAGGGAGCACCATGTAGGTTAAGATTGGGCCAGACATAAATGTGCAGTAATATACATTCTTCAAAATTATGACTTTCTAAATAGAAGTCTAGAAGGAAGCCAGATTACTTGTTATAAAACTAGTAAGACCATACCTGGAATATTGCAACCAATTTTGGTCACCATACTACAAAAAAGATGTTGAGACTTTGGAAAAAGGTCAGATAAGAGCATTTAGGATGATCAAAGGCCTGGGGACTAAAACATATATGAAGCAGGATTTGGGTTTTGCTGGTCTACAGAAAAGAAGAATTAGGGATGACATGATATCAATATTCCAGTAGTTAAGGAGCTGCTACAAAGAAGAAGGGGTCAGAGCACCAGGGGGCAAGACAAGAAACAATGTTTGGAAACTAATCAAAGAGAGAAGCAACCTGGAATTAAGGAGAAACTTCCTAACAGTGATGACAATTAACCAGTGGAACAGCTTGCCTTCAGAAATCATGGACACTCAATCACTGGGGTTTTTTTAAGAACAAACCAAACAGTCACTTATCTGGAATACTATAGGTTCTCCTGCTTGAGCAGGGAGTTGACCAGAACATCTCCCAGGTCCCTTCCAGCTCCTATTCTATTCTGTTCTGTTCTGTTCTGTTCTGTCCTATCCCATCCTATCCCATCCTATCCTATCCTATCCATTAAAGTGCATAGCATTAGTATTAGGATTTGAATATCAACAACATCAGTATGTATATGTGCATTTTACTTTTTATTTTATTTTATATTATTTATTTCTTAACCATCTATCAGAGAAGAACTGGGCAGTGTACAATACACTAGCTGCCTTCAGATGTATTGCCATCTCCCCTCCTGATGTGCTAGGGACCAGATTGGGTTCTCCAAATTGGCATCCAAAGAGGCATCCAGAAAAGTGTACAAGAAGACCAATATAGTCCTCTTCCTCACCAGTATAAATTCTTTGATTGAGAGGATCTGTAACTTACTTTCCCTGCTGGGACAGGATGTGATGTGATCATGTGATGTGATGTGATGGGTCAAAGCCATTTCCATAGAAAGCCTTGCCCTATGTCATGTGAAACTTTATACCTTGAATTGAATCCAAAAGCAAAAGGGCACCTCATGCAGGAAAGATGTTATATGTTACCTTCTTTGTATACCCAGTATGGCTCAGTGGCTGAAGCTTCTGGATTCTTTCAAAGGTATGTATGTATAAGCTGATACGTAAGTGTTGAGTCACTCCAAATAAGGCAAAACTGTTGTTGATATTAAAGTTCCCAATAAATTTGAATGGTAAATATCAGGCTTCTCAATATCACTACTAGAAGTAGCATTAGATGGTCAACATTGCAAGGGAGAAAAGCAAATTATACACCACCATGCCTCTATTAAGGTACTGTGACAGATCACTGTGTTGAGTAAAGAAATCTGTGTTTATTTTTCATTTATTCAGTGACTGCTTTGCTCACAGATACTGCTTCAAATAAGCTACAGAGCAATGAAGAGAAAAAAGCATATAGCAATCTTGCAGTTAGATTCACTAAAAAAGTTAAACCATGTACATGTCAATTCCAAATTAAAATAATATGTTGAATTGAAGTAACAAACTTTTAAAGTAACAGTTGAAAGTGAAAAGACATTGTGAGATTAAAACAATTTTCAACGTGTGTGTGTGTGTGTGAGTGAGTATGTGTGTGTGTGAGAGAGAGAGAAAGAGAGAGAGAAATGTCATGTATCTTGTGTCATCATGCAATTGTATAAACATAATTCATGAATTACTTGTGAAAATATACAGAATTCAAATATATCCTAAGTAACGTGGCAATAGATTTTGTTCCCAAAGACTATACTGAGATTCCTTCAAAATGTTTTTTAACTAATCTGCAAGACTCTAAAGTCTGAATAGATTTTGTTCCATTCTATTCTATTCCATTAAAGTTGCTTCTTCTCCTTCCAGGAAGTTGGTGATCATGAGTTTCCACTATGTGTAATTGTATTAAGGGTTGACTATGGGATAGACATTTAATTGAATCCATGTAATTTAATTAATTTAAATTTAGACACTGCTCAAGGCTTCTATCTCTTCTATATTCAATGCCCTGGATCAATTCAAATTGGCTCATACACTTTTAGGAGTGTTTCCTCATTCCAGGATACAAGACTGTCCTAGAGATTTATTTGTACAAGTGTCAGCTTTATGAGATAGATCAAGTCATGAAAATGACTCTGGAAAAAAAGAACTATTTTTATTGACATAGATTACAGTAACAATCAAGCAAGCATGATTTTGCTTTACCCTCTCCTTTTTAAATCACAGTGAATCAGGAAAGAATTTGCCTATGTATCTTTGGAATAGTATTTTGTTTTCCAGGACAAGAAATATTTCAGCCTTCTTTGTTCATGTAATGGTGTTTGCCTGTTTCCTCAAGGTCATCTATCTCATTCTCTATAATAAATTCTAGTAAGCACAGTTTTGCTTCTTCTGGCCTTCATAGAACAACAGTACCTTCTAAAACAGCAGTGTTAATATGAAAAGTCCCAGGAAGGGAAGTAGACAAGATATACCTCCATAGTCATATACTAATTCTTAAGTGGTAATGTTTTCAGAATTGATTAGTTCCTTGGTTTTTCTAACTGAGGAAATTCCAAAATAATTTGGGTGGAATATTGAAGTTCTGGGAAATATCTGCAGTCCAAATCATGGACACAAGGCCATTTTTCATTCTGCTGTTTCAGTGATATCCTCTCTGTGAGATTCTCATCTGATATTTTACTATCCTTCAGCAATCCCTTATTCCTCTTAAATTTTATTATCTTGTAATCTTAGTGATAATCAGTTATTCCTTTTTGAATTTTAAAAAGCTTTTATTGAAATTAAAATATTAAAATACAAATATATCTATAAAAAGAAAATAAGTTGGTACAATTCACCATCATCTCTGACAGTACAAAAACAAATCTTGGCTATATTCACATATTCCAAATGTTCATCCATTTCAACAGGTTCTCATTAATCATATATGCAACATGAGAGAGAGAAAAATTTTAAACTTATTTTTAAACTATATCTTTCATATTTCTACTGTCTATCCATTGATACCAATTGTTCCATGTTGCATAATACTCGGAGTCTTCCATGTTATTCAGTTCTATGGTGAGTCTATCCATTTCTGAGCATTCAAAAAGTTTTCAGATTATTAAACAATTTGATGGTATGTTAGACATTTTCCAAGCTTGTGCTAATGCAATTCTTGCTGCCATAATAATGTGTATAGTCAAATATTTAATCTTTTTGGGGTATTTACCCTTAATAATCCCCAGGAGAAGCAATTCAGGCTTCAACTCTGTTCAACAGTGGGTGATTTTGTTTAGCTATTTTTGAATTTTAATCCAATATTTTTTTAATTTCTAGGCATAGCCACCAGAGTGGAAAAAAGTATCTTGCACTTGTTTGCATTTCCAACAGTTAGGTTTTAGGTTGGGATACATCTTTGCAAGGCTTGTTGGAGCTAAATGCCAATGGTAAAACATCTTATATTGGGTTTTTTTGTATTGGGCAGATTTTGTTAAAGTATAATTTTTGTTCCACATTTTTTCCCTATCTTGTAACTCAATATTGTGTCCGAAATTTTTGGCCCAAGCTAACATCGGCCCTTTTGCTATCTCCTCTTCTATGTCGAAATTTAATAAATAATTGTATATTTTTGATAATAATTTCTCTTCTGGTCCTAACAATAATTTGTCTAATTGAGTTGCATCCAATTCAAATCCAATTCAAATCCATATTCCTCTAGATCTTTTTTGTATCGTGAATGCAACTGGAGATATAGCCACCAGTCTATATTTATTCCCTGTGCTTTCAAATCTTGGTTAGTTTTTAATATTCCTCGATTGTCCAAAGTTTGATTATATCTGGCCATTTTACTAATATCCAGTGTGTTGGGGTGGATCATTGCCTCCATAGTGGATAAACACCCTAGGATTTTAATATAATGTTTTTTCCTAATTTCCTTCCAGGTCTGAATCAGTGAATCTCATAAGATACGTCTATGGAAGTATGTGTGTTTCTTATTTGTGGCATTCCAAATGGAGGCATGCCACCCCATCTAGATGTCATGTCTTCCAAGGTCAAAATTCTCCTATTGTCTAAATTAATCTATTCCCTGATCCAAACTAAGGATGCTGCTTTATAATAAGTCTGCCATGCTGGGAGTCCAAAGCTACCTCTACTTCTACTATCCTGTAGATAAATTAATTTTATCTGCACTTTTTTTCCTGGCTATACAAATTTCATAGTTATATTATTTAACTCTTTAAAAAAAATTTATCTAATCTTATGGAGATCATTTGAAATAAGTAAAGCAATTTGGGTAGAATATTCATTTTAATTGTTGCAATTTTCTCTAATAATGAAAGCTGTAGTTTCCCCCATCTATCCAGGTCTTTTCTAATTTGTTGTAACAATTTTGTATAATTATCCTTTTTTAATGCTGAACACCTTGCCCTTAACCAAACGCCTAAATATTTCACCTTTTTACAATTTGGAGTCCCGTTCATTCTTCTAATTCTCTTTTCTCTTTTGCAGTTAAATTTTTGACTAGCATTTTTATTTTTTCCTTATTAATTTTAAGGCCCGCTATCTCCCTGTATTTTTCTACCTCTTGCAACAATATAGGTCCAGATTCTAGTGGATCCTCAATTAAAAATACCATATCACCTGTGAATGCCTGTAGTATATATTCTTCTTGTTTAATTTTGGTTCCTTTTATTTCCGTGTTTGATCTAATTCTTATTAATATGTCTCTAGGATCAGGATAAAAAGTAGAGGTAACAGTGGACATCCCTGTCTGATTTCTTTCATTATCTTAAATGGATTTGTCATCTCCCCATTTATTATTACATTTGCTTTTTGAGTGGAATAGATCAATTTTATCATGTTTTCAAATCTCTCTCTGAACTTCATATTTTTAATTTGTTGAATCATGAATTCCCAGTTCATGTTATCCAAGGGTTTTTGGGCATCCAGAAAGACAAGAGCTGCTTGTCTTCCTGGATAAGCCTCATAATACTCCAATATATGAATTACTATTTTTGTATTATTCCTTATTTGTCTCATTGGGAGGAATCCATTTTGATCTGCATGTATATTTTCATTTAATAGTTTTTTCAGCCTTTCTGCTATAATATTCATGAATATTTTATAGTCAGCATTCAAAAGAGAAATTGGTCTATGATTCTTAATTTGTTTGATATCTATACCCTCTTTTTGGAATCAAGGTAATATATGCCTCTTTCCATGATTCTGGTGGCTTTGCCTCTGTCAAGACCTCATTGCAAATTTCCAATAATAATGTTTCTGTTGACTCTCCCAAATTCTTATAAACTTCCCCTGGCAATCCATCAGGTCCTGGGGTTTTATTATTTTTTGTTTTTGAATTGCTTGTTTTCATTCAGTTAATGTTTTTTCCTTATTTAATAGTTCCCTTTTTTCTTCAATTAATGGGGGCATAGTTTCTCCTTTCAAATATTCATGTATTTTTCCCTTTGCTTCATGTCTATAAGGATTTTCAAAAAACTCTTGTGTTATTTTCTTTTTCTAATTAATATTAGTCTCCACAATTCCATTCTCATCCTGTAGCTGGTGTATTATTCTTTTTTCCTTTCCTTTTTTTAATTTATAGGCCAACCATCACCCTGGCTTGTTAGCATGTTCAAAATAATTTTGTCTTGCAAATTTTAAATTTCCTGACAATTCTTCTTGATCCAAAATATTCAATATATGTTTTGCTAAGGCCAATTTGTTTTTAATTTGTTCTTTCCCAGATTCCATTTGAAATTTTTCTTCTAAATCTTTAATTTCCTCAGATAATGTATTATGATTTTCCCATTTTTCCTTATTTCTTTTTGCAATGTAGGCTATTATTATCCCCCTTAAATATGCTTTCATGGTGTCCCACAGATTTTGTAGTGAGGTATGTTGTTGTTTTTATTATCCTTAAAAATAGCTGCAATTCTTTTGAAATCTTTTGGATATATTATTTTTCTTTTAAGATTTGTGGGTTTAGTGTCCATCTACCTCTCTTCCTTTTTTGTCCTTTCCTTATTATTTTAAGAGGGTTATGGTCAGCCCAAGTATTTTACATAATCTCTATTGTTTCAATATTTTTAACTAGGTCTCCATTTATCCAGGCCACATCGATTCATGACCAGGATTTGTGAGGATTAGAATAGAAGATGAATTAATTTCTCCTGGGTTTAAGGTTCTCCATAAGTCTAATAAATTTAATTCATCTGACATTTCAAAAAAGGTTTTGGGTACTATATTCCTTTTATGTTTGCTTTTTTGATTACTAGCATAATCTTTTTTAATGTCCACTGTTGCATTATAGTCACCGATTAGACATACATTATCATTCCCTATTTCTATAAAATAGAAATGCACATTTTTATAGAACTCACTTTGGATTTTATTTGGCACATATATAACAACTAATAATATATTTTCCCTATTGTTAATTCAACTATCAATATTCTTCCTTTTGTATCCGTATATACTGATTTAGCTGTTGTGCCTTCTTTAATGTATACTGCCATTCCTCCTTTTTTCTCTTCTGCTACGATGAATAAAGTTTCCCCAATTTATTACACTGTAAATATCTCTCATCTTGTTTTTTTAATGTGTACCTCTTGGAGGCACACAATATCCATTTTTTGTTTCACTAATCTGGAAAGTATTTGTCTTCTTTTCGATGGTGAGTTTAGGCCATTAACATTAATAGATATTAGTTTCAGTTCTTCTTTCATGTTTTATTTTTGTTCCAGTCACTGCCTTCTATTTGGCTTAGTTTCTCTTTGAGTCCTTGTTCTTATTACTTCTTCTTCCTGATGTTTTTTCTCCTTATTATTGTTCTTTTCTTGCTCTTTCTCTCTGGTCTCCTGCCATTGTTCATCTTGACTCACTGATTCTAACTTCTCTCTGCCACTATATTCTTCTTCTGGTCCAACTAACTGGTTGTGGAGATCTTGGGCCTTTTCCAAACTGTTGATTTTCATCTTTTTATCATTCTAGGAGACCAGCATTCCCTCTGGAGTAATCCACTGAAACATAATATTTCTCTTGTTTAATTGGATTGCTACAAAATGGCAGTCCTTCAGTTGTTCACAGACTCTTTTAGGGATTTGTTTCAATGTAATTATTTCTTTCCCTTTGTACATCATCGGCTCTTCCCTTGTGATCTTATATATAAAGTCCCTGACTTTTTTATGGGCAAATCTTATGTGTACTTCTCTGGGGAGTCTATGGCATTTGGCATAGCTTGTGTACACTCTGTAAACTTCATCTAATTCATTTAAAATTTCCTGCCTATCCCTCTGAAGAGAGGGATCTGCAATCGATTCTGTCATCAACATCCCCAGGTCCTCTTCCTTTGTCTCTGTTACATTCTGGAACGTCAGGAAAAATGAGGCCCGATCGATCTCTAAATGTATCAAGGATTTTTCCAGGTCTATATTCAGCCCTGTCATCTTCTGGTCCACCATTTCTAGGTTTTTTCTCAGTTTGTTCTGTTCTATTTTCAATTGTTTTTATTCTTTCCACGTTTTTATGGATTGTTTCTTGGATTCAGCCCATCCTTTTTTCAAGTTTATGTATCTCTGTTTTCATCTCTCCCATAACTGATATTTTTTCTCCATGGTTTTTTTGACATGTTTTTCTGAAGTTTAACCATCGTTTCCTGTATTGTCATCAATGTGGATTGCATAGTCTTCATACTGGGGGTAGTATTCGCTTTTTCAGTGGTAAGCATTCCTTCGATTAGTGATGTGTATGGGCTAGATATTGACACCAGTGATGTGGCTTTCTTTCCTGTTTTCAGGGTTGTGGTGCTGGTCATCTCTTTTATAATTTTATGCTGTTCTCCTAAGATTCTGTATAAGGTCTCCCAAATTACCATCCAGTTTAATTAATATGATCTATACTATGGATTTCTATATTACCTATATTATTCTATACTATGGATTCCTATATTCCTTTCTATTCTACATAATTCATCTTTCAGGGTAGATATCAATAAATATTAATAAATGTTACTAAATAGTACTAGTAATTAAGAATAAATACAATAAATATTAATAAATATAGTTAATATCAATTAGTAAGTGATAATAATAAACACACTAGGTATTAATAAATATGGTAAATACAATAAATACAGTTAATAGTTAATAATAGATATAAGTAAGTTAATGCACCAATATATATATATATTAGCACTAAATATTACTATATTATAAATAAAAATATATCTGCAATTCTAATTTCTTATATGAGATCTTAAGTATGTATATCGAAAGAGAGAAGAGTATGTTTATATAAATGTAACTTGTATAGTTAACACTAAAATATAAAGTTTACTTACAAACTTTCTATATTAAATATTTTCTATTATTATCACTATACTTCTATATTTAATTTTTATCAAAATATTCCATAGTCTTTTACATCTAAATACATTCACTTTTTAGTAATTGTACAATATAGATATCTTCTTTCCTAAAAGCACCAGAAAATATAAGGAATTAAATACTTAAATATAATTTCTCCGCTTGGTCTCACTATTGCATCAGTTCCCAATTATTATCTCTTCTCACAATGGCAGTCTCACACAATCTGTACAGTCACTTTCCCACACTTTCTCCTCACAGCTGTCAAACCTGTCCTCTTTCCATTGGAGCTCCAAATTCTAGATCTTCAAAGAGCAATTCTGTAGTTATTTCTCCAAAAAAGCAATACAGCTATCTCTTTTCTTTTATCTGCTCTTTCACTGTTTTGCTGGCTAGTCTTTTCTTCTAAGTGCTATTCTGCTTCTAATACAAAATGTTGTCTGTCTTCTGGGATGAACCCTTTCTATTTGGAGACTCACTTATCTTCTTGATTGCTCCTCTGGTCATCTCTTCACTGATTTTCTAAACTCGGCTAAATCCACTGGTCGCCTGTCGCTGCTATACTGTCTTCTCTCCTTGCTTCCTTCTTCTTCAAATCAGCACATCACGCCTCTGGGTCTGCCATCAAGATCAGCTTCTTCTGCATCAGTCGGAAGGCTCCCTTCTTAGCACAGCTGTAAACTGCACCTCTCCTCGCTGCCTCTGAGAGTTCCCCTTTCCCTTGCTAGTCCCTCCAGGACCAAATTTTGCCTCAGATGGCCACCAAACACAAAAACTCCGGCATAGGGAATGGAGCGTTGTTCCTCTGTGCTGCCATGGCATGACGTCACTACAGGAAGTCAAATAATCCATTATTCCTGATACCCACACTGGGGAAATGAGGAGCCCAACACTGCAGTTTCTGATATCTCTTAGCTGATGTGCTGATTGCTTGATTTCTTGCAGAAACAATCATATTTTCTTTTGCAACTTTGATTTGCTTCTATGCAATAGTCATATTCTCTACAACAAAAGGCTTGCTATACTAAGCTGTCTTAAAATAATATAGTGGAAAAGGTTTGTCCAAGATTGTGGTGGTGTCTCATTTTGGTCAATATAACCTAGAAAAAAGTTAAGATTTTTAATGTGCTAATTTCTCCCAAACATAAATAGTTTGTCACTGATTTACTTTACATACAGAATCAATTATTTATTGCAATGTCTGGATTATATGAAGTGTATATCCAGCAGTGTTTTTTTGTAAGTCACATACTTTAAAAAAAAACTATTTGTAATGAATAATAATAGAGTTTAAACTTCTGAAGCAATCTAATGATTAAAAATTACAGGGCTTTTCCAACTGCAATATCAATATTATATGGTGCTTTTTTAGCAAAACTACTGGTTGTTGGATATTATGAAAATATTATGCTTATTAAATTATTCTTGTATGATTTTTTTACCTTGATTAGTAAGCCCTGAAGGGAAATCTACAGCCCTGATACTCATTATTTTATTATGTTTTCTTTTTGTTTATAGAATTAAGGATATACAACTTCATTCTACATTCTTTACAGTAGTCTTCCACCGCTTGATCCTGTCCAGATATTATGGACGCTAACACTTCATCCAGCATTGTGAAATGCACATTTATTCCATATTTTTAGTTTTTGCTGATAAAAGTGAATGAACATAGTAATTCAATGTAATGTAAGGTGTGAGATATAAATATGGAATACCTATCATCTTTAATTCATTAAATGCATAGGTTAATGGATAATAACATACATACAAGGTTCCAACTTTACAGAATTGAAAAAATAGTTAACAATGCTTATGTATTTTGCAATACCATTAATGATGGGAATACATGTCACAAACTGTAGTCCATGTTAGCCTAGATTGCATATTATTTTATAGATTTTGGCAAGGGTAATTATGCTTCATGAAGCATTTGCTCTTTGCTTTATTGATGAGTTGATCCGTATTTATAATAAATATTTAAAGGTCGATTATGTATCAAAGCACCATCTACTTCTTTGTTTTACTTGTTTGTTTAAAAGATTTGTATGGCCACACATCTTAAAACATAGCTCTCAACAACAATAAAATCCAGAACTATAAAATCATAAAAACAGAAAACTATACAATCAAAACAAGACCCAGCTCCTGTTCTTCCTATTGGGTGTTCAAATGCCAATTCCAAATAGTTTCATTCTAGCCCAGAAACTCCTTACATTGATCTACAACAATTTCCATGTTCTGTTCAGCTTTCTATAGTTGGTCCATGCTCTTGAATTTCAGATAGTATGCCCATTTGCCTAATTTTGATTATATAATTTGGTTCTAAAACTTGGTTTTTTTAAAACAATAAATTGTTTTGTGGCTTAGATTCTTAATTTTACTTGCTATGCTATACTTTATTGCATGTTCTCTGTCTTGATTCTTTGAGAGGGGGGTGCTGATATATAAATACAAATTAATTATCAACTGCATGCACATCACCATATTATAATCCTTCCCACCCTCATAGTAACAACATATATTCACATCCTTCTTCCATAATTGGTCAATGCAGAGCATGTCCCAAATGGCACAAAGCACTTAATATTGCTGGTTGCATATGTGAGAAGAAATTGTTTCATTGTGCTGTGTACTTTCTCTGTGACTCACCTGCTGACAAAACATTTTAAGCTGTTAATCTCATATGAAAGAGCTTTGATTTTTAAAGCCTCCTCCTCCTCCCCCTCCTCCCCGCTTCCTCCTCCACTTTTATATTTTTCTAAAATTCTACAAAGAATATAGATATCACATTTTTTGAGGCTTTTAGAGAAAAGCAATAGCTATACTGAAACAATACTTTTGATATATCATTGTGTAAGAAAACTAAATTTAGCTATGATTAAACACAGAACCAAGCATTTTCCCCAACTATTTGAAAAAAAAAAAGAAATTACTTTAAATAATAATTCCACCCAGAATGTGGCTGAGAGCCAGTTTCTTAATAAACACTAACACTAAACCCATGCCTCACATTTGATATGTTATTTTAATTTGAAATATTTTTTCCACTGGGGAAATGACATAACCTAGAAATAACATTATGTTTCAGGATCCAGTCCAAATCAATCAGCGGGACCAAAAGTGTTATTCTTCTGATTGTTCAGTCTCATGCTGGAGCCCATCATCAGGGAACTTCTCTAGCTGAAATCTTGGAAAGAAAAAAAATGTTTGGTCCTGCTGGTTGACTCAGATTGGATCCTGCAACATTATTTCACAGCATTATGTTTCTCCAAAATTTATATTTAACATGATTCTATCACATCTTTTATTTTTCATGAAGTTCATCCTGCTTTATTTTTTGCAAGCTACATTATCATTTCAAAATTACAAATGAAATGAAAATGAAACCAGGATATTTAATATATACATAAATCATTTTTAAACTAGAATTTATATATGCTGAGTAGAAATTTCAACTGCATTTTTTTAAAATTGCCTTTCTTTGTACACAATGTTTTTGTTCTGGTAAATGTTTCTGTAGTAGTAGCTTCTCTTGCTCCCACTGTGATTCAAATCAATTCTATGAAATGTGGCAATACTTCATTTACTATATTTTTTATACTTCCTGCTATCAGGACAAAATGGAATTTTCAAGAAAAAAGAACACAGGGAGCAGAGAGCAAGTGCTTCTTATCCAAAACCTTATATGATGGTGCAGTTTTTTTTTTAAATCACAATACAGATCGGAAGGATGCAAACAAAAAATATATTACCTGGAAGTAAAGAGGTACATTCATTCTTTAACTTATTAAATTAACGCTACTGTAGGAGAACTCATCCATTCCAGGAAAGACATCCATTTATTGTTTTCTTCCTTCTTTTAGTACTGTATCAGTGCTACGTTCTAGTTGGATGACAGAGATGTACATTAAATTAATAAGAACATAACTTTCAATTTTTTATAAGAACATAATAAGAACATAACTTTCAATTTTTTATACATTTTTATCAAAATGTATTTCCCTATATATGAAATAAACCTTATGCACACAGTATAAAGCTTAGTATACAATTAACTTCTGACAGTAAGTTACATTAAAGCTGCAGGCACATACACAACAAAGAATATATGTTTAGGACCTCACTAAAGGAAGATTTGAAGACTAGAAACAATGTGCTTTGTACCAAGAATAAATAACAAGAGTGAGAGAGAATTATCTATCATGTATATCCTTGCTTTTCAGTTAGATCATATTGGCAAACACACATTATAATAAATAACAAACACTGGATCCAATTGGTTTTATATTCTGTAAGCCACCTTGAGTTGCCATTGGTGAATAAATGCAATCAATCAATCAATAAAATTAGCTATGAGAACTAAAAATCTTGATTACATAAGCCCTCAGTCTTAAAATGATTGTTTGAAGTTTTTCTTATGTTCTAATGTTTTAACATGAGAAACAGTGAGAAAAGCACAGCACATTTTAAAATAATTTGGGAGAAGCTTAATTAATTATTGTAGCATTGTGAAGAAATGTGTAAAAATGTGTAAAAAAAAAATGCATTTAAAAAACACTAAAAAGAGAATATATTGGAGAAGTTCCAGAGTATTTGGCCTTAGCTAGCTGCCCAAGGAAGCATTAGGGTGACTCTGAGCTCATTTTTCCATGTCCAGGGCAATCATGTCACAAAGTTATACATTTCTGCTGAGTATGGAGATACTCAGTCATCCAGGTCATAGTTGTCCCAAAGGTGCCTTTTATTTTCAAGAGGCAACAGGACTTTTTGGTTTTTCTTTTTTCTTTTTTTTTTCTGGCTATGTTTTATTTGTAGTTTTCCTTTAACAACCAGCATTTTTTGTGGACAGTGTAATGACTGGCTTAATATATTTTCACACAATGCTAACAGTAATAATACAATTACATATATAGAGTTTGTATCTTCCAACTTCTAACCTTGATATGCTCATTATAATTATAATATATTCTTTTATGTATCAATATACTGTATATTATACTATTTTTCCAATTTGTAATTATTTCTTTATTTTCCTGTTTGTTGGGGTGTTTCTATATTCACTTCATTATCTTTAAACAATACTACGCTCTATAATTTTTATCACTTTCTCCAAAAGTATGAGTAAACATCAATAACATTTCTTCATGCAATATTCTTAAGTGACTTAAGTCACTAATGTTTTAATATTATAAATATTACCCAGTGTTCCATGACATTTTCAATATCTCAATTTTCTGTAAGCACCAATATAACTAATTGTTAATAAGATTTAATCAGTCCCAAAATTATATCTCTAAATCCCCTGAATTTATAATCCTTGAAAACTATGTTTATTACCTTTATTGTCAGAGCACAACATGTGTACAATGAGCCTCCCTTGGCTGAGCCTCCCTTCGTGCACCCCCACCAACACAACTCACATTGAGGTCAGAATTATTACACTATGTGACCTTGTTGCACAATGTGCCGACCCCAAAGTCTGTATATATTCCAGTATTTTTTTTGTACTCCGTTAATCATAATAATACCTTTAAATATATCTAGTCCTGGTCTACTACTTCCTAATCTCAATATTTAGATAAATTCTATTACATATATATATATGCTACTATTTTACCAATTTAAATTTTCCATTTATTTCTATTGGTTTTTAATATAATTACTGGATTGCAAAATATTATTTCTCTATCCAACATCTCTCAGTCTTTTTAGAATTTCATCATTTATTGATTTTTTGGTGATTCTTTTATCTTTCTCTCTTGGAATCCTATATGTCTTTCTAGCATTTTGACACAAATTGTTCTCTCTGCCTTAGCTATTAACCCCTATTGTATGTTTTGAATATTCATCCATAACCCTTTCATTATTTTTGGAAAGTCTATCTTTTTTTCTGTGTTCTATTGTAAACTCTTAAGGGATTATCTATTTAATTTTTAGTATTTATTGTTACTGTCTTTTCAGTGTTTCATTTGCTTGTAACTTATTTTTATCTTCTTGTAATTTATTTTGCTTTGTCTCCTCTACCACTCCTTCTAATTTCTCATCTATCTTCTGTGAATTATATTCATCTTTCCCCACCATTTTATGAGGGCCTTCTGCTTTCACATCTTTATCTTTAAATATTGCCATCAACTCCTTATAATTCTTTGTCACCATTTCTAACATTTTTCATAAAACTTTATTGTCTCCTGCTGGGTCATTTTGTACCAAGTTAATATACCTCCAATATTCCAATATCCCAGTATCTAAAAACTCCAAAAAACCCAATTAAAGATAGTCCGGTGGCAAGGCAAGGACGGTCAGAGGGGCAGAAATCCGCTCGTGATTCTAGCCTCCCTTTTCTTGAGTTTGGTGCGATCTTTCGGGGTGCTCGAGTCTTGGAAAGACCCGTGCCGGTGTGGGGGAACCTCGGGCTGCAGTGTGGGGAAAGCAACACCCCTGTAACGAAGAGGAAGCCCTCCAGAGCCCAACGATCAAGAACAGCCTCCTAACAATGGAGGCTCCGAAGTCCGGACTGCCACCGATGGGAAGAAAAAGTGAGTGAAAGTTTGCAAGCTCGGGGGGAAAGAGAGTCGTGGCAGAGAAGATATTTGACTGACAATAGACTGATTTCAGGCTGTTAAATACTGTGTGAATGCCAGCTGTGAGCTCCAAGACGAAGCGGCTACAAAAGAATTGGTTTAGTGAATGTGAAAGAGCTTGGCAGGCAGAAGAGAGTCGGAAATAAAAAAGAAGTAAAGAGAATTTTGGAAGTCTGAAGACTCTATTATCACTAACATTTGGATTGAAGCTATTAAATTGGATCCAGAAGCAGAACGAAGCCGATCGGGGGAAAGACAGAGCAACGCCATAGGCAGTATCCAGAACGCTGAAACGAGTGGGAATATTGCTTACTGGCAGCTGTTACTCAGCAAATCTTCATTTGCCATTTCCGTGTGCTAGAAGTGGAAGCTTCCAAAGTGAAAAGCGGAAACAAAACTCTTGTCTTTGGAATTTTCTTTTTCTTTTCCTCTACCCTTTTCTGTGTGTACATACTTACTAAAATAGCCTCTCTTCTTTCTTACTTGTTGATGGTATGCTATGTTGAAATATGCTTGCTTTTCCTCTTGATAAATATGTACATTTAGTAATGAAATATTAGAGTGTTAAAATATTGGATTAATTTAGTTAAGTTATTATTAGTAGAGATTGTTATAATTTGAATGGGAATATAGGGGAGATAGTAAGAATATTAAGCATTAGTTACTTAACAAGCTTAGAGCTCTCTAGACCAATATTATATTTCTTTGTGTGGGTTTATCCGTGAATGTAATATATTTTGTAGTTAAGGTTACTTTATATTGAAGTTAAACTAGAGAAAAATATATACACTTTACTAATTAGTCAAGAATATAGCTACTTAATAGGTTGATAGATCTTGGTCAATTTTAGTTACAGAACTAAGAATACTGAATGCCAATTTGGAATAATATATTCAATATTGTACAACAACAAAAACAAATTTTAAAGGAAATGACTACTACAACTACCACTGCTTTGAAATCTGGCAGGAAGGTTAATCCCACAATAATGACTACTTTGACAACAACTTCATCCATGGCACAAAAACAATAGAGGAAACACTACCAACAGAGAAGTCAACTAGCATCTCGAATGCTAATATCCAAGCAATGTTCCTAACTTTACAGGACTCATTGACAAGATTGCAAGAAACAATGATTAAAAACCACAGTGAAACAAGGGCAGATATCAATGAATTGAAGGAAGAAATGGGGAAACAAAGACAGAAATGAAAGCGGACATTTCCAAAGTAGAGGATAAAGTGGGGTGTTGCAGCAGGCCTTGGAGAAAAACGGTTATAATAAAAGAAGTAGAGAAAAGAACCGAACTAACAGAAAGGGAATTAGAAAGGGTGGATGAAGATCTCAAAAGCATGAGCAAAGAATGGAGGACTCCTTGTCCTCCTAGAAATGGACAAGGCAGCAACTTACCTAAGATTCCAAAATGTGACAGAATCAAAAGAAGAAGACTTGGAATACTTGATGGCAGAAATACTGGCCAGTTTATTGAAGATGGATAAAGATGAAATTCAAAAAGAGTTTGATGAAGTCTACCGGTCAATACAAATTATGCAAGACGCCACAATTGTTCTAGGGAAGTACATATAACGATTCACTAGAAGATGTGTTCGAGACATGATATATAGAACCTCAAGAGATAAAACTATAACCTACAAAGAGAAAGAAATTGTGATTCTTAAACAGATACCGAGGAGAATAAGGGAACAAAGGCGTGACTATAAATTTCTGGCAGCATATTTAAATAAAAAAGAATCACATTTAAATGGCTTATTCCAGAAGGAATGTTAGTGTCGTGGAAAGAGAGGAAAATCAAAATAGATACTATGGAAAAAGCCCAGGATTTTTACTTAACGGATGGTGGCCCACAGGAGCAAAGTAGTAGGGAGAAATTGGACACAAAGTTTCAAGAAGAATACAGTGACATAAAAATAGAACTGGAACGGTAGGAAACCAAGAAAATACCTATCCACAACAAAAGACAGAAGGAACTACATCAATACAAGCGCAAGAAGAGAGAGGAATTGTTACACGACAAAGAGCAAAACAAAACTAAATAGATGGGAGAAGAAAAAAATTATTATCAATAAACATAAATGGTTTAAATTCAACAATTAAGAGAAAAAGGATATTATCTAAATTAATTAAACATAATGCAGATATAACGTGCCTGACAAGAAACCCATATAAAGAAGAAGGATGAAAATATTTAGAATGCCCAAATTAGAAAATTATTTACCACACCAGCAGATGAGGAGAAAAAGAAGGGAATCGAGTATATGTGAAAGAGGATTTGAAATCTGAGCTAATATGGTCGGACTTAGAAGGAAGGACTCTGGGTTTGCAGATCTGGATTAATGATATTCCAATTCTTTTAGTAGTAATATATGCCCCAAATGGAGACCAAAAAGAGTTTTTTAAACACCTATATGGAAAATTGGTTGAATTGCAAAAAGAAATATTTGTATGGTAGGGGACTTCAACTCCATTGCTGATTTCCAAAAGGATCACAGTAATGCCGGGAAGAATAAAAGGGGAAGAGAGAGCTCCCAAGATTTGTAGGGAAATGATGAAAGAGCTAAATCTGACAGATATATGGAGAAGATTACATCCTGAAAAAAAGACAATTTACATTTTATTCAAATCCCCACCAAACATGGACACGGATTGATATGGCATGGATGAGTGGAGAGATAGCAAATGAGACAAAAGAAGTGGAAATTTTGCCTAATGAATGGGCAGACCATAATCCAATACAGGTAATATGGAAGGGCAGGGCAAAACCAAAGAAAAGATGGACCTTAAACACTCAATTAATAAGAGAGAAAGAATATATTAATAAATTAAAGGAGGAATTGATTTTTTTTATTAAAGAAATGATAACGGAGAAACCACGAAACAAAATGTCTGGGATACGATGTATGAAGGCGGTTATAAGAGGGGCACAACAATCTCTTATAATGCTAAGAGAAACAAGGAAAAATATTCCCAACAAAACAAATTACAACAGAGAATTAAGGAGCTAGAAACCTTCTACAAAATAACCCAAAAGAATCCAAACTGCAAAATCAGATAAGTATAGTCAAACACAAACTGAATTTAATTGATCAAGAGAAAATGACTATGAATTTGAACTTAACTAGACAAATCTATTTTGAACATGCCAACAAGCCAGGAAGATGGCTATCTTATAAATTGAAAAAGAAAGAGAAGAGACTGATATACCAGTTAATAGATAGCAAAGGAGATACATACCAGGAAATAGAACAGAAAAAAAGAAATCATTCATAAATACTTTGAAGATTTATACAAAAAGAGAGGATGTCAGTGAAGATAGAATAAGGAATTATCTAGATGAAGTAAAGGATAAGGCAATTGGGGAAGAAATGGCTGAACTATTAAATAAAGACATTACTGAATCAGAATTGAAATCAGCAATAGAGAGCCAGAAAAATAATAAAACCCCTGGCCCAGACGGGATCCCAGGGGAGCTGTACAAGGCGATAGCAGATCAAATCGGGACCACTTATGGTGGAAGTTTTAATGACGTTTTACCAGCAGCCAGGATGCCGGACTCATGGAGGGGGGCACTGATCTCGCTGATCCCGAAGGAGGATACAGATCCCAGATATATAAACAATTACAGGCCGATTTCACTCTTAAATACTGATTATAAAATATTCACTTCTATTATAGCAAACAGATTAAAAAGATTGCTAAACTTGTATATACATGAAGATCAAAATGGATTCCTTCCAACTAGGCAAATAAAGAATAATCTAAGAATAGTATTAGACGTACTAGAATTTTATGAAGCCCACCCAGAGAGACAAGTAGCACTTATGTTTCTAGATGCAGAAAAAGCTTTCGATAATTTGAATTGGCAATTTTAATTCAAAAATTTATAATTTGAATCTGGGTACCAAATTTGAAAATATTATAACAACTATATATGACACACAACAAGCTAATATAATAGTGAATGGGGAATGCACCCGCCCAATAAAGATAGAAAAAGGAGTGAGACAGGGTTGCCCACTCTCTCCCCTGCTCTTCATATTAGCATTAGAGACATTATTAACACGAATTAGGCGGAATTCAGATATAAAGGGATTAACAGTTAAGAAAGAGGAATATAAATTGCAAGCGCTTTGCGGATTTACATGATTTTCTTCCTTGAAGAACCAAAAGACAGGGGACCAAAATTGATGAGTGAATTAGAGAAATTTGGAGCAGTAAGGACTTAAAATAAACAAAAAAAAAAAACCAAATTAATGACCAAAAACCTAACAGAAAAACAGAAAATAAGTAAGACACTTAAAGAAAACAATTATGATAAACTGATACATCAGGTAAAGAAAGATTTAGAAACGTGGGGGAAACTTCAAATTTCACTACTAGGCCGAATTGCTACTATTAAAATGAATATTCTCCTAAATTTTTGTATTTATTCCAAACGATCCCAATTAAATTACATAAAAAGTTTTTGAAGAACTCAATAGAACAACCCTGAAATTTATTTGGCAAGGGAAAAACCAGAATAAATGTAAAAGCAATGCAGGATATGAAAAGCAGGGGAGGTTAGCATTTCCAAACTGGGAGTTATACCATATGGCCACCTCATTAGTTTGGTTGAAGGATTGGGTGAGTTTAACCAATAAAAGAATACTATTTCTAGAAGGCCATGATTTACAAAGGGGGTGGCACGCCTTTCTATGGGACGTAGGGAAAACCAGTCAAAAATATTTCCATAGACATTTAATTAGAGACGCACTATTAACAATTTGGAGGAAAATAAGGAAAAAACATTATACAAAAGTACCAGTATGGATTTCAACAATGGAGGCAATGATTCACCCAAACAATTTGGAAATTACCAAAATGATTAAATACAAAGACTTATTAGACCCACAAGGAAATCTGAAACCGAGGCTGGATCTTCAAGAGCAAGGACATAAAATTGATCAATGGGTTTATCTTCAGATTCAAAGCAGATATAAACAAGACAAAAAAAGAATTCGGAATTAATAACAAACTGCAACAGTTAGATAAAATTTTATTAGGATCAAATAAAAAAAACATAACAAAATTTTATAACTACTTATTAGAAACAGAACTAGAAGAAGAAATCGTAAAGGAAATATGATTGCTTGAGTAAGAACGTAGGGCGCAGCATCACATTAGCGGAATGGGAGAAAGTTTGGGGCAGAAACAATAAGATTACCAAATCGGCAGCATACAAGGAAAATCTTTATAAATGTTTTATAGATGGCATCTCCCCTTCGAGGTTAGCGAAGATGCACCCCAACATGAGTCCACATTGTTGGAAGTGTAGGAAAAAGAAGGAACCTTTTTCCATATGTGGTGGTCCTGTGCAGAAACCCAAAAGTATTGGAAGAAAATCAAAACTTGGTTGGAAGAAATCACCAAAGAGCAGATCGAATACAAACCAGAGTCCTTCCTACTAGGGATTTTTGATAAGCAAATTTCAAAAAACCAAATACATAACAATACACATTTTAACAGCGCCAGATTAGCCTTCGCTCAACATTGGAAACAACACCAAATTCCATCAGAAGAAATGATTATTGAAAAATCTCAAAATGCGCAGAAATGGATAAATTGACTTTGGCGCTAAAAACAAAGACACTTCACTATACTATGACAGCTGAATTGTTGGTATAATTGGATTGACCAAAGATAAATAATATATTATAAGGCATAAAAGAAAAGTATCAATACATAACAACGAGGTAGCGATATAAGTTAAAAACAGGTGTGGTTATATGACACAAGTTAAGGTGATGAAAACAAAAGAAGATCTTGCAAACTGTTAAAATAAGAATACTTTTAATCCTGTAACCTCTTTCTTTCTTTCTTTTCTTAAAATTCTTTCCCTCTCTTCCTCTTCTCTTTTCTTTCTTTTCTTTCTTTCTTTCTTTTGCTTATTTGTGTAAGTATTGTGACTGGTTTTAATTGTAAAAATTAATAAACTATATTTAAAAAAAAAAACCCAATTAATAAAATTTAATCAATCCCAGAATTATTCCTCCAAGTCCCCTACATTTCTAGTCCTTAAATGTTATAAGTTTGTGCTTTTCAGTCTTTATAATTTCCAGTTTATACTTCCCAATTGTCCAGATTTTAAAGTCTTCTTTATCTTTTCTTTCTATCACTTTTCTTCTTCTGTAGGATAATCTGTCATGTGATGTTAATAACCCAAAACCAACTTAGCCCACCAGGTTTCTTCAGATCTTTCAAATCCACTTTTCAATGTACAGTTCCAATAAAGTTTTAGTGTTTAGTTTAGTTTACCTTATGCATCTTCAAAAAGCTCAGTAGATATGCCCCAGCATCCAAATTGCCTACTAAGATAAAGTCAAGGTCAAGTCAATACTCTTCAGGTGTTGTTTATTTTCTCTTCTTTCATTACTTTCTTTTCACACATTGTAGTAAACTTCCTCCAGTACATGGCTCCCCTGGTCACAATTCCAGTGTTCAACAGAATATAAAAATCAAAAACAGCTGATTTTCAGAGGGTTAGAAATAGAATTTAGAAAGCAATTTCTCCCAATAATCACTTTTCACAATGTTATTCGGCTTTTCCAGGCTTTCTATATTTTAAATCATCCTTTAGATATATTTTTTTACTTCTAAGTCTTTAATGTTTAATCTTCCTCTTTCATTTTTAGTCTTTGACCTTTCTCTATAAATCCAGTTGCTGCTTTCTTAATGTTTGGAGGTCCTTTTCGGAACTTTTTACTTGTGTTAAATCTCTAAGGTAACAGTTGGAAGTTATGTCACCCATTTCACTGCACCAGTTTCCATGCATGGGGACTGCTCCAGAACGAGATATTAGTTTCCTGGTTGTCCCAGCTTGTGACAGACCAAAATTATTGTTGTCCCTGCTGCCATTTGGGAGAGCTTTTTTCAGATCAATGATCAACAAAGAGCCTCTCCTTTCTTCACCACCCCTCCAGGGCAGCTTATTCTCATAGGGTCTCCCAGCAAGCAGTTGCTGGCTGCATTTGATGGAACCCAGAGGAGCTTTGCTATTTTCCAACCATTCTCACCACAATATCAACCGGAAATCCCTGGTTTTTCTTTGAAGATGTTTCACTTCTCATCCAATAAGCTTTTCAGCTCTGACTGGATGGTGGAGAATGGAAGGATTTGTACTCCTTGCAGACAGCTAGTCATTTGCATTCTTTTAGTTGGTTGTTAAGGTCTCCTGGAGGTTTATCTGTGTCATCAGGATTGCTTGAGTGGTGCAAATTGGTGTGGGGCCTTCTTGGAACTGTTGAAAGGACTGTGTTGTAGTTTGGAGATAGATGATGTCAGATCCCTTCCCCTGTTACCAATTTTGACATAGTTGTCTTCTTTAACCCCTCTTTCAAACTAGCAAACTGCTATGTCCAGAAAAAAGAAAAACACAAGGAGGATTTGGAACAGAACTAAATAACCTGTCAGTCCTCATTTTAGAAATATTTTCTTACTAAACAGAAAAACAGAATAACCATGAATGAGCAAAAAAACCAGACTTCCAACTTCCTGCTGACTTCCCCATTGAGTTTTCTTGTAGGAAGTTTGTGAGAGAGCATCAGTGGGCAAAGCAGGAGGGAGAGCATTAGTGGAGAAGCCAACAGGAACATGAAAGTACAAGGCTAGCAGGTAGATAAGTCTCCTCTGCCAGGTGGGAGGAGCAGGAATGCACATCTGGAATGGTATGTGGGTGGCATTTAAGTACAATGTGTGAAAGTCACAGAGTTGTGTAATATGTATCACACCATTTGGGCTTGGCACGTGTATTGGGGAGGGTGCCTTGGAGTGCTTAGAAATATGCCAGGGACAGCACTCAGGGACAGTATTTGTGGGAGAGGTGATATAGATGGGGAAGGGTATGTGGAGTGGGAAGGGGTGCAGATTTGGGTTATTGTGTGAGGTTGTGCAAGAAGTGTTTCCAAGACACATAGAGGGTCTCACAGGTTAGGAAAAGAACATGGGGTAGGCAAGAGATGCTGCATGGGTATAGATATTGGCACACAGGGGCAATGCAGATCAGGGAAAATGCATGGCCTAGATTGGCGAATGTGAAAGCAATTGGCATGGACTAGGAAGTGTCATGGGAGTGCCTTCCTTCCTGTTCCTATTTTTTCTCCTCCTCCTTCCTTTCCTTCTTCCTTCCTTGCCAGTGGGGGTAGTGAGTGATAGATTGAGAAAATGCCAGATTTCGCATGCCATTTGTAAATTTTCCGGATTGAGATACCTCGGTGCAAAACTTGTTGCTCTGTGATATTGTTTTGTCCACTTACAGGTCATAATAATGATAATTGTAATAGTATATAAATGTAGCAACCTGGGGAGCTCTAGGATGACAGGATAGGACCCTCACCATTTGTTTGGGTATGTTGTGATTGGCCATGACCAATCTGGCAGCCATTTTGCCAATAACTTTTCGTGTAAAACATTTTGTTTCAAAATTCCAAATGTGCCAATCAGCCTGAAATTAGAGATTGTACATGCTTTAGCATGTTATGCAATATAATTCATCTGCCTTAATTGCTTTTATTTGTAACATAAATGAATAAGCTGTCTACTTAGAATTACAATCATTCTGTTCCATCAAAATATTCCATTGCTTTCTCCCTAGTTATATAATTTTGTAATCAGTGCAAGACAAAAAGCTAAATCAGCAGGAAAAAAAATGAGAAAATTCCTTATAGGTCTTTTCTAATTCAATTAACTATGATTTAATTTTTCTTTGGAGAGTAAATTACTTGTTATTAAGGGTATGTGATATTTGGAAAAATACACCTCCTTGTTCTGACATGTAGAAGTTCAATTGTATGACACAAAAATGTTTTGAACCTGCAGGGGAAAAGGAGTCTCTGATGTTCCATGTAATTGGAAAAGGTTATTTTCTACACTGTTAAGTTCATAAGATCTTACTCAGCAAAGATTGATGTTCAACTAGGTAATTAGCAATTAGCAATCACGAGCAACATTTACACAACTACAAGTGAATTTGACATAATTTTAATTGAATTATTAGAACAGGTTTGCAGACGTGAAATTCTAGACCTAAAAAATCTAGAACTATGCCGCCTTCGGTCCGATCTAAGTATAGTATATAAAATCATACATTGCAATGTCCTACCTGTCAATGAATACTTCAGCTTCAACCATAACAATACAAGAGCACACAATAGATGCAAACTCATGGTTAACCGCACCAAACTTGATTGCAGGAAATACGACTTCAGCAACAGAGTGATCAATGTCTGTAATATTCTGCCTGACTCTGTGGTTTCTTTCCCAAACCCCAAAAACTTTAACCTTACTGTCTACTATTGATCTCACCCCTTTCCTAAGGGATGTGTAGGGGGTGTGCATAAGCAAACCAACGTGCCTACCATCCTATTGTTTCTTTTATTTTTCTTATATGTATCCATGTATTCATAATTATGTTTATACTTATACCTATTATCTTGTAAGCAATTGACAAATCAAATCAAATAAAAAATAAAAATAAAACATTAGTGCCTGTCTACATTTAAATAATCATTTGATTGATTTGTAAGCAGAAGAGGCAGAGAAGATAACAAAAGAATCAATTGAAGACTACACAAAATGGTTTGTGGGATGCGGAGACTAAAGAAATAATATGATCAGCATAAACTAATCAAGTCTATAGAATAGGGATAACATACTGCAAAGTATAAGTGAAATTGAAAACTTTACTGAGGAAAAAAAGAAAATAAAGAATCAAAAGTGAAGTACATATAGAACAATAATTTTATAACAGGTTTGGATCCCCTGAATAAGACTTTGGTTAAGATATTCCTGGGAGATTTTGCAATTCATTGACACCAGCTGCAAATTTGCTTAATGTTATTCTAGTCCCAGGTTACAAAAGTTCCAGAATGTTCTGTACTGCTTCCATCAGACATAGCTATTATGTGAAAAGTATATTAAAATTCCAAAACCACCAACAAAGAGTAATGATCCACCTCTAGCATTGCTGTTCTAATGATCAATAGGATGGAATCAACTGATCCGATGGGCTAGGTATATAGCATGCCTTCTTAATTTATTTCCATGCCTTGTATCTTTGAAGCTTGATGGAAGAAGATGAGCGTCCCAAGTAATTAGTTGAAACAGAAGTAAACAGATTCATGTGAGCATGAGTCATATAGAATCATAAGTCCTTTAATTGTTTAGATGGATTATTCTTTAGAGTGAATATCATATTTCTCTCAAAGAGCAGCTGGTGTCATGGTATCCTTCAATAATAGAGAGGATTGCTCAAATTGTATATACAGGGACTATGAGGCCTATAAAGCCCTTTCCTGAACAATCTACCACTTCTCAGCAGGAACAGGAGTGGTGCCTTGACAGGAGATATAAAACCGTGAGATAACAATTTCCTAGGTTTTATTCAGTCTTTGCTAACCTTAATGAGAAACCCATAATTGGTTAGACCAGGTTGCCCTGATAAAAAGCACCTAATTAGAAGCAAGTGCTGAGAATGTCTTGAGGTGTTTCCTTTTTCCCCAGCTGAGGAACATGTCACAGAAAAAAAATCAAAACATGGTTTGTGAATATTTTTTAAATATTAAAATATTTTTAATTATTTTTTAATAATTAATTATTTTTAATAATAATTATCAAGTGTCCCTAACATTCTTCTTTGGTAGGAATGAAATCCTAGGTCTCTATCTTTGTTAATTCATACTTCTGTAGAGGTCCTGCAAATTATATCCTACCTGCTTCTGATCCTCTAATTACTATTTATTTTCAATCATGTCTGAAATTGTACACCATGTTGGTTTATTTTGATATAGGTAGTCCTCAATTTAAATAATCCATTTAGCAACCATTCAAAGTTACAACAGCATTGAAAAAAATGATTTATGACCATTTTTCACACTTATGACTGTTGCAGCATCTCCATGATCACATGATTTACATTTAGATGCTTGACAACTGACTCACATTTATGACAGTTTCAGTGTCAGTGGCCTTCTGACAAGTAAAATCAATGGGGAAGTCAGATTCACTTAACAGTCATGTTACTAATTTAAGAACTGCAATTATTCACTTAACAAATGTGGTGAGAAAAGATGTAAAATGGGGCAAAATTCACTTAACAAATTTCTCACTTAAATTTTTAACATAAATTTTGGGCTCAGTTGTGGTCATAAGTTGAGGATTAGCTGTAGTTCATAGAATTGGCTCTACTCTAATACAAAATTATGATTATTAGTATTAGGATTGATTAGTATTAGTATCATAACAAAAAATTTAACCTTCAATTCAATTAATAGTCTGGTACTGGTAAAACTTAATGGTTCAAATCCTAACCTAGAACCTAAGAGCTGTTTAGGTAATTTTATTTTATTTTTATTTTTTATATTTGTCAAACATGTATTATTAGATAACAAATAAAATTAGAATATGATTATGATTATATGAAATGGGTATGAATAAAAAGGACAGGGCTCTTTTGGTGCACTTATGCACGCCCCTTACAGACCTCTTACGAATGGAGTGAATTCAACAGTAGAGAGTCTAAGGTTGTGGTTGAAGCTGAAGTAGTCATTGACAGGCAAGACATTGTAGCAGATAATTTTGTGTACTACACTTAAGTCAGACCAAAGGTGGCATAGTTCTAAGTTGTCTATGCCCAAAATTTCAAGTCTGGTGGTATAAGATATTCTGTTGTAAGCAGAAGAGTGGAGGATTCTTCTTGTGAAATATCTCTGGACTCTCTCAATTGTATTAATGTCCGATATGCAGTGCGGGTTCCAAACAGATGATCTGTATTCAAGAATTGATCTAGCAGACTTCCAGTGGTGTCCTCCTCGCAGACAGACCAGAGACTGCAATCATCCATGTCTTCAATCCGTGCTCTCCTGTTGGAGGGCCCGATCATCTGTTTTGGGGGCCAGACCACCCTGTAGCGGTAGTGAAGAAGAGGGAGACTGCCATCTGGGTCGAGGGGAGCTGCATCTCCCCTCCTTGGCTACACATACTCTCCTCTGAAGACGGCTGTAGCAGTGGTCAAATATGGCCACCCTGAAGAGGAAGAGCTAACCGGGACAAAGATTGTACAGGACCGGTGAAGAAAAGGACAGCATAAAGATTGGGCTAATCAGGTGCAACATTTAAACATAAGGTACCCCGGAATTAAAATCTTAAGAAATTTTTAAGAGAGATAATAAAAGTGGCAACCAAAGAAAGTGAAAAAAATTTTTTGACAGCTGAAAGTGGCTTTGAAATTTGAAAGGAGGAAGCCAGAAGAAGATATCTGTTTAAAGTGGATAAATGTATGATTGTGGCACTAAATTGGCATAATTAAAGCCCTACTTGAATGTGACTAAAAAAACCCATAATTGATATTTGGACTTATTGGATTTTTGAATCTGAAAAGCCCTAAATAGAGAAGAAAAAGTGGGGGGGAAAGGGTGGAATTTGGATATAACAGAGGGTGCCATCTAGTGGTAAAAGAAATTTTTTGTGACTGTAAAAAAAAAAAAAAAGCCTGGCTCTTCTAAAAGTTGAATTTCATACAAAATAGGCGAAACTTTGTTACAACAGAATAGAGAAAGTGGAAAGTGGAAATACTGAACATTAAAACAAAAGAAAGAAATAGGAAGAAATTACTTTGGGTTTGTTTGATGATATTGGCATAAATTTAAATTTATGGAGATTGGACTATCTGATGAATCTGGGAAAAACCTAAAGAGGAATTAATAAAAGCTGATAATTGGAAATAAATTCTAAAGATGTTGGTTGAATCAAATTATTGGGCAATTGTGGATTTAAACAGTAAAGAAAGATCTATCTATCTATCTATCTATCTATCTATCTAACAGAAGTGTTTAAAATGGCAGAACGTTTTTTGGAATTAAAAATGGAAATAAGAAATATGAAAGAAATGCTACATAAAAGAGGCAAGTCATTTGGTTCTGCCTTACAATTCTTAGAAATGGTGATTTTAGAATATGAAGAACAACAAGGAGTGCCAGAGAAGGAGGAGCTGACTAAAGAAGAGGCTATCTTCAATGAACAATTGGAGCAATGAATATTAAAGCGAAGGAGGAGAAGAATGGAAATTAAAAACTGGAGATTTGAGCAGGCAACCCAAAAGGGGAATATTTTGAAAACCAAACAAAGTAAAAGGAAACAACAGAAAAGGGTATCACAGAAGGAAGCTTTAAAGAAGGAGGGGGATTAAAAACTGGAGTAAGAAAAGGGGAAAAAATGAAGGAAAAAAGAAGTAATAAGAGAAAGAACCAGGAAATAAAAAAAAATGGAAATTGAACAAAAATGAAAAGAAATTGTTTATTCAAAATATATAGAGATAATGGTTAGATAAGGATTAAGAAAGGAGATTCTGCAAGATGATGAGGTGGAGTATAAATGTATTTGAAGTAATAAATTATTTAAAAATTAGGAAAATATAGATTATTAAAATGGAAAGAATGGAACTGATATTTTCTTGTTATTAGAATACCTGTTTTTTTATTAAACTAGAAAGAGATAAATGGAATAAATGTGAAAAAGTGATACTATGATGTGTCTATTAACTATGTTTAATGAATTTAAGAATATAGCTGAAGTTAATTATGAGGATGGCTTCAATGAGATTAATATCAGTTTTTATGATTAATTGAATAAAGTAATTTTTCTTTTTGAAATTATCAATGATTTGATGTAATTGAAGGGGAAAGTGCCATGCGGAATCTGATTTAAAAGGTATATATGTGTTATGAAGTTGTTAGGAGATTATTGTTATTAATTCTTAAGGTGATAATTAAAAAGTTAAATGATTACTGGGATTTAAAGAGGAACTAACTAAATGATATATAAGTGTAGGGGTGACACACTCTAATTCGTAATTGTGGGGAAAACTTTTTTGAAATGTTTGAACTGAGATGGAATTTTTGAAATGATGAAATAAGAATATGTGATGAAATTGCAAACCTGAAGATAAAAGCATAAAGCACAATGAATATGAAGATATGAGAATTATTTAAAGTTAAAAGAAATAGGTTAAGAAATGAATTGAAAATATATAAAATAAGTTTGAGGAAAGTATTTGAGAAAATTAATAGAAAATTTGTAATGATAAGATATAAAACTAAGTGTGAAAATTGAATATGTAATCAAGGTCATGTTTGTATGGCAACATGAAACCTGGAATTATGCTGTTCACTAAAAAAAAGTCACTATTGAAATGTGGAAAAATAAAAGAAAACTTTTTATATATATAAAAAAAGAATTGATCTAGCAAATGTTTTGTATGCTCTAGTTTGGGGTCACCAACCTTTTGGACCTCAGGGACCACCAAACTCATAATTTTAGATCCCAGGGCCCACTAACTGGGTCTGTAAGTGTGGCCTAATTTGTGGGTGTGGCTTGGTGGTCGTGTGATTGGCTGGGCATGGCTTGTATGTAAATATTATAAATACTTATATAAATATTGAATTTTTTATTAAAAAAGAGCAACTTTTACCCAAAATCAGGCAAAGCAGGCAGATTGGGTTGCTCACAGAATCATTCAGTGATCGATCTATCTGCCATCGGCTAGTTCAATCTCTCAAATTTGCTTGCCATGAGTCTGCACTGAATTTGCTTGCAAGCAAACCTTCAGTCCTAAGGGAGGTTCAGCTGTACACTTAAAAGCAGAGCTGAAGATCTAAAGACTAGCTAGAACGCAAGAAATCCAACCATTTCCTGCTTCCTAGCTAATCTAAATCTCCCGGCACAGCAGAACAGATGATGGTCGGAAAAAGGAAAAATATCAATTTAGCAGGCAAGTTTACTGGGTAAGGAATGAGTGGGCGAGGAGGGTTCCCACGGGCCATGCGGGAGGTGCAGCCTTGTGTTTCTGTGCAGCCTAAATTAATTGCCTTGGGTGTTGCTCTGGGGGTGAGATTTCTCTGCGGCCCACCAAAATTTTATCATGGCCACCGGTGGGCCATGGCCCATCAGTTGGCGACCACTGCTCTAGTTAGCAGTACAATATTACCAGAGAAGAAACAATGCAAGATTAGGTTAACAACTCTTAATGCTTTTTTGGCAATGTTGTTACAGTGGGCTCTGGCACTTAAGTCATTTGAGATGAGTACTCCAAGATCCTTGACAGAGTGAGGGTTGTCTACAAGATTGGGTCCATCCAGCTTGCATGATATTATTATTATTATTATTATTATTATTATTATTATTATTATTATTATTATTATTATTATTATTATTATTATTATTATTGCCAATATGTAAGACAGAGCATTTATTTGTTGAGATTTGAAGTTGCCATTTGTTTTACCATTCTGACATATAGTCAAGGTCTTTTTGAAGGGTAGCAGTGTTGTCGGTGGTGTTGAATAGTTTTACATCATCAGCGAAGGTCACTTATGTACAGTATAAAGAGTGTTGGTCCTAAAACGCTGCCTTGGGGGATTCCATTGTTAACAGGTACAGGATTTGATAGGGCACTCCCTATTTTGACCACTTGTTACCTGTTTGACAGGAACACAGCTATCTAATTAAACAGGGGTCCAGAAATACCATAAGATTTAAGTTTTAGAAGTAGTTTGTCGTGTACCACTGAATCAAAGGCTTTACAGAAGTCTATGTAAATTGTGTCTATTGTTTGCCCAGATCGAGTTGTGTAGTTCATATATTTTTGCATGTAGGAGTTGAAGATTACAAAATCTATTTTTACTGAAACCAAATTGTTTGTTGGAAAATAGGTTATTTGTCTCTAAGTGGAGGCTAATGGATTGGTTAATGATGGATTCCATGATTTTATAGGTGACACAACATAAAGAGATTGGTCTTTTCAACTAGGCTGAGGTTTCTTTTCTTGAAAATAGGAATGACCATGACTAGTGACCATAGGTTGGACAAGGAGCTCGTCCTGAAAGATTTTTCAAAGATTATGCCTAGAGATTCTGCTATGCAATGGAAAGCTTTTATAAGAAGTAGGCACATAGTCCATTGGGTCCAATGGATAGAGATGATTTTTAGATTGCATAGTGCCTTTGCAACATTGTCTTCTGTGAAATTGATGTTCGTTAGATTGTAATTATTTATGATGTCTGAGTATATAGGCAGTATATAGTCTGAGTATATATGTCTATATATATGAACATATATGAATATATAAGTCTGAGTATATAGGCAGTTCTGAGTAAGGTGGTTTTATTCAAAGTCAGAATATTCTGGTCTAAAAAGTTCAAAATTTCCATGTATCTAGGTAGTCCTTTGGGTATTGCTCCTAAAGGGCTCATATTACTAATGGTACAACCATTGGTTTTTTCCCACCACAATCACCCAACTTCAATTTGCAAATAACTGTATTTCATTATTTTTTCTAGTTATTTCTCTTCAATTCATGCATCATCTAGTATTACAATATCAATGAACTAGACTTTTTATTTTCCACAATAGTGATGTCAGGCATGTTGTGGACCAGATGTCTGTCTCTTTGGATTCAAAACTCCCAGAAGATATTGATCTGTTCATTTGCAAAAACTCTGTCAATTTGGTATTCCCAGAAATTTTTGTTGCATTCAAACTTCTGGCAAAGCTTCCAATATATGATTTTGGCTACTCAACCATATTATTGTAGGTAATCAATTTGTGACATTTTGCTGTGGCCACTGATAAGGTGATCCACTGTTTCATCTTTCTAGTTGCATAAGTGACATTTGCTGTTGTTACTGACTTGTTGAATTTTTGCTTTCATGAATTGGTTTGCAGGGCTTGTTCTTAGGCAGCCAAAATGAAGCCTTCAGTTTCTATTTTCATCCTGATCTTAACCATCTTCAGGTTAGCCTTGTAATTATCTTTCCTTCAATGTCCTTCAGGTATTGACTGTGGGTAGGCTTCTTTTTCCAGTTAGAAACTTGATGTTCAATTGTTTCCTTTCGATATTCTGCTTTCAATCTAGTTGTTTTTAAGAGGTTTCCTTTGTTCACCTTCTTTAGCAAAGACTCTTTTGCTTTTTTATGTAGTAATTTAAGTTGTGTTTTTCCTTTTCCACAGTTTGTTTTACCTGTAGGAGACCACTGGCACCCTGAGATCTAGACAAGTACAATCCATCAATATCAATTTTTGAGTGCAGAGCATGGTGCATTCTCAATAGTTTTTTAGTCTTTCCATCCAAGTTATCAAGTTCTAGCTAAGTCCATTCAATTATTCCAACTGAGTATTGTATTACAGGCATTGCCCAGGTATTATGCCTTTATGATATTTCCTCCACAAACAGATAATAACAGAATCTGGCAATGGTTAAGAGTAGGAATGTTGAAGAAAGGGACTAATTCTGACTGCACAAAATCAAGCCTTAAGAACAAAGTCAGAACTGAGAATATAACAACAGATAGCCAATGCCATCTCTGCAAAGAAGCTGAAGAAAGTGTAGACCATCTGGTTAGCTCCTGCAATATCTCCAGGGACGGGCTGCTGGGGGTTTGCAGGAGTTTTGGGTGATCCTCTAGCTAAGACTCTGTGGGGTTTATCAAACTCCCAAATCCCACTCTTGGCTGGCCCTGGCCTACTTCCCCAAACCCCACCCTGCCCCACCTTATAGATCCATCCACTTCTTGCCTTGTCTCCTTTGGCCACTCATGTCTGGCTCCCTTGCTCACTTTGCCAGCCTGGTCCCGCATGGCCCAGCTCTAGTTCCCTTGCTACTCTCTGGCTTCCTCACTCCTTAGGTAAGTTGCTGCGGTGCATGGGGTGGGTGGGGGGCAGCGAGGCTCTGATGGCCGCCTTTCAAGGCTCAGGGTGGGGTGGGGAATGAATGCGACAGTAGCATACCTTGAGGCAATGTTTCCTGATTTTTAGACTGTGGTGAAGAAAAGTTCTTCTCTTGCTGGGTGCAGGAGCTTCGTCTGGTCCTCGTGCTGCATATTCTTGCTTTGGCCACTCAGGGAGATAGGTGATGCAACCGAGACACTGGCCCGGTCCGGTCACTTGTCTTCGCCAGTTCTGTTGCCACCTCCATGGGTTGCACAAGACACTGTGAGAGCTCTCTCAATGTCTTGTGCAGCCCAATATGAGCTTTGCACAGTGACCACTATTCACAGCTGCTGCTTCTGTTGCCACTTTGCATGCTGCAAGAGCTGTCACAACATCTTGTGCAGCCCAGTATATCTTTTTTTAGGTAATTAGGGCAAAGAAGTGACAGTGAGTTGACCACACCCACCTAGTCACATGATCACCCAGCCATGCCCACCCAGCTATGACCACCCAGCCAGTCATTAGGGCAGACAATCCTTTGCTAAAAAGTTTGAAGCCCACCCCGAATATCTCCCAGAATTTTGCTCCTCAAAAGGTAACCAAATTAGTTTTGAATCAATCTTGGTTGCCTTCTATTTTGGCTGTTGTAACTATATAATTTTTTTTTACTTTATTTTGCTTTTCAGGACTTTCTCAATGTCCTATGTCACATTCAAAAACCAAAAGAGTCTTCTGGTCTGAAGTCTAATCATACAAGTAGTATATATATTCCTTCATGAAGAAAACTTTTAGGTTTTGCCCATCAACCCAGCTCTATTATATCTCTAAATCAGGGGTGTCAAATTCAATTTCATTGAGGGCTTCATCAGGGATGTGTTTGATTGGAGGGGCTGGGGGGCATGGCCAGGGTGTGTGGCCAACTCAGTATCACTTGTGTTGGGATGCCAGTGGTGGCCCATTTAGCTCTGCCAGCTAAACGGTCTCCTGAGCTCCATTTTTGTCTGTGATGCCTCCTGCTACACTCTGCCAGCAAAAATGGAGCTCAAGTGGGCCATGGGCAGTACTCCCAAGCTCCATTTTCACTGGCAGAGGCACCACGGGCTGGTCCTTTGCTGTTTCCAGGGCATCCCCATGGGCTGGATCTGGCCCCTAGGCCTTGAGTTTGACATTCCTGCTCTAAATGACCCTTCATTGATGTCTTGCTGAACTAATATTCTATCATTCTAGGGAACTTCTTGAAATTAACTTGTATGAAGTTAAGTTTTTGCTTTTCTCTAAAAGCATTTTTAGACCAATTTAGAGTAATTCTTCCAAAATCAATTAATCATGTAACAAACTTTAAATTGTATGTGTCTATTTCTACCTACAGGAATATTCAATTGAGTTAGCTGTTTATTAACTTCCATGGCAGTAACCATATCCCTGCAGTACATAAACTATAAATTTTTGAGCTTGCTGCTATATGGTGCCAAAATATGTATATATAAGAATAGCTCTATGTTGGAAGTTATCACACCCCAAATTATATTTTGTGCTTCTTTTTCAATGTTAAATCCCTTTGTTAGAGATGGCTGCACTTCTCTGTGTCTCTGAGACTTTACCATCTCAATTAGTCTATTCAGTTGGTCTAGTCAATTAGATGGGTTTATATCAGCCCTGTGGAGACAAATTGATTGTAACTTGGCATAGTGTGACTTCTAACTCCTGACTATATCATCCCTTAGCTGAATTTAAATAGAAGGTTTGGAATTAAAATTAGATAACCTGTGTCCTGTTGAGTCTTCATTTCAGAGATTTTTTTCTAAACAAATGAATGAACCTGGGGAGATGGTGGGGACAGTCAAGTAGAAGCAACTTTGGACTTCTTACTGGCTTTCCAATTGTTCTTTTCTGAGAAACTTGCAAAGAAAAAGTCAGTGGGAAAGCCAACAGGAACCTTACAACTCCAAGGCTAGCATGCAGGTAAATGGCTATTGCTGAGTGAGTAAAAAGTTGCATGGTGGGAAGGATATATGCAGGTGGGAAGGATGTGCAAGGATACATATAAGTCACAAAGAGTGTGCAGATATGTGCAAGAAGTGCAATAGGGATTGAGGAAGATACATGAAGATGCATGACAGCTGTTGTGCAGCTCAGATAGGATATGAAATAAGAAAATGCAGGTTGGGAATGGTGCATTGGGATCATGGGGGTGTTTAGGAGATGGGGATTAGGAAGTGCATATAGAACAGAGTTACAGATCAGTAAATTTGCCTTGGAGTGCTTGGAAGTGTACAAGAAGCACTGTGTGGGCCAGGGATGAAAGCACCCATGGATGATGTGTGGGTCAGAGTCTGTGGGGGAGTATGTGAGTGAGAGGTTTATTTTTTCCCTCTTCTCCCATCCCTTTCCTTCTCAGCAGGCAGGTAAGTGGTTGCTGCTAGGTGAGAGTTGGAGCAAGATATTACAAGAGTGCCTGGGAAACTGTCACTGAATGTTGAAAATGAGGTTCACATGATTGAAGCAGCAGCCTGGCAATGCAGCCATAATTCCCCAAATTTCATTCCCTTTGAAGTCATTGTACCCAGATTTTGGACACCTTTTAAAATCAATAGTTAGCCCAAGTGAGATACTTGGTTCAAAAATTATTGCCATGTAATGCGATTTCTATAACCTTTAACCTAGTTAAAGGTTATAGAAACAAGAATTTAACTAGTATATAGATTATAGGTCTATTGCCTTCTCACATTTAGTAAGACGCAATTGCAGATTCCCCTGGACAATCTCTTGGTATATAGCAATATCTTAGACTATTGGTGATTTTTCACCTTGACTCAAATTGTCATGTTACCTGTTATGGAACAATTAGCAAATGTAATAATCTCCCATCCTATAAATGCCCATGCATGTTCAGACACAGAGCTCAAAAGAATGACCTATGGGCTAAATTGGCTAAATTGGGCTAATTTAGACCTAATGGGCTAAATTGCCCAATGTAGGAGTCCAGTCAGTATCTGGCATTCATAAACTCAATTGTCAGAAATCTTAGTTTTCATTCTGATAATATATCCCCTTCAATATTAAACTTGACAAACCAGCAAGAGTGACAAGTTCTTAACAATAGCTATGGTTTGCAGCAAGCAGCTGATTCCCCCTTTCCATCACTAAATTTTCAAGTTTGATATTCTTACTCTTTTAAGTATTGTATTTGTATTTTATTGGACTGGTTTAATACATGTGTAGAGACAGATATATGTACATGCAGTACATAACCAAACAAAGTTTTCTGCTTTAGTTTTTCTGGAGAATGTTTAAGTACACTTCCTTTAGAATTCTTTTTATCTATCTAAGTAGATGGAAATAAATAGACTGCCTAGATGTACCATACACTTTTTTTTTTCAAATCCTTATATGCAATTACGATGTCTATAATAAATTAAATAATATGCAGATACAACTTTGCTTAAGGGAGAAGTTTTTTTGTAACATAATAACAGCATATTATCTTATCATTTGAAGTACAAGTACATATGCCCAAAGGCATAGTATTAAAAAAAAACATTTTCTTTGAGTGACAGGCATTAATTTATGAATGGTAACAATCTGAACATCTCTGTGATTAATACATTTAGTAATTTTTTATATGTTAACCATGATTCCGGAACAGTATACATGACGCAAATTGTATTTTTTTCACTAAAATATGTACTTTTCAGAAATGTACTATGTTTCACATCTCAGAAATGAAAAATTATGCACAGTGATAGAAATAATTTTCACTATAGTATAGGACCATTCTTCCTATATGTGTCCTTAGAAAATTATATAAAATGACTATTTGTGTTTCTGTGGGGGGTGGGAGGTGCGTTATGTTTTAAAAAAAACTATATTTGTCTTGAGTTTGTAAGCTGATGAAAATCTAAGAAAATTGAAATGGATTTATTTGCATCTTCCTATCCTCTACAAAAATACATTTTTCTGTTATTTATTGATATCCAAAGTGAGTTTGTAAATGTTATCCTCCTATCAATAAGCAAGTGGTGTGTGAAAAAATGAAATCCACCTTGTTTCCCCATTAAAACCATACAAAACCACAATAAAACTTGATTGCAGGAAATACGACTTCAGCAACAGATTGGTCAATGTCTGGAATATTCTACCTGATTCTGTGGTTTCTTCCACCAAACCCCAAAAACTTTAAGCTTAGACTTTTTACTATTGACCTCACCCCTTTCCTAAGAGTATAAATGCACTAACATGCCTACCATCCCTGCCCTATTGTTTCTTTTATTTTTCTTATATGTATCCATGTATTCATAAGTATATTTTTACTTATACCTATTATCTTGTAAGCAATTGACAAACTACACACACACACACACACACACACACACACACACACACTGAGGGCCATGTCTTAATCCCATCACTCTGGAGCTGAAGAGGGGCAGGAAACTGCAGGCAGCTGCTTTGTCTTTAAAAACATGTTTCTCCTTTTCTCATCCAGAAAATATAACATTCTGCCTTTTAAAATATTTCCTATTATATTTCATTCTTTTAGGAGAGGGGTGGGTGTTAACTTTCTACAATTCCCCCTTTTTGCAAAAATATGTGGGTGGAACACACATGTTATTGGCAAAAGATTAAAAATTGATCAGATCAAGGAGACTTGATGGGTGCTTTTAATTTTTCTGATGCAAAGGGGAAGGCATTGATGGGGGGAGCAGAAAAGGATTTCTTCAGTGGCTCCCAAAAGCTTTCAACCATGAAGTTCTAGCAGCCAGGAGAAAAGTTCTGGAAAGAAATTTACAGTATCCCATTTTCCATGCCAATTATTTTCAGATGTTTGATGTCACTTTCTGTGAGCTTCCAGTCAGGTTTCAAGCAAGCACATTGCAAAATTCTTCACAGCCATGGTTTTCCTTTAAATAACTACAGCTGCCCTTTCAAGGGTTGTTTCTTTTTTTTCCTATTTATTTATTTATTTTAATTATAAGAATACAACGTGGTGCAACCATTCTGGCATTACAATTGTTGTACGTATATACATTTTACTTCACCATTTACAATCTCCTTGTTTGATACAGTTTTTACTAATTATTCTAATCATCATAGCTACTTATGTTCTGACCTTGCCTTCTGTGCTCGTATTCCCCCTTGTTTTTTAATTCTAGTGTTAACCTACTTAATTCTGCACATGCCATAATTTTCTTTATTATCTCTGTTTCTTGCGGTATGCTTTCCTTCTTTCAATATTGCGCATATATTATTCTAGCCGCTGTCAACACATGTACTATTAGATACATTAAATCCTTCCTGTATCCTTCTGATATTACTCCTAGGAGAAAAAATTCCAGCTTAAGTGGAATACACTCTCTCACCATTTGTTCCACCCATGTCTGAATCAGTCTCCAATAATTTTTTTGAAGCATTGCAAGTCCACCACATGTGAAAAAATGTGCAAGATACATCTTTGCATTTCCAACAATTTGGAGATAGACTTGAACATTTTGGAAAGCCCTTTGGAAACAAGAGTTGTTTCTTGAATCTGCCCTAGCTCTTACTTTTGTGATGCCAAATTAGGGTTAGCCATTGTGCAATCCAGGTTATTTAGTATTTTAAAAATTACACACAATGAGCCCTGGGACTTCTACTCATGAGACCACCAATGGAACATATCCTGCTTTACTGGGCAGCTGGGCAGCATCATTTGTGAGTCACAATGAGGGCTTGGCTTTTGGAGATCTCTTTTCTGCTACTCTGCCTGAGGGGGATGCCCCTTCCCCCATGGAATTGACAGAGAGGTATGACTGCTTGGGACTTAGTGCCACAGAGCAAAAATCAACCTAGGAGGAGCTTTGTTTGGAGGTAGATGAAGGGGATAGCCTCAGTCTAATTCTGAATGGGGTTTGTCTCTCTCTATGTGTGCTTGTATATGAAGCTACTTCTAAAATACAGGTAATACAGACATTCTGGACAAATTTCCCTCCCACCAGATAGAAACTTGCTGTGTCAACCACTCCCAAATGCAATCCCCCAGTGTCCATTTCACAACATGAATGAGATAAGAAAGAAAACTTTACCATGAATTTTCACCTTCCCCCATAATCTTTCTAGCTGTCTTCTGGGGATTGAAACCAGTCTTTTAGTCTTTTACTTGTCCATCTCAGGGTCCTTTCTTTCATTTCTGCTGGGTGGCATTAGGTTTGGCTTGGTGGTAAGAGTAGTCAGTCAGGCTTGGGAAGGTCTGTCCCACTTTGGTTGCTGTAATGACTTTCTAGTGGAGGGCTGGATCCAAACTCAATTGCTGGCTCAAATGGATGTAAGGTCTCTTCGGGAGGTAGAATCTGGGTCAGCATTTTCTGCTTTCACAGGTTGCTAAGTCACCTGTACAACTGAAAGACATGAGAACAAGACCCCCTTTATGAGTGATCCTCCCAGGAAAGACATTGTTTGAGAATAAGAAATGGAGAGATAGAGTGGAGATGGGCTTGCAGGCAGAGTTTGAGGAAGAAAAAGAATCAGTACTGCAGTTATTAAACAGATAGACCAGTTATAACAAAATGGGGACATCATAGATGAGGGGGAAAAACTGGATTCACATGCTTCAGAAAAAGGATGGACAGATGAAACCATTTAAACACACAGTAAATGCAAGGATGAAAGTTTTCCTGTAAATTAATTAAAACATTTGCTCATAACCTTGGGCTTTTCTTAAAAGCACAGAGAAGAAAGAAAATTTAACATAGTGTTTTTCACCCTGTCTAGATGGCCAGACTAAACTGGGTGAAGGCATTTTCTTTCAATTCTTTCAATTTTAATTTTTTGTAGCAATTTAGAATTTTTGTCTTTTGGATTGGAGACATTGTACAGTTACTGTTGTAGAGCGATGGTAAAGAAGAGGCAGGAACCAGAGCGTACAACGAACAAGGCTTTATTGCAGAGAATAAAGGGTTGTCGCGTCTGCTGGCTAACTGGCAGACTAGCTGGTGACAACAGGGCTGGCTCTGCTCGACAGCCGGCTTTTATAGCCAACTGTCAAATGGAGCCAGCCAATGGGAGTGGCTGGTGCTCCCGCTCAAACAGCGGACCTGGTTGGGAACTCCAACCAGTTCCACAGACATAACACTCCTTTCCCCCAGCTGTGAACATGCGTAGTCCTGCAGGTAAGTAGGCTGTCTGCGCTGGCGACCGGAACGTCGCAGCCCGGGTAAACTGTTGGCTGGTGTCAAGTCCAGGCCCTCGGGACACGCCTTGACGGTCGTAGGGGCACGGGCTTGACCTGGCGTAGTGTTCTGAGAGTTCGGCGATTCCCCCTGTTCGGGCTGACCTGGGCGAGTCTCTAGGTCCGGTTGGCAAGCTGGCTCGCTCGGCTGTTGGCTCGGTGATTCAAGCCGGAAACTCGGGTCTTCCAGCAAACTCTCCTGATCGACGGGAAGACCGGGTCCCGCAGGGAGCCTTCCGCCTGGCACCGGTAGGGAGACTCTGGCACTGGCAGGTTGGGTTGGGTCGGTATCGGCCGCACTTCTCCGTCGCCTTCTGAGTTGGTCTACGTGTCTCCGCCACAAGCGTCCATCTTCCAGGAGGACCCTGTAGGATCTTGGACCTGTGACCAACACAACTTGACCTGGTACCCACAACGGATCCCCCACATAGTTCCTGGCGTACACCAGGTCATGCAAGGCAAAGTCTCTGACCAGACTGTCAGACCCTAAAGGGGTGTCTGGGCAGTAGTGGGGATGTAACCTGTCCAGGGTGGTCCTAAGGCGTCTCCCCATCAAGAGTTCGGCAGGGGATTTGTTAGTAGTGGTGCAAGGCGTCGTATGTTGGCTGAGAAGATAAGTTTAGAGTGCCAGTTTTCCTGGCCAAACCTGGCGAGTGCCTCCTTGGCTGACCTGACTGCTCTCTCAGCCATCCCGTTGCTGGCGGGGTGAAAGGGAGCTGTAAGGATGTGTCTGACGCCCAAGTTAGCAACATACATACTGAACTCACATGACGTGAACTGCGGACCATTGTCAGACACCAGCGTGTCAGGGAGTCCATGGGTGGCAAATAAATGGGTCAGGGCTTTAACTATTGCTTGGGTGGTGGTCGTGGGGAGCAGGGCCAAGTCTATCCACTTGGAGTAGGAGTCCACGACCACCAAGAAGGTCCTGCCATGCACTGGTCCTGCCAGGTCGATGTGCAGGCGAGACCAAGGGGCGCTAGCACTTTCCCACCTGGTGGGCGTGGCAGCTGGTGGGTCAGCCCTGGTTTCTTGGCAAGGTTGGCATGAGCTTACCCAGCTGGCGATTTGGGCATCCATGCCTGGCCACCAAACGTAGCTGCGGGCCAAAGCCTTCATCCTTACGATGCCCGGGTGGCCCTCGTGAAGCACCTTCAGGATGGGTACACGAAGGGTGGCTGGGATGACTACTCTGGTACCCCACAATAGACATCCCTGTAGCTTCGACAGTTCCTGCTGACGGGTTTTAAAAGGAGTAATGGTTGGAGAGGATTTCTTGTAGTTCATCCCATGGGACGCTTCTGATAGCGCGTGGGGCGACTAATGCTGTAGCGGTGTCAAAAACTGTAGCCCCACAATAGCTGAGGAAATAGGACTTCTTCCTATGTTCAGCAGTGTCAGCTAACCCGATGGCATCGAGGAAATGGCTGAAACGATTTTTGTAGGAGTCCCACGTTTCCTCGTTTGGCTTGAATGGTGGGAATGCTGGATTAGCATTCATTGTGAAAAATGCAGGGTTCGTCTTCTTCAGTCGTCTTTTGAACTCACGCTCTTAAAAAAGCGCAGGCTGTGACTGTCTCTCTAGGCTACGGAGCTCTTTTTGAATTTCGCGCTCTTTGTGAGCGTCGGCGGCTGCGGCTACAGCGCCCGTGGTTCGCTTCAGTGAGTACAGCTCAAAGCAATGGAGGTTTGAATTTTGCGCTCTTTGTGAGCGTTGGCGGCTGCGGCTTCAGCGCTCGTGGCTTCGCTTCTCAGTGACTACAGCTCTTTGAAACAGACGCGTCTGGCTAGCCTTCGACCGTATCCCACCCTCGTTGCCAGTGTTGTAGAGCGATGGTAAGGAAGAGGCAGGAACCAGAGCGTACAACGAACAAGGCTTTATTGCAGAGAATAAAGGGTTGTCGCGTCTGCTGGCTAACTGGCAGACTAGCTGGCGACAACAGGGCTGGCTCTGCTCGACAGCCGGCTTTTATAGCCGACTGTCAAACGGAGCCAGCCAATGGGAGCGGCTGGTGCTCCCGCTCAAACAGCGGACCTGGTTGGGAACTCCAACCAGTTCCACAGACATAACAATTACAATTACCTTAAGGGCACATAAAGACTTTGACATACACACATACACAAAAGCAAGGACAAAAAGAGAGGAAAAACAGTAGTCATTCCCACCATCAATCTCAGTTAAATTAGGGAAGTCACAAATCTTAATAAACATACCACATAGTTGCATGGAAGACAGAGAGGAAGAGAGAGAAACAAACAAACAAACAAACAAAAACCCTAATATTCCTATTTATATATTTCCTTTTCTTTTAACTACATTTATTTAGCCAAATTGGTTTTCTAGCTTAATTCCTGAGCAAAGTCCATTTCTTTACACAACCTTTTTTTTTTCTTTGTCATGCCCACCTGGAAAGGCAACTCCCTCTTTTAGTTCCAGGCGTCAAGCAAGTCTTCTCCCAGGGAGTCTACCCTGACCCTCGAGCTATAGCATCCCATGTTTCCCCTCCAATGTAGGGATTCAATTCAGCTCTGCTGGGTTCCAACAAATGGAACCTCCTAAATGAGACTCCTGCCCTGCTAGCAGTTTTTGGACCAAAAAAGGGTCCCAGATGACTCTGGTTCCCTATCAGAGTAAGGGCCCTTTCTTTATAAGGAAACACCTGTGGTCAGTTTGGAGACCAAAAAAGGGCACCTTCTTCCACCAACTTTACTGCCACAGTTTTCAGACTCACTAAAGTCTGTGAGGACCTGGTTCTGGTGGCATTTCCATCGAAGATGGATCAGAGACCGCAATTGTGCGTGACTTTGATCCCTTGTTGGAAGGGTCCCTGTGGGACCGGAACCATCTGACCCACCTCAGAGGGGTGGGGGAAGTGGGGGAGACCACCATCTGGGTTGAGGGGAGACGCATCTCCCCTCCTTGGCTAAGTATTAACTCCCCTGGAAGACAGGGAGAAACAGCAGTTTAATGGCTGCCTTGAAGACGGAAAGCTACTGGGACCTAAGTATGTGCTGGAGCAGTGAAGTGGTGAGCGATGTGTAACCAGAATAAAGAACTGGAATTTTTTTAAAAATAACCCTGAGAAGCAGAAAGAAAGAGTATGACAGTGGTGAATGGAAAATAAGAGGAAAATATAAGGTAAATAAAATTGGATTATAAAAAGCTACAATGAAATTAGAGATTAAATTTGGAAACAATATATATAATTTGGTATCAATTAGGCATTGGACAAAATGCTGGACTTGCCTGGAATTGATTATATTTAAGAAAGCTAATAGTGGAAATGTTTGAAAATTAATGTTAATATAATTGAAAAGAGAAAAGAAAAGAACTTTGAAAAGTGGAAAGTGATATAGAGTGGCACCTAATGGTTAAAGACTTTTTTCCTTCATGATTTTAGGGGAAAATCACTGGTCTTATAACAGTTATGAGATAAAAGAATAATAAAAGAACAAGAACCCTGGAAACTTAAAAGTGGGGGTGGAATTGTAGTAGGAGTATAAATGAATGCAATATCCTGGAACTGTTGGGTGTTGATTATGATAAAGAGACAGAAGGATTAATAAGGGCAATAGAGACAAAAGGAGATTTTTGGCAAGGATCACAACAAAGACCTTGAATTTTAATAACTCAACTGATTTTAAAAATGGAAGAAATAAGCAAAGACTTTAAGTCAGAATTGCAAACTGTAAGAGGAATGCTGAAAGAAAGAAGGGAATTATTGGACATACTGGCAAAAAAAATAATGGCGATGCAGTCCGTAGAAGAACAAAGAAATCTCAGAGAGAAGGAGTTAAAGGAAGAGGAATGACTCAGATGGACATGAAGAACAAGAGATAGCACCAAAAGACATTAAGGGAACTAAAACTATGACATTGATGACAGAGTTAATAAATAAAAGAGAAAACGCTCCCAGGATTTCTGAATTTACAGGGAGGAGAGTAGCTGTTAACACTCTGTTAACACTCTACAAAATTATATTTTACAGAATAACAGAGTTAGAAGGAAACTTGAAAATCTTCTAAGCCAACACCCTGTTCAAACAGGAGACCCTATAACATTCTGGGCAAATAGTTTTGTTAAGCTGCATAGAAGGAAAAAATTGTCATAGGGTTGTTTTGATTTTACCCTGTTTATATACTCAAATGCAGATTTTTAAAATCTACTTATTATCACTGGTATCATGTCTATTTTTTGTCTCTAACAAGATTTCTGTTTAAAATATTGTATTTTATTTCACAAAGAATAACAGTTCTAGAAGTTTGCTTTTTCTTTTCTTGATAAAGTATTCTTTTAGAGGGATAACACAAACTAGTAATATCTCTTAAGTAGCAAATGAAAAACTTATTTACTTTACAGAATACTGTAAAGAATTCTGATCTAGTGCAGATTATTTTTCAAACACATACCCCAACCATTAAACATGTAATAATCAAGAAACAGATCTGCAAACATCTAGAAGCAAAGTTAAAAGCAGAAATCAACATGAGCTTGTCAAAAACAGATCATGCCAAACAAATCTTACTTCATTCTTTGACAAAATGACTAAATTAGTGGACCAGTGAAATGCTGTGGATCTACTATATTTGCATTTCAGTAAGGCATTTGACAAAGTCGACCACAACCAACTTCTTGGTAAGGTACTGTAGAAAAAGATGGGATAGACAACAGTGAGCTGCAGTGGCACAATGGTTAAAATGCAGTACTGCAGGCTACTTCTGCTCATGGCCGGCTACCTGAAATTTGGCACTTCGAATCTCACCAGGCTCATGGTTGGCTCAATCCATCCTTCCAAGGTCAGTAAAATGAGGACCCAGATTGTTGGGGGCAATATGCTGACTCTATAAACTGCTTACAGAGGGCTGTAAAGCACTGTGAAGTAGTATATAAATCTAAATGATATTGTTATTGCTATCATCACCAGATGGATTTGCAACTGGCTGACAAATTGCCAATACATGTACATGGAGGGAAATAATCATTGGGATACCCCAAGATTCTATTTTAGGCCCAGTATTCTTCAATATCTTCATAAATGATGTAGATGAGGGAATAGTCGGGCAAATTTGCAGGTGACAACAAGCTGGCAGGAATAGCCAACAGAAGATATATACATTCAACATCCAGATGGGTATCAACAGACTTGAACACTGGGCCGTATCTAACAAAACAAAATTTAATGGAGAGAAAAATAAGGTTTTACATTTATGCAATAAAATCCAAATTTGCAGACATAGATGAAGTGCAACTTGGCTCAATAGCAGTCACTGTGAGAAGGATTTTGGAGTCCTACTGGATAGAATAGATAATAATAGAATTCTTTATTGGCCAAGTGTGATTGGACACAGAAGAAATTTGTCTTGATGCAAATACTCTCAGTGTACATAAAAGAAAAGCTACATTCATCAAGAGTTAAGAACCATAAGGTACAACACTTAATAATAGTCAGGGTACAATAAGCAATCAATTCATGCTAGGAAACAGTCAATATAGATCATAAGGATACAAGCAACAAAGTTACAGTCATACGGTCACAAGTGGGAGGGGATTGATGATAAGAAGTGATGAGAAGATTAATAGAAATAGTAGCAGACTTTGTAAATAGTTGGACAGTGTTAAGGGAATTATTTGTTTAGCAGAAGTGATGGGGTTCGGGAAAAAACTGTCCTTGTGTCTAGTTGTTTTGGTGTGCAGTGTTCTATATCATTGTTTTGAGGGAAGGAGTTGAAACAGTTTATGTCCAGGATGTGAGGGGTCTGTAAATATTTTCACAGCCCTCTTTTTGACTTATGCAGTATACAGGTCCTCGATTGAAGGCAGGTTGGTAGTAATTGACGTCTGTGTCTGTCTTGTTGGGTTGCAGAACCAAACCAGACAGTCATAGAGGTGCCTATAACAGACTCAATAATTCCTCTATAGAATTGTATCAGCAGCTCCTTGGGCAGTTTGAGCTTTCTGAGCTTTCTTTTGTCAGGATTCCGGCAGTTACTTCAATTAAATCATGTTGTGCTTTTTTGATGACATTTTTAAGTGTCCATTTTAAGTCTTGTGATATGATAGAGCCTAGAAATTTGAAGGTCTCTACTATTGATGCTATGTATTGTAAGAGGTGGTAGTATATGAGGGTTTCATCTAAAGTCTACCACCATTCCTATGGTTTTGAGTGTGTTCAGTTCCAGATTGTTCCAGTTACACTACGAGGCAAGTTGTAAAACCTCTTGTCTATATGAGGATTCATCGTTGTCTTGAATGAGACAATCATTGTTGTATCATCTGCAAACTTCAGTATGGATCATTTGAGATGCAGTCATTGATATATAGGGAGAAGAGAAGTGGAGAAAGCACACAGCTTTATGGGGGGGCTGTGCTAATTGTACAGGTATCAGATGTGATTCTGCCTAGTTTCACCTGCTGTTTCCTGTCTGTTAGGAAGCTTATGATCCACTTAAAAGTGTGTTCAGGTACCACTAGCTGGTTTAGTTTAGTTAGAACAATGTCTGGAAAAGTGCAAAAATTCCGATAGAAGAGGAGGTGATGAAGAAAATAATGGAATGTGCAGAAATGAGTAAATTGACATTAGCAATTAGAGAGCAAGAAGATAAAGAATATTATAAAATTTGGGATTTATTTTATCAATGGGTAGATAAGAAAATAGTGGAATAAAATATATTATAATATAAATACAACATAATAGTAAAGATAAGACAATGTAATGATATGTTACAACTGATTATAATGAAATGAATGATATTATGAACTAGGTTTTGTAAAAGTTGAGATTTACTCATAAAGGATGGTGTAAATTTATAATTAAAGTCTCATAATGAGTTAACAATAATATATAATATAATATGCATAGTTGATCTATATAATATTAATTTTAATTTATAAGGGAAAGACTGTTGATATCATGCATAAAAGATATGTACAAACTGACACACTGTACAATGGAAAGATGGTTTTATTTGATGTTTTATGTTTGTATTTGTCAATGTTTGTTGTCAAAATAAATAAAAACTTTAATTAAAAAAAAAGAATGTCTGGAATGATGGTATTGAATGCTGAACTGAAGTCTACAAAGAGGATTCTTGCATAGGTATTTGGAGATTCAAGGTGTTGTAGGATGTAGTGCAGAGCCATATTAACAGCATCATCTGTCTATCTGTTTGCTCGGTATACAAGCTGCATGGGAACTAAAAGTGGATCCGTAATGGTTTTTAGGTTTTTAGGATAGCATTAGCTTTTCATAAGTTTTCATAACTACCGATGTTAGAGCAATGGGTCTGTAGTCATTCAGTTCTTTGATGGAGAGCTTCTTTGGCACTGGGGTGATAGCAGAGCATTTGAAGCAAGAAGGATCATAGCACATCTCTAGTGATTTATTAAAGATTCAGGTGAAGATGGGGGTCAATTGGTCAGCACAGACTTTTAAGCAAGGATCTAGTGCTTTTCCTGGTTTTTGTCTGTGAAATAGATCTTGAATTTCTTTTTCTGTGATCACCAGAGGTTGTGAACCCAATGGATTGGGGTCAGTTGTAGGAGGCTTGGCTGTTGTTGGTGTGTTTGGGATGGGAGGTTGTGGCTGTAGTTTCCTTTAAAACCTGCAGTAAAATACATTCAGGTCATCTGCTAGTTGTTGATTTCCTTCTGCCTGGGAAGGAGGTTTGCTGTAGCCAGTGATGTTTTTAAGAATTTTCCACATGTTTGCTGGTTCATTTGTTAAGAACTGATTCCTTAACTTTTCAGAATAGCTTCTTTTTGCTGCTCTGATCTCTCTTGTTACTATATTTCTGGCCTGATTGTATAGCATTCTGTCACCTTTTCTATAGCTTCCTCTTTGGAACAATGTAGCTTAAGTCTAGCTGTGAACCAAGGTTTATTCTTACTATATATTTGCAGGTTCCTTGTTGGTACACACAAGTCTTCACAGAAGCTGACATATGATGTTACAGTATCTGTGAGCTCATCTAGGTCTGCAGAGGTATCTTCAAAAACATTTCAATCAGTGCAATCAAGGCAAGTCTGGAACTTCAGCTTTGCCTCATCAGACCAAGTCCTCACTGATTTAATTGTTGGTTTCATGGTTTTAAGTCTTTGTCTATCGACAGGTATAAGGTGAATCATGCAGGGATCAGAGTGTTCTACAGCTGTTCATGGTAAAGACCTATAAGCATCTTTTACTGTTGTGTAGCAGTGGTCTAAAATATTTTTTGTCTCTAGTGGGACAATTGACATACTGGAAATATTTTGGGAGCTTTTTCCTTAAATTTGCTTGATTGAAATCTTCTAAAATGATGGGAAGGGAATCTGGGTGTTTGGCTTCAGCCTCCATAATTTGATCAGCTAGAGTTAGTAATGCCTTGTTTACACAAACTTGTGGAAGAACATACACAGCTATTAGGAGAAATGAGGAGAAGTCATGTGGAGAATAAAATGGCTTGCAGTTGATATATAAAGACTCTAAATTTTCATTACAGAATTTATATATTATAGTTATGTCTTGAGACTAGCGGTTGTTGATATAGTTTTATAGTTTTAGTTTTACCTGATGTCTCTTCAATTCTGTTTGATCTAAATATCTTAAATCCTGGGATGTATATGCTGTTGTCGTCATGAATTAAGTCAAGTTTCAGTAAAACAGAGAACTGCTGAGTTGTAGAAATCAGAATTGCATTTATTTAAAAGGAGTATTTCATCCATCTTGTTAGCAAGCGAGTGTAAATTAGTCAGAAAGATTGAAGGGAGAGGGGTCCCCTCCATTTCTTAGTCTATTTAAAATTCCCGCTCTTTTACCTCGTCTCCTTTTTCAGCACTGCCACTTCTTTCCTTTGTTTGTTGTAGTCCATAGCACTGGGGAATTAGTTAGAATCTCCTCCATGTTTGCAAAGACAGTGTGTATGTGAGGAATCAGAAAGCTACTCCTTAAAGAAACATTGCCCAATTCTTAGCAGATGGTCTGAGAGAGCATTTCACTGAAGCAGCCATTGATGATGCCATCTTTACCATTTTATAATGCCTTATTAAGACCACACTTGGAATACTGCATCAATGGTTGTCACCACAATATAAAAAAGATGTTGAGAATCTGGAGTGCAGAGAATAGCAACAAAAATGAGCAAGGGTTGGAGACTAAAATATATGAAAAACAGTTGCAGGAATTGGGTATATGTAGTCTAGTGATAAGAAGGATTAAGGGTGACATGTTAAGAGTGTTCCAATATTTGAGGGGCTGCCATAAAAAATATGGTCAACCTGCTTTCCAAAGCACCAGAAGGCAAGACAAGAAACAATGGATTGAAAGTAATCAAGGAGAGAAGAATTAAAGGGAAATTTCCTTACAGTGGGAACAATAAGCCAGTGGACTGTCTTGCCTTCAAAAGTTGTGGGTGCTCCATCACTGGAGGCTTTTAAGAAGACAATGGACAGCCTTTTATCTGAAATGGCATAAGGTCTCCTGCTTGAGAAGAGGGGTTGGGCTAAGAGACTTCCAAAGTCTCTTTCAACTCTGTCTGCCTGTTATTCTGTTAAACTTTATGCCTCCTCAACCAAGTGCCTGTTACATCCATCTACCTCTTTCCTAATGCATAAAGTACACATCTAACTACATTTTTAAATCATCCCATTACCCATCTATGATCCTGCAAATCGAACCCTAATTTATTTTTCTAAAAAATATTCATGTCCTCACATTCTGATTCTAACATGGATTGAAAGTCTCAGTACACATATCACAGTATATTAAATTCCATGAACTTAACTATGAATAGCTAACAAAAACTAGTGATGGTGCTGAACTGTAATAGCAATAAGACACACTTCTGCATAAATCATTAGCAAGTCAAAAATAGACATAAAATCTTGTTCCATGATTGAAATATTTTAATACTATTTAAATGCATTTCAAATAGCTTTGTCATGTTTTATAGAAGTATATATTTTATTTATTGTCACAGGCCTAAATGAATCTACGTACTGCTCTAGAGAACAATTGACATAAAAGCATCTTCCACTCTAGTCACTTAATTTGTCAGCACTCTTCTAGTTTTTGTCTCTACAAATAGAGCATACTGACACCCATTATGTCACCAGCAAATTCTAAAAGCCAGGAATGCTTTTACCATGTTTCAAAATATCTCATTTGCTCTCCTTCTGGTTGTCACACTGTTTACTATGAGCCTTCCCAGACATGGTTAGCATCAACTGAAGATAACAAATGCAGACGTTATAAAAATCCAAATAGAAGTTATACTGCCACTGGGAGATCCTCGTCTTTTTTTCAGTTCCAGGAATATATCTCACAAATTAACTTAGAATTGGGATAGGAGTTTCATAATCATCTGGTCATATTTAGCAGGGTCCAAGCACAACCAGGCATTTGATTCATGTCAGGGAAAGTACTAGAGATGCAGTAGAGAGAAATCCATGCAATTTGATCAATTTCTTCCAACCACATGCATATTTTGCCTGTTTAGGATGCACAATATCAAATACTGTTTTTAAAATCCAACCAATGCAGTGGTAGGCTGCTGCCTGGTCGCACAGGTTCAGGCAAACCCACAGTTGTGATCACTGACTGGGCCCACCCACCTGCCCTTGCACTATCCTTTCCATATATAACTAACTTTCTGGCTCATTGCCAGAAAGTTCTGCCCATGCTGCCCAGCTGAGTTCTGTGCCACCCTTGCTGCCTGAGTTGATTAGCTGCATGTTTGAATTCCATTTCAATCCCAAAGGGGTGCATGCAAGCAAAGCCTCCACGCATGCACACTCACAACCAGCAAACCAGTTGGTAATCTAAGTGCGGCCCACCTCTGAACCAATCTGATTGGCACAAGTGAGATGCATTCCACATAAATTAATAATTTGGCTGTAGAGAGCCATCCATATGGTTTCTACTGATGTACTTCATTTAACCTTAATGTCAAAAATGGGATTACATATTTACAAGCCTATCTTACATGGCATATACATCTCATAATAATATAATATAATCACAAGAACACCAGTAAAATAAAAATCTATAAGTTTAATAAGTCAAGCTGGAACAGTCAAGGACCTGGTCAAAAAAAGAGAAAGAAACATACTTAAAACTGTGAGGCAAAGTTTTTAGGTACCTGCAAATCTCTTAACATAGACCAGAGAGTGCCTGGGTAACATCACTAGGGCATTTCTTCATTTGGGTTTTATTGAACTGAGAGTAGACTTCTTTTGATGGAAATGCAAAGGGATGAAGGATGAAACAAGGACAGAGGACTATTCTGCATAAGACAAGAAATTGTCTACACCTTTTTTTAATGTTCTGAACTAATTTTTAATAGGCTGAGCAATTAACATGTTTTTTAAATATATTTTCATCTCAGAATGGGCTGTAATTTACAACATAAAAAATGATGCAAGCAACCCAACTAATTTAGCTTCTTTTTTGCCCTTTCCCTTCATTTACACCATCATGTAAAGTCTTGACTATCATTCAGGATTTTTTTTGCCTGCTGTTTTTTCTACTTGGTACCTTCAGTGTCTCCTATGAACTGTTATTGGCTCAGCTAACTCTATGTGCTTTGTTGAGAAGGAAGGCAAAATAACTTCAATTAGAATTAAAACATGCATAACATTTGGTGTTTACATTTCTAAAAATGAGCAACTTAAAAAGCAACGTAATTATGTTTTTATAAAGGGAAGATTTATTGAAAGCAACTAAGGTTAACAGTTAATCCTAAGTATAAGATTATATAAATCATATATTTGTTCAAATTTTTGTTTTAAAATTCCAGATTTAACCAAAGTACTAACAATTATTGTCAATATGGTAGCTTCCAATTTTCTTGCTTCTGCTTATTTGCATCCTAAAATATGCCATTTCCCCCCTAAAGCCTTTGTTCTTAATTCTAGCTTGTAATTAGAATGAAATTTGTAAATTTCAGTTACAGCTATTATTCCTTTTTTTTTTTCCATTAGTTTCCCCCCTTTAAGCTTGCGCAGGAGCAGATAAAATTAATGGAGTGCTTGGAGACGTCTTAAAACCACAATAATGTTTTATATTTTAAGAAAGAGAGAGAAAGAGAGAGTCCAAATGGCAAAAAAACAAAAACAAAGTTTCTGTTGTTTTCTACTAGCCAAGTAATAAGGTAATAAAACTTGTTGGGCAATCTATAGCCTATGGAAATGCATGTGATTCTCAACATCCAGTTTTACAAGCTAATGTAGACTCAATGATTCAATTATCTTCTGATCCTACAATCTTGCTTCTGAAAACTGCAATGTTGGATTGCTATTAGGACTGAGAATTGTAAGAGCAAAAAAATCATGGTAAAATATTGTGATTTACCATGAATCTTCTTTGATAGATACAAATAACATAGCCTGAGTAACTTTATAACATTTTCTCTTCTCATTTAGTAGCAATAGTGATATGGGAAATAGACAGAAGATTCCTCTTCCCTCTTCTTCTATATCACCAGAGAAAGAGGGGATGTTATTGTGATGCAGGATGTTCTAAATATCCATTACAGTGGATATTGAAGGATATTTATTGTGATGGAGGGTTGTTGTGGGGAAAATAGTAAGAGGAAAGAGTATTCGGCATATTGATTACCTCCAGTTATTTATAAAAAATAATAAAAGTGGGACAGTTCCAAGAAGGTTGCAATATTCAGTTGACCCTAAGGGCACAAATAAACCTTCAAGTAGCTTCAGAGACTCTCAGAAAGAGTACAAATGACCAGATGACCACAATGAATATAAATCCTTTCATTCTCCTGTTTCTCTTCTAACATGACAACATTACATGCTTAATTTATATAAATTCTGCTATGAAACAAGCAGTCTGGAAGATCTGATCACAGACAAATCCTTTATAATGTAATAATGTGAAATCTATCTAGTAAGTGCTGTGGTATCAACAATGCACAGCTCTAATGTAAAAGGCTAGGGAAGATGTTTAAAATATACCATATGAATCTAAAACTGTGCTTGATAGAAGCATGCCACCTTTATTCCATAAAGTTTTTGTTCTGATAGGCTGTGACATATCACTTGTTTAATTTGTGAGATGCTTCCAAGGACAACTGGCTACTATGCAGCCTGTGGCATATCTTTGCATTATATCCAAGTGTGTTTCACAGTCTCTTCAGAGATCATGGGGAGTGCCATTCTTCAATTCATGTCAGCAGAAAGACACTTGATCTGGATTTCCTGACCATTCTCTCCACAATATGGTACTCTAGAAATTAGCATATCATGACTAGAGTGTAAGCTCAGTTAACTGAACATTAAGGAGGGGGAACAAATTACTAATTCTCCTCCTGCCTAGACTTCCATTGTTAATTTATAAGAGACGATTTTTTACTGCCATGGCTTAACTTAGCATTAGATAGTATTACCAATAGAGAGACCACTTGTAGTCTGAAATGCCAAAATTAAAAATAGAGACTATTTTATGCTATGTTTCATAGAAAATAGCAGAAGAAAGAAATTTGATGTCTGCAGAAAGTTGAGTTTTAATCAAAATAGGATTTTGTGGTTTGGAATGTTTTAGGCTTTGTGGAAATTACAAGCTGTTTTCCACTCAGCTTTCTGGAAGCAATGGTCTTATATAAGAAGCAGGGATGCTTGAATTTATATCCTTATTATCATTCTATCTAAATAGCAACAGCACTTAGACTTAAATACCACTTTACAGTGCTTTACAGCCCTCTCTAAGTGATTTATAGAGTCTGCGTATTGCCCCCAACAACCTGGGTCCTCATTTTACTGACTTTGGAAGAATGGAAGACTGAGTCAACCTTGAGCGGCTGAGACATGAACTGCTGAACTGCCAGCAGCCAGCAGCCAGCAGAAGTAGCCTGCAGTACTGCATTTTAACCATTGTGCTATTCATTGGTAAATTGTCCCTTACTCATCCAAATGTTGTGAGAATGAAATAAAGGGGAGGGATATTTTGGAACAAGGATTATAATGTAGGGTTGGAATCTAGCTAGTAATATAACATTACAATAAGCACAAAGGAAAATAAACCCAATGTTTCTTTCAGCTTGTCATCTAAATTTCAACTGTTAGTCTTTTTTTTAAAAAAAAGGAAAAAGAAAAAATATAACTAAAAAGCCATAAGTGGTATATTACCTGGCAGAGCTTGTATGTTAATAATATTTCTCCTTCCCATAGAATTATAATCAAAATTTTGCTTTCAAATGGACTTATTTTGATAAAGTAACAAAATTGCCAGAACAAAGGTACACATTCCTAGAAAAGTTACATTTGCAAAGTAAAAGTTTAGTGGTAAAATAACTTTGCAATATTTTTTTCAATGTCTCCCACACCCCACTCTCCAGCAAAAGTGATATTGCTATTACAGAGAAGTTGGCAGTTCAAAATGACTTGTATATTTTCTTTCTTCACCATTGAGGTAACATCCAAGGGAATAGTTGTATATCCATCTCTGGTGACAAACTTGCAAGTGAATGTGAAATGAGCTCACTATTTGTTGCTAATAGAATGTGCAAAGTGTCATAGATTTGCTTTGATGGAGCAATTCAGGCCCTGTTATGTGATTTATTTATTTTTTGCCCATGTAAAAAGACTGCTTGAGAAAGCTATCCAGGATTATCATATTTGCTTTTTAAAACAATTTTGAGATGATGCTTCATTTAAGCTTAATCAGGTTAACACACTCCTTCAAAACTTAAATTGTTTATTCAATCATAAAGAAAATGCTTGTAATTTCAAACATGTAGCAACAAGTAGTTTGCGTTTTCTTGAAATTTAATCCTCTGTGAGCAACATTCAAAATTATTATGACAATCGCCTTGTTTATTGAAAGGTTTCATTTTTTTAAGATTGCTTTTAAACAAATCAGCAATAAAAAGATAGTCTGGTAATTAAAGCTCCCTCAAAAGTCTTGGACAGTTTGAAAACAGCTAGGTCCTTTGCCACATCTCTTGATATATTAGCAGAAACTACCATATTCAAACATAGCCATTGACCAGATCTCAAAACAGTTCTGACTCTGAGTCTTCTGAAGAAAACCACTCTTTGTGCTGTTGGACTTGTCATCACTACATATCACACATAGGAATAAACAGATTCAGCATGTTGCCATTTAAGACAAATTCCAGGAGAATGAAGTAGGCCTTGGATCTATTTTTATTTCACTTTGGATAATGTTCCATCTAAGCAGGGTAGATTAAATTAATATATTTGATAAATAACACATTGGTTAGAATATTTATTGATTTCCAGACCCAACTAGATTTTTAAATCTAGAAAACTACCTACTTATCTCTACAAGCTATTTACATATTGGTCAGGTATATATAGACTCAGAATTAAGCTGCCTTTGGAAATTTTAAGATACATGAGGATTTTATTATCTCCTTTTCTCCCTGTCACCAAAATTCATCGAATATTCATTTCTATTCAAATAATATGTTCCCTATTCCCTATAGATTTTATGTGAAAGACCCCTATATCTGTGTTCCAAATAAAGCAATAACCTTGCTGCATCCAAAACTCTCAGGTAAATTATATATATATATTAACATTTTCTACTGTATTTATCTGATGGAAAGTAGTTGTCCAATGCAAGAGACATTTCTGCCCAGAAACTCTGAAGGCATCATTCCCCAATCTTGCCAAATATCAGACTGACAGAGGATTATGAATGTTTGAGGGGTCCTTGTTGCTCTCTGAGCTTCCTTGTTTTCTATTACAATTACCTGTTTGTTTTCTATTACAATTACTATTAATCTTCTCATCATTCTTTATCACCCAACCTCTCCCACTTGTGACTGCATGACTGAATTTTGTCACTTGTATCCTTACGATTTATATGGACTGTTTCCTTGTATGATTTGATTGCTTATTGTACCCTATGATTATTATTAAGTATTGTACCTTATGATTCTTGACTCTCAAATGTATCTTTCTTTTTATGTATAGAGACATTTTCACCAAGACAAATTCCTTGTGTATCCAATCACACTTAGCCAATAAAAGAATTCTATATTCTATTCTGTTCTGTTTTATTCTAGGTAACATCAGCAGTGATAGTAAGGAATGCTGTTTGCTGTCAGTTTATATTCTGCTATGAGCTAACAGTGTGCGATGGCAGCCAAAAAAGCCAATGCAATCCTAAATTGTATTAACAGAGGGACACAATTGTATTAACAGAGGTACTAATTCCACACTATAAAGCCTTAGTAAGACCACACCTAGAATACTGCATCCAGTTTTGCATCACCACACTATAAAAAAGTTGTTGAGACTCTAAAAAAATGTGCAGAGAAGAGCAAACAAGATGATTGGGGGACTGGAGGCTAACACATACAATGAACAGTACTCAGCATGGTTACTCTAGTGAAAAGAAGGACCAGGGAAGACATGATAGCACTGTTCCAATATTTAAGGAGCTGCCACAGAGAGGAAAGGATCAAGCTATTTTCCAAAATACCTGCAGGCCAGGCAAGGAATAATGGATGGAAACCAGGGGTGGGATTCAAATTTTCTAACAACTGGTTCTGTGGATGTGGTTAGGAAGAAGTGGCTAGGTGGGCATGGCCATGTGATTAGGTGGGTGTGGCTTCCTTTTTTTGGCAGCAACACCCCTCTGTTTTTTGGGCCTTCTGGGTCTCAGGGGAGCCTCCTGGGGGGCATTTTTACTCCTAGAAGGGTTCCCTGGGGTCCAGGAAGGAAAAACAGGAGCATAGGGGGGTTCAAAGCACTCCCCCGTGCTCCATTTTTGGGCTTCTGGGCCTCAGGGGAGCCTCCTGGGGGTCATTTTTGCTCCTAGGAAGCTTCCCTGGGGCCCAGGAAGGCAAAAAATGGATCAGGGGGTTTGCTGTGCCCCTCCTCCATTGCCTTCCTGGGCCTCAGAGAAGCCTCTTGGGTGAAGCAGTAAGTAAGTGAAGGAATCCTGGCGCAGCTGATCATAGGAATAGCTGATCATTGGGATGGGAGGGAAAGGAATACCTTAAGGGGAAAGAATGCAGTCAGCAATGTCGGGTATGTGCGCAATGTTGTGCATGCATGATAAGGACTGACTGGATGGGGAGGGGAGGGAAAAGGCGAGTGTAGAGGGGCGGGGCCAGCCAGGAGCAAGATTTGCCGCTTCTCTGAACTGCACAGAATCATAGCAACCAGTTCTATAGAACCAGTCTGAACCAGTAGAACTCCACCCCTGATGGAAACTGATCAAAGAGAGAATCAACCTAGAAATAAGAAGAAATTTTCTGATAGTGAGAACAATTAACCAATAGAACAGCTTGCCTTTGGAAGTTGTGGGAGCTTTATCACTGGAAGCTTTCAAGAAGAGACTGGATTGCCATTTGTCAGAAATGGTGTAGGGTCTCATGCTTAGGCGAGAGGTTGGACTAGATGACCTACAAGGCCCTTCCAACTCTGTTAAACTGTTATCTACAATTAAACTGTTATTCTACAACTCAGCAGTTCTCTATTTTACTGAAACCTGCCTAAATGCAGAAGTTCATCATGACAACAGCATATACATCGCAGGATTTCAGATATTTAGATCAGACAGAATTGAAGAGATATCAGGTAAAACTAAGGGTGGGTCATTATGTTTATATATCAACAACAGCTGGTCTCAGGATATAATTATAATATATAAATTCTGTGGTGAAAACTTGGAGTCTTTACATATCAACTGCAAGCCATTTTATTCTCCACATGACTTCTCATTTCTACTAGCTGTGTATGTTCCTCTACAAGATTGTGTAAACAAGGCATTATGAACTCTACCTGATCAAATTATAGAGGTTGAAGCCTGTGGAAAACTCTTAAAAACCTCACTGGCTACAACAATCCTCCTTCCCAGGCAGAAGGAAATCAATGACCTGAATGTGTTTTACTGCAGGTTTGAAAGGAAACTACAGCCACCTATCTCCACAACCTCCATCTCAAACACACCAACAACAGCCAAGCCTCCTACAACTGGCCCCAACCCATTGGATTCATAACTTCTGGTGATCACAGAAAAAGAAATGCAAGATCTATTTCACAGACAAAAGCCAGAAAAATCACCAGGGCCAGACAAGATAACTCCATCTTGCTTAAAAGTCTGTGCTGACTAATTGGCCCCCATCTTCACCCAAATTTTCAATAAATCACTAGAGATGTGCTATGTTCCTTCTTGTTTCAAGCGCTCTACTATCATCCCAATGCCAAAGAAGCCCTCCATCAAGGAACTGAATGATTACAGACCAGTTGCTCTAACATCGGTAGTTATGAAAATCTTTGAAAGGCTAATGCTGTCCTACCTGAAAATCATCATGGATCCGTGGTTAGATCCCATGCAGTTTGCATACCGAGCAAATAGATCAACAGATGATGCTGTTAATATGGCCCTGCACTACATTCTACAACACCTTGAATCTCTAAATACCTACGCAAGGGCCCTCTTTGTAGACTTCAGTTCAGCATTCAATACCATCATTCCAACTAAACTAAACCAGCTAGTGGTATCTGAACACACTTTTAAGTGGATCATAAGCTTCCTAACAGACAGGAAACAGCAGGTGAAGCTAGGCAGAATCACATCTGATACCTGTACAATTAGCACAGCCTCCCCTCCAAAGCTGTGTGCTTTCTCCACTTCTCTTCTCCCTATATATCAATGACTGCATCTCAAATGATCCATACTGAAGTTTGCAGATGATACAACAATGATTGTCTCATTCAAGACAACGATGAATCCTCATATAGACAAGAGGTTTTACAACTTGCCTTGTAGTGTAACTGGAACAATCTGGAACTGAACACACTCAAAATCATAGAAATGGTGGTAGACTTTAGGAGAAATCCTCCCATACTACCAACTCTTACAATACTAGACAAGACAGTATCAACAGTAGAGACTTTCCAATTTTTAGGTGCTATTATATCACATGACCTAAAATGGACACCTTACATCAAAAACATCAACAAGAAGCACAACAAAGAATGTTCTTTCTGCACCAATTCAGAAAGCTTAAACTGCCCAAGGAGCTGCTGATACAGAGGAATTATTGAGTCTGTCATCTGCACCTTTATAACTGACTGGTTTGGTTCTACAACCCAACAGGACAGACACAGACTTCAGAGGATAATTAGGACTGCAGAAAAAACAATTACTACCAACCTGCCTTCCATTGAGGAAGTCAAAAAGATGACTGTGAAAATATCTACAGGCCCCTCACATCCTGGACATAAATTGTTTCAACTTCTACCCTCAAAATGATGCTACAGGGCACTGCACACCGGAACAACTAGACACAAGGAGTTTTTTCTCAAACACCATCACTCTGCTAAACAAATAATTCCCTCAACACTGTCCAACTATTTACAAAGTCTGCACTATTATTACTATTAATTTTCTCATCACTCCTTATCACCCATCCCTTCCCACTTGTGACCGTATGATTGTAACTTTGTCACTTGTATCCTTATGATTTATATATACTGTTTCCCAGTCTGATTTGTTTGCTTATTGTACCCTATGACTATTATTAAGTGTTGTACCTTATGAGTCTTGACTCTGGAATGTATCTTTTCTTTTATGTATACAGAGAGCATTTGCACCAAGACAAATACCTTGTGTGTCCAATCACACTTGGCCAATAAAAGAATTCTGTTCTGTTCTGTTCTGTTCTGTTCTATTCTATCTGGTATCCTACCTGTCTGTGTGAGTGGGGCGGTCTTATGTATTCTTTGGTTAGGCTGTTTACTAATGGCTCTTTGGCAGTTTCTTGATTGGGATATTTCTTACTTGATTGTTGGTCTGAAGTTGACCTTGGAGTTAATCTTTGATGATCTGAGTGCTGAGTGGTAGAGAGGTGCTGGAGTCTTTTTCTCTTTTGGGCTGGTTGATTGTGTCTTTGGCACAGTCACAACTGAAAGATAGCAGGTGAGGGCAAATGAACTTATACCACATTAATATTCTTCCATTTTCTGATGAAATGTTATTTTTCCTGGTGCCTTCTTATTTTAATGTCAATCACAGTAATTACCTTACATAATCAATCTATAATCTTTATTCAAGAAGTTAGCATAATATATTAGCAATGTGCAGTTGATAATATAATACTGTTTAAGATAAGTTAAAAGTGAATGTTTTGACAAAGCATGCAAAAGTAATCAACATAAACACACTGATTAGAATTATAATTATCTATATGATGTAAAGGTACAAGTCAATATCAGGTTGTAATTAAATCTTTTATTACAATAATTATAGCACTGAATGAAGTAGATTGTGTGAATATTGGACAGAACATACAAGAAAGTGGTACCTGATGATCCAGAACTGACCTACTATTCCCTGCAAGCAGCAATTTAACTCTTAGCATTGAAAATCTTGTGGTAGATATTTCTCTGACATAACACTAGTGTGAAGCTATTTTATGTGATAGCATGGCCCTCATAAGTTTAGTACATGTTAATGTCTGCATAAACATTAATTGGGAGAACACACCCTAATTCTTTATTTGGTTTTCATAGATTAAATGATCTTTGCTGTCTCTGGAGCTTTCAATTGCTGTAATTATCATCTAATGAGAACACACGTTGCATTTCTCTGTACAATAATATAGTCAAAAGAAGTCTGTGACAGCTTTTTTTTAATCCCTAAAAAAAGAACTATGTTCTCAAACAAGGAAGTCCATTAAGTATTCTCAAAAGAAGACTGGCATGAGACCCCAAGGCTTTGGAGGAGAAAAGGCAGCATGCACTACTGTGCTACCTGGGTTCCTGACACTTCTCTCATTTACACTTAATCAGCTTCAGTCCTGATAAACTATTTACCCTGGAGGAATGCAATAGGACGCCAGTTAGTCTGTGCATGTGCTTTAGCATTTTACTAGACTAAATAAGCAGGCCTGCAAGGAAAAATGCTCTGATTGCCATCAAGGAGTCACTTTGACAACTGTGACAACTCATATTCAGTTGCTCCAATAACATGCATTTTCTTTCACAGTGAAGTTCACCAAGATGTTCTTGCACCAAGATGTATTAGACACACTAGGGCTTTCAATTAATAACCTAAAATTAATAAACAAGATACTGATTTAAAACTGGCTTTTACCTATCTTAAAAGCATCTTAACTGTGTCCACAAAATAAATGTCATTGATAAAACTTTACAAAATTGCAGAATAAAGTGTCGCTATATTGCTGTCATGTTCCTATAACCTCTGCATCACAAATACTTTTTAGGCTAATTTCTCACAAATTCTAATATTACAAGATTACATATCAAATGCTAAAATTAAGAATGTTTTTTAAGATTCATTCAGTTTCAACAATTTAGAAACTTCAATCATATGTTCTTGAAAAAGGGAAGGCGGGAGGGAGAGAAAGAACACATATATCAGTAACCAACTGTTATCTTTTAATAATTTTTTATGTTTGTGTCATTTTTGCAGTTCGGTTTTGGGTTTTGATATTATAATTTTTCAAGAGGTTTTAAAGACTTATTTAGGGTCTGACTTATCTTGACTCAAATCTACTAGATTAAATCTGATGGATTGACCAATCCTCAGTTCAGTACTATTTGTTTGATTATTTGATTCTATCTTGCTGTTTTAATCGCATCTGCAAGAATTGATTTATATTTGTTGTTTATATGTTGTATTTTATAAAAACTGAATATTTTGTTTCAAATGGATTGCTTTTCATTATATACACCACAATCTCACATTTACAAAATTAGCAGCCAAGGTAAAATTCACTGAAAACACAAAGAAAACAAACGTGAAATAGACTCAACCTCCAGTTATCTTGAAATACTTGTTCAAAATCCAGGTCTTGCTATAGCATGAAAATAATCAGGTCATTTAACTGCAATTTTCAGCTTTAGTTTAAAGTGTCCTTTTTCATTATTCTTCTTCAGTGTTCCAAATTATTTTTCCTTACCTATAAGTATTTGTTTGCTAATCGGCCTCTCTGGTTTTAATTAATTAATTAGCTTCATCTCAAATAAAATGTCAAGATATTTGAAATATCCATTAAAAGAAAATGAAATGTATCAGGAAAGAGAGACAAAATATAGAACACAAAATAATACAGATTTGTTTTTACAATTGTTACAATTGTTTATAACAAACAATACAACTATCTATTGTAACATGATTTCTTTGAAAGTAGGAATAAAGAAATATAAATGTGAGATAGTTCACAGATTGCTATTTTATTTCTTCTCATTCTGAATGTTATCAAATAGTTCAGAACAATACAGAAATAATATTGCGTGCTAGAAAGAATGAATTAAGATGACAAGTACTAGAGATAGGGTGACTGAAAGTTAGACAGACAGATCAAATCAGAAACCAAAAAACACTGATATTGAGATGTGAATTTTGCAGCAGAAAGTTGTTAAACAAAACATCTTTGAGCTATTGAATGAATCAACAACAATGGCATCAGAAAGCACATGTTCCCTGAAATCATTTATTCCCGGAAGTCATCTAGTAGAATTGTACAATATGGTTACCACATTAACTAGACTCAATTAATAATCTGAAAACCAATGCAATTCATTATTTCCATTATGCTTCCTGCCTGGTAGTTTGATTTTTGGCTACATTAATTGTTCTCATGCCAATTCCAAAAGCAGCCCACATACAATGCAATACAAAAATCCATTCTTCAAGTTATCAGTTTCTGAATCTTAATGACCATTTTTTCCTTTGGAACAGAGACTGGTTTATCTCTGACCATGTCATTGGTTTGATTCCACAAGTATTGATGTGTGAGATTTGTATGTGTGTGTTCAAATGGCTACACATATTTGACTATATAATCTCACCAATGCAACAGTTTACTTATTTATATCCTATTCAAAATTTATTTGAATAAATTACAAAATTTGCATGACTATGGCTCATTCATACATCTTCATTTTTGCACTATCATGGTTTGCTACCAATTCCACTCTTTTACATGCCCTAGTGGACAATCAATTAAATATGAGCCAGAAATGTTCAGCAGCAGCAAAAAAAGCCAATGCAATCCCAAATTGCATTAACAGAGGGATTGAATCAAGATCACATGATTCAATACTGCTCTATAGACTGAATGAGGCTATACATAGAATATTGCAATTCAGTTTTGGTCACTATACTATAAAAAAGATACTGAGATTCTTGAAAGAGTGCAGAGAAGAGCAACAAAGATAATTAGGGACCTGGAGGCCAAAACATATGAAGAATGATTACAAGAACTGGGCATGGCTAGTCTAATGAAGTGAAGGACCAGAGGTAACATGATAGCAGTGTTCCAATATTTGAGGGGCTACCACAGAGAAGAGGGATACAACCTATTTTTCTAAAGCATCTGAGGGCTACACAAGAAACAATGGATGGAAACTGATCAAAGAGAGAAACAACCAAGAAATAAGGGGAAATTTTCTGAAGTGAGAATAATCAACCAATGGGATAGTTTGTCTTGGCTGAATGACACAAACTACCTCTTCAGGAATGTGAAGATGAAGATGTACCTACGAAGCGAGGAGTTGTGGACGATTGTTATGAATCCACCGGCAGCCCTGGATGATGGGAATCAAAGGAAAAATGAAAAGGGATTAGCCAGCATAATTTTGCCTTTGGAGGACAGTCAGCTGATACACATGAGGGGTCTCCAATCTGTGAAAGAATGCTGGGAGGTATTGCACAGTGTGTACATGAGAGAAACTGCAAGCAGTAAAGTGTTGCTGACTGGGAGACTGTATAAGGCACAGCTGAAGCCAGGGGAGTGCATGTCTATACATCTGAAGAATATGAGAAGGACATTCCTTGAGTTAGAATAAAGAGGAATGACATTTACTGTGGCACACATTCATTGGACAGTTCATGGTGACAAGTTTAGAGTCTATGCAAGAACAGGATTTAATCATGCATATTTAACTGGTTGATTGTTAGAGGAAGAGCAGAAATGGCTAGAGAGGAAACCTGGAAAGGGAGAAGAGAATGCTCAGCACAGACCAACATCTACAACAGTCCAGCATGCCAGCAGAGCACTTGAGACAATGAACTTTGTGAAGAGATGCTACATGTGTGGTTCTACTGAGCATCTCTAGAGACGCTGCCCTGAGAGGAGGACCAGAGGAGCAGTGAGACAAGGGTGCAGGACTACTCAGCACATGTGGAGTGGTTCTCCAGCACTGTCCCTGGCAGCATCAATGACTAAAAACACCGGGAATACTTGGTTGTTGGATAGTGGGGTGAGCCAGCATATTGCTAACACTGCACAAGCATTTTCTGGTTTGAAACCACCAATGCAAACCATGGGTTAGCCTGGCCAGTGGTCAAAGAGCTGCTGGAAAAGGTAACATTTATGTGCTATGTTCTTGCATTAGATCATAATCTATTGAGTATATCCAGGTTAGACAGGCAGGGTTATGAAATACTATTTGCAGAAGGGCAGTACTCCATTAGGAAAAGTGGAAAGACTAGCACTTAAGGATAAAGAATCATCAGAATATTACAAAAGCTGGGAATGTTGGTATGACTGGATAGAACAAAGATAGAAAATATATTAGTAAATATTGTTAAACTGTAAAGGAGGTAGTAATTACATATTCACATTAAGACTTACTTGTAAATATGACACCAATAATGATAACAAATAAGGAACCACAAACTGTTGATAGCGGAATTGCTTGCTTTTATTTGTTTATCTTTTGTGTTTTTTTCCATTTTTTTTCTATTTTGTTGTTTGTTCATTATTTTAGTTGTATATTCAATAAAGTTTGTTTTTTAAAAAAGGAAAAGTGGAAGGATACATTCACAAGGGGTCCTGTACATTCTAGAAAGACAGGAAAATAGTTGTGCATGTTCACTTATGAATGCTCCCACACATGACAATTGTGTACCTTTGTTGCATAGGAGATTGGGACATGCAAGTTTTGATGTACTGCAGAAGATGCCAGGCCTAGCTGAGGGATTTAGATTAAAGAAATGCAATGTGCATTTAGATTGCGCTGTTTGTAAGGAGTAAAAGTTCAGTGTGTACCCTGTAAATAAGAAAAATTCAAGGAAAACAGAGTATTGCAGTTAGTGCATGCTGACTTAGTTGGCCCTATGGCACCCTCTTTAGGAGGAGCTAGATATGTCTTAGTCATAATAGATGACTACATTAGATATGGTTTTGTTATCTGCTGAAAAGCAAGACAGAAGTATTGCAACAATTCAGGCAATGGGTAACACTTGTAGAGTGACGATATGGTTATAAGGTATGCCAGCTGCAAACAGACAGGGGAACAGAGTTTATGTCGGATAAGTTCCAAAGATGATTAAAGAGTTTAGGCATAAGGCATAGATGAACAAATCTACATTTGCTGGCTGAAATGGAGTAGCTGAAAGAAGGAATGGTGTGATACAGACCATGAAAGATTCATTGCTTATTGATGCAAGCATGAGTAAAATATACTGGGGGGAAGCCATGAAGACAGCAAATTATATAATTAATGGGATATGGAGTATGGCAATCAAGGAAACACCATATTTCATGTTGCATGAAAGGAAACCCTCTTTGGCTCCTCTAAGGACATTTGGCAGTTATGCCTGGGTGGATATTCCAAAAGGCACCAGGAGAAAAGGACAAAGAAAGGCCAGGAAGTGTAGATTTGTTGGGTTTCAGCCAGGATCCAAAGGGTATAGATTACAGATGTAACTAGAAAGGTAGTTATTTTAAGATCTGCTAGTTTTGCGGAGTAGAATAATTGGAATAGGGTGATGCTAATCATGAAGTATTCATATCAATGCATAGCACTAGTTTACAGGTAGGAAAGACAAAGGAGAGACAGGAGAACAGGTCAGAAGTAGATACAGAAGAGGATAGACCTGTGATAAAAAGTGAAAGCACAGGAACAGATAATATCAAGGAGATCTGAAAGGAGTAATAAAGATATACCTCCTGAGTTGTTCACTGCAAGTGAGGTTAAAGTATTTAGTGTTAGGTACGAGCCACAAAATTACCAGGATATGTTGTCATTGCCTAAGATAAAACAAGAAAAATGGAAGGATGCTATGTAGATAGTGACTGGGCAAATGATATACAGGATAGAAAATCCAACACAGGGTTTGTAATATTGTTTGCTGACTCTGTAATTGGATGGAAATCCAGTAAACAACCTTCAATAGCACTCTGTACTGCTGAAGCAGAATTCATAGCATTGTCCGAGGCTTGTTCAGAAATAACCTGATATGTACAATTGCTAAGGGATGTAAATGAGAATGTAAAAGACACTATATTAGTGTTTGAAGACAATGTTGCATGTATAAAAATGACAACAGGAGATCGCATTGGAAGCAGGAGTAAACATGTAGACATCAAATACTATAATGTTAGGGAGGCTGTAAAGGAGAAATTGATAAGATTATAGCAGTGTTCTACTGTCCGTAATACAGCTGATATATTAACAAAGCCTGTATCTGTGGACAAACATCAGGAATATATTAAAGCATTTGGATTATCAACTGTTCAGCTTAAATGGGAGGAGTGCTAAGGTAATGATTTAATAGCTGACCAGCTGTTGTAAGGCTGCTATAAATGCTGATGCAATCACACCTTTTCTTTTTTTATGAAAAAAGTGGATTTTTAGCTCTGATAATGGCGAAGACAAATATTGATAACAGTTCTAAGATTTTTTAAACAAAACTTACTTCAAATATTGATGAAATAAGTATGACATGCACATTTTTATATTACTATAAAGTTTTATAATTGATTATATTAAATATAAGAAAAAGTGTATAGTGTTAAAATGCAGTTTATTTCAATATTTCTTTTTGTGTTTTTAAGGTAAAATAATTAAATAAAGAGACATTCCTCCTTAAAAATATTTTATGTTTCTTAGTGTTAAGGTAGTGATTTAATTACTGCTGTTGTAAGGCTGCTGTAAATGCTGATGCAATGAGAATGAGTCAACAAGGGATTGCCGTTTTAAGACTAAGGTTTAAGAAGCTGTCTATATAAAGGTGGCCATGAGAGGGCATCTCTCTCTCCTCATGTTCTATCTCCATTGTAGTTCTCTGTGCAGAGTAAAGAAGATTGATTGCTTGCCAGGTATTTATATACCACGTATATGTATGTATATAGCTGTCTTGTATATAAACCACCGTTAAAAGACAAAGCCTCTGTGTGCAGTGTTTTGCTCCTGGGTTGTCTCACAATAGTAGTCATGCTGCAAACGCTCTGAACATTTTAAGAAACACTGTATAGTCCATGACATTTTCAGGAATTCCCACATTATGGGAATTCTCTCTTTCTATATAGCCAAAAACAGGGACAATCAGATGTAGAACAGTGTTTTTTGACACTGTTATACCAAGTCAGAATATTTTATCCATGAAAACCACAGCTTCCACAGCTTTTTTCTTTGAAAAAGAAAAACTGTGATTTAATCATCATCATCATCATCATCATCTTTACCTGTAGCGTTTACCTTGAAAAATCCAGATTCTTATAATAGATTATTACCATATTTTTGGGACTATTGGATGCTCCAGACTATAGGACATACATCCTTTAGAGAAGGAAAACAAGAAAAATAAATCTGCCTCTGCCTCCCAGCAATTTGCCTCCTTGCAGCAAAAGCCTGGTTAGCTTCAGCACAGCCGATTTAGCATGAGCAGCTAATTGTTGGTTGGATTGGCCTCCCGGAATATTGCCTATCAGCTGTTCCAGGCTGAGGGGATCGCTGCCACCCATCACCATGACCACCTATTGCCATCACCACCTATCACCATCACCACCTACCGCTGTCTCTGCGCGCCCCAACTTTGGTCTCCAGGCCTCCCATTTTTGGCCTGTGCATGCCCTGTTTTTGACCTATTCCAGGCAGTGGGGATCGCCACCGCTAATCATCACCACCATTCAGTGGTGATAGGTGGCAATTCCCACCATCTGGATCAGGCCGAAAACAGGACACCAACTTTTCCATTTATCTACTGTTAGGATCAAACAATCTGGTAAATCCAAACCCACTCTTTCCTTAGCATCTTGCAGTATCTAATTCTTGTCCTTCCATTTTTGTGCATAAAATAATCTTGCTGCCATCAACATATATAACACCAAAGTTCCAATTTTTTTTCCAAGTCTTTTTCCATTAAATCCAAAAGAAAAGTTTTATATTTATAAAGTCTTTTTATTCACTTTAAGAATCTTCTGTATTAGAATATGAATCCCACTCTAATATTTATTTGCTTTATTACATGTCTACCACAAACAATTAAAAAGTCCCTTCTTTACCTTTGCATTTCTAACATTCATTTGAATACATTCTTGATAACTTATCTGATGTTAAATGCCAATTATATATCATCTTATAAAAATTTTCTTTTAAATTGTAATTTAGGGTAAATTTTAAACTTTTCATCCCATATACTCTCATTGTTCAAGTCTAACATTGTATCTAAAGTTCCTTGCCCACTGAATCATACAATGTTTTATACAATGATTTTCCAAATTCCGTTAAAATTCAATAATGCTTTATAAACCTTAGCAATAACACAGTATGTTCATCACTACCACACAGTAGGATTTCCAATTCATTTTTAACAAAGTCAAACTCATAACTCTTTTTATCTAATTTAAATCTCTCTTTCAATTGTAAATATGTAAAGTAATGACACACATGCACTTCTGATTATAGCTCTTCCTTAACCTTAGGATCCCAAGATTAAATGATATTGTTTTAAGTCCACCTGGCCATCTTTGCCACTATTTCTTTTCTGAAAAAAACTTCCTGAGGGGAAGAGGCATCTCTGTAGAAAACCTTGTTTTATATTTATTCTAAACTCTTAAAATGTCCAACAAAGTGGTTGTTAAAATCAATATTTACTTTAATCTTAACATACCATAAACAACCATGCCATTCAAATCATAATTCATGACCCAGAAAATCAAGTAGCCTCTTATTCTGGAAGTTCACCCAATCTCTTAGCCAGACCAAACAACAAGCATCAAAATACAATTTCAAATCTGGTAACGCCAAATCCCCTCTTTTCTTAGCACCTTCAGTATTTAATTCTTGTTTCCTCTTCCTGGCGTTCGCTGACTCTCATATTTCTCATTGGGAGAGGGAGCTGATGAAGAAATTACACCTGCTAGGTTTTATGGGGGATGCCCTAGGAGATTATGGCCTTAAGGACACCCAATTTAGGATAGTCCAATGGCTTGTGGACATTGACTTGCAATATCTATGAGCCAGAGCTAACAAAACTTGCTCCCCTCTGATCTTCAGCCAATTTAATAATTACGGACTTAGGATGGCTTCCTATTTTTACACTATAACCATTCCCAAGTATAGAAGAGCTTTCTCCCTAGCTCGCTTTAATGTTCTGCCCTCAGCACTACTGGATGGGCGATTTAAGAGGCTCCCAATTAACGAGCGGCTATGCCCCTGTGACAGAGCTGAGGTTGAAACTGTGAAGCATGTCCTTTTATATAGCCCTATGTATAATGCAGGCAGATCTAAATTACTATCTCTCCTTGAAACAGACCCTTCTAGACCCAATGTTAGTAATTTGTTCTTATATTGTTCTAGGGGATGGCTCCTCATATACCACTTCTTTGGTTTCCAATTTTTTTTTAAGAATTGTAACCATCAGAGGAGAACACTGTAATTCCCCTTAGTCAAGTTTTTGGTGACCAATTGTTCATGATTAATTTTCCCATGTTCTTCTTTTGTTGTACTTGTGTTTTGGTCTGTGACTGCAAATAAAGTATTTTATATATATAATAAACCAAAGACTTATGAAATATATTGCATGGGAATTCTTGTTTTTTCCCCTTGCCATATAAACTTAGAAATATGTCTCTGCCATTGTTTAAGTGGAGTATTAGTTGCAAATATTAGTAATGTCTGAAACAAAAAAAGCACCTTTGGTAAGACATTTGCCTTAATTACAAAAAATCTGCCCAATAGTAATAAATGCAATTTATCCCAACTTATTAAGTCCTTTTTAATATCATTCCAGAGAGGCACATAGTTATATGATACCCAAATACTTCATCTTTTTTTCAACTCTAAACCAGATGTTTTAGTCTATATATCACAGTCCTGTGGGGTCATATTCTTAATAAGCATTGTTGTTTTCTGTTTGTTTATTTTAAAACCCGCTAAAATCCCAAACTCATTTAATTTCATGCATCAAATATTTTATATTATTCTTTGAGTCTTGCAAGAATATAACCACCAAATGCCCTCAATTTATTTGTCTCGTACTTTTTTCAATTTCACATGAATTGGCTAAATCACCATTAATAACAATTTTTGGCTGCTGTGACATGAAACAGCTTTCAACTCCTTGGATATAATTCTGTCCAAAGTCCATTTCTTCTAGAACTTTAAACATAAACACCCAATTTAGATTGTCAGAGGCCTTCTCTGCATCTAAAAATATTAAAGCTGCCTGTTTCTTATTACTGAAAAACAGGCAGCTTTAATGTTGCATTATAGATATTCAATAATATTCAAAACAGTCCTCACATTGTCTCTTAACTGCCTTTTTGGCAGAAAGCCAGATTGATCTTAATGAATATATGCCTGTAAAACCTTCTTTAATCTTGCAAAAACTGCAACAAAAAAATTATAGTATTTGTTTAAAAATGCAATTGGTCTGTAATTCTTTATCTTGATAACATATTGATCTTCCTTTGGTAATAGCATAATATTGGTTTCTTTCCACATATAAAGTATCCTTGTAACATATTGTTCATTACATTCTTCAATAGTTGAAGAAGTTTATCTTTGAATTTTGAGCCATAGTATTGGCTTGTAAGACCAAACTAGCCTAAGTTTATTCGCCGATGATATCATTGTTTCTTTCAGTAGTTCATTTTCCATTTTAATACTTTTTTTCAGTTTTAAAAAGTTTTATTACATATTAAAAAACCCATTTCTAAATAAACAGTGTGATGTCTGTATACAAATAATTTGAGAGATAATAATCATAATATTTACAATAGTATTCTTCATATTGGTATTGGAATAATAATAATAATAATAATAATAATAATAATAATAATAATAATAATAATAATAATAATAGCTTGTCCATTTTAATAAACCTTACTAAACTTTCCTTATTAAATTAATCCTCTTATATTTCCATATTTCTAGCTTCTGTTTTTCTTGGCTAGCCATTGATAAAATGAGTTCATGTTAAAAAATATTCAGTTTCTTCCTTTTGCTTGATTTTAAGTGTTAATCTATCCATTTCTCCATGTTCTTATATTTTTAATTACATTTTCTTCTATAGGGAACTCTTCACTTTTCCATTGCTGTGCAAATACAATTCTAGCTGCAGTTAGTACAATACAAGTATGTATTCCCTTTATTATATTTTTCCCCAACAAGAATAATTCTGGTTTTAAGTCTATATGTTTCTTTATCATTTTTTCCAACCATGTATGTATTTTTGTCCAATAATTTTTTTCCTTTAGACATGTCTACCACATATACCATTGAGAAAGAAAAACAAGAAATCCAAGAAGAAACCAGCATGGCTGCACAAAGATCTCTCTGGCAAATTGAAAGAAAAAAAGGACAAGTACAAAAAATGAAAAGGACATACAACTAAGGCAAAATATCAGCAGATAGCCAGAATCTGCAAAGACAAAGTCAGGATAGCTAAGGCTCAGAATGAACAAAGACTTGCAACAAAAGTCAAAGATAGTAAAAAAAAGTTTCTTCGAACATATAAATAACAAGAAAAAAATCAAGGAAACAGTCGGTCCACTAAAGAGAGAAGATGGCAAGGAAGTAACAGGCAACAGAGAGAAAGCAGAACTGCTTAACTCATTCTTTGCATCGGTCTTCATGCAAAAAGAAACTATCGCTCAACCCACTAAAAACATAACTGTAAAAGACAGACCAGAAATAAAAGTTTAAAAAAGCAAAAAAAAAAAAGTAAGAGAACACCTGTCTTATCTTGATGAACACAAATCACCGAGGCCTGATGGATTACATCCCAGAGTTTTAAAGGAGCTGGCAGAGGTCATCTCAGAACCACTGCACCATATCTTTCAAAAATCCTGGAGCACCGGAGAACTACCAGAGCATTGGAAAAGAGCTGATGTGGTTCCCATCTTCAAAAAAGAAAAAAAAACAGACCCAGGAAACTATAGACTAATCAGCCTAACATCAGTACCCAGGAAGATACTGGAAAAGATAATAAAATACCAGACCTGTCAACATCTAGAAACAAGTAAAGTAATAACTAGCAGTCAGCATGGGTTTGTTAGAACAGATCATGCCAAACCAATCTTATTTCATTCTTCAACATAGTGACTAAATTAGTAGATCAGCAAAATTCTGTGGACATAATATATCTAGATTTCAGCAAGGCCACAACCTACTTCTTAGTAAGCTAGAAAAAAGTGGAATAGATAGCACCACCATGAGAGGGACTCGCAGCAGGCTGACAAACCGTACCCAACGAGTAGTCCTTAATGGGTCTAAAACTACATGGAGGGAAGTAAGCAGTGGGGTGCCACAAGGTTCTGTCTTAGGCCCAGTACTCTTCAATATCTTCATTAATGACTTAGATGAGGGAATAGAAGGGGAACTTACCAAATTTGCAGATGATACTAAGATGGCAGGAATAGCTAACACCCAAAAAGATAGGTTCAAAATCCAGATGGATCTTGATAGACTAGAACACTGGGCTGTACCTAACAAAATGAAATCCAATGTAGAGAAAAGTAAAGTCCTACACTTAGGCAAGAAAAACCAAAAGTACACATACAGACTGGGTGAAACCAGGCTCAATAGCAGTAACTGTGAGAGGGATCTTGGAGTCTTAGTGGAGAACCAGCCAGCAATATGCAGCAGCTGCCAAAAAAGCCAATGTAATCCTAAATTGTATTAACAGAGGGATACAATCAAGATCAAGGGAGGTACTAATACCAATCTATAAGCCTTAGTGAGACCACACCTAGAGTATTGCATCCAGTTTTGTTCATCACATTATAAAAAAGATGTTGAGACTAGAAAAAGTACAGAGAAGAGCAACCAGGATGATTAGGGGACTGAAGATTAAAACATATGAAGAACATTTACAGGAGCTGGGCTTGACTAGTCTAATAAAGAGAAGGACCAGGGGAGACATGATAGCAGTCTTCCAATATTTGAGTGGCTGCCACAGAAAGGAAGGGGTCAAGCTATTTTCTAAAGTGCCAGTTGGCCAGACAAGGAATAATGGATGGAAACTGAACAAGGAGAGATTTAACCTGGAAATAAGGAGAAATTTTCTGACAGTGAGAACAATCAACCAATGAAACACCTTGCCCTCAGAAGTTGTGGGAGTGCCATCATTTGAGATTTCAAGAAGAGATTGGACTGCCATTTGTCAGAAATGGTGGAGGGTTGGACTAGATGACCTACAAGGTCCCTTCCAACTCTGATTATCTGTTATCTGTTATATAATAATAGAAACCTGGTGTCTGATTGCATTTCCAACTTTTAGCAGACATGTCCTTAAACATCTTTGTCAATCGTGTGGGTGAAAAATGCCATCAATTTTAATACTTAATAAGAAACTATATAGTTTCTTTATTAATTTTTCATCTGTCCCTAATAGTATCCAATTGAATATTGTTAATTATAAAAATGCCATGTCTTGGCATCTTTCTCATATCTAGCTTGTATTTACATGGCCACCATGCTAGATCCACCCCTTGGCTTTGCAATTCTTGACTGATTTTAAGTTCTCCTTCCTCATTTAAGATATCTTTATAAGTTACCATTTTTTCCAAATTAACAATATTTGGATGCATCACTGGTATTTTCCTGTAGTTTTTTATTTTAACTTTTTCCCATACTAAGAATAGAGTATTTCTCACATGATGTCTTTGGAAATATCCATGTCCTGTATTTTTTGCGTACTATAAAAAGGAGTGCCAACCTAATTGTAAATCATATTCCTTCAGCAACAGTAATCTTCTATCCTCAGGTTTATCCATTCTTTCACCCACGTTAAGTACAGATGCCTAGGAATGCAACTCCCAGTCCGGTAACCCAAATCCCCCATTACTTTTAGACTCCTGTAGCATTTTCAATCTTATTCTTGCCTTTTTCCCTTGCCAGATATATTTCAAAATTATTTTACTCAGTTCCTCAAAATATTTTTTGTCTAATTTTATTGCAATTGAAATAAAAAGAGCAGCTTCATATTCATTTTTATAGTAGCTATTTTTCCTCCCACTGGTAGTTGCAAGGTTTTCCATTTCTCCAAGTCCAATTTAATTTGTTGCACTAACTTTCTATAGTTATCTTCTTTAATTGTTGTACATCTTGCTGTTAAGTAAATTCCTAAATATTTCACTTTCTTTACTATCTGGAGATCTATTTTCTTTGTCAGTTCATTTTTCTGTTTCTCTGTAAAGTTTTTAACTAGTATTTTTATTTTATTTTCTTTATTTATTTGCAGTCCTGCAACTTCTCCATATTCTTCTTATTAGTTTGGGGCTGGTTTCTAATGGTTCTTTTAGGATGAATACCAGGTCATCTGCAAATGCCTCCAACTTACATTTTTCTTTTTTTTATTTCTATCCCTTTTATTTCTGGATCCTGCCTGATGATTCTAATTAACACTTCCAATGTCAATATAAATAATAGGCAGAGTAATGGACATCCTTGTCTAGTGCCTTTTTAAATATATTTTTATCACTTTATTCACCATCACTTTTGCCTTTTGAGTGGTATATATTGACTTAATCATTTATAAATTTTTACCAAAGTCCATATATTTTAATTGTTGCCTCGTGAATTGCCAGTTTACATTATCAAATGATTTCTGGTTGTCTAGAAAAATCACTGCCAATTGTTTTTTGGAATGTGTTTCATAATACTCCGTGTCTAAAATAATTCTCACATTATTTTTAATTTGCCTTTTTGATAGAAATCCATTTTGATCCAAGTGCATAACTCGTTCAAAAATCTCTGGAGTCTTTCAGCTATTATTGAAGCAAATACATAATAATTTGCATTTAATAAGGATATTGGCCTATAATTCTTTATCTGTATTAAATCTAAGTCCTCTTTAGGGATTAAGGTAATATTTGCTACCATCCATGTAAGTGGTATCTTATCTTCTAACAATATTTCATTACACACGTCTAACATTGACAAGTTTAATGTATCTTATAAATTTTTATAAACTTCTACTGATAATTCATCTGGTTCCACTGTTTTATTATTATAAGCAGGGGGTTGGACTAGAAGATCTCCAGGATCCCTTCCAACTCTGTTATTTTATTCTATTCCATTTTTTGTCTTTTAATCACATCTACAAATTCCACTATTGTTATTCTTTCATGTAGCTTAGTCTTCACCATTTCAGGCATTTTTGGCAATTTGGCTTTTTCCAAGTATTGCATTATTTTTTCCTCAGAAACTTTTTGTTGGTCATATAACTTCTTGTAGAATTCCTGGATTATTTTCTTTTTACTTTTATTTTGATACTGTAATGTCCCCTTCTCATCTTGTAGTTTAGTTATCAGATTCTTCTCTTTCTCCTTTTTCAACCCATATGGTTAATCTGGATGAGGAAAAGCACACAGAAATAGTCTTATGACGATTATCAGACAACTTAGAAAAGCCCCCAAACAGCTATTAAATCTCTGGAAAAACCTGTAAAAAAGTTACCATAGGAAAAACCAATTAAATGATCCAATTAAAAAAGTCAACTTCTACACCTAATTATCTGAACAAACAGGAAAAATGGAACCATAAGTAAGCTGTCGGATCTGCCCCAGTCTCAACTCTTAGGGAAATAAAACTTTCAACCCTATTTGAAGTGAAAAGGCACTTTTAGCTGTCTGTCAATGGCTATTCAACACAATTTCCAAGTTAGAATGCACGGAAATGTTAGCTGTAGAAGGCTAACTTCAAGAAGAGAAGGTTACTGAATTTATCTCTACTTACCCAAAACTTTTGTAAATCACTATTGGAAAAAGAAAGCTATAATAAATGATACAATTATCCAAAAAAATCTTTAAATATTTATTACCTGCCATATTTTATGACATATTCCGTGGCATATGATATTTCTGTTTTGGTAATACTTCATACATTGACCTAATTAATATTGATGTCAAACCTGAAATTGCTTATAATAATGCTGTACATAGTAGTACTGGGTTAACACCTTTCCAAATCAATACTGGGATGGAGTTCGTTCCCATGCCTGAATTGCCCAGCCCCCCCCACTCCATGTCAGTAATGGATGGATGGACACAATTAAAGACTCTTGGGAAAACACAAAATAGGCTTTGAATAAGGCAGCACAGATCCAAAACATACAAGCTGACAAACACCATTCCCAGCAGCCACACTTTAAAGTGGGGGATAAAGTTTATTTGCCATTAAATATTTAAAGTTACATCTACCTTCTAAAAAATTAACTCCAAAATTTATAGGGCCTTTCAGATAATTAAAGTAATAAATCCAGTAACTGTGAAATCTAATCTCCCTAGGTTATTGGGGAAGGTGTTTCACAGTAGTTCATTAAAGCCAGTTGTTGATTCTTCCTTGAGGCCAGCAGAACATGCATCCCTGAAGCCTTTGTTTAGGGCATGAACATTATGAAGTTAAAAAAAATTGGATTCTAGGATTTTCAGGGGGGAGTTACAATATTTTAGTTATTGGAAAGACTATCCAATTTCACAAGCAACTTGGGTTAATAGCTGGAAAGTAAATGCTGATAGATTGGTGGGGAAATTCCATGAAAAATATCCACACAAGCCAAAACCGAATTCTGTGGGTGGCAGAGGAGGTTAAAATATGCATTGTATAATTGTGTTTAACCTAATTTCAATCTTTGTGTATTTTATGTTGTTGCAGGGATTTCTTTTCAAATGAGGGGGGGCAGCCTGTCAAGCCTGAAATTGACATATGTGTAGCCATTTTAGTTAGTCTTAGTATATATTCTTTTTCTTACTTTCTCTGTGGCATGGTATTAGGAATATAAGTCCCCTAACAGGTATTTGGGTTAGAAATATATAAACCAGGATAAACATTTTAGTACTATGTCTTTAAGATGTTGCAAAAACTGCAATTGGGTGTGGTTTTTCAAACAGCCATAAAATGGAGCCAGAAACCTGGATTGTCTTAGTCTTAGTCTCAGAAGAGAGTGTGTCTGAGTGAGTATCTCTGTTTCCTTCTGTTGGAAAGTATTGCCGTTGCTCCATTTCTTCTAATTGACTGATATTACTGGATTTAATGTAAGTCTGTTACTGAACTGTTTTTTCACACTGGACTTTGATATTTGAATTATCCCTGGATTGAAAAACTGACTGATTTACCTGTGAATGACTTTTGGACTGCTTATCTTGAACTTGGCTTAAACTGTCTGGAAGTAAAAACCTACATTTACTGTACAGTGTATCTGTGTGCTGTATGTGTATTATTCAAAAACTACTCTCAAATACGTCTCCCTGTATGCACTCATTCTCCTAACGGGGAATTATCTCAACACATGGGGGGAAGGGTTTTGGGCTTGCCACATTCCTAAGGGGGCAGGAGTGGAAATAAGGAGAGTGTTTTGGCTAGGTGATCTTTCTTCCCATGGGAAACGAGCTGTCCATGGTTGGGCCCCTTGAGGTGGAGATTTATGACATCAAGCAACATTGAATTGCTTCTATTGGAGAATGTGACTTTTGGGGGGTGTTTCTAACTTGTAATATTGTGGGGTAATTCTGGGTTGTGTCAGATCTGGAATTACCATGGATTTTGCCAATATTTTCCTAAATAAAGTAAATCTTCTTTGAAGATGGACTTCGTTCTTTTCTTTTTATATGGATTTCATCACTTGTAAACCAGACATTTGATACAACAGCAAGCTGGATTGCAGATTTCAAGTACTTATTCTATAATAGGAAAATATTGCATTGTGTTTGTTACTCCAAAAAGTTTTAAGGCTGGAATAAGATTGTTTATCTCTTCAGTACTGAAGAAGGACTGTTATGTTTTACACTAATATAGATACAGAATTGATCAATGACAGAAAATCTGAGGCAGTCCCAGACTTATGGGCATCAGAGTTCCTTCCCTTTTTGTTTGTGGGTGGGGGGAGTCTTTTGTTGGGTTCTTTAAAAAGTGATATGGTAAAAAATATTATTTTGATCTTCCAGTATTTCCCCATTTGTCTCCAAATATACAAATAGACCAATTTTCTAAAGTCCAAAATGAGGCGCCCATGTGACCTATGGTTATTCAACTAGCTTGAACTAGGAATAGTGATGAAAAGAGGGATCATTTAATATTTAGGCTAAATAAACAGAGAGATAGAATCAAGATCGCATGAAGTGTTAATGCCACTTTATAATGCCTTGGCAAGGACACACTTGATGTTAAGACTCTAGAAAGAGTGCAGAGAAGAGCAACAAAGTTGATTAGGGAACTAGAGGCTAAACCATATAGAGAACAGTTGCTGGAACTAGGTGTGTCTAACCTGATGAAAAGAAGGACAAGGGGCAGGGGTGGGATTCAAATTTCTTAACAACCAGTTCTGTGGGTGTGGCTTAATTTGTGGGTGTGGCTTGATGGTCATGGGACTGGCTGGGCATGACTTAGTGGTCATGGGTCTGGCTGGACATGGCCAACTTGACATCACTCACATCAAGGGGCACTTCTCCTCACCTTGCTTCTCGTGACTGTGATTATGCTGCAATGGTCATAAGTGTGAAAAATTGTCATATGTCACTTTTTCAGTGCCATTGTAACTTTGAATGGTCACTAAATGAACTATTGAAAGTCAAGGATTACCTGTACAAAAATACAAAAAGCTTGTTTGCTTGCAAAAAGCTGCCTTAAATACCAATCATTAGATTAAAAATATCTGCAAGCCAGGGTTACAAATCAGGCAGGGTGCTAGAGCACCTCGAGGAATTAAAATAGTATAAATACAGTGACAACTATCAGCAGCCAATTCTTGCTCATAAAGTGAAACCCTTTAGCAGAGAGGTCATTTAAGCTCTCAAGAAAGAGCATACCCAGGAGACGCAATCCTTAGATCCATTTGCACCACTTAAAGACACCAGCTGGTCTCACTCACCTCACAAGATATCCTAAAGAAATAATCCAGATTTAAGAAAAGATCACATGCCCTCCAGAAAGGCAGTAAAAACATAAGTGCCAGGCTTGCATCCTACCTCTTAGAAGTCACCCCAAAAAGACAGTGCCAGATATGCCCTTGCCCTTCTTGTCCTCTTCCTCCTCTTCTTTGTATTGGGTTGCCCCTCTAGCATAATCGTCTAGCTATCAAACTGGTATCATCAGTATATTTAAGGTTCTTGATGATTCTCTCCGTTTTTCATTCCAGTTTTTACTTCTTGGCTCCAGCATTTTTGTCATATATTTGGTATATAAGTTAAATATGGTATAGTACCTAATGGTATCTAATTTTCTGTTCTGTTCCTTCACTAAGCAGCTGTGGTGATGTGGTAAACCCTATTTTTAAAGGACATCTAAAATTTATTGTAGTTGTCACTGTTAAAAGCCTTAATATACAGTATCAATAAAGCAAAAATAGAAAGTTTTTTTTCCAAAACTTTCTTGCCCTTCTCATTATCTGCCCTCTTCTGAATCTTGCACTGTTACCTTTTCATAACAGATCATTGTATAATGAAGATGGATGACAGAAGTGATGAAACTCTGTTTACTTTACAGGAAGGGCCTGTTGATTAGGACAGCATTTGGGAGATTCATCATCTTCCTGAAGGCACATTTGATATCTAGCATCGTTTTTTGCACAAAATTCCTTCATTCAAGTTTTCAAAAGATAGCTTAAGCTAGTTTGCATTCTATTTAGCAGCTTTTATTGTTCCATCTTTTAACATTTTAAATGATTTAATATTAATTCATTATTTATCGACCCTAGCAGTGAAAATGTAGAACAGTGGGGTATAAATATTCAATACCACAAAACTTTTTTTCAAACAGTGAACATTATAAAACAATATTGATGATGTGCTACTGTTAATTATCATACACTCTGATTGGCTTCTATAATATGATTTACCACTCCTACATAAAAATAGTACTTTTTAAAATTTGCTTTGGCATTTTATGCTTTCATTTTTTGTTAATGCTTCTGGTAATTACCAAACTCAACTTGCATTCTTTAAATAATAAGAAATAAATAGCCATTTTCTGAAATATATCTGAAGTGTTACCTCTCTTTCCTTTTTAAAAAATAATGTTGAAAAATGCTAATAAGATCTAAGTGACTTTGTCAGAGAAAAACACAAGCAAAATATCACCACAAATTATCAATGACTCAATATTGGATTATTAGTTCCTAGGATAACAAATCATCCCTCTACATACACTAATTCTGCTGGATGAGGTCCCATTGATTCAATTATGGCTGATGCAATAATCAAAGACTACAATACAAACAAACAAGTAAATAAAGGAGAAGGATGAGAATCAAAAAGCTTGCAATTTTATGATGCTGAACTAATCTAGTAAACATATTTCCTAAGTTTGGATTTATACAATTTTTAATGACCAAAATAATTATCTTTGATTTCTACAGTACAGTGTTGGTTATTTTTTCAAAACCTCTTTGGTGCATTTTTGTCCATAGCAGGACTGAAAAGCAACTATAGGTAATTGTTACTTTTTTGATACCTTGTATTTCATTGAAGAACTCCAGGGGCACAAGGGATGATTTATCCTGCTATTGTTCCCTACAGATTTTGCAAAATAAACTTGAGAGAAAGAATGGCCAGATATCACACAGAGGGCAATCATTGAGGCTCTCATCAAGAAGGCAATCAGTGGCAGCAGCACATCCCGGAACTGTGTCAGCAGAGGGGAGTTTGCTTCAGTGGCTTCGGAGGTGGCACCAAAAGGTGAGCAGTGGGGGGCAGGGGGGAAGCAGTAAAGGTAACGGGAGCAAAAGGCAAGCAATGGGGGGTGGGGTTAAAAGAGCAGCAAATGCAATGAGAGTGAAAAGCAAGCAACAGGGATGTGCATGAAAAGAGAGCAGCAAATGCAACAGGAGCGAAAGGCAAGCATTGGGTGTGTCTGAAAGGAGAGCAGCAAAGGCAATGGGAGCAAAAGGCAAGCAAGCAACGGGATGTGTGTGAAAGGAGAGCTCAGCAGTGGTGAAGCAAGCCAAGCAAGTCCAGGGATGGTGGGGAGGGAAAGCGCAGTGGCTTGGCCGGCCCAGGAGTCGACTTGACTGGGGCTTGCAGTGGCAGCCTAGGCCAGGCCAGGAATTGACTCGACTAGGGCTTGCTTTCAGGCTCACTCACCCAGGGAGATCAGGGCCATGGTGGAAGGCAAGCAGCAATGGTGGGTGAAGGCAAGATAGCAATGGTGGACAAAATGAGGAATGACTGGATGGGATAGGGTGAGTGGGCAGGCGGGGTGGGGCATGGCCAGCCAGGCGCACAATTTGCTGGTTCTCTGAACTGCGCAGAATCATAACAACAGTTCTACTGAACCAGTCCAAACCAGTAAAATCCCACCCCTGACTAAGGGTGACATGATAGCAGTGTTCCAATATCTCAGGGGCTGCCATGAAGAAGAGGGAGTCAAGCTATTCTCCAAAGCACGTGAGGGTAGGACAAGAAGCAATGGATGGAAATTAATCAAGGAGAGAAGCAACTTAGAACCGAGGAGAAATTTCCTGACAGTTAAAACAATTAATCAGTGGAACAACTTGCCTCCTGAAGTTGTAAATGCTCCAACACTGGAAGTTTTTAAGAAGAGATTGGATAACCATTTGTCTGAAGTGATGTAGAGTTTCCTGCCTAAGCAGGTTGGACTAGAAGACCTCCAAGCTCCCTTCCAACTCTGTTCTATTCTATTCTATTCTATTCTAGTCTAGTCTAGTCTAGTCTAGTCTAGTCTAGTCTAGTCTAGTACTCTATTCTACCCTACTGTATTCTACTCTAGTTGAATGTTAAGGGTATAGTTATGTGAAGGTGTAGCTAAATACTTTAAGGGTATAGCTAAATAAGGTTTGCCCAGATCACATGTGTCTTCTTGAAAATATTGAAATGCACTTACAACACTAAACTGTTCCTGTATTAAATATTAAGAAGCTCTGAATAGTGGCATCTATACTGCTAATTATGTCCAAAATAAAAATGAGCTTGTTATAATTATTAATAATTATTTCCTTAAGCTAACTTTCATTCCATAATAGCAAATTAGCTTGATAGATAAATATTGACCTGAATTTTAATTTAGATCAATTAATTATTTTTAGGCAAGCAATATAGGCAAGTAAAAACATCTTCAGATAAAAGTTTCTAATATAAATAAAAGTATTCATTTCAAATAATGATACGTACAACAGCATGCAAAAGTATGCAAAAGAGTAACTGAACTGAGCATAATCCTTTGATTCATCTAAATGAGTTCTGGAGTATGTTCTTTCACCACTGCAGCACAGATAATGTACTATATCTATGAATTAGTGAGAGATATAACATATGTCTCCCAAGTATATATTTGGAATGATGGTAAACAAACATTGGAGGAGTTTTATGATATGCCCTTTAGCTGTTTCTTGTAATGCTGTCCAGATCTTCTTTCCTTTCTGTTTAGCTTCATGCTAGGATATCCTATTCTATGCATCACGTGTCCTTTATTTTGTATACCTTTATATTACTATATGTTAGCATTTCCATTTTGGTACATTGTTATAGCATCGAAAATTTCTGATCAAGATTTTCTTAGAGTTATGTCATAAGTTTTCTATTTGTATCAAATCATGTAGGTCACCCCATTACCTATTCTGATTCACATAGTATCATAATGAGGCCTTCAGAAACTGAAAAAACATTAAAAATGAGTTTTAAAAAACCAAATGGTTTCTTAATGGTGCATTTTCTTGTTTTATGCCTTTTTGTTGAAAAGGTTTTCAAGTTAGAATAGAGAGCTAAATGACAGAGTCAAACTTATGTTTTGTTTGATTTTATTTGTTTGTATTCCTTATTCAATGAAGAAGCAGAGAATTGGAAAAAATAACTTCTCTGTTTATAAATGCTCTGTTCTATAGTCCCCATTATAATCTTCCAGTGGCAACATGTATTTTGAAAATATTGTCAAAAATCATTCCGAACATCTATAAAAGAAACCACAATTTTGCCAAAACTTCAAACTAATATGAACATACATAGCTGTCTTTTAAATGTTGGGCTGATAAATATTTATGATAAATGATAGATTGATTGATTGATAGATGATAGATAGATGATAGGTGATAGACAGTCAGGCATTCAGACAGATAGATTAAAAGCTTTTCTTCTTTTCTTCCTCCTCTTCCTCTTGGTATATTTCTAATGGCATATACTGTACATAACAAGGAACAAGTTTCTATTTGCTTTTGGCATGTTTAAAATATTTGGCAATTCCTTTTATTTATGTCTTTTGAAAATAGTGATGTAAAAGACACAACCTCTTCTTGTCTCTTGGAAACCACAATTCACATTGATTTTTTTAAAACAAAAGTTTATTCTATGTAACAACATCAAAAAAACAGCCACACACTATTTATATTTGTGTCACACATTTCTGTAGCAGTTGAAATATATAATAAAGATCACTGTTATTTTTATGTGAGAGAATAGAAACTGTGTGTATTTACCCATGGAGACTTGAGCTTGATTTCCTTTCATTAAAGTTGTTTCAGCCTAATTGACCCAGAGGATCCTTGATTGTGCTTTTAATTACATCTATCTGGATCTATCCCAGAAGTATTGCACTTCTGGTTTTACACAAGACTTATAAAGATGTTGGCTACAGTTCAGCTAAAATTAGTCACAATTAAGTCCTCTTCAAATAATTAGGGAAAAATTAGTCATGACCTTTAAGACTTGAATTTTGATGAATGGGATCCAGAACTTATTCTATCTAGAGTAAAAAGATCAAAATTAATGGTCCTACAGATATCAGTAGAACTAGACTCTTTGGATACATTTCTAGTCACCATTGTATTATATTAAACTAATGAATAAGAAATATTTCGCTTGAAGCAATTCCTGTGTTTCTCAAAGTCAAGAAACATGTTTCAACAAATAGCCTAAGGGCTTACTAAGGATAGCTATTGATAAAAAAAATTAAAGTCCTAAATGTTTCTGAAGAATAGTCACCCAGGAGAAGGCTAACAGCTTCCTGGTGACTATAGCAATTAGATTTATTAACAATTAAACTTGATCACCATTGAGTATACAATGAACATTGTAATAGTAATTGATATTACATGGTAATAGTAATTGAGATAGATTATATTTCAAGTTTCAACGGAACAAATTCAGCTTTTGTATGGGACACTTATACAAGATACTACTAATTGTTGCCCTAATGGAGGGGTATCAAACCCAAGGCCCATGGGTCCGATCCGGTCCAGGATTACTTACATCTGGCCTGCGGGGCTACCTCCTCCAGCACCCTGCCACAAAAACAGCTTGGCCCTCCCGAGCTCCATTTTCAGCTGCCACAGTCTCCTTAGATCTGGTGCTTAAATCTGGTCCATGGGACCACCCTAGAAAAAGTGAAGGACTGGGCCATGGTGTCTCAGCCTGGTCCAGGCTGACAGGGTGCTAATCTACAGCCTGGTGGTAGCTGAGCGTGTGCTGGAAGAGGCTATGGCAGCCACAAATGGAACTCAGGAGGGCCAAGCTCTGGCAGCATGTTGGAGGGGGCCATGGAAGCTGAAAATGGAACTCTGGAAGGCTCAGCACACCCCTCCTGAGCTCCATTTTCACTGGCAGTATGCTGGAGAAGGCTGTGGCAGCTGAAAACGGAGCACAGGACAGGTACTCAGAGCCCCGCAAGCTTCATTTTTGCTGGCAGATTGCAGCAAAACAAATTATTGAAAAAAGAGGTGTTGAATATGCTGATAGGGAATGAAGCCTTGGAATGAAGGCTTCACTCAAGTTTTCCTTCCAGGTGGGAAAAATAATAATTTAAGATGATTGGTCAACCTATCTGGTGGGAAAATGAAGTAACCTCACTGACTGGGCTGCCTGACAGATCCCTTTAAAAGAAGGAGTTGTTGGACAGCCAAGACAGTTTGTTGTACCAGTCTACTGAATAAAGAGCTGTAGTCACTACCCTGAGTGTTCTGCCTCTTCACTCGACCCCAACTTAACAAGTGGCATTTGATCATAAGGCAAGGAAGCATGATGGTGCATGTCTTCAATCCATGCTTTACCTGTTAGAGGGTCCCAGACGGGACTGGATTGACCCTGGAAGGGTGGTGAAGAAGGGGGAAACTGCCTGCTGGGTTGAGGGGAGCCACATCTCATCTCCCTAGCTAGGAACACTCCCCTCAAAGACAGGCTGTAGAGACAGTCTTTAATGGCTGCCCTGAAGATGGGAAGCTATCTGGCAATTAAGTTGTTGCTGGAGCAGTGAAGTGGTGAGCGGTGTGTGACTAGGCAAAATACTTTGGACTTTTCAAGGCAACCCCGGGAAACAGAAGGAAAGAGTCCTCGTTTAAAGATTGTGGAAGCGGTGATTGGAAAGAAAGAGGAAAACTGTAAGGTAAAAAAAATTTGGACTATAAAAGGACTTAAATGGAAGTGATACTACTCAGATATTTTTTTTAACAATAATAGAATAAGAAACTGAATTTGGATTACTATACAGAAATTGGCACTAATTAGGCATTGATTAGAGTGCTGGAATTGATCATACTTAAAATATATAACAGCCAATGATTGAAAATTAGCAGAATTAATACAAACATTAAAAAAGAAGAAATTTGAAAGGTGGAAACAGGCCAGAATTAGAAGAAATTACAGGGCTGAGACACTAAGAGACGATGATTAAAATTAAAATAGAGGAGGGATTCCACATAGAAATGTAAGCTGGTATTTTAGAAATATAGATTGGGGGTTGGAGTTTAAAGATTATTGGGAATTATTTTTAAAAATAAAGAAATAAGCTTAATTGGAATTAAAGGGGGTGGGATAAGAATTCACTGCAAGAATATAATTACATGATTAGAAAAATTATTATAAAGTAGAAGAAATGATTGTATTGTTATTAAATCTTTTTTCTTTTATCTATATTATATTAAATATGAAATAGAAAATGCAATTGATTAAAACAAAGAATATGGTAAATTATAAATGATTATATTGTAAAGTAAAGTATCTGAAATGAGATTACTATATTATGATTAAAAAGATGATGAATGGAAATTAAATAAATTCCATATGTAAAATTTGGTTAAATGGAAACAAAGAGGGAAAATGAAATGGTTATACAAATATTTTAGGAATAAATGTAAGACTTATTGTAGATTGGGGGGAAATACCATGTGGATCCTGAATTGGGGGTAAAGAAACATAAGCATATAAAATAGTAAATAGGGAATTATTGTTGTTAATTGGAAGGTAATAATTAAGAATGATTATATTGATATTAGTTTTCTTTTCTTTTTCTTTTTTGTTTGCTATACATCGACTTTGAGAAAATAAAAGAAGAAAATATGTAAAATAAAATAGGTGGTAAGATGGAAATGAAAAGGGAATAAATAGTGAAGAATATATTTTAGGATGGACTTCCGGTTAGACTTCCTCGGTGGTGAACCGAATCCGTGATCATCTGCAGTTTCAGTTCATGCTCTCCAAAAAGGGCTCTGATCTACTTAATTTGGGTCTGAAGCCACTCTGTAGCAAAGGTGGTGAAGAAGGGGGAGACCACCAGCTAGGTTAAGGGGAGCACATCTCCCCTCCTTGGCTTGGCATTTCCTCCTCTCCAAAGACAGCTGTAGCGGTGATCTAGATGGCCATCCTGAAGAGGAAGATCTGATCGGACAAGAATGTGCAGGACTGGAGAAGAGAACAGCTTGAATGACTGGGCTAAGCAGTAGCAACATTTAAATACAAGATACCCTGGAATTAAAATAATTAAGAACTTTTAAGAAAGATTTTTAAAGTGGCGGCAGAGAAGAGGAGAAAAGAGGTGGCAATTTGACAGCTAAAAGTGGCTTTGAACTGGTAAAAGGAATTAATCATGAACTTTTAAAGGATCTTTAAAGGATACAAAGTAAGTGAAATCTTTCTACAAAATCTTGCTGGAAAGTGAAAGTGGAGCATTGAACTTTGAAATAAAGAAAAAAGTAAGAAGAAACTGTTCTGGGATTATTTGGTGACTTTGGAAATTTTGGATATTGGCTTGCTAGATAAACTAATTAAATTAACTGTGGGAAATAATTTTCAGACTGTGGTTGCTTTAAAGTATTGGTTAGAAGTGATTAAAGATGGCAGAACTTTTTCTGGAACTGAAAATGGAATTTAAAAATATGAAAGAAAAGCTGCAAGAGAAAGGGGAATGTTTGGCTATGTTCTACACTTTGTAGAAATGGTGGTTTTATAATATGAAGAACAACAAGGACTGCCAGAAGAAGCTGAATAAAGAAGAAACCATCTTTAATAAACAAATGGGGCAATGAGTGTTGAAGCGAAAAGGGGGGGAAAGGGAAATAAGAATTGGAGATTAGAGAAGAGAACAGTTTGAAAAATAAATAAAATGTAAGGAAGAAGCAGAAAAGAGAATTACAGAAGGAAGCTTTAAAGAGTGAGGGGGACAAAATTGGAGTGAGAAAAGGAGGGGAAAAAGAAAGGGAAAAAGAAATTCCAAGAACCAGAACCAGAAAATAAAGAAACATGGGAACCGAACAAGAATAAAAAGAAACTGTCTATTTAAAAGACACAGAGACAATGGTTTAAAAAAAAGCTAAGAGAGAAGATTCTGCAAGGTGACAAGGATAGTATAAATATATTAGAAACAATAAACTATGTAGAAAATAGGAAAATATATCTTATTAAAGTGAAAGATTGAAACTGGTATTGCTTATTAATGGAATGCTTGCTAGCAGTTAAATTAAATATAGAGATAAATGGAATAAAGGTGAAAGAAAGAAAAAATATGAGAAATTTACCAGTTAAAATATGGAATTTGATTGAAATGAATTATGAGGATTATTATAAAAAGATTACAAGGTGAAAAGAGAGGCATGAAATATATTCAAGGATTTATAAAACATAGTTGAAATGAAATTTGAGAATGGTTGTAATGAGATCAATATCAGTTTCTAGGATGAATTTGAATAGATTAATTTTTTCTTTAAAATTTAAAGTGTGACTTCCGGTTTGGGCTTCTTCAGCAACGAATCAAAATTGCAATCGTCCGTGGTTTTGATTCATGCTTGCTGCTGGAGCGCCCCAAGCCGCCCAGATTCGGGGCTGAAGCTACCTCGTTGAGGTGGTGAAGAAGGGAGAGCCATCAGCAGGGTTGAAGACAGCCACATCTCTTCTCCTCGACTGGCCATTACTCCCTTTTCCAAAGGCGGTTGCAGACCCTTTCCCAAAGGTGGTCAGAAATGGCCACCTCAAAGAAGAACCCGACCGGACAAGATTGTGCTGGAAGAAGTTTAAAGGAGAAAGTTTGACTGACTGGGTTGAATGGAGAATATCTATTTAAGGTACCTGAATTTTAAAGACTAATACTATTCCTTAAAAAGATTTTAAGCTGCGAAAGAGAAAGGGAAAGGAAACGGAATTGGCTTTTTTTCCTCTAACATCGACAGTTTTACTGACTTGGAACATTAAGAAGAAGAAATTTGAATAAGAAATTGATACTAATCCACTTTTGACATTAATAGGCTATTTCTAGCTGAAAATAAAGTGTCAAAGGGATAAAGATTCTTGGATAATTTAAAAACTTTCTTTAAAAAAAAAAGAAAGAGTGGAGGAAAAAAGAAAAAAGAGGGTGTAATCTGGAAAATGGAGGAAACCACCTGGAACTTTAAAAAAAATTGATAGTGGAATTTGAACAAGGCTTGCAAAAGATACATTGTAGCCGAAACTTTGTTACAAGAGAACAAAGCCCCTGGAAAGAGAAAGTGAGAAAAGAAGCAAGAAACAGTTTTGGATTATTGAATGATTCCTGAAACTTTGGACGGAGGATCCTAATGAAATAAAATAAAATCAATTGGGGATTGTTTAAAAATTTTTAAAATGGCATCACTTCTTGAAGAGTTAAAAATGAGACTTAAAGAACAAAAAGAAGAAGCACAAGACAGAAGAGGATCTTTTGGTTTTTATATTTCAATTTTTAGAAATGGAGATCTTTTATTTTATTTTATTTGAGTTTTCATCAAAAAAAAGTACAAATAAAACATCTTTTTTGAAAGTAGCGTGATCCCGGGTTACTTTTCTTCGTACAGAAACAAATTCAATTTCATGCTCATTTTTATGTTCTATTCCATATCTTATTACTGTTTTACATTTTCTGCATAGCTTCTCCTCTCTTTTAATTTTCTCAATTTTATTTTAATTATCTCATCTCAATTCAAATCATTATATTTATATTTTTTGTCTGTCCTGTTTCAATTATCTATTAAAGTTTCTCCTGTAGTTACTGATTGGAGTATGATGCCTTTATATCTTTTAAGTTTATCCATTTAAGTCTTATTTAGGCTTCAATGTATACCCTAAAGTTATTCAATATGATACATAACTTCCATTAGGATTCTGCTTGGTACATTCTTAAAATACACACTATATTCTTAAAAAAAAGGAAAAATTATAAATATATGTAATTAAAACAACACATTCCATTCCAATTCAATTCTATCATTAATGTTAATATTCATTTAAATCTTAACTTCTTTAACATTACTTTGCAATTAAATATCATACTTCTATGGGAACAATTATAAGCTTTCCATAATTAATCCCCCCCCCCTTTCACTTATATTTTATAAAACATTAACTAATTAAAATGTTCCCATCCCTTCCAAATTCAATTTTCTCATTTATTTTATTAACAAACATTTCACTAAACTACACTAACTATTTTATCCCCCATTTTCTAAAGTTATTTCTATTACTAATATAACAATACAATCTTATGTACCTTTACAGAATCCCTTTTTCAGTTAAAGTTTCACCCATTTCATCCCTAAATAGGTCCTGTTTCTCTATATCTTGTTCCTGTCTTTTTTTTCCTTTCCTTCTTCCCTCTCTTCTTCTCTCTCCCCTTTTTACCCCATTGTCTCTCTACCTCTATTTCTCTCTTCTGTATTCCCCTCTTCTGTTGCTTTCTAGTATTATACTTATTTTTTGAATTATTTTTATTTTCTTTGGTTGTTTTTTTAAGTCTTAAATTCTCCATTCTCTTCCCCCACCTTTCCTTTTTCTTCCCCACATAGAATTACTTGTTCATTAAAGATGGCTTCTTTTTTATCCCAGTCTTCTTGTTTTGCAGACGTTTCTTGTTGTTTCTCATAGTTCCAAATCTCCATTTCTAAGAATTGAAAAACAAAGCCAAAAGAACCTCTTCCTTCTTGTGCACCTTCTTTACACTTTTTAAGTTCCATTTTCAATTCATCCAGAAGTAGTGCCATTGTATAAATTTTTAAAAAACCACCCGATTAATTTTAGTCATTCAAATGCAATAACCAAGAATCCAAAGATCACCAAGTAATCCAAATACACGCAAGCTGTTTCTTTTTGCTCTTTTTTTCACTTTCTCTTCCTGGGGTTCTACTGTTTAGTTACAAAGTTTCAGTTAAAATGTATCTTTTAGAAGTCTTGTTGAAGTTTTACTGTAGATTCTTTTTAATTCCAGACAGTCTCCTCCCTCTTTCCAGATCCTTCCCTTTTATGCTTTTTCTCTCCCTTCCTGCTTATGAAAAAGCAATTTTTTAATGTCCAGAAATCTTTATTATCCCTTTGACATTTTGTTTTATTTTCAGCTTAATTGCCTGTTAATGTCAAAGCAGATTTTTTTGATTTCTTATTTAAGTCTCTTAGTTGTCAGTATAGGGAAAGGGAGAGAAGAAAAAAAACCCAAATCTTTCCCTTTTCACTTTCCTTCGCTGCTTCCGACTCTTCTTTGGGAGTGATGTTATTTTTTTGTAAATTTAAATTCCAGGGTACCTTAGTTGTTGCTTTTGCAATTTAACCCAGTCAGCCAAAACTTTCACTTCCTATCTTCCTCCTGCACATTCTTTTCCGGTTGAGTTCTTCTTTGAGGTGGCCATTTCTGACCACTGCTGCAACTGCCTTTGGGAAAGGGAGTAATGGCCAGCTAAGGAGGAGAGATACAGCTCTCCTCAACCCTGCTGGCAGTCTCCCCCCTCTTCACAACCTCTATGGGGTGGCTTAGCCCCGAAACCAGCCGGCTCAGGGCACTCCAGCGGCAAGCCCAGACTGAAACTGCACACGATCACGGATTTCTGTCTGTCACCGAAGGAACTCAAACCGGAAGGCCAGAGAAATGGAGATCTTGAACTATGAAAAACAACAAGAAATACTGGCAGAACAAGAAGTGCAGGACAACAAAGAAGCCATCTTTAATAACCAAGCAATTTTAAGTGGGGTAAAAAAGGGAAAGGGGGGAAAGGGAGTTAAAAACTTAAGCACTGAAGCAACAACCCAAAAAAAGAGTAATTTGAAAAGTAATTATAATATCAGGAAGAAGCAGAAGGGAGGATCACAGAGGGAGAATCAGATAGAAAAGGGAATAAAAAGAGGAGGGAGAAGAAAAGAGGGAAGAGGGAAAGGAAAAGAAGCTACAAAGGACAGAAAAAAGATATAGAGGTACAGGAAAAATGTACAGAATTCAATTGAAAATAGGTATGTGTTATAAAGTAGAGGTTAGAAAATGAATGTTATAACTGTAAAGATGTAACTTAAATTTTTAAATAAGATTTGAAAAAAGATACAAAGGTGTTACACTCCAGTCTAGTAATTACAGGGGGAAATTTGTTTTATCTAAAAAGATAATATGAAATTGTAAACAGGACAGATGAAAGTATAAAAACATTGATTAGAAAGATTTTAAAAATTAGAAAAAGATATGTAATTGAATTAAGAAAGGAATGAGATAATTTAAAATAAGGCTATAGGAAGTAAAGAAAGGGAAACGCTATTGAAAAAAATTGCAAAAATAGTTATAAGATATGGATTAGAATGTATAAGTATAAATATATATTGAGTTTATGTCTGTATGGAGAAGTGATAACCCAGGCCACACTGTTCTCAAAAAAAGATATTTTATTTGTATTTGTATGTTTTGTGAAAACTTAAATAAAACTTATTAAAAATATGTGATGAAATTATAAACAGGACAGGTAAAAGTATAAGTATAATTCTTAGGAAGATACGAAAATTTTGAAAGGGAAAGAAAATAGATTAAGAAACGAATGGGAAAGTTATAAAATAAACCTGGGGGAAGTATTTGGGAAAAATTAATGGAGAATATACAAATTAACGGTAAGATATGAAATTAAATATGAAAGATGAATATGTAACTGAGATTATATCTGTATGGAGATGTGAAATCCTGGAACAATGCCATTTGCTAAAAAAAAGATGTTTTATTTTTCTTTTGTTTTGTGAAAACTCAAATAAAATTTTTATTTAAAAAAGAATATATTTTAGGATGAAAATGTTTTTGTTACTGGAATAATGGATGGAAAAACATGAAGCAAAAATTTATTAAAAGGAAAGTGGAATAGATAATGTTTTGATATGAAACTAGATAAAAACATGGAAATGTAACTATGACTATGTAAGTGTAAAATACATACATATGTATAAAAATGTGTAAAACATAAAAAAATATTTTGAGAAATGTTTCCTCTTTTGCATTTGAGCATCCAAGAAGGGATAGGAAAGGAGAATGGGAAAGAGGGAAGACAAAGAAAAAGAAGGAAAAATGGGAAGAGAGCAGGAAAGAAAAAAGAAGGTTAAAGAAGAAGAAAGAAAGAAAAAATGAAGAGGGAAAGAAAAAGAAGAAACTATAAAAAGGAAGGAAGGAAGGTGGGAGGGAGGGAGGAAGAAAGGAAGGAAGGAGATCATAATGAGAGGGAGGGAGGGTTTGAGAGAAATCCTGCCTTAGCACTTGGCAACCAGAAGCCCTGATACCTTTTCACCATTCCCTTGTCTCCTCTTCCTGATGTCTCCTATTGCTTTGGTTGCTTGCTTTGGTTGGATGCTTTGGTTTCAAAGCCAGGTCTCCTTGTGTGGAGAGGGAGTGGGCCTCCCTCTGACCCGCACACTTTGCCCTCCCGCACACACCATGAGCAAGCTGGCCAAGGAGAGTGAGCATAGCAGCAGCAGCCTCAAGGAGGAGATGAGCGCAGCTGGGCACCCCCTCAGGGAAGCAGGACTAGCCTGGGCTGTGGGGTCCTGGTGCCCTGGGAGCTTGAAGGCCAGGTTGGGCCCTTGTTCTCTGCTATTTAGGGCTCTAGATAGCCTGCACCACCTTCCAGGGGTCCTCCGCATGGCCTGAGATGGAATGTAAGGCTCCTCTGGAGGACAAGGGTTTGGTCCTCTCTCTGGTCTCACTTTCCTCCACTGGAGACAATGGATCTCCCAACTCTGCCCAAACCACCACAGGCAACCCTGACATGAATGTCATCGAACTGGCCACATCCGCCCAGCTCCCTGATGACTTTATTGTAGTTTGGTTATCAAAATTGGTTGCAGTATTCTAGGTGTGGTCTTATTAGTTTTATGAGGTGGTACTAGTACTTCTTGTGATCTTGATTCTATGCCTCTATTTATACAGGGTTGTATTAGCTTTTTTGGCTACTGCTGCACATTGCTGGCTCATATTCAAATGATCATCCACTAGGACTCCAAAGTCCCTCTTATAGTTATTGTTTTTAAGCCATGTTTCAGCTAATTTGTACCTATACCTTTGATTTTTCCTACCTAAATGTAAAACTTTGCTTTTCTTCATATTAATTTTCTTCAAAATTAATTTTATTTGATAGGACCCATTGATCAAGTTTATCAACATCTTTTTGGGTCCTGACCTTGTTTTTGGGGGTGTTGGCTATTCCTTCCAGTTTAGGGTATTTGTTTAGGCACAGCTCTTTTGAAGTCCCACTACAGCATTTCAATCAGGTTGAGGTCTAGACTTTGATTTGGCCATTGTAACACATCAATTTGGTAATGTGCTTGGGATCATTGTCTTTATGTCAGCGTTCCAGCAAACCTCCATTTCAATCAGTAATTCTGAGATGGCCATATCTCAAAAGTACATTTATTAGAATAGCAACTGGCACATCTGTGGAATTCTGAATCTGAAAGTTTTTGGGCTTCCCACAATTTCTCAAACTACAAATCTATCCCCCCCTGGCCATCATCACATCACATGGCACAACCATGATCCATCCAAAAGTAATGTTCTTATTTTATCCTGTGCCATACTCAATGACCTTCAACTAACAAAAGAATTTTATTTTGTCTACTTAGAGCTACACAATTGAATGCACCCCTCCCACTTTCTCAAGCTTGTGGCAGTGTGGAATATGGCTTCCAAAGCTGAGAGGCATCTCCCCTTGAGAAAATCACCTCCTTGAAAGAGATATTAAACAAAACACAACCAAGGGTTAATATGGTGACTTTAACCCCCCTCCCCCCTTGAAGGGGACTCTTTGGTTTGTCAGGGAATTTGTCAAGGAATTGGTTAACCAACCTATATGCATGTACGTCCCAACTTTTTACCCAAGTGGCATCTGAGAAAGGATAACCTTTCCATAGCACCAAATATAATCTAGAATTGAGGATTTTCTTTATTTCATAATGTGTCTCACCCTGCCTTAGATTTGACCCTACAGCAGGTTTCAATAAAGTATTATGGAACACTAAGTGTATTTTCCCCAACAGTGGAGGGAAACTTAATTGGACTTGATTACTGGATTGATTATTTTAGATATAGGGAATGGACCTAAGAATTTAGGGCCCAATTTCCTACTGGGAAGTTACAACTTGAGATATTTAGTTGACAGAAACATTTGTCCCCTACTTTAAATGGTGATTGAAGGGATCTACGTTTGTCTGCTTGTTTTTTATATTCCTCAGCAGGAAATAAATGTAAGGCATCCAGAAAGTATCCATGATATCGGTCACTCCAAGACATTTTCTCTCCAATTGATTTATTTAGAAACAGATCTGGTATGTCAAAGGAAATTTCCCAAAGTGAAATTATTTTAGTGTGTTACACAGAATCCACCTTCTCTCCTCCCTTCTCTCCACCCACTTCTACACTTCATAAATCACAAGAACCAGTTAACTGCAACTGGAATTTCTTAATACAACATACAGAATAACCTTGAACTTTTCAACTCCTCCACCCCCCTCCATGAAATGTAACAGCTGAATTTTAAAACTGACATTCCCTCCTGAACTTAGCAGTAAACTGTACACCTCGGTCTGAGATTACTCTATGAGGTACTCCATGGAGCCTATAGATATGCTTCACAGATAGTTTTGCAAGTTTCTTAGCCGAAGGTAGTCTGTTACAGGCTGTAAAGTGGGCTTGCTTAGAAAATAAGTCTATAACAATCCAAATCACGTTATTTCCTCCATGCTCAGGTAACTATGATAAAGTCCATCATGATTTCTTCCCATGGCTTCGTTGGTTCAGCTACTTGTTGAAGGAGGCCAGGGGTTTTTCCAGTTCTGTGTTTCATCATGGCACAAATTGAGCAGCTTTTCACATAGTCCTTGACATCAGGTTTCATTTTTGGCTATCAGAACTGTCTCCTGACTAAATGCAGGGTTTTTAAGAACCCAAAGTGTCCCCCAACCACAAGTCATAGCTACATTTCAGTACCATTAGTCTTAGAGTATTAGGTACATACATTTTTGTCCCTTTCCAAGCCAATCCTTTGTTCATTGTCAAATCGGTTTGAGGTTCAACAAATCAGGGATCAGTCAAAAGGGCTGCTTTCAACTCAGTTGTCAGTTTGTCTTCTATGTGTCTGGAACTGCATTTGGCTTGGCCTCAAGTGGTTACTTGGCCTGCAGGTTGGGCTTCTGATATCATAGTTTGCACTACCTCCTCCTGGCGACTCTTAAATTGAGGTTTCCTCGACAGGGGATCTTTCAGTATGTTTTCCCCCCTGGGATGTATTTCATATTAAAGTTGAATGTCTTGAAGTATTGAGCCCAGTGGACTTGTTTAGGTGATAACTTTCGAGGTGTCTTTAGAGCCTCAAGGTTCTTATGATCAGTCCACACCTCAAAAGGTTCTTTTACTCCTTCCAGGAAATGCCTCCAAGATAGTAAAGCCCATCACAGTACAAATACTTATTTTTCCCAAACTGCTCACCTACGCTCTGTGTTTGTCAACTTTTTGGACACATAAGCACAAGGCATTAGCTGGTCTTGGGAGTTCTTCTGGAGAAGAATCACCATGACAGCCACATCACTAACATCAGCTTGGACTATAAAAGATTTGGTCGGGTTCAGGTGCTGGAGGATGGGATCAGCGGGAAATAGTGTTTTAAATTTTCAAAAAAATTCTGACAGTCCATTGCCCAAGAAAGTGGTTGATTGGGTTTGGTTTGGTCAGGGAAGGCCCAGTTTTCAATAACTGTTAAAGAGAGGGTGACCTCAGCAAATGAAGGAATAAATTATCTATAGAAATTTGCAAACCCCCAAAAGCTTTGAAGTTGTTTAAGTGTTTTGGGGGGTTGCCACTCTAGCACCACTTTCACTTTTCCAGGGTCCATCTCAATCCCCTGGTTATACACTCAGTAGCCCAGGTTATCCAGTGACTCTTTAGGGAATTCTCATTTTGACAGCTTTACATATAACTGGGCAGCTAAAAGTTTTTTCAGCACTTGTCTGACCAATTTGACATGTTCTTCAATGGTTTTGCTGAATATAAGAATGTCATCTAGATAGATGAGGACACCTTTGTATAGATGTGGATGTAACACTTCATTGATGAGTTGTATAAATACTGTGGGGGGAGGGGGGAGTCCAAAAGGCATGACTCGGAATTGGAAACTACCCAGAGGGCAGTTGAAGGCATTTTCCATTCATCTCCCTCCTTTATGCAGACTCAGTAGTAAGTTTCTCTCATATCTAACTTGGTAAAGACAGGGGAGACAGGTGATTTAATAAGTCCTTCATGAAGGGGGGGTAGACGGTTTTTACGCACACCCCGTTCATGCCTCTAAAATCCACGCATAAATTTAAGCTGCCATCTTTTTTCTTTAAACAGTACTGGGGCGGCCAACCTAGATTTGGCAGGTTCAATGAAACCTCTGTCCAAATTGTTATCGATGTATTTCCTCAACTCAGTCATTTCAGCTTGTGTCCTGGAATACATCTTTAGTTTTGGCAATTTTGCCTCAGGTTCCAACTCCATGGCACTATCAGTGGCTCAATGAGGTGATAAAACATTGCATTCCTCTTCACTAAAAACCTCAGCCAAGCCCTTGTATTGTTTAGGGACTTGGAGCACACCTGGAGTAGAGTCTGAAGTGGTGGCTACTACTTCTGGTTGTAGATCCCTGTTGGGTGGCAGTTTCTCTGTGGGAGGAAGGGGGCAGTGGGCCAACCCCAGTTATGATTTTTCAGTATCCATTCTCCCACTTGATGGTAGGGGCCCATTTATCCATCCAAGCAAGTCCCAATATGACAGATTCTAACATTTTTGGAGCCACAACAAAGTGTATGAGTTCACGATGTCTGCCCATCTCTATTTTGATTAACTCTGTCATTTGGGTGGCCAGGACTCCCCCAATTAAAGTCCCATCTACTTGTTCAAACCTGATTGGCATTTCAGGTCTTTAGTCTTTATTCCTAATTGTTCAATGATGGAGAGGCCAATCAGGCATCTGGAACACTATTACGGCTTCTATCTCCCCTGCCTCCCCCGTGTCAGGCACCATCAACTTCACTTTGACTGTAAAAGGGGAGATGGCAGCACTCACCATGGGATTGTCTTCTTCATCAGCTTCTCTGGAGAGAATTTCTTGGGTTGGAAGTTCATTGCTCCCTTCTGTGTGGAGGGGACCCTTTATGGTGTGTCTAGCAAACCGGCTAGTACCAGGGGGTTTCCGTGGATTTCTTTGACCTCTGGTGGCTGTACTAGGTCTTGGTTGTGGAGTTTGCGGATCAGGTGCAGGAACCAGACAGTCAACTAATCTATGACCATCCTGGCCACATCGATAACACTTTATCATTATCTGGCCACAGCTCTCCTAGGAGGGCCTTCAGGAAGGCTTTCTTTGTGGGTTGATTTCCCTGCCCAGCCTGAGGGACATTGCATACCAATCTTTCAGAGTATTGGGTATTCCTCTAATGTTGCAGGCTTTTTAAACTTCTGGATCAATGGTGTTCTTCAAATAGTGCAAAAGTATTCTTTCAGGACTGTCCATAAGGTGGCTTGTGACCCTTCTAAAGTCCCATACAAAGTCTTGGAAGAGTCACTTGTCTTGTTTCACTTCCATTATTTTGTCCTCATTTTGTCTAATTCTATCAGGATTCTCGAACCTAAACCTAAGGAGCTCAATAAAGGCATTGACATCCTGTAGTTCTGGGGCTTGTTCATAGTGCAACTGAGCTACCCAATCAGAAGCATCCCTCTCATTCAACCCATCTGTGATTGCAGCAATCAGGTTGCAATCTGTTGCATATTGGATTCCAAACCAATCTATGTGGGGCCAGATCTGACTGAGGAAATAAGCAAAATGTTCGTGTCATCCGTCAAACATTGCTTTAAAAGCCATTTGGTCTGGTCTGGGTGGGATGGGATCACCATAGCAACTACTGGCTGAGCTGGAATGTATGGAGCCTACAGAGGAATGTAGGAACCCTGAGAGGGTACTCCAAGGGGTGGCTGTATCGGGGGTCTCTGGAAGAAGGGCCTCTGCAGGATTGCTCCAAGCGGTGGCTAAATTGGCACCTGCTGTGAGGGGGCTGTTTGTTGCATTGTTCTCCACAATGGGAAGAGTGGGGTGACTGCTTTCTGTTGCCTGCACAGATCCCTTTGTTGAGAAGGGATCACTGCTTCTCTTTGGGGCCAGGGTGCTCCTGAACCAGGTGGTGCAACGGGTGCTGGAATCCATGGCACCCACCCTTGAATAGGATAAAATACCCACCCTGGAGTAATACTCCCTGCATGAGGTAATCTCCTTTCTGGTAGTGGAGGGGTTGGCTTGGGGTTCGTAACCTACCCAATACCCATACTCTCTCTTTTTTTTATTAAGAATTTTTATTTTTAAACAAACATACACAAATGAAACATAAAACATAAAACCATTTTTCAGTTACATACAGTTTGTTGGTTGGTTACAAGTCTTTTGTGTTTCATCTCCATAGTCCTCACTTATAATTTGTATAAATTCTCATATTATCCTACCTATATATATTATCATTGTTAATCATTTATTTGACTATAACTATTATTCCATCATTTTATGCGAGATATTCAACATTTTAGATTAATTTATATTATAACATTCCTTAATTCAATTATCCTTATATAATAAAATTATCTAAAATATTTCATTTCCATATTTTTTATCTAACCATTGATAAAATAAATCCCATATCTTGTAATATTGTTTGTCTTCTTGTTCTCTAATTTCAAATGTCAATTTACTCATTTTAGCACATTCCGTTATTTTCTTAATAACTTCTTCCTGCAGTGGTATTTTCTCATTTTTTCCATTTTTAGCAAATACATTCCTAGCCACTGTTAACACATTTACAATCAAGTATTTCAATTCTCTACTGTATACTTCTGGTAAAATACCCAATAAAAATATTTCTGGCTTAAAGTCTATATGGTTTTTTTGTCATTTTTTCCAACCACATGTGGATTTTAGTTCAGTATCTTTTAGTCTCTGCACATGTCCACCATACATGGCAAAATGAACCAGGTATCTGATGACATTTCCAGCACTTTTCTGATTTATTCTTGAGCATTCTTGCTATTCTCGTCAGGGGTAAGTGCCACCTGTAAAACATCTTATACAAATTTTCTTTGTATGCTGTTGACATTGTCATTTTATAATTTTGAGACCACAATTTTTGCCATTTCTCTAAGTCAATCCCATATCCAAAATTTTCCCCCCAAGCAATCATTGTTCCTTTAACTTGCTTTTCTTCTAGCTTAACCTCTAATAAGTATCCATATAGTTTTTTAAATCACCTTTTCATCAGTACTTGTCAAAATTTTATCTAAGTCAGTCAATTTATCATAGAAACCTTCTGTTTTAAAATCTTTATCATATCTAGAATGTATTTGCACATATGAAAACCAATTCATCCTTATATCTTGTTCTTCTAGTTCTTGCATAGATTTAAGTTCACCCTTTCCATTCAATATTTTGCCATATCTAACTGTTTGCTCCATTTTGTATATTACAGGGTATGAAAAAGCTTCAATAGTTAATAGCCAGGCTGGAATTTTTAAATAGTGTTGTTTTTTAATTTTCTCCCAATTTAATAACAAAGCCTCTTGCATGTAATGTCTCCTAAAATACCCATGTGTTTTAAATCCCTTTTACCATAGGAAGGCATGCCAACCCAACAACAAATCATGTCCTTCTAGTGTCAATAATCTAGTATTTTTAGTGTTATCCATTCCTTGACCCACATCAAAGTTGTCACTTGATAATATAATTCCCAATTAGGCAGGGCAAAACCTCCTCTTATTCTAACATCTTACAATAGTTTTAGTTTTATTCTTGCCTTCTTTCCCTGTCAGATATACTTCAACACTATTTTATTCAAATCTTCAAAATAATCTTTTCCTAATCGAATTGGAATTGTCTGGAAGAAGTATAAAATTTTAGGTAATATATTCATCTTAATTGTTGATATTCTCCCTATTAATTATAGTTGTAAATTTTCCCATTTTGCCAAATCTGTCACGATCTGTTGTTTGAGTTTATAATAATTGTTCTCTTTAAGTGTACCACATCTTGCTGTCAAATGTAACCCCAAATACTTAACCTTATTTGTGACCTGGATCTTCAAAACTTCCACCAATTCTTCCTTTCATTTTGCTAACATATTCTTTGTCAAAATTTTCATTTTATCTTTATTTATTTTCAAACCTGCTACCTTTCCATATTCCTCTATCTTTTCTATCAACTTAGGTGCTGTTTCTAATGGATCCTCTAAGATAAAAACCAGGTCATCTGCAAATGTTATTTATACTCTTCCTTTTTAATTTTCATTCCTTTTATATCGTTTTCTTCTCTAATATTTCTATTTAGTATTTCTAATGTTAACAAAGAACAGAGGTGACAGCGGGCAACCTTATCTTTTCCTTTTGTTTATATTGATACAATCTGTCAATTCCCCATTTATCATTATCTTTGCTGTTTGTTTATGATATATAGGTTCTATGGCTTGAATAAATTTCTTATCAAAACCCATCTGCTTCAACTGTAATAACATAAATTGCCAATTCAAATTATCAAAAGCTTTCTTTTTTCTTTCCAAGCAAATTTTATTAATTTTACAAAATAATATACAAACAAACAAAACATAAAATATAATAACGTAAGAAATCTTTTTCTAAAAAAACCAATGCAACATCTTATTTAAGGACAGAATTATTCCAAATTATCACATTTGCATATAAACACAATTTAGTATATATATTTACCTTATCTATTCAACTTCATATCTTATCCCAGCTTCTCTTTATTACTCCCTTTCCTTCTATTTATTCGAATTATAACTCTTTACCTTTAGATTGTATACATTTTTTATATCCATCTGTCTTATACAATTTCATTGTTCTCTTCCAATACACAAACAGACAAAACATAAAACATAGAAACATAAAACATCTTTTCTGAAAGTTGCTTGATCCCGGGTTAAAACTCATCGTACAGACACAACTTCAAAAATCATGTTCCTTTTATATACCATTCCATATCTTATTACCGTTTTCCATTTTCTATATAGCTTCTTCCTTCTTTTAACTCTCTTAGTTTTATTCTACTTATCTCATCTCAGGTCAAACCATAATACTTGTCATTCTTTGTTTGTTCTCAGTTATCCATTCATCTTTTCTCTTTAAACAAAACTTCTCCTGTACACTGATTGGAGTATGACGCCTTTAACTCTTTCCCCTAACCTAATAATACTTAATATCACACATAACTTGTATTGGGATTCTGTTTAGCACATCCTAAAATTACACAAGGTATTATATAGAGAGAAAAAAGGGGAAAAAAGAAAGAACAGCAACAACAAAAGGACAAATTTATAGATATATAATGTGACTAATACCCCTGTCAATACCATTTTAATCATACATATTAATACTCATTTATATCTTAAACATTTTATTCTAAAAACGCCTATAATAACACAATCTTATGTACCTTACAGAATCCCTTTTTCAATTAAATTTACCCATTGTCTCTAAATGAATTTTGTTTCTTTAAATCTTGCTTCCCATCATTAAGACTTCTTATCCCTTCCTTTCTCCCTTGCTTATTCTTCTCCTTACCCTTTTTACCCCTTTGTCTCTCCACCTCCCTTTTCTTCTTCTGCTTTCCCCCTTTCTGTTGTTTTCTAACCTTCTATCCACCTTTCAACTCATTTTTATCTTTTTTGGTTGTCTTTTTAAGTCTTAAAATCCCCCTTTTCTTTTCCTCTTTCTTCTCCTCCCCAAATAAAATCACATGTTCATCAAAGATGGCTTCTTCTTTATCCCAGTCATCCTGCTGTGCAATCGATTCTCCATAAGTACGTACCGCCATTTCTAGAAATTGAAAAAGAGTGCCCAAAGTATCTTTCCATTCTTGTTCTTCCTTTTTATATTTTTGATATTCAGTTTTTGATTCATCCACAGATAATGCCATTATAAAGAGGAAAAGTTTTTCCCAAAACAACCACCCAAATGTTTTTAAGCAAAGAAAAAAAAAGATTTCCCAAAAGATCCAAAATCACCAAACAATCCAGATAAACTATTTCTTTTAGCACTTTTTCCTTTCTTCCATTTCTTTTTCTGGCGTTACTATTAAATCACAAAGTTCCAATTGAAATATGTTTTTTGAAGTCTTATTAATGTTCAAGTGGCTCTTTAAAATTCTAGGCAGTCTGCTCCTTATTTTCAAATTCTACTTCAATTTTTTTTCCTCTCCCTTCCCACTCACAGCAAAAGAAAATTTTTTCTTTAAATATTTAGAAATCCATATCCCTTTGGCATTAGCATAGTCTTTAGCATTTAGCATACCTCCAATGCGGGTTTTCCGATTTCTCTCAAAGCTGTTCCGTTTGGAAGGAGAGTGAAAAGAAAATTTTTTCCCTCTAATATCCATTCGCTGCTTACTCAGTCTGGGAACAATGTGTCTTTAATAGGTGTTAAATACCAGGATACTTTCACTGTTCCTTTGTCCCGGTCAGCAAAGATCACTTTCACTTCTTCACAGCTCGTCCAGCACTTTCTTTTTCCAGCTGAGCTCTTCTATGTGGAGGCCATTACAGACCGCCACTCAGCTGCCTTCGGAGAGGGAGATTTAGCCGGCTAGGGAAGAGAGATGCAACGTCTCTCATCCCTGCCAGAGCCCCCCAGTCTTCATCACCTTCTGCAAAGGTGGCTTAGCCCCGAAGCCATATGGCTCAGGGCACTCAGGCAGTGAACACAGGCAGGGACCGCGCACAGTCGTGGATTCCTGCCTGCACCGAAGCACCGCAAACCGGAAGCACATTATCAAAAGCTTTCTGAGCATCTAAAAATATCAATGCCATTTGTTTTTCAAGATGTGCCTTGTAATATTCCAAAGTGTACAGAATTATTCCCATATTGTCTTTGATTTGTCTCTTTGGAAGAAACCCATTTTGATCAGAATGAATAAAGCAATTCAAATATCTCTTAAGTCATTCTGCCATTACTGAAGCGAAGATTTTATAGTCTGAATTTAGCAGGAAAATAGGTCTATAGTTCTTCATTTGTTGTGGATCGGCACCCTCCTTTGGCACAAGTGTTATATATGCTTCTGACCACAATTTAGATGTCCTCATTTTTAGCATAACTTCATTCATAACGTCTAGCAATGGAAGATTCAATAATTCCTTTAGTGTCTTATAAAATTTCACTGGCAATCCATCCGGGCCTGGTGCCTTTCCATTATTTTGTTTTTATAATGCTTCAGTTAGCTCCATCATCATTATATTCCCTTCTAGCATCATTTCAGTTTCTTTAGATATCTGGGGTAAATTCACTTTTTCCATGTATTGTTTAATTATTTCCTCCTCTATATTCTCTTGTTCATACAATTTTCCATAATAGCCCTGTATAATTTTTTTCTTCTCTCTATTTCCACAGCAAATTTGCCCTTGATCATCTATCAGTTGCATTATTTTTCTTGATTCTCTCTCTTTTTTCAATTTATATGCTAATCATCTACCTGGTTTATTTTCATCTTCAAAATAATTCTGTTTAGCACCTCTATTGTTTTTTTGGTGCTAATTCCTCCTTTTCCGTTAGCCCCATTTTATATTTAATTGTATCCATTTTTATTTTAATGTCCTTTTTTGTGGAAGTTTCTGTAACTCTTTTTCAAGTCTCTTATAATCATCCTCTAATGTTTTTAAAGCTTGTCTTTTCTTCGTATTTCTTTTCCTTGTATAGTCTATTATCAAACCTCTGGTGTAAGCCTTAATTGTATCCCAAAGATTTTGTATTGATGTATCCTCTGTTCTGTTTTCTTTTTTTAAAAAAAGCCAATTCTTTCTCCATTTTCTGTACAAATGCCTTCTCTTTTAATATAGTATTATTTAAAATCCAACTAGTTCTTCTCCTTTGTCCTTTCCATTTAATTGTCATTGGGTTGTGGTCTGCCCAAGTACTTGTTTCTATGTCAATTTCCTGTATATTAGAAATCAGTTCCATTGACATCCATATCATATCTATTCTGGACCATGATGCATGTCTGTTTGAGTTTAAAAGGTATGTCTATTTTTAGCATTTCTCTCTCTCCATGCATCTTTTAAATTTATTTCCTCTGTCATTCGGAAAAAGGATTTTGGAAGAGTCTTTCTACTTTGCTTTATTGTTTTCTGTGTTTTATAGTCCAATTTCTCATCTACTATTCCATTGAAGTCTCCCATCATGCATATATTATCATATTCTAATTATTTTCCTGTGTAGTTTTCTATAAAATTCTTCTTGATTGTCATTTGGAGCATAAGTTACTGTTAGTAGTACTTTCACATTATTGTCCATTATTTCCACCATCAAGATTCTTCCATCAGCATCCGTATATATTTGTTCCACAGTAACCATATCTCTAATATATAAAACTACTCCTCTTTTCTTGCATCATGTCAACAAAGTAAATATTTTTCCTAGTTTTGGCTGTACCAGTATTTGTTCATGTTGCTTTTTAATATGTACTTCTTGTAGGCAGATTATATTAAATTTTAATTTCTCTAGTTTATGAAATGTTTTCCTTCTTTTAACAGCAGAGTTAAGTCCATTTATGTTAATTGCCATCAGTTTTTTTTCTCTTCCATGTTTATACTTTATATATGAAGGATTTGTTGCTCTGGTAGATCTCATTCTTGTTGTTCTCTGGGTTCCACCCTGCCCCCTACTGCTGGCCTTCTTTTTCAGTCACTTCTTCTTCTTGGAATCTAATTAAAACCTCTTCTCTTCCTACCTCTTCCTCTTTCCCTCTGAAATATTCTGCATAGAATAGTTCTGCTTTCTCAGTTGAGTCTATTCTGTGCCTTTGTTCTTGCCATGTAAACATGGGACCTTCTGGTATCAGCCATCTGTAATTAATACCTTTTTAAAGTAGTATTTTAGTAAAGAATTGATATTCTCTATCCATCCTGATCAAAATGGATTTCTGCCAAAGAGACAAATTAAAGACAATATGAGAGTAATCTTGGACACTTTGGAATACTACAAGGCACATCCTGAAAAACAAATGGCTTTGATATTTTTAGATGCACAGAAGGCTTTTGATAATGTGAATTGGTGATTCGTGTTATTACTGCTGGAACAGATGGGCTTTGCTAAAAAAATTATTCAAGCAATAGAAGCTATATATCATAAGCAAATGACAAAGGTAATGATAGAGGGAGAACTGAAAGACTCTATCGATATAAGAAAAGGAACAAGACAAGGGTGCCCACTATCACCTCTGTTGTTTGTGTTAACGTTGGAAGTGCTAAATAGAAATATTAGAGATGAAAAGAATATAAAAGGGATGAAAATTTAAAAGGAAGAATTTAAATTGCAAGCATTTGCAAATGATCTGATTTTCACTTTAGAAGACCCACTAGAAACAGCATCAAAATTGATAGAAAAGATAGAGACCTATGGAAAGGTGGCTGGTTTGAAAATAAATAAAGATAAGACAAAGATGCTGACAAAGAATATGTTATCAAGACAAAAAGAAGAACTGACAGATCTATTGAAAATTCAGGTCAAGAATAAGATCAAGTACCTGGGGATATATTTGACAGCAAGATGCAGTACACTAAAAGAGAATAATTATATTAAACTTAAGCAGCAGATAGCGCTAGCATGGCGAAATGGGAAAATTTACAACTGTCATTAATAGGGAGAATATCAACAATCAAGATGAATATATTACCCAGAATTTTATATTTGTTTCAAACAATTCCAATTAGGCTTGGAAAAGAATACTTTGAAGATTTAAATAAAATTGTGTTGAAATATATATGGCAAGGTAAGAAAGTGAGAATAAAGTTAAAACTTTTGCAAGATGCTAGAATAAGGAGGATTTGGTTTGCCTAATTGGGAGTTGTATTACCAAGCTACAAATTTGATGTGGGTTAAGGAATGGATAACATTAAGAAATACTAGATTGTTGACATTAGAAGGTCATGATCTGTTGTTGGGGTGGCATCCTTTTTTATGGTATAAAGGAACTAAAACACAGGGGTACTTTAGAAGTCATTATATATGGGAGTCTCTGTGGTAAAACTGGGAGAAGACTAAAAGACAATGTTATTTGAAAATTCCAGTCTGGCTATCGACTATTGAAGCACTTTCTTATTCTATAATTTACAAAAAGGAACGGTTAGATATGGTGAAATATTGAATGAAAAGGGTGAACTTAAATTTATGCAAAAACTGGAGGAACAAGGTATACAGATGAATCGGTTTTCATATGCACAAATACATTCAAGGTATGATAAAGCTTCTAAAACAAAAGGTTTTTATGACAAACTGACTGACTTAGATAAGATTTTGACGGGTACTGATGAAAAGGTGATTAAAAAATTGTATGGCTATCTATTAGAAATTAAACTAGAAGAAGAACAAGTTAAAGGAACAATGGTTGCTTGGGGGAAGAATTTTGGATATGGGATTGATCTAGAGAAATGGCAAAAACTGTGGTCTCAAAATTATAAAATGACAATGTCAACAGCATATAAAGAAAATTTGTATAAGATGTTTTACAGCTGGCATTTTCCCCAGACAAGAATAGCAAGAATGTTCAAGAATAAATCCGAAAAATGTTGGAAATGTCATCAGAAACCTGGCTCATATTACCATATGTGGTGGACATGTGCAGATGCTAAAAAACATTGGACTAAAATCCACACGTGGTTGGAAAAAATGACAAAAAAGCATATAGATTTGAAACCAGAGATATTTTTATTGGGAATTTTACCTGAAATATATAGTAAAGACTTGAAATACCTGATTGTAAATGTATTAACAGTGGCTAGGATTGTATTTGCTAAAAACTGGAAAAATGAGAAAACACCATCACAGGAGGAAATCATTAAGAAAATATTGGAATGTGCTGAAATGAGTAGATTGACATTTGAAATTAGAGAACAAGATGATAAACAATTTTATAAAATTTGGGATCTATTCTATCAATGGTTAGACAATAAAATATAGTAATGAAATATGTAGACTTTTAGAAAATAATAAATATATAAAGACGTATTCTTCTTTTTTTTAAAGCAAATTTAATTAATTTTACAAAACAATATACAGACAAACAAAACATAGAATATAATAACGTAAGAAATCTTTTTCTGAAAGAACCAATACAACATCTTATTTAAAGACAGAGTAATTCCAAATTATCACATTTCCATATAAACACAATTTAATATATATATTTACCTTATCTGTTCAACTTCATATCTTATCCCAGCTTCTCTTTATTACTCCCTTTCCTTCTATTTATTCAAATTATATCTCTTTTACTTTAGATTGTATACATTTTTTATATCCATCTGTCTTATTTACAATTTCATTGTTCTCTTCCAATACACAAACAGACAAAACATAAAACATAAAAACATAAAACATCTTTTCTGAAAGTTGCTTGATCCTGGGTTAAAACTCATCGTACAGACACAACTTCAAAAGTCATGTTCCTTTTATATACCATTCCATATCTTATTACTGTTTTCCATTTTCTATATAGCTTCTTCCTTCTTTTAACTCTCTTAGTTTTATTCTACTTATCTCATCTCAGGTCAAACCATAATACTTGTCATTCTTTGTTTGTTCTCAGTTATCCATTCATCTTTTCTCTTTAAACAAAACTTCTCCTGTACACTGATTGGAGTATGACGCCTTTAACTCTTTCCCCTAACCTAATAATACTTAATATCACACATAACTTGTATTGGGATTCTGTTTAGCACATCCTAAAATTACACAAGGTATTATATAGAGAGAAAAAAGGGGAAAAAAAGAAAGAACAGCAACAACAAAAGGACAAATTTATAGATATATAATGTGACTAATACCCCTGTCAATACCATTTTAATCATACATATTAATACTCATTTATATCTTAAACATTTTATTCTAAAAACGCCTATAATAACACAATCTTATGTACCTTACAGAATCCCTTTTTTCAATTAAATTTACCCATTGTCTCTAAATGAATTTTGTTTCTTTAAATCTTGCTTCCCATCATTAAGACTTCTTATCCCTTCCTTTCTCCCTTGCTTATTCTTCTCCTTACCCTTTTTACCCCTTTGTCTCTCCACCTCCCTTTTCTTCTTCTGCTTTCCCCCTTTCTGTTGTTTTCTAACCTTCTATCCACCTTTCAACTCATTTTTATCTTTTTTGGTTGTCTTTTTAAGTCTTAAAATCCCCCTTTTCTTTTCCTCTTTCTTCTCCTCCCCAAATAAAATCACATGTTCATCAAAGATGGCTTCTTCTTTATCCCAGTCATCCTGCTGTGCAATCGATTCTCCATAAGTACGTACCGCCATTTCTAGAAATTGAAAAAGAGTGCCCAAAGTATCTTTCCATTCTTGTTCTTCCTTTTTATATTTTTGATATTCAGTTTTTGATTCATCCACAGATAATGCCATTATAAAGAGAGAAAAAATTTCCCAAAACAACCACCCAAGTGCTTTTAAGCAAAAATAATTCCCAGAAGATCCAAAGTCACCAAACAATCCAGATAAACTATTTCTTTTAGCACTTTTTCCTTTCTTCCATTTCTTTTTCTGGGGTTACTGTTGAATCACAAAGTTCCAATTAGAATATGTCTTTTTGAAGTCTTATTAATGTTCAAATAGCTCTTTGAAATTCTAGGCAGTCTCCTCCTTGTTTTCAAATTCTACTCCAATTTTTTTCCTCTCCCTTCCCACTTACAGCAAAAAAAGATTTTTCTTTAAATATTCAGAAATCCATATCCCCTTAGCATTAGCATAGTCTAGAGCATTTAGCATACCTCCAATGCGGGTTTTCCGCATAAAGTTCTATTGCTGTTCCGTTTGGAAGGAGAGTGAAAAGAAAAAAAAGTTTTCCCTTTAATATCCATTCACCGCTTGTACAATCTGGGAACAATATATCTTTAATAAGTATTAAATATCAGGATACTTTCACTGTTCCTTTGTCCCGGTCAGCAAAGATCACTTTCACTTCTTCACAGCTCCTCCTGCACTTTCTTTTTCCAGCTGAGCTCTTCTATGTGGCGGCCATTGCTGACCGCTGCTCAGCTGCCTTCGGAGAGGGAGATTTAGCCGGCTAGGGAAGAGAGATGCGATGTCTCTCATCCCTGCCAGAGCCCCCCAGGCTTCACCACCTTCTGCAAAGGTGGCTTAGCCCCGAAGCCAGATGGCTCGGGGCACTCGGGCAGTGAACACAGGCAGAAACTGCGCACAGTCGCGGATTCCTGCCTGCACCGAAGAGCTGCAGACCGGAAGTCCCATAAAGATGTATTTTTTTCTTATTATATCTACAAAATGATTTTAGGATAGATTTGGGATGATAATATGAACCGTCATAAAACAAATTAAGTAAAATATGATTCTTTCGTAAAACTTAAATGAATAAAAGTATATTCAAATGATTGATTAATAAGGATATTAATGTATTTAATATTTGATTGAAAATATGAGAGTATATACAATGTAATTGTATTTGAAGACTACGAAATGGAAGCACAAAACAATTTGTAAACCAACTGGCACACTGTATGTATATATATATGGAAGATGGCTTGATGTTTTTATGTTTTGTTTGTTTATATTTGTTTTAAAAACCAATAAAAAAATTTTTAAAAAATGAATTGATATTGTCTTCTCATCTCTCTCACTTTTTGGTACTTGTTTCAGGACCACAATCTCCTTGTCTTTATATTTCAATGTTTTCTCTTTTGCCATTTGCGTTTTAATTGCTTTCTTGGTAAATCTTATATGGACTTTTCTTGATAGCTTGTTTCTTACTGCATATCTTGTAAAAATTCAAAACACCTCGTCTATTCCATCCATCATCTTTTCTTTGATTATCTCCAATGCTTCTTCCAGGATTGCTATCATTATTTCTGCCAAATTTTCTCCCTTTTCTTCTTCTATATTTTGAAATCTGAGATAAAATTCTGATCTGTCAATCTCCCATCCCAACATTCCACTCTTGTCTTGTTCGACCACACTCAATCTGCTGTCAATATCTCCAATTTTCTTATCTTTTTGTTTGTCTTTTTCCTCAATTTTTTGAAATCTGTCCTCATATTTCATCATCATTTGGTGGATGTTCTGAATTTTTTAATCTTTTTTTTTCTGTTCTGTTCAATATTCTCTGTTCTCTTTTCAATATTCTCTTGTTCTTACTTGTATTTTTGAATTCCTTGCATAATCATCTGCAATGTCACTTCCTTTTCTTTCTCATGCTCCTTTGCCTGCTGCAACATCATCTGTATTGATAATTGTCCTCCAGATGTTGAAGAAGAGGAAGTTGGTATTGAAGAGCCAGCAGCTGTTATCTTTCTACTCATTTCCAAACAATTGATAAACTATACAAAAGCTGAGAGGTACAAGGTCTTCTGGTTCTTCTATACCTTAATCCACTTATATAAAGGCCAAATATAATCCCAAGTTGCAGTAAAAAAATAAAATAAAACTCTTCAGGTTCTTCTATACCTTAATCCATTTATATGGAAGCCAAATATAATCCCAAATAGCAATAAAAACTGTTCAGGGTCTTATACACCTTAATCCAATTAATTCTAATTAGTTAAGAAAAAATTGACAGATCAGTCACAATAAAAAATAATAATAGAATTATTCAGGTTCTTCTATACCTTAATCCAATTAAGTGGAGTGTAATGAACCAAACAGAAAAAAGGCAATATTAGTCAAATAGAAAAAACTTATAGCTAATAAAGAAAAGAAAAAAAGATAAAAAAGGAAAAAAGAAAGGAAAAAAAACAATGTAAGGGAAAGAAAAGCAAAAAAAATCTATTCCCTTAAGAAAAAGGGAAAAAAATAATAATAATAAGATAAAAATAATTCCCATCCAAAAAGCCACAGTCATGGATGTCAACTGAAAATAATTAAATGGGGGTGGCGGGGGAGTAAAGAGAAAGAAAAAAAAGACAGGCTTTCTGTCAGAAAAGGGAAAGAAAAACACTGCCACTATATAATGTCCAAGGCTCTTTTGTTAAATTCGGAACAAATTTTACAGCTCTCTTTCCAAGGTCACTACAATCTACTGTCTTTCAACTCCAAGCTTTCCTTCAACTCCAGACTCCAGTCACTGATAGTATCTCAGAGGAACACCTGTAATAACACTCTTCCATGCTCATCCCTCTATCTTATCAACAAATAGGCTCAAAGTGCTTGAAGTTAAGCACCTGCTATTGTTATTCAAATTTATCCAACGCTCAAAAGAAAGAGAGAAAAAAAACAATGTATCCAAGCCTCTGGGTGGCAGTGTTACTTATTGTCCTCTACTTTCACTTCCTCTTGTATCCAAAGCAAAAGAAAAGGAAAATTGAGAAGTACTTTTAAAAATAAAATTCATTGGAAACTATACAATAAAACACTAAAAAGAAAATGGAAGAAAATCTATCACCTGAAAAGGATTATAAGAAAAAAACAGTCCAATTTAAAATTGAAAGGTGTTTGTGAAAAATCCAGCAATAAAAAAAAAGACACCAAGTTTGACTTCAGGCTTAATCTCACAGTTTAGCCTTTTCTGTCTTCAATTTTAACTTTTTCTTTTAGCCCCTTAGGGTTAAAGAGTATCTCACCAGACCAACACACTTTCTCTCCTGCTTTCTTCTTCTGTTCCAGAGCTATCCCAACTTCAGCAGCTTGTGGCTGCCTCTCTGCTGCCAGAAAAAAGGGCTTCTCCTGGATCTACCAGGGACTTTGTGATGTCCCTGGGATTGACAGGATGTGCCCTTCTCTCTCACCATCTCTACGGGATGATTTAGGTCCAAAAGGACCATCCAGTGGCAGAGATATCAATGGAGATCTTGTAGCTTCAAGATTGCATATCTGTATCGTCACAACATCAGCCCCTCCCCCGCTGCTGTCAAATATTGCTGTACACCCCATTTTTAAGCTTGAGTTAGAAAACTTCTGTAGAGAGGTTCTAAACAAAGCAGTTTACTGGGAAAATATTGCTCCTTTTCTAAAATACTAAAACCAGAGATGTTGGGTGAAATGTATTTTTTTCTGATCATTAATATCTAAAGTGAATGGCCATTTGAAGTGCTGGGTATGTTTACCTGAGCAAAAGTGTCAGAGCGTTTGCAGCATGACTATTATTATGAGACAACCCAGGAGCAAAACCCACCACACAGAGACTTTGGCATTTAACAGTGGTTTATATACAAGACATATACAGAAATACACATGGTAAGCAAATACCTTACAAGCAATCAATCTTCTTCTTAACTCTACATGGAGAACTCTGCAATGAATATTGGACACAAGGAGAGAGAACACACCTTCTAACGGCTGCCTTATATCAACTTATGTGGACTAATTCTTCATCTTAAAAGAGCAATACCCATTTTATGTTAATTCATTCTTATTGCATCAGCCTTATATTGTATCAGTCTTATACTGCATCAGCCTTATATTGCATCAGCTTCACCACTGTTTGGCTCTTAAATCCCAAGATCTTAACACTCCTCCCGTTTAAAGCTGAACAGCAAATAATCCAAATGCTTTAACTTGGTCTTTATAATTTTCCACAGATACAGGCTTTTAACATAGGGGTCACCAACCTTTTGGACCTCAGGACGACCAAACTCATAATTTTAGATCCCAGGGACCACTAACCAGTTCTGTGGGCATGGCCTAATCTGTGGGTGTGGCTTGGTGGTCATGTGACTGTCTGGGCATAGCTTGTATATAAATATTATAAATATTTATATAAATATTGAACTTTTATTAAAAAAGAGCAATTTTTACCCAAAATCAGGCAAAGCAGGCAGATTGAGTTGCTCACAGAATCACAGATTCATTCAGAGATTTATCTATCTGCCATTGGCTAGCTCAGTCTGTCACATAAAAATTGCTCGCAAGCGAACTCACAAAATTAACTTACAACACACCATGCATGTAAATATTGATTTTTTTTAATTTAAAAAAGAGCAACTTTTACCCAAAATCAGGCAAAGCAGGAAGGCAGAATGAGTTGCTCACAGAATCATTCAGTGATCTAGCTATCTGCCATCAGCTCGTTCAGACTCTCAAATTTGCTTGCCGTGAGTCTGCACTGAATTTGCTTGCAAGCAAAACTTCAGTCCTAAGGGAGGTTCAGCTGTGCTGAGCCGAAGGTCTAAAGACTAGATAGAAAGCAAGAAATCCAACCATTTCCTGCTTCCTAGCTAATTTAAATCTCCCAGCACAGCAGAACAGATGATGGTCGGAAAAAGGAAAAATAGCAATTTAGCAGGCAAGTTTATGGGTAAGGAGTGAGTGGGCAGGGAGGGTTCCCTCAGCCTTGTATTTCTGTGCAGCCTGGATTTGTGGGGGTGCTTTGGGGGTGAGATTTCTCTGTGGCCCACCAAAATTTTCTCATGGCCCACCAGTGGCCACAGCCCACCAGTTGGCAACTGCTGTTTTAACACATCAGTTTACAAATACTCGTATCTATTACACATATACATTTACATCCTTTCACAAATCTACATATCATGTTAATTCCAATTACAGTGTCAGTAAACAGTATTACAAACCATGCTTTATTATTGTGTTACATCATCTGCGTCCTACTCCATTTTTCCTTTCTGATAATGACATCATCTAATGGCAACTTTGGAGTTCATACCTGACACCGTATGCTCTAACTTCACTTGCGGTGAACGATTCAGGAGGTATACCTTTATTACTCCTCTCAGATTTCCTTGGTATTAAATGTTCCTGCGTGTCTGTTACAGGATTCTCCTATATCAATATCCTCTGTGTCTTCACATTTTATCACAGGTCTATCCTCTTCTAGAGGTATACCTTTATTACTCAGGAGGTATACTTTTGTTACTCCTTGATATTATCTGATCTTGCATTTCTGTGCTTTAACTTTTTATCACAAGTCTTCTATATGTACTTCTGTCCAATGAACTGTCCAATGAACCACATACACCTTGTGTGCCTCAGTAAATGTCATTCCTCTTTCTTCTAACTCAAAGAATTTCATTCTCATATTCTGCAGATGTGTGGACATACTCTCCCCCGGTTTCAGCTGTGCTTTATACAGTCTCCTTGTCAGCAACACCTTACTGCATGCAGTTTCTCTCATGTACACATACTCCCAGCACTCTTTCGCAGACTGGAGGGCCCTCATATGTATCAACTGACTGTCCTGTAAAGCCAGAAAGGCTAATGCCTTTTCATTTTTCCTCTGGTCCCCATCATCCAGGACAGTCGCCAGATTAGTAACAATCATCCACAACTCCTCTCTCCATTTTCACATTCCAGGAGAGGTAGTTTGTCTCATTCAGCTCATTCACCAATAAACCTCATCCCATTATGCCGATGGAGTCCATGTTGCCTGGTTTCCTTCACAAGCCATTAACCATTGTTAAATAATGTCGCACAACCCCTCTGGCTTTGGTGCAAGCTCCCACTGGGTTTTTCTCTCTCTCTAGGCTCCCCAGTCATTCTGACCTTCTATTCTGGGCCCATTACCTGTCAGAGTGTTTGCAGTGTGACTACTATTGTGAGACAACTCAGGATCAAAACATTGCATACAGAGGCTTTGTTTTTTAACAGTGATTTATAGACAGCTATATACATACATATACGTGGTAGGCAAATACCTGCCAAACAATCAGTCTTCTTTACTCTGCACAGAGAACTACAATGGAGATAGAACATGAGGAGAGAGAGATAGGCCCTCTCATGGCCACCTTTATATATACAGCTTCTTAAAGTGGCAATAACCCTGCTGACCCAACCTCAGTCTTAAAGCGGCAATACCCTGCTGACTCATTCTCATTGCATCAGCATTTACAGCAACCTTACAACAGCAGTAATTAAATCATTACCTTAACGCTAAGAAACATAAAATATTTTTCAGGAGGAATGTCTCTTTATTTAATTATTTTACCTTAAAAATAAAAAAGAAATATTGAAATAAACTGCATTTTAATACTATACAATTTTTCTTATATTTAATATAATCAATTATAAAATTTTATTGGAATATAAAAATGTACATGTCATACTTATTTCATCAATATTTGAAGTAAGTTTTGTTTAAAAAATCTTAGAACCGTTGTCAATATTTGTCTTTGCCATTATCAGAGCTAAAAATCCACTTTTTCATAAAAAAAGAAAAGGTGTGATCTTTGCACTTAAAGCTCATCTTCTTTATGAATTTTCATTCAAATGTATATTAGTGATTTGTTTTCCTTAATTTCTTTTTCAGATACTTCAATGTGACATCTTAGAAAATATCTGTCAACATTTCTTCCTTAATTTCTACAGTAGTAAAACTGGATATATTTAGCTGTTCAGTAGACTTTCAAGTTATGTCACAATACATCTTCAAATCATTTCAATAGTACTGATGCTTTATGGGGCATAGTTTAATAGACTGCTGTAAATGCTTATTTACAGTATGGGAAAGTTTGAATTTCAGGAAGTGAAAATATGCCTTACTTTTTAGAACTACAGAAAATAAAAGCTAGTTGCAAAATAACGATCGGGCATGTGCGCGCGCACACACACACACACACACACACATATATCTAGGACATTTTTACATATAAAAATGAATTGGTTTAAGGGAATAGGAAATTTTTAGGACATTTTTACATATAAAAATGAACTGGCTTATTAGGCTTTCCTTGAGAAGATATATTGCCCTATGAAAAATCTCAGTGCAACTGAAAACCTGGGAGATATAAATCTCCCAGTTATAAATCAACATCCAAAATGTTTTGTCATTTTTCTGGTCATATTACCATTCTTACTTCAGTTCATGTTGTTCCCCATTGCTCTTTTGTTTGACTTCCAAGAAGCATTATCTCCTGGGAAGGTAGGAACTAATCAGCAGTCAGGTTTTCAGTACTCGGAAGAGCATTTTTTCCTATTCAGTCTACTTTTTTCCAAAGATACTTTGCTGAGAGACATCTAAACACCTGAATAAGATCATTAGAAAGGGACTATTCTTTATTCAACACTAGCACAGGAAGTTTCTCAGCAGTTCTCTTTAAATCAGTTTGTCTGCCTTTTACTTGTTTTGTCACTGAGCAAGAAATGTTCTAAACAATGCTGAACTAGAGTGCTTTTTAACTGTGTCACTAATTTGCACTGTTTGTAATCTATATTTGAGTTCCTATTAAGTATACACTGTTCTGAAAAACTAGTTTGTCCATCTTCCTCTACTTACTAGCAGCTTTGACAACAGAGTTTAGAAATGTCTGAGATATGTATTTGGTACTGTCTTGGAAATTTCCTATCATCTTCACTGTCACAATGGGCTATTTCTAGAATTGGTTTCCTTAGGAATAAGAAATACCCTAAATTATGTCCAAAATTGATTGTTCAAAACTAGGCTTTCAGACAATTGTATGAAAAGCAGAAAACTGGAAAAATCATGTTACACTGATATGATATTAGAAATCTTGAAACTGGGAATGTCTTACACAGAAATTTATTGCCTATTGGTCCAGCTCTTCATTATGATTTCCCCCCCTTCCCCAAATTACAGCAGGATGAAAATTCTGGTTGTAAGACCAGGTTTTAGAAAGTATCCATAAAATTTCTGTTGACAAATTGTATGCTAATGAACTGAGGTGAGCCATTAATATGATTGATGACGATGTTAATAGCAGTATCCATTTTCTGTGTCTTCATCAAAATATATCCAGGCTAAAACTGACAAAGTAAACCCATCTTTACTTAGTACTTTATTCTTAATGCATATCCATTTTTTTCAAAGATGATATCAGTTTAAGTTTGGAGCAGAGGTGGTATTCAGCAGGTTCTGACCAGTTCTGGAGAACCAGTAGTGGAAATTTTTAGTAGTTCAGAGAACCAGCAAATACCACTTCTGACTGGAGATTTTACAGTATCCTTCCCCTGCTATGCCCACCAAGCCATGCCTACAGAACCGGTAGTAAAAACGTTGGAATCCCACCACTGGTTTGGAGCCTTTATAATAATTCAGTCTGAGGACATTGATCCAATCATTGATCCAATCTAAGTTTAAAATTAATTAAAATCTGCTTGTCAACCCTGAAGCTGGCTTGACTGAAGCCATTTTGACCAATTCAATGTTGCCACACTGGACCTGAAGGATAGGGAGGGGGGATTTGATATAGAGGAGGTTTTGTAGCCCAAACAAAATATTTTCTCTTGGGAACCAAGGACATTCTCACACCTGATTGGAGGAAGGTGGAGTAATGTTATCTGGTTGCCAGACTGCACCATGATTGGACCATGTGATTGATAGTTTTGATAAAGTAGAAAATCTTTTACTTTTAATAAGGTGAAAACTGTGGGAGTTTTCAGAGTCGGTTTTCACCAGATATGTGCCAATGTGATAATTTCAATAAAGCTATTCCTTGAGGATTAATTTTGAAAGTCGCTAGGCTGAGTGATAATTCCAAACTCATTGTGAGTATACGGTAACATTCTTGAAATAAGGTCTCAAAAGAATAAAAGAATTGTAATTTCAACCAAATATGATTATACCAAATATGCAGTGGTGAGATTCAATTTTTTTTACTATTGGTTCTGTGGGCATGGCTTGATGGGTGTGGCAGTGGAAGGATACTGTAAAATCTCTCATCAGAGGTGGTATTTTCCAGTTCTCTGAACTACTCAAAATTTCCACTACCAGTTCTCCAGAACTGATCAGAACCTGCTGAATGCCACCTCTGCAAATATGGTTTTAAATGTACAGAAAATATAAGGTTATTTTGCATTGTGTCATCTTGTGTTCCATGTGCTAAATGCTCTGCAATGTATTAGAGGTTGAAATATATTGTACCTTAAGCTCTAAGAAGAAACAAGTATAATAAAAATGACTGGAAAGTTCTGCCAAGGAGAGCTAAATAAAAGAATCTTTTTCTAAAAGAGAATCATTGCGTCCAAGGCATACAGAAAGCCAGTTTCTCTCTGCTTCTGAAAATAGAGTACTAAAAGCCTCAAATTTAACATGTTATCATATTGCCATCAATTTTATCCAAGTTAATGAGTTCTACATTCTTAAATCCAAACCTAATGCTCTGGGTACAACTACTGTAGAAAGGCCAAGCATGTCCTGTCTATAGAGGTATGCCTATAAAATATCACTGACAACTAAAAATAAAAGGATGTGGGTTATGAATTTAAGAAACAATGTCTAATCCCACATAGATTTTGAATCTCTGATTCAGAGTATTTCAATTAGTCTTTCAAAATACTGATGATTTCACGATTTTAGCTCTTCAAGCAAGATTATGAAAACATAAAAGGATCTGAGTGGGATTAAGTATATCAGCTACTTTTTGCATTATATGTTATAACATATACTAATATCAGATACCAAAATGTCATTGCATATATTCAGAATATTCTGACCCAGAAAATGTCCTGGAAGAAATTTGTTAGAACATTATTTCTTAGGTATATATATATAAGTCTCATTCATCATCTTCAGGCTTCTGTCTCCGGCTCTGTGCTTCTCAGAGCCGGAGACAAAAGCCTGAAGATGATGAATGGACTTCATCAACGTGCCTAGATACTTGAGATCTTACGCGGGAGAAAACCGAACAACCAAAGATCGATCTATCTATCTATCTATCTATCTATCTATTAATTAATTAATTCAGGTAATCTGTGATGTGAAATTGCATTGATCAAAATGACCATATATACATAAACATAGTAACATAAGCAAGTATCAGTTGGGATGAAGGAAGAAATTATGGTTCAGGTGTGGTTAACAAGAAAAGCTGTAGACAAAGAGATAATTGTATTAGATTGTATTGACAAAAAGACACATTTTCTCACTGAGACCCTGATCTGAATTTGTATTTCATCAGGTGTAAAGTAAGTCTGTTAGTATTAATGAACTTTGGTCCACTAAATTTAAATTTAAAGTGATGGTTTTAAAATGCTGAAGTTCTTTCCTAAAGAGCCACCAAACATGTGTATTCTAAAAGTGTACATACAATTTAAGGGGATGAGAGTCAAGCCTGATGGAGCTCCTAGTTATCATGCCTGAACTGAAAGTGACCTGGAATATACGCAACATTCTTTCACAATTTCTCAAGAAGGTAATTGAGGGCATACTATTTTTCAGGGAACTTTGTGCATCATAATCAAGATCACAGAAAAAAAACCTCTGATGAGATCCTAAAGTTCCCTTTATAGCATATTTCTTTGGTATAATTATTATGCTATATCTATTTGCATAATAGTGCCCTTAGCAGAGACTTCCCAGTATCAAGAGATAGATCTAGATGCCACTTTGAATTCTAGAACCAATGGTGGAATATCAATCTCATGAACAAATAAATAAATAAATAAATAATGTTTGTTGGCTGTTGTGTATAAGGTACAATACAAGGTATTTGTTATCTTTTATTAAAGTATATTATTGTATCTTGCTATCCTGTTGAGAAAAACAGTGTGTGTGTGTGTGTGTGTGTGTGTGTGTGTGTTTCTGTAGACACAATCCAATTTGTAATATTGTAAGACAAATATTTATACATACATGTTCATCAGGTAAAAGGACACCTTTGAGTTGGATGTATAAACTGCTCCTTGAGTTGGATGTATAAACTGCTCCTCCACTTACATCCCTTATATTCAAGTCTCTAATAAGGTTTATGTACCAAATTATTGGGCATACATCAACATCTGTCAGGGAATGTAAAGGTGAAATTTCCTTTCTTTGTCTTACTTAAAGTAATCCTATCTCCTTCTTGTACTGTGAGATCAGTATGTGTCAGCTGGATCTCCAGTCTGGATTTTCCCTTTGATGCTTGTTTGCTATTGGCTACCATAGTAATGGGGGGCATGGCATTGGAGTTTGGGAAGTGTGCTAGTGTGAGAAATGCCCATGTGAACTAAAAGGGAGGCTCGCTCTCAAGAATTACTATGCTGCTGTCTGGAGTTGTTTACGCCCAGTCAAGGCCAAGCATCCTAGAATTCCATATGGACAAAAACACCTGAAGGTGGGTTGTGGATTGGACATTCATCCTGGGTCCCTGGGGAGAGGGATTTGGGGAAACTTTCAATATGTAATTTTCATGCCTTTTGGCTCAGATTTTGCTTTCCTTTTGCTGCTATCATTTTAAACTCAGTAAAAGTAACTTTTATCTATCTCAATGTAGTTCGGGGGTTTCTTTCTTGGGTTTTGAATAGAGGCAGTCCTGACATTAAGCAAGATCTGCTTTATCAGCCAACCCAGAGACCTAGTCCACCAAGGAGGCTGAACACACAATGTCAACCCATGGGAGCAATCAGGAAGACCCCCCTCCACTCCATTTTTTTTGCCTCTTGGGCCTCAGGGAAGCCTCCTGGGCAAAGCAGTAAGTCAGTGGGGGGATTCCGGTACAGCTGATTGTCAGAACAGCTGATCTTTGGGAGGAAGAAAAAAAAGAAATACCATAAGGAGTGACTGGGGGGGACAGGGTGGGCAGGGAGAATGCAGTCAGCAATGCATGTGATGTCGCACATGCATGATAAGGACTGACTGGGCAGGGAGGAGAGGAAAGGGCTGAGAGGGGCAGGGCCAACTAGGAGCACGATTTGTCAGTTCTCTGAACTGGGCAGAATCATAACAACCAGTTCTACAGAACCAGTCCGAACTGGTAGAATAGCATCCCTGCCAACCATCCTAGAACTCCAGATGAATGAAAACACCTGAAGATGTGCCTCACATGACACTATGTGAGTTGTGGATTGCACATTCATCCTGGGTCCCTGCGGGGAGGGATTTGGGGAAACTTTAATATGTAATTTCCATGCCTTTTGACTTAGATCTTGCTTTTCTTTTGCTGCTATCATTTCAAACTCAGTAAAAATACCTTTTTTCTATCTCAGTGGAGTTGGGGGTTTTCTTTCTTGGGTTTTGAATGGAAGCAGGCCTGACAGTATGGCTGTTTGGGTCATTGTGGCACAGAATTGTGTTAGTCCTGAAATGTGGGAACTGAGGACTTTACTGTATAGTATCGCATCACTATCATATAACAACCCATAAATTAGAGATAGATGCAGTTCATGGCAAGCATTTGTGGCATAGTCAAAAAGGTTCCATTTATTATTTTGTAAACAGAGCCGAAAAATACGTAAGAAAGCAAAATGATATAATAGTCTGAAGATATATATGACAACTAATGGATAAAGCAAAAAAGGAAGCTTTGATTAAAAAGCCCTAGAAGTTTAGAAATAATTGAAAAATCATAGTCCATAATAAATTAATGTTGTCTCCTTCCAGTTTAATTCATGGGGGGAACTCAAAGGAAAGTTGTGTTAAAATGCTGAAACTGCTGTGGCCAACTTATACTAAGTGAAATTTCCATAAAAATCTTATTCATAAAGCTAATAGTTTTTTTCCCTCATTGAAATAAGTAGAAACTCAACAGTATGAATCCCCTGATCTAAAAGGCAGTAGCCTTTTAGAGAGTTGACATTCAATTCCTATAATCCTTTTTTTTTTTGTAAAGTTTTATTAATTTACAAAAAACAATACACAAACAAAACATAAGACATAAGAACATAAAACATCTTTTTCAACAACTACTTAAGAAAAACAAATAAAACATCTCATTTGAATATAATATAATTCTAAATTATCACATTTCAACACATAACTTAATAAGCATCTTATATATTCAACTTCATATCTTATTACTGTTTTCCACCTTCTTACTATTTCTTCCTTTATTTCTATTCAGTTTTATTCATTCATATATTTCATCTTACTATATTTCATATTGTTACTATTTCATATGTTCTTATCCGATATTACTCCTCAAAAAACAAATATAAACTAACAAACACATAACATAGAAAAAAGTATAAAACTTCTTTTTAGAAAGCGGCTTAACCCCGGGTTTTAACTTTTGATACAGACTTAAATTAAATTCATGCTCAGCTTATATACTATTTCATATCCTATTAAAGATTCTACATTTTACGGATATCTTCTCCCCTTTTTTCACTCTCTTAATTCTACTTTATTTATTTAATCTCAATTTAAATCATTTCACTTGTATTTTTTGTCCGTTCTTTTTCAATCATCCATTTATCTTTCTCTTAAACACAATCTTGTCCCTGTAATAACTGGTTGAAGTATGACACCTTTCTATTTTCCCCCCAAATTCAACGCTTAAAATTAAACATTATTTCTATTCTGATTCTGCTTAGTACATTCTAAATACCATTTAAAGAAAAAAAAAACAACGTAATATTCTTATAAATATTAAAAATAGTATTCCCTAACAAATTAGTTAAATACACATCAATTACACAATCCCTACAATATTTTATTGACACATATTTCAAATACAAATATAAAATGCACTTGTGTACCTTTGCAGAATCTCTATTAAAACTTTATTTTACCCTTTATCTCTGAAAAAAAAGTTGCTTATAAACAAAACAAACAACATCTTGTTTAAATTCCTTATAACTTCCCTTTGCTTTGTCTCTTCCTTCCTTATCAAATCTAGCCTTTTTACCCCCACTCTCAATCTCCCACTTTTTAATCTCCCCTCTCTGTTGCATTCCTTTTTCCATTGCTTTCTATCATTATATCGATTTTTCACCTTTCTTTTCCCTTTCTTAATTGTTTTTTTAGAGCTTAAATTCTTGATTTTCTTCTCCTTTTTACCCTTTTTTGAAATCATATGTCCATTCAAGATGGGTTCTTCTTCATCGTCCCAGCCTCTTTCTTGTTGCATTTCCTGGTAAGCACAAATTGCCATTTCTAAAAAGCCAAAAATAGATCCAAGAGAGCCATCTTCCCCCTGAAGTTTTTCAAACTGCATCTTCAATTCTTCAAAGGACACCATTATGAGCAGAAAAGGATTTTTTTTAAAGTTTTTTATTGTTTTTTGACATACAAACAAACAGACAAAACATAAAAACATCAGCTCCCCCATATTTATATACAAACAGTGAGTCGGTTGGTTCATCAGTTTTGTACACTCCTCTCATTTCTCACACTTTCAACTCCTCCTCTGAACAGCATAAAAAAAGAAAAGAAAAGCCGACATTGTCAATACACAAACATATAAAAGCAAAAAAATAAATAAATAAACAAATTGGGAGCCTCTAGCCTAAAAATGAAAAATCCAAAGGAAGAATACAACATATAAATATAAAAAGGAACAGTCCAGTTATCCCATAAATAACAATGAAGTCTGGAAGCAAAGAAAAAAAAAGCAAATAAATTCTCTCTTTGACGTCTCCCTTAAAAAAAACGCACGCTTACTCAGTTTTGTCAAAAAAAAAAAATCACACAGATTTCTTCTATTAAACAGAGCGAACTTTCCAAACTCAAAAAATTAAATAAAAAAGTTTCTCACCCAACCGACAAACTCTCTCTCAGACCCGTTCTTTCTGGAGCCGCCCCGACTTCAGCAGCATGGGGGCTGCCTCTCCGCCGCCAGCAAAAAGAGCTTCACCCGGGTCTTCCAAGGACACCATTATGAGCAGAAAAGGATTTTTTTTTTTTTTAAGCAGTCCAAATGTTTTCTTAGTCTTTCCAAAGATAGTTAAAGTCCCAAAGTCATTTGCTCTTCCTGGGGGAGAATTCAATTAGATAATTCCAAGACATTTTTTGGAAGTTTGGAAGTTTAATTACAGTTTAGTCTCTAATCTTATAAAACTCCAAGCAGTCTTCTTCAACAAACGTTAGTATAAATCATTTATCTCTCTTCCTTCCCCCTTAAAGCAAAAAGATTTAAGTTTTTCTCAATCTCATGTTGTGGGATGCCTTTCTCATCTATTAATTGGTGTATCAATCTCTTTTCTTTTTCTTTTTTAAGTTTATAAGATAGCCATCTTCCTGGTTTATTGGCGTGTTCAAAATAATTTTGTTTGGACCTTCTCAAGCTAACTTCTAATTTATCTTGTTCAATTAAATTCAGCTTGTGTTTGGCTAGTATTAACTGATTTTGTAGTCCTTGGGTCTTAGGGGTTTTTTGTAATTGTGTTTCTAAGTCTTGGATTTGTTGTTGTAACGCGTTTTGTTGGGCATAAATTCTCTTGTTTCTCATAGCATTATAGGAAATTGTTGTGCCTCTTATAATTGCTTTCATAGTATCCCAAATGTTCTGTTTTGAAGTTGTTTCATTATTATTATCTTTTAGAAAATAATTTAGCTCCTCTTTCAGTTTATTAATATACTCTTCTTCGTTTACAATTTGGTTATTTAGTGTCCATCTTTTTTTATTCGTCTCCTATCCCTCCAAATTAGCTGTATTGGGTTATGATCAGCCCATTCATTCGGTAGAATTTTGATTTCTTTTATTTCATTAGCCAAGTCCAAATCCATCCAAGCCATATCTATTCTGGTCCAAGTCTTATGTGGGTTAGAATAATATGTAAATTGTTTTCCTTCAAGATTCCGTTCCCTCCATAGATCTTTTAAATTTAACTCTCTCAACATTTCCTTACATGCTGCAGAGAGTTCCCTTTTCCCCTTCTTGTTTTCCCCATATTACTATGGTCTTTCTGGTAGTCTGCAATGGAGTTAAAATCGCCAATCAAGCAAATGTTTCTTTTTTTCAAAGCCTACTATTTTTTGGTGAAGGTGTTTAAAAATTTCCCTGGTCATCATTTGGGGCATAGATTGCTACAAGTAAAAATGTGATGTGGTTTATCCAAACTTGTATAACCAGAGTTCTTCCTTCGGGATCCGACCAGATTAGTTCTGCCTTTACATCTTGTTTTACATAAATTGCAATTCCTTTTTCTTTGTGTTGGTCGGCCGGTGCTGTAAAAAGTTTACCTAATTTTGGACAAATTAGATATCTTTCATCATTCTTCAAATATGTGTCTCTTGAAGACATATTATATCTGCGTTATGTTGAATAAGTTTTGAGAATATCCTTTTTCTTTTTAATAATGAATTTAATCCGTTTATATTGATGGAGAGCAACTTCTTCCCCTCCACCATTTATCTACTTCTGCTTAGATTTTTGCCTAGTAATGATTCGGTTCTCTTGTTGTTGTTGTTGTGGGATTTGCTCTTCTCTCCCATGTTGTGGATTATCACTTCTTGAAATTGGAGAAAGTCGTTCCTTTTGGGTTCTGTGATAATATCGGACCTCCTGTGGTCTTGTTTTAGGTTCTTCTTTGGTGGGTTGACTATTCTTATCTGTGAGCTGTTGATGAAAAACTTGGGCCTGTTCTATCGATTCTATTTTGATTTTCCTCTCTTTCCATGTAATTAACATCCCTTCCGGGATTAACCATTTAAAATGGATTCCTTCTTTATTTAAATCATTAGCTAAAAATTTATAATCTTGTCTTATCATCCTCACTCTCTTTGGAATTTGTTTTAAAATCCTAATTTCTCTGCCCTTATATGATATTGTTTCCTCCCTAGACATTTTCAAATTAAATCCTCAGACATCTCCTAGAGAAGCAGATATGAATTTCTCTTGGACAGTTGTTACGCCTGGCGTAGCTTGTGCTAACCCTATATACCTCATCAAACTCTTTAATTAGATCATCTTTTTCCTTTCCTAGCCATTCAGCCAATATTTCTGCCATCAAATGTTCCAATTCTTCATTTTTGGCTTCCGCCACATTCTGGAATCTTAAATACGCCATTGCTTTGTCCATCTCGAGGTGGATCAGAGAGTCTTCCGTTTCTCTAAGTACATTTTTAAATTCCTCATCCATCCTTTCAAAGTTAGACTCCATGCGTGTTGTTCTACTCTCTATATCTTTTATTTTCACTTGTTTCTCTCCATGGCCTGCTGTAGAGACCCTATCTTACCCTCCACCTTCGCTATATCCGCTTTCATTTCAGCCTTCATTTTCCCCATCTCATCTTTCAATTCACTTATATCTACTCTAGTTTCCTTGTGATTATTAATCATCATTTCTTGCATTTTAGATATAGCTTCCTGCAAGGCTAATATGGAAGTTTGTATATTAATATTGGGGACATTGGGCTGCTTTTCCCTATTAAAGACTCCTCGATAGTTTTTTGAGATGTTGGTGGGTGGCTGTCAACGTAGTTGATAGGGTCGGGATAGCCTTCTTTCCTGTTTTTAAGGCCATAGTTGTTGTGGATGTCATCTCTCTAAGTATTTGTTTTTGTTGATGCACAATATTAAATATATTATCCCAAATCACCATTCAGTATTTGGGTTCTGTACTTGAAAGACTATTCACGTATTTCAATTTTATATCTCACTCCACAGTCTTTTCCCTATATCATAAATAGAGATCTGCAACAATATTCTAGTCAATGTAATAAGAAAATTGGTCAACAATAGTACATCAATTAACACTTTAAGGAATTAATCTTAAATGTCGTAAGTAGTCTAAATAATTTATAAATAGATTATATCAACAAAGTTTATCCCTTTTACTATTAATACTTACAACAGTAAACTCTTAACTCTTTGATAATAGTGTATCCTCCTCTTCCCCCCCAGTAAGGTAAAATTATGTAAAGTGTTTAGGAGATACAATAGGGAGGCAAGGGGCAAGATAATAAGAGAAGAGGTAGAAGAGAGATTACCACAGCTTCAGAAAATCAACAAACAAACAACCACAAGGAAGTCATCTTAAAGAGAAAATAGTGCCAACTTAGTAAACTTAAGTAGTACCACGTAATAAAGAGAGCAAATTGGGTGAGCTAAAGTTCCATCTTCCAGCTAGAGGTTTCTTTTCAGCCTTCCAATCAGCAAATGGTGAGAAGTGCTGACTAATCTGCAGTCTCAAAACCGTCTTTCCCAGCGTTCTGTTCGCCCTGGCTTCTTCCTCTTGCTGCTGCTTCTTTCTTTGCTTTCCAACTTTTAAATCCACATACAAATCTTCCAAAGTCCAATATAATGCTCAATTTATCTTCTCCCCAATATTAAGTAGCTGTAATAGTCATGTTGTGCTCAGACCAGTTCCGGATCTCCAATCTCCAGGTTTTAGCAATCTCTCTCTTTCCCCAAAGCTTCCCAATTGCTTTTCTGGCCGCTCTCCGCCCGACTTCCAAGAGGTGCTTATCACAACCAGGAGAGAAGAATTTATGCTATCATTCTTCTGTCATTCTACTCCCTTCAGACTTCAAAGAATCCAAGATATAAACCGTTTCTCTGTTCCTGTTACTGGATCTCGCAGGCTGTCACTGCTTTGCTTATTCACTCAAGTGGCAGACCGGATTGGAAGCCGCCATAAAATGACAGCTTACTCTTTAGCGCCGAGCTCGGGAGCTTCCCTCTTCACTGTTGGGGAGTTGCCTTCCCCCTCTGCAGCTCGAGGAACTCCACGTTGACACGAACCTCTCCGGGGTTCATGTATCCCTGGGGATCGCTCCTGACGCCAGAAAAGGTGTTCAAGCCTGCACCAGACTTCTTCACCTCCGATCTCCTGTCCTCTCACTTGAGACTCCTAAAAACATCCAGGATCTTTAACAGCCATCCATTTTCTTTATTCAGCACCCCTCCTGTGCAATCTTTTCCTGGATGCCAGCCTCTTCATGGCGGCCATAAGACCACCACTGCATCGTCTTGAGAAAAGGAAGTTTAAAACTGGATGCGGGGGGGGATCTGCGACATCCCCATACCCTTCCCCAGATCTTCCCTATCTTCGGCTGATTCTACAAAGCAGCCTTATCCTCCAAATCCATCAGGATCGGAGGCACCAAGACGGTGAGCACAGCAGGGATCGCGAAGAGATGCAAATCCCTGCTGCCACCAAGGCTGGCAACAATTCCTATAATCCTATTTTGAAAAGCTACTGACCAATCTGAAAACAATTCTGTATGTTGGGAAATATACAGGAAAAGCACTTAGGATTCTCAAATGTACATCTTGAGAAATACAATGTAGTGCAAGGAGTGTCAAACACAAGGCTCGCTAGCCAGATCCAGCCAACGAGGTGGTTAGATCTGGCCCGCAGCTCTGACCTGGAAATAGTGAAGGATTGGCCCAAGCTAACTGGGCATTCATCTGCGTCTGGTAGTAGCCATCTGGACTGGACTGTGGCCACACTTAGATCTGTGGTAGTGGGTCAGTTCCACCCTCTGGGCCTGTGCAGAGGAGCAGGTAAGTGCACGGGGCCTGGAGACTGAGTGCTGAGCACTTCTCTTTACCCAGGACACTAGCCCTCATGGATCTAAGGCTGTCAGTGTTCCAGCCTAGATGGCTGTCACCAGGTTGCAATCATACCAGTGCCTCCATACCCCACTCACCAGCCTTTCACTGAGACTACGCTACCCCCACATGGAAAAGCCACACTGCCAATCTCTCCCCCTTCCTTTGTCCCTCCCTGAGTGTGGAGAAAGAAGAAGATGGGAAGGAGAGGGTATAGGACCCATGGGGCTTCTGCCTGCCAGCACATGATGGGCATTAGGAGATTGCATGGGTTCAGGGGGGGCGTGGAAGGCAAACGGTGGTGGTGTGCAGCTTCTGGCATGTGGGGGGGAGGGGGTGGAAGCAGATCTGCCCTTTCAGCATCAGCCATAGTTGCAATGAAGTGGAGGGTGAACAAAAATGGAAGCTCTGAGGGTTTTTTTTTTTTTTTTTATGGGCAGAGGCTTCCCATTTTGATTCTCTTTTTTTTGATCCCCCTGTCATTGCCTCTATGCCTCATGGACCTTTGCATGACTCTCCAACCCATGCACTTGTTTGTGTGTCCATGCGTGCGTGTGTGCTTGCATGTAAGGTCTTCCACCTTGCAGCCTGGTATTGTGACATTGGAGAAAAAAAGATTGGAAGAGATAAGCTGGGATGGGAGCCCCTTGCAGCCTTCCATGGGCCTGGGAACTGAGAAAAAGAAATGCCCACCTGAAAGCAACTGTAAAAACAGTGAAAGCAACTCCTAAAAAACAGCTTTCATTAGTTTGCAACCTACCATCACAAAAGGTTGAGGACATGGGATTGCAAAGGGTGAGACACCACCTGCTGCCCCTGTGTATACACACACTCATACAAACTTCTGTGATGGCAGGCTGCAAACTAATGAAAGCTGTTTTGGGGGGATGCTTGTTTCTTTTTCTCAGACCCCAACCCCATGTAAGGCTTCAAGAAGCTCCCATATCAGCTTATCTCTTCCATTACAAATACATACACACACACATACACACACTTGCACGGGACTGGGAGAAATGACCTGAATGCCATGCTGGCTTTACCTGTGCCAAGTCTATCTGTGCATTAGCCCTCACTATTTCAGGCAGAGGTCTCCCTTCATTTAGCAGAAATTCTGTTTTGTTAATCTGAATGCAATGAGAACTTTTGGTAGGATTACTTAAAAAAACCCTCAAATGTCACTGGTAACTTCCCACATAACTCTCATAGTATTATAATGTATTATAATTATAAGTGCTTACTGTGTAAAAATGTTTTTAAGTTTGAGCTATTTCAATTATTTATTCCACAATGGAGAAACTATACATGTTGAACTATAATTAACCCTAAGGCATCCTGGGGAAAAAAAATGAAGAGAAACATATTATCCATAAGTGAAAAATTCCAGAAAGCTGGCTCATAATTCAGTTTGAGTTATTTATTTCATTGGAACAGATTATTTCCCCAGAATAGACAGTCTGACCTATATATTTTCTGTCTAAAATCTCTAGCATAGTAAGCCTCATAGGAAAAAATGGCTCCAGATTAGTTAGTATTATAAGGATAAATGTTCACAAAATCCATTTATCTTGATCATAGTTTACATTTCTTTCACTAGCATTCTCTAATATCCAATCTATCAATGTCATGTTATTCCATTTTTCTATTTCATTCTACCTTGTCAAACACAATCATTTGTAATATAGTATCATCACTTTCATATTTTGCTACTATAGGTCTTCCTGGTCTTTTTACCTCTCCAGCACATTGTGCAGTTTTAGAGTTTCTTAAGCCTCCCACCCCCCAAAAAACCAAAGCTATCTACTACCCTTACTTTTTTGCACCAACAATAAGTTTACTAAGAATATATGTTGACCTTACCTTTGTCTCCATTTTATATGCACCTAGTTTTTTACTTTCATAATTTTCACCCAAGTGCATGATCAAAATTAGGGCTGTAGCCCTAAACCCGTTGGAGCCTCAATCAACGGCAGAGCTCCAACCACTGAACTTCCAACAGCTGAGAGCCTGATCCCAGAGCGTTAACCTTCCAGTAAAACTGCTGCTCAAACTGCCACCTACATCATCGATCATCTGCGATCGTCAAATCCCACGTCAGAGGTCCTGATCTCAGAACGTAGCCCTGCTAATTCACACAGTAGCCTAATTTCTAAGATCACTGACCAAAGACAAGGGGATCCATGAGAAGGCAGATCTAATCCCTAAGACTGCTAGCTGATGAACTGAAGTAACGAGTGAAGATTAACCTTCTGCCAAAAGACTTTCATAGTTACCTTCAGCCTAATACATGCCCGAAGACAAGAAGATCTGTGTGAAGACAGATCTGGTTCCCCAAAATCACTAACTGAAGATCTGAAGAAAAGAGTAATGAGTAACCTTCTGCCAAAAGACTTTCATCTATACTTCCAACCTAATATATGCCCTCTTCCTATACCCCCCAGGACCATCCAAACTAAATCTTCTCCTCTTCCTCCCATTATACTCTTCCTGCCCTAATTTTTCCCAATATAACTCTGTTTAATTGATTAACTGATCTCACTAAATGATTAATTAATGTTTACAATTATTTATCATTAGTGAGTAATATATTATTATAGATTATCATAGACTAGTGGTTATTGATTAGTTTGGTTAGCTATTTTGAATATTAGTATGATTAGTATGTTTAGTGCAAATTAATGATTAGGACAACTAATTGACTAGTGTGTTTATTGATTAGTGTAATTAATTATTAGGGTGATTATTGATTAGTTAAATTAATTGACTAGTGTGATTAGTATAATAGACTGTTTGGCATGATATTACTTTATTGATTACCACAATACCTTGTTTGATTGAACAACCTAATCAACAAACCATCTCAAAAAACCCACCATGCCAGGAAAACAATCTAATGTCAAACCTCAACCTAAAAAGAAAGAAACCCCTACTAAAGAACCACAAGACTCTTGCTCTTGCCTTATTCATAAGGAATCTTTAGAGGAGAATGAAGATTACATCAAATGTTTTCTTTGTAACAACTATGCTCACCATAATTGCTTAGGATTTCCCAAGCAAATGGCTCTATTCCTAAAAACATCTGCCAATGCTTTTCCATATTTTCCATGTAGACCCAAACTAGAATAATACATTACCCTGTTTGAAAGAGTCAATACCATTGAAACATATATAACATCCCTTGACACCATTGTAGCATCCCTGGACACTATACAAACTAGATTGGCAAACCTTGAAAAAAAAAAAAGACAGCTCTAAAAAACGAGCATCAAACATCTACAAACCATATCTCTATTCAACAACCCCAACCAAAACCCAATCCACAATAAACAACAAATCCTACCAATATTAATATTCCCATCCTCATCAAAGAAGCTGTTGAGCGTGAACGGAAGCAACCAAATGCCATCTTATTTGGTCTAGAGGTCAATGACAATGATGACATCTCTAATGTTCGAAACATCATCAGAGAAAATCAAGCAGTCACCATCTCCCCTGAAGAAATATTTGATATTTCCCGTGTTGGTCCTGAGCTTAAAAACAAAGACGGCTTGATGATCCCACGCCTCTGCGGGGTTGTTTGCAAAAACAAAACAAGCAAATGCAAATTCATTTTCTCAATAAATTCACTCGCAAAGAACAACAACAACCATAAGAACCTTCATTCTCGCCCTGATCTAAACTTACAGCAACATGTATGATCCCAGGAGCTACATTCTGAGCTCAAAAGATTACATGAATTAGGTAATACAAATCTATACATTGCTTATCATGCTGACTGTATCAAAAGCAAGAGCCTCAACCCACCTCACAATATCCATCACCCAAACATCCAACGTTAGGGATGCATGCCCCTTACTTCCTCCAGACCCACTACTTCATTTCTTAAATGCAAACTCCTTAATGCAAGAAGCCTCGCAAATAAAATGCATGAATTCTTCATCCTTCTAAGCTCAGCCACATTTGATATTATATTTGTCTGTGAGACATGGTTAAATGCATCTTTTCCAGACTCCATTACCACTACAAGAGAATATCAAGTTTTTCAGTCAGATCGCGAAATCTGTAGAGGTGGTGGAGTTGCTATATTCTATAAAAAGTCTCTAAATCTAAAAAAGATCCAAATTATACAAGAGCTTGCTCTTCCTGAGACCATCATCTGTGAACTGTCCTTAAACATCTCAATCCACTTCTTACTTTGCTATCATGCCCCTGACTATGATATAATTCATGCAAACAAGCTAATTTCACTACAGACATGGGCTGCCTCCTGCCCACACCCTCTCATTTTTCTTGGTGACCTCAACTTACCTCTTATAAATTGGACACTAAATGAATGTACATCTGTACAATGTGGTTATCACTCTAGGACTAGAACAACTAGTAACCAACAATACTAGACTTAACAACTGCCTCGATCTCATCTTCTGCAACAGTTTGAATTCAATTTATGGAATACAAATTAATGAACCCTTTTCCAACAGTGACCACAGCATGATTGTCTCAACATATATCCTCAAAAAAAACCCATAACAACAGGATCCCCAATTATAACTTCAAAAAAGGCAACTATGATCTTATAGACAATGATCTCTCACCTCTTGATTGGCAAATTCTATTCACTGGATGCAATACTGTTGAAGACCATTACAACATTTTTACTTGAAGTCAAAAGAGTCATCAAACTATATCTAGCAATAACAACTCCCAAAACCAGAAAAAAAAGATTACCCATAACAATAAGGAAGCTCCAATCCAAAAAGAAATCGCTTTGGCAGAAAAACAAATCTGGTCACGTTGCCAACTTTCAAAGCCGATACAAAATTTTAAGCCACCAGATAAAGACTGAATGTACCAATTATCACACTAAACAAGAAGAAAACCTTCTATGCACCAATTCCACCCGCGCTTTCTACAATTTTGTAAACAACAAACTAAAAGACTCAAGGTCCATCCCACCCCTGAAAAAACCAAATGGTAAAGACTGCAACGATGACACCATTAAAGCCAACCTCTTTAACACATTCATTGGCTCAGTATTTGTAAACAGCAATGGATCATGCCCAATATTTCCTAGTCGAACCACAGACAACTACAATGATCTAATACATATCGATTTTACAGAAGACAATGTTGAAAAAGCACTACACAATCTAAAACCATCTCTATCTATTGGACCGGATGGAATATATGTCTACTTCTTTAAAAAGCTATCCACTGCCATAGCTGAACCTCTAAGCATAATCTTTGAAAAATCTTTCAGGACCAGCTCCTTGCCAAACCTATGGTCACAAGCCAGGGTCATCCCCATCTTCAAAAAGGGAGACCCCAGCCTAGTTGAAAATTACAGACTAATCTCCTTATGCTGCATCACCTGTAAAGTCATGGAATCAATTATTAACCAATCCATTATCCTCCACTTAGAGACAAACAACCTACTCTCTAATAAACAATTTGGTTTCAGAAAAAACTATCCTATAATCTGCAACTCTTACACTGCAAAAACATATGGACTACTCAACTCGATAAGGGCAAAGCAATAGACGCAATCTACATAGACTGCTGTAAAGCCTTTGATTCAGTGGTACATGACAAACTACTCCTAAAACTAAGGTCTTATGATATCTCTGGATACCTGCATAACTGGATAGAAGCATTCCTGACAAACAGACAACAAATGGTCAAAATTGGGAGTGTCCTGTCAAATCCTGTACCTGTCAACAGTGGTGTCCCCCAAGGCAGTGTTCTAGGACCAACTCTCTTCATACTCTATATTAATGACCTCTGTGGTTATATTAAGAGCAACTGTGTCCTCTTTGCTGATGATGTAAAGCTATTCAACACCACTGACAATGCTGCTACCCTTCAAAAAGACCTCAGCTATGTGTCAGAATGGTTAAAGAAATGGCAACTTCAAATCTCAACAAATAAATGCTCTATCTTACATATTGAACAAAAAAAATCAAAAATAAAATACAAGCTGAATAGTCAAGACCTTGTTGATGACAAAAACTTTGTCAAGGACCTTGGAGCACTCATCTCAAATGATCTAAGTGCTAAAGCCCACTGTAACTACATAGCCAAAAAGGCGTTAAGAGTTGTTGACCTAATCTTACATAGCTTTTTCTCTGATAATATTACACTAATAACTAGAGCATACAAAACATTTGCTAGACCAATACTTGAATACAGCTCATCAGTCTGGAACCCACATTACATATCAGATATTAATACAATTGAGAAAGTCCAGAAATATTTTACGAGAAGAATCCTCCACTCCTCTACTCGTAGCAAAATACCTTATGCCATCAGACTTGAAATTTTAGATTTAGACAACCTAGAACTACACCGCTTTCGGTTCGATCTAAGTATAGCATATAAAATTATATATTGCAATGTCTTACCTATCAAGGAATACTTCAGCTTCAACCAAAACAATACAAGAGCACAAAATAGATACAAACTAAAGATAAACTGTAACAAACTTGATTGCAGGAAATACAACTTCAGCGACAGAGTGGTCAATGTCTGGAATACTTTACCTGACTCTGTGGTTTCTTCCCCAAACCCCAAAACCTTCAACATTAGACTGTCTACTATTGACCTCACCCCTTTCCTAAGAGGTCTGTAGGGGACGTGCATAAGCGCACCAAAACATGCCTACCGTCCCTGTCCTATTGTTTCTTTTTTTTCTTATTCATATCCATTTCATGTATTTATAACCATATTTATACTTATACCTGTTATCTAATAATTGTTTGACAAAATAAAATAAATAAATAAATAAAACAATAGTAGTCATGCTGCAAACATTCTGACACCCCTACTATTCATTTGATACTGGAAGTATTACACAGAAATATTAGACAAGATACAGAGATAAAAGGTATGGAAATAAAAAAGGAAAATTATAAACTACAGGTATTTGCAGATAATTTAGTTTTTATTTTGGAAGACCCATAAAAAACAGGGCCTAAACTAATAAAAAATAGAGGAATATGGCAAAGTAGCAGGATTGAAAATAAAGAGAAAACTACAGTATTCGTTAAAAATCTTACAGATATGCAGAAAAAAGAGTCAATGAAGAGAATAGATATTCAGATTACTAAGAAAGTAAAATACTTAGGGATCTATTTGACAGAAAGATGTGTAACTATTAAGGAAGATAATTATTATAAACTGATGCAACAAATTAAAGCAGATTTGAAGAAATAGAAAAACCTGTAATTATCATTGATAGGAAAGATAGCTACAATAAAAATGAATATATTACCAAGACTATTATACCTATTTCAAACAATTCCAATGAAATTGGAAAAAAAAATATTTTGAGGAACTTAATAAAGTAATATTAAGATATATTTGGCAAGGGAATAAAACAAGCATAAGCCTAAAAATGCTACAGGATTCAAAAAATAGAGATGGCTTTGGGCTACTGAATTGGGAATTATATTATCAGTGGTACTCATTTGGGTGAAAGAATGGATTATACTGAGGAACAAAAGACTACTGATCCTGGAAGGACATGATTTGCAATTGGGATGGCATGCCTTCTTGTGGTATGGGGGAAATAAAATACATCATTACTTTCAAAGACATTATATAAGGAATGCATTATTGTTAATGTGGGAGAAAATCAGAGTACAACATTACTTGAGGATACCAGCTTGGCTTTCAACAATGAAAGCACTGGTTCACCCAAATGTTATCAACATGGAAAATATTGTTAGATTCAAAGATATTTTGAATGAAAGGGGGGAACTCAAAACCAAACAATAACTGAACAATCAAGGGATTGATATGACACAGTATTCACAAGCACAGATTCTAGATATGAGAAAGATGCAAAACTGTATGGTTTTTATAAAGAACCAATAGAATTAGACAAGATACTAACAGGGGCAGAACAAAAATTGATTAAAAAACATATAGCTATTTACTATATATTAAATTGGAGGATGAACAAGTAAAGGAAACAATGATAGCTTGGGCAAAAAAAATTGGTTATACAATTAAATTAGATAAATGGCGATTCCTGTGGGACAGGAATTATAAATTAACAATTCAACTGCATAAAAAAATTGTATAAGATATTCTGTAGATGGCATTTTGTGCCAGTGAGGTTGGCAAAGATGTTTAAAGATAAGTCAGCTAAATGCTGGAAGTGCCACCAGATACTTGGGTCATATTATCATATGTAGTGGACATGTTCAAAAGCAAAAAAATACTGGACAAAAGTACATAGGTGGCTGGAAAAAATGATAAAGCAGCATATTGATTTAAAGGCAGAAATATTTTGTTGGGGATTTTTTGTGAAAAATATACTAAAGGAAATGAATTCTTAATTATTCATATAGTAATTGCAGCAAGAATTGTATTTGCACAAAATTGGAAAAATGAAGAGATCCTCACAGATGAGAATGTGATCAAGAAAATATTAGCACGTGTAGAAATGAATAGACTAACACCTGCAATTAAGGAGAAAGAGCAAACTGAATATTATATGACATAGGATTTCTTTTAACAATGGTTAAATAATAAAAATGAAAGTTAGAAACAGGGAAACAAAAGATTAGTGAAATAAAGAAGATATGTTAAGAGGGAGACATAAATATTATGATTAGTATGTTGAATAGGATTATTTTAACATTGTAAAATTAGTACCGATGTAATGAACATTGCTGTAAATTTGGATTACTATTTTACAAAGGTATTTGTACCCGGACGACACACTGTTCAATTGAAGATGGAATTATTATATTAAAAAATAAAAAAAAATCTATTTAAAAAAGCAATGTGATATGTTGCAGAAAAAGTAAATTTTATTTCAGGATGCATTTAAAAGAATATTATTTAAAAATACCAGGAAATTCAACATTGTGTTCCTGGTGCTGTATGAGCTTGGTTGCTTTCTTGTAGATGTTTCATTACCAAAGTAGGTAACAGCACTGCTAGAAGGGAATCAGGTTTGTTCTTTGTTTATGGCCTGTCAATGTTAGTGGCGGTGTTCTTAGTTGTACCCGAGCTTTTGTTTATTGTCAGTTTATTTCTCTGAGTTAGTAGTTCCTTGATTGGGACATTATTTATAAATGATTTATAAAAATAAAAATATTATTTTAAAAAAAGAAGTTTGCATGCAACTGGTTACGTATCCTGGGAGCCAGCCACTCCAAGACAGTTTTCACCTTGGTGAGATCCATCTCCACCCCACCCCCACTGGTTATCTGGTAACCCAAATAGTCCAAATGGGTGTGATGAAACTCATACTTTGACAGTTTTACATCAGATGTGCTGTGAATAATTTTTTTCAACACCTGCTGGACCAATTGAATGTGTTCCTCCATAGTCTCCATATAAACTAAAATATCATTCAGGTAGACCAATACTTCCTTGTACAGGTGCTCATGCAGAACATCACTGATAAGTTGCATGAATACTGCAAGGTCTCCCTGCAACCCAAACAGCATCACCTTAAACTGGTAGCTCCCCAGGGAGCAGTTGAAGGCCATTTTCTACTCGTTCCCCTCCCCTATGCTATAGGTTCAAATTAGTGAAGATGTTACCTCTACCTCAGGTGGGCCAACATGTCCTTCATCAAGGGTAGTGGGTATGTTTTCAATACACATGCCATTTATACCCTAAAAGTCCACTCACAAATGCACTGAGCCATCTATTTTTTTCCTTAAGCAACACTGGGGCAGCAATCCTAGAACATGCCAGCTGAATGAATCCCCTGGCCAGGTTCTTGTCAATGTATTCCTGCAGCTCCTTCATTTCCTGGGGAGTCACTGAGTACATTTTGGGTTTGGGCAATTTTGCCCTGGGAATCATTTCATTAGCACAATCCATCAACCACTGAGGTGGCAGGATGTCACACTCCTTTTTGCTGAATGTGTCTGCTAGATCAGTGTACTCCAAGGGGTATGGAAGGCTCCCAGTTCTCTGATGCACTGGTTCTCCAGTGCAAGTCGTCTCCCTACTGACGTGCTCATGCAGTGGAGGGAAAGGGCCTCGGGCTATCCTCAGCGTCCTGTATCTACCTTCCCACCATAAAGTTAGACTCCATTTATCCAACCAGGCTAAGCCCAGGATCACCGCTTTGGTCATTTTTGGTATGACCATGAAGCGGATTTTATCTCCCAGTGTATAGCCATCTCCAACCTTACAGGCTCTGTGATGTGGGTGGCAGGAATTCTCCCCAGGACCTGTCTACCTGCTTGAACTGCAGCAGCTTGGCCAACCACCATGTCCTTACCCCTAACTCATTGGCTGCCAACAAGCTAATCAGACATTGGGTAAATCAATCAGAGTAAATCAATGCCTTGAACACTCTATGAGCCCTCCTTCCACTGGGACCACAAAAGGTCGGATGGGGGCACTCACCATTGGATCTTGGGCCCCCTCATTGTCTCTATCATCTGGGACTTGTGAATGCTCTGCCTTGGTAAATGCCATCCCACTCACCAGTCATGTTGGCAGGGCCCACCCATCTGGTGGCCTTCCCTGGACTTCTTGGGAGTCTTCCTGGGGTTCTTCCTGGTTTTCCCTGGTCCAGACTCTTCCCCTTCGGCATGCAGGCTGGGCACTCAGCTGCCTGATGGTTGGACTGACTGCATCTAAAGCACAACATAGACAAGTGAGCAGGCCAATTTGGGACTCCACCAGGGTGGGCACTCCATGGGTGGGCTGTGCATTTGATGGTCAACTGCCACTTAGGGAATCTACATGGCCTAGGTCCCAAGTCCCTCTTGGGGCAGAATTCCCTCAATTCAGCATCTAACTCTGTGGTCACCCGGTACCGGTCATTTAGCCAAGGCATGCACAGCTGATTCTAAACAATCTGACAAACAGCTAGCTCCACAAAACCAACCAGAATCAGCATGCAGCAGCTAACAACCATCTGCTCCCTATAAGCAGGGTGGGAACAGCTAGCAGCTAGCAGCTCAAAAGGCAAAAGAAAGAGGTTGAGAATGCTGGCTACCTGTCATGGTTCCAAATCAAGCCAGCACAAGAAGAGGCCACACTGTGAGCAGAACTGATCTCTTTATTGAAGTCTTAGCTTGGCACGTGGTGAACAATACAAGTAAAACGGTTTCTAGCCAGCATTACTGGCTTCTGCTAGCCAGCTGGCTACATGGGCTCAGCACTCTCTGCCCTCCTGTTCCTGGTTGCTCCTGGCTGGCTCCAGCAAATACTCTTGCTGCAGCCTGGTTGCCCTCTGGCCAGCTCCAGCAAGTACTTTTTTGGTCTGGTTCCATCAAGCACTCTTTGAACCCAGTTGCTCTCTGGCTGGGTCCAGCAAGTACTCTTCAGGCCTGGATGGATTCTGAACTGACTGCAGCTGACTTACTTTCCTGGCTCCTCTCCCAGCGTGAGTCCCATCACCCAACACCCATCTGTGGCCACATGCATCCCCTTCCTCCTGCATGTATATGGCAACTCTAAAATAGCGCATTGTGGCCACTTTGAATGGTGCGCTGTGTCAGACATTGACAGATAGTCTTGGCTCCACATTTTAATATTTTATGCTATTGTGATACTTAATTTGATTTGATTTCTATTTTAACAGTCATTATTTTAATTATAACTTGTAACTCCCTCCAAGGTCAACTGGCAAAGGGATAAAAGGGCCTGATTGCCCTTTTGGGGGAAGCACTACACAAATAGGGCCAGTCTTCTCAAAAGTGAAGTGAGCATATGATTAAGTTATTACATCTGAGATGGAATAGGAGAATAATAATTTATATTATAACTGCAGGTATCTAGATAATTGATTGGGATAATCTTCAGATCATGATCAGCTTTTGACTGCAAAGATAGAATATCTATTTTTCAAAATCTGTTTTCCCTGTGATTACTAGCTCTTTCTCTATTGGAATTGGATGGAATATTTCCAGAAGTCTGAAAGGAACTGAAATCATTACTTGATAATTACACATTTCTTTTTGAACTTTACAGTTAATTTGTTATAATGTTCTGTTTTGGTTTTGGTTTTTGTTTGCTTTAAAGTTTGTGGTTTTTGCATCAGTTTTGCTAATAGTTTCCGGTTCCTTTTTATTTTCAAGATGAACACAAACTAAAATTAAAGGAATATTCCAAACTAATTTTATTGATAAAAATTAAATGCTTAAATAGGTCCAAATTGGAAACAAATGAAAATGTGTGTAAACCTATGATAAATTCAATAGAATCATTGTCAGTTTTATTTCAAATTAGCACAAAGAAAAGATAAGAAATATAGTTTTAATTTTTTTACTCAGTTATTCTTTTCTTTAAAACAAATAATAAATTAAATTCAAAGCTATTGTGACTTTTATAGTGGTTTGTGGGATTTGCATAACCTTGAAAAAAATGCCAAAGTGTATAAGGGGAGATTAATTTAGTTAGACTACTTACATGCATCTCTCTGAAAATATCTCACAACGATCTTTTAAGTAAAGTTAAAATTTCCCATTATCCTAAAATAGCTTTAGCATATGCAACATTTTAATAATTATTCAGATATTTTTGGAATTTCAAAGTGCAAAAAAGTAGAAATTAAAAAAGAAAAGATTCATGAATTAGGATATTAAAAGACCAAAATTCAAAAATATTTGTTACTCTACTAAATACTACTTTCATGTTAATATCAATCAAAATAATAAGGTAGGCTGCTACTGGCATAGCTGCTTAAATGCCAGCAATCCCGTTAATGAATGCAGAAAAATAAATTCCTGGGACATTATTTTACTAAGAATATAAACTTTGCTGAAAAAATCCACATTGACACAGAATAAGCAAAACCAACTCTGGGCTTCCTGCACAAATGCATGCATAGTTCATTTCCCCTTTTCCCCATGGGCCACCCACAGTTCCTTACCTCTACCAGTCACCTGTTCATTTTATTTTGGGAACTAAAATAAAATTTGGTTTTTATTTTATTTTGCTTTGTTTTCAAGAGGAACAGAAACCAAAATTAAAGGAATATTCTAAACTACATTTATTGATAGAGAAAGATTAATTGTTTAAATAGAAGTAAATGAAAGTGTGGCATATGTTCCTTGAGTGGGGGAGCAATGTCTCACAGGAACCAATGCTGCTTGGAGGCCATTCCCCCCACTCTTGCATTCCAATCCCCCACCACCCCATTCTTCGTCAAACTGCAAGCAAAGCAGAATATAGGGGAAAGTTCAAGTTAGTCTTGACAGTCTGGCTTTTTCTAAGATGTTTCCTTCCCAATGCACTAGCATAGAGAGGAGAGAAACCAGTAGCCTTTTCTTGTAAGCTGTGACCCTTCTTTTTCTTCTCAAAGGTTAGCATAAATAGCAACTAAGTTTGGAAGAGCACCAGTGAGTATGAAATGGGAGAGACCTAGTTTGGTTCTAGTACAAGAGAAAATATGTTCTTTTGAGCACAGAATATGACCCAGCAAAATGAGGCAATTGCTAAAAAGATTTAGGCTACATTAACATATGTATGGTCCAGATAATAGGAAGTATTGTTCCTCTTTATTCTGCCCTGATCAGGCCACCCTTGGAATATTGTACCTACTTCTAGGAACATTGTTCAACAAATGACAATGACAAATTGTATTATGTTCAAGATGTTATAGAGTCTAGAAACCTATTATATGAGAAACCTTAAGAGAATCGGGGTTTACCAAGCCAATAAAGGACATAAGAGAGGGAGGGGAAATGTGATAGTAATCATTAAAAATGTGAAAGTGACATATATTTCAGAAGTAAGGATCAGAAGTAATAGATTAAAATATAAGGAAATAGATTCAGGATACATACCAGAAAAAAAAAATCCCCATTGCATAAACAGTCAGTTAGAGGTTGAACAGTGATGAGTTGTTCTTTAATGGAAGACTTCAAAGACAGGCCATATTACTGGATGTTCATCTGTTAGAGATGACCTCTATTATCCTCTTCCTGCTCTATGATTTTGTTATCCTGTCCCTTAAGATTTGTCTTAGTTTTTACATTCTACATTTTTTAAAAGAGGGCAGATGAACTCCAGATGACTCCTGGTTCATAGTTATCACAAGGGAGGCATAAATCCAACAGTTATGCTTTCTTTTATTTTGAACTTTTTAGTTCTTAACTCATTTTCATTCCATTTATGAAAAACCTACCAATATTGTATGAAGTGATTTAAGGAAGAAGTTAATGTTGCTTAAAAAAAGAGAGAGACAACTTAGTATGTAGGTTCTAGAATGAGAGGTTTTTTTAATGACTGAGTAGAAGATAACTCACTTGTAAAAATAAAATATAAATGGAGACTGTAGCAAAGAATGTAAAATTCAATTCTGTTATGGGGTTGAGCTAAAAAAAACAGAGAGGAAAAACGTGTGCAAAATAATGTAACTCATTGAGAGTGCTATGCTTTCAGAGTGAGTTAGGATTCCATACCAACTCAGTACAAGTGAAAAGATGAATATTGTAGCAAGTGCAAGAAAAGGCACATCTAAAGTAATGATAATGCAAGTCATTCACACCATCAGTACTGAAATTTCACTAGAGTCTCCCAGATAGAATGTCATTATGCCAACATAAGCCAGAGAAACACAAAGTATGATGTCTGTTAAGCTGTGAGAAAGATAGAAAATACATATTTTGGATTTCTACTGTAGTAGATGTAGAGGGAACTGTACTGTCTTATAGCAGACTGTATATATACTGCCTAAATGGGTTCATTCTATTGTGCAATAAAGATCTCAATACTGGATGTAGCAAGTCAAGAATCTGGGTAGATTACATCAAGCTAGAACAAACATAACCACAAAAATATTAACATCAACTTGACTATGAAAATTAGTTTGTAATCCTGGAAACATACCATGTAATGAAGAATTTGACAACAACGGTCTTTTGGATCTACATAGCCTCAAAGAGTTACGAATCAGCAACATGGAGGCATGATTGGGAAAAGTCTTCTAAACTGGAATTCTATATGAATTCCAAAGTCAATTTCAAAAACTTGTGTTGCAAAATCTAAGGAAAATTTACAAGACACTTTAAATAAAATTGCTGAGGTATTCAACGAAAGAGCTTGGCCCCTGAAATGTAAAAGCAACATTATTTCTTGATGACTATGAGGAGTCTCAATTATCCAAGACATGGTTGTCCCAAAGATTTTTTTTCCATGAAAACATTTTATTTCTCATCCGAGAAGCTAACTGAACTGAAGAAGCTTCTCAAATGAGAAATAAAATGTTTTCAAGGAATAAAAAAACTCAAGAAAGTCCAGTTACCTTTTGAAAGCACTTTTGGGATTATTCCTTGACTATATGTAACCTAACATCCACATTGTAAGTTTTATTCTTATTTACTCATTATAACTTTCACTAAAGCTGCACACCAAACTGGATAGCTTGGAAAAGGACAACATGCTGAAACAAATTTGCTATAAAAAAGCTACAACATTCTTTATGACAAATACTTTCATTCTAAAAATCTTTTATGATATTTTGTAATATTCTAAATACTTGCAAAGCAACATTATACTATATAACTGCCAAATAATGTCAATGTGCAGCACAAATTTATAAAATGGCAGTCAACTATCTTTTTATGAGTCATAGATTAGGCCACAATGATAACAGACAGTGGTGGGATTCAACACTTTTTACTACTGGTTCTGTGGGTGTGGCTTGGTGGGCGTGGCTTGGCAGGCATAGTCATGTGACTGGGTGGGTGTGCCTTCTTCTTCTTTTGCTTCTTTTTTTTGCTTTTTTGGAAACACCCTTTCACCCGTTTTGGGGCCTTCTGGACCTAAGGGGAGCCTCCTGGGAGGGCATTTTTGCTCCCAGAAGGCTTCCCAGGGACTCAAAAAAATGGAGCCTGGAGTGGGCCTGCAGCACACACACACACACACACACACACACACACACACACACACACACGTGCTCTGTTTTGGGGCCTTCTGGGCTTCAGGGGAGCCTCCTGGGGGCGTTCGCTCCCAGAAGCAGTGGTGGGATTCAAAACTTTTTACTACCAGTTCTGTGGGCATGGCAAGGTGGCAAGGTGGACATGGCCATGTGACTGGATGAGCGTGGCTTCTTCTTTCTTTTCTTTTTTTGCTTTTTTTGCAGCCACCCCCCCACCCGTTTTTGTGGTCTTCTGGGCCTCAGGCAAGCCTCCTGAAAGGTGGAGTTGTCCCCAGAAGGCTCCCCTGGGATTCAGGAAGAAAAAAAACAGAGACTGGAGGAGGTACACAGGACCCTCCCCCTTGCTCCATTTTGGAGCCTTCTGGGCCTCAGGGGAGCCTCCTTGGGGACATTTTTGCTCCCAGAAGGCTCCCTTGGTGTTCAGAAAGACAAACAATGGAGAGAGAGAGGCTGCCCTCCTCCCTCCATTTTTTGCCTTCTTGTCCTCAGGGAATCCTCCTGGGTGAAGCAGTAAGACAGCTAGGGAATCCAGCTGATTGTTGGAGGGGAAAAATACCTTAAGGGGCAAGATCAGGCGGACCGAATGAGCGAACATCTGGCAGGCAGGACAAGCGAGACCGGGTCAGGGGCATGGCCAGCCAGAACTTACTACTGGTTTGGCGACCCACGCCAAATCCTTGTGATCAGTTCACCCAAGCCAATGCAAGCTGGCTGAATACCACCACTTGTAATAGACAACTTAATACAAATTTGTGCATTTAGCAGACTTTCCTCTATTTATAGTGAAAATTAAAATATTTGTTTTTTAAAATAGTAGCATTAGCAATCTGTAGTTATACCTACTCAAATTTTAGGGCAAATGCATTGACCTATATTAATCCAAACACACCATTTACTATGTAGATTTTTACCCACAAAAATTTATATTTTCACTTCAATTTTTTTCCTGCTGCAGCAGAGAGAAAATGAAAAAGCTAGCATACATGTAACCCAAAGCATCATAATTTAGTTCCATGCTCCAAAATAATGGACACAATGTAATTAAACCTCATATAGACATATTACAATTTCATTATTTAACTTTTTCTGCATTCATAAGAGTTTTCCTGATGGATTCTTCCACTTTATAATAAACATACTCTTCAGAATGCTTCCCACTTAAATTAAAAACAATGTATATTTCCAAGATGGAAAATACATCATTCAAATTAAGTGAAAATGCATTTACAAAATTGGATTTGTATTTGATATTTTTTTTCTATAAATATTAAAATGAGTTCATGCAATAATAAGCAGCAAAAGTCTGAGATAAATTTTAAAAGGCCAGGATTTGCATCCTCTTGTTTCACTATTAAATATTTATTTTTATGCAGAGAAAAGCACATAGAAATTTGCTCTATTAGTAATATGTGTAGATTGCAATATTTAATTATTAGAAAGACAAAGTTAAAGTGTTTTGAGATTTACTCCAATCCTGGCCTTTTAAAATTTATCTCAGACTTTTGCTGCTTATTATTGCATGAACTCTTATATTTCTTTTTTTTTCAGCCCAGTAATTTTTATGCAGATTGTGTATCTTTTGATACCCTCCTCCTCCCTCCTCCTCCTCCTCCTCCTCCTCCTCCTCCTCCTCCTCCTCCTCCTCCTCCTCCATCATCATTGCCACCGCTGCCTAGAGATTTATATGAAAATTGGATGCATCTTAACATCTGGTCAAAAAAGTATCAGTTTTCAGTCTGGAATGGCACCAGTTTCAGATCACATTATATTTCACTATTCCTGAGATATTTGTCTATCTTTCTAATAATTATTTATATAGAGAGACATTCATGTACAAATATGTCATTTTTCTTTGCATATATGATAATGATTACAACCTCTTACCTGACACAAGTTGAGTGTGGTTTCCTCTGGATAGTACATTCTCATGGGCCCTTTTACCATGTAAACAGATGTATAAACACCTGTTACAGCTTTAAAATTAATTAAGTTAGCTCTCTGGTGATCATTCAGAAGTTAATTGATGGAGGAAATTTAAATGTCATTGGGTTCAACTCAGAAAATGTGTAATAAAACAAACAAATACTACTTTCAAAGAATGATTAATTAGGACAGAAAACAACTATTTAATATAGAACTCCAATATTTTTGTGGGGAAAAAACACAATCTACAGTATCAAAATAGCAAAGATGGCCACAGATATAAACTTTAAATACCAATTGTAGTTTATAAAAATGTGCTCAAATAGATACTGCAAACCAAAGATGCTCAGAATGGAAATTCAGTTGATTGATAGTTTCTTTGTTTTCTCCCTTAATGTTGAGAAATGTTTCTCCTTTTGTATTTGAATATCCAAGTAGGAACAGGAAAGGAGAAAGGAAAAGAAAAAAGAAAAAGAAGGAAAAGTGGGAAGAAAGCAAGGAAGGAAAAAGAAGGAAAAAGGGGAAGGAAGAAGAAAGAAAGGAAAATGAAGAGGGAAAGAAAAAGAAGAAAAGAGAACAAGGAAGGAAGGATATTATAATGCTTATAGCCGAGGATGCTTTGTTTACAAAGCCAGGTCTCCTCACATGGAGAGGGAGTGGGCCTCCCTCTGACCCGCACACTTTGCCCTCCCACACACACTATGAACAACCTGACCAAGGAGACTGAACACAGCAGCAGCAGTCTTGAAGAGGAGGTAAGTACAGCTGGGCACCCCCTTGGGGAAGAGGGGCTGAACTGGGCTGTGGTCCAGGTGCACTGGGAACTCGAGGGCTGGGTGCTTGCCCTCTGCTACCTAGGCCTCTGGACATTCTGCACTGCCATCCAGGGATCCTCTGCTTAGCCTAAGATGGACAGCTGTCTCCTCTGGAGGACAAGGATTTGGCCCTCTCCCTGGTCTCATCTTCCTTCGCTGGAGATAATGGATCCCCCTAGCCCCACCTAGGCCACCACTAATACCCCTGACATGAGTGACATCAAGCTGGCCATTCTTACCCCTGTCACACACACCTGCCCTTCCAAGGTCAAACACAACTCTGATGCATCCCTCAATGAAATAAAGTTGACATAGTCCTAGAGACTATGTGGGTATTTTCACTTAACATGAGGAAATAGTTTAATTAGAAATGAACTAGGTTTGGGCTAAGCAGGAATACTTATTTCATGATTTGCAGGACTGCCTTTAATATAAAATATAACAATTATTTATCTCTCCAAGTCCCCTTTCAGCAGGCAGATGAAATTTCTTTGTCTTTTAAAACATGTCTGCAATTTTTCTTAAGCTTTTTTAAAATGAAACTAGGAGAACATTTGTATTCATTCTAATTCTCATTACAGTGTTTCTCCAACAATACGGCCTCACCCAATAGGAAGTCCAGCATGCTTTATAGGCATAAAATCAAATTAAGCCCCTCCCCCCAATTTAAGGCCTATATTAAACATGCGAGATGGGGGGGATTGGCGGGGGGGCTGGCCGTTAGGAAATATTTTTGTTGCATACTCGAATATGATGCTGCCGGCGTTGATCTCGGCATTGGTGGGGCACTTCGTATCAGGAGACCTTCCACTGTTGCTTTCCCTTCTCCCCGTGCTGCCGCGGCATTTAGAGCAACGGCACAGCATTTGGTGCAGCCACGCGTGGCCAGCCAGGGCTCCTCCCTGCAACCAGAGCCCAGCGGAGACACTCGGCTTCAGGCACTCCTGTCACTGCCTTCCCTTTGACTTTGAAGGCAAAGCCAATTATTTTAAAAACGACTCCCTACTACTGGTACGACAAAGCCTCCCCTGCCCAAGAGGGCAGCCCAACCCCATGTAGGGAGGCAAATCTCCCGGGGCCACAGTGCAGGATCAGCCCACCCCAGGAGAAGCGCCCAGCCACCATCCCTGCTTGGCGCCAGGCAGAGTGTGAAGAACTTCACCTGGAGCACCCAGCGCAGCTGACAGGTGGGTCCTCCTGCCTGGTGGCAGAGCACTCACCAAGGCAGCAAGCACTTCCCCGCCAGACCCTCCACTCATCCCACCAGAGCCGTGTGGGCTGGGCAGAGCTGGGAAAGCGAGCCATGGGTGCGCGCCCACCTGCCACTGAAAGAGCTGGGCCGACCTGAGCTTGGCTTCCTTCCCAAGTCTCTCAAATCCCGAACCTGAAGGGGCCACTGGGAGAGGCTGCCTGAGGCAGTGATAGCGTCCACCCATCCGCAGACAGGGAGGCGAGGCGACAGCAGTGCTGCTTCCCTGGCTGGTGGGTCCGGTAGAGAGAGCCCGAAGCCGCCCGTCCTTTCCACCCCTCACCCAGACGTCCCATCCTCAAGCATCTCCAAACACACCAGCAGCTCCAAACACTGCAGCAGCATGGGCATTGGGCAGAGGCGGTCACTCGGCGGGGCTCAGCTTGGAGGAGGACGCGGCGCAGGCCATCACCTTGCCTCCCTGTCCACAGATGGGTGGGCACTATCACTGCCTCGGGTGGCCTCTCCCAGTGGCCCCTTCAGGTTTGGGCTGGAGGGAAGGAAGCCAAGCTTGGGGCGGCCCAGCTCTTTTGCTTGGCAGGCGGGCGTGCACCCGTGGCTCACTTTCCCAGCTCTGCCCAGCCCACACGGCTCTGGTGGGATGAGCGGAGGGTCCAGCGGGGAGGTGCTTGCTGCCTTGGCGAGAGCTCTGCCGCTGGGAAGGAGGGCCCACCTGTCATCCGTGCTGGGTGCCCCAGATGAATCTCTCTGCGTTCTGCCTGGCACCAGGCAGGGATGGTGGCTGGGCGCTTCTCCCGGGGTGGGCTGATCCTGCGCTGTTGCCCCAGGAGATTCGCCTCCCCACGTGGGGTTGGGCTGCCCTCTCAGGCAGGGGAGGTTTTGTCATACTAGTAGTAGGACACCTGAAGCCAAGTGTCTCTGCCGGGCTCCGGTTGCAGGGAGGAGCCCTGGCTGGCCACGCATGGCTGCGCCAAAAGCCGTGGTGTTGCCCTAAATGCCGCAGCAGCACAGGGAGAAGGGAAAGCAACGGTGGCAAGTTTCCTGATATGAAGTGCCCCACCAACGCCGGTCAACATCCAAGCCGTTGCCACCCACCTGCCCGCGGATGCAGGGGGGGGAATTAAGTCAGCCCCCAAAAGACAGCCTAGCATCTTTTGGGGGGGTCAAAAAAAATAAATAAGGCCCGGCCTTATTTTGTGAGAAACACAGTAGTATTTTTCTCATGAACGATCCATTAACAAAAACCTCTATTGTCAACTACAGTGGTACCTTGGTATTCAACTTCTCCAAAATTTATCAAATTTGATACTCAATGCATTTTGATGAGAAAATGTTGTCCCGGCACTTGTAGTTTCTTTGGTATTTGGCAGACTGCAAAAGGAAGAGGGGGACAGCCACAGAGGGCAGACAGGAAGTTGGCGATGTGGGAAAAATCATAGGCAAAGGAAAAAGGATAGACAGAAAGTTTTTCTTAGCCAAAAAAGAGTCACACGATGAAATAACCTGGTTTGTTTGGCACTTGTACTTTTTAGTATCCATGATGCCTCCCCAAATCAATTAACATTGAGTACCAAAGCACCACTGTACAAAATTGTTCATGATGAACTCCTATACATGTCTTCTGATTAATGTCCCATTTGGTCAGAATATTGAATAGAGAATTGTAGTATGATATATTTATTGGAAATACATATAAACAATACATTTTGTTTATATATTGTTGAACATTCAAGCAATCTCAGTGATTCCTACCATGGCTCATATAACAGTTTAACTAGACTAAACTGAAATGGATTTATTAATTTATGGTGAAACATTGTGGAAACAGATTCAACCAATCAATTAATATGGTGGGATTCAAATTTTTTTACTACCAGTTCTGTGGGTGTGGCTTCGTTGGCGTGACTTGGTGGGCATGTCAGGGGAAGGATATTTTAAAATCTCCAGGCAGAGATGGTATTTGCCAGTTCTCCGAACTACTCAATATATATGTGTTGTTAAATGCAGGCCTTCTTAAAACAATCGACAGTTGGAAGGATAGATAGAAACTCACCCTCCAACTGCTCCCTACTGAGAATTGCTATCTTCTAGATCAGGGATGTCAAACTCGATTTCATTGAGGGCTGCATCAGAGTTGTGTTTGACTTTGGTGGAGCTGGGGTGGGTGTGACCAGGGTGGGCGTGGCCAGCTCAATGTCACTTGTGTCAGGGGCACTGGTGGTGGCCCCAGCACTCTGCCAGAAAAAACTCTGTTTTCAGCTATGACAGTCTGCTGCAACCCTCTGCCAGTGAAAATGGAGCTCGAAAGGGTCACTGGCAGAGTCATTGTGGGCCAGTTCTTCATTGTTTCCAGAGTGGCCCCGCAGGCCAGATTTAAGAATCTTGAGTTTGACACCCCTGTTCTAAGTCCTTTTCTCAGGCCCACAGTCAGCCAAGGATTATCTTGAGTCTTTTAGTTCTTGTATTTTTAGTTCTTTTTCCTTTTTACTGGTAGGAAAATTTTCAGCTTGATGGTCTGGGGTTCTGATTACTCCCATTTTGTGCTCCAGTGGATGGTGAGAATCAAAATGAAGCTTTGGTAACAAACAGATATAAGAAATGTAACAAACTGATACTCATCAGCTTAAAATAAAATATTTAGGTATAATCACTTATGCGGGTTTATAGGGATGGTTTTCCTAAAATAAAATACTCAGGTTTAATTTTATTGAACAGTAAATAATAAATAGTAATACACTAAAAAAAATTTTTTTAAATAACCACTATATAATATACATTTTAGACACAATTGTCAATTTATCTACAGGATATAAACAGTTTATATCGAATGTTACTGGTTATTATGGAAGTAAAGCTATAATGTGTTGATTGTGCAGGAGTAGCTTTCAAATTTCATTGTATTCGTGGAATGCAATGACAATAAAGGTATTCTGTTCTATTAGTGAAAATGTATTATATAATGGCCAACTGCTTATTTCAATTTTGAATATTTAATTGATAGTTCCAAATTTTGAGAGCTATATTATAAAGAGCTAAGCAAATTCTTTGGTGTTGATTTATGAATAGAATTGAATTCTTTATTAGCCAAGTGTGTTTGGATACACAAGGGATTTGTTCTGGTGTATAAACTGTCAATGTACATATAAACAACAAAGTGATCAATCATAAATAAAAAGATACAATCATAAATCATAATATACAAGCAACAAAGTAATAAATAAAGATACCAAGGGAGAAAGTAATAGGAAAGATGAGAAGAATGATAGTAATACAGCCTTACTATATGGTAAGTATCCCTAGGTATTGACAGTACTGTAGGAATTAGGTGTTTATCAGAGTGACGGTATGGGAGGAAACCTTCTAGTAGTTGTTGTTTTGGTCAAGTTTTTTATTTTATTCTACATATACATATCAATACATAAACAGTGTGGCACCTAAGCATCATACATTTTGGTGCAAACAAATATAATAACATTAATCATATCGTTAATGTTAATACACACATTTGTAAATTATAATCTTTCATTATTTAATTTATTAATATTCCAATACTTCTAATGCCAATCACCATATTATTTAAGTATACATGATAATTTCATTATTCAATTCCTTCTTTTATTTTTAACTTTAAAAAAACCCCTCTTTTGGCAAGCAGTGTGATTCCAGGTTTTCACATTTCAATACAAACATGACCATAGTTATATATTCATCTTTCTTGTTCAGTTTCATATCACATTATTACTTATTAATATTAAATTCATTAAACTTATTTTATCCAATTTAAATTCTCTAATATTTCATTTTTCTTGGGATATTCTCATATCTTACCTTACAATATTATCTAAGATTCTTATTTCATTTCTATATTCATTGCACATATTACTTTTATCTGTTACATTTACAATTTTATTAATCCTTGTTGTATTAATTCCCAGAAATTGTCCCCTTTAGTTGTCAATTCAAGCTTACCACCTTCATTCTACATTAATAACAATATTTTCCTATCTACTAATCAGCTATACATATATTTTATGTCAGATTCCACATAGTATCTTTTCTCAATCACCTTATAAATCATCTAATTATTGCAACAATATCAATCTAGTCAATTAATTATAGAAACTAATATTCATCTTTCCATTATGTTTCTCATAATTTTATACATTGCTAATTATCAATTAATATTCTTATAATAAATTCCCATTTCCATATCTATTTCATTAAATTCCATATCTAACTACAATCCTTAGAAAAAAAAATCAGTTCCAATCTTATCTATTTTCAAATACTTATTCTTATATATCACAACACAATACCTTGCAGAATCTCCTTCCCTATCCTTTTTTACCCATTGTCTCTCATCCTCCTAACTATGTATTTTTTTTTCATTCTTGTTTGCTTCCTTTTCTCTTTATTTTCTGGTCCTTTCTCTTAGTTCACCTTTTTCCCATTATTATTTCCCTCCATTTCTCATTCCAATTATTTATTTTATCCCCCTCCCTCTCTTGTTCTTTCTTCTGTACTTCCCTCTTCTGTTTTTTCCCTTTCCTTTGTTTATTTTTCTGAACCATTCCTCCTTTCATTATCACATCAAACCACAAATTTTTAATTTTAAATCTTTTTTCCTCCTGCTTAAATGATTATTGCTCCACTTGATCTTCAAGATTGGTTTCCTCTTTATTTAACTCCTCCCCTTCTGGTTCACTTTGTTCTTCTTTGGTCTGAATCACAATTTCTAGTTTTTGTAATATATTGCTGTACATTTCCAGGCTTACTTTCATCATTTCCTTCATATCTTGTAGATCGAGTCTCATTTCCACAAAAAATTCCCCCATTGTGTATGCTGCTCCTTTTTTCCTTTTTCCTTAATAATTATATCCAATTCAAAGGTCCAGTAGGATGTTTCAACCAGCTTCTTTTATATTTAATTTCAACAATCAATGTCCATAAGTCTTCGTTTCCAGGTTCTTTTCCAACTTTTTCCCAAAGTCACCAGGTGGTTCCAAAGCAATTTTTTCAAATATCTTCCCCCTTGTAATATTCTGGTATTTCACTTTTCAGGGTTTTTACTGTATTTCATTATGATGGAGTTCCTCTTATTTTCCTTTAAGTTCCAAGTTACAATTTTAAAACTTTTTAGAGTCACTGAATTTTTTCCTGTAGCATCAGGTGGTGCTCTCAACACTATTTCCACATTCCACCCTTTCTTTCACTTTTTCCCATTTTTAGTCATAAAACTTTTATTAATTTCCTAATTTCAATTATTAGCTATTACTTCTTTTCAACACATTCAATTTCAGCATTTATTTATGCCTATATAGTGCCAAAAGTCCAATAGTTATCCAATTTAATTTCTAAGACTTTTGTGCTCAAATATTTTCCTCTGAATTTTCACTTCCAAATTAGTTTATTTCAATATTCAAAGCCAGTTTTATAAGTTCCAATTTCCTTCCCTCTCTCTCTGATCATTGCTTCTATACACTTTCATCCAAAATAGTTGTGCTGTCCCAGACAGTCTATGGGAGTTGGATAATTACTTAGGAATTGTGAGCTGTCACCTTAAGGGAATGCATCATGGTAAATGCAGTTAAAAGGTATCCTGGGAAATGTAGTTCATCTCACATGGCTACATCTGTAATCCTGATTGGTCACTGAATTGACCCTTGGTGGGTTAAGGGAGTTTTCCTCATTCTTTGTCTGAACTCTCTACCACATGGCATCTTCCTTCTATGGCTACGAGATGGGTTAAGAGATAACCATCTTTCACTGTTCTGCCTCTTGCACAGAGCTATATTTATAGCTGTGCAGATGCAGATTGATAACTCAACAAAGCTTCCATAACAAAGTTCATTTATTGGTACATCAGGTATCTTCATAACTCACATTTATGGCAAAGTTATCTTTAATGATGAATCCTTTGTTTGTCTGCCTTGTACATGAAAGATGGTTATCTCCTAACCCATCTAGTAGCAATAGAAGGAATATGAGTTCAGACAAAGAATGAGGAAAACTCCCTTAACCCACCAAGGGTCAATTCAGTGACCAATCAGGATTACAGATGTAGCCACGTGAGATGAACTACATTTCCCAGGATACCTTTAAGTACATTTACCATGATGCATTCCCTTAAGGGGACAGCTCACAATTCCTAAGTAACTATCCAACTCCCATAGACTGGCTGGGACAACACAATTGTTCTTTGTTTCTTAATTCTGGGGTACCTTAATGTCCATGTATTTTGCCAGGTTCACACTCTGCTCATTACTTAATTGGTCCAGCACAGTCTTAGTTTCCCAGACTGCTTCCCATCTTCATGGTGGCTATTTTTGACCACCACTGCAACTTGTCTTTGGAGGGGGTTTATCTTGTCAGGAAGGGGAGATGTGGCTCCCCTTGACCCTCCAAGCAATTTCCCCTTTCTTCACCACCCATCCAGGGTGGTTCTGGTCCCAATTGGACCCTCCAACAAGTGAGCTCAGAGCAAAACTGTGCATGATTGCAGATTCTGCTCTGACCACGATGGAAGAACAACTGGAAGATTTTGTATCTAGTTGTTTTATGGTTGTTTTTTATGATAGTGTTATAGTTGGTTTTGTTTTTTTTAATAGTGAATGATATCACAAACAAATGCAGGACAGGACCTTGTATTTTTGAAACCTTTTGTAAATATAACAGTGAATGAATCAGTCTGATTGCACTATTATTAGTTTAAAAATTTTTAATAGAAAATTCAGTTCTAGGCTATGTCTTAACCTCATCATTTATATCAGATATCATCTGAACTCAAAGCCAATTCAAACTCTCAACGTAATTTAAAACATATTTACATTTTTCATCTATGCACTCTAGAAACACATCAATGAAGGTAACTCATCTACAATAATCCTGAATTGTTTTTAGCCAGCGATAAATTTCAATTCCAAAGCAAGAGCTTTTATATTTTGCCTAAACTTGATCTCTATATGATAATTTGCCTAATCATCGTCACTCCATCAGCTTAAGCAATTGATCTATATTTTTGAAAAAAAAATGTTTCAATTAACGAGCTACATGCACCTCTTTAATACTTAAATTAAAAAGAATTTGGGGGCAGGGATGAGTTATGGATTTGTCCCCTATTAATCTTCTATGTTCATTTCTCACTTAGGATAAAAGGATCTAATCCTGGAAATCCAAGACTTTTAAAGATCCAAGATTTTTAGGAAGATTTTGTCTTCTTCCCATATTTTTCATGCACTATATTTAAATTGGATATAAATATATTTCTTGGAAAAGGTATTCAAATGCTATGATGAATCTATGACCACAAAGACCAGAGTTGTGAAAGTCGCAATACTCATTGTGACTATGGAAGAAAAAGTTGGCTTTTGAAGAAGCAAAGTATTGACACTTTTGGACTTTGGTATTGATGAAGGTACCTGGGAATACCATAGACAGCCCCCAAAAAAAAAAAAAATTCAGACAAATGGATCATTGAAGAAATAAACTGAGAGTTCATACTTGATTCTGAAATGACTTTGCTCAAATTACCACATTTGGGACACATTATCAAAGATCTAGCTCTCTAAAGAAAGCTCTAATTCTGGAAAAGATGGAATAAAATAAAATGCAAGGTGGATGGATTCAGTTATGCTGATGGGTGCACAATTGGAAGAACTGAAAGATCAGGTTGGGGAACACATTTTTCTGAAGATAATCTCTTTATGTATTTTCTTAGAGTGAACACCAAATTGCTGGAACATAATGAAGCATTGCATGAGTAATTGCAGATAGTGATGATGGCAGCAACCTATCTAGAGAGTAAAATTTCACTGAATGAGTAAGCATAGATTTTCCCGTTAATATCTAAGGTAAGAACCATATACAACGTCTCAAATATATGTCAATATAATAAAGTTGTGATCATAGTAACTGTCATATTTTGCTAAATTACAATTCACAATATCATTCATTATTAGCTAACTTGATTATGGAAATTGTGCTCCACAAAACCACAGATACTTCACTGCTGTAATAGAATCTTTGTTACTGCTTTAAAACCAAAAGGAACATTGGGATATAGGATACAGGAAATAATATATTTACCTTACAAGTAGTCCTACCCCACACTTGAGCCTGGGATTTTGGTCATAAATCATTATGGTCTTAAATTGGGTCATCACTTGACTGCATTTGATTTTATGACAATTTTTATGATGGTCATGAGGAACACCACATGATTATACATTCAAATTCAGCTTACCCAATGGGACTTTTTTTGGTACTTTTTGCTGGAAGTGTGGCTGTCTGTTTATTATATCATACAGTAGAAATTTCAGATTTTAGTAACAATTATGTTAAAAATTTCAGATGATCTAATGATCTTCAGATATTTTACCTAAATAACAATAATAAAATCATTTAAAAACCTATATTTCATTTTCTTTAATAATAGGAAGGAAGGGAGGGAGGGAGAACAATATTCTCTCTTTTCCAGTTATGAATAATTGCCTATAAAATCATCTCCTTCAGTAGCTTCTGGAACCAAACTGATTTTATTATTTGTTTGCAACTCAACAATAATTTACATTTTACATGTTCAGTATTTATTGTTCTATGAAAAGCTAATACTTTACCCTCTCGTTTACTTCACCCATTTGAGGGTCGGGAAACAGTTAACCTCTAATCACATAAGAATCAAGTTGTGTAAAGCTAACCAAAATATTTTTATTTAAAGATATTAAAATATTTAAAGACTTGTTTACCTGAAACATATAGCTGACCTGCATTGCAATGTATTTGTTTGAATATAACATAATCCTTTTCCTTTAGATTTAGTAATAAGCACTATGATTTTTTACAGAACTTTCACCCTAGTGGTTTTATGTAGGATTACACCACGTCTGTCCACAGTATAAAATTATGATTTTAGCCTTTTTCAATCCTTATAAATTAAATCAGTTGTTGTCAAAATTAAAGTTGCCTCTTTCCAGGGAAATGCCATATGCTTAGGTCAGTTTTTCCAAAGTCAGTGAAAACAATACTTTAAGTTAAAGCAATAGTTGCAATTTACATAAACTTCTGCAAAGCCTTTGATTCAGTGGTGCATGACAAACTACTGTTGAAGCTAAGTTCTTACGGCATCTGGATCCCTGCACAAGTGGATAGCCATATTCCTGTCAAACAGACAATAAATAGTCAAAATAGGGAGGGCTCTATCAAATCTGGCATCAGTTAACAGTGGTGTCCCCCAAGGCAGCATTTTAGGACCCACACACTTTCTGCTTTACATCAACGACCTATGCAATCATATTAAAAGCAGCTGTGTCCTCTTCGCCAATAATGTAAAATTATTAACACCACTGACAATACTGCTGCCCTACAAAGCGACCTTGACTAATTGGTAACCTCAAATTTCAACTAATAAAAGCTCTGTCCTACACATTGGAATAAAAATCAGAACACCAAATACAAGTTGGGAAGAAACAATCTTGTAGACGACGCTGACTCTGTCAAGGATGTAGGAGTACTCATATCAAATGATCTAGGCTCCAGAGCTCACTGTAACAGCATTGCCAAAAAGGCATTAATAGTTGTTAACCTAATTTTGCAAAGCTTCTTCTCTGGTAACATAGAATTGCTAACTAGGGCATACAAAACCTTTCCCAGACCAATTCTTGAATACAGCTCATCTGCCTGGAACCCACACTGTATATCAGATATTAACATGATTGAGCGGGTTCAGAGGTATTTCTCGAGAAGAGTACTCCACTCCTCTACTCACAATAGAATTCCCTATGCATTCAGGCTTGAAATTTGGGGCTTGGACAATCTGGAACTGCACCATCTGCAGTCCAAGCTAAGCATAGTACAGAAAATTGTCTGCTACAGCGTCTTGCCTGTAAATGACTTCTTCAGCTTCAACCACAATAATACATGGGCAAATAATCAATACAAACTTAAGGTAAACTGCTTCAAACTCAATTGCAGAAAATATGACTTCAGCAACATAGTGGTCAATGCCTGGAATGCTCTACCCGACTCCATTGTTACATCATCAAACCCTCACAGCTTCAATCTCAAACTTTCTACCATGGACCTCACCCCATTCTTTAAGAGGTCCTTAAAGGGGACATGCATAAGCACACCAGTGCCCCTACCATCCTTGTCTTACTGTCCCAATTTATCTGTATTTACTTCCTTTGTTCATATTTATATTCATACCTAGACTTGTACATGTTTGATGAACAAATATAAATAAATAAGATCCAAAGATAGTCTTGACTTTATTACAAATTAATGAAACTCCCTTTGAAATTCTCTAGTAAAAAAGAAATCTCAGTTCTGGAAATTAAACTAATTTCTGAGCATGCACAAGCTTTGAAAAATTAAACTATAAATATCTATAAAAGTATATTTCAAAACATTTCTCTGAATTGGTGAATGCCAATTTTTCATTCCCCAGTACAAATGCGAAAGGGAGGAGGTTGTAAACACCATCATCCCCCCTACACAAATAGCTGCCCAAGTTACAACCAGATGACAATGCCATGATTGGCAAGACCAACCCACAGACGACCTAACTATGAAACTCAAAACAAAATTGCTAGCAGACCTCTGGTTCTGGAACAATCAACACAGCTTCACAAAAAGACATAACCTGGCATGGAAGGGGACAAAACTCTATGTCCCAGAATCCCTATGTGCCCTAGTTCTTCAGAGGAACCATGATGGCAAACCAGCAGGCCACTTCAGGTTCTTAAAGACTTTATACTTGGCTTGGAGGCAGTTCTGGTGGCCTGGCATAAAGAAAGATGTGGACAGTTATGTGAAGAGTTGCATCATCTGCTCTGTGATGAAAAAACAACCAGAACCCCCGGACTGCTGTTAGGAATATCTGATGCTGTTCTAATTCAATTCAACAAAAATTTCCCTTTAGTCTTAGCAGCAGATGCATCACCTTTTGGCATAGGAGCCATTTTAAGTCACAGACTGCCTAATGGTGCTGAGGCACCCATTGCCTTTTTCTCCAGAATGTTTTCTCCAGCTGAGTGCAACTACAGTCAAATTGACAAAGAAGCTTTGGCTGCAGTTGCTTCTGTCAAAAAATTCCATGAGTTTCTATATGGACACCATTTCAAGTTTGTTACGGATCATAAGCCACTGTTGGGTCTTCTGTCAGGCGATAAACAAACTCCTCAGATTTTGTCTCCAAGAATGACCAGGTGGACTTTATTTCTGGCTGCATATTCTTAAACACTGGTTCATCGAGCAGGCAAAAGTCTCAGCCACGCTGATGCCCTTAGCCGCTGCCCCCTGCCTGTTCCAGTTGAGGATCCTGTACCAACTAATGCTGTGTTCCTGATCAATGATCTCAAGCTTCCCATCACTGCCTTTGATATTGCTGCCCATTCTGCCAGGGACAAGGTAATCTCCCTGCAGTTCCTTATTCCCCCGAATTCGTACCCTTCAAAGTTCGCCAGCAAGAATTGTCTTCTTTGCAAGGCTGTTTACTTTGGGGAACTAGGATAGTTACCCCTTCCAAGTTGCAAACCTCAGTTTTAAAAGTCCTCCATGAGGGGCATCCTGGCATTGTCAGGATGAAGGCTCTAGCTCACAGTTATGTATGGTGGCCGGGCATGGATGCTCAGATTATGAGCTGGGTGAATGCTTCTCAGCCATGCCAAGGCACCAGACCTTCTCCACCAACAGCCACTCCAGGCATGTGGGAAGATTCAGGGAACCCTTGGTCCCGGGTGCATATTGATCTGGCTAGCCCTTTTCATGGATCACCTTTTCTTGGTGATGGTTGATACTTTTTCTGAATGGGTAGAGCTGACCTTAATGACCTCCACAACTTCAGAAGCTGTCACTAAGGCCCTATCAAGGATATTCTCTACCCATGGCCTCCCTGAAACCATCGTGTCTGATAACAGCCCCCACTTTACTTCCTGTGAATTTGAGGTTTTCCTAGCTAACCAGGGAATTAGGCATGCACTTACAGCTCCTTCTCACTCTGCCAGTAATGGTCTGGCTGAAAGGGCAATCAGACCTGCTAAGGAGGCCCTGGAAAGGCTTGGGCCCATAGATTGGCACTCTAGGCTCACTAAGTATCTTCTAACCCAGCACACAACCCCCTGTGCTACCACAAATAGGTCTCTGGCTGAACTTCTCATGGGGAGATGTCTGAGGACTACTTTAAACAGACTCCATCCATATTACTCCCCAGTCACGCCCCTAGGATAAAATAACCAGATTAGGAGGTTTGCTGAGAATGACCAGGTCTATGCCAGGAACTATGCGGGACACCCTTTGTAAATGCCTGGGCAGATTGTGGCAGTAACCGGTCCTAAGTCTTACAGGGTCCAATTGCAAGATGGGCGCATTTGCCACCACCATGTCAACCAACTTAGGGGGCATTGGAGCTCATCTACAAATGGCCCTCAGGATGTTCCTGCTGTGGAGAAACCACTGGCATCTAAAGAAACTCTCCATGAACCTGACAGCGACACAAGCCTTCCTGGGCAGTCATCAGTCTCTTACCCGGAGCTGCCTGAAGCCGAGACGCCAGCTTTGTCGTCACCAGAAACTGCCCACCGAGTGGAGGAGTCCCATCTAGCAGCAGCTCCATCAGAGCCCAGAAGACCTGGCCCCCTGCGCAAGCGCCTGAGTTACCTAAAGGACTATGCATGCTCTATTCTGGGGGAAAGGAGTGTTGCGTTCAGAAAAGACTGAGCCGAAGTCTCCACTCCGGTCCGTGTTTCCAGCAGGAACATGGACCGTTCCTATTGGCTGATGCCATTGACAGCTGGCTATAAAAGGGAGCTGTCAAATAGTATCAGCCATTACCCACCAGCTGGCTGCCTTGTTAGCATGGCAGTCACTGCAACCCTTTATTGTTATAATAAAGTTAACAGCTGAAGTTGCTCTGCGTTTACCTCAATTATTCCGCCGCTCTACCACATGTTTCATGACTTCCATTTTTTCTGGGAGAGCTGTTTTTTGCCTTTCCAAGGGTCTGGAGGCTTCCTCTGGGCCTCTGGGAAGGCAAAAACAGCCTTCTCCAGGCTCTGCAGGCCCTCCGGAAGCTGGAAACAGGCCTGTTTTGCAATTTCCGGTTTTTCAGGAGGATCATTTTATGCTTTCCCAAGGGTCCAGAGGCCTCTCTTTGGCCTCTGGGAGGGCAAAAACAGCCTCCCCTGGGCTCTGGTGTCTCTCCAGAATCTGGAAATGGGCCTGTTTCCAGACTTCTGGAAGGCCCATTTTTTTCCCCTCCCAGAGCCTCCATGTGGATCCTGCACTTACCTCCATCAAAAATGGGCAGTGTGGAGACTCCTGGGAGGGGCAGGATAACAGCCATACAAAAATCATCACAATGACGGAATCCCCAATTATAACTTCAAAAAAGGCAACTATGATCTTATAAACAACGATCTCTCATCCCTTGATTGGAAATTTCTATTCTCTGGATGCAATACTGTAGAAGATCATTACAACATATTTTTACTTGAAGTCAAAAGAGTCATCAAACTATAACAACATTAAAAACTTTTAACAAGTCCAAAACCAGAAAAAACAAATTACCCAAAACAATAAGGAAACTTCAATCCAAAAAGAAATCACTTTGGTGGAAAAATAAATCTGGTCACATTGCCAACTTCAAAAGCCAATACAAAAATTTACGCCACCAAATAAAAACTGAATGCACCAATTATCACATTAAACAAGAAGAAAATCTTCTACACACCAATTCCACCTGTGCTTTCTACAATTTTGTAAACAACAAACTAAAAGACTCAAGGTCCATCCCACCCCTGAAAGGACCTAATGGTAAAGACTGCAATGATGACACTATTAAAGCCAATCTCTTTAACACATTCTTTGGCTCAGTATTTGTAAACAGCAATGGATCATGCCCAGTATTTCCTAGTCGAACAACAGACAACTACAATGATCTAATATATATCGATTTTACAGAAGACAATGTTGAAAAAGCACTACGCAATCTAAACCATCTCTATCTATTGGACCGGATGGAATATGTGCCTACTTCTTAAAAAAGCTACTCACTGCCATAGCCGAACCTCTAAGCATAATCTTTGAAAAATCTTTCAGGACCAGCTCCTTGCCAAAACTATGGTCACAAGCCAGGGTCATCCCCATCTTCAAAAAGGGAGACCCCAGCCTAGTTGAAAATTACAGACTAATCTCCTTATGCTGCATCACCTGTAAAGTCATGGGATCAATTATTAACCAATCCATCATCCTCCACTTAGAAACAAACAACCTACTCTCTAATAAACAATTTGGTTTTGGAAAAAACTATCCTGTAATCTGCAACTCTTACACTGCAAAAATATATGGACTACACAATTCGATCAGGGCAAAGCAATAGACTCAATCTACATACACTTCTGTAAAGCCTTTGATTCAGTGGTACACAACAAACTGGTCCTAAAACTAAAATCTTATGGTATCTCTGGATGCCTGCATAACTGGATAGAAGCATTCCTGTCAAACAGACAACAAATAGTCAAAACTGGGAGCGTCCTATCAAATTCTGTACCTGTCAACAGTGGTGTCCCCCAAGGCAGTGTTCTAGGACCAACTCTTTTCATACTGTGCATAAATGACCTCGGTGATCATATCAAGAGCAACTGTGTTCTCTTCGCTGATGATGTAAAGCTATTCAACACCACAGACAATACTGCTACCCTTCAAAAAGACCTTGACTATGTATCAGAATGGTCAAACAAATGGCAACTTCTAATCTCAACAAATAAATATATTGGCAAAAAATACATATTGGCAAAAAAAAATCAGAAAATAAAATACAGGCTGAATAGTCAAGACCTTGTTGATGATCCAAACTCTGTCAAGGATCTTGGAGTACGCATCTCAAATGACTTAAGTGCTAGAGCCCACTGTAACTACATAGCCAAAAAGGCATTAAGAGTTGTTAACCTAATCTTACGTAGCTTTTTCTCTGGTAATATTGCACTAATAACTAGAGCATACAAAACATTTGCTAGACCAATATTCGAATACAGCTCATCACTCTGGAACCCACATTACGTATCTGATATTAATACAGTTGAAAAAGTCCAGAAATATTTCACAAGAAGAGTTCTCCACTCCTCTACTCGTTGCAGAATACCTTATGCCACCAGATTCAAAATTCTAGACCTAGAAAACCTAGAACTACGCCACCTTCGGTCCGGTCTAAGTATAGTATATAAAATCATACATTGCAATGTCAATGAATACTTCAGCTCCAATCATAACAACACGAGAGCAAACAATAGATACAAACTCAAGGTTAATCGCACCAAACTTGATTGCAGGAAATACGACTTCAGCAACAGAGTGGTCAATATCTGGAATACTCTACCTGACTGTGTTTTTTTCCCCAAACCCCAAAAACTTTAACCTTAGATTGACCTCACCCCTTTCCTAAGAGGTCTGTAGGTGGCATGCATAAGAGCACCAACGTGCCTACCGTCCCTGTCCTATTGTTTCTTTTATATATATTTTTCTTATATGTATCCATGTATTGATAACTATGTTTTTACTTATACCTATTATCTTGTAAGCAATTGACAAATAAAAATAAATAAATTAAAAAGAACAAAAGAAAAAGAGAAAAGAAGAGATTGGACATTTATGCCGTTTATCTGAAATGGTATAGGGCTTCCTGCCTGAGCAGGGGGTTGGAATAGAAGACATCCCATGTCCTTTATTCTATTCTATTCTGTTCTGTTCTGCTCAATTTGATTCTAGTTATAGAGTGAATAACAGAATGATTGTGAAACAATCCTTGTGGGAATGGCAACTAACAGAAAGTCATTTTCTCTTATTTCAAGTGTAAAAAACAAAAAAGGAGAAATCCAGAGGAAATAAAACACAGCTAGGTATGAGTCGCGTCTCTGTCATCTTCCCTGTCAGAATCTTTTGGATGTTCTGCAAACATAGCAATCATTCTGAATTGGCCAGTTTTTGATGATGAAAAAAGAATTAACTCTGTGTTACAAAGCTGACTACACAGAAAAGTGAAAAGCTAAGGGGAGGAGGAAAAAGAGAAGGGGAGTGTTAAGTTCGGATAATGAGAGGCTGAACCAGGGCATGGGTGCAACAAATACTTTATTAGAATAATAAAGGACTGAACGTGCTTGCCAAGCCTGGAACTGGCTCGCAGTGATCAGCGACTGGTTGGACCCCGCAGCCTGCTTTTATAGCTGGCTGCTGGGGGGAACCAGCCAATGAGAGAGGGCAACCGCCCCCACAGCGCGAACGGACCTGGGTGGGAACTTCTTTAAGTTCCAGGGACATAACACCCCTTCCCCCCAGATGCGAACACGCATAGTCTTTAAGGTACGCGGGAGGCTTATGCTGGTGCCCAGAACGGCGCAACTCTGGGGAGTTGTCTGGTAGTTCAGAGTCTGCAAAGGGAGGTCGGACTGATGGGGTGTCACGAACGCGCTCCTCGGTCAGTGCCAGTTCGGGACTCGTAGGGCTGGTCACTGGGGATGTGCTTCCGTTGACTGGTTCGGATTGGTCAGCCGTCTAGTGGTCACGGTTCGTGTTCGGGCTCCCCGGCTCGGCTGCAGGCGTAAACTGGTCACCGGAATTGGTGCTGATGAGGGGTTGCTGCTGTAGCCTCGCACCGGTCTGCAACCATGAGTCACTGCTAACATGAGTGCCTTGGCGCTTCCACAGCTGATCCAGGTGCCTTCTCTAGATTCGGCCATCCTCCAGTCTGACTCGATATGACCTGGGTCCAGTGATGGCCACGATCTCGCCCGGGATCCACAGAGGGTCTCCAGCGAAGTTCCTCGCGAACACGGTTTCCTGTAAGACAAAATGCCTAACCCCCGATGTGGAAGCGAGGGGAGAGTCAGGGCAGTAATGTGGGTGAAGCCTGTCCAATACAGTCCGCAGGCGCTCTACCCATCAGGAGTTCAGCCGGGACTTATTAGTGACTGTGCACGGGGTTGAGTGCTGGCTCAGCAAGAAACGGGAGAGTCTGTGGTGCCAGTCTTCCTTGCTGAACCTAGCTAGAGCTTCTTTAGTGGTCCTAACGGCCTCTCTGCCAATCCGTTACTGGCAGGATGAAAGGGAGCCGTGAAGATGTGGCGGATGCCCAGATTGACAGCGGCGACTGAACTCGGCCGATGCGAACTGGGGCCATTGTCGGAAACAATTGAGTCTGGTAGCCCGTGCGTTACAACAGGCGAGTTAATACCTTGGTAACCGCTTGCGTGGTGGTTGTGGATAGTTGTGCTACATCAATCCATTTAGAGTAAGAGTCCACGACCACCAGGAACATTTTGCCGTGCATCGGGCCCGCTAGGTCGATGTGGATCCTGGACCAAGGTGCGCTGGCGCTTTCCCACTTAGTGGGTGTGGCAATTGAGGATGGACGGGATTCCTGGCAGGGATGGCAGGAGCTTACCCATCTGATGATGTCATCGCCGAGGCCAGGCCACCATACGTAGCTGCATGCTAATGCCTTCATCCTGACGATGCCAGGGTGGCCCTCGTGCAGCGCCTCCAAAACTCAGGTACGCAGTGAGGTCGGGATGACCATTCGTGTGCCCCACAGCAAACAGCCCTGCAAACTGGATAACTCCTGTAGGCGGGTCTTAAAAGGCGTGAATTTGTTTCAACATCACTGCCCGGCCACCTCTCCTCACCCAGTCCAGTACCTGGGCGATCGCTTTTGTCTGCCTTGGATTTGGCAGCAATGTCAAGGGCAGTGATGGGGAGGTCCAGTTGGGTGACCTCAAAGATAGCATGGACCGGGGCAGGATCCTCAGCTGGAGCAGGCAGGGGGCAGTGGCTGAGGGCGTCTGCGTGAGACAATGTTTTACCTGGACGGTGTATGAGTCTATACGAGTATGCCGCTAGGAAAAGAGTCCACCTCGTCATTCTAGGAGACAGGACTTGAGGGGTCTGTTTGTCACCTGCTAGTAGACCCAGGAGAGGCTTATGATCCATGACCAGCTCGAAAAAGTGGCCAAAAAGAAATTCATGGAATTTCTTCACAGCTGCGACAGCTGCTAAAGCTTCCTTATCGATTTGGCTATAATTGCACTCTGTTGCAGAGAGCGTCCTGGAAAAAAAAGCGATGGGGGGCCTCGGAGCCATTGGGGAGCCTGTGGCTTAACACTGCCCCAATTCCAAAGGGATGCGTCCGCTGCTAGCACTAATGGAAGGTTGGGGTCAAACTGAATGAGGACCGCCTCCGACGTGAGTAGTGATTTGACTGTGCGAAAGCGGAGTCTTCCTTGTGTCCCCAATGCCAAGCCGATTTTTTGTCCAAAAGTCTGTGCAGGGGTTCCGCCACAGATGCTTTATGGGGCAGGAACGACGTGTAAAAATTCAATAGCCCCAAGAAGGCCTGCAGTTCCGCTTTGGAGGTTGGAGTGGGTGCCTCGTGAATTGCCTTAACCTTGGACTCCAGGGGTGAATGCCTGAGGCGTCAATTTTATAACCCAGAAAGTCCACCTGTCTAGTGGCAATGGCACATTTTTCTTTTTTAATTTGAGGCCATGCTGTCTGAACCTCTCTAACACTGCTCGAACTCTCTGGAAGAGTTGGGGTCTGTCCCTGCCGAGACTAAGATGTCGTCGAAGTAGGGTACTACACCAGGAGGCCCTGCAAAATCCGGCTCCATGAGGGATTGAAAAATGCCTGGGCAACACTTACGCCAAATTGGAGACGCTTGCACGGAAAGCACCCCTGTGAGTGACAATGGTCTGGAGTTCCGCTGTTTGGTTGTCAACAGGGAACTGTTGATACGCTTGAGACATGTCCAATTTGGCAAAAATGCTGCCAGGTTCAAAAGTGTGTAATAAATGCTGAATGATGGGCATTGGGTAAGCGCTAACTTGTAAAAACTTATTAATTGTGGTTTTGTAGTCCGAGCAAATTCTCAGGCTACCGTCTTTTTGAGGGTGTGACAATGGGCGTCTCCCATTTGGCGAAATCTGTTGGCTCAATGACCCCTTGTTTTAATAATTTATCCAGTTCCGCATCTAATTTAGGCCAAATAACGAATGGGACTCTACGAGGTTTTAGCCTGATTGGGACTGCTTGGGGGTCGACTGAGAATGAGATAGGGGTACCGTTATAACACCCCAGTTCATTGCTGAATACGTCTGAGTAATCAGCGAATAAGGAGTCAGTGTCAGAGGTTGAGACAGCATGGACTCCTGTTAACCCTAGGCCGAGATGGGGAAACCAATCAAGCCCCAAGAGTGTGGGGAGATTTCCGTTAACTACCACTAGAGGTAGGTGGCCTTTGAAAGTTTTAAAATTAACAAGAAACTTGCCTCTGCCGATTACAGGAATGTCCTTCCCCTGGTAGTCCTTCAGGCTAAACTGGCACTTCTGGAGCCAGTTTCTGGATAGACTGGGCTGTAGTCTCTTGAGGGTGCTCCAAGAGATAATTGAGAGCGCTGACCCTGTGTCAACCTCCATGCGACAAGGTTTACCTTCTAACAAAACGGAGAGAGAGATTTTACTAATGGCATGGCAAGTGTGCTTAGCATGGTGGTGAGTGCGACAGTTCAATACTTGCCTTTGGGGTCCAGAATGTGAAAAGGAAGGGTGCCTTTGTGCCGAGTTGTGAGTGGCTTGACAGACTCTAGCGATGTGCCCCTTTTTGTGGCAAATGTTGCAGGTGGCTCCCTTGAATTTGCAGGTGGTCCTCAGGTGAGATCCACCACAGGATAGGCACAGGGTGATATGCTTGGGTGGGCTGATGCTTTCTTGCTTGGCTCCTACCTGCAGGTGTCTGGCGTGGGCGAGGCGGTGGATGTCGGCTGCATCGCTGGGGTCCTCTTCGATGACCACCTCTTCAGAGTGGACCGAAACTGCAATTTGCTTGGAAGCAGGACCTTGGATTTCGGTGGCTGATTGTGCTGCCAGCTCCACTGCCAGGGCTTCCTCGATGACTTGCGCGAGGTTGAGGTCCTTCCAAGCGAGTAGGCGCCTTTGGAGGTGAAGATCCTTGACTCCGCAGACTAGCTGGTTGAGGAGCATGTCATCCAGGTAGGTCCCAAACCCACAATGGAGTGCTGCAGTCCTGAGGGCAGCCATGTACTGGTTGATGGTCTCTTTGTCTGATTGCTTCCTCATTCGGAAGGTGAACCGCCTGGCAATCTGTGAGGGTCTAGGAGAATAGTGGTTAGTAAGGATTTCTAACAGTTCTGTCCAGGGAATGTTTTTTAACTCACGCGGAGCCACGAGTGCTGTGGCAGTATCAAAGACGCTGGCTCCACAGTAGATCAGGAAATATGATTTTTTCCGGTGTTCCCCTGCATCAGCCAACCCTATGGCGTCGATGTAGTGGTTAAAACAATTCTTGTATGACTCCCACTTCTCCTCATCCGGCTTGAACGATGGGAAAGCTGGGTTGGAGTTCATGATGAGAATCTCGTTGGGTAATCTGTTGAGAAAATCTCTCTGGGGCAGCAGCAGGAGGTTTTTGTGCCTATGGCAGGCAAGTGACTTCAGCTCTGGGAGGTTTTCACAACTCTCTCCTCTCTCTGGATTAACACGAGGCTAGGCTGCAACGGCCGTTGGCAGCGTTTGAAATCGCGCCTGCGTGGGCGTCAGTGACTTTGAAATACAGCACTGCGCTGTATCTTAGGCGGAAATTCAAATGACAGCCATTTGAATTTCGCGCCAAAAGAAACGAGCGGCTGCGGCTCGCAGCGCTTCACTTTCCCTGTAGCTGGCTAACTAGCGGCTACAGACGCTTCTCACTCTCGCTGTTTGCCGACCGCTCTCTCTGGCTGCGGATCAGCGTTCGCTCTCGTTGCCTGCTGATCGTTCTCTCTGGCTATGGATCAGCGGCTAGTGATTCAGCGGTTGCGTTTTGCCTCTGGTAGCCATCCCATCCTCGTCGCCAGTGTTAAGTTCGGGTAATGAGAGGCTGAACCAGGGCATGGGTGCAACAAATACTTTATTAGAATAATAAAGGACTGAACGTGCTTGCCAAGCCTGGAACTGGCTCGCAGCGATCAGCGACTGGTTGGACCCCGCAGCCTGCTTTTATAGCTGGCTGCTGAGGGGAACCAGCCAATGAGAGAGGGCAACCGTCCCCGCAGCGCGAATGGACCTGGGTGGGAACTTCTTTAAGTTCCAGGGACATAACAGGGAGAGTTTTTTCTTTTCAGAATAGCAGACTCCCTGATATTCTTCATATGTATAACATAATTGTCTTCATTTTAATGAGTGGATTAAGAAAGAATGACATGCTGGTAGCCATTTTTATGGCTTCAGAGGTGTTGGAAAAAGTTCACATTAATTTTCTGATTATATTAAATGATTACATAATTTTGATAATCTGGGGAACTGTATTTAATTAATTAAAGTTACATTATACTTAACTTTTCTTGAGGCTCTATTTTTTTCTGAGTTTGCCTACCCTTGAACTGTAGTCCTCAAATGTTAGACAAAACTTACCAGTGACCTGTTCCTACAAAACAACATACACCCAAAGTTTAAAACAAAGTTTCCACTTAGTTTGCCTACAATTCACTGTGATCTGCATCAGATTCCTTCTGTGCATTCATCTGTACTAATTGATTTTTTTATCTCTGTGTTGCAATGGTTAACATGAATAAAATTTAGAAAGTAGAGATATAAACACAAAAAACAAGCTGGTTAGAGCAATAGTCTTTCCTATAGTGATGTATGGGTCTGAGAATTGGACATTAAGAATGACCGATTGAAGAAGAATTGATGCCTTTGAACAGAGGTGCTGGTTTAATTATTGCATATATCCTGGACAGACAAAACAACCAATAGAGAAGTTGTTTAAAACCACAAATATGACTAGAAGCCAAAATCACAAGATTATGTCTGATTTACTTTGGCCATGTCATGCATGCAAATTCATTGGAAAAGTCAATGATGCTAAGAATGGTTAGTGGATCAAGAAGAACGGACAAGCAAAAAACTCACTGATTTGATACCATCAAAGCTGATACAAAGATGAACATCCAATAACTGAAAGAACCTGCACTTCACAGGATAGCAAGTGTGGGTGGCACTTGCCTATAAAGTCACCAAGAGCTGGACATGACTGAACAGTGCATAATGAATGAATGGTTTTTTTATTGTATTTTTGGAAATCACTCTGTAATTCTTTCTTTAATTAAAGAAATAATAACTCATATATAAACAATAACTCTTATTTTAGACATCAATGTCTTCCTGTAAAAAGTTACATTAAACCTCTAATGTTATGAATATTCACTTAGATATGCAAAAGCAGTTAGACCAAAGGTTAATGATCCATTATCTTTATTCAGTTCAAAACCACAACTATGTTCCCACTCTCTGACTTCAATGGCTGTTTTGTACTTGTCCATTAGCTACTTGTCCTGAAGGGCCATTTCTTCTCCTCTTGCTCTTGCTCCTCCTCCCCTTCATCTTCCTCCTCTTCCTTTTTTGAGTTCTATATTGGCATTGAAGTAAGGTTGCGTGTCTCTGGAAAGAATGATCTATTGACCGTTCTGCTATGTTGATTTTGTTACAAAGATGCAAGTGGCCATTTATCATTTCCCTATTAATACAGTACCCAGCAATTATTTATTCTATATATAATTATTATTGTTATTAATCAAGCAGGCATAGACTCCAGGTACCATCTCCTAAGAAGTTTTGTCTATTAGTGCACTGGCAATGTGCATTTTCTGCTTTTACCTTCACCCAGGGGTGGGATTCTACCAGTTCGCACCTACTCGCTAGAACCAGTTGTTAACATTCTAAGCAGTTCGGAGAACCAGTTGTTAGAAGAAATTACTGGCCTAATCCTGTAAGGAAGGAAGGAAACATTCTGGTATTGCTTACAGAAACTGCCTCTCCGTTAACCCTTATTACATTCTTGGCAGACTTCCTGTCTCAGGAGCATCTCTGGAGTTTTTCCCCGCTCCTTTTCTGGTACTTTCTTTGTGTGGAGTGACCATTTAAAGTTACAATGGCACTGAAAAAAGTGACTTATGACCATTTTTTACACTTACGACTGTTGCACCATCCCCACAGTCATGAGATGCCTGGCGAGGAGATGAGTGCCTCGATGTGAGTGATATTGAGTTGGCCACACCCAGCCAATAACATGACCACCAAGCCATGTCCACCCAGTCACATGACCACCAAGCCACACCCACCATCTAAGCCACGCCCACAGAACTGGTTGTTAAATTTTTTTGAATCCCACCCCTGCCCTCAGACCCTAGAATGTTATTCCACCTGAGTTAAGATTAGCAACATCCATGCTAACCTTCTAGAAAACTCTACAGTAAAACCTGGCTCATTCATCAAGCTTGAGGATCCCATGGTAAACCTGCAACACACAGCTATATGAGGTTAAGTGATTGTTCTCCCACAAACTTGTTTTTATCTTTATTTATATTTCAGTGTTTCTTGACTTGTCAAATGGGTTTAATTATTATTATGTGTGTAAGTCACACAGAATATATTTTAATCCAAAACTCCTTGAAACTTCTTAAAACAGTCTGAACTTTTGGTCTCAGCTCCAGAGTAACAACAATATATCAGGACATACAACCAAGTTTAATTAACCTTATAAGAAAACTTATCTCACTGAAATGACTTGATATTGGCATGAACATGCCAGCAATGCTGATAGCAGAAAGTACATATTTGCTGGAATTGATATATTTAACATGGTTAAATGTTAAATGAGGAAGGGGAAAGGGAATTCTGAAACATTTTCCAGCAGTCTATGCCTATCTGTTCATGCCCATTTTTACCACTGCCTGTTAATTTTGAAAGGACAGATCCATGGAAATTAAGGATAAATGTCACCAACCATAATTACACATGCTGAAAGCACAACACTCCAAGCTGCATATTACTTCAGCTTGCCAGCTGTATGGCAAGCCCATCCTTATTAAGCCTTTACAGTGACGGATTACGATTCATTATGGGCTTCTCTGTGTTTTATTAATTTCTTCAAGATATATTATGCTTCAAGTTAAGCATCTCATTCCCCTTCACCAAACTTGACTGATAGAAGGGGCTGTTCTACCTGTAACAATAAATGAAAAGATATAAATGCCTACCCTTGAATATATATGTTTACCTACTTAAAATACATCTTTCAATTAAGATTGCATATATAGAAAGCTACTCAGAATATTCTGGAGAAATATTCATGTGCAAAGGAATCAACAAACATCCAATGAAGTCTTTGTGGACTGAGTACATGAAATTCTGAATATATTTGAACCATAGTTACCTCATATATAAAAAGGATGCTACCTAAAGGTATTTGGCCCACACCTTCAATTTCACAGATTGAAGCCACAATATTCTTTCAAGGAAAGATTGAAGCCACAATATTCTTCAGGAAACAGCATCTATTATTACAGGTACAAGTAAAGTTTTCCCCTGTTCAGTTATATCTGACTCTAGGGGATAATGCCATCTCCATTTCTTAGCTGAGGAAGCCAGAGGTGCTATTCAACCGGTTCACACACCTATTTGGGAGAACCGGTAGCTGTGATTTGGCGTAGGTTGCAGAACTGGTGGTGACCCCTGGCTGGCCACACCCCTGAACTGGGTTGCCCAGTCGCCCAGTCGCCTGCTGGTCCTGGTTGCTCTCCTAGCTTTCCGTACCACATGGTGGCCATGGGGCAGCTCGGGTACATGTGCGCATGTTCAGCAGCCCCAGGACATCCACCTGCCTGGCCACCCTCCCGGAGCATGTTTTCTTCCTTCTCCCAGCAGCAGATGCACCTCTTCCAGACCAGGCCAGCCCAACCTGGCCAGCAAGCAGGTGGGTGGGCGGATAGCCCGGGGCTTCTCACCCCCCTTGTCACCAATGCCTGCAACAGCAGCCCCTCAGACAGCTTAGGTGGGAGCTACCAGGTTTAGTGGCTGGTCCTGCCCCTCACCCTCCCCTCACTCACCTGGCCTGAGAAGGTAAGGGCGATGGCAGGGGATAGTGAAGTGGCCGGGTCCCTATCTTCCCCTTTCTCTCCCCCACTGTCTCTGTGTGTGTGCCAGTCATGCGTGGAGGAAGAGAAGGGTTGCCTGAAGGGACTGGCTGAACAAGGATCGCCAGCTGCGCTGGAAGCATCTCATCAATTTCCATTTAATATCGCCGGTGCCTCCAGCTCCAGCCGTGCAGAGGCAGATGCCCGTGTGTGCTTGCCATTCCCATCTACCCACCCCCATCCACGCGTGGTGAACCTACCCCCCAATGAGGGAGAAGACTGCGTTTTTGCTTCAGCCGTCCCCCATTGCTGAATTTCACTGCCACTGCCTCCTTGGCAGCAGCCGATCGTGGGACCTCTATCTCCTCAAGTGCCAGCCTCGGTGTTACTTGCTGAAAGTGGGGGAAAATAACACACACAGAGAGCCGAACCAGTGGCAGTCTCAGTAGTAGTCCTGGTAGCAGCAGCGGTGGTGGTTTCTCCCCACTCCCAGCCAATAGCTGCCCCGAGCTAAAGAAGCTGGCTGCATCAGGAGAGTCGACCAGCTGAGCGCGCAAAACAAGGTGCCTTGGACTGCCCGCAGTTCTCCTACCTCCTCTCCCCCATCCTCTTTCAGGAGCTTCCCACCCACCACTCTGCTTACTCTGTGCATGGGTCTGGCCAGCTGCCTCTTTCCTATGCTGCCTTCTCCTCAGCGATTCTGTTCAGCACTCGCCCCCTCTCAGCCCTCCACTCCCACACACACACACCTGTTCAATCCCCCACCCCACCTCAGGTCATGAAAGAGATGAGCGAAGGAAAAGGGGGTGGGACTGATGCTGTGGAAGATGCCACCCGCAAAGGCAGAAAAAGGCCTGGGAAGAATGGAAAGAGCTTTTGCGTGCACTCTCTTCTGAGCCCTACTGCCCACAAATCCCTCCTCCTCACCTCTTCTCCTTCCCCCAGCCCTGCCAGTATAGTCTGCAAATCCTCCCACCTTCCACTCCATGCTGCAAAGCTCAACAGCCCCCCAAACACTGCAGAGCTCCACCTTGCAGCACATTGCAAAGCTCAACCTCTCTCTCTCCCTCCCCCTCACTCCGAACACCATCGCTCACCATCCTCTGCACAACAACCAGCAGAAAGCAAGTCAATGCAGCTTTCCTCCTTTTTCAGACTGGGGAAACCTTCCATTCGGGTGGTTTGTGCACTGTGGAAGCTCCTCTCAGAGTGCTTGGCCCAGCCCCAGCTTTGAGAGAGAGAGAGAGTGGGGAAGAGAGAGGGAAAGATAAGGAGAGGGGCAGAGAGAGAGAGAGATACATGGGGAGGAGAGACCCATAGAGAGAGACACACAGAGGGGGAGGAGAGAGAGAGAGAGAGAAAGAGAGGGAAAGAGAAAAAAGAGGAAATGAGAGAGGAAGGGAGAGAGACAAGAAAGAAAAGAAAGAAAAAGAAAAAGAAAGAAAAAAGAGAAAGGAAGTGAAAAGAAGAAAAGGGATAGATAAAGAATGGGAGAGATGGAAGAAAGGGACAAAGAAAGAAAAAGAAAGGGAGGGAGGGAGGGAGGGAGGGAGGAGACCATGAATGAGATATATGGTCCGTTGGCAGGACAGGGCGAACGGAGGTGAAGAAGACTGTTGCAGTCTTTGAACACCTTTTCTGGCGCCAGGAGCGATCCCCCAGGGATACACAAACCCGGAGAGGTTTGTGTCAACGTGAGAACCTCGAGCTGCAGAGGGGGAAGGCAACCCCCGACAGTGAAGAGGAAGCTCCTGAGCCCGGCGCAAAAGAGTAAGCTGTCATTCTATGGCGGCTTCAAGTCCGATCTGCCACTTGAGTGAATAAGCAAAGCAGTGACAGCCTGCGAGGTCGAGAGTAACAGGAACAGAGAAACGGTTTATAACTTGGAACCTTTGAAGACTGAAGATAGCAGAATGACAGAAGAATGACAGCGTAAATTCTTCTCTCCTGGTTGTGATTAGCACCTTTCAGAAGTCGGGTGGAAAGCGGCCAGAAAAGCAGTTGGGAAAATGAAAGGACTATAATGGAGAGCGGAAAAGCCTAAGCACAAAAGCAAAAGCGCAGATTTTACCCTGTGAAAGGGAAGTCCTTAACAGGGGAAAAGCAGCCTAATGTCCCCAACATTAATATACAAACTTCCTTATTATCCTTGCAGGAAGCTATATCTAAAATGCAAGAAATGATGATTAAAAATCACAATGAAACTAGAGCAGATATAAGCGAATTGAAAGATGAGATGGGGAAACTGAAGGCTGAAATGAAAGCGGATATATCGAAGGTGGAGGGTAAGATAGGGTCTCTACAGCAGGCCATGGAGAAAAATGAAGTGAAAATAAAAGATATAGAGAGTAGAACAACACGCATGGAGACTAACTTTGAAAGGATGGATGAGGAATTTAAAAATGTACTTAGAGAAACGGAAGACTCACTGGTTCATCTCAAGATGGACAAAGCAATGGCGTATTTAAGGTTCAAGAATGTTGCTGAAGCAAAAAATGAAGAATTGGAACATTTGATGGCAGAAATATTGGCTGAATGGTTAGGAAAAGAAAAAGATGACCTAATTAAAGAGTTTGATGAGGTATATAGGGTTAGCACAAGCTACGCCAGACGCAACAACTGCCCAAGAGAAATCCATATCTGCTTCCCTATGAGATGTCTGAGAGATTTAATTTTGAAAATGTCTAGGGAGGAAACGATATCATATAAAGGCAGAGAAATTATGATTTTAAAACAAATTCCAAAGAAAGTGAGGATGATAAGACAAGATTATAAATTTCTAGCTAATGATTTAAATAAAAAAGGAATCCAATTTAAATGGTTAATCCCGGAAGGGATGTTAATTACATGGAAAGAGAGGAAAATCAAAATAGAATCAATAGAACAGGCCCAAGACTTTTATCAACAGCTCATGGATACCAATGGTCAATCCACTAAAGAAGAACTTAAAAGGAGACCACAGGAGGACCGATATCGTCACAGAACCCAAAAGGAATGACTTTCTCCAATTTCAGGAAGTGATAAACCACAACCTGGGAGAGAAGAGCAAATCCCACAACAACAACAAGAAGAGAATCAAATTATTACTAGGCAAAAATCTAAGCAGACATAGATAAATGGTGGAGGGGAAGAAGTTGCTCTCCATCAATATAAATGGATTAAATTCAATATCAAAAAGAAAAAGGATATTTTCAAAACTTATTCGACATAACGCAGATATAATATGTCTTCAAGAAACACATATTTCAAAAATGATGAAAGACATCTAATTTGTCCAAAATTAGGGAAACTTTTATGGCACTGGCCGATAAACACAAGAAAAAAGGAATTGCAATTTATGTAAAACAAGATGTAAAGGCAGAATTAACCTGGTCGGATCCCAAGGAAGAACTCTGGTTATACAAGTTTGGATAAACCACATCACATTTTTACTTGTAGCAATCTATGCCCCAAAAGAAGACCAAGGAAATTTTTAAACACCTCCACCAAAAATAGTAGGCTTTGAAAAAGGAACATTTGCTTGATTGGCGATTTTAACTCCATTGCAGACTACCAAAAGACCATAGTAATATGGGAAAAAACAAGAAGGGGAAAAGGGAATTTTCTATGGCATGTAAGGAAATGATGAAAGAGTTAAATTTAAAAGATTTATGGAGGGAACAGAACCTTGAAGAGAAACAATTTGCATACTATTCCAATCCACATAAGACTTGGACTAGAATAGATATGGCCTGGATGGATTTGGATTTGGCTAATGAAATAAAAGAAATTAAAATCCTACCAAATGAATGGGCTGACCACAACCCAATACAGCTAATTTGGAGAGACAGGAGAGGAATAAAAAAAAGATGGACACTAAATACCCAAATAGTAAACGAAGAAGAGTATATTAATAAGCTGAAAGAGGAGCTAAACTATTTCCTAAAAGATAATAATAATGAAACAACTTCAAAACAGAATATTTGGGATACTATAAAAGCAATTATAAGAGGTACAACAATTTCCTATAATGCTATGAGAAACAAGAGAACTTATGCCCAACAAAACGTATTACAACAACAAATCAAAGACTTAGAAATACAATTACAAAAACCCCTAAGATCCAAGGAATACAAAACCAGTTAATATTAGCCAAACATAAGCTGAATTTAATTGAACAAGATAAAATAGAAGTTAGTTTGAGAAGGTCCAAACAAAATTATTTTGAACACGCTAATAAACCAGGAAAATGGCTATCTTATAAATTTAAAAAAGAAAAAGAAAAGAGACTGATACACCAACTAATAGACGAGAAAGGCATACCACAACATGAGATTGAGAAGAAAAAAAGATATTATATTAAACTATTTTCAAAGATTATATAAAAAAGAAGAAATCAATGAAGACAAAATAAGAACTTATCTGGAGAATACGAATGATAAAACAATAGGGGAAGGAGAGAAAGAATTATTAAATAAGGATATTACATGGTCTGAGTTGAAATCTGCAATGGAGAACCAAAGTAATAATAAATCCCCTGGTCCAGATGGGATTCCAGTAGAATTGTACAAAGCTACAATAGAGTTAGTAGGGCCACTGATGCTGGAAGGGTTTAACGAAGTACTTTTGGCAGCCAAAATGCCAGACTCATGGAGGGGGGCGTTGATTTCGTTAATTCCGAAGGAGGATGTAGATGCCAGATATACCAACAATTACAGACCAATTTCACTTTTAAACGCTGATTATAAATTATTTACCTCAATTATAGTGAATAGAGTAAAACAAGTTTTAAATTTATACATTCATGAAGATCAAAATGGTTTCCTTCCGTCCCGCCAAATCAAAAATAATCTAAGAACCGTTATTGACGTCTTAGAATATTATGAAGTTCATCCAGAGAAACAATTTACACTCATGTTTTTAGATGCGGAGAAAGCATTTGATAATCTACATTGGCACTTTTTAATACAAAAAATCTATAACATGAGTCTGGGCACTAAATTCAAGAACAATATCACAACAATTTACAACACCCAACAGGCCAACATACTAATTAATGGGGAACAAACAGGCCCATTAAACATTGAAAAGGGCGTTAGACAGGGTTGCCCCCTCTCACTCCTCCTATTTATACTTGCTTTAGAATCATTGTTAACGTGGATAAGACAAAACTCTGAAATCCAAGGAGTAAGGGTCAAAGCAGAGGAATATAAACTACAGGCGTTTGCAGACGATATGGTTTTCTTCCTAGAGGAATCCATGGAAAAAGGACATAACCTAATAAAAGAACCAGAACAATTTGGTTCAGTAGCAGGATTAAAGATCAATAGAAATAAGACAAAATTAATGACTAAAAATCTAACAGAGAATCAGAGGAAAGAATTAGAAAAAACCATAGGGATACAGGCAACAAAAAAGGTCAAATATTTAGGCATATGGTTAACACCACATAGTAAATCGCTCAAACAGAATAATTATGATAAACTATTACAGCAAATTAAGAAAGACCTAGAAACCTGGAAAAAGCTGCAGCTTTCTCTACTGGGCAGGATTACCACGATCAAAATGAACATTTTACCAAAATTCCTTTACTTATTCCAGACAATCCCAATTAAATTACCAAAAAAAATTTTTTGAAGATATAAATAAGGTAACACTTAAATTTATTTGGCAAGGGAAAAAGCTAGAATCAATATTAAGGCTTTACAAGATGCAAAAAGTAGAGAGGGGCTAAGCGCTCAAATTGGGAATTATATTATTGGGCAGTCAACTTATTATGGTTAAAAGACTGGGTTAATTTACTCAACAAAAGAACTTTAGCCTTAGAAGGGCACAATCTTCAGAGAGGGTGGCACGCATTTCTATGGGAAGTGGGGAGAACTCAAACAGTTGTATTTTCATAGACACCTTATTAGAGATTCATTATTAACTAATTGGAAAAAATATGCAAAAAAAACATTATTTAAAAATTCGATTTGGCTTTCAACAATGGAGGCAATGGTTCATCCCAACAATTTGGATATAACAAAAACGACTAAATATAAAGATTTATTAGACCTCTAGGGAAAATTAAGAACTGACAGGATTTACAGGAACAGGGATTTAAATCGATCAGTGGTTATATATACAAATCCATAGCAGATACAAACAAGATATCAAAGAGTTTGGAATCTATAGCAAATTACAATATTTAGATAAAATCTTATTAGGATCAAATAAAAAGAATATCTCTAAATTTTATAAATATTTATTGAGGTAGAATTAGAGAGCAAGAGATAGTGAAAGGGAACATGATAATGTGGAGTAGGAATATTGGAAGAAGCATTACATTAACAGAATGGGAAAAGATCTGAATAGAAACATCAAGATTACAAAATCGGCGCGCACAAAGAAAATATGTATAAATGTTATATAGATGGCACTTACCCCTTCGAGTTTGGCCAAGATGAACCCTAACATGAGCTCAAGGTGTTGGAAATGCAAAAGCACTGAAGGAACATTTTTCCACACGTGGTGGTCTTGTAAAAACTACCCAAAAATTTTGGCAAAAAATCAGAAAATGGTTGGAGGAGATAACTAAAGAACAAATAGACTATAAACCAGAGTTCTTCCTGTTAGGGATCTCTGATAGATATTTATCCAAAAAAGACAAAATATGTAATAATCCATATTCTAACTGCGGCTAGATTAGCGTTTGCTCAATGTTGGAAATCACCTCATACACCTTCAGAGCAAATGGTTATTCAGAAAATTTGTGAGTGTGCTGAAATGGATAAACTAACGATAGCGTTAAAAAACAAAGAGTCCTCAACATTTTACGACAACTGGGACTCATGGTATAATTGGCTTACACAGAGACAAATTATGTAAATGATAAAAAGTAACTTAAACATAATGGAAAAGAGGAGTAGATTGGATATGACAAGAGAAATGATCCTGTACAGACTGTCACAAAAAGATATCATTCATTTTTAATTGTATTTTCTACCCTATTCTCCCTCCCTTCCTTCCCTTCTCTCCTCTATATCTTTTCTTTTTCCCCAACCGGCCTTTATCCGGTGTGTTAGGCCGGTGTTTTCCTTCTTCCCCCTAGCCGTTTTCTATCTATTTTGTAAATGTATTGTCGATGTGTTTTTAAATTGTAAATCCAATAAAATCTATTTAAAAAAAAAAAAGAATGAGATATATGGATGGATAGATAGATACATTGAGGAGGGATGGATGGAGAGAGAGAAAAAAAAGAGAGGAAGGAAGGACCCTGGCTTCAGAAAACTCTTTGAAGCACACAGCAATCTACGGCTGGCCTGCAAAGGATCTCAGAGGTCATCTAGTCCAACCCCCTCCTCCAGCAGGAGATCCTTAGAGAATCATAGAATAGCAGGGTTAGAAGTGTGTGTGTGTGTGTGTGTGTGTGTGTGTGTATGGCTGTCAAAACTCCAAAACTGGTCAAGTGGCTCTGGGGAGATCAGTCATAAATTAGAACACTTGCTAAGCAACCGGCCATTAAGCGAGGACCACTTGTATTTGGTTTGCTGGTCACATGGTCGCCTGGCGACACCCACCCACATGGCCACAAAGACATGCCCACCCAGTCACATGGCCATAAACCCATGCCCATCTGGCCATGTGACCATAAAACCATGCCCATCTGGTCATGTGACCAAGCCATGCCCACACAGTCACATGCCCACCAAGCCACACCCACAAATTAAGCCACGCCCACAGAACCCATAGTAAACAAAAATGAATACCACCAAGGAAGAAGGTTGTCCAACAACCTTTCCATGGTCAAATGGCCAGTGGGAGGAAGCCAGTGTTGTCCAACAACCTTTCCATGGTCATATGGCCAACATGACTATATATTGAGGCACATGGAACACTGTTATCTTCTAACTGAAGTGGTATGTATTTATCTATTTGCATTTGCATGCTTTCAAATTGCTAGGTGAGGCTAGTAATGGGAGCTCACCCAGTCATATGGAACTCAAGTCTTGAATTTCCAGCTGATAAGCCTAACATCTTTAACCGCTGAGCCATTGTGTCCCTGAGCCATTGAGTGAATTCCTGCTCTGTCCTGTCTTGGTTACACTTATCCTGGCAATTGTTTTCCACAAGGCTTCAAATATTTCTCTATTGGGGCAGAAGAGAAAAGGCTTTAAAATCAAGACATCTTATTTGAAGAAAGTGTGCTACTTTATATTTATTTCCTAAAAGTTTACCACAGCTGTGATTTACTTGACTAAACATCCTGATAGAAAAAAATGAAACTAACACTTTCAAAGCAGTGAGTTGAGCAGAATGGCACACATTCAAACCTCTATTTCCAGAACAAAAGTTAAGAAATTACACTAAAACATAAGATAACAAACAGACAAAGAGGTTGAAATTGGCCAAGGGGCTATAGCCCATTCTTTTCATGATAAATATAAGATCCCTTCTTCTGTGTGCCTCCCAGTTCTGTTTCTTGATTAAGAAGGAAGCTAGTTAAATAAGTGGAAAAACCCCAGAAGTTCAGAAAAATGCCTAGCCATCAAGAACCCCCTTTGGATACATCTAATTACAGTTTTCAATCATTCCTAGGGGGTAGGTTCTATTTCTGAAGGGAACTAATAAATAAAGGCGGGGTGGTATTCTACCGGTTTGCACCAGTTCCATAGAACCAGTTGTTATTATTCCCGGTAGTTCAGAGAACCAGTAAAACAGGCCCCTGGCTGGCCCTGCCCCTCTCGGCCTGCTCCTCTGTTCCCTGCCTAGTGAGACCTTATCGTGCATGTGCGACATTGTGTGTGTGCATGACAATCGCTGACAGCATTCTCCCCTCACCCAACCCACTCTGTCCCTCCCAGTCACTCCTTATAGCACATGTGTGCTACATCGCTTCCCACCTTTTTTCAACTGCTAACATCACTGGCTTGCTGCAGCAGCAGCAGTGCCAGCCAGCCAGCCAGCCATGACTGCCTGCCTTCTGCTGCCCTGCCTGATCTGGGTGAGTGAGGGCTCAGCAAGCCCCGGTCGACACCACCGCCAGTCTCCCTCACCCACCCAGCCTCACCCACCCGGCCTCACCTAGCCTGCCTCCCCCAGGCCTTCCTACTTCCCCAGGCCTGCCTGTCTCACCCGGACTGCCTGCCTCCCCCAGCCACCATTGCTGAAAACGCAGATCGATGAGTCCTCCAAGCAAGCCTGGTCACCTACCTGCAACTATCACCAGCCCCGGTTGAGTCCTGATGACTCCCAGACTGCCAAGCCACCTTCGCTGACGCTGCCTGCCTTGCCTGGCCACCATATTTCCCCCGTGGCCCACTGTACCATTGCTGCCTGGCCTTCCACAAACGATTGGTGAATGAGGAGGCAAGCAAGCCCTGCCAGTCGCCTACCTCCTCCTGCCACCACCACCGCTATCCCTGGTCGAGTGCTGATTCCCAGGCTGTCCAGCCACCCTCACCCAGCCGCCATCTTTGGCTGGCCGCCATCTTTGCTCAGCAACCATCTTCTCCCGCCCATGGCCCACTGCACCATTGTTGCTGCCTGGCCTTCCACCACCAATTGGTGAGTGAAGGGGGTGAGCAGCAAGCCCCAGTGGTTGCCTACCTCTTCCTGCCATCATCGCTAGCCCCAGTCGAGTGCTGACTCCTGGGCCACCCAGCCATCCTTGCCACAGCAAGCTCCAAAGGCTAGTCTTGACTGAGGACCCCAACATAGCTGGCCAGCCAACTTGCCTGCCTAGTTTTTGGTAAGTTGCTTTTTTTATTGCTTTATGTATTTATTTATTTTTTAGTATCTGTTTTGTTTTTATTAATCATAAAAACAGAACAGATACTAAAAACATAAATAAATATATAAATGATTTTTTTTGTTACATTACTATTATTGTTACATATTGACACTTACGCTTTTCTTTTGCTTTTTCCTAATAGGAAAATGCAAAGGAGAAACAAACAGAAATATCAACATGTAACAATAATAGTAAAATAATTTCTATTTATGTATTTATTTGTTATGTTTATTTTTAATTTAATGTCTGTTTTGTTTTAAATAGATACTAAAAATATTAAAAATTATTTTTAATATTTTTAGTATAGCTTTTGTTTTTATTAATCATAAAAACAGAACAGATACTAAAAGCATAAATAAATACATAAATGAAAATATTTTGTTACACTACTGTCACGTGACCACCAAGCCATGCCTGGCCAGTCATATGACCACCAAGCCATGTCCAGCCAGTCAGGTGACCACCAAGCCACACCCATCAGCAAGCCATGCCCACCCAGTCACATGACTACCAAGCCACACCCACTAATTAGGCCATGCCCACAGAACCGGTTATTAAGAAATTTGAATCCCATCCCTGAATAAAGGTAATCATTTGATAACTGTAACTCTGTTGCAATCTTCAATTGTTATACTTCAGATAAATTCTCTCAAATAAACTTTGCCTCTGCTCCAAATTATTTCCCTTATATATTCTTTGGATGACCTGGTTCAAACCCAAGAAAGAAAGAGAGAGAGAGAGAGAGAGAGAGAGAGAGAGAGAGAGAGAGAGAGAGAGAGAAGAAAGAGGGAGGGAGGGAGGGAGGGAGGGAGGAAGGAAGGAAGGAAGGAAGGAAGGAAGGAAGGAAGGAAGGAAGGACAGGACTCTTTTTATTTATTTATTTATTTTTGTCAATTGCTTACAAGATAATAGGTATAAGTAAAAACATAGTTATCAATACATGGATACATATAAGAAAAATAAAAAATAAAAGAAACAATAGGACAGGGACAGTAGGCACATTGGTGCGCTTATGCATGCCCCCTAAAGATCTCTTAGGAAGGGGTGAGGTCAATAGTAGACAGTCTAAGGTTAAAGTTTTTGGGGTTTGGGGAAAAAAAACCACAGTCAGGTAGAGTATTCCAGACATTGACCATTCTACTCTGTTGCTGAAGTCGTATTTCCTGCAATCAAGTTTGGTGCGATTAACCTTGAGTTTGTATCTATTGTTTGCTCTCGTGTTGTTATGATTGAAGCTGAAGTATTCATTGACAGGTAGGACATTGCAATGTATGATTTTATATACTATACTTAGACCGGACCGAAGATGGCGTAGTTCTAGGTTTTCTAGGTCTAGAATTTTGAATCTGGTGGCATAAGGTATTCTGCAACGAGTAGAGGAGTGGAGAACTCTTCTTGTGAAATATTTCTGGACTTTTTCAACTGTGTTAATATCAGATACATAATGTGGGTTCCAGACTGATGAGCTGTATTCAACTATTGGTCTAGCAAATGTTTTGTATGCTCTAGTTATTAGTGTAATATTACCAGAGAAAAAGCTACATAAGATTAGGTTAACAACTCTTAACGCCTTTTTTGGCTATGTAGTTACAGTGGGCTCTAGCACTTAGGTCAGGGGTGGGCAATTAATTTCTGTCGGGGGCCCATGGAAAATCAGATCTGCGTTCGAGGCCGAACCAATTTTACAAAGGCCATTATAAAGGGCCCATTATAAAATGCAGCAAATTATATATAAGAAGAATATTATATATATATATATATATATATATATATATATATATATATATATATATATATATATATATATAATATTCTTATATATAATATTCTTATATATAATATTCTTATATATAATATTCTTATATATAATTTGCTGCATTTTATAATGGACCCTTTATAATATAGATATATATATTATATATATAATGTATATATATATTATATAAAGAGAAAAATAACACCACTGCTGCTCCTACTACTTTTCCACGCTTTCCAAACGCGAGTCCCAGGAGACAACAAACAGCAAACCCCGGCTCAGGGGCATCCAAGCCCACCCAAAGCTAGGCCGCTGCTGGTGGAGCCTTGCCCTGCCTTGGTGCCCCATTTCCCGGCTCGGCGGTCCTGCTCGGGTGGCACTTTAAAAGCCCTCCTCCTCGCGGGTGCACGAGCGCCACGACGAGCAGCTCACCACTGTTTTAGGGGTAAAAGACCCACCGTCATGTGAGAATGCTCAGACACGAAATCTATCCGCCTGAAAATAAGGTGTGTGTGGGATTTTAACAGAGGAAGACAGGAGAAGGCAAAAGCAACGGAAGATCCTTCAGCCCTAGCTGCTTTCAGTCTGCTCGGGAGGAGGAGGTGGTGGCAGCGGCTCGCGTTGTTTTCTGAGATCACAGAAAACAATGTGAGCCACTGCCACCACCTCCTCCTCCTCCTCCCCCTCCTCCTCTCGAGCGGACTGAAAGCAGCTAGGGCTGAAGGATCTTCCGTCGCTTTTGCCTTCTCCCTATGTCTTCCTCTGTTAAAATCCCCCACACACACACACTTATTTTCAGGCAGATAGATTTCGGTGTCTGAGTGATTCTCACATGACGGTGGGTCTTTTACCCCCTAAAAACAGTTAAATAAAGAAAAACAATATATCCTCATGCAAGAACTTTTCTGCTTCCGATTACCCCCATGCTTACAAGTTGCAAAGGAAACACGGAAGCAGGGAAGCGGCTGCCCAGCTCTGGAGCTCCACACCATTTTTTTTCAGAGGGAATCTGACTCGAGTATAAGCCGAGGGGGTTTTTTTCAGCACTAAAAATGTGCTGAAAAACTCAAACTTATACTCTTCAGTATATACGGTATTTAAAGTAAAATTTCAATACATCATTTATATCATATCCTTTAATGCCTTACTCTGCTTTCTAACCATCCATAAAATAAATCCCATGTCTTATAATAATCCCTTTCTTCTTGCTAATTGCCATTGTTAACCTACTCATTTCTGTACACTCCATTATTTTCTTAATCTCCTCTAACAGAATTTTCTCATTTTTCCAATTCTGTGCAAATATAATTCTAGCTGTTGTTAGTACTTGGATAATCAGATATGTTATTTCTCTACTGTATTTTTCAGGTAATATCTCTAATAAGAATATTTCATCGTTTTTTCCAACCATGTGTGTATTTTAGTCCAATATCTTTTAGCTTCTGTGCATGTCCATCACATATGGTAATATGATCCCGGTATCTGATGACACTTCCAACATTTCGCTGATTTGTCTTTAAACATCTCCGCCAATCTTGCTTGGGGGGAGATGCCACCTGTAAAACATCTTATATAAATTTTCTTTATAGGCTGTTGACATTGTAAATTTATAATTTCTATCCCATAGTTTTTGCCATTTCCAAATCTATCCCATATCTAAAACTTTTCCCCCATACAATCATTTCTTTAACTTTTTCTTTCTCTAACTTACTCCAAGGAAATAACTGTACAAATTTCTTATCATCTTATCTTCAGAGCCTGTTAAGATTTTATCTAATTCTGTCAATTCTTCATCTACTTTAAGATCTTTCTTATATCTAGAGTGTATTTGCGTATATGTATACCAATTCAATACTCATCCCTTGTTCATCTAATTCATGTTTTGTTTTACCCTTTTCATTTAAAACATCCTTGTATCTAACGATATGTTCTATTCTAAAAACATTTGGATATACAAATGCCTTCATTGTTGACAACCAAACCAGTATTTTCAGATATTTTTCCCTTGTTTTCTTCCATATTAACCATAAAGCATCTCTTACATAATGTCATCGAAAGTAACCATGTGCCTTACTCTCCTTATACCATAAGAAAGCATGCCACCCCAACTGTAAATCGTGTCCTTCCAATGATAATAACAGCCTAATATTTCTTAAGACAACCCATTCTTTCATCCACATCAATACAGTGGCCTGATAATATAATTCCCAATTAGGTAGTCCAAAACCTCCTCTCAGTATCTTATAGCAATTTGAATTTAATCCTTGATTTTTCCCCTGCCATATAAAATTCAGTATCATCTTATTCAAATCCTCTAAGTATTCTTTCCCTAACTTTATTAGAATTGTCTGAAATAGATATAATATTCTTGGCAATATGTTCATTTTAATTGTAGATATACTCCCTATTAAGGATAATTGTAATTTTTTCCATATTTCTAAGTCTGTCACAATTTGTTGTTTAAGTCTATAATAGTTGTCTGCCTTCAGTGTTCCACATCTTGCTGTCAATTGTATCCCCAGATATTTAACTTTTTTTGTAATCTGTATATTTATCTGCCAGTTCTTTCTTTTGTTTTTCAGTTATATTCTTTACTAAGATCTTAGGTTTTTTTCTATTGATTTTCAGTTCTGCTACTTCTCCATATTCTTCTATTTTTTTCAGTCAACTTCTGGACTGTTTCTAGTGGTTCTTCTAATATAAAAACCAGATCATCTGCAAATGCTTGTAGCTTATATTCCTCAGTCTTTACCTTCATTCCCTTCATTTCCTTGTTTTTTCTAATATTTCTATTCAACTCTTCCAGGGTCAATACGAACAGTAATGGTGACAGAGGACATCCTTGTCTTGTTCCTTTTTTGATATTAATATTCCTAGTCAAGTCTCCATTTCTCATTACCTTTGCTGATTGTAGTATATAGCCTCAATCATTTTAATAAACTTCTCCCAAAAACACATTTCTTTCATTTGTACTAACATAAATTGCCAATTAATGTTATCAAATGCTTTCTGTGCATCCAAGAATATTAATGCCATTTGCTTCTCTGGGTGTGCTTCATAATACTCTAATGTATGTACTATTGTCATCATATTCTTTTATTTGCCTCTTAGGTAAAAATCCATTTTGATCTGTATTTATAAAATGGTTCAAATATCTTTTAAGTCTTTCTGCCATTATTGAAATAAATATTTTGTAGTCTGCATTCAGCAGGGATATTGGTCTATAATTTTTTATCTCTTGTAAATCTGAGTCTTTCTTTGGTATAAGGGTAATATTTGCCTCTATCCATGAATTAGGTACTTTTGCCTTTGTTAGTACCTCATTCATTACCTCTAGCATTGTAGTGCCAAAGAGTTCTTGTAGTGCCTTGTATAATTCTGCTAGTAGCCCACCTGGACCAGGAGCTTTTCCAATATTTTGCCTATTTATCGCCTCAATCAGTTCCATCGTTATGTTTTATTTTAACATTGATTTGATTTCATCTGGTATTGTAGGTAATTCTGCTTCTTGCAGGTATTGTTTAACTTTTTCTTCTTCAATCCTCTCTTGGTCATATAGTACTTTTGTACTATTTTTTTTCTTTCCTTCATTCTCATAACAAATAGTTCCATTCTCATCCATTAATTGTGAAATCCTTTTTTGTTCTCTTTCTTTTTTCAATTTATATGCTAACCATCTTCGTGGTTTATTTGAATTTTCAAAGAAATTCTGTTTGGGGCTCCTAATTTTTTGTGCCAGCTCTTCTTTTTCTATTAACCCCAGTTTATGTTTAACTATTTCCATTTGATTTTTAAAGTTCCTTTTTTGTGGATCTCTTTGTAATTCTTTTTCTAGTATCTTATAATCGACTTCTAGTGATGTTGAGCTTGTCTTTTTTTAATGTTCCTTTTTCTAATATAAGTGATAGTCAATCCTCTAATATAGGCCTTCATTGTATCCCATACATTTTGTAGTGAGGTTTCCTCTTTCTTATTTTCTTTAAAGAAAAAGCCCAGTTCTTTTTCTATATTTTTTATGAATTATTTTTCCTTCAAAATTGAATTGTTTCGAAGCCCATCTGAATCTTCTCTTTTGTCTCTTCCATCTGACCCATATTGGAGTATGGTCTGCCCAAGTAGCTGTCTCAATGTTTATTTCTTGTATGTTAGGGATCAGGTCTGTTGACATCTAAATCATGTCAATTCTTGACCATAATAAATGTCTATTTGAGTAAAACGTATATTGTCTGTTATGATATGTACAGGATAACCCTTGAGTTACAAGGATATGCACATGGAAATGTTTATGAGAATAGTTATGAATAATTATCCAGCCACGCACAGACAACTCACAGATGAATTTACTTTAAGAAATAGCACAGTCCAATAAATGGTCCAGGTCATATACGTTTAACAGTCCGAAGAATATCCAATTACATAGTCTTCTTACCAGTTGCCTTTGTCATTAACAGTACACAAAGATATCAAAATATAATACAACAGAGAACCTTAGATAGCAACAGAATGTCAGAAAGAGATAATGTCAGAGAGACAGAATGTCAGAGAGAGCAAGCTATGATCTCTAGCTCCCTCTTATGGTAATTTGCAATATAATCAACCAATCGGAATATAGTATAAATCAATAGTGATTTTGTCTTAAAGCTACAAACATACATTGTTGGTTTATATATTGCCAACCCAACTATTGGTGGACAGATTCCTAACATTGTCTATTCTTAATATTCTGTTGTCTCCATACATCTTGAATGCTTAGTTCCTTTGCCATCTTAAAAAAAAATGGTAATGTTTTCCTATTTTTTAATTTATTTTCTGCAGCTTCTGGAAGACTGCCAAGGACTTCTCCAGTCAAAGGAATTTAATTCTATCATTCCTGGTCCTGTCTGTTTATTTATATTCCTTTGGAAGCTTGGACTCTCACCTCGTGGTCACAGGTGAGACAGAACATTTTTGTCCCGAACCAGCAAATACCATCTTCTGACCAAGATGGAACAACAGCAGCAGCAGCAGCAATAGCAGCAGCAGATTAATCAACTTCTACAAGATAACCAGGTTTTGCAGAAACAAGTCACTCAGCTGGTTAACCATCTTACACAGCTGCAAGCTCCTGCTGCTCTCCTGCCCCTCCCCATAGGAAATGCCCGGTAGGTGTGCCGGATAAGTTCTCTGGGCAGCCTGAAATGTTCCCGGCTTTTATGAGACAGTGCCAACTGTTTATGGCTCTGAGGCCCAAGGATTTTCCTGATGACCGGGCTCGGGTGGGGTTTGTTATCAGCCTTTTGTTGGGCTCGGCTGCCAGGTGGGCCACTCCTTTGTTGGTGCAGAATAGTCCCTTGCTAACGGACTATCAGGGGTTTTGGCGTCACTTGAGACTTATGTATGAGGACCCCATACGGGCTCAGACAGCAGCCAGACGCCTGAGGGAATTTCGCCAGGGGAAACGCCCCTTGCAGAAGTTCATTTCGGAGTTTCGACTGCTCTGCTTGGACTCTGCATGGAATGAGGCTGCTCAAATGGACGCTTTCCAAGATGGTCTGTCAGAGGACATACAAGACGAGTTGGTGCACGTGGAGCCGGCTCTGACACTTGATGCTCTGGTGGTGCAATGTTTGTGCATTGATGCCCGGCTTCAACGGCGCAAGACTAGACGCCCAGTTCTGGAGCAGCCATCCACCTCAAGGCCACAGCATCTTGTACAACCAGTGCCCCAGGTCTCCCACAGTGCTGTGGCCAGGGCCGAGGAGCCGATGGAGTTGGGTGTGGTCCGACTTCGTTTGATGGCCCAAGAACGTACACGGAGACTTCAAGGAGGCTGATGCCTGTATTGTGGGTGGCCTGGACATTTTGCGAATTCCTGTCCCAGTAAACGACCCGAATCTAACCTTGTACAGTTGGGAAACGAGCCGGGCCTCGGGGAAACCCTAGGTCGGGCACGTATTAACCAACTGCCCGAAGTAGTGGAGGTGAACTCTGGTCCCCCTCAACATTTACTTTTAGACACGCGGGTTTTCTTGCAGTCCCGATTGGAGGGGATTCCTGCAGTTGCGTTGGTGGACTCGGGGGCTACTACCAGCTTCATGGACCAGGCCTTCTCAACTCATTTTGACATCACTTTGGTTGCGGTGGAGCCTCCAATCAAGGTGGAAACAATTGATGGGCGGGAACTTCAGGCTGGGCCCATTCGTTTCACCACCCAGCCGTTGCACCTGGCTATTGGGGACCATGAGGAGGTGATTAGTTTTTACATCACTGCGGACCTCCATCTCCCCTTGGTCCTTGGTATGGCCTGGCTACGGTTACACGATCCTCTGGTGGCTTGGGCACAGAATGCCATTTCGTTCCCGAGCCTCCAGTCCGTGGATCATTTATGACACACCTGTGCTGGCCAGGACATTGCCGCCCCCACCGTCTCCATACCTCCTGAATTCTCTGATTTCGTCGATGTATTTAGCAAGAAGGAGGTGGATCGGTTACCCCCGCATCGACCCTATCACTGTCCTGTGGACCTTCTACCTGATGCTCCACTACCCAAGGGATGCCTGTATTCTATGTCTGAGCCCGAATTGGCCGCCCTTCGTGATTTCTTAGACAAGAATTTGGCCAGGAGGTCTCTATTCGGCCATCATCATCTCCTCTTTCTGCTCTTGTTCTTTTTGTGAAAAAGAAGATGGGAGATTTGCACTTATGCTGCGACTACCGCCGGTTGAACGCCATTACGTTGAGGAATAGTTATCTCTTGCCGCTCATTCCAGAATTGATGGAGTGGTTGCGGGAAGCCACTATTTTCACCAAGCTCGATCTTCGATGGGCCTACAACCTGGTGCAGATGCGAGAGGGGGATGAATGGAAGACGGCGTTTGGCACCTGATACAGTCATTTTGAATACACCGTAATGCCGTTCAGGTTGACCAACGCTCCCGCGGTCTTCCAGCACCTGATGAATGACATGTTCAGGGACATGCTCAATCGGTTCATGGTGGTGTACCTGGATGACATTTTAATCTATTCCAGGTCTAGGGACAGCCACCTTCAACATGTTTGCTTGGTTTTACAGCATCTTCGGGAGCATCAACTCTATGCGAAGCTGGAGAAATGCCTCTTTTTCCAGACTTCCATAGAGTTCTTGGGGCACATCATCTCCCCCAAAGGAATTGCCATGGACCTGCGTAAGGTGGAGGCTTTCTGTAGATGGGAACCCCCTCGTCGAGTGAAAGACGTTCAACATCTCTTGGGGTTCGCGAATTATTATCGGACCTTCATCCCGGGTTTTGCCAAGCTGACGGATCCCATCACTCAGCTCCTTAGAACGGAGGTCCCGTTCCAGTGCCCCCCCCCGTAGCAACAGGCATTTGAGGCACTCAAGAAGGCCTTCATCGCAGAACCTATCCTGAGGCATCCTGATCCACATCATCCGTTTGTGGTGGAGACGGATGCATCCAATGTGGCTATTGGGGCAGTGTTGTTGCAAGCCCTAGCAGATGGTGCCCCTCTTTCTCCCTGCAATTACTATTCTCGGAAACTCACTCCTTCCGAGCGCAACTATATTATCTGGGAGAAAGAGTTGCTGGCTATCAAGGCTGCGTTTGAGACCTGGCGACATCACCTTGAGGGGGCTCGGCACAAGGTGGAGGTTCAGACAGATCATCGTAACTTGGAGCACTTGTCCACTGCGAGGAAGTTGAACCAGCAACAAATTCGGTGGTCGTTGTTCTTTGCTCGGTTCAGCTTTTTGGTGACTTGTATTCCCAGTGGTCAGAACTGAAGAGCAGATGCCCTGTCCTGTAAACCAGGGTATCTTTGTCCCGAGGACCCTCTTCCTCCATGTACGGTGCTGCCACCAGAATCATTGGCCGTTATCCAAAAACCGGTGGATTTGAGGACTCGGATACGAGAGGCACAGCGTTTAGACGCTTGGTTGCAGAAGAGAATGGGGGAAATTGGACCTGACTCCCCATGGACTCTGGAGGACGGCTTATTAAGACATCAGGGCCGATTGTATGTGCCAATAAGGACACTTAGAGCCCTCAACATGACTCAATGTCATGATAACCCTGCTGCCGGCCATTTTGGATTCTTTAAGACCCTTCATCTGGTCACACGGACTTTTTGGTGGCCTCGAGTCCGGCATGATGTCTACACCTACGTCGCGTCCTGTGTACCATGCCAGCAAGTGAAAGCTGCGACGGGTGTGCCTCCTGGTCTCCTTCAACCACTGCCGACTCCGGACAGACCGTGGGGGGCAATTTCCATGGACTTTTTAATGCATTTGCCCTCTTCACCGGGGCATACGACGGTGCTCATGGTGGTTGATATGTTAACTAAGATGGCTCACTTTATCCCCTGTTGGAGGTTACCGTCGGCTCGTACTACTGTCCGTTATTCTTGCAACATGTGTTCCGTCTACATGGTTTACCAGACAGGGTGGTTTCAGATCACGGTGTCCAGTTTACCACGCAATTTTGGAAGAGCCTGATGACCACGTTGCAGGTGCATGTGTGCTTGTCGTCGGCACACCATCCAGAGACTGATGGTGGGATGGAGAAAGTAATTGGCATCCTCACCCAATATTTACGATGTTTTATTAACCACCGACAGAACTATTGGGTGACTTACCTCCCTTTGGCGGAGTTTGCCTTCAATAACTCTCAGCACACCTCCATTCACGTGACACCTTTTTATGCAAATGTGGGTTTTCATCCAAGGTTTTTCCCATTGTCGATCTTAGATTCTCCAGTTCCCGAGATGTGGGACTTTTTGTCGGAATTGCATTCGGTTCATCAATTGGTTTTGCAGCAAATTGGAACGGGCTAAGGCAGACTACAAAAGGTTCACGGATTGTTCGCGTCGGGAGACGCCTCCGTTGGCTCTGGGAGACAGGGTGTGGTTATCCACGAAACATCTCCGGGTTGATCGCCCGGTCAAGAAGTTGGACCATTGTTTCATTGGTCCCTTCCCTACCGAGGCGGTCATCAATCCTGTTGCATATCGGCTCACCCTACCGCTCTCTATGTGCATTCATCCTGTCTTCCACCATTCCCTTCTGGTTCCTGACTCCCCATCATGTGCTCTCCGTTCTCCCACTGGTCTGGTTTCTCCATCTGTACCCAGTGATGATCCCGCTGCTGACGACACGGTGGTCAGCATTTGGGATTCTCGCTGGCTGAAAGGACGATTTCAATACTTCATTGAGAGGCTAGAGGATGGATTGAAGGCTCTTTCCTGGGTGGATGCTTCCATGGTTCATGCCCCAGACCTTATCCGGAGATTCCATGAACAGTTTCAATTGAAACCGCATCCGGATCGTCAGACTCGGGGGAAGGGCCCTGCGGTGAGGAATAGTGTTGTGACTCGGAGGCTTGAGCCTGCTCTGTTAGAAGACACAGGCTCGAGTAATGAGGAAGAGGAGGATTTGGCCTTGAGGTTTGAGCCTGCTTTGCTGGAAGATTCAGAATCATCTTCCTCCCCTTCCTCCCTGGTTGTGCCTCAGGTGTCGGCAGATAATCAGGAGAGAGTGCCGGAGTCCTTGGCTGAGGATCAAGCCGAGGAATGCTGGTTTGATGCAAGGAAAAGATGCAGGCAGAAGAGGGAAATGCAACGTAAAAGGAAATGTCAAATCAGGGACTGACTTGAGAGACTGACATGCCCCTCAGGAAATAAAAGAGGGTGTGTTAGCTCTGAATCCTTGTTCGGGGCAATTTGTTTATTCGGAATAGCAGCTTGACAAATTCTCTGTGCGGTGTTCGCCTTTTGATTTATGGTCTTGTTTGTTATTGGACTTGGCAGGCAGCTTCTGGAAGACTGCCAAGGACTTCTCCAGTCAAAGAAATTTAACTCTATCGTTCCTGGCCCTGTCTATTTATATTCCTTTGGAGGCTTGGACTCTCACCTCGTGGTCACAGGTGAGACAGAACATTATCATATTCTATTATTTTCTTATGTAATTTTCTGTAAAACTCCTCCTGTTTACTGTTTGGTGCGTATATTGCCATTAAAAGTATTTTTTGATTATTGTCTATTATTTCCACCATCAATATCCTCCCTTCTTCATCTGAGAGATTTAGCTTAGCTTTTATTGTATTCTTGATGCATAAAACTACTCCTCTGTTATTTTGTTCTTCCAGTGATGCATAGAGCTTGCCAAATCTAGGATGCTGCAATACTCAAACATGTTGTTTTTTAATATGTACTTCTTGTAGGCAGATTATATCTAATTTTAATTTTTCTAATTTGTGGAAGACCTTTTTTCCTTTTAGTGGCCAAGTTCAATCCATTTATATTAATTGATATTAATTTATTCTTTTCTGCTAATGTTTAGACTTTATAGTAGGATTTATAGCTCTCACTGTTCTTTGCTCTCTTGGTTCTTTTGGTTCCTTCCTCCTGTTGCTCCTTCTTCTTGTGGTCTATCTTCTATTTTCTCTTTATTCCTTTCTTCTGTCATCTTCTCTTGTGGTTTAATTGTTTCTCCTTTTATTCTCTCTTCTTCTTTTCCTCTAAAATATTCATCATAAAATTGCTCTGCTTTCTCTATTGTATCCAACCTATGTCTTTATTCTTGCCAGATAAACATCAAACCTTCTGGAATTAGCCACTCCTTTGTTAGATATTTGTCAGGAATTGATATTCTCTTCCACAGATCTCTCTCTCTTCTTGGTACTTATTTTAGAACTGTAATCATCTTCCTGTGGGAATAAATGTTGAGGGATTACAGGGAGGGAGGGAGGAAGGGAGGAAGAAAAAGGAAGGAAGGAAGGATTTGTAAATTCATACTATGGATTTTAGAATATTTGTTTTATAATAGACCTTAATTTATTGCACGAATAGTGACTTAGTGGTGATTTATTCCTGTTCTTTCAATCACTTTCCACTGCTAAACTTTCCAGTGCCCCAATTCCAATTTCACTTGGTGAAATCCAAAGGAAAAAGAATCATGAGGTATACTCATGAAAAGTATTCTACATAAGTATTTGAAGGCAGGTGAATATGTTTTCACAAAATAGCATAGATATATTTGTACTATAGAACATAAAGAGAGGAATTGTGTTTCAGATGCCAGGTGGAGGATTGAGAGAGCTCAGATTTGCAGCTGAGGAAAAGCTGGGGGGGAGGTGGCTCTTCCAACCTCTCCTGGAGACAGGTTGGGGGCACTTTGCTTGCTTTAGCACTTCGCTGCCAAACCCAGCCACAGTCAGTGATTATTTGGGGCAGGGGAAAGGAGAGAGAGAAAGCATCTCTCACATTACCAGGGGAAGAAAGAAGGTGAAACAAAACTCACTCTTTCATCGAGACCTACAAAATGCCAATCTACCGCATTCCAGGAGATCTTAAAAACCACCAAACACTCCCACTTGCAGTTCCCGCGCCTCACGGCTCAGGTCCCTGAGATGCACGCTTCCACGCACGACAGCAGCTGTAACAACGGTCCCCTCCCCCAGCGCCCGCTGTCAGCTCTCCCCATTAGTTCTCTCTCTTTCCTCCCCCCGCCCGTGCCCATGTGCAGGCAGGAAAGGAAAGGGAGACAGAGCTGTGCGCAGCTTTCCATTTTCCGGCCCTCGCTGCCTCTCCCAACATTGAAGCCTCGGAAACGCAGGCAAAGCCGCCACAGCGGTAGCGCTCTGAGTTGCTTGCTTCTCCACTACCGCTCTTCCTCCTTCTCCAGCACCTCCTTCTCTGGGTAGGGTGATTCTTAACTAATCGAGTATGCTAAGGCAACTCAGGACGCTACCGCCGCGGCGGCTTTGCCTGCATCTCCAAGGCTTCGATGTTGGGAGAGGCAGCGAAGGCTGGAAGAGCGGAGAGCTGCTCATGGCTCCGGCTCCCTTTCCTTTCCTGTCTGCACGTGGACGTGGGGTTGGGGGAGAGAGGCAGGAGCAATTCAAAGCTAGAGAACTAATGGGGAGAGGTAATAGTGGGCGCTGGGGGTGGGGACTGTTGTTGCCGCCGCCACCGCCATGTGGGAGCTGGTTGGTGCGTGCATCTCAGAGACCTGATTACGGGGTCCTTCGAAGAGCCGGGAGGTGAGAGAACTGTGTGGTCCAGATTAATTGCTTCCGGGGGCCATTTCTTCTGCAGCCCACCAAAAATTTTCCATGGCCCACCAGTGGGACGCAGCCCACCGGTTGGCGACCACTGCTTTAAACCTGTGGTCGCTAACTGGTGGTCTGTGAGAAAATCTTGGTGGTCCGCAGAGAAATGCCCCCTAAAAGCACCCCCCCCCAAAGCAATTAATCCAGGCTGCACAGGAACACAAGGGAGAGAAGCAGCTGGAATTACTCTCGTCACTCAAAAACCCGGCCGAAGTTCTGGAGTCCATTTAAGCTCACCGGTATGGCTTCAGTGAAGCCATCCTCCCTGTTATCCCCTTCTATTGCCCTCAATCTTTCCCAGAATTAGGCTCTTCTACAGTGAGTCCTATCTTCTCATTAGGTGGCCAAATTATTTGAGTTTCATCTTCAGAATTGTAAAAACATGGAATTGACTATCAAACAAGATGGAAGCCCCATCCCTTTTATGGGACTTCAATACCATTCTCATGAATGTCATCTTGACCTTTTGACACTTCTCCCACAAAGGTGACCTGTTAAAAAGAATGCTGCAATGATAATAGCAAAAGAAAAAATGATGTAAAATCAGGGAACATAATTTCCGTGATCTAAATTATGGGATGCTATGAGGAACAAAAACATTCATTGTCCAAATATCTAAATGAAGATAAAGCTAGCCAGAAAATAATATGCATCACATAGTTTCCAATTGTTTAGGTAACCATGCAATACATATTGCAATAACCTCTAAGGGAGGTAATTAAAAAAACATTCTTGAAACCACTTCTACTGTCTACAATAGTGTTCTCACATTTGGCAATTGTAAAATGTGTAAACTTTAAGATGGCTGACTGGGGGATTCTGGGAGATAAAGTCCAGACATTTTAAGGTTGTTAAGTTTGAGTAATGCTGGTCTATAGGAAATATACAACTACATACCAGCCAAAGCAGGCTGGCAACAATAGCTGATCTTCCAAGAAAAGTATTAACTTTTTTTTAGGTAAGAAAAATTTATCTAATAATCTCAATATAGAATTTCCCTTTTTACAGTTATGTATACTGGATTGTTGATTTCATAAAGCTGCTTACCATAACTATATGGTCAATTTATAGACTTCTCTCTTTTTTTTGGCCCAGTGTATGGATTACATCTTTGGTCTGATGTTCATCATTTCCTGTGAGTAATATTTCTTTTTCAGTTAGCTGGAAAGTTCTTTTTTCAAAATAGTCATTTTTCTCTTCAGCAGAATTTCTGGGAATGGAAGTTTGGAGTACTTATTCATTCAAACTGAAGCCTATAAATAGAGTCCCACCCATGGGGCAGCAATCTGCCGATCTGGATGACAACATTTTAATGGCTGGCTAAATGATAAGTTAAATAGCACCACAATCTGACATGAGGAATGTTATCTTGCAACAGTCCAGCCATTCTCTGTAGTATCTAAAATAATCAGTTTGACTTTAAATCATTGCAGGCATGCTTCCTTTAATTAAAAACATGCTATTGTGGAAAGGGAACTTCACGAAGAAAGTAGTGTCACAAAAAAACAGGAAAAGCCCAAGGGGAACATCAGGTCAGCCAGAAAACAAACTTATATAGGAAAAGGAATCAAATAAAAAGTATTAAAGAATCCCTATAGACAAAAGCCTAAGTAATTAAGAGAACTAGACAAATAGGAAAAGGAAACAAAAGATAATTTAGAAAACCCTTACAAACACAGGACATACCAAATAAGCAAAACAAACAGACAAAAGACACAAAATATAAATTACAAAAAGGACAGACAGGAGATTGCCACAGAACAAAAATGAAAAACTATCTTAAAGCTAAAAGAGATTACAGAAAACCAATATTACAATCTGGCCACCTCATAGAGTTTGCCCTCCGGCGGAAATAAAGACAAACTCAAACAAGATTTGAAATATTAGGCACAAATACAAACACTCACACAAAATCAACTTACAAAGGGAGAAAAGGGTATAAAAAACCAGGGACTTATCATAAGAAGCTAGCTAGCCCAGGAATGCAGACTTTTCGCTGTTCTCCACCTTCCTGAAAAAATAAAAAGATCCAGCTTTCAAGCAGTTGTCCGTATCCTTGCACCAGAGCTCTCCCAGCGGGAAAATCGAATCCTCGAAAGAAAGGCATTTTGACACCGTTCAACACTATGATTTCAATACGTTACTTTCAATATTTTAAAGCAAAGATACAACACTAGAATACTCTTCATAATGATAGAGTCTTGCTTGTGACAAATACATTATGGATCTTTCTAGTTGTTACTTCACTTTAAGTCGGGTGTATATCAAGCATATTTCACTACTGTAGTAGAGTGATAAAGATGATTTTATTTTACTGTACATATCTATATATTGTTTAAATGAGAACATTTTGTGAGCTAGCTAATCTAGGGGTTTTAATGTATTTAATCTGTTTATTTGCATTTATTATACTTGTGGCTTTTTTTCTACAAGTGAACAAAATTATGGGTGAAGGTTTTTTTCTCCAACCTTGTGGATTGGATTCCAAATGTTTTATTTTTTTAATAAATTTTTATTGGTTTTTAAAACAAACATAAACAAAACATAAAAACATCAAGCCATCTTCCATATATATACATACAGTGTGCCGGTTGGTTTACAAATAGTTTTGTGCTTCCATTTCGTAGTCTTCAGTTACAATTACATTGTATATAATCTTGTATTTTCAATCAAATATTAAATACATTAATATCATTATGAATCAATCATTTGAATATATTTTAATTCATTCATGTTTTACAAAATAATCATATTTTACTTAATTTGTTTTATGACAGTTCATGTTATCATCCCAAATCTATCCTACAATCATTTTGTAGATATAATAAGAAAAGAATTATATATTTATTATTTATATATTTATTATTTTTATATATATTTATATATTTATTATTTTTTAAAAGTCTACATATTTCATTACTATATTTTATTGTCTAACCATTGATAGAATAGATCCCAAATTTTATAAAATTGTTTATCATCTTGTTCTCTAATTTCAAATGTCAATCTACTCATTTCAGCACATTTCAATATTTTCTTAACGATTTCCTCCTGTGATGGTGTTTTCTCATTTTTCCAGTTTTTAGCAATACAATCCTAGCCGCTGTTAATACATTTACAATCAGGTATTTCAAGTCTTTACTATCTATTTCAGGTAAAATTCCCAATAAAAATATCTCTGGTTTCAAATCTATATGTTTTTTTGTCGTTTTTGCCAACCACGTGTGGATTTTAGTCCAGTATTTTTTAGCATCCGCACAAGTCCACCACATATGGTAATATGAGCCAGGTGTCTGATGACATTTCCAACATTTTTCAGATTTATTCTTGAACATTCTTGCTATTCTTGTTGGGGGAAAATGCCACCTGTAAAACATCTTATACAAATTTTCTTTATATGCTGTTGACATTGTCATTTTATAATTTTGAGACCACAGTTTTTGCCATTTCTCTAGATCAATCCTATATCCAAAATTCTTCCCCTAAGCAACCATAGTTTCTTTAACTTGTTCTTCTAGTTTAATTTCTAATAGATATTCATACAATTTTTTAATCACCTTTTCATCAGTACCTGTCAAAATCTTATCTAAGTCAGTCAGTTTATCATAGAAACCTTCTGTTTTAGAATCTTTATCATACCTTGAATGTATTTGCGCATATGAGAACCAATTCATCTTTATACCTTGTTCCTCTAGTTTTTGTATAGATTGAAGTTCACCCTTTTCATTCAATATTTCACCATATCTAACTGTTTGTTCCTTTTTGTATATTATAGGATAAGAAAATGCTTCAATAGTCGATAGCCAGACTGGAATTTTCAAATAACATTGTCTTTTAATCTTCTCCCAGTTTAACCACAGAGACTCCCGTATATCATGTCTTCTAAAGTACCTCTGTGTTTTAGTTCCTTTATACCATAGAAAAGCATGCCACCCCAACAACAGATCATGACCTTCTAATGTCAACAATCTAGTATTTCTTAATGTTATCCATTCCTTAACCCACATCAGATTTGTAGCTTGGTAATACAACTCCCAATTACGCAAACCAAATCCTCCTCTTATTCTAGCATCTTGCAAAAGTTTTAACTTTATTCTCACTTTCTTACCTTGCCATATATATTTCAACACAATTTTATTTAAATCTTCAAAGTATTCTTTTCCAAGCCTAAATTCTGGGTAATATATTCATCTTGATTGTTGATATTCTCCCTATTAATGACAGTTGTAAATTTTCCCATTTCACCAAATCTAGCGCTATCTGCTGTTTAAGCTTGATATAATTATTCTCTTTTAGTAGTGTACTGCATCTTGCTGTCAGGTATATCCCCAAGTACTTGATCTTATTGGTGACCTGAATTTTCAATAGGTCTGCCAGTTCTTCCTTTTGTCTTGATAGCATATTCTTTGTCAAGATCTCTGTCTTATCTTATTTATTTTCAAACCAGCCACCTTTCCATATGTCTCTATCTTTTCTATCAATTTTGATGCTGTTTCTAGTGGGTCTTCTAAGATGAAAACCAGATCATCTGCAAATGCTTGCAACTTAAATTCTTCCTTGATTCCAAATGTTTAATTATACCAGGTTAGGTAATATCTTTAGCAGAGTTTAGGGGGTGTCAGTCGGGGTGGGATTCAATTTTTTTAACAATCGGTTCTGTGGGTGTGGCTTAGTTGGTAGGCATGGGTTGGTGGTCATGTGACTGGGTGGACATGGCTTGGTGATCATGTGACTGGCTGGTCATGGCCAACTCAACATCACTCACAGTTCTCATCTGGCCTCTGGTGACTATGGGGTTGCTACAATGGTTGTAAGTGTGACAAACGGTCATAAGTAACTTTTTTTCAGTGCCATTGTAATTTTGAATGGTCACTAAATGAGCTGTTGTAAGTCAAAGATTACCTGTACAAAAATGCAAAAAGCTTTTTTGCTTGCAAAAAGCTGTCCTAAATACCAACCATTAGATTAAAAATACCTGCAAATCAGAATTACAAATCAGGCAGGGTGCCAGAGCATCTTGAGGAATTAAAATAGTTGAAATACAATGATAACTATCAGCAGCCAACTCTTGCTCATAAAGTAAAACCCTTTAGCAGAGAGGTCATTTAAGCTCTCCAGAAAGAGCACACCCAGGAGAAGCAATCCTTAGATCCATTCGCACCACTTAAAGACACCAGCTGGTCTCACCTCGCAAGATATCCTAAGGAAATTATCCAGATTTAAGGAAAGATCACATGCCCCCAGAAAGACAGTAAAAAAAATCAGTGCCCCCAGAAAGACAGCAAAAAAATCAGTGCCATGTTTGCATCCTGCCTCTTGGAAGTACACCCCAAAAGGACAGTGGCAGATACCACTAAAGCAGTGAAGGAAGACCCCCTCTCCAAGTTAAAAAAAAAACATGAGGAAGGAAAAAATTCAAACAAAATACAAATTATTAAATCACAACAGTAGCTGTTGCTTGTTAAACAAATTACCAGAACAAATAAACACAGGAACATGCCAGATTTCTCAACCCAGTTTCTTTTCAGGAACAGAGATTAACCTTTTTACTTCCAAACAAAGCTGAATAGGGAAAATTATCCATCAATAAACACAGGATTAAACATCACCAAGCACAGAATTAAACTTCACCAAAAAACAGTTTTAGGCCAAAACTCAGAAAGGGTATGTAAACTCATGTTTGAATGTCAATCTTTCTAGCTAGCCCAGAAGCCTTGCTGAATGTCACTCACTCATCTTGGTTCCTTGTCATTAAAAGCTTCTTTCCAGCAGCTCTGCTTTGCTATTCAATTATTTCTTCAAAGTGCTAACTCCAACAGGGGAGTATTTCCTCCCAACAGCAATGTAAAAGCTTAAAATAACCCTTCCCCTTTAAGAAAGTCAAGCAAAGTACCAGCTAAGAAGAAAAAAAAACTCTAGAGAAGCTCCAAAGACAGGAAGTGTAGGTGTACTGCCAACAATGTAACAAGGATTAATGGAGAGGCAGTTTCTGTAAGCAACAACACCATAATGTTTCCTTCCTGCCTTCCTTACAGGATTAGCACTGTAAAGTGGAAAAAAACAAAAGGAGATTTCTTCTAACAACTGGTTCTCTGAACTGCTTAGAAAATTAACAACAGGTTTTAGTGAATAGGTGAGAACCTATAGAATCCAGCTCCTGGTGTCAGTGTTCTTCTGTTTAGGGACAGCACCAACCCTCAACCAACCCATGAAACCCCTCCCCATCAGCACTTCACCTCCCAATGACCCTCACCTGATGTAACTTATCCACGGGATGCTCCAATACTGGAGGTTTTTAAGAAAAGACTGGACAGCCATTTCTCTGAAATGATATAGGGTTCCCCCCAAGGTCCCTTCTAAGTGTTATTCTGTTATTCTGAAACCTTTCCCAGGACCTCTACTCAGAGTTTGGCATCCTCACTTTTCCTTCCTGAGCAGGGGGTTGAACTACTAGAAGATCTCCAAAGTCCTTTTCAACTTTGTTAAACACACATGTATTTATGCTCTGGGCTATAGACATGTAAACCCTGAAAAATACCTGGGTTCTATAGAACTGGTTGTTATGGTTCCCGGTAGTTTGGAGAACCGGTAAATTGGGCCTCTGACTGACCCCGCCTCTCCCCACCTACTTCTCTGCTTCCTGCCAGTCAGTCCCTATCACACATGTGCAACATCGTGCGCATGCACAACATACCTGCAGCCTGCATTTGCCTGCCTGCCAGGCCAGCCATTGCTGCTGGCCTAAAAGTTTGCAAGACCCTGGCTCTTCCCTTCAGGAAATGGCTCCTGTCTGCACAGGTAAGCCTGCGAGTCATGTTAGCCCCTCCCCCACTCTCCCTGGACCTCTTGTGGCCTCTGGCGGTCATCTCCAGGCCTCTTGCGGCCTCTCGTGGCCATCTCTGGGGCTCCCTGCCCTTGGTCAGCCTACTTACCTGTTCCCCCCCTCCCATCCCCAAGCTTGGCTGGCTGGCTAAGCCACCGCACAGTGCTATCCCAACCATGTAGTGGCAACGGCAGAGAGGTCTTGAGCACCCTCCCCCCAGCGCTCCCAAAGTACCTCCATGTGCAGCGGCGGTGGACTCAGCTGCCTCCGTAAGCACGGATGCCACTACTGCATGTGGAGGTACTTTGGGGGGGCTTTAAGGGTGTGCTCAAGGCTCCGCTGCGCCCACCACTGCTGCACGTGGAGGAACTTTGGCTTGGGAAGCAAACACAGGGAAGGGTTCCAGTGCTGCAATCTCCCATTAGTTTCCCTTGCAGGCCAGTGACTTGGGAAACAAGCAGGAGATCATGACAACAATCAGAGCCCTTCCCCGTGCTTGTTTGCTTCCCTTGCAGGCCAGGGCAGCTTACAGGAGGCAGCCAGAGCCAGGTCCGCCTCCTCTGCCACCCACGAAGGTGTTTTGGGAGGGCTGCGGCCTGGCAGTAGCTCAAGGTGCTACTGCCACCATCACCGCTGGACTCAAAAGTGCTTTGCCTTTGGGAGGACCGGGGTGGGGAAGCAAGAAAGAAAGCAAGAAAGAGCAAGAAAGAAGGGAAAGGAAAGGAAGGAAGGAAGGAAGGAAGGAAGGAAGGAAGAAAGAAAGAAAGAAAGAAAGAAAGAAAGAAAGAAAGAAAGAAAGAAAGAAAGAAAGAAAGAGGGAGAGGAAAGGAGAGAAAGAAAAGGAGAGAGAGAGAGAGAGAGGAAGGGAGAGGAAGAGGGAAAGTGTCGCCCTCGGCTGGAGCCGCAGCTCGACACCATCAAATGTACCAGCTGGTGAAGGCTAGCTGTGAGTAAAGCCTGCCACGAACTCTCCAAGCCAGCTAAGACATCAGCTCAGCAACGGAGCTTCAAATCCACTTTTCCCCCACAACAACGGCGGGAGCTAACAATACGCGTCAGCAGGGCGTCGGCTAGCCATGGTGATTGAAGCAGCACGAGGGAACCGAGCTGGCCGGAGATCGCTGAGCCGATAGGGACATCTGGAAGCGTGTTAGCTTGGTGGAAGTGTTAGGGGTTCATAATGTAGCACAGCTTGGTGATGGGCGAATTGTGGTGTGGGACAACGAAGTTAGCTGTCACCAATTAGGAACGGGATGCTGGCTAGCTGTGGGGAGGGGCTGCTGGATGTGGGAAAGTGGGATAAATAGAATGCTGGGATCGGTGAACTCTCAGCGCTAACTTTATTTACATATGCTCGTTGCTTCTTGCTACCATCTGTGACGGAATAAACAATTCTGGGACTTTCCTTAACCCCAAAAAGTCATAAACTAAAGTCATAAACTAAAAGAATGCTGGTTCCTTCTGTTTATAGTTGAAGAAGCTACTTTCCAGGGAAAAGCCCCTCAGAGATCCTTCCCTGAGTGAGTAGTCAGTTGGCCATCTTTTCACCGGAAGCCACTGAGCATCATTATGGAAAAAGATTACAACATATAAATAAATTAATATGCCAACTAGATACTGTGTTATAATGGCCATGAGCTGCTAGTCAAAATTTTCAAAACTACATAGAATTATATACATGCCTTATATCATATTTTGTATTGAGTATCTTTCTATCTTGCCTCATTATTCATATCTTCATTATAATGAAGATGCTTTATTATTCTTGCCACAGCAATGCCACAGATCTTGTATCAGTGGATCACTTGAGAAGTATCAGCTAATGCAGAATGAATGCAAACCATATATCCTCCCGTTACAAGCTACAGTGCTCGGTGCAGGTATTGAAGACCATAAGTATCTCATATATATTATAATTACAGTTCATATTCCAACCATGTCAGAAACGCTTTTCAGCAGTGGCCTTGCACAGATAGAAATATATGACATTGGCTTCAATAAGAAATATAGGTGAGAGAAAAACCACTTTTTTTTGTAATAGAAAGTAAAGACTCATGCAATGCAAATTTGATTTCTAGACCCACATGTCTAGTCAATTATAATTAGTAATTAGTCAATTATAATATAACTATTACCATGTTTCAATTTCTTATTTTTCTATCTAACCATTCATAAAATAAATCCCAAATTTTATAGTACTGTTTTTCCTCCTGTTCTCTAAATGCCATTGTTAATCTACTCATTTCCGCACATTCCATTATTTTCTTAATTATTTTCTCCTCTGTTGGAATTTTCTTATTTTTCCAATTTTGTGCAAATATGATTCTAGCTGCTGTTAATACATTAATAATTAAATATGTTATCTTTCTATTATAACCTTCAGGCATAATTCCTAATAAAAATATCTCTGGTTTTAAATCTATGTGTTGTATTATCATGTATTCTAGTTCAGTATCTTTTAGCTTCAATGCATGTTCATATTACCAAATATGGTAATATGATCCAGGTATCCAATAATTATCTTAATTCTTGTTTTCTTTCCTTGCCAAATAAATTTCAGCATCGTTTTATTTAAATCCTCAAAATAGTTTTTCCTCAATTTTATTGGAATGATCTGGAATAAGTATAGTATTTTTGGCAATATGTTCATTTTAATCGTCGCTATTCTCCCTGTTAAAGATAGTTGTAAGCTTTTCCATTTTTCCAAATCTGTCGCAATTTGGTGTTTCAATCTATCATAATTATCCTCTTTAAGAGTCCCATGTCTTGCTGTCATTTGTATCCCTAGGTATTACACTTTTTTTGTGATCTGGATATTTAATCTGTCCATTAGTAATTTCTTTTGTTTTTCTCTCATATTCTTCACTAGAATCTTAGTTTTTTCCTTATTTATTTTCAATCCTGCAGCCTCTCAGTATTCTTCTATCTTTTCTATTAATTTAGGGCCTGTTTCCAACAGTTCTTCCAGTATAAATACTAGATCATTTACAAATGCTTGTAATTTATACTCCTCCTTTTTTATTTTCATTCCATTTATTTCTTCATTTTTCCTAATATTTCTGTTCAATACTTCCAGGGTTAATACAAATAACAATAGCGACAACAGACATCCTTGTCTAGTTCCTTTTTGGATATTAATATTATCTGTCAGATCTCCATTTATCATTACTCTTGCTGTTTGCTTCTTGTATATTGCCTCAACTGCTTTAATGAATCTATCTCCAAATCCCATCTCTTCTAATTGCGACATCATAAATTGCCAATTAACATTGTCAAAAACTTTCTGTGCATCTAAGAAAACCAATGCCATTTGTTTTCCTGGATGTGCTTCATAGTATTCCAATGTATTCAATATTATCCTCATGTTATTTTTTAATTGTCTCTTAGGTAAGAATCCATTTTGATCTGAATGTATAAAGTGATTCAGATATCTTTTAAGTCTTTCTGCCATTGTTGAAGCAAATTTTTTTTAATCAGCATTTAACAAGGATATTGGGTTATAATTTTTAATTTATTATAGGTCAGTGTCTTCCTTTGGTATAAGTGTAATTTATGGCTCTGTCCATGAATCAGGAACTTTATTTTTTGTCAATACTTCATTCATTACTTCAAGCATTGTAATACAAATTGGTTCCTGTAATATCTTATAAAATTCTGCTGGTAGCCCATCCGGACCCAGAGTTTTTCCAATATTTTGCCTATTTATTGCTTCTGTCAATTCCATTATTGTTATTCTGTCTTCTAACATTAGTTTCATCAGGTATTTTTGGTAATACTGTCTCTTTCAGGTATTGCTGAATTTTCCCTTCTATGATTATCTCTTGCTCATATAATTTCTCATAGTATTGCTGCACTATTTTTTTCTTTTCTTCATTTCCATAACATAACATTCCATTTTCATCTGTTAATTGTGCTTTTCAATTCTCTCTCTTCTTTCAATTTATATGCTAGCTATCTACCTGGCTTATTGGCATTTTCAAAAAAGTTCTGTTTAGCTGTCTTAATTTTTTGTGCCAATTCTTCTTTTTCCATTAGCCCCATTTTATGTTTAATTATATCAATTTGGTTATTAAGATTTTTATGCTATGGATTTCATTGTAGTTACTTTTCCAATTTCTTATAGTTTTCTTCTAAGATCTGTTGTGTTTGTCTTTTTTTGATATTTCTTCTTCTTGTATAAGTTATAATCACGCCTTTGGCATAGGCCTCCATAGTATCCCATACATTTTGTAATGAAGTGTCCTCCTTTTTATTTTCTTTAAAAAAGAATGTCAATTCTTTCCCCATGACATTAATTCTTTTTACTGCAGAATTGAATTATTCAAAGTCCATCTTAATGTTTTCCTTTGATCTCTCCATTTGACCCATATTGGATTATGGTCCATATTGGATTATGGTACTTGTTTCAATATTAACTTTTTGTATGTTTGAGATCAAATCCATTGACATCCAAATCATATCTATTCTTGACCATGATAAGTGTCTATTGGAGTAAAATGTACATTGTCTATTCTTACTGTTCAATTGTCTCCATATGTCTTTAATGTTCAATTCCTCAGCCATCTGAAAGAAGGATTTCGGCAATGTCTTTGTATTTTTTTAAATTCACTTTCTGTGTTTTATAGTCCAATCCTGTGTCTACAATAGCATTAGTCTCCAAGAATGCATATCTTGTCATATTCCAGTTCAGTTATCTTGTTATGTAATTTCTTGTAGAATTCGTCTTGTTTATTGTTTGGTGCATATATTGCTATTAAGAGCATCATTGAGTTATTATCTGTTATTTCCACCATCAATATTCTCCCTTCTTCATCTGTAAAAATTAGTTCAGCTTTAATTGTATTCTTAATGTATAAAACAATTCCTCTCTTATCCTGTTGTGCTAAAGATGTATATAAATTGCCAATTTTAGGATAGTTTAAAAGACATGCATGTTTTTTTTTAATATGCACTTTTTGTAAACAAATTATGTCCATCTTTAATTTTTCTAGTTTATGAAATGTCATTTTCCTTTTAATAGCTGAGTTCAATCCATTTATGTTTATGGAGATTTATTTCTTTTCTTCTTCCATTATTTATAATTTATATGTAGGATTTATTCTTGTTGTTCTTTGTTGTCTTGGTTCTTTCAGTTCCACCCTACCACCTACTGTTCCTCCTTCTTGTCCTTTTTCTTCTCTTATTTCTTTGTCCAGTTCTTTGGCCATTTTTGCTTGTATTTTAAGTTCTTCCTCTCTTGCTCTCTTGTCTTCTTTCCCTCTGAAGTATTCATCATAAAATAATTCTGTTTTCCCAACTGAGTCCAACGTATGCCTTTGTTCTTGCCAAATGAACATCAAGCCTTCAGGAATCAACCATCTATAGTTCACTTCTTTCTTGATTAAAATCTTTGTCAAGAATTGAAATTCTCTTCTCAAATCTCTCACTTTCCTTAGTACTTGTTTTAAGACCTTGATCTCCTTCTCCTTATACTTCAAGGGGTCATCTCTTGCTTTCTGTAGTATCTCTATTCTAATTGTTTTCTTGGTAAATCTTACATGGATTTCTCTTGGTAATTTATTCCTCATAGCATATCTAGTATATACTCGGTATATTTCATCCATTCCATCCATCATCTTTTCTACTTCCAAGGCTCCTGCTGTTATAATTTCTGCAATATTTTCTCCTTTTTCTTCCTCAATATTCTGAAATCTTAAGTAGAAATTAGCCTTGCCCATCTCCCAAGGTATCATCTCTTTCCCCTTTTTGTGCTCAACTGCTATCTGTTATCTATTGCTCCTACTTTCTTCTTTGTCTGTTCACCTTTTTCTTCCATCTTTTGCATTCTTCATTTTTCATCATCATTTGTTGCATGTTTTCCATTGTATCTTCTATCCTTCCCATCTTCTCTTCCATATTTCCAATTCTATCATCTGTATGCTTCCCTTAGTCTTGTATTGCTTGCTGCATTACTTTTATTTCTTGCATTGAGACCTCCTTTTCCTTCTCTCTATCCTGTTGCAACAAGGTTGTTATGGATCGTTGACCAGTTGGGCTCAGCAATGAGGAGGTGGTTGATGATCCAGTGGTAGTTGTCCTTCTCATTTCAGGATGGTTCTCGCAAAAGATCAAAAATAGAATATTCAGGTTCTTCTCTACCTTAATCCAATGTTAAAAAGGAAGTAGGAATAAAAACGTTTAAGAGAAAAAAGAAAAATTTTAAAAGAAACAGGAAGAGAATATCTAAAAAGAATATAAAATCCAAAAATCCAATATAGCAAAGGAAAGGGGAAAAAGAAAATAATTCAAAAGTACAAATCCACCAGCTTCAAATAAAAAAGAAAAAGGGAAAAAAATAAAAACTTCCAAATATAGTCCACTTGTTAATGAGAAATATAAGGGTAATCAGGAAAAATAAAAAAGCAATATTCCAAATTCAAACCAGGTCCAGATCTTTCAGGTTAAAAACAAAATTAAAGTTCTTCTAAAAAGTAACGTTACAAAATCTAGTCCAGTTAAGCAAAAAGATAAAAATAAAATAATCCAAATAAAGTTTGACAGCTAGCCATGTGTTTCATCGCTGTTCTCCACTTTTCTGTCTTCTTTCTTTTAAACAAGCTTTCCCCTTAGGGTACTCTTCTATCTTTTATTAGAAAAAAAAAAGAAATTTCTCACTCAAACTGACACACTTTCTGTTCAAGTCTTCTTTCCTTCCAGGGCTGTCACAGATTCTTAGCAGCATTAATAGCCACTTCTCTCCACTGTCGGGCTTCAGGAGCTTTCCTGGATCAGCCAGGGTGTGCTACCTTCACTTATTGCCTCTCCGGGACAGTTCGGGTTCAATTGGACCGTCTGGCTGCAGGGATTTCAGTGACTTTCCCTGGAGCTCAGGGGATTGCCTCTTCTTGCTGCAATACCAGCCCCACCCTCAGTTGTTCATTTTCTGAACTTCCAACCAATTAAAGCCCTTCCAAATAATACCACAATCACAAAATTGGACTTTCCTTTTAAACACAGGCAGTCTCTCTCAGCTTAAATTACAATTAAGTCTTTTTGTGTGTTCTGGGCTAGGCCCATCACCTGTTAGATTTTGCAGCAGAAATTCAAATCCAGAAAGCACACACAGATGACTGATTCAGCAGCATTCATTAACTTCCATATATAAATAATAACATTTGAAGTAAAGTTTACAATACCAATAGTAGATTTTTCCAACATGGAAAAATTACAAGCAAAACCACAACCAGCAGCTTCAGAGTTCAGAGCAGAGACTAGATCCACACCCAGGCTACTTCTAGTTTCACTTTCCAATTCAGCTCCCATTGACTGGTCTGTTGCCATGACTGTTCATTGGCTGACTTTGTTACTAAGCTCTATTCCAGTTCATGAATATACTCTGACACAGTTATATTTATAAGAGTTTTTCACATGTTTCCTGGTTCATTTGTTGAGAACTAATTCCTTAGCTTTTCAGAGTAGCTTCTTTTTGCTGCTCTGATCTCCCTTGTTAATATGTTTCTGGCCTGATTGTACAGTATTCTGACACCTTTTGTGTAGGCTTCCTTTTTGGTACAAGATATATCAGTCAGCAATAGGGAGCCTGTTATATTTGTCACAGTGGTCCAAACCAGGCATAGATTGTGCAGTAAATATCTTAAGTCACTTTACTGCTGCAGCAATGTGAATGGGTATAAAAAGAGTTATCAGATATTTGAAGGGAACTGTGAATTTGGGTCTCCAAATACAGGTCTCTAAAGAATTAAAATTGAAATGCTATGTTGATAGTGATTATGCAAATGATGTAAAAACCAGAAAGTCTGAGATTGTGATATTGTTTGGAGGGGCTTTAATTAGTTAGAAGTCCAGTAAGTAAATAACTGTAGCATTTCTATTGTGGAGGCAGAATTTATTGCTTTGTCTGAACTCTGTTCAGAGATAACTTGGTATGTACAGCTGTTACAAGATTTAAATGTAAAGGTAAATGAAGCTGTAATTGATTATGAAGATAATGCTGCCTACATTAAAATAGCAACAGGTGACAGTAACAAATAGAAGCAAGCATGTGGGCATTACATATTGTAATGTAAGAAAAAACATCAAAGATAGATTGATTAGCTTGCTTCACTATGCGTCAGAAGACAATCTGGCTGACATAATGACCAAGCCAATGGGTGGAGTGCACCATGGGAAGAATATTAAGTTAATTGGAGTTATTTCTATTCCAGTTATGAAGGGAGGAATGTCAGAGTATATTCATGAACTGGAATAAAGCTTAGTAACAAAGTCAATCAATGAATTGGCATGGCAATAGATTTGAATTGGAAAGTGAAACTAGAAGTAGCCTGGGTGTGGATCTAGTCTCTGCTCTGAACTCTGAAGCTTCTGTTTGTGTTTTTGCTTGTAATCTTTACCACGTTGGAAGAATCTACTATTGGTATTGTAAACTTTACTTCAAATGTTACTATGTATATAAAGAAGTTAATGAATCCTGCTAAATCAGTCATCTGTGTGTGCTTTCTGGATTTGAATTTCTGCTTCAAAACCTTGTGCCACTGATCTTGCCTTATATTGGACCTTATTGTTGAGTAATACTTCCTTTTTGTATACCCATTTACATCCCAGGGATTTGCAATTTTTTTTGGCAAAATCATAGATATAAACACTTTATGTTCACCCATAGATTTTGTGTCTTTGTCCATAGCTTCTTTCCACTTCACTTGTTCAATGTTAGATAATGCCAATACTTCCTTATAGTTCCTTGGCTCATACCACACATTACCACACCTTTACTTCACTAGCAGTATCTGTCAGGTGGAAGCCCCTTGTTCCATCACTCTGAATTGTGTGGCATTGACTACTCCTATGTTTCAACCCTCTTTTGCTTCATATCTGAGTCATCATCTTCTCCTAACTTTTTGTTCTTTTTTAGCTTCTCCTTCCTGAACACTGATACCATCACTAAGTGAGTTACTGTCACTAAGTGGATCACCACCACTAAGTGAATCATTCCAAAAATTGGCATCAATTCTGTTCCAATTTTGCTCTGCAAAACTAACAGACTCGGAAATCACTATTCTTTTGCTCCCATTGCTAAAGCGATAGCTCTTTGACCCAGGCTCATAGCCTGTAAACCTGAGCCTTTGTTTGACCTTTTCTCCTATTGCTTTTGGAATATGCCCCCATGCCTTGCTTCCAAAAACCCTTAAAATTTCCAGAGATGGCTTTCTCCCATATAGCACTGCATATCATTAATAGCATTGATTAAATAATTAGCAGTTCAACATGGCTTCACCCCAATATGACCTGTTCAGACCAGAATCCTTCAGCAGTGAATCCGTCATTGTTTGTAAGACTCAAACAATTCAAACCATCAGTTCCCCAGTACCATCAGTGAAGAACATTATTCTTCATGGGTGAAGATCTTTATTATTTCACTCCAGAGAAAGGCTCAAAAACAGGAAAAACTGCTCAAGTGTTTGCAGATAATCTGGTGTATGACTGGTCTGAAGGTATATATGACCCACCTTTGACATGCAAACTGACTACAGCGGAAAAGAAATTCATTGACAAATCCATGCAAGTACCATAATCACCCTGTCATAGCCAATCAATAGAGAGATTTGTGAAACAGGTCATAGAGGTAATAAGCAGAGCATACACACATGAAAAACATAAGGGTTATATCAAAGGTTAAGAAGCAAATCAGTGGCTGATGTCAAAGAATAAATCAAAACAAAGCTTAATGTAACTCGCTTAAAATTTTTGTAACTTAGATAATTGATTTCTGATGTTAGTTTATGATTGCGTGGATTTTTTTTTTTTGCTTAGCTAGATAAGATTCATGCAGAAAAAAACTTAATTTTTGTAGCCGAAGGTGTAATTTTGAGAAGATAAAGTTAACAGTATTTGGATTACAAGAGACTTTTGTGGGGTATATGATCAGATATAGATTTACCATACCAAGCTAAACATTGTGTAATTGCAAAAATAACAGCAGATTTGAATTCTTGGTGTAAAAACACATAATTTAGAACCCCTTACTGAAAAAAAAATCAAAAATTAATTTTCACCCCATTAAATGACATATTCTACACCCTGTGATTTGAATCTATGTACTACTAAAACTCTCATTGTGTTTACCTTTTTGTTCACTTGTACCCTCGAATTAAATTCCATATATCTACATTACATCAAAACAATTTTTAAAGGAAGGTACCTAAAATACATTAATTTAAAGAATGCATAAAAAAATAATAATCCAGGACTCATTACTCCTCTGGGATTGAAAATTCCACAATGTTCAGACCAGTTTTATTTGTAAAGTTGCTGCTGTTGAAACATCCACAGAATCATGCAAAGTCAATTGGAATTTGTAGAAAATTGTAAATTGCTCCTGCTTCAAGCACTTTCTTGCCTGCTTTGGATCATTCTGTTTATCTGTTTACCACTACATTTTTTATTTTTTATTATCACAGACTTGGTCAGCAAAAACCTTGTCATTAAAACCCATTGCTGGAAAATTCTGAACTGAATATGATGCTGGAATTATGCTAAGTTCAACACCCTATAGTAAGCTTGAAATAAATATTTAGTTGAAAACTGATAATTTCAGATTTCTCTGCATTCTGTTCATACTTTCATCCCAAAAAACTTGAAAATAATTGAAGTAAGTTTAAAACAAAGTATACCTGCTTTGAGAAAAAGTTTGAAAATCACTGAAAACAAGAAGAAAGAGCTCTATAGATGTTTCTGTCCTCCTGGCTTTTCATTTCAATACTGTTTACTTGACTGTTTCCTTGTTGATTGAAGGACAAGATTCATATCTTATGTTTTCTTCTGGAAATTAACACAGGAAACAGAATGGTTCCTCCTTTTATTTCCTCAAACAATTAACCCTAATCATTGGGCTGCAATAATGTATCTTGGACAAAGTCACCCAATGAGTTTATTTTTATTTATTTATTTATTTTATTTATTTGTCAAAAACTTACAATACTACAGAAACAAGAATAAACATAAGTTTAAATACAAGAAATAGGAAATAATAATTGGGGACAATAAGACAGGGACGGTAGTCACAATTGTGCGCTTATGCATGCCCCTTACAGACCTCTTAGGAATGGGGTGAGGTCAATAGAGGTTAGTTTGAGGGTAAAGGAGTGGGGTTAGAGTAGGTCACAATGGAATCAGCTAGTGAGTTCCAGACACTGACCGCTCTGTTGCTGAAATCGTACTTCCTGCAATCGAGTTTGGAGTGGTTTACATTTAGTTTATATCTGTTGTGTGTTCTTGTGTTGTTGTTGTTAAAGCTGAAATTTTCATTAACTGGTAAGATGTTGTAACATATGATTTTATGTACTATGCTTAAATCCAATCGTAGTCGGCATAGTTCAAGGTTGTCTAAGCCTAGAATCTCAAGTCTGATGCTGTAGGGTATTTTGTTGCGAACAGAGGAATGTAGTATTCTTCTGGTAAAATACTTCTGGACTTGCTCAATTGTATTTATGTCTGATATACAGTGTGGATTCCAGATAGGGATGTCTGCTTGCTCCATTATTATATATCTTATCAGCGGAAGTGTTGTTAACCCAGATAAGGAAAAATCAAAAGATCCAAGGGTTGGCTATTAAACAGGAAACATACAAACTGCAAGTGTTCGCTGATGACATGATCTTCATGATGGAGGAGCCAAAAGAGTCAAGCAAAAATTTAATGCAAGAGATAGAGGCATTTGGTAAAGTACTCAAAATAAACAGAGGAAGAACTCAAAATCAACAGAAAAGACTAATGACCAAAAACTGTACTAAAAAGCAAAATGAGGAACTGACAAAAGAATTAGGGATTCAGACAATGAAAAAAGTAAAATATTTAGGAATTTGGCTTACAGCAAAATGCCCTACAATAAAGGCTGATAATTACGACAAGTTGATAGAAAGGATACAAAAAGATCTAGATAGATGGGTAAATTTATAACTCTCTTGGATGGGAAGGATAGCCACCATTAAAACAAATGTACTTCCAAAATTGTTGTATCTCTTTAAATTGTGCCAGTCAAACTAGGGAAAAAATTCTTCGAAGATCTGAACAAAAGAATTAGTAAATTTATTTGGCAAAAGAGAAAAGCTAGAGTAAAATACAAATTAATGCAAGATAGTAGAAGTAAGGGAGGATTGGCACTCCCAGACTTTGAATTATACTATCAAGCCGCAGCAAGTACCTGGATCAAAGATTGGTTTAACCTGGAGAACAAAAGAATACTGACAATAGAAGGCTTTGATTTACAGATTGGTTGGCACACATTTCTCTGGGATGGAAAAAATAAAACCCATAGCTACTTTCAAAGACACTGGATAAGGGATGCTTTGTTTATATATATGGGAAAGAATTAAAAGAAACCATTATGTGAAAATACCTCTCTGGCTATCTCCAATGGAGGCACTAGTATATCCCAATGTTATGGATCTGAACAAACAATAAAATATAAAAAATTAATAACAGATGAAGGCGACTTGAAAACACAGATACAATTAAAAACATAGGGAATTGAAATTGGGTGGTGGACGTATGCTCAAATTCAAACAAAACACAAAAAAGACAAGGAACAATTTGGATTTTATAAAACAGATCAGGAATTAGACAAAATTTTACAAGGAAGTGAAAAAAAGATGATTACCAAAATGTACAATTGTTTATTGAAATTCAAAATGGAAGAGGAAATGGTTAAGGAGAGCATGATAACATGGACTAAAAATTGTGTCCACAATATTGAATTAGAACAATGGGAACAAATTTGGCAAACTAACTATAAATTAATGTTATCAGTCTCATATAAAGAAAATATTTATAAAATGTTCTATCACTGACACCTCCCACCAGCAAGACTTACTAGGATGTTCCCTAATATGTCACCCAAATGTTGGAAGTGTAACTTTAGCCAGGGAACATATTTGCACATGTGGTGGACATGTCCTAAAGCCCAAAAATACTGGTGTAAGATACAGACATGGTTAGAAGAGATGACAAAACCAAAGATTAAATTCAACACAGAGACCTTTCTACTTGGAATGACAGAACCGACATGGAGCCAAAAACACCAGCATCTGATATCACATATCATCACAGCGGCAAGGATAATCTTTGCCCAAAACTGGAAATCAACAATGATACCCACGGACCTGGCAATAATAACTAATCCACCAATGTGCAGAAATGGTTAGATTAACCATGTTACTAAAAATAAGGAAGAGGGAGAGTTTTTTACATTTTGGAATACACACATATATATAATATATATATACATTTTGGAATATATATAAAAAGGAAGTAAAGATGTCTAGTGAAACTGATTAAACAAACAACAAGGGAAGATGGAAATAAGGATAAATGTATACATAGCTATGTATATATGTAAAGTAATATAATTAAATAAATATTGTATTATAATTGTAGTGATAATATAACAAAAAGTAAGGATTTAAGAAATAAGTTATAGATTTACTTGTAACAAATGACTTTAACTGACACTAATATAAATGTACACTACTATGAAAACATTGCAAAAATGTGAGAACATGTTTTTCCTTTTTTAATTTTTTTTTTTTGAAACTTTCAATAAACATTATTTAAAAAAACTTGTATATATGTCTGATATACAGGGCAGATTCCAGACAGCAGAGCTGAATTCAAGTATTGGTCTAGCAAAGGTTTTGAATGCCCTAGTTTGCAAATCAGTATTACCAGAGGAGAAGCTACGTAAAATTAAATTTACAACTCTTAAAGCTTTTTTGGCACTTAGGTCATTCGATATGAGAACTCCAAGGTCCTTGACAAAGTGAGGGTCATCAACAAGGTCATATCCACCTAGCTTGTATTTGGTATATAGATTTTTTTTTAACCAATGTGTAGGACAGAGCATTTGTTGGTAGAGATTTGGAGTTGACAACTGTTAGACCATTCAGACACATAATGAAGGTCTTTTTGAAGGATGGTAGCATTGATGGTGGTGTTGAATAGTTTTACATCATCAGCGAAGAGGACACATTTGCTAATAAGGTGATTACAAAGGTCATTTATATGGAGTGTGGGTCCTAGAATGCTCCCTTGGGGGAACACCGCTGATAACTGGTGCAAGGTTTGATAGGGCGTTTCCTATTTTTACTATTTTTTGCCTGTTTGACAGAAAGGTAGTAATCCATTTGTGATGGGATCCGGAAATGCCGTAAGAATTTAATTTTAATAGTAGTGTGTCATGTACCACTGAGTCAAATGCTTTGCAGAAGTAAATGTAAATTACATCTATTGCTTTACCTTGGTCAAGAAGTGCAGTCCAAATGTTTTTGCAGTGTAGAAGTTACAAATTGCAGGACATTTTTTTTCTGAAACCAAATTGTTTATTGGAGAGTAAATTGTTTGACTCTAGGTGGAAGGTAATGCATCGATTAATAATTGATTCCATAACTTTGCACATGACATAATACAATGAGATTGGTCTGTAGTTTTCAACCAAGCAGGGGTCACCTTTTTTGAAAATAGGGATGACTGTTGCTAAAGGTTTGGTAAGGAGCTGGTATATATATATTATGCTTAGTGCTATGGTAATGGAGAGGTTTTTTTTTTTTAAGAAGAATGCACGTAAGCCATCAGGGCCAATAAATAAGGATGGTTTAAGGTGGCATATTGCATTTGCTACATTATCTTCAGTAAAGTCAATTTGTAGATCATTGCAGTTAGTTATTGTAGGATTAGGAAATGTTTAGGCATGACCCATTACTGTTAACAAAGACTGAACTGAAGAATGTGTTGAAGAGGTTTGCCTGAACAGCTTCATCACTATAGTCTTTCCCATCAGGACCTTTTAGGCATGGGATGGCTTTTTAGTCTTTAAATGTGGTGTTTACAAAGTTATAGAAGCCACGGGTAAATTTTGTGCATAGAAGATTTTCCTCTTACTTGCAGTGGTAATAGGTGCATTCTGCCTTTATCTGTCGGCATTAGGTGTTGTATCGGTTTTTAAAGTTAGCTATGTATTTAGTTTTTTTAGATTGTAGTTTTCTTATTACTTTGGATACATTAGTTTTTTTGTTTTGTTTTTTTGGGGTTACTAATGGAACATATAGTTTAATGACTCTTTCAAATTCAAGCAAGAAAGTGTTATAATGTTCTGTAGTGTTACAGCCAGAAAACAGAATGTGCCAATCAAGAGATGATAAGTCAGCAGCTATGAGTTCATAATTGGCTTTTATAAAATTGTATTTTGGAGACCCATCATTATGATCCTCTTTGAGAGGGTGTAAATTTAGACAAAAGTCAATCATGCTATGGTTACTGTTTGAAAATGGTTCCTGCATTTGTAGGCCATAAATTGAGTTTGAGCTGTTGCAGAAGATGAGGTCGAGGCAGTTGTTTAGTCTGGTGTTGTTATATACTAATTTATCCAGTCCCAGTGTGGTAACGGCATTGTACAGGGTTGTATGAATGGGTTCAGATGTACATTCATTTAGTGTCTAATTTATAAGGGATAAGTTGAGGTACTAAGAGAAGTAAGAGGGTGCAGGCAAGAGGCAGTCCTCATTAGTAGTGAAGTTAGCTTGTTTGCTTGAATTACATCATAGTCAGGGGCTCGATAGCAAAGTAAGAAGCGGATTGAGGTATTTAAGGACAATTCACAGACGATGGTCTCAGGAAGAGCAATCTCATGTATCATTTGAATCTTTTTTAGATTTAGAGACTTTTTATAGAATATAGCAACTCCACCTCTTCTACGGATTTTGCTATCAGACCGATAAACTTGATATTCTCTTACAGTGGTAGTGGAATCTGGGAAATATGCATTTAACCACATCTCACAGACAAATAGAATGTTGAATGTGGCTTTGCTTAGAAGGATGAGGAATTCATGCATTTTATTTGCAAGGCTTCTTGCATTGAATAGTTGGCATTTAAGATATGAAGTAGTGGATCTGGAGGTTGTAAGGGGCATGCATCCCTAATGTTGAATGTTTGGGTGATGGTTATTGTGATGTGGGTTGTGGCTCTTACTTTTGATACAATCTGCATGGTAATCAATGTATAGATTAGTATTACCTAGTTCATGTAGTCCTTTGAGCCCAGAATGTCATTCCCGGGATTATACCTATTGCTGTAAGGTTAGATCAGGGTGAAAATGAAGGTTCTTGTGGTTATTGTTGCTCTTTGCGAGTTTAGCCTATTAACTTCTGATATACTTCATTTCTGGTTCTGAAGAAAGCATATACAATAATGCATTTTGATATTCCTACATAGTGGTGAGTTCCTGCCAGTTCGTATCTGTTCTCTTGAACCATATGTTAATTTTCTGAGCAGTTCAGAGAACCAGTTGTTGGAAGAAACTTTTTCCCACTTTACACGGCTAATCCTGCAAAGGAATGCAAGAAGGAAAGAATCTAGTGTGCCTGTATTTCTAGCCTAATCCTTATCTCAATTGCCACTTTAAGTGTTTTCAAAAATTGCCTCTTTGTTATATTGTGACAGCCTTAATGGTTCTTGGCAGTACACCCAGACTTTCTGTCTGTAGCTGAGCTTCTCCTGAGTCCCCACCCCATGGAGTTTTTTTTGTGGTACTTTTATTTCTGGGGCTTGAACAGCTACTTACAGAAGGGTTGGCATAGCCATAGAAGAAATGGCTGAAAGACAGAATGCAAGCTTAACATTCTGTCTGATTTTTTTACTGTCTTTCTGAGGGCAAGTAATTTTTCCTTAAATCTGGATGACCTTAGGATATCTTATGAGGTGAATGAAACCAGCTGGTATCTTTAACTGATGCAAATGAATTTAATTATTGCTCTGGGTGCTTTGTCAGTTCACTGAGCATAGGAGTTTCTTGTCTATGGATATTCTTCAGAAATCCAGGACATGGTTGTCCCAAAGGTGCTTTTTTCAAGAGGCAACTGGACTTTCTTGTTTTCCAGAAAGTCCAATTGCCTCTTGAAAAAGCATCTTTGGGACAGGAGTCTTTTGCATTGCTTCCCAGTCTCCAAGGTACATGATTGCTCACTGATAATAAGTGGATCCTTCTTCCAAATTGTTATAATTTGCTCTCATGATAATATGGCATAGTAACATGGCACTAATTGTAGAAACTTAGCACCCACCCTTCTCTAGAAGAATGAAATATTTTGAGAAATATTTAAAAGGAAGAATATATTTCCCTGGATTAGAAATGGAGAAACACGTTTTCTAAGAAGAAAGCAGCCTCCATCTTCCTTAATAGCCCACAGTAGATGTCAGCACTTAAGAGATAAAGAGATAGATAGATATATTCATAGGCAAAAATTCCCTGCAGCTAGGTCTGAACAGAGACAGAATTGGATTAACAAAAAAGAAAGAAATATACAAAAATTATCACCATAGAAAAAATGAGATATACAAAAATTATCACCATGTCAGTTAATACTTAGTTGGGTAATCTTTAGCATGAATTACGACCTTACAGCATCTTCCTATGGAATAAACCAAGTCTTTTAGTTCTGCAGCTGTTATAATGTGAAACCAAGACTGAATAATTGCTTCTATTAACTGGTTTTTATTGCTGGGTCACTCCTGACTAACAAGTTTCTTTAGTCAGCTCCATAGATTTTCAATTGGGTTAAGATCTGAGCTATTCCCAGGCCATTTCATCAGTGGAATATGATTATCTTGAAACCACTTTTTGCACACAGCAGCAACATGACATGGAGCTGAATCCTGTTGAAACATAAATTGTCTTGAAAAAGATAATGTGTGGAAGGCTTCAGTTTGGGCTCAAGTATTTCATTAATGTATTTTTTGGCCATTTACATTCCCATTGATTACACAAATTCTGCCACATCTTTTGATGTCATACAAATCCAGATCATAACACTGACTGGGTGTTTCATGGTACATGTAATGTAAAAAGGATGCAAATCTTCTCTGATTCTTCTCCTTATTTATTTTATGCCATCACTACCAAACAGGGAGATCTTGGTCTCATCACCCCAAATAACACTGTCCCATTGTTCTTCTGTCCAGGTAACATGGATTTCAGGCCAGTTTAGTCTTTGTTTGAGAGATAAAAGTGTTTTTTTTCATGGAATTTTAGGCCAAATTCCTGCAGTCCGTGCCTAACAGTCTTTGCACTCAACTTCATATTGCATTGTGCCATTTCATTTTGTATACACCCAGATGGTTTTCTTCTATCGTGTAGGCACAGTCTCTTAATTCTTCTATCATCACTTGTTGTTGTGCACCTTTTCCTGCTTTTACCAGTGTGGTTTTTGTAGTGACTGAGTTTCATACCTGTTCAAAAATTTAGAAATGCCACCTTTGGTTAAGTTTCCATCCATTTTTCTTCTAATTTATTTATAACTGTAGCCTTGTTCATTTAATAATACTATTTTACATCACTTTCTGGGCAACCATTGCACCATTACTTTAATTTTATTACGTCTTACAGGTTCACTAAATGAAAGAACACAAAAAACCCCAACCAACTTGATAGCGATCACATAACACACTAACAAATGTTCTCCTTTCAGCCTCAATACATGACAGCAATAACTGAATCCTACTGTGATTGGATTGGCTCATTGTCAAAACAAGATGACACCTGATTAACTCATGTTCAATGGCTACAATCAGATGAAGGAGAGCTACCTAATATCAACCTAAGCAAGTTGTGCTTCCTTTTTCTGGTTATTTGGCTATAACTTTTCATAGAATACAGATAATTGAACAAACTTTGTTGCATTGGTTTCCTAATTAAATTATCTTTCCATTGATATATAAGTTTATGGTACTACCAAAAAAAGTGATGTTATTAAGCCATCAAACCTCAAAAATATACTTTCCCCCCAAAGGTTCCCACAATTTTGGCCACTACTGTAGTCTTCCATTCCAACTCCACCTGGCTCTCTACCATCAACCAAAATCCTATAAAAGCTCTTACTAGCTGTGTTTTATTAAGAGCAACTCAATCATGATGGAATGAAAACTTACCTATTTCCAGTTGTGCACTTTGTTAACAAGAAATAAGTGTTGACTTTTTAATATAATTTGAATTAGGATACTTCAATATTTTACAAATATAAGATCATTGTTTTAAAAATATAAGATCATAATTTTGATCCAGGTCTAATTATAAATTGCCTTGAAAGTGCAAATTAAAAATGCAACCTTTAAAAATGCAACCTTGCCATTAGACACACCAGTTATTAAGGTGGCAGGAGTTATCTAATTTATTTTGTTTTTATTGTTATGCTATCCATCTTTCCTATAAGGTGACTTTTACCTCCATCTGCAAGGTTTACCAGTAAGAACTAAGTAAAAAAATATGGTATGGAATGGACTTCCGGTTTGCAAGGCTTCGGCAGTGGCAGGAATCCACGATCGTGCACAGTTTCCACCACGCTCACTGCTAGAGTGTCCCCGATCCAGTCGGATTTGGAGGCTATAGTTACCCTGTAGGGGTAGCTGAAGATAGGGGAGAATCAAGCAGGGGTCTGGGGGAATCGCAACCCCCCTCCTCAGCTGGCTTAACTCCCTTTTCCAAAGGTGGTGGAGCGGCAGTCAGCAATGGCCACCACAAAGAAGCCTTCAGCCAGAAAAAGGGAAGAGAAGTTACAAAGGTTTGAAACAAGGTGTAAAGAAACAGGATTCATTCAGAGATAATGGGTAAAAATATAATTACAAAAGAGATTCTGCAAAAGTCAAGTTTAATGTGGGCTAAAGAATGGATAACATTAAGAAAGACTAGATTGTTGACATTAGAAGGACATAATTTATTACTGGGATGGCATGCTTTTCTGTGGTATAAGGGAACTAAATCGCAGGGCTATTTTAGAAGGCATTACATACAGGAGTCTTTATGGTTGAATTGGGAGAAAATTAAGAGAAAATGTTATTTGAAAATCCCAGTCTGGTTATCAACTATTGAAGCTTTTTCTTTTCCTGTAATATATAAGAAGGAACAAACAGTTAGATATGGGGAAATACTGGATGAAAAGAGTGAACTTAAAACGATGCAAAAATTAGAAGAACAAGGCATAAGGATGAATTGTTTCTCATATGCGCAAATACACTCAAGGTTTCTTAAAGATTCTAAAATGGAGGGATTTTACGATAAATTGACTGATTTAGATAGGATTCTGACAGGTACTGATGAAAAAGTGATTAAAAAATTATATAGTTATTTGCTGGAAATTAAATTAGAGGAGGAACAAGTTAAACGATGATTGTTTGAGGGAAGAATTTTGGATATGGGATTGATTTAGAGAAATGGGAAAAAATGTGGTCTCAAAATTATAAAATGACAATGTCAACAGCATATAAAGAAAATTTGTATAAGATGTTTTACATGTGGCATTTCCCCCCGACAAGAATAGCAAGAATGTTCAAGAATAAATCTCAAAAGTGCTGGAAATGTCATCAGATACCTGGCTCTTATTACCATATGTGGTGGACTTGTGAGGACGCTAGAAAATATTGGACTAAAATTCGCATATGGTTGGAAAAAATGACAAAGAAACATATAGACTTGAAACCAGAGATTTTTTTTACTGGGAATTTTACCTGATACATATAATAAAAATTTGAAGTACTTGATTGTAAATGTATTAACAGCGGCTAGGATTGTATTTGCTAAAAATTGGAAGAGTGAGAAAATTCCATCAGAAGAAGAAACTATTAAGAAAATATTGGATTGTGCTGAAATGAGTAGATTAACATTTGAAATTAGAGAATAAGAAGATAAACAATTTTATGAAGTTTGGGATCTTTTTTATCAATGGTTAGATAATAAGACATAATAATAAAATATTTAGACTTAGGATATAATGAATATATATTTTCTTTTTCTTTTTTCTTTGATATTATTTTTATAAAACTTTACTAAGATAGATTTGGTATGGTTTTATGATTTGTTGTAAAATAAATTAAGTAAATTATAGCTTGTTAAAGTATGAATTAACAAAATTATAGTTAAATGATATCTTAGTAATGATACTAGGTTATACAATTGTTGATTGATAATATGAGTGATTATGTAATATAACTATAATGGCATCTAGGAAACGGATGCACAAAAAAAAGTGGTAAACCAACTGATACACTGTGTATAAATCTATGAAGGATGATGTTTTTATGTTTTATATTGTATGTTTTATGTGGTTTTGTTTGTTGTTAAAATCAATAAAACTTTAAAAAAAAGAGAGATTCTGCAAAAGTACATAAGATTGTATTGTTGTATTTGTATTTGAAATAATGTTAGAAAACTGGAATATTATATGATTATAAAATGGGATAAAATATTAAAAGGAACGTGTAAAATGTTTAAGATTTAATGATAGGGTTTAATTTGTTATGGATTATTGTTTTAACTATATTATAAATTTATTATTCCTTATTTCAAAATATAGTACGTAGTTTTAGAGTGTACTAAGCAGAATCAGAATGAAAATGATACATTATTTTAAGTGTTATTTAGGGGAAAGATATAAAGGCGTCATACTTCAATCAGTGATTACAGGAGAAATTTTGTGTTAATGAGAAAAGATAATAGATAATTGAAATAGAACAGACAAAAGATATAAGCATAATGATTTAAATTGAGATGAAATAAATAAAATAGAATTAAGAGAGTGAAAAGAGGGGAGAAGCTATATAGATAATGTAGAATTTTAAATAAGATATGAAATGGTATATAAAGTGAGCATGAATTTGAATTTATGATGTAACCCGGGACTAAGCCACTTTCCAAAAAGAAGTTTTATGTTTTTATGTTTTGTGTTTTGTATGTGTATGTTTGTTTATTGAAAATTAATAAAATTTTAATTAAAAAAATGGTATGGAATGTGGAGGAGGATAGAGAATAGATAGATAAAAATATATCCGTGTTATAAAAAGTGCAGTAGAAGCAACAGTACTTATAAGCATATACTTGATTATAAAATGCATTTTCACGAACAAAACCGGAGGTCTCCCTCAATCTGTTCCCAGGATTCAGCTCCAATTTCTTCAATGTGAGCAGTTTAATTTTTTAAAAAAAACAGGGGTGTCTGTAACATATGCAGATCTGTTGGAATGATAAAGCTATACTGCACCATCATGAAGCAAACTCCACTTCTTTGGAATATATATATGATATCCTTATGCATATACCTAAGGGCAGCTTTTGTGGCATGACAGCATGATGCTGTTTGTATCTCTCTCAATTGCTCTCCGACTCTCTCCATAAATGCCTCTGGGAGAAAGCCATTGACAATGGTACCATAGAGCTGAATTCTGGGAACAGGCTGAGGGGGCCCTCATACTTTTGGTAAAAAAAAATAGTGGAAAGCTGCAATTTGACAAGAGGCATGCAAAAAGGAGAGGGATGGAGAGCACATGCATAGGCAGAGAAAATGAAAGGTCACAATTACAAAACTGGATTTGATCCCTTTCATGTCTAAAAGGACCCATCAATTGCTGGAATTAATAATAGAAATTAGAAACATTTAATTGTTTATTATGTTATCTAATATTACAAATAAGTCCCAATATAACTCCGGCTTCTTTCAATGGAGTCTCGTCTACAAATTTGTAAATTCTGCTTCAATTACTGTAGTCACTATTAGAGACATCACAGTTTGGTGGTCCCATTATTTACATATTATTCATTTTTCGAGTTCTCTTCAAGTCAACATGTAATTCACATCTTTCTCATACTCAATTCTGAGCAGAAATCATTCCTCCTAATTCGTGCTGCTCCTAAAATCCTGCCACTGGTTATTCCCAAACTGAGATTCTATTTTCCTGGTTTCATGGGCTAATATAGCTGGTGAGAATTTTTGATTAAAAAAAACCAAAACAGTTCCAGTCTTTATTTTGGCAGAAAGTAATATTCTGCAAACAAATTGATGGGAATCCTAGGACACAGTTTGAATTTGTCTCATTAGTCATCCTACATACATTGCACATTTTTATGTTAAAGTTTAGATACTTTTTTAAAAATATTTTTTTATTGGTTTTTAAAACAAACATAAACAAACAAAACATAAAAACATCACGCTATCTTCCATACATATACATACAGTGTGCCGGTTGGTTTACAAATTGTTTTGTGCTTCCATTTCGTAGTCTTCAATTACAATTACATTGTATATAATCTTGTATTTTCAATCAAATATTAAATACATTAATATCATTGTGAATCAATCATTTGACTATACTTTTATTCATTCATGTTTTACAAAATAATCATATTTTACTTAATTTGTTTTATGACAGTTCATGTTATCATCCCAAATCTATCCTAGAATCATTTTGTAGATATAATAAGAAAATAATACATCTTTATGTATTTATTATTTTCTAATAGTCTACATATTTCATTACTATATTTTATTGTCTAACCATTGATAGAATAGATCCCAAATTTTATAAAATTGTTTATCATCTTGTTCTCTAATTTCAAATGTCAATCTACTCATTTCAGCACATTCCAATATTTTCTTAATGATTTCTTCCTGTGATGGTGTTTTCTCATTTTTCCAGTTTTTAGCAAATACAATCCTAGCCTCTGTTAATACATTTACAATCAGGTATTTCAAGTCTTTACTATATATTTCAGGTAAAATTCCCAATAAAAATATCTCTGGTTTCAAATCTATATGTTTTTTTGTCATTTTTTTCCAACCACGTGTGGATTTTAGTCCAGTGTTTTTTTAGCATCCGCATAAGTCCACCACATATGGTAATATGAGCCAGGTGTCTGATGACATTTCCAACATTTTTCAGATTTATTCTTGAACATTCTTGCTATTCTTGTTGGGGGAAAATGCCACCTGTAAAACGTCTTATACAAATTTTCTTTATATGCTGTTGACATTGTCATTTTATAATTTTGAGACCACAATTTTTGCCATTTCTCTAAATCAATCCCATATCCAAAATTCTTCCCCCAAGCAGTCATAGTTTCTTTAACTTGTTCTTCTTCTAGTTTAATTTCTAATAGATATCCATACAATTTTTTAATCACCTTTTCATCAGTACCCGTCAAAATCTTATCTAAGTCAGTCAGTTTATCATAGAAACCTTCTGTTTTAGAATCTTTATCATGCCTAGAATGTATTTGCGCATATAAAAACCAATTCATTTTTATACCTTGTTCCTCTAGTTTTGTATAGATTTAAGTTCACCCTTTTCATTCAATATTTCACCATATCTAACTGTTTGTTCCTTTTTGTATATTATAGGATAAGAAATGCTTCAATAGTCGACAGCCAGACTGGAATTTTCAAATAACATTGTCTTTTAATCTTCTCCCAGTTTAACCACAGAGACTCCCGTATATCATGTCTTCTAAAATACTCCTGTGTTTTAGTTCCTTTATACCATAAAAAAGCATGCCACCCCAAAAGTTTAGATACTTTTTTATGTAAGAAAAAGTTAATATACTGAGGCATGGGAAAAATGTGGTCAGAAACATTTTATGTTGTTTCTTTTTTTAGATATAACATGTTGACTTTAACTTCCAAGGATACTAAAGTTGCCAAATGATACAAATAAATACAAAAGCAACAATGGCTAAGAAGAAATAAAAAAGTAGACTTTATACAAGTATTTTTATACTGAATTATATTTATACTGAATTATTTACAAAATTCATTCCTCAAAGGAGCCTCAACTCTCTTGCAGAGCCTTTCTTTTGCTTTACAACAATTATACAGAACTGTAGATTCAGAAATTATGAAGAAAGGAGAGAAGTTTTGAATCTGGATGTACTTATCACATCATGCTGATTGTACAAATGTTACAGATATATCTCTAGTAGACGTATTGCTAAGTTTCAAATTGTTTTAGGGCACCACTGAAGAGACAACAATATTGCAGTATCTTGAATATCTATAGGTAGTCCTTGATTTATTAGAACCATTGGGACAAGATTTCCTATTGTAAGTTGAGACACGCACATGACCAGACCTAATTTTACAAAAGAAATTTGTAGAAGTCATTAAGTATATGTTCTGAATGGATGTTTTCAGCACTAATTCACCAAGTTGCAAAATACCCAAATTTAGGTCTGGAAGGGAAGGGTAATTTATAATAGCCAAAAGTGCTTTACATGCACTCGTTTCAGGTCCATCACAATTTTAAACAATTTTTTGACAATTGTTTCTTTCACTGTTCTATGATTATCTGAACTTAAAACATAATATGTAATAATTTAACACTTGTTAATTTAAAAATAATTCAACATGTATGACAAAATAACTTTCTTTTATGGTTACTCCAAATACCATTCTCAAGTACTTTTAGCCAATGGAGGTAACTGATGGTTGGTTAGTTGGTTGGTTGGTTGGATGAATGGATGGATGGACAGAAAGGCAGATAGACAGCAATTGATTTTTCACTCACTGAGAAATTGAAAATTATATCCTGTTTCATTCAGGAATTCAGGACACTGAATCAGCACAACCAATCTCTATATAGAGTGGAATAATGTTTAGGTTGCAGGATAGCTCTGTTTCAATCCCGTATTTTTAAGAAAGACTTCTAAATGACATGTTATTCCAAATGCAGTACTCTGCTTAGAATCAGACTTATTGTTATTGAAACTGGGAATCCAGTTCCTAGTGTATGAGAATATTTAATATTTGATTGAAACTGATGTGGCTTCATCTTTTAATACTGGAGATCTTTTACATACATAGGGAAACTGAAGGTAGAAAGGAAAATGCTACATATTGCAGCAATAAAAATGAATATTCTACCAAAAATACTTTTTCTTTTCCAAAACATACCAATAAAATTAGAGAAAAAATATTCTGAAGATTTGAACAAAACAATATTGAAATTGATTTGGCAGGGAAGGAAACTGAGAATTAAATTAAAACTATTACAAGATGCTAAAGAAAGGGGGGGTGGCTTGCCCGACTGGGAGTTGTATTACCAAGCCGCTACACTAAATTGGGTGCGAGAGGGGATAAAATTTAAAAATAGGAGGTTATTAACATTGGAAGGCCATCTACAATTAGGATGACACACCTTTTTTTACAAAAGATATAAAGCTCACCAGTACTTCCAGAGGCATTAAGCAAGACATGCTTTGCTTAAGGTATAGATAAAAAAATAAACAATAGAATTACATAAAGACCCCAGCATGGTTCTCAACATTAGAAGCATGAGTGCACCCAAATTTTATGAACCTGGGGAATGTTACTACATACACAGAACTATTAAATGAAAAGAGGGAACTAAAATCCAGACAGGAACTGAAAGAAGAAGGGATACAACTTGAATGGTTGTATCTACAAATCCAATCACGATATAAGAAAGATAAGAACAAATGGGATATGCAGAGAGAATTTATGACATTAGATGTAATATTATTAGGAACAGAGGAAAAAGCAATTAAGAGAATCTATAAATACCTACTAGAATATAAAATGGAGGAGGAGCAAGTTAAAGAAGTAATGAGTTACAATATTGAATTAGACAATTGGCAAAAGTTATGGGAAAGAAATAGAAGATTAACACTTGCAACTTCATATAAAGAAAACCAATGCAAAATGTTTTACAGATGGCACCTCCCTCCAAGAAGATTGGCTAAAATAAATAAAAATGTATCACTGCAATGTTGGAAATGCAGCATGGCGATAGGGATCTACTATCACACGTGGTGGAAATATGTAAAAGCAAAAGAGTATTGGTGGCAGATAAAGGTATGGATGGAAGAGATGATTAGTCAAAAAATAGAGTTTAGACCAGAAGTGTTCTTATTGGGAATTATAGATGAGAAATATAGTAAAGGAATAATATATTTAATGTTGCACATAACAGCTGCAAGATTGGTTTATGCCCCAAACTGAAAGAATGAAGACACGCCTATCAAAAGCAAAATAATAAGGAAAATATTAGTCTGTGCAGAAATGGACAGACTAATTCTAGAAATTAAGGACAGAATATTATGAAGTCTGGAGCAAAATATATCAATGGTTGGAGTCATGGAAAAGAAGAAATTGTTGATGCTTTATAGGAATGAAAGTTAAAGTTTTGTAAGCTAAGGGAAATGAAATTAATGGACAAATATGATATAAATATAAAGACTATAAGGAAAAAGGAGATGGAAAAGAAGCTAGGTTGTAAATATGTATATAAATATAAATAGAATCAAATATGTAACTAGCATTAAATTAATAACGCAGGAAAAAGGAAAAATTAACTTTATGTTATAGTATGTATGGCCAAAACGATGGCCAAGAAAGTTGCACTGTGTTCAACTGTTTTTAATGTTTATTTAATAAAAAATTTTAAAAAAAGAATTCAGCATTTAAGAACTGAAAATAATTTTAATGAAATCTTTAAGTGTCCATGCTTCTTTCATGCTTCAATAATTAATACAACATTTGTGCTACCAAATGAAGAAAAAAGCAACTCCTCTTCATACTCTGTAAACCACTTAGAGAGGGCTGTAAAGCACTATAAATCTAAGTGTTACTTAGAAAATAAAAGTATGTCTTCCATGGGTATAGCATTGCTACTGCTATACCCATGGAAGGCATACTTTTATTTTCTAAGTAGCACTTTTCAAAACTTTTTCAGGTTTTACAAGTTTAGGCCAGTGGTGGGATTCCAATTTTGGTTCTGTAGGCATGGTTTGGTGGGCATGGCCATGTGACTGAGTGGGCGTGGCTTTTTTGTTGCTTTTTTGCAGCCACCCACCACCCATTTTTGGGCCTTCTGAGCCTCAGGCAAGCTTCCTGGGGAGGCATTTTAGCCCCCAGAAGACTCCCCTGGGACTCAGGAACAAAAAAATGGAGTCTGGAGCGGATGCACAGCACCCTCTTGCGCCATTTTGGAGCTTTCCTGTCTTCAGAGGAGCCTCTAGGGAGGCATTTTTGCTTCCAGAAGACTCCCCTGGGGCTCAGGAACAAAAGAAAATGGAGCATAGGGGGGCTCCCAGTACCCTTCCATGGTCTGTCTTGGGGCCTTCCTGGTTTCAGAGGAGCCTCCGGGGGGGCGTTTCTGCTCCCAGAAGGTCAGGAAGGCAAAAAATGGAGGGGGAGCTGCACCTTTCTGGGCCTCAGCAAGGGGAATCCTGGCACAGCTGTTAGTATGAACAGCTGATTGTCAGGAGGAGAAAAAAAGAAGTACCTTAAGGAGCAAGTGTCAGGTGGGCATGGTGAGCAAGCATTGGGCGGGTGAGGCAAGCGAACCAGTGGCGACCAGGTGATCGGGGGGCGTGGCCAGCCAGAACTTACTACCTTTGGTGACCGATGCCAAATCCTTGCTACCGGTTTGTTTGAACCGGTGCGAACTGTCTGAATATCACCGCTGGTTTAGGCAAATAAAAAGTTAGGATCTGGATTCATATGCAATACTAAAAAGTGACTTTCTGCAGGGGTAGATAATTACAAAGGATTAATTCTGTTATTTATTCCTTCTCTAGCAATTTAATACAAAAATGTTTTTAAATGTTAGAAAAAGTATTAAGAAAAAATACTCTTAGGCAGCCTTCATTTTACATTAATTCTAGATCTATCTTTAGATCTATTTACCTATCATTGGTAATTTCAAATAACTCCAGTTTAATGGTATGTCTGAATCTAACCTATGTTTAATTTGAGTTATGGTTTGCTGAAACAAACCAGTTTCTTAAACTACAACATCAAATTGATTAAGCTTAATCATCATTTACTCATACAGATGTTACGTGACTAGAAAAAGATTGTACATATAAGGGGATTACACAATGTATGAACAAAACGATTTTTTTGCATTGAAATTCTACTATATAGAAATGAGCCAGGCTTACCCTAGACTAATATAAAATGGGGCTGGGCAGTTTGTGGTATAATGTGTTTTGGAAACAAGGTGTCTAGGAACTTTTGGGAGTCCATAACATTATGCAATAACATGGTTCATTTGCTGTGGATTGCATGAAATGTGAATATAATAGTTGTATTTTTCTAATTCAGGTTTAGCATTTACTGTGTTGAATAAATCTAATAAGACTTAGCAGAAGAAAAGGTTGAGATATATCATTTCTTGGCCTGATGGTATTAAATCGTCTATAAGGACTCTTCCATAACAATTTGCACATGTTTATTTTGTTATAATAAATACTAATAATAGAACTCAGACATGAAAGTGCACAAAGAGCACAGGGTATATATGCATTTATGAAATTCCATTTAAACATATCAATCCTTGAAATAATATTAAGTTCATGAAAAATCATGAAGAGTTAGTGAGAGAGCAAAATAAAAATGATACTAAACATGACATTAAGCCTCATTTGTTGTTAGAAAACAGGATTTACTCTATGCATGCTTTCTTCTTGGGCTGAATCCTGAATTAGGATGTTTTAAATATGAGTTTTGCTGGTAAAGAAAAAAAAAGATATTTTAAAAATGTGTTTAACATCATGTCAAGTTGGCCTGGTATGCAGAAAAGCAGCAAATACAAATATGACCACAAAAAGGATGATTACAGGGCTTAGAGTGCAAATTTCAGGGTAGGGCGCAGAGGTGGTATTCAGTTGGTTTGCACTGGTTCAGGCGAACCAGTAGTAAGTTCTGGCTGGCCATGCCCCCAACCCAGTTGCATGGTCATCACTGGCTTGCTTGCCTCACCTGCCCTATGCTCACTCACCCTGCCCACCTGACGCTAGCCCCTTAAGGTATTTCTTTTTTCCCTCCCGACAATCAGCTATTCACCTGATCAGCTGTGCTGAGATTCCCCTTGCTGAGACCCAGGAAGGCAAAACAGGAGGGAGAGGCACAGCCACTTCTGCCTTCCTAAGCCTCAGGGGAGCCTTCTGGGAACAAAAACGCTCTCCCATGGAAGGCCCCAAAATGGGGCAAAGGGGGTTCTGTGTGTCCTCTCTTATGCCCCGTTTTTTGTTTCCTGAGACTCAGGAGAGGCTTCTGGAGCAAAAACGCCCCCCCCGAGGCTCTTCTGAGGCCAGGAAGGCCCCAAAACAAAGCTGGGGTGTGTATGCGCCCTCTGGGCTTCATTTTTTTTTTTTTGTTCCTGAGTCTGAGGGGAGCCATCTGGGAGCAAAAATGCCCCCCCAGGAAGCTTGCCTGAATCCCAGAAGGCCCAAAAATGGGTGGGGGTGGCTGCATAAAAGCAAACTAAAAAGCCACGCCAACCCAGTCACATGGCCATGGCCACCTAACCACACCCACCAAGCTATGCCCACAAAACTGATAATAAATTTTTTTTGAATCCCACCACTGTTAGGGCAGTCATTTGCAGAGATTAGATAAAGCTAGGCAAACTGCAAGTTAAATCAACAGGTGGTTTATGACTGCTTCTATCGTTGATCTTCTAAATTTTAGGTTCCCTAAGATACGAAGGAGAGAGAGGGAGTTGAATGTGCTACATTCAAAATTCCCAGGTGAAGCAATGTCAGAAAATGCTACCTTAATATCTTCCTAGATGTTTATCTGATCACTATCAGATAACCCAATGTAATTCTGGACTAAACAATTTGGTCTACTGCTTAAAAAAATTAAGTTGGTCTCAGGGATCGGATTCTATCTGTTTGCACTGGTTCAGTAGAACTGGTTGTTAACATTCCCGGTAGTTTGAAGAACCGGTAAAATGGGCCTCTGGTTGGTCCTGCCCATCTCCGCTTGCTCCCCTGCCATGCATGACAATCACTGATGCATTCTCCCCTGCCTGCCTCTCCGTTCCCAGCCCAGTAATTTATTATTGCACATGCGTGACATTGCACACATGAGCAATATTCTCCCCTGCTGCCAGCCCCACTCTGGCCACTCCTCAGTTCCTGGATGAGTCAGCCATTATTGCACATGTGAGACATCACACTCATGCATGACAATTGCTAACTGCATTCTCCCTTGCCTGCGCCATTCCGCCCCGTCCAGTCACTAGTACTTATATTATGTGTGCTACGCTTCCTACATTTTACTGCCCAGTGCCATCACTCCCAGCAGCAGCAGCAGAGTCAGTCAGCCAGCCAGTCAGCTATCACTGCCTGCCTCTTGCCACCCTGCTTGATCTGGGTGAGTGAGGGCAAGCCCCAGTCACCACCTTCACTAGCTGCCACTAGCCACCACAAGCCACCACCACTGCCAGCCACCACCACTGCTAGCCACCATCACCACTAGCCACCATCGCAACTAGCCACCCTCGCCAGCCTGGACTGCCTTGCCCAGACTGCCTCCCCAGGCCTGCCTCCCAGCCTTGCCTGGACTGCCTGCTTTGCACAGACTGCCTCCTCTGGCCACTGTTACTGAAGATGCAGATCAGTGAATGAACTACAAGCAAAACTTGATCGCCTAGCTACCCCCGCCAGCCCCAGTTGAGTCCCAACAATGACTCCTGGACTTCACCCACCCTCGTCAACACTGCCTGCCTCACGCACCACCATCTTCCCTCGCCCATGGCCCTCCATTATTGCTGCCTCACCTTCCACTACCAATTGGTGAATGAGGAGGCAAAGGCAGCAAGCCCTGCCGGTCGTCTACCTCCTCCTGCCGATGCTGACACCAGCCCCGGTCGAGTGCCAACTCCCAGGCTGCCCAGCCGCCCTCGAACCTGCCTCACCCAGCCAGTAGCCGCCATTTTTGCTTGGCCAGCACCATCTTCTCCCACCTGTGGCCTACCACACCGTTGTTTCTGCCTTGCCTTCCACCACTGATTGGTGAGCGAGGAGGCAAAAGCAGCAAGCCCCGCCAATCACCTTCCTTCTTCTGCTGCCGCTGCCACCAGTCCCGGTCAAGTGCCGACTCCCAGACCAGCTGCGCAGCCATCGTCTCCGCAGCAAGCTCCAAGAAGACCGAGGAGGACCCCAGCTAGCCAAGTTGCCTGCCTAATTTTTGGTAAGTTGCTTTTTTTATTTCTTTATCTATTTATATTTTTAGTATCTGTTTTGTTTTTATGAATAACTATTGTCAGGCAGGGCATATATCATTTAGGAAAAGACAAAGGAAAAACAAGTATCAACATATAACAATAGTAGCGTAACAAAAAATTAACTAAATTTATTTGTATTGGCTTATTTCTAATTCTGTTAATTATATCAAAATGTTTATAATTATCAATCTGTATTTAATTCATACATAGCATTGATCATTCTCCGCCTAATTTCTATTTCTTTATCTCTATCCATTTCTGCACATTGTAATTTTTTAATTTCATTTTCATCTATAGGGATCTCTTCATTTTTCCACTGTTGTGCAAACATAATTCTAGCTGCTGTTAATACATGTAAAATTAAATATGTAATGTATTCCCTTTATTTATGTGGGTACCAACAAAAATATTTCTGGTTTTAGATTTTAAATCTATATGTTGCTTTACCATTTTTGCTAACCTTGACACTACATCCTCTTGAACAGCTGTTTGAGTACTAGCAGAGCCCAATAGTGAACTTAATTCATATATTCCAGTTTTTTAAACTGAGGAATTAATTTCAGAAAAATATAATAAGTATTGCTCTGTGAATGTGCCTATCAATTCCATTCTTAATCTAATTTCTTAGATGATTTTGCATTATTATTTTTTTGTACTATATATATCTGCATAAAGCTGTAAAAAGCCTCAGTCATTTTTAAGCTGCATTCTAAAAAGGTTAGGTGACCAAACATGGCTTCCCCTGTCTTCTCTTTCTCTGCAATAGAGAGAGCATTCCATTAGGGACTGTTGGTCCAGGTAAGTAATCTTGGCTAGGAAAGATTTTTGTGCCACTACTGGTACAAAATAACAAACTCCTTTGGTTTGTTAATAATATTTCCATGTTAAGTGTTTTTCAATTTATGAATTGTAATTATTAAAATATCAGCCATTCTTTTATATACAGTGCAACATCTTTTTTATAGACTGTCGCTTTCAAATCCACTTTCAGTTCCGTCTCAGTCTTGTCTGGTGAAACTTGCTAGCTATAGTGTCAGGGACTCTTAAAAGTAACTGAATATTATTGATCTTTGCTTCTCACCTGCTTTCTTTGCTTGCCACTGCCTTCACCACTCAACTTACAATAACAATTGAGTCCAAACCACTACATAGTTGAAATTTTTTTTGCAGTATATTACCAAGATGAAAAGGCAAATGAGTTTGGCTGCTTTCTTCAGCAAGAAACAAAAGGAGATCCAAAACAGTAACAACCACAACCATTGGAGTCTGAGGAAAGCAGTACCAGAACATCATCCACACTGCAACCAGGGGAAAGCAGAGCCAGCACATCATCCACACTGCAACCAAGGGAAAGCAGTGCCAGCACATCATCAGGTACTGGAAGAACTGAGTCAGACATTGAAAGGAATCTTCCTGACTTCTGAACACTGCAGCAGTACAACAACTTTAGGGAAAAATATGATGGACTGGAAGTTTCCCAGAAAAAAATAGGTTGCAAGCATTGCAGAAGATTTGAAATTTCGACCAAAGAAAAAAGTGTCCATGGAACTAAGGAATGGAAGAATTTCCAAATTGAACCAGCAGGAAAGAGTAAAGAAGTGCAGCAAGCTTCTCTCAGAAAGAAATTGAAGGAAAACTTCTCATCTAAGGCTCTGTACACTTGTACAGAGAAGTTGAAGCAATGTGAGCAGGATGTGATAAGCAAAGGACTGGAGAGGATGACTTAGAAATATTTGGGTAGTACATGTAGAGTGTTTACTACAGTGTATAGTCTGGCACAAACGTGCAAACCATTTTCATATATAGAAGATCTGATTGAATTACAAATAAAAAATGGTTTAGATTTGGGAACAGGGTTGCATTCACGTAAAACTTCAGTTGCAATAGTAGATTTCATTACAAAAGACATTAGGAAACATTTATTTACTAAAATTATTGAAAAAATTTACAATGTTTTATAATTGCTGAAGCCTCAATGATATCTTCCAAACCAGTTCTTATACCGTACTTAAAAGTTGAGGATCCATTTTTCTCACCAACAATTTTCATTGATCTAGTAAAATTAGATAAACAAAATGCAGAGACAATATGTTGTTCAGTTACAGAAAGTTTGAATAAAGTTGGGTTTAATAACTATCTGGAGAAACATTTAATTGGATTTTGCTCTGATGGTACCAGTATTAGGCTTGGGAGAAAATCTGGGGTAAGCACTAGGATAGCCAAAGAGTTTCCAAACATTATAATATGGCACTTTTTAAACCATTGTTTGCAACTTGTTTTAGATGATTCTATTAGGGAAATAAAGCAAAACAATCATTTTCAAATTTTTATTGATAAAATATATTCTATTTTCCATCAATCAAATAAGAACCTAATTGAACTTAACAAAATTTCTGAACAAATTGAGATTGAAATTATAAAAATTGGTAGTTTTTGGACCAAGATGGTCAGCCTGTCATTTAAGATCAGCCCTAGCTGTGTGGCATGCTTATCCAGTGCTACATCAGTTTTTCTGTTCAAATAAAAAATACTCCGGTATGGCTGCCCATCTTGAAAACACATATTTTCTCACTGCTTTGGCCTTGATGATTGATGTCCTAACTGAAATATTTCTTCTTTCTAATGCATTGCAAGAGAGAAACATTATAAAGGCTGAAAAACTTGTGGTAAGATCAATTAAATCATTTGAAATGCTTATAAAGGAAAAGGGTGCATATGAAAAAAAAAGGTTGATGGATTAATTACTTCAGAAACCTTTAAAAATATAAATTTTATACAAAATCATCAATTTGTGGGACTTCCTCATGAAAGACTTATAGAAAGCATTATAACTAATTTGAAGAAAAGATTGATGGATTTTAAACATTTAAAAACAGGCTGCCAATTTAAAGACCGTGGTAGTTCCTTGAGAGCAGCTGAAAAACATTTAGTTGCATTTGGTGAAATTTTCAGTTATAAAATTAATATTAATGATTATCGTGATTTCATAGAAAATGTATTAAAAGATTCAGAAAAATATTCAATTCCTTGCAGCATTAAAAAGGCTAGAGATATTATTAGAACTATTGCAGTCAGTTCAGCAGAGGCAGAAAGGGGCTTCTCGCAGATGAACATAATATGTTCAGAGGGCAGAAGTCGCCTTACAGTTTCCAATATAACAAACCTCCTGATGATCAATCTAATTGGCTTACCTCTGCAAGAATGGGACCCTGTTCCTATAATAAAAAAGTGGTTATGGGCACATCACACAGCTGATAATGCTCATGTTAAACAAAAAAAATCTGTAGCTCAGGACGCTAATAAAAAAGTATTTTAAATAAGTTTTATTGCTTTTGTAAAGTTTTGTTATGTAATAGTTTTTGATTAATATTTTAAAATGTTGCAACAATATAGTTTTGTGTACCTTTTTAATTATTTATTTAACATTTATATGAAGCAAGATCATCCATCACCATGGACTGAGTATCACCAATATGCTGATGATATTCAGCTGTGTGTCTCGGCCCATGGTGAGTTAAGTGTTGTTGTGTCCTCCTCTTGCAGTGCCTGGAGACTGCTAGGGGCTGCGTGGGGAGAAATGGGTTGAAATTAAACTCTTGCAAGACTGAGTGGCTCTGGGTTTTGGGTTCAGGGAGAATTGCCATCTTTGGTCTTGGATGGGGTGGCACTACACCAAACAGACCCTTAGGTAATATAGGGGTTTTCCTGGACTCACGACTCCTGCTTGAAGAGCAGGCGGCGGTTGTAGCCAGGAGGGCCTTTGCACAACTGCAGGTTGTGCACCAGTTATGCCTTTTCCTGGACCAACGGTCCCTACTCACAGTCACTCATACCCTGGTCACTTCCCGTCTTGATTATTGCAACGTGCTCTACACAGGGCTACCTTTGAAGAATATTCAGAAGCTCCAGTTGGTGTAAAATGCAGTGGCCCACATGATTTTGTGCAGCCCCCGGTGTGCACATGTATCTCTCCTGCAGGAGCTGCATTGGTTGCCAATTTGCTTCCAGGTGCAATTTTAGGTACTGGTTGTCACCTTTAAAGCCCTTCATGGTTTGGTTCTGGGTTATCTGAGGGAATGTCTCTTGCCGGTCACCTCTACCTGACCCATTAGAGTGGGGAGGCAGGGAATGTTGCAGGTCCCATCCCTGAGGGAAATACACCTGGTGGGACCCAGAAGAAGGGCCTTCTCTGTGGTGGCTCTCTCTTTCTGGAATATCATTCCCCCAGAGATTAGAATGGCCCTCACTCTAGCACTCTTTCGAAAGGCACTGAAGACCTGGTTTTGCCAGCTGGCCTGGGGAACCCAGAGTGGGATGGTACCCATCAAATGGCTAGTTTGATCTGTTGTCATTGGGGTGGGGTGGGGTGGGAGTTGGAGGGTGATTTTTTTTCATATTTTGTTCTATTTTATTTTATTAATTCTTTTTTATTTGATTCTTTTTGTTGGTTTTTATTGTTTTTGTGTTTTTGTTTTAAATATGGTTTTACATTGCATAAATTGCCTCGAGTTGCCATGGGCGAATAGGCAGCAATATAAATTAAATAAATAAATTATAGTTTATTTTTATGTAACATATTTCCTATATTAGGCCAGATCAAACTGATTGATTTGGGCAATATTGGAAATAAAAAATGTGGATATTTTTTTCTTTCACAACCAGTAGTACAATTTATAAGGCTTTCTCTCTGCCCTGTGTTATACCAAGCAAAATCAAGCCAGGGTTATTTTGAGGATTTTTCCATATTTTTTACAAAAGCCCATATTAATGGTCCACTCATTCTTTCCCCATTCCCAAGACCAATCTACTTTCATCTTCTATATTCATCATCATCATCATTCCCTCCTCTTGCACACAACCCAGGAAGCCCAGTGGAGACTCCTGCCTCCACCACTTGCAGATGGGTCTCATTAAGATCAATGGACAATTATAGCAGAGAAGAGATGAAACCAGATGCCTCTTCCTTCCTGTTATATAGCAACTGCTGTGGAAGATCCAAAGTGGCATAAAATAAAATGTGTCCTTCATCCTGAGAGTCATTGTTATTGGAAGTTCACAAAACTTGGATGTGGGAATTTCAGGTAGAATTGGCAGAGTGAGTTATATGAACACCTTTTGTTTCTACCTAATTTTTCAGTCCAGGATAGCCTTTCCAGTGAATTCCCCTTTCTGCATCTAGAATCCAACTCATATTCCTCTTCCCCATTCACTCTTGAATGAATGAACAATAAAATACTTTTCACTGAAATAGGTGATTCAGATTGAAGACTGTTGGAGTTTGAGGGCCAATAACCTTTTTTAAAAAAATTTATTGAAAATTATTGAAAATAAACATTTAAAAAGTCTTGAGTGTGATGGACTTTCTTTGACATACATATCAGTTTTTACATTATTATACTAGAAAAAAATCATTAAGCAATATAAACATTTATATACATATATACATATATTTACATATTTACATTTAGTCTTTGTGTCATTTTATGTTATTCATTGTGCTGCATTTCAATTACATTTTAGAATCTAATTTATCTTTTATAGACTCTCTTTCATATCTCTCCATACATAGAAATTATTCCATTCTTTATAATATTCTGATAGGTCTCATTCTTTCAATTCTAATGTTAAACTGTCTAGTTCAGCTCACTGAAAAGTCTTGTCTATTATTGTTTCATCATTTGGAATTTCTTTTGACTTCTAAGTTTGGGCAAAAGTCTTGCTGCTATAATTACATGAATAATTAGGTAAATATCTGCTTTACTAAAATTTTCTTTTATCATTCCTAGTGTTAGGAATATGAGTCACCTAACAGCTATTTGGGCTAGAAATATATAAACTAGGATAAACATTTTAAAACTGTATCTTTAAGAAAATGCAAAAGTGTAATTGGGTGTGGTTTCTCAAACAGCCATAAGATGGAGCCAGAAACCTGGGTTGTTTAGTCTGAGTCTCAGAAGAGAGTGTGAGTGTATCTCTGTTTCCTTCTGTTGGAAAGTATTGCCGTTGCTCCATTTCTTCTAATTGACTGATATTACTGGATTTGATGTAAGTTTGTTACTGAACTGTTTTTGACACTGGAATTTCATATTTGGATTATCCCTGGATTGAAAAACTGACTGATTTACCTGTGAATGATTTTGGACTGCTTATCTTGAACTTTGCTTAAACTTTCTGGAAGTAAAAACCTACATTTACTGTACAGTGTATCTGTGTGCTGTATGTGTATTATTCAAACACTTCTCTCTATATGTCTCCCTGTATGTGCTCATTCTCCTAAAGGGGAATTACCTCAACACCTAGTAGGAACATCGCTGGTATAAAGCTAATTTTTAAACCAACGTTTCTTCCGCCATGTCTGGATTTTAAGTACAGATTCATAGACCAGCAAGAGGAAACAAAAACTAAATGGGAAAACAACCAATTCCTCACCACTGTCTTGGTACTAGTTTGCCTATGCACATGTATTATATACTTGTCCATTGCTCATGAGCAAATCTAACTTCCTTTAAGAGGAATTTAACAGCAGTCATAGAGAAAAGATAAAAATTAGCGTGGGCTATTTCTTGGAAACCATCCATACAACCTCTGATATATGGGACTTTTTACTGCAAACAAATCCAATCCAATAGATCTACCACCAGCTAGGGTAGTGTCACCTACTGCAAGGTGTTCTGCTTCAAAATTGTGGTAGGGGGAAATTATTAAGGAATACACTGTGGGAGAAAGTATTTAATATTTTTTTCTGTGAGCCAGTGAATTTTTTGTTTTAAAAAAGTAAAATAGGGAAATCATAGAATAACAGAGTTGGAAGGGACCTTGCAGGTCATCTAGTCCAACTCCCTGACTGAACAGGAGAGTATATTCCAAATATTAGCCTCTACCTAGGATCAAAGTCACAGCCTCCTTCATTCTGAGCCTTTGCTTCCCTGACTTCATCTTTGCAGATTTGTTATCTGCTGATACTCTGCCTTAATTATGTATCCCTCTTTCCATTTCTTATACTTGTCCTTTTTGGCTTTTAGTTTATCAAAGAGATCTTTGTGCAATGAGGCTGGTTTCTTCTTTTTCAGTAGTATTGTGCTAGACTGGAATTTTATGCTCATATTTTTCAGACTTTCCCACACTTCTTGAATCGTTTTCCCTTTTAGGATTTTCATCCATCAAATTTTTCTTAGGTTTCCTCTGAGTTTGTTAAAATCAGCTCTTTTGAACTTTAAGACACTGGCTGGATTATATTCTATTACTTGTGTTTTCATTATATTGAATTCCAATATGATGTGGTGAGTCTCACCTAAAGTTCCAGAAACTTTAACTCCCTCTATCACTTCTTCTCTATTAGTAAGAATTAGATCCTGTATAGCTTTTCCTTTAGTTCCCTCCTCTATCTTTTGGATGACAAAGTTGTCAACTAAATTGTTAGGAATCTGCTCAATCTCCACTTGCTGAAGAGTTTGTCTCCCAGTTGATATCAAGGTAGTTACTACTGAGTTATATTTCCCATATACATTGTTTATAAAAAGTTCATCTATTTCTTCTGCTTCCTTGGGTGGCCATTAGTATATGCCTATAGCAAAGTCATTCTTTTTTCCTTTTCTATTGACCCATATGGATTCTATGATGTTTTCATCCTTGGTTTTTTGGACCAAGGATGTGTGGTGAGTGTGGAAGTAGTGGAGAAATTGGGATTAAGACTCGGGCAGCTGAGGTGCCAATAGCTTTCTGCCAACTAGACGGAACTCTGGCACATTTCATAATGGAATCAGAGGAATTATGGATGGGGAGTCACTGGGAAATCTTAAGTTTCATTGTGGCTCCAGAGATGGAGAGACCCCCTTATGCTAGGATTGGCCTGGCTCCAGAAATGGAACTTTTATGTTAACTGGAGAAAGAGACTTTTAAAAATCTGATGGGTAAACAAGGTGGGGGGAGCCCCCCAAAGACTGGATGCTCATCCCCCAAAGACATGAGGGAACTGGCCACAGAACCCACCAAAGGGAGGACCTAAGATGCCTGTAGAATATTGGGACTTGAGAAGAAGACTTGAGAGAAGTCTTTAGTAAGAAAATGGTCTGACATTCTACCATCCCACCAAACCACAGACTGCTCCATTGAGATCCTTCCTGGAGCCAAACTAGCAAAACCCAAAATACCCCCACAAACTGGAAGAACTCTGTATATTCATAGACAAAAATTTACAGTGCAGTTTATTTCCACCAGCCAGACCCCCAAGTAGCCATTCCAATCTTATGCTGGGAGAAAAAGAATGGGTTTCTTCATTTATGCATGGGCTAAATGGTGTATGCATGGAGAATGTGTGCCAACTACTGCTAATAAAGGACATGCCGACCCATCTAGCTAAGAGCAAGGTCTTCACCAAATTGGACTTACAAGAACCCTATTAACCTGTCAGGATTAAGAAGAGGAACAAATGGAAAATGGCATTTAATTGTCCCCTGGGGTGCTTCCAGTTCAGAGTGCTCCCATTTGGCTTACAAAAGGTACCTGCCATGTTCATACAGCTAATAAATGAAGTTTGGCATGAGCACTTGTACAAGGGTTTTTGGTATACCTAAACAACATTCTAATTTATACTGAAACTAAGTATGAGCATGTGAAGCTCGTACAGGCAGTGTTGGAAAAATTGCAAGCCACAGAACTATAAACTGAACTTGCAAAATGCGAGTTCCATCAGGACAAAATTGACTATTGGGGTTATTGAATCTTGCATGACAGGGAAATGGACCCAGAGGAAGTGAAAGTGGTATTGAGGTGTTCCCCTGACACTAGGAAGCAAGTCCAAAGCTTCCTAGGTTTGTGAATTTCTACCGGCAATTCATCCCTCTTTAACCCAGATAATCCTACCCATTACTAATTTGCTAAAGACTAAGAGGAATGATAAACTCTAGCCAATCACTAAGATGGATTATGGAATGCCAAGTGGCATTTGACAAATTCAAATGGCTGTTTGCAACAGAAGTCTGACCCAAATGCCAATGGTTCAGGCAGATGTGAACGATATGGCAGTAGGAGCAATGCTGCTGCAAGAAAAATCTCAGGAAGTCCTTCTACCCTGTATCTACACTTCTAAAAATTTGTCCGAAACCAAACAGAGGTGGGCAGTGTGGGAGAAGAAGGCTTATGCAGTCCAGTGGGCACTACTAACTTGACAGGTTTTTTTAGAGGAGTAAAAAACCCTTTTGAAGTCTGGAAGGACCATAAGAACTTAGAAGCCCTAAAACGTTGTCTCCCAAATAGGTTCACTGGGTGCAGTATTTCAATCATTTTAATTTTACCCTGGAATATTGGGGTGGGGGGGGAACTTTCTGGTAGAGTTTTTGTCCAGAGTGCTGCAATATAATAGTGCTAGATCCGAAATAATCTGACTAGTCATTCCTCTGAAGCAACTGGCTGCTATGGGAAAACAACATCAAGTGTTCCCAATGAAATACTCAATAATTGAAAGCTGCCCTGAAAGATGGTAAATAGCTAGAAACCCACCAAGAGGAATGCACCATGAGGTATGGACTAGCCTAGGTAAAACTATATGCTCTTCCCGGTTTGCGCAGCACCATCCTACAAAACTGCCATGATCTAAGCAGCAGGACATTTTGGCTTTGTCAAAATGTTGGTATTTGGTCAAGCAGCAATTCTGGTGGCCTGGTCTTTAAAAAGACATTGAAAATTATGTGGCCAGCTGCCCCATCTGTGCCTCAGCACAACAGGGACCATGGAAACCCATGGGGTTACTGCAACCAGCAGCAAATCTTAAAATACCGTGGAAGGAGATTTCCATGGACTTTAGTGGAGCTGCTGGAAAGCTCAGGGAACACTGTAATTTGGATGGGTACAGATTTATTTTCCAAATGGGTGTATTTCATTCCCTTCCCAAAGGTTCCATCAGCATGAACCCTATCCAAACAATTTGTTCAGCACGGTTAGCAACTCCATGAAGTTCCTGACCGCATCATCTCAGATAGGTGAATGCAATTCACCTTGCAGTTTTGGCACAAATTTTTGAAACTCATGCAAATTGCCAAAGGCTAAACTCCTCCCATCACCCACAAAAAAAAGAGAGTATGAGAGAACTAATTATGTGCTAGGACAATATCTAAGGTGTTACATTAACTATCAATAACTGGAGAAATCTCCTACCATTTGCAGAAGTAGCATATAATAACTCAGTGCATAGCAGCACAAAAAAATACCCCATTTAAGATAGCCTCAGGTCAGGACTTTGTGGAAATAGCAGAGCTACTTCAAGAACAACCCCAAACACTATCTTTAGTAGGCCCAATACATTAATTACAAAATACATGATCAGTAGCACACAAAGCCCATAAACGACAAGCAGATAAAAAACACACTAAACCAAAAGACTTCAAAGTAAGTGATAAAGTATTTCTCTCTACCAAATACCTGCAATCTACCCAACATTCCAAAAAATAGGGCCTTAAATATGTGGGCCCTTTCCATATTATCAGAATCATAAATCCAGTCACAATGCAGTTGGAACTTCCTTTTTTTTTTTTAAAGATCCACCCTGTGTTTCGCTATAGTTTGTTAAAACCAAAAATCACATCTTCCCTCCATCCAGTCCCTTCAGCACCACCTGGGCTTATGAACATAGATAGGGAGTAGCATTTTGAAATAAAAGAGATTAGACTCTTGAAAGCACAAGGGAAAAGTGTAATATCTGATTACTTGCAAACATTTCCCATCATCCTAGTCCGAATGGGTAGGTGGCATTCAGGCAGCTAAATTACTTTGAGCTTTCCACCACAAATACCTCCCCAAAACCTGAATGTCTAAACTTTCCTGACCAATAACTACTTTTACTAATCCATTTTCTTTCTCCCCATTTTAGGGCTAACACTTCTGTCACTGGGGGCCAAATGCCAGGTGCCTATCATCATTTTCTTTGAAGCTCACTAGCAATTGCCATAATCAGGGAAAGTGGAAAGAGCTGGAAGTGTGAAGGAATGTTGTGGGAATTGAGGGAGTATGGACACTAACAGGAACCAGAGGTGCCAAACTAAGCTATCTTCCCACATTCAAGGACACTGACAGTGGGAAGGGAATTTACAATCACACAAAGGGGCCCTGATTTCCAAAACATCAGAATTGGACTGCTCCCAAAGAGGGGAGGGATTTGGACATTGGGGATTGCTTTCAATATATAATTTTCAAGTGGATTTTCCTCAGAGGTTGCCTTGCTTCTGCTGCATCCAGTTCCCTAGTAAAAGTACTTTTTCCCTAACACCTATGGAGTCAATGGTCATTCTTTCCTAGGAGCAAAGCTGGGGTGGCCAGTCTGACAAAATTTAATACATACACACTCACACACGTGTGCGCGCACGCACACACACACACACACACACACACAGAGAGACTGTGTTTCCCCGAAAATAAGATCTGGTTTTATATATATATTTTTGCCACCAAAAAAGGTACCAGGTCTGATTTTTTTCTTTCTTTCACTCAACCCATGGCAGTGGCACCAACAGCACTTGCTCAGCAGGAGCCTGCTACCAGCTCACTTCTTCTGCAGCTGCTTGTCACCTCTTGCGCGCATTACCCCCTGCTTCTGTTTTGCTGTCAGAAGCCTTCAGGAAAGGCCTCTGACAGTGAAACAGAAGCTGGGGGCAATGATTGCCTTTCTTGAAGGTCTCTGATGGTGAAATGAGGCCGAGGGTGCCACGCATGTCAATCCAGAGCCCATTTCTCAGTTGCAGAGGTTTTCCTGAAGGCCTCTGACAGTAAAATGGAGGCCGGAGCAATGTGCGCAAGCAGCGGCAAGCAGCTGCAGAGGAAGTGGAGAAGCAAGGTGAGGCAGGTGTCAGGTATGTGAGGCCTGGTTGCAACTATTCAAATGTAAGTACTAGTAGGGAAATTCCACAATCCCATCCCCACTCTAGCTTGATTTTTACCCATGTGTCTTGCCCCACCTATGCACACCAGAATGGGTGGGGTCTTAACTAGGGCTTATTTTGGGCGCAGGTACAAATCAAGCTAGGTCTTATTTTCAGGATACATTTTATTTGGGGGAGAAATGCATACATACATACATACATACATACATACATACATAGTAAAATCCAAATCCTTAACATAAAATTTAGATATAATTAAAACATGAAAAAAACCTATAGGTTAGGGCAAAATTACAAATCTGATAGATAATAGATAGATAGATAGATAGATAGATAGATAGATAGATAGATAGATAGATAGATAGATAGATAGACAGACAGACAGGCAGGCAGGCTGGCGGGCAGGCAGAACAGACTTTATAACACACGAGACAGAAGATGAAAAGTAAGAAAATAGCATTGATTTCCATTGTTATTTTGCTGTCATAAATTTGGAAAAGGTAAACTGAAAAACTCATTTCTAATTTCTGTGGCAAGTGAAGAAAATTGTTTTCTAAAGTTCTGATGTTCTGGTACATTTGTTTCCAATTCACACTTGGAATTGGGAACAGTTGTCTGTCACTTGATCATGTTTCATTTAAAGTCTATGGATAAAGAAAAAGAGAAAGCTATGGATCTGACATTGAAACACACAATGTCTTTTGAACACTTAATTTCTGCTTATATACAACAAGGTCTTATACACCAGAACTCTTCTTTTTCTTACTGATACCTGGAAAACAACATTTCAGAATGTTGGCTTTTATTTACTGTTGTAAAAATGACTATAATGAAAAAGTAAATTTAACTGTGCAAGTGCTGAAATGTATTCCTCACTGTGTTTTACATATTATAAAATTCCTTTATAATTAAAGTAAGAGCTGTACATGACAGACATCTATAACATCACACTGTAATTTTATAACCACTACATGAGTAAAAGCAGACACTGTTTAACTAATAACTTCTTCAGGGTGAACAAAATTGTTTGATTTTTCCTAAGTGAAAAAAAGTTTGTCTTCAATTTTACACTTAAGCATCCAATTCATTTGTGTTCTCATATAAACCTAGATTAATTTTTATTTTCAGTTTTAAAAGAAAGGATTGAAAATAACTCCTTGAATGCCTAAAATTGAATCTGTGGGACTCATCTTATAAGAATGAACATTGATTTATGTGAAGATAGTTATCTACTGTGTTTGAGAGGTTATTTGTGTCATGTGGTAACTTAATGTCTGGATAATAATTCTCAGCCAGTCTAAAAAATAAAGTATAGCTCAACCAACCAAAAACGTAACTGTAAAAGATAGACCAGAAATAAAATTTAAAAAAATAGTAAGAGAACACATGTCTGATCTTGGTGAACACAAATCACCGGGGCCTGATGGATTACATCCTAGAGTTTTAAAGGAGCTGGCAGAGGTCATCTCAGAACCACTGCACCATATCTTTCAAAAATCTTGGAGCATCGGAGAACTACCAGAGGACTGGAAAAGAGCTGATGTGGTTCCCATCTTCAAAAAAGGAAGAAAAAATCAGACCCAGAAAACCATAGACCAATCAGCCTAACATCAATATCCGGGAAGAAACTGGAAAGATAATAAAAAACAGATCTGCCAACATCTAAAAACAAGTAAAGTAATCACTAGCAGTCAGCACGGGTTTGTTAAGAACAGATCATGCCAAACCAGTCTTATTTCATTCTTCAACACAGTGACTAAATTAGTGGACCAGCAAAATACTGTGGACATAATATATTTAGATTTCAGCAAGGCATTCGACCACAACCTACTTCTTAGTAAGCTAGAAAAAGGTGGAATAGATAATACCACCACTAGATGGATTCACAACTGCTGGCAAACCATACTCAACAAGTTGTCCTTAATGGGTCTAAGTCTACATGGAAGGAAGGAAGCAGCGGGGTGCCACAAGGTTCTGTCTTATGCCCAGTACTCTTCAATATCTTCATTAACGACTTGGATGAGGGAATAGAAGGGGAACTTACCAAATTTGCAGATGATACTAAGCTGGCAGGAATAGCTAACACCCAAGAAGATACGTTCAAGATTCAGATGGATCTTGACAGACTAGAACACTGGGCCATATCTAACAAAATGAAATTCAATGTAGAGAAAAGTAAAGTCCTACACTTAGGCAAGAAAAACCAAAAGTACACATATGGACTGGGTGAAACCAGGCTCATTAACAGTAACTGTGGGAAGGATCTTGGAGTCTTAGTGGACAACCAGCTAAATATGAGCCAGCAGTGTGCAGCAGCAGCCCAAAAAGCTAATGCAATCATAAATTGTATTAACAGAGGGATACAATCAAGATCAAGGGAAGGACTAATACCACTCTATAAAGCCTTAATATGACCACACCTAGAGTACTGCATCCAATTTTGTTCATCACATTACAAAAAAGATGTTGAGACTCTAGAAAAAGTACAGAGAAGAGCAACCAGGATGATTAGGGGACTGGAGACTAAAACATATGAAGAACGGTTATAGGAACTGAGCTTGGCTAGTCTAATAAAGAGAAGGACCAGGGGAGACATGATAGCAGTCTTCCAATATTTGAGGGGCTGCCACAGAGAGGAAGGGATCAAGCTATTTTCTAAAGCACCTGTAGGCCAGACAAGGAATAATGGATGGAAACTGAACAAGGAGAGATTTAACCTGGAAATAAGGAGAAACTTTCTGACGGTGAGAGCAATCAACCAATGAAACATCTTGCCCTCAGAAGTTGTAGGGGCGCCATAACTTGAGACTTTCAAGAAGAGATTGGACTGCCATCTGTCAGAAATGGTGTAGGGTCTGCCGCTTGGGTGGGGGGTTGGACTAGATGACCTACAAGGTCCCTTCCAACTCTGACTATCTGTTATCTGAGGAAATAATTAAGAAAATAATGGAATGTGCAGAAATGAGTAGATTGACAATGACAATTAGAGAACCAGAGGAAAAAGATTATTATAAAATTTGGAATTTATGTTATGAATGGCTAGATAGAAGAATAAGAAATTGAAATATGTAAGTATAGTATAATATCTATTACTGATAATTGAGTTAGACAGAGTAAGAAAATGAATGTGAAATATATTATTGAAAGTCAATAAATATAATGTTAAGGCTAATATAATAAGTGAGATATGCGATATAAAATACTGATTAGAATGATTATAAACATATATAAGTAAAATATGTATGATAATGTTATTATGTGCACAAAGAAATGTGTACAACTGACACTGATGAACAGAAAGAACGTTTTGTTTGTTTTTTGTTGTTATAAAAATAAAAATGTTATTAAAAAAAGAAAAAGAAAAGGAGATAGGTGGCAATCTTACCACAAATAATTTTTTAAAAGCTAAAAAGTATAAAAAAGTGAATTGTGTCTATGTGTGTATGTGTACATACAAAAACATAAGGAGGGTGAGGAATATAGGATTAAAAAGCATAAAAGAAAAGGCACAAAAGTGTAATTTAAAGGGAAATACCTGAAAATAGACAAAGTATATATAAAAACAAAAGTATGTCTAAAATTTGAAGGGAACAGTAGAAATCTCAGATGGATGTAGGAGAATATAAAAGTTAATATATAGCAAACTAAATCTATTATAATACAAAGGCTCTTAGGTAACAAACTAAATGCTCACTAATGGTAGTTTAAAGAAGAGGTCATTATCTGATAGATTTTAAGTGTAGCTGCACAAACTTGACAACCTTATATACTGTAGCAGGATTAGTATCTTCAAGCAGCAAAGAAGTGTAAAATTGTCTTGTGATGCTTAGGCATTTATACAATAATGGTGAGATGAGACTACTAAAATGTCTGTCTAATACAGGCACTGGATGAGTACATGTAAGGTGACCAACTGTCCTCCTTTAGGGAGAACAGTCCTCCTTTTGTAAGTTCTATCCTCCCTCGAAAAGTGCCCTCCTACATGTCCTCCTTTTTTATATTTGAAGACTAATCTGTAAATCTCCATATTTGATCGATGCCAATCCTATCCATTGTGTGTGATGTGACGTATTTGTATTTGACATGATGATTCGCTCAGTACAGTGCGGCGAGATACGATTATAAGACGCATGCGCTGCACACAGGAGAATTATTTTGAGAGAGTGCCCCGCACACAAGAGTGTACCATGTGCAAGAGTGCACCACACACAAGAGTGCACCATGTGCAAGAGTGTGCCATGCACACGTGGCTTTGGGTTTTTTTTCAATTTATTGTGTCCTCCTCCTCATTGTAAAAATGTTGGTCACCTTAGCACACACTCTGTTATTTTTGTGTCACACAGGTATTGTTTCTCCAGGTAAGGAATTCTGCTTTATCAGCTTTCAAGGAAGCTGAGGGGATGCATGAAATCTGTCCTGAGGAATTTGAGAATAGCAAAAAAACCTCTTCTGTGCATGCACCCAGCCCAGCTCTCAAGCTCTCAGGGCACCGGGACCCCACAGCCCAGCTCAGCCCAGTCCCACTTCCACAAGGGAATGCCCGGCTCCTTTTACCTCCTCCTCGAAGCTGCTGCTGCTGTGCTCACTCTCCTTGACCAGTTTGTTCATGGTGTGTATGTAAGGGCAAAGTTTGTGGGTCAGAGGGAAGCCCACTCCCTCTCCATTCAAGGAGACATGGCTTTGTAACCAAAGCATCCACAGCGATGGGATGTGGGACCTGTTATGTCCTGAGGACTCTAGGAGTTCTCACTCAGGTCCATTCACTTTGCGGGGGCGTTCTCCCCTTTACCCATTGGTTGGTTCTCCCCAGCAGCCAGCTATAAAAGCAGGCTGCGGGGTCCAGCCAGTCGCTGATCGCTGCGAGCCAGTTCCCGGCTTGGCAAGCACGGTCAGCCCTTTATTGTTATAATAAAGTATTGTTGCACTCATGCTCTGGTTCAGCCTCTCTTTCCCCAAACTTAACACTGGCGACGAAGGTGGGATGGCTAAGAGAAGCACCTTGCAACCGCTGAGTCACTAGCCGCCGATCCGCAGCCAGAGAGAGCGATCGGCCGGCGATAAGAGCAACGCTGATCCACAGCCAGAGAGAGCGGTCAGCAAGCAAAAAGAGCAAACAAAAAGAGCGAACGCTGGTCCGCTGACAGAGAAAGCGGCCAGCAAGCAATAGAAGCGAACACTGATCCGCAGCCAGAGAGAGCGGTCAGAACGAAAAGTTAGAAGCGTCTGTAGCTGCTTGTTAGCCCAGCTACAGGGAAAGTGAAGCGCTGCGAGCCGCAGCCGCTCATTGTTTAGGCGCGAAATTCAAACGGCTGTCATTTGAATTTCAAACCTAAAAGGCACAGCACGGTGCCGTAGTCAAGTCACTAACGCCCGCTCAGGCGTGAATTCAAACGCCGCCAACGGCTGACGGCCAAACTTGGCTAACCCAGAGAGAGAGAGAGACTGTGAAAAGCCTCTCCAGAGCTGAAATCACTTGCCTGCCACAGGCACTAGAGCATTTTTCTGCTGCCCCAGAGAGATTTTTTCCACAGGTTGTTCTACCGGCCCCATCACCATGAACTCCAATACAGTCTTCCCAGCATTCAAACCGGATGAGGAGAAGTGGAATCATACAAGAACCGCTTTAACCATTATATAGATGCAATTGGACTTGCTGATGCTGGAGAACATCGGAAAAATCGTATTTCCTGATCTACTGTGGGGCCATCGCCTTCGATACTGCCACAACCCTCGTGGCTCCACGTGAGTTGAAAAACGTTCCTTGGTCAGAGCTACTTGAAATCCTCACTAACCACTATTCCCCCAGGCCCTCACAGATTGCCAGGAGATTCACCTTCCGTATGAGGAAGCAAGCGGACAAGGAAACCATTAATCAGTATATGGCCGCTCTCAGAACAGCAGCATTGCATTGTGGGTTTGGAACCTACCTGGAGGACATGCTCCTCGATCAACTAGTCTGCGGGGTCAAGGACCTACACCTTCAAAGGCGCCTCCTCACGAAAAAGACCTCAATCTCGCACAAGCAGTCGAGGAGGCCTTAGCAGCAGAACTGGCAGCACACTCAGCCACCGAAATCCATGGCCCGACTGCCAAGCTGACATCAATTCCAGTCCACTCCGAGGAGGTGGTAGCAGAGGAATCCCTGAGTGATGAAAACGACGTCCACCACCTCTCCAACGACAGACGGCCACAGGTAGGACCCAAACAAGAAAACATCGGTCCACCCAAGCACATCACCCTGTGCCTAGCCTGTGGGGGATCTCATCTAAGGGCCACCTGCAAGTTTAAAGGAGCCACCTGCAATAACTGCCATAAAGGGGGCACATCGCGAGAGTCTGCCAAGCCCTCAAAGCTCAACACAAAGGCACCCCCCGTCTCACACTCGGGGCCGCACAGGCAACTATTGAACTGTCGCACACATCACCGTGCCAAGCACACTTGCCACACTGTTAGTAAAATCTCTCTCTCCGTTTACTTAGAAGGTAAACCGTGCCGCATGGAGGTTGACACAGGGTCAGCGCTCTCAATTATCTCATGGAACACCCTCAAGAGGCTCCAGCCCAGCCTATCAACTAGCCGGCTCCAGAAGTGCCAGTTTAGCCTGAAGGACTACCAGGGGAGGACCATTCCTGTAATCGGCAGAGGCAAGTTCCTTGTCAGTTTTAGAGCTTTTAAAGGTCACCTACCTCTAGTGGTAGTTAACGGCAATCTCCCTACCTTATTGGGACTCGATTGGTTTCCCCATCTCGGCCTAGGGCTAACAGGAGTCCATGCTGTCTCAACCTCAGACACTGACTCCTTATTCGCTGATTACTCAGATGTATTCAGCGATGAGCTGGGGTGTTATAACGGTACCCCAATATCATTCTCAGTCGACCCCCAGGCAGTACCAATCAGACTAAAACCGCGTAGGGTCCCATTCTCTATTCGGCCAAAACTAGATGCTGAATTGGATAAACTATTAAAACAAGGGGTCATTGAGCCAACAGATTTCGCCAAATGGGAGACGCCCATTGTCACACCCTCAAAAAGACGGTAGCCTGATAATTTGCTCGGACTACAAGACCACAATCAATAAGTTTCTACAAGTTAGCGCTACCCAGTGCCCGTCATTCAGCATTTATTACACACTTTTGAACCTGGCAGTATTTTTGCCAAATTGGACATGTCTCAAGCGTATCAACAGTTCCCTGTTGATAACCAAACAGCGGAACTCCAGACCATCGCCACTCACAGGGGTGCTTTCCGATGCAAGCGTCTACAATTTGGCGTAAGTGTTGCCCCAGGTATCTTTCAATCCCTCATGGAGCGGATTTTACAGGGCCTCCTGGAGTAGTACCCTACTTCGATGACATCTTAGTCTCGGCCAGGGACAGACCCCAACTCTTCCAGAGAGTTCGAGCAGTGTTAGAGAGGTTCAGACAGCATGGCCTCAAATTGAAAAAAAGAAAAATGCGCCATTGCCACTAGACAGGTGGACTTTCTGGGTTATAAAATTGACGCCTCAGGCATTCACCCCTGGAGTCCAAGGTTAAGGCAATTCACGAGGCACCCACTCCAACCTCCAAAACTGAACTACAGGCCTTCTTGGGGCTATTAAACTTTTACGCATCTTTCTTGCCCCATAAAGCATCAGTAGCCGAACCCCTACACAGATTACTAGATAAAAAGTCACCTTGGCACTGGGGGCACAAAGAAGACCATGCTTTTCACGCCGTGAAATCACTACTCACGTCAGAGGCGGTACTTATTCAATTCGACCCCAACCTTCCTTTAGTCCTGGCAGCAGACGCATCCCCTTTGGAATTGGGGCAGTATTAAGCCACAGGCTTCCCAATGGCGCTGAGGCGCCCATTGCCTTTTTTCTCCAGGACGCCTCCGCAACAGAGCGTAATTACAGCCAGATCGATAAGGAAGCTCTAGCAGCTGTTGCAGCAGTGAAAAATTTCACGAATTTCTCTTTGGCCATTTTTTTCGAGCGGGTCACAGACCACAAGCCCCTCCTGGGTCTACTAGCCGGAGACAAACAGACCCTCAAGTCCTTTCCCCTAGGATGACGAGATGGACCCTCTTCCTAGCAGCCTACTCCTACAGACTCTTACACCGGCCAGGTAAAACATTGTCCCACGCTGACGCTCTCAGCCGCTGTCCCTTGCCGGCTCCAGCTGAAGACCCTGCTCCTGTCCACGCCATTTTCGAGGTAACCCAATTGGACCTCCCCATCACTGCCCTGGACATTGCTGCTAAAACCAAGGCAGACAAAACGCCGCCCAGGTGCTCGACTGGGTGAGGAGGGGTGGCCGGTGGCAATGTGGAAAACAAATTCTCACCTTTCAAGACCCGCATGCAGGAGCTGTCCAGTTTGCAGGGCTGTTCACTGTGGGGCACTCGAGTGGTCATCCCGACTCACTACGCACCCGGGTCCTGGAGGCGTTGCACGAGGGACACCCTGGCATTGTGAGAATGAAGGCATTAGCACGCAGCTATGTATGGTGGCCAGGCCTCGACGAGGACGTTTTCAGTTGGGTAAGTTCCTGCAACATCTGCCAGGAATCCCGTCCGGCTCCTCCCATTGCCACCCCTACTAAATGGGAGAGGGCCAGCGCTCCGTGGTCCAGAATCCACATCGACCTGGCCGGCCCCTTGCATGGGAAAATGTTCCTAGTGGTCGTGGATGCCTATTCTAAATGGATTGACGTTGCACAGCTATCCACGACCACCACACAAGCAATCACCAACGTATTAACACGCCTGTTTGTTACACACGGGCTACCTGACTCCATTGTCTCCGACAATGGCCCACAGTTCGCATCAACCGAGTTCAGCCGTTTCGCTGCCAACCTGGGTATCCGCCACATTTTCACAGCCCCATTTCATCCTGCCAGTAACGGATTGGCTGAGAGGGCCGTCAGGACCACTAAAGAAGCTAGTGGTTCAGTAAGGATGACTGGCACCACAAACTCTCACGTTTCCTGATGAGCCAGCATTCAACTCCATGTTCAGCCACCAACAAGTCCCCGGCTGAGCTCCTGATGGGCAGGCGTCTGAGGACTGTATTGGACAGACTTCACCCACAATACTGCCCTGACTCTCCCCTCGCTTCCACATCGGGGGTTAGACATTTTATCTTACAGGAGCCAGTATTCGCGAGGAACTTCGCTGGAGACCCCCTGTGGATCCCGGGCGAGATCGTGGCCATCACCGGACCAAGGTCGTATCGGGTCAGACTGGAGGACGGCCGGGTCTGGAGAAGGCACCTGGACCAGCTGCGTAGGCGCCTCAGCACCCACACTAGCAGGGACCCAGAATCACAAAGCAACGGGAGGTCTCAGCATCAACCCCACATCCACATCCTTCCCGGCGACCAGTACACACCAACAGTCAGTCCAGAAAGCCCGAGCACGGACAGCGGCGCCCAGACGGTGGACCAGCCCGATCCAGTATACGGGAGCACGTCCCCAGTGACCAACCCTACGAGTCCCGGGCCTGCCCGAACCGAGGGGCACGTTGGTGACACATACCCGGCTCTGCCTTCCCAGACAGACTCTGAGCGGACAGTCAGCGTTCCAGAGCTGCGCCGTTCCGGGCGCCAACATAAACCTCCTGCCTACCTCAAGGACTATGCGTGTTCGCATCTGGGGGGAAGGGGTGTTATGTCCTGAGGACTCTAGGAGTTCTCACTCAGGTCCATTCACTTTGCGGGGCGTTCTCCCTTTACCCATTGGTTGGTTCTCCCCAGCAGCCAGCTATAAAAGCAGGCTGCGGGGTCCAGCCAGTCACTGATCGCTGCGAGCCAGTTCCCGGCTTGGCAAGCACGGTCAGCCCTTTATTGTTATAATAAAGTATTGTTGCACTCATGCTCTGGTTCAGCCTCTCTTTCCCCAAACTTAACAGGACCATTACCAGAGGTCGGGGGAGAGAACAAGGGGATGGCAAAAGGGCAGCAGGGTTGCTGGTGGCCAAGTGTAAAGGCAGGACTTCCCTCAGACTCTCCCTCTCTCTCTTTATAATCTCCTTCTTTCCTCCCTCCCTCCCTTCCTTTTCCCCTTTCTTCTTTTTCCTTCCCTCATTTTCCTTTTTTTTTCTTCCTCTCTGCTCTTTTTTTCCCTTCCTTGCTCTCTTCCCTTCTTCTCCTCTTTCCTTCTTTTTTCTTTGTCTTTCCTCTTCCCTTTCTCCTTTCTGTCCCTTCTTGGATGCTCAAATGCAAAAGGGGAAACATTTCTCGATGTTTCCTTGCCTTGGCATCAAATGGTCCTTTTGCTAGTAGTTTGTGGCCATTTAAAATACTAAGTACAAACTAGGCTCGGTTTATACAATGCTTGCATTTAGCAGGGGTGTCCATAGAGAACAGTACAGCAAAACTGTCAAAATGGTGGCTGTGATAATTGATCAGAGCTCATCTGTTTTTTATATGCAACAGCTTTAGCAAAAGAGGTAAATTAATTGCTTTTTTTAAAATACATAATCCTTAAAAGGGCTTTCCTGTAGGGACTCTGCCACGGTCTAATTCAGACTGGAAATGTAGCAAAGGAAAACATTTTCCCCACTTTGCTGTGTCCTATTTTCCCCATTGGAAATGGTTGTTTGCAACACACAAGGAGGGAAACTTCCCTAAGAGCTCACAATTCAAGAATACCAATGTTAACTTGGATTGCCAACAAAGTTCTGTCTGTGACAAAACCGAACACAAAATTGCTTTTTCCTTTGAACAGGGGCATCTCCAATCAAGTTGCCTTTCCTTCCTTCCTCTTTCCCTCCCTCCTTCCCTGCATCCCTCTTTCTTATTTGCTTCCCTCCCTCCTTCCTTCCTTCCCTTCTTCCCTCCTTCCTATCTTCCTCTCCCTCCCCCCGTTTTTTTTTAAATTGCCAGAGAGACTCCAGGTCGAGTTGGCAGTGAACAGAGGCTTCCTATTTTGACCACTCCCTCCTGTTGATGCCTCTGTGCCTGAAGGGCCTCTGTGTGGCTCTCAGCTCACCTCTCTCAGACCTGTGCATATGTTTTTGTGTGTGCGTGTGTGTGCACACACACAGGGGGATATCTTACCCCTTACAATTCCATGCCCTCAACAGACCTTCTGTGATGGCAGGCTGCAAACTAATGAAAACTGGGTTTTTTGAGTGCTTGTTTCTTTTTCTCCTTATTACCACTTCAGTGGTGTGTGCTCAAGGTATTGTGGACTGCACATCCCTCTCAACCTGCCACCAATCACATTACACCCTGACCCCCAGCTCCCATCCCCAGCTCAGGGGTGGGATTCTACCGGTTTGCACCAGTTCGGTAGAACTGGTTGTTACGGTTCCCAGTAGTTCAGAGAACTGGTAAAATGGGCCTCTGGCTGGCCCCACTTCTCCGTTCCCTGCCCAGTCAGTCCCTATCATACATGTGCAACATCGTGTGCATGCACAACATGCCTGCAGCCTGCTTTTGCCTGCCAGCCAGGCCAGCCATTGCTGCCTGCCTTTCACTGTGCAGAGTGAAAAGTTTGCAAGACCCCTCCCTTCAGGAAATGGCTCCTGGGCAGCAGAGAAACAGCCCGGTTGAATCCTGTTTCTCTCTGCTGCCCAGAAGCCGTTTCCCAAAGGAAGAGTGCTTGCAAGCTTTTCTCTCTGCCAGAAGAGGCTCTCCCAGCAAGAGCAGGTGAGAGAAGCAGCCCAGAGCCAACATGAGCCTCTCCACTGTTCCTTCCAGCTGAGCAGCCCTGATTTGCCTGCTCACAGGTAAGCCTGCGAATCATGCTAGCACTACCTCCACTGTCCCCATACCTCACCTAACCATTTCTGGGGCTCCCCAGGCTCACCCAGGCTACCTACCTGCCCCCCAATCCCCAGGCTCAGATGGCTGGCTTCCCCACCAGCGCAGCCCCATCCTGCCGGTGGCACTGGCTGGGGTCCACCTACCTGCCCCCCCATCCCTGGGCTTGGCTGGCTGGCTAAGCCACCATGCAGGGCTCTCCCAGCTCTCCTTATCACGTGGTGGCTGCGGCTCAGTGAACTGTGGTGCTCCAACTGGTAGGGCAGTAGACCCAGCTGTTTCCTGTAAACAAGGCCATCATCGCAGCGCCTCCACCTCCTCTGACTGCTTCTCCCAGGGGCAAAATGAAAGGAAGCAGGTGGAGGTAGTGGAGGCACTGCAGCAACAGCCCTGCCTATTGGAGGCAGCCAGAGCAAAGTCCATTGCCTCTGCCACCTGCAGAGGTATTTATGGAGGGCTGGAGCCGGGGGGGGGTTGTGCTCAAAGCACCATTGCCACCGCTTACAGGAGGCCGCTGCTTACAGGAGGCAGCCAGAGCAAAGTCCACTGCCTCTGCCACTCGTGGAGGTGTTTTGTGAAGTCCAGGGTCTGGGGGTGCTCAAAGCACTGCTGCAGCCACTGCCGCCACCACGCTTGGAGGTATGTTTTCCTTTTTCTGCCACATGCTGCTGACTTGAGCTCTCTGGATCATTCAGTTCATCCCAGACCAGGTGTGTGTGTGTGTGTGAAAGAGAGAGAGAGAGACAGAGGGCAAGAAAAGAAAAAAAGAAAGAGGAAGGGAGAGAGAGAAAGAAAGAATGAATGAAAGAAAGAAAGAAAGAAAGAAAGAAAGAAAGAAAGAAAGAAAGAAAGAAAGAAAGAAAGAACAAGAGAGAAAGAAAAAGGGAGAGAAGGAAAGTAAGAGCAAGAGAGAAAGAAAGAACAAGAAAGAAAGGAAGGGAGAGAAAGAGAAACAAAGAAAAGAAAGAAACAGAAAGAAAAAGAAAGATAGAAAAAGAAATAGGAAGGAGGGGGGAGAGAGAGAACTCTGTGCTAGTATTTTTCATTGTTCCATTATTTATCGTATATTAATATTTTACACTGTCCCTACACCTAGAGTGATTTTACTGCCTTTCTTTTGCCCAGGTATTTTCCAGGGCTTACAATACATGCATTCAATGTCTACGGTCCAGAGCATAAATACATTTGTGTTTAACAATTGAAAGGGACCTTGGAGGTCTTCTAGTCCAACCCCCTGCTCAGGCAGGAAAACTGAGAATGCCAAACTCTGAGTAGAGGTCCTGAAAAAGGTGTCAGAGTAACAGAATAACATTTAGAAGGGACCTTGGGGGGAAATTCTATACCATTTCAGAGAAATGTCTGTCCAGTCTTTTCTTTAAAACCTCCAGTGTTGGCACACCCAATGTAGTAGCAATTGAGATCCTATAGATGGTGCAAGCAGCAAACTGCTGTGTCTAATACAGGGACCTCTTTGCATGATCTCACTCCCTACTATCTTGGCCTGGAAAGTCCTGGACTTGTACATGACCTCACTTTACTAACATCATTACTATTCTTAAGGATTGTTTGGGAGGTTTCACCAATGCTGCATCTATTCTCCAATCCAAATGCTGTATCTATGTTACTCTTCCTTGCTTGTAAAAATAATATAAAAGTAATAAACACTACGTGGTAGTCAGTCATCTTTTCACACTGAAATGACTGGTTATTGAACTCTTACAAGTGCCACCCAACCAGGGACATTAATCAACCCTATGGGGCAGCAGCTATCAACATGCATACCATTGTCTGGAACAAACCCCCAGGTGCGCACCTTGTCCCACGGGACATATCAGTGGTAAGTATGGGCTGCATTCTATCTCAGCACCAGCAGAAACATGTTCAGGAACTCAGATTCCTGCTACATAAATCAGGTGCAAAAGTACCTGAGACTAAAAAGGCTGGTTGAGGAGATAGGAAAGCTTTGTCCCTAGTACCCTGAGCGCGGGATGCTCAGGTTACAGGATTGGATAAAGATTGGGCATACTTTACATCTTGAACCCAGGGCTCCAGTTCAAATATTACATTGATGGTATCAATACCATCAAGCAGTGCAACAATTTGGCTCTGATGTCTCAATGGGACAACAATTAACTACCAGCCCCCCTCCTGATTATGATCAGGTAAAAATTGTCATCCCCAAATAATTTCCAATTGAACCTACAGCTCCTTCTGAAAAGATTAAATATTTTGCTTGTCCACAGCCAGTTTACACCCCATAAGAAAAATATTGGAAGAACAATTAGACAAAGGGTGGGATATAGAAGAAATAGCAGATATGCTTTCTGTGTGTCCAATGCATGCCATGGGACAAGTAGATCAGAATGGAGTTCAAATAGTGGAATATTGCCCTCTGTCATATGCAATTTTAACAGAACTTAGAAAAGGAAATAGAGATATGGGATTGGGAAGTACTTATGTGCAGGGAATGTTAGAAGCTACTATGAGAAATCATATCTTAGTACCTGAATATTGGAAAACTACTTTTTGCATGTTGCTTACTCCAGCATAATATGTAGTTTGGGACAGCAAATTTAGACACCAGTGTGCTGTGCGTGCCCAGCATTCGGGGGGGGGGGCATTTACTCCTGAGCAATTGTATGGAACTGGTAATTTTGCTCCAGTTGATGCTCAGATTGTTTTGCCAGCTACCACTTTACAAATTTCTTCTGAATTGAGCATTTTCAAAGGTGCCTGTCTCTAGCAAGCCTCATCAAGCCTTCTCTAATATTAGGCAGAAGGCTACTGAGCCATATCCTGATTTTATTAACAGATTACAGGATGCTTTACAACAGCAGATAGACAACCCTGAGGTTCAGCATGAGTTATTGATGAAGTTGGCAAAGGAAAATGCCACTTCTGAATGTCGAAGGACAATTTTTGGTCTAGGAACTAACCCTGGTTTGGCAGAAATGATTAAAGCATTACAGGATGTAGGAACAGCTTCTTATCAAACTAATTTGTTGGTGACTGCTTTATCTCAAGGCAGTTTGTTTACGACTGCTTTGTCTCAAGATGGCAAGTCTAAAGGAAAGTGTTACAACTGTGGTAAACCTGGTCATTACAAATGGAAATGTTGTAATTCAGGAAGAGGTATGTCTACAGCTCACCCCCCTATTCATCAGGGGTTGAAAATAAGACCAAAAACAAAGTGTTCAAAGTGTCAGAAGGGTTCTCATTGGCCAAAAGAATGTTGGTCGGGAAACAGCTGACAGGGCTGGTCTCTGGCCCCAGTTCAAATAGAGACAATAAACCAACAATAGAAAATACTCCTGCAGCTACAAAAGGTAGTGCTGGTATTGATTTGATACTGCAGGAGGAAGTGAATTTTAAATTTCCTGGGTAGGTTCAAGTAGTTCCATCACAATTATCAGGCCCCCTACCACAAAATTATGTAGGGCTTGTCCTCCCTAATTCAAGTATGGGTAAAAAGGGTATTTTTGTTGATAGATTTGGATTATTCTGGAATCATTTATGTCCAATTGTGGACTAATTTTCCTCAAATTTTGCCCATTTACTCTAGCCCTGCTCAACTCCTGCATTTGCCTTATTTTGTCCTGGCAGGAAGAAAGCCAAAAGAGAGAGGGGAAGGAAGTTTTGGTTCTACTGATCCAGCCACTTCCATCATAGCTGCCATCACTACCCCAATCACATTTCAACAGCCCCGTCAAATCATTTTGTTACAGGGTAAGCCCTTTGAGGGAATTTTGGACACTGGAGCGGATGTTTCAGTGATTTCTGCCAGGCAGCGGCCTGACGCCTGGCCAACTGAGCCCTGTCCAAGTGTGTGGGGTGTGGGGGATCGTCAATGTGCACATCAATGTGCAGTTTATTTCAGCCCATTTGCCGAATTCAGATTTGGTCATTCAGGTCCGTCCTTTTATATTAGATATTCATGTCAGCCTTTGGGGACTTGACCTGCTCAATAAATTGGGAGCCACCCTCATTCTGGAAGACTGAGGCTACTGCCCTTCCATTGAATTGGCTGGTTAAAGAGCCGGTATGGATTGATCAATGGCCTATGTCACATGAAAAATTTATGGCTCTCCATCAATTAGTAAGTGATCAGCTGCTTGCTGGTCATGTTGTCCCTTCTAATAGTCCATGGAATACCCCTGATTTTGTCATGAAAAAAGTGGCAAGTGGCATTTCCTTCATAATCTTCATGCCACTAATTTATGTATTCAACCTATGGGACCTTTGCAGTGTGGAACGCCTAACCCTAATTTGATTCCTCAAGATCACGAAGTAATAGTAATTGATTTAAAGGATTGTTTTTTCTCTATTCCTTTATGCCTCTCTGATCAAGAAGAGTTTGCATTTACTGTGCCTGCAGTGAATCATTCAGAATCTAATAAATGTTATCATTGGACAGTTTTGCCACAATGAATCTTAAACAGTCCCACATTATGCCAGCTTTATGTCGCTGCAGCATTAGCTCCTTTTTGCAAAGGTCATCCATTGGTTTTGATATATCATTATATGGATGATATTTTAATTGGAGCCCCAAAGATACAACCCAATTGGCTTTCAGAACTAAAAAATGATTTAAGTATTTATGGATTGCAGATTGCTCCAGAAAAAGTGCAGTTGCCCTCTCCTTATCTTTTTTAGGACATAAAATGTTACAATCTTATTCTGTTCCAGCTTTTCCTCATTTAACTTTACCTAAAGTTATTTCTTTAGTTAATTTGCAACAGTTGTTAGGCAACCTTAATTGGGTTCATCCATATTTTTCTTTACCTACACATTTACTTAGTCCATTATTTGATTTACTGACAAAAGGAAAACAACCGCAGATCTTATTGCAGTTCCACCTGCTGCTCTTGGTACAGTAGAGCAGATTAATGATATTCTAAATACTCAGTTTGTAGATCACATTCCTCATAGAAATTGTCAATTAACTCTTTTAATCTTTCCTACTAAAAATTACCTACAGGAGTATTAGCTGTTTTAGAAGAAAAAAAGGTATATTGTATTGGATGGGTTTATTTACCTCATACCCCATCCCAAAATGTTTTATCATTTATCCAAACTACTGCTGAAATAATAATTTTGGGACGAACTCAAGCTTGTTGAAGAAATGGGACTGATCTAATGAATATTATTCTTCCTATCCCGAAATCTGATTTTCAATTTTAATTTCAGAATAACTTATCTCTTCAATGTGCTTTAACTGAATATGTAGGTTGTATTGCATATCATTTGCCTAAAGATCCCCAGCCTGCTTGCTTAATGACTTCTTCCTTTCCTGTTCATCCATTACTTTCTCCTTCTTCCTTGCCTCGAGCTCCTACTGTTTTTTCAGATGGTGGATGAACAAGAGGAGTGATTGCTTACAAGGATGATGATACCTGGAAGGTGTCCTACACTGCTATACAATCCTCGCCTCAACGTTCAGAATTATCTGCTGATATTTTAACTTTCCAAACTTTTTCTCAACAGCCTTTCACTTTAATCCCTGACTCTCATTATGTGTGTTATTTTTAATCTTCCAGGTGTTTATATCACGACCAGGATTGATCCTAATCTCATGGCCTTGTTTTTAACTTTGCAGCAACTGTTACAGAATCGAAAGCAGTTCTACTATGTGACTCACATACGTAGTCACTCCCCCCTTCCTGGACCTCTTTCTGAAGGCAATAGTTATGCTGATGCTGCTGTTCATATTTTACCTACTTTATTTTCAGATCCTTTCTTCAGTCTCTACTTTTTCCATCAAAATGCTAGAGGCCTCGTACAAGCTTGTCATATTCCACTTGACCAAGCTAAACAAATGGTTTTATCTTGTCCCCAATACTCTGGGGCATCCCCCTTCGGGGACATGGGAGTTAATCCTTGTGGGTTTGCCTCTAATCAACTTTGGCAAATGGATGTTACCTATGTTCCTTCTTTGGCTCCCTGGAAATATATTCATTTATCTATTGATACTTATTCAGGAGCCATTTGGGCTACACCTCAGTGAGGGGAAACAGCTAATCATGTTATTTCACATCTCTTTTCAGCTATTACAGCCCAGGGCAAACCCTCTTCTTTAAAAACTGATAAAAGGCCAGCCTATTCTTCATCAGTTCTTTTGCAATTTTGTACAACCTGGAATATTGTTCTGACTCATGGTCTTACTTATAATTCTCAAGGTCAAGCCATCGTGGAACATGCCAACAGGTCCTTTAAGGACTGCTTCCAAAAACAAGTAAAAAAGGAGGGATGTAGCAAGGTCCCCAATTTCTCATGGGTAACGCAACAAGTTCAAAACGTCTTATTTACCTTAAACCAATTGAGTGTCTCTATTCAAAATTTGACCGCTTATCAGAGACACTTTCAACAGAAAACAAGCTTGTCTCCCCCTCTGGTGTATAATCGGGCCTTGCCAGATAAAACATGGCTGGGGCCAGTTCCTCTAATTACTTGGGGGTGAGGATATGCTGATGTGCTTACTTCTACAGGACCTTTTTGGGTTCCAGCTTGTTGTGTTCATCCTGCCAAGGATGTCGTGGCACCAGTCCCCGAATCCAATCCCAGAGATGGCAAAGGTGATGCTACAGACAGCAAAGCATCCAATTCGATCCTGCCGTGCCAGTCATCCAGTGACATGGGGAGATGTGAAGAACTTGACTGCCAAAGCGCAGGCAGTGTTACAACAGCAGCAAGTAGGAAAAACTCCAGAGAATTTATGCGCTGCCGTTTTTGTGGTTTTAACTGCAAATTCCTTAGCCATCATTTGCTTATGTTTGATTGTTCACAGCTGTCCTTTGGCATCAGTGGCTGTTATTCCACCCAAACACTCACTTGAGCAACAAATGAAGCAAAACCTATGGGTGCAATTGGCTAACATCACACAAAATGATGCCTTTTGATTATCTGAAGCTTATGATATGGAAAATTTGCTCTCTACATGTTTAGTTCCTGTTTGTACTCCTTCTGCAGTAATTCAAAACTTCACTGGCTTAAGCACATATTTACTAAATGGAAGTTTTAACTATGGGACTATAGCTAGTTGGGGATTTGCTGCCTATTATCCACCCGCTGACGCAATTGCTTTGCACACCCCAGTGGTAGCCATTCCTGCAAATATAACTTGCACAAAAGTAGTTAATTGAACATCTTCAAGTAAAAAACCTCACTGTCATTGCATCAGTTCACCTACTTTGAACTGCACAGCTTTTGAAGAGGCTTCCTTTCACTTTGCCCATGTTTGGTTACTGCAAGAATGTTTTTTTACACGTGGTCAAGAAACTTTTAATTATATTCTTGCTAATATTAGTGAAGCACAATGCTGCCTCAGCTGGCTAGTTCCTGTTTTTCTCTCTAAACAACAACTTTATCATTCAAATCGTTCTAGACATGGGGTCACACTAGATAGTACTTGTGACTCTGAAGCAACCTTACTTAATAAAGCAGAATATTTAGCGCTAGCTATATCTATGGTAGGCGTGCCAGCACTTGCCGCTCATGCTCACCTTAACATTAACTCTGTTGCATGTAATTTAGCAAAAACAATTAATGCTACTTCTTCAGCTATTTCATCAATCAACCATGAGATGCAAAAATTTAGAAAAGCTATTTTACAAAACCGTGCTGCTATTGATTATTTGCTTCTATGCCAACATTTGGGTTGTGAAAGTTTCCAGGGATTGTGATGTTGTAATCTTTCTGATCCAGCATCAGCTCAATATTTTACACAATTTGGCCTTGGATTTAAAAATGGATAATGCAGGATCTTGGTGGGAAGGCTTTTGGGCTTGGTTACCCAAAGGCTTAATGGGAAATATTCTATGCTATTTAGTTATTATTGTTGTTATTTTAATTGGTGGGTGCTGCCTTGTTCAATCTCTCTCCTCTCTTTGCAATATGTGTATCACAGCTTTTAGCCCTAAACCCTCGCCTACATTGCCTCAGGGTCAAGTATATGCCCTATATAAACAACTGCAAACATGCTCTTCTACTGATTATTATAATCCCCTTAGTAACCTTTTATATGACTATGCTTTGTCTAACAAAATAAAAAAGAGTGAGATGTAGTAGCAATTGAGATCCTGTAGATGGTGCAAGCAGCAAACTGCTGTGTCTAATACAGAGGCCTCTTTGCATGATCTCACTCCCTACTATCTTGGGCTGGAAAGTTCCAGACTTGTACATGACCTCACCTTACTAACATCACCGCTATTCTTAAGGATTGTTTGGGAGGTTTCACCAATGCTGCATCTATTCTCCAATCCAAATGCTATATCTATGTTACTCTTCCTTGCTTGTAAAAATAATATAAAAGTAATAAACATTACGTGGTAGTCAGACATCTTTTCACACTGAAATGACTGGTTATTGAACTCCCACAACCCAGAATATTTGGTGGCAAGCAGTTCCACTGGTTAATTGTTCTCACTGTCAGGAAGTTTCTCCTTAGTCTTAGTTTGCTTCTCTCTTTGTTCAGTTTCCATCCATTACTTCTTGTTTGCCTTCTGGTGCTTTGGAAAATAAGTTGACCCCCTTTCTTTCTGGCAGCCCCTTAAAAGCCTGTTGCTTATCACACTCTTGAGCAAAGCATGTGAGCCATTTCCTCCTTTCAGTGGTCCATGAGAGTACATCTCTAGTATGCAGATAATAAAGTCAAAAAAAGATGAACAACATTTTTACAGAACTATAGATAAGTTGAGGCTGGGTGTGACAAGGAATGGCTGGGAGGGGAGGAGCCAGGTGAGTTACCCCTTGACATGAGTGACATTGAATGGTCACGCCCTCACAATCCCATGTCCACCAACCCACACCCAGCCAGTCACATGACCACACCCAACCAGCAAGCCACACTCACCCAGTTACATGACCACCAAGCCATGCCCACAAGTTAGGCCATGCCCATGGAACCGGTTGTAAAGAAATTTGAATCCCACCCCTACCCCAACTCCATGGAAGACTGCAAGAAACTCCCATTGCAGCTTCTCTTATTTCATGTTTTTTGTCTTCCCCAATGTCACAGCATGGAGCTACAAGGGGGAAGACCCCACGCACACATGCCTTCAACACACACACATGCCCTCAACAAACCTTCTGAGATGGCAGGCTACAAACACATGCACACATACACACACACACAAATGCAAACAAACAAATACATGTGCATGTCTGGGAGAGGTGAGTTAAGAGATATGCAGAGGCCCATCAGGCACAGAGGTAACTACAGGGGGAGGGGTCAAAATGGAAAGCCTCAAGGATGTCTGAAAATCTAAAAATATGACTTTTCCAAAATATTTACTGAATCTTCCTCCCATAGAATAGTAGGTATCATAATAATAGTCTCTTTGTGTGGTCTCTGAGCAGATATTAATAGGTTTTCTTGACTCACCAACACCACCTCTCATTTCAGTATATTCCAGTATAATCTAGAACCATAATGGCAAACCTATGGCACATGTGCCAGGGGTGGCACACAGAGACTTCTTCATGAGCACGTGCACCATCACCAGCTGCTCTTCTGGTTTCTGGTGCACTGGCCAGCTGGTCTTCAGTTTCCAGTGCTCCAGTGCGTGCACAGGCATGCATGAACAAACGTGTTCCAGTTTGGGCACTCTGTGCTGAAAAGGTTCATCCTCACTGATCTAGAACCTTTACCCTATTTTTTTTCTTTAAGTTTCTGGAGAATGCTTCCACTTAGAATATATACTAGTATATTAGAGACTAATATTTCATAAAATTCTGAGCTCATTGAATGATAGGAATACAAGAATAAACATGCTATGTCAGGCCTTGTTCTATCTCATAGTTGAGGATACTAATCTCTTTGGATCTGATCAGGTTTTCTATAGAGATCTCTGTTTTCAGAAAGAAAATCTTTAGCCACATTCAATTACTTCCAACAGCCATTATCAAAGGATGAAATAGAAAAGTCCTCTTTGAACAAAGACTGTGCCCATGTGGCAGTGGAATAATTGAATCAATGGAACACGTTACATGCTATTTTCCCCCATGCAAGTACACATCAGAAGTTATTATTTCTACCTTTTATGAAATAGCCTGACTATTCTAATTCATTTCATCTTTAAATGCTGTTACCAGATCAATCTGGCTCCATCTGTCTTCATTAAGTACTACGCAGTAGTCTATATTTTATGCTGTAGGATTGATTCTAATCCTCTTAGATACTTTGGAATACACTCTTCTATATTCTACAGCTGGTCTATGACCAAGTAAAGATTTGATAATGACAGAGATATTTATTTTCTTCTGATTTCCAGGCTACACAATCTCCTTTTGTTTTTTGGTAAAGAGGTAACACTTCTCCCTTTTCTTCAATATTCAGAAATTGTTCCTAATAGATAAGTGGGCTTTTAGCAGTTTAGGTTTATTTTTGTATATACCTTTTTTTATTTTAAGACAAACATACACAGACAACACATAAAAATCATAAAACCATCTTCCATTTAGTACATACAGTGTGTCAGTTGGTTTAGAATCTTTTGTGCGATCCTTTCATAATCATTGTTCACAATTTATATCAATCTCACATTGTCAAACTAACATATGCTTATCTATTTATCAATAGTTAATTATCCTGCTATTTATTCCATCAATATTGTATTATGCTATCATCCAATGGTTATGTGTCTACATTATATTTTGTATCAATCTATTAAGCTTCTATAACAAAATTATCTATTCTATTACCTTACCATGTCTTTTTATCCAACCATTGAAAAAACAATTCCCATATCGTATAAAATTGCTTGTCTTCTTGTTCTCTAATTTCAAATGTCAGTTTACTCATTTCACCACGCTCCATATTTTTTTTAATAACTTCCTCCTGCATGGGTATTTTGTCATTTTCCCAGTTCTTTGCAAATACAATTCTAGCCACTGTTAAAACATTTACAATCAAATATTTCAATTCTTTATTGTATATGTCCGGAATGACTCCAATAAAAAGATCTCTGGTTTAAAGTCTATATGTTGTTTTATCATTTTTCCAACCATGTGTGGATTTTAGTCCAATATTTCTTTGTGTCCAAACATGTCCACCACATATGATAATATGAACCAGGTATCTGATGACATTTCCAGCATTTATCCGATGTATTCTTAAACATTCTCGCAAGTCTCGTCAGAGGTAGATGCCACCTGTAAAACATCTTATACAAATTTTCTTTATATGCAGTTGACATTGTCATTTTATAATTTTGAGACCACAATTTTTGCCATTTTTCTAAATCAAACCCATATCCAAATTTTTTCTCCCAAGCAATCATCATTTCTTTAACTTGTTCCTCCTCCAATTTAAATTCTAATAAATGTCCATAAAGTTTTTAAATTACCTTTTCATCAGTACCCATCAAAATTTTATCTAAGTCATTCAACTTATCATAAATACCTTCTGCTTTAGAGTCTTTATCAAACCTAGATTGTTTTTGCAAATATGAAAACCAATTCATTTTTACACCTTTTTCTTCCAACGCTTGCATAGATTTAAGTTCACCCTTTTCATTCAATATCTCACCATATCTAACTGTTTGTTCCTTTTTATATATTATTGGATAAGAAAAAGCTTCAATAGTTGACATCTATGTTGGAATTTTTAAGTAATATTGTTTTTTTATCTTCTCCCAGTTCAAAAACAATGCCTCTCAAATATAATGTCTTCTAAAATACCCCTGTGTTTTAGTTCCATTATACCAGAGAAAGGCATGCCATCCAAATAGCAAGCCATGGCCTTCTAAAGTCAATAATCTACTGTTCCTTAGTGTTATCCATTCTGTTACCCATATCAAACTTGTCACCTGGTAATATACTTCCCAATTGCTCAAGGCAAACCCTTCTCTTACTCTTGCATCTTGTAACAGTTTTAATTTTATTCTTGCTTTTTTTACCCTGACAAATATATTTCAACACAATTCTATTTAAATCTTCAAAAAACTCTTTCCCTAGTTGAATAGGAATTGTCTGGAATAAATATAAAACTCTTGGCAATATATTCATCTTAACTGGGATATTCTCCAAACAATGATAGTTGCAGTTTTTCCCATTTTATCAAATCTGTCATAATCTGCTGTTTGAGTTTAACATAGTTATCTTCCTTCAGTGTACTACATTTTGGTGTAATATATATCCCTAAATATTTAACCTTGTTCATGACCTGTATTTCTAAAATTTCTTCCAACTCTTTCTTTCGTCTTACTAACATATTCTTTATTAATATCTTTGTTTTGTCTTTATTTATTCTCAAACCTGCTACTTTTCCATATTCTTCTATTTTTTTCTATTAATTTGGGTGCTGTTTCCAATGGGTCTTCTAATATAAATACCAGGTCATCTGCAAAAGCTTGCAATTTATACTCCTCCTTTTTAATTTTCATTCCTTTTATTTCTTTTTCTTCTCTAATATTCCTGTTTAACACTTCCAATGTTAACACAAACAGCAGAGGCGACAATGGGCAGCCTTGCCTTGCCCCTTTTCTTATATCTATAGATTCTGTTAATTCGCTATTCACCATCACCTTTGCAGTTTGTTCATGGTATATTGTTTCAATGGCTTAGATAATTTTTTTACCAAAGCCCATTTGTATCAATTGCAGTAAAATAAATTGCCAACTCACATTGTCAAAGGCTTTTTGTGTGCCTAGAAACATCAAAGTCATTTGCTTCTAAGGGTGTGCGTCATAATATTTGAGAGTATCCAGAATAATTCTCACATTGTCTTTGATTTGTCTCTTTGGTAGAAATCCATTTTGATCAGTCTGGATAAAATTATTTAAGTATCTTTTTAGTCTTTCTGCCAAAATTGAAGCAAAGATTTTATAGTCTGAGTTCAAAAGTGATATAGGTCTATAATTTTTAACTTGCTGCAGGTCTGTACCTTCCTTCGGTATAAGTGTAATGTATGCTTCTGACCATGTTTTTGGTATTCTTTTCTTTAACATAACTTCATTCATAACTTCTAAAAGATGAAAATTCAATATTTCCTGAAAAGTCTTGTCAAATTCCACTGGCAAACCATCTGGACCTGGTGCTTTCCCAGCATTTTGTTTTTTTAAGGCTTCTGTTAATTCCATCATTGTTATATTTCCTTCTAACATTGTTTCAATATTTTTAGGTATCTGAGGTAGGTTCACTTTCTGTAGATATTGCTTTTTTTCTTCTTGAATATTCTCTTGAAAGTACAGTTTTCTGTAGTAGTCTTGTATACTTTTTTTCTTCTCCTCATTTCCATAGCAAACATGTCCTTCTTCATTTATTAATTAACTAATTCTTCTTGCTTCTATTTCCTTTCTCAGTTTATAAGCTAGCCATCTGCTTGGTTTGTTTGCATCTTCAAAGTAGTTCTGTTTGGCATTTTTAATTTTTTGTGCTAATTCCTCTTTTTCCATTTGTCCCATTTTATACTTAATTATATCCATTTTATTTTTAATGTCTTTTTTTGTGGGGACTTCTGCAAATCTTTTTCCAATTTTTTTATAGTCACCCTCTAATGTCTTGAATGTCTTTTTCTGTTTTCTGTTTCTTCTCCTAATATCAAGCCTCTTGTGTAGGCCTTCATCGTGTCCCAGAGATTCTGTAAAGATGTATCCTTTTTTCTATTTTCTTTGAACAAGAAAACAAGTTCTTTCTCTATTTTCTGTTTAAAGTCTTTTTCTTTTAATATCGTATTATTTAAAGTCCATCTAGATCTCCTCTTGTATCCTTTCCAAATAACTGAAACTGGATTATGATCTGCCCAAGTGCTTGTTTCTATTTCAATCTCTCGTACATTAGTCAATCATTCTGCTGACATCCATATCATATCTATTCTAGACCAGGATGTATGCCTGTTTGAATAAAAAAGTATATTGCTTACTTTCCGCATTTCTCTCTCTCCATGCATCTTTTAAATTAAATTCTTCTGTTATTTGAAGGAAGGATTTTGGTAGTATCTTTCTAACTTTCGTTGTTGTTTTCTGTGTTTTATAGTCCAACCGGTCATTAATTATTCCATTAAAATCTCCCATCATACAAATATTAACATAGTCCAATTCAATTATTTTTGTATGTAATTTTCTGTAGAATTCTTCTTGTTTATTATTCAGGGCATAAATTGCAATTAAAAGTGTTTTAACACTGTTATCTGTTATTTCCACCATCAGAATCCTTCCATCCTCATCTGTGTAGATTAGATCTACCAAAATTGTTTCTTTAATATATAATACCACACCTCTTTTTTTGGATTGTGCCAGTGACATAAATCATTTCCCTAGTTTTCCTTCTTTTAGTATATATTCATGTTGTTTTTTAATATGTACCTCTTGTAAGCAGATTATGTCAAATTTTAATTTTTCTAATTTGTGAAATACTTTCCTTCTTTTAGTAGCCAAATTAAGTCCATTTATCTTAATCATAATCAATTTTCTTTCATCCATGTTAAGCTTTATAAGAGGGTTTTATTGCTCTACTAGATCTCAATTCTCATTGTTCTCTGGGTTCACCGCCTACTGCACCTTCTTCTTTTTCTTTTTCAATTACTGCTATACACTCCTCTTGGAATTCAATTAGTGACTCTTCCTTTCTTTCTTCTTTCTCCTTTCCTCTAAAGTATTCTAAGTAGAATAGCTCAGCTTTTTCAACTGGGTCAATTCTGTGTCTTTGTTCCTGCCAAGTGAACAAGAAGCCTTCTGGCATCAACCATCTGTAGTTTACTCCTCTTTTAAGTAACTCTTTAGACAAGAATAAATATTCTCTTCTCATCTCCCTTACTCTTCTTGGTATCTGTTTCAGCACCACAATTTCATTGTCTTTATATTTTAGTGTTTTCTCTCTCACCACCTGGAGTATCTGTGTCTTAATAATCTTCTTAGTAAATCTAATGTGAACTTCTCTTGGTAGTCTAGTCCTCATTGCATATCTTGTATAGACACAAAACACTTCATCCATTATAGAGCTGTAATTGCAGGAATGTTCCAATCTCGGATGGCAAACTTCAGATAAAGAATGTTTCCAAGCAAATACAACTCAGGCAAACAAAGTCACTTATCTATGGATAAAGGAGGATTAGAGAGGGGAGATAGACATATCTTAGACTTTAACTAGAGATAATTAATTGTATGGATTACTGTACTAAACAGTAATGAAAGTTAAGCAGTAACCAAAGTTAACCAATGATGGAGGATAACTAAAAATGTATATAAATGCAAGACTATACTCCAATAAAGATCATCATCATAATTCAGTTGTTCATGATCAAACAACTCGACTGCCTTGTCATTACAACAAGTGGCACCCGAACAGGGACCCTCTTACTTCATCCGGCAAGTATTTGGTGCACCTTCAACCCTTTGTGGTTTCTTCAACCTTCTGGTTTCTGTAAGTATGGGGTCTTTGCTTTCTGAGGAACAAAGGAAGCATGTAGATGAATTAGGCTATTTTTGAAGAAAAATAATACTGAGGTACCACAGAGAAACCTCTTAAGGCTGGTCCAGGAGATTGAAGCTCAGTGCCTATGGTACCCAGAAAAGTGATGAAGGGAAAGGCAGTGCTCATTGCAGAACCTCTTAAGGCTGGTCCAGGAGATTGAAGCTCAGTGCCTATGGTACCCAGAAAAGCGATGAAGGAAAAGGCAGTGCTCATTGCAGAACCAAATTATTTGTTTATTTCTTTAAAAAAATCACACAGTTAGGGTTAGGGTTAGGGTTAGTCTTTAAAATTAACTGATTGGGAACGTATTGGGAAAACATTGCCTACTGAACCTCGAGAAAAAATAGAAGTTTTGCATGTGTGGCATTTGTGTAGGCATGCAATTGAAACATTTGGTCACAATGAACTTATTCTTTTAACACCTCCACCTTTATGTTATACTAATGCTGTCATTTGTCCCCCTTCTTCACCTGAATATATGTCTTCAATTCCCTCAGCTCCTGCAGATACAGGGCAAAAGCCTCCTGACTCTGTTGTTTAGTCTTCTTTTCAGAAAATGGTAGAGACTTGCAAAAGGGATGCCTCTGTTTCAAGAACAGAACTTGCAGAATTACTGTCTGTTTGTCCAGTACAATATCGTCCTGGTCAGGGGCCACAAGTAGCAGAATGGGAGGGTCTGCCTTATCAGATCTTAAGAGAGTTAAAAAAAAAGCAGTTACAGACTATGGGATTAGTGGTAATTTTACAAGAGGACTTGTAGAAGGAATAAAAAATGGTTATACAATGATCCCTGAAGATTGGAAGCAAATATTTCACATGATTTTAACATCCATGCAATATGTGGTTTGGGAGAGTGAATATATGAGACATGCTCAAGCTGCTGCTTTAGGAGGAGGAGGAGCATCTACAGTTGAGCAGCTATTTGGTTCTGGACCGTTTGTACAATTCCTACTCAAGTTGTTCTTCCTCCAGCTATGTTAACTATTGTTTCTGAATGTGCCTTTCGTGCCTTTCCTACTGAATCTTTAGCAAGGCCTTTGGTAAAGTATTCCCAAGCTCCAGATCCAACCTGGAAAGGCCCTACACCGCTGATCACCTGGGGTCGTGATTACACCTCGATGGAAGATCCTTCTACTCGACAAGCAGTGTTGGTTCCAGCGTGCTGTGTTCATCTGTATCATGGCATGGCATCAGGGCCTTCACAACCCGATTCCGGATTTCAATCTTCATCTGAACACAGAAGTCCGTCTTCCAAGATCGATGCCCCTGCAACCCATCACTTGGGGCCAGGTTAAATCTACTACACATCAAACTCAACAACAACTGCAACAGGCCTCATTACCTCAGACTCCTGAAAATCTTGTTGCTGCTGTTTTTGCTATTATTACTGCTAACTGTTACCATTTTACTTTGTATTTTCTTGTTTATGGTTAATGGTGTTTCTGCTCAAAATGATACTTCTGTGGTTCATCTTAACCCTAATTTGTGGGTTTGTCATGCCCAATACATGTTTATGACCCATGGCACAAATATTACTTTATACTTTGAGCCCCCAATGGCATTTGGTCAAATTTCTTTTACCCCTAACTTGATCATGTCTTCTACATTTATTGTCTCACAACTACAATCTATTTCACACTCCTGGCTATTTTCTACACCCCCTATGCAATTGAATTCTGTCCGTTGGCATTATTGAAAGTTAGTCAATTTACAAGGAGTCTGTGTTTCTGTTGTCATGCTAAACACACTTGGCTTCATAATTGGTCTGATTATGATGCTGCTCAGCACATATTTAAAAAGCTAGGAATTATAGTTATTGTTCTGACTACTATTGGTTGTCAGGTACCTTTAATTCTTCTTTGCATGGAATTAATATAGCTCCTGATATGTATCCTGACAATTTTCCTATTTTTAATGCCTCCGATCAATCTAATACAGGATCAATATGCAGTTGTTGGCAGCTTAAGGATTCTAATATGTGGTACTTTTTTGATAAACATGCTACTAATGTTCGTCCTCAGAATTATCAATGTGCAACTATAGGTTATTTTACTCTACCTGTTCAAATAGGCACACTCCCATCAACTTGACAGTGGTGTTCTTCTCTGGGGCCTACATGTAATGATGAAGTCATTATTGACACACAATTGAAGTGGGGGAGCAAAAGAGCGTATAAAGCACTTTTCTTATAAAACATATAAAGCACATTTTATATTTAGCATAGGTCAACAAGTCATATTTAGCAAAGGTCCTAGCTTCCTTTAGCCCTTGCTTAACATAATATTGTGTAACCCACAAAACTGCTGATTTAAGGAACTTGAACTAACCACGCTACTGTAAACAAGGGTGAACATGGAAAATCACTGGTGGTGTAAGATAGCTGAATGATCAAAATATACTTGTTATTTCCTCTTTATGCTTCCTTTGTAGAAATGTACATTTTTCATATAGAACAGTATGCAGTTTTGTCCATATTTGGTAAATGTAATAAGAATAACACCCAAGTCCTTGCTGATGTCATTTTGGATATAAAAGTATGGTCCCAGGAAGAGCTGGGGATTCAGAATTTGCCATGTTAATACTCTGAACGCTTTGCACAAATAAACCTGTATTCTCCCACCTTTCGTGGTCTTGTGTCCTAATTCTTGGAACCAAGGTTTTTGCTGCTACATTCTGGTGACCCAGATGGGACACTAGGGGCCCTGAGGCCCTCTGGAGGGTCCATCCCGACTGCCAGTGTTTTGGTGAGTTGAAGGGAACATCCCAGGTGCCATCGGTCCTTTGACTCCGAGGGACTTCCTCAAACTGCTGTTCTCTGGTGTCAGCGATCGGCACTTCCAAGAACCACTGGTGAAAGGTGAGGAGACCAGGACAGGGTCTGGCCAGCTGCAGAGAAGGAAGACTCCTGCAGGCAAGTATTAAACTTGGGGAATAATCCCTCCCTGTAAGCAGGGATGGAGGAGAGGACTGATCACCCTCTCTTAAGGTAAGGTGGGCAGAATCGTCAGGTTTGGTTGAAGTGAAAGACTACTGCGATTCCCATTGGTGACTGTGAGTGTCCAGCACCGTGGGCCAGTAGAAAGCGAGTGGCATCCGCAGTTCCCATCGGAGACCGTGTGCATCCAGCTCCCTGGGTCAGGTGTGAATGTATGCAAGTCCCTGGTGTGTCTGGAAAAGGAGGGACCCCATACCCTCCTCTCCAATCCCTTTCCTCATCTGTCTTGTCTGGTTAATTGAGTGGTTCATGGGTGGTGGAGAAAGCAAGCCTGTGACCCTGTTAGAGGTTATGCTAAAACATTTTAAGGAGGCATATCAGTCTCAGGATTACAGTTATAAATGGAGTAGGCTGAAATTATGGAAATTTTGCGAGACAGAGTGGCCACATTTGGTTTTGGGTGGCCCCCTATAGGCACACTTGACATTCCCATAGCAGTACAGGTACACTGCCGAGTCTTCCACCCTACTTTAGGGCATCCAGACCAGGCCCCATACATAGACGTTTGGCTTGATTTGCTGAATCACCCTCCTCCGTGGCTAAGAAAGCTTAAAATCACCCTCCTCCGTGGCTAAGAAAGCTTAAAATCACCCTCCTCCGTGGCTAAGAAAACTTAAAATGTGATGCTGTAAGGCCCTATTATCACGAAATGTGTCCCTTAAAAAGCTGCAAAAGGCAATCCAAATTTTGCCCAGTTGCCCGGAGGAAGCGCCGCACCCTCCACCATATGTGCCCCCAGGTGATTTCGATAATGGTTCTGAGGGTGAGGATTCATCAGGGGTCTCTGGCTTCAGGGCCCAATTAGATCATTATCCCCCTATGTGAAAAGTCCCCCCAAACCACCAAAGGTGGACCGGTCGGTCCAAGCTGACCGGCCCCACCCGATGGCCTCCACTCCAGTAGAGGAGTGGCCTGACCCCCTCCCATCTCATCACGGAGATACAGGAATCACCCCCCCCCCCCAGGGGCTGCTGACAAGCCCAGGCTCTTCACGTATGACTGAACCGGTAGCTGCCAGGACCAGGGCAAAAACTGAACAGGCTTCCCTCGTTGCTCCTCTTAGGCGAGTTGGCCAATTAGCGATTAATCCTAAGAATCCCGCTGAGTCAGTCACGCTCTCACTGTTCCAACATGTGCCTTTTACCTCCTCAGACTTGTTAAATTGGAAGTTACATTATGGCCCATTTAGTGAAAAACCCACAGAGATAGCTGATTTAGTGAAAATGATAGTGGACGCACGCAATCCCAACTGGCTAGACATCCATCAACTCATGGGGACCTTGTTTAATCCAGAGGAAAGGGAGAAGATCAGGAATGCAGTAACCAAAATATTGAAGTCTGACGTTAGATTACATCACTCCATTATAGAACTTATGGAGGAAAAGTATCCATCTAGTGATCCAGACTGGGATCTCTACAAGGACGAGGAAAAGGAAAAGCTGCAAGACTATCAGTCACTGATAGTGCGAGCTATCTGGCTCACAAAAAAACCTGTAGTGAATATGTCCAAACCCTCTTTAGTACTATAGGACCCTATCGAGAGCCCTTTGGTGCCTAGCTAACACACAAGGGATGGGACCCTCAGTGGGGGAAACAGAATGTATGGAGGTCCATGAGTGGAACCGTTCCACAAAATCATGGGAGTATTGGCCTAATAAAACAAACACATTCTGGTCTGAATATTCCCTGAACAATGCTACTGAAGCCCCTCCTGGGGTGTATTGGATATGTGGGGATGTGGCCTATAGCTTTCTTCCCTCCAACTGGAGAGAAGCATGTACATTGGGAGTTATTAACCCTTCCTTTTTTATGTTGCCGCTGAACATACCTCATGTATTGAGTGCTGATCAATGGCAGAGCAGAAAGCTGAAAGCAGATTACAAAATAGGGGACTGGAAAGATGATGAGTGGCCCTCAGAATGAATCATTCATTATTATGAGCCGGCCATGTGGACAGCTGATGGGTCTTGGGGGTACCGTACCCCTATATATATGTTAATTCGCATTATTAGGCTCCAAGCGGTTATCGAGCTAATCGCCAATGAGACAGCTCAATCCTTGTGCACCCTGGCACCCCAACAAAAGACATTTAGGGATGCAATCTACCAAAACTGCTTGGCTCTAGACTACCTTTTGGCAGCTGAAGGAGGAGTATGTGGAAAATTTAATTTTACTAATTGTTGCCTGGAATTTGATGATGTGGGTGAAATCATTGAGCAACAGGCTAAATGCATAGAAAATCTTGCACATGTACCTATCCAAAAATGGTCTGGCTTTGATCTTGGTGAAATATTTGGAACTTGGTTCCCTAAATTGCCTGGTCTCCAGGCTATTGTTGCACTTGTCGGTCTCATTGCTGCTGGATGTGTAATCTTACCATGTATCCTCCCTATCTTTGTAAGGACTATTTCCAATAGTCTCTCCCTACTGGTGGAGAAGAAGTCCGGCGAAAAGGCGATGGCCAGAGGTAAATGATCAGGTCAACACATATGAGGAGCTGGTCCCTCTGTGTGAAACTGCACAGTAATCAATAGATTAAGGTGAAGTTTCAAAGGGGGGAACGAAGCAGGGGAGCAAAAGAGCGTATAAAGCACTTTTCTTATAAAACATATAAAGCACATTTTATATTTAGCATAGGTCAACAAGTCATATTTAGCAAATGTCCTAGCTTCCTTTAGCCCTTGCTTAACATAATATTGTGTAACCCACAAAACTGCTGATTTAAGGAACTTGAACTAACCATGCTACTGTAAACAAGGGTGAACATGGAAAATCACTGGTGGTGTAAGATAGCTGAATGATCAAAATATACTTGTTATTTCCTCTTTATGCTTCCTTTGTAGAAATGTACGTTTTTCATATAGAACAGTATGCAGTTTTGTCCATATTTGGTAAATGTAATAAGAATAACACCCAAGTCCTTGCTGATGTCATTTTGGGTATAAAAGTATAGTCCCAAGAAGAGCTGGGGGTTCAGAATTTGCCATGTTAATACTCTGAATGCTTTGCACAAATATACCTGTATTCTCCCACCTTTTGTGGTCTTGTGTCCTAATTCTTGGAACCAAGGTTTTTGCTGCTACACAATTGTCTTCTGGTTCTACATTTGGCCATGCATTGGCAGGGGCCATTACAGGAGTCCTTACTCTAGGCTCTTATCCTGGCATAATTGCTCAAGAAAACAGATGATCTATTCTTGGTCTCACCTGCAGACTTGAAAAATCCATCAATGCTACCGCTGCTATTATTCGTGATTTGCAGCATAAAATAGAAGACTTAAATCAAGATGTCTTACAGCAGCGTTTTGCCATAGACTATCTTTTAGCCTGTCAGGGAGGGTTATGTACGTTAGTTGGATGCCGTGGATGTGCTGTGCATTTTCATTCTTTGAATAAAACTATTGAGGATGAGCTTGCCTATTTACAATCATACGTTCAAAATAATATCCATGCTCATTACTCACCTTTTGAGTGGCTAACCAATTGGCTCCCTGATTGATCTTGGCTCAGACAGTTTTTCTTTTATGCTATAATTATTATTATTGTACTAATTGCAACCTGTTGTTTTATTCAATGTATTCCAAATTTGTTCGCATTGTTTCATCCCGCTTCCCGCTCTCTTAACCCTCTACAATTGTGATACATTTATAAATCTTTGAATCCTCCATTTAAAATAAAAAACAAGGATATGTAGAGTTGTAATTGTAGGAATGTTCCAATCTCGGATGGCAAACCTCAGATAAAGAATGTTTCCAAGCAAATACAACTCAGGCAAACAAAGTCACTAATCTATGGATAAAGGAGGATTAGAGAGGGGAAGTAGACATATGTAAGACTTTAACTAGAGATAATTAATTGTATGGATTACTGTACTAAACAGTAATGAAAGTTAAGCAGTAACCAAAGTTAACCAATGATGGAGGATAACTAAAAATGTATATAAATGCAAGACTATACTCCAATAAAGATCATCATCATAATTCAGTTGTTCATGGTCAAACAACTTGACTGCCTCATAATTACAACAATCCATCCCATCCATCATCTTTTCTTTGGTTATTTCCAGTGCTCCTGCCAATATTTCTGCCATTATTTCAGCAAGGTTTTCACCTTTTCCTTCTCCTATATTTTGAAATCTTAGATAAAATTCTGATTTATCTATTTCCCACCCTAATGGTTCACATCTGCCCTTCTCGACATCAGTCAATCGAATATCAATGTCTCCAATTTTCTTATCTCTTCTTCATTTTTTTAAAATCTGTCTTCATATTTCATCATCATCTGTTGAATATTTTCCACTTTCTCATCTGTCTTTTCAATTTTTTGCTCAATCTTCTGAATTCCTTTCATAATCATCTGTAATGTCACTTCCTTCTCTTTCTCTTTTTCCTGTTGTAATATTGTCTGTATAAATCATTGTCCTCCAGATGGTGAGGGGGTTGGTATCGAAGAAGCTGGAGCTGTTGTCTTTCTACTCATCTTGTAATGCTTATCTGTAATGAAAGAGAGAGAGAAAATAAAAAAAGAGGAAAAAAGAAAAAAAGGGGGAAAAAAGATGAAAGTAAACAGTTCACTCCAAAGGAAAAAAGGAAAAAGAAAGTCTTCAGGCACTTGTATACCTTAATCCAATTAGTTGCAATGGTAAATGTAAAAACTAAAAAATCAAAGAAAAAAAAGGGGGAAAGAGAAAAAAGAAATATTCTATACATTCCTCTTAATAAACAAAAAGAAAACAAAAAGAAAAGATTTACGTTCTGGTCCCTGGTTTAAAAAGTCAAAATCCAATTAAAGAGAAAAAAAAAGCCCAACTAGGTGGGGGGGGGTGTAGAAAGGGAGGCAAAAAGTAAAAAGCAATTCTAACATAAAACAAGCCTCTGCCACCAAATATCCAAGGCTCTTTGGTAAATCAGCTCAGAGTTTTTCAAGGTCACTTCAATCTTCTTTCTTTCAACTTCAACTCCAGACTCCAACTATCTGTTCACAAATGAGCTCCTGAATAAACAAACTGCCATGCTCATCTCTATCTTTTCCAATACAAAGCTCAGAGTCCTTGATTGTGACATAAACTAGTGAAAGAAAGAAAAAAGAAACAATGTATCCAAGCCTCTGGGTGGCAGTGCTACTTATTTTCCTTCACTTTCAGTTCCCCCTCCTCAATCTACAACCAGGAACTAAAAAAATAAAATATTTCCCCCTTTTTTTTAAAAAAAAGGAGAAAAATAAATCTTAAGTCAAGCAGAAGAGTCTTAATCAAAAAAGAATTTTCAAAAGGATTGTTTAAAAAAGGAGAAAGAAATACAAACATAAATAAAAAGATTAAAAAGTACCAGTCCAGCTTAAAGTTAAACAACTTTGCCAAGTTCAGAATTCCAATAAAAAGGGGGGGAAAGAAAAAAAACTTTCATTTTGACAATTAATCACACTGCTTAAACTCTTTTCTCTTCACTTTGAAAGGCTGCCGCTCCGCTGCTGGCAAAAAGGGCTTTTCCTGGATCAACCAGGGACTTTGCAGTGTCCCTAGGATCAACAGGACATGCCCTTGTCAATCACTGTGTCTACGGGATGGTTTAGGTCTGTGGGGACTGACCAGCAGCTGAGATATTGACGGCGATCTTGGAGGATCAAGATCGCCCATCATATCGCTGCAATGCCAGCTCCGCCCTCAGGCAGTTTAATTTTCTGAGTTATCAGATAGACAAGGGTTCCCTTCTCCATCCTCACATGTTAAGTGAGAGCAGGAGGGCCATTTAACATTTCAGAGGAAACACTCAACACTTCAGTTCAGTGAATTCATGCAAGGGGCATCTAATAACAATTAATTTCAGAAGTAGATTTTCTCATTTTCCACATCTGAACTTGAGACAAATTTTTGCAATGTATGTTCAGAATATTTTATTACAGATTCTAAATGAAATTAATTCATTTACACCTATCAAAATATATTGCCTGTAACTATACATTACATCCTATAATTCCTTTATTACAAAAACTCCTCACCCTGCACAAACACATCCGTACTATCTAAAATAGCCTTACTGTACTGTATATTTTATGATTAACTTATATTTAATTCATTCATATATCCAACAAGGTCCATTAAAAAACATTTCAATCATTGTAATGTTTTCTGCAGTAAGAGAACTTCCATTCTGATTTCTCTCATCCTTGGGAAACATTTAGTCTTACTAAAAAAAATTTTTTTTGAAGTTTTGCTTGAGAAAAAAGTTTTGAATTCATTCTGAAACAACAAGTAGCAATAACCAGGGATTTAAATAAAAATTAACTCCCTTGTTAACATCACTAAACATCGAAAGTACAATGGTAAATTAAATAACAGTAATTTGCAACCCAAGAAATAAAAGAACCTATGTTGAGAAAGAAATTTTTTCCAAGGAACAGAAAGTATGCTATAACTTCTCATACAAATATTTCTAACTGAATATTCAGAAAGAGTTGCACTATTCACAGGAAGACATAAAATTCACATAATCAAATTGTAACATAATGTACCAAAGGGAGAAAGTTCTTCCTGACCCATCTGATAATCAGCTTATACTCTGAAGCAGAAAGATTAATAGAACTCCAGCAATGTAAATGTAAATCCAGTTATCTTATATCAATCCTAGAGGATCTCCTTTTTATTAACGTATGTCACATTGTAATAAAGTTAGTTAAAAGACTTCACCTTTCATATTAATTTTGCTCAGCTACTCATTTGTATTGGCATTCCAACTTCACAGAACTTACAACCATGTATTAGAAAAACAATAAATGGAACTGTTATTTATTTTAATTATATAATCCAATTTTGAATGGAAAACAAAGTACCAGGGCAAAAAATATCATACGTTGAATGGGCTAATTATTTGCAAGTAAACACCACATCCACAAAATATGTATCAAACTTTCAATGGAAGCATTCTCCTCTACCAAATGCATATTTCATCATTAGAGGGTAACAATATAAATACATCTGATCCACGGGCCCTATGAACTAGCCATATTTACTTTAATTTTGCCACCCCAAACTGGAATGTTTGGACTAAAATTGGTTGTAATTCCTGTTAATTCAAAATGTTAAGCAGTTGACAGCAAGTTCTGAGAAGCCCCTGAGATTATGCCATATGCCTGATCTATCAAGCAGGTCTCCCAATTTGTCACTTAAAAAATCTGTAGTACATTGTGTCCTGCTAAGCTCCATCTGTAACTATTTTATTCCAGCTATTTAGCGGCCACCACTACATCATAGCATTCAGTAGCAATACCCTGCAGCTTCAACAAAGGATGTGCTATATTTCAAATTCCAACTAGGAGAAATGATGCACATCTCTTGGAGCATCTGTGTCTGAATTTAAATGGGGAAGTGAAGCAAGATCAGGATTTTTTTTCCTGACAAGTCATTGACAAATCATGGGTTGTCATCAAACCAAATCCATTTTTTGCTCTCTGCCAAAAATACCACCTACATGCCTGATGGCAATTAGTCCTCTGGAGGTGCTAATGAATAAAAACAGCAGACAGTCTTCATAGACCTCAGAAGAATATTCTGGTTCAGACACACCACATAAATGTAAAATCACATCTTCCCCTCATCCCATGCTCTCCCTCCCTCTCCCCCGCCCCCACTCTCTCTCTCACACACACACAAATACACCACATAAATTATAGATCCATCCAATCACCCAGCCTCCTACTGCTTTTTTCCACATGACCTGAACACCCACTTGCCTGGTGATGTTGACAGTCAAAGATTTTTTTTTTAATGAATGATTAACTGTTTTTCAATAACACTCTTACTATGTGAACATTAATTTAGATCTACTGTCAACAGCTTACATCATTTTTCACATCAGAAATATGAAACATTTCATAAATTACCAAAGTACCTACAAGGCTTTTCTTGAAGAGTTGCTTCCTTATTTAAATGTTTGGTATTGGTTGGTTTAAATTTGGAAGAAGCTAAATTGAGAATGATATAGAGGTAGTTATGATCAAAAATTAACCCAAAATTTAACATAAAATTTATTTTTTTGCTAAGTAAGAAATGTGTTAAGTGAGTTTTACCCCATTTTTAAGTGAATCACAACAGTTGTTAAATTAATAACATGGTTGTTAAGTGAATCAGATTTCCCAGTGACTTTGCTTGTCAGAAGATTGCAAAAGGTGATCACATAACCCAGGGACACTGTGACCATCATAAATTTGAGTCAGTTGTCAAGCATCTGACAAAAATCACATGATCATACGGATGCTGCAATGGTCATAAGTGTGAAAATGGTCATATGTCACTTTTTTCAGTGCCGTTGTAACTTTGAACTGTCACTAAATTAATTTTACAGGACTAACTGTAATAGGTGCATTTTAATATGGTTTTTTATATTTGTGTTAGGCTATGAACTGTAAAATCTAAAGAGAAAATCCTTTCTCAGGAAAATTCTAGCCCTATTGTTACATATTTCAATATATCTGACCTAAGAAACAGATGATTGCATCAGATATTTCAATTTTCCCTTTAACTAAATGGTATGCATTTCTTTGAGGTATTATGGTCTTCTATAGATAAATTTAATCATCTTTTCTCTTCTAAAAATTATATTTAATTGTTGCATGTGAAACAATTGAATCTTAAGACAAAATATCCATTTTCCTGTATATAATAGTCTGATAAAAGAGAACGACTAAAGTCATAGGTTTTACCCCTTCAAGCTATATAGAAACAAACACACTAAGGATTTCAAGAATGTTCTTTATTATAGTAGGATAGAGTGACTGATTTGTGAAAAACAGTCCAAAATCTTCCTTGTGCTTTTCAAGTACATACACAAAAGTTCAAGATGGGCTTTTCTTTTCTTTTTCTTTTTGAAAAATGTTATTAAACAAATAAACAAACACAAAAACAAACAAGTCTTACATTAAAAATTTGAACGTGGTACAGTTTCCTAACATCAATCATTGTCATTACTTCGCTAAATCCAATAGTTCTATTATATAATTTCCATCTACACACTTTAAATATAAATATAATCATTCCTTATTCTCATAGAACTTCCTCATCTCTAACCAACCATAAAATTTCTCCTATGTTTTATAATAATCCAAATCTTCCTTATTTTTTAGTTCTTTTGTTAATTTATCCATATCTGCGCACATTGTAATTTTCCTCAATATTACCAATTCATTTGGAATATCTTTATTTTTCCAATTCTGTGCATATGCCAACCTTGCTGCAGTTATTACATGGATCATTAGATACAGGTTTTCTTTATCGTATTTCCCAGTATTAATTCCTCACAGAAAGAACTCAGGCCTATATTGTATTTTGCTTCCACACATTTCTTCTATCCACTTATATAGATTTTGCCAGTATTTTGGGGCCTCTTTGCAACTCCACCATAAATGATAATAAGTTCCTATTTCTTTATTACATTTCCAACATATAGGGGAAAGTTTAGGGTTCATTTTTGCCAACCTTGATGGTGGTATGTGCCATCTATAAAATAATTTATACAAATTTTCTTTGAAGGGTATCGCTAGTGTCATTTTTTTATTTCTATTCCATAGTTTTTGCCAATCATCTAAATTAATGCTATAACCAAAATTTTTCATCCATACCACCATCATTTCTTTTGCTTTTTCTTCTTCCAATTTAAATTCCAATAAAACTTGATATATTTTTATTAATCATCTTCTGCTCAGGTCCTAATACAATTTTATCTAATTTTGTCCTAGTTCTACTAATTCTCCATTCTTTCTTATCTTTTAAATATTTTGATTGGAGTTGCAAATAGGCCCACCATTCAACCTCAATTCCCTGATTCTTCAACTCTTGTCTAATTTATAGTTCCCCTTTTTCATTTAATATCTCTTCGTAGGTGATGATTTTTCCTTGTCGCAAAAGGTGTGGATGCATCAGTGCCTCCAAAGTTGATAGTCAAATAGGTGTTTCTATATACATTTGCCTTTTTATCTTATACCATGTAAGAGAGTCTGTCTTACTTTATGCCTTTTCACATAACTATAACCTTTTAAATTCTCCTGCCAAAGGAAGACATGCCATCCTGACTGTGAGTTATAGCCTTCTAAAAACAATATTCTTTTGTTTATATGATTAATCCAATCTTTCACCCAAGTTAATATTGCAGCCCTGTAGTACAACTCCCAGTCAGGTAGGCCAAAGCCTCCTCTTTCAGTAGCATCTTGCAACAATTTTAATTAAACTCTTGGTTTTTTCTTTTGCCATATGAAATTTGTCGTAATTCTATTCAAATTATCAAAAAACTTTTTTTCTAGTTTTATAGGGGCATTTTGAAAAAGAAATAATAATTTCAGCAGAATATTCATCTTTATTACCCCTATCCTTCCCATGAAGAATAGACTTAATTTGTCCCATTTTTCCAAATCTTTAATTATTTGTTTTATTAGTGGGTCATAATTGTCTTTTTTGAGTGTTATATATCTTGCCGAAATTATAATTCCCAAATATTTGACCTTCTCTACAATTTGGATGCCCATTATCATTTCTAATAATTTATTAGAAATAAATTTGTCATATTTATTTGTCATATTTTAGTAATAATTTTTGTTTTATCCTTATTAATCTTTAGCCCCATGACTTCTCCAAATTCTTCTAATTTACCTAGTAATTTTGGTCCCAAAATTTGTGGTTTCTCTAGTATAAAAAGTAAATCATCTGCGAAGGCTTGTAATTTAAATTCTTCATTTTTAATTTTTAGATCTTTAATTTATATTTCTTTTCTAATTATTCTTGTAAAAACCTCCAGCGACATAATGAAAAGAAATGGTGATAATGGGCATCCCTGACTAGTTCCTTTTTGGATTTGAAATTTATCCGTTCTTCATATACTGCCGAAATTACATTTAAGAATTTTTGTCCTAAACCAGACACAAATTCAGGTTCATGCTCATTTTTATACTCTATTCCATATCTTATTACTATTTTACATTTTCTGCATAGCTTCTCCCCTCTTTTAATTTTCTCAATTTTATTTTAATTATCTCGTCTCAATTCAAATCATTGTATTTATATTTTTTGTCTGTGCTGTTTCAATTATCTATTTATCTTTTCTCATTAAACAAAATTTCTCCTGTAGTTACTGATTGGAGTATGATGCCTTTATATCTTTTAAGTTTATCAATTTAACTCTTATTTAGGTCTCAATATATACCCTAAAGTTATAACATTCAATATAATACATAACTTCCATTTAGATTCTGCTTGGTACATTCTTAAAATACACACTATATTCTTAAAAAAAGAAAAAATTATAAATGTATGTAATTAAAACAACCCATTCCAATTCAATTCAATTCTATCATTAATATTAATATTCATTAAAGTCTTAACTTCTTTAACATTACTTTTCAATTAAATATCATATTTCTATGGGAACAATTATAAGCTTTGCATAATTAATTCCCCCCTTTCACTGAAATTTTATAAAACATTAACTAATTAAAATGTTCCTGTTCCTTCCTAATTCAATTTTCTCATTTATTTTATTTCACTTATTTTATTAACAAACATTTCACTAAATTACGCTAACTATTTTATCCCTCATTTTAATCATACATTGTTTCCAATTTTCTAAAGTTATTTCTATTACTAATATAACAATACAATCTTATGTACCATTACAGAATCCCTTTTTCAGTTAGATTTTCACCTATTATCTCTAAATAAGTCCTGTTTCTCTATATCTTGCTCTGGTCCTTTGTAACTTCTTTTCCTTTCCTTCTTCCCTCTCTTCTTCTCTCTCCCCTTGTTACCCTCTTGTCTCTCTACCTCTATTTCTTTCTTCTGTATTCCCCTTTTCTGTTGCTTTCCAGTATTATACTTATTTTTCGAATTATTTTTCTTCTCTTTGGTTGTTTTTTTAAGTCTTAAATTCTCCATTCTCTTTCCCCCCTTTCCTTTTTCTTACCCACATAAAATTACTTGTTCATTAAAGATGGCTTCTTCTTTGTCCCAGTCTTCTTGTTTTGCAGACATTTCTTGTTGTTTCTTGTTGTTTCTCATAGTTTCAAATCTCAATTTCTAAGAATTGAAAAATGAAGCCAAAAGAACCCTTCCCTTCTTGCGCATCTTCTTTGTACTTTTTAAGTTCCATTTTCAATTCATCCAGAAGTGGTGCCATTGTATAAATTTTTAAACAACCACCCGATTAATTTTAGTCATTCAAATGTATTAACCAAGAATCCAAAGATCACCAAATAATCCAAATACACAGAAGCTGTTTCTTTTTGCTCTTTTTTTTCACTTTCTCTTCCTGGGGTTACTATCTAGTTACAAAATTTCAGTTAAAATGTATCTTTTAGAAGTCTTGTTGAAGTTTTACTGTAGATTCTTTTTAATTCCAGGCAGTCTCCTCCCTCTTCCAGATCCTGCCCTTATTCTTTTTCTCTCCCTTCCTGCTTATGAAAAAAAGAATTTTAGTGTCCAGAAATCTTTATTATCCCTTTGACATTTTGTTCTATTTTCAGTTTAATTACCTATTGATGTCAAAGTGGATTTTTCTGATTTCTTATTTAAGTCTCTTAGTTGTCAGTATAGGGAAGGAGAGAGAAGAAAAAAAAAACCAAACCTTTCCCTTTTCACTTTCTTTCACTGCTTCTGACTCTTCTTTGGGAGTGATGTTATTTTTTTGTACGTTTAAATTCCAGAGTACCTTAGTTGTTGCTTTTACAATTTGACCCAGTCAGCCAAAACTTTCACTTCTTAACTTCCTCCTGCACATTCTTTCCCGGTCGAGTTCTTCTTTGTGGTGGCCATTTCTGACCACCGCTGCAACCGCCTTCGGGAAAGGGGGTAATGGCCAGCTGAGGAGGGGAGATGCAGCTTTCCTCAACCCTGCTGACAGTCTTCCCCCTCTTCACCACCTCTACGGGGTAGCTTAGCCCCGAAACCAGCCGGCTCGGGGCACTCCAGTGGCGAGCCCACACAGAAACCACACACAATTGCGGATTTCTGTCTGTCACCAAAGAGACTTCAAACTGGAAGTCCAAGTTTATTTTATGTTTTAATAGTTCCATTTGAAGCAGGACCAGGAAAAGGGGATTTATTAACTATAATTTACCTGAACGCTTGGCATATTATAACTATCTAGCATATAGGTCATAAGGACAGAAAGCAGTTCTGCCTGTATTAAGTTGAGTCTTAGGAAACCTATTTTAGAGAAGTGACAATGTAACTATCGCTGTAAACAAGGAAGGTCATGGAAAACATCTGTAGGTGTAAGATAACAGTATAAGACAAAATATGCTTGCACACATCCTGTCTTCTTAACCACATCCTCTTTGTTGTATTCTGTTCTCAGAAAAAGATGTTTTTGTAAGTTTCCTATATTATCAAGTAAGCATAAAATCCATATTTGGTAAATAGGTCATAGATGAACGCCCAGGCTTGGGCTGGAGTTATCATAGGTATAAAAGAATCAACCCCAAGAATGTAAAGTGGGTTCAGAATTTGACATGCTAATGCTCTGAACACTTTGCGCAAATAAACCTGTATTCTTCCACCTCTTGTGGTCTCGTGTTCTGCTTTGGAAACGTGATTTGCTGCTACACATTCATAACTTAAGTTGTTTCTTCTGTGGTGTCTCTTGTAATTTCTTCTCCATGTCTTTATATTCCTGTTCAAGTATTTTCCTTTGTTGTTTTTTCTCTTTATTATTATTATTTTTTTGGTCATGTATTTTATTGCTATTCCTCTTATCAATGCTTTACCCATATCCCAATTCTTTTGTGGGGAAGTATTTTCCTCTTTATTTTCATCAAAGAAAAATTCCAATTCTTTTTTTAGTGTCATGTTAAATAATTTCTCTTTTAGGATCGACTTTTGAAGTGTCCATCCTATACTTTTCTTTTGACCCTTCCAGCTAAAACTGATCATACTATGATCTGCCAAGAAATTTGTCTCAATACTAATTTCAGATAATTCCGAATTTAATTTTTTGGTCATCCATGTCATGTCAAGTCTTGACCATGATTGGTGCCAGTTAGAATAGTATGTATATTGTTTTTCCCCCAAGTTTCTTTCTCTCCATGCATCACAAATATTGAAATCCTTCCTCAAATTGAAGAAAATTTTTGGTAATTTCTTTTTTTTTCTAATTTTTTTTTCTAATTTTGTGTTATTTCTTATATAATCTAATAATTTATCAACAACTGCATTAAAATCTCCCATAATTAGCACAGTTGAGAAAGTCCAGAAATATTTCACAAGAAGAGTTCTCCACTCCTCTACTCATTGCAGAATACCTTATGCTAGCAGACTTGAAATTCTAGACCCAGAAAACCTAGAACTATGCCACCTTCGGTCCGATCTAAGTATAGTATATAAAATCATACATTGCAGAGTCCTACATGTCAATGAATACTTCAGCTTCAACCATAACAATACAAGAGCACACAATAGATACAAACTCAAGGTTAACCACACCAAACTTGATTGCAGGAAATACGACTTCAGCAACAGAGTGGTCAATGTCTGGAATACTCTACCTGACTCTGTGGCTTCTTCCCCAAAACCCAAAAACTTTAACCTTAGACTTTCTACTATGGACCTCACCCCTTTCCTAAGAGGTCTGTAGGGGGCGTGCATAAGCGCACCAACGTGCCTACCATCCCTGTCCTGTTTTTTTTATTTTTCTTATATGTACCCATTTCATGTATTCATAACTATGTAAATATATACACCTATTATCTTGTTAGCGATTGACAAATCAAATACGTAAATAAATAAATAAACAAAATAAACAAATACAAAATTCTTCATATTGCAGCTCCTTAAGTCTATAATACAATTTTTGAAAAAATTATTCCTGTGGGCCATTCGGTGCATATATTAGTACCAATAGAATCTTTCTATTTCCTAATTCAATTTCAACCATCAGAATCCAACCCTCATTATCTTTACAAATTTCCTTAGCGGGAATCCATTCCTTTATATAAAATGCTACCCCTCTTTTCTTTTGTACGTCAAGAGCAGAAAAAAATTTCCCTAATTTTTATTTTCTAGCAAGTATTTTTGTTTTTTTAAGATATGTAGTTCCTGTAGTGCTATTATATCAACCTTTAATGCCTGTAGATTTTTAAACAATTTTTTCCTTTTTACTAGAGAATTTATGCCATTAACATTCAATGATATCAGTTCACACCTATCCAAATTTTTATTGGTTCCATTGTCTAGTGCTCCATGTAATTCTAATCTCCTTGGGTTCTTTATTTTCCTCTGTAGATTCACTTCTTCCATTTCTTCTCTCTTTATTAGTTACTGTATCTCCTTCTGTATTTGTTACTTCCCTTTTCTTTCATTCTCATCCATCTCTCTCCTGTATTGTTTCTTCAGCTTCATTTTCCTTAGTAAGTTGTTGATCAAAGAAGTTTTCTGCTTTTTCAAGGGTATCCAGCCTGAATCTCTTTTCCTGCCATGTTACCATGATACCCTCCAGCACCAACCACCTAAAATTTACATTGTATTTTATCAGTTTTGATGTTAGAAAATGGTATGGCCTCCTTAGATCTCTTACCCTCTTTGGAATTTGCTTTAAAACAGTTAATTGTTTACCTGCATATTCAAGTGGTTCATCTCTTGTCTTGTGTAAAATTTCATCTCACATGGATTTTTTGACTAGTCTAATATGGACTTCTCTTGGGAGGTTAAACCTCCTTTATAATTTGTTTGAACCCTATAGAGTTCATCTATCTCTGTAAATAACTTTTCCTTATCCATCCCTAATATCTTTGCCAGTATGTCAGCCATGACCTCTAATAAATTTTCTCCTTTTTCCTCCTTCACATTTTGAAATCTTAGGTAATGGGCTGCCTTTTCTACTTCCAAAATGATTACTGTTGTCTCTAATTCCTTATTAGCTTTTCTAGTTTAAGTCAACTACCTTTTTTTCTTCTTTACCTTCAATTTCTTCATTTTTTTCTTGATTTTTCCTGACCTCTTGTTGAAAATTTTTCATCTATCTTTTGTATCTTTTCCTTTAATTCTGATTTCACCGCCCCCATCTCATTCTTCATATCCTCATGATTTTTAAGCATCATCTCTTGCATATTCATCATTAAACTTTGTAGGTCTTTTATAGAGTTTGATCTTTCTTTTGGAAGCATTTCATCAATAGCCCTCTGTGTGGAAGGACTTTCCATAGCCGTTGTAGTCATTGTTTGTGTGGGTATTTTCCTAACAGTATCAATCCTAGATACATTTGAGGTGCTTGACATATTAAACAATCTTGTCACTATGTTATTTTCAATCCACCACTCCTACTTTTTCTCTCTTCACCTCCCCCACACTTCCTCCTCCCCCTATCTCCCTCTTATTTCTTCCCCCTTAATAGCACAGATTCAGTATAATGCTCCTGTTATCCTCTTCCAGAAATCAATTTCTTTAATACTCTGTAGCAACCTTAAATTATCAGTTCTCTCTACTCAATTTCTTTTAGATCTATAATACGTTTATATTAACAGTAATACTATAATATCTTAATTAATCATTATTATAAATCTATTAAATAATTACTTTCAAAAATTCTATATAATGTATACTTTATAACAGTAATACTTTGTAATAATATTAAACCCCTATTAGAAAGTCTATTAACAAATATTTAAGTATATCCATTTTTCAAATCTCTTATAACTTAACATTTTTTAAGGTATATCAGTATATTATCATCAAAGAAAAAAGAAAGAAAAAGAAAACAAAAACAGGGAAGGGAAGAGGGAAGGGGAAGGAGACAGAGAGAAAAAAAGGGGAATGACTAAAAACTTCAATTTTAATTATGTGATTATTAAGGAAGGCTCCAATAAGGTTTATCACTCTGAGTCCTTTCCTAAAATATCTTCACACTGTAACCAAGAGAGAGAGAGAAGGAAAAAAAGATCCAGTACTCTAACAGCCACTGTTCTCTCCTTTTTAACTTTGTTGCAAAGAGTTATTATGTATCTTCTGTCCAGCCCCCCTTTTTCCTTCCCCCCCCCACATTACTAGTAGGTGTCTCTTTCCCGATACAGTGTCTCTCTGTCTTCTTTAGATTCACTGTGTCACTCTCCAGCCTGCGTCCATTTTCTTAGGGAGAACTTTTTTTCTCTTTTCTTTTTAAGTCCCTCTAAAATCTCAATCTAGGCTCCAACCAGAAAAAGTAAGCAAAGGTAAAGCTTCAGTCCACCATTAACGATCACCGCTTCCACCAGTCACCTTTCTAGTTTAAGTGTCAATCTTCTTTCACAATGTCCATCCAAAATTATGAAAAAGACTCCACTATCAATATTATATCCAAAAGATTATTTTCTCCCAATCGTGTGTTCTGATCCCAGAACCAAAGTTTAAGCAGCCTGTTTTTTCTTCACTCCCATCTCTCATTTGGCTTTACAGTAATCTTCCGATAGTTCCGCTCGCCACGGAACCATTGTTGGTCATCCGCTCCACTGTTTGCTTGTCCCTGGTTTACCCTGATTTCCACCACGGACCACCATCTGTAGCTTGTCTTCAGAGACCCCTCTCCTTTGGAAGCCCTCTGAGCTTCCTTTAGACTCTATAGAGCCCTGCAAAATGGGGAGAAGGGCCCGCACTTCACAGAGCTCTCTGCTTGCACATCCCTTCTCCCTGACAGCTGGTTCCGCCTCCTCAAGATGGGCTTTTCTGGTCCCTTTCTCACACTTTTGGTTTTCCATGGTTGAATTACCACTTTCCATTTTCACCTCTTTCTCAAAACCAGACCTAGAACTGTGTTTTTAGGATGTATCATATGTGTGCCATTGTTAATGACTTATGTCTCACTAGTCACAAGTTTAAAAATCTCAATATTGATAAGAAAATGTCTTAATTCTTCTACAATTTCTTCTTAAACCCTGGAATAATTAAGAATCTCTATGTCATGATCAAATATTATTTCCTCACTATATGAGGAAGAGTGGACTTGAAATTCCAGCTCCTTCTAATAAAAATGTAAGATGAAGCTGAAGTGAGAAGACTCCTTGGCCAAAGCCAAACCATTTTATCCAAGGTTCAGCACCCCTCCAGAAGTTCCATTAAAAGTGTCTCCTAGCTTCAGAATACTATCCACCAAATGCAAATGAAGAGAAGAAGGAAAGTGAGAGAAGGTGATTTTGTCAGGGCATTCCCATCCTCTCATGTGTGGATTTTTGTCATGTACCAGATGGATTGCTTATGCTGCCTAATGCAGATGATCATATAAGAAGACTCAATCAGATGAAAACAACCTCAGCATTTAAAAATTCAAATCACATGAGGAAAGGTTTTCCTCTATTGTTATTCTAGTAGTTTTCAACTCATAATTGTTCTTTTTAAACAAGTTTTCTCCTAAAATCAGAGGTGGTATTAAGCAGGTTCTGACCAGTTCTGGAGAACTGGTAGCAGAAATTTTGAGTAGTTCAGAGAACTGGCAAAGATCACCTCTGACTGGAGATTTTATAATATCATTCCCCTGCTATGCCCACCAAGCCACAGAACTGGTAGTAAAAAAAATTGAATCCCACCACTGCCTGGAATTCCTTATTAACATAATTCATATGGAAACTGCCCCTTCTAGAAGATATGGCATAATTCTAGGAAGAGAAATAAGGTGGAAAAGCTAAGGGTTTCTGCTGCGTTTCCCCTCTTTTTTTCCTCCGTGTTTATATATATATATATATATATATATATATATATATATATATATATATATATATATATATATATATATATATATATATATATATATATTCCATATATATATATATTCCATATCCATATCCATATCCATATCCATATCCATATCCATATCTATATCTATATATATATCTATATATCTATATATATATATATATGGATCTTTAGTTGTTCGGGTTTTCTCCCGCGTAAGATTAAGTATCTAGGCAACGTTTCGATGAAGTCTCATTCATCATCTTCAGGCTTCTGTCTCCGGCTCTGTGCTTCTCAGAGTAATGTGAGATTACTGCTGCTTCCTCCTTTTAACTGCCAGTGGGGTGGGACTTGATTGGGTGGGGGCTTGGCTGTGTTCTGATTGGGTGGGGGTGTGTTCTCATTGGTAGGGGTTTGGCTGTGTTCTGATTGGTTGAGGGTTAGCCGTGTTCTGATTGGTTGGAGGCGTGTTCTGTTCAGGTGGGGGCTTGGTTGTGCTCAGGTTAGTCTTAGTTGCTGGGGGATTTGAGGTGGTGAGTTGTGATCTTGCTGTTTGGCTTCGAGTTCGTGGTCCTTCTGCATCTTCATAGTGGGTGTCGGTTTGCTTCATGTATGGCTCGGAGGGGTTTGAAGTGGGTAGTGATGCAGCTGCCGTGCAGCTTCTGGTCCCATGGTCGTGTCTCATCTTCTGAGTGGGTGGGAGTCTGTTTTCTACATGGAAGTGTGGTGGTGGCATCTTGTGTGGCTCTCATGGGTGTGGGTCTGGTGTCCTTCTTCATGTTAGGTACTGGTCTGTTCATGTCTTGCATATTGTGTGGCGGGTTTCCAAATGGCTGGAAGGCGGGAGGTGTCATCTCGTTTGTTCATGCTAGTGAGGTGCTTGACATATTAAACAATCTTGTCCTATATGTTTTTTCAATCCACCTCTACTCCTTCTCTTCACCTCCCCACACTTCCTCCTCCCCCTATCTCCCTCTTATTTCTTCCCCTGGTGCACAGTTCAGTATAATGCTCCTTATTATCCTCTTCCAGAAATCAATTTCTTTAATACTCTGTAGCAACCTTAAATTATCAGTTCTCTCTACTCAATTTCTTTTAGATCTATAATACGTTTATATTAACAGTAATACTATAATATCTTAATTAATCATTATTATAAATCTATCTATTAAATAATTACTTTCAAAAATTCTATATAATGTATACTTTATAACAGTAATACTTTGTAATAATATTAAACCCCTATTAGAAAGTCTATTAACAAATATTTAAGTATATCCATTTTTCAAATCTCTTATAACTCTAACATTTTTTAAGGTATATCAGTATATTATCATCAAAGAAAAAAAAAGAAAAAGAAAACAAAAACAGGGAAGGAAGAGGAAGGGGAAGGAGACAGAGAGAAAAAAGGGGAATGACTAAAAACTTCAATTTTAATTATGTGAGGATTATTATGGAAGGCTCCAATAAGGTTTATCACTCTGAGTCCTTTCTAAAATATCTTCACACTGTAACCAAGAGAGAGAGAGAGGAAAAAAGATCCAGTACTCTCTAACAGCCACTGTTCTCTCCTTTTTAACTTTGTTGCAAAGAGTTATTATGTATCTTCTGTCCAGCCCCCTTTTTCCTTCCCCCCACATTACTAGTAGGTGTCTCTTTCCGATACAGTGTCTCTCTGTCTTCTTTAGATTCACTGTGTCACTCTCCAGCCTGCGTCCATTTTCTTAGGGAGAACTTTTTTTCTCTTTTCTTTTTAAGTCCTCTCTAAAATCTCAATCTAGGCTCCAACCAGAAAAAGTAAGCAAAGGTAAAGCTTCAGTCCACCATTAACGATCACCGCTTCCACCAGTCACCTTTCTAGTTTAAGTGTCAATCTTCTTTCACAATGTCCATCCAAAATTATGAAAAAAGACTCCACTATCAATATTATATCCAAAAGATTATTTTCTCCCAATCGTGTGTTCTGATCCCAGAACCAAAGTTTAAGCAGCCTGTTTTTTCTTCACTCCCATCTCTCATTTGGCTTTACAGTAATCTTCCAGATAGTTCCAGCGCCACGAACCATTGTTGGTCATCCGCTCCACTGTTTGCTTGTCCCTGGTTTACCCTGATTTCCACCACGGACCACCATCTGTAGCTTGTCTTCAGAGACCCCTCTCCTTTGGAAGCCCTCTGAGCTTCCTTTAGACTCTATAGAGCCCTGCAAAATGGGGAGAAGGGCCCGCACTTCACAGAGCTCTCTGCTTGCACATCCCTTCTCCCTGACAGCTGGTTCCGCCTCCTCAAGATGGGCTTTTCTGAGTCCCTTTCTCACACTTTTTGGTTTTCCATGGTTGAATTACCACTTTCCATTTTCACCTCTTTCTCAAAACCAGACCTAGAACTGTGTTTTTAGATGTATCATATGTGTGCCATTGTTAATGACTTATGTCTCACTAGTCACAAGTTTAAAAATCTCAATATTGATAAGAAAATGTCTTAATTCTTCTACAATTTCTTCTTAAACCCTGGAATAATTAAGAATCTCTATGTCATGATCAAATATTATTTCCTCACTATATGAGGAAGAGTGGACTTGAAATTCCAGCTCCTTCTAATAAAAATGTAAGATGAAGCTGAAGTGAGAAGACTCTTGGCCAAGCCAAACCATTTTATCCAAGGTTCAGCACCCTCCAGAAGTTCCATTAAAAGTGTCTCCTAGCTTCAGAATACTATCCACCAAATGCAAATGAAGAGAAGAAGGAAAGTGAGAGAAGGTGATTTTGTCAGGGCATTCCCATCCTCTCATCATGTGGGATTTTGTCATGTACCAGATGGATTGCTTATGCTGCCTAATGCAGATGATCATATAAGAAGACTCAATCAGATGAAAACAACCTCAGCATTTAAAAATTCAAATCACATGAGGAAAGGTTTTCCTCTATTGTTATTCTAGTAGTTTTCAACTCATAATTGTTCTTTTTAAACAAGTTTTCTCCTAAAATCAGAGGTGGTATTAAGCAGGTTCTGACCAGTTCTGGAGAACTGGTAGCAGAAATTTGAGTAGTTCAGAGAACTGGCAAAGATCACCTCTGACTGGAGATTTTATAATATCATTCCCCTGCTATGCCCACCAAGCCACAGAACTGGTAGTAAAAAAATTGAATCCCACCACTGCCTGGAATTCTTATTAACATAATTCATATGGAACTGCCCCTTCTAGAAGATATGGCATAATTCTAGGAAGAGAAATAAGGTGGAAAAGCTAAGGTTTCTGCTGCGTTTCCCCCTCTTTTTCCTCCGTGTTTATATATATATATATATATATATATATATATATATATATATATATATATATATATATATATATATATATATATATATATATATATATATATTCCATATATATATATATTCCATATCCATATCCATATCCATATCCATATCCATATCCATATCTATATCTATATATATATCTATATATCTATATATATATATATATGGATCTTTGGTTGTTCGGTTTTCTCCCGCGTAAGATTCAAGTATCTAGGCAACGCTTTCGATGAAGTCTCATTCATCATCTTCAGGCTTCTGTCTCCGGCTCTGTGCTTCTCAGAGTAATGTGAGATTGCAGCTGCTTCCTCCTTTAACTGCCAGTGGGGGTGGGACTTGATTGGGTGGGGCTTGGCTGTGTTCTGATTGGGTGGGGGTGTGTTCTCATTGGTAGGGGTTTGGCTGTGTTCTGATTGGTTGAGGGGTTAGCCGTGTTCTGATTGGTTGGAGGCGTGTTCTGTTCAGGTGGGGGCTTGGTTGTGCTCAGGTTAGTCTTAGTTGCTGGGGGATTTGAGGTGGTGAGTTGTGATCTTGCTGTTTTGGCTTCGAGTTCGTGGTCCTTCTGCATCTTCATAGTGGGTGTCGGTTTGCTTCATGTATGGCTCGGAGGGGTTTGAAGTGGGTAGTGATGCAGCTGCCGTGCAGCTTCTGGTCCATGGTCGTGTCTCATCTTCTGAGTGGGTGGGAGTCTGTTTTCTACATGGAAGTGTGGTGGTGGCATCTTGTGTGGCTCTCATGGGTGTGGGTCTGGTGTCCTTCTTCATGTGTAGGTACTGGTCTGTTCATGAGGGCGGGTTTCCAAATGGCTGGAAGGCGGAGGTGTCATCTCGTTTGTTCATGCTGTGTGGGCGTTTTCTATCTCTATGGCTTCTCTGATTATTCTGCTGTTGAAGTGTTCGGTTTTGGCGATAGTTCTGGTATTTTTAAAATCAATTTCATGTCCTGTGGCTTTGAGGTGTTGGACCAGGGAAGAGGTCGTTTCTTCTTTTTGATTGAGTTCTTATGTTCTTCAATGCATGCACTTATTCTTCTGTTAGTTTGTCCAATGTATGTGGTAGGGCAGGCAGTGCAGGGGATTTCATATACTCCTTGGTTTTCTAATTCGATTTTGTCTTTGGGGTTTCTTAGGATGGTGGATATTTTTCTGTTTGTGCAGAATGCTGTTTTGATGTTGTGTTTTTGGAGGATCTTGCTAATTTTGTCTGTAGTGCCTTTTATATATGGGAGGAGGGCTTTGCCGTTTTCTTGTTCTCTGTCTTGGATTTTGGTTGGGGTTTCTTTTTGGATTAGGTGGGTAATCTTCTTTCTTTGGAATCCATTGGCTGCAAGTATGTTGGTGAGAGTGTGTAGTTCGGTTTTTTTGGTGTTGTTCATCGGCTAAGCATTTTGTTCTGGAGATGAGTGTCTTGGCTACTGCCGAGCAACTGCCGAGATCAAAATTTAATTCCCACAAGCTTCCAATTGAAATTCCACACCAACACAGCAGCCACCAAACGCATCCTAAAAAGAACAGAACTGGCCCTAATTAGAAATGAACTTCACACAAAAAGGTTTCTCCTAGACCAAATCAACAAAGATCTCCTCACACTCCACCTCAGACTCAGCAACAAGATTCACCCTCTACTTTGGGACAAATCAAACAACTCGCTGTCTGGAGAGCAAACACAGACCACCCTCAAGACAGACACACACACCAACAAACTCAGGAAACTACAACAACGCCAGAAACCAACTCCTCCCCACCCACAGCCACACATGAAACAAACAGTGCACAACATCTCAGACAAGATCCTCACTGAAGCTGAAACCAAGGTCCTTTCAAAAGGATTCAACTTTGCTGTTGCTCCCAAACACATCCCCACAGAAACCATCATATGCGGAGTTGAAACCAGCCTGACCAAAACCAACCCTGATGATGCTAACAAAATCAAACTTGAAATCACCAACATCCTCTGCACTAGCAAACCACCCAAAAGCAACTTATCCAAAGAAGAACAAACTGCACTACTTAACCTGAAAGAAGACACCAGCATAATAATTCTACCAGCAGACAAGGGCAATGCAACAGTGGTTATGAACACATCTGACTACCAAACCAAGTTAACCAACCTACTCCAAGACCCCGCATACAAACCCCTAAAGACAGACCCCACCACCTACCTAGAAAAACTACAAATCCAAAATAAAAGCCTCCCCATCAGTGAAGAAATCCAGCAAGGAATCATACCCAGAGAAAAATCATCCAGATGCCCCAAGCTTTATGGTCTCCCCAAAATACACAAAGAAGGAACCCCACTCAGACCAATAGTCAGCTCCATAGGCTCACCTCTACAAAACCTAGCCAAATTTCTCGTAAACAACTACAATCTTATGCAGAATCCATCAACTCACACGTAAGAAACTCATTCCATTCCATCGAGATCATAAAGAAACAAAACTTACAACCCTAGCGACCTACTAGTAAGCTTGATGTCATATCCCTCTTCACCCAAGTGCCAATAAAAGAAGCCTTGACAGCCATCCAAAACAAATACAACCCCCAAGCACATCCTAGATCTAACCAACCACTGCCTATCCAATACATACTTCACCTACAATGGACAAAAATACAAACAAATAGAAGGAGCACCCATGGGATCACCCTCTCACCTGTCATCTGCAAACCTCTACATGGAACACTTTGAAACACAAGCTCTAGAAAAATACGACCACAAACCCAAACTCTGGCTCAGATACGTAGATGACACCTTCATAATCTGGCCACATGGGAAAGAAAAAACTGAACAACTTCCTCACACACCTCAACAGCCTACACCCCAAAATACAATTCACCATGGAAACAGAAGCCAACAACCAACTTCCCTTCCTAGATGTCTTGGTATACAAAAGATCCAATGGCTCCCTAGGACACACCATCTACCAGAAGAAAACACATACTAACCGCTATCTACATGCACTCTCACACCACCACCCAGCACAGATCAATTCCGTAGCCAAGACACTCATCTCCAGAACAAAATGCTTAGCCGATGAACAACACCAAAAAACTGAACTACACACTCTCACCAACGTACTTGCAGCCAATGGATTCCAAAGAAAGAAGATTACCCACCTAATCCAAAAAGAAACCCCAACCAAAATCCAAGACAGAGAACAAGAAAACGGCAAAGCCCTCCTCCCATATATAAAAGGCACTACAGACAAAATTAGCAAGATCCTCCAAAACACAACATCAAAACAGCATTCTGCACAAACAGAAAAATATCCACCATCCTAAGAAACCCCAAAGACAAAATCGAATTAGAAAACCAAGGAGTATATGAAATCCCCTGCACTGCCTGCCCTACCACATACATTGGACAAACTAAGAGAAGAATAAGTGCACGCATTGAAGAACATAAGAACTCAATCAAAAAAGAAGAAACGACCTCTTCCTGGTCCAACACCTCAAAGCCACAGGACATGAAATTGATTTTAAAAATACCAGAACTATCGCCAAAACCGAACACTTCAACAGCAGAATAATCAGAGAAGCCATAGAGATAGAAAACGCCCACACAGCATGAACAAACGAGATGACACCTCCCGCCTTCCGGCCATTTGGAAACCCGCCCTCATGAACAGACCAGTACCTAACATGAAGAAGGACACCAGACCCACACCCATGAGAGCCACACAAGATGCCACCACCACACTTCCATGTAGAAAACAGACTCCCACCCACTCAGAAGATGAGACACGACCATGGACCAGAAGCTGCACGGCAGCTGCATCACTACCCACTTCAAACCCCTCCGAGCCATACATGAAGCAAACCGACACCCACTATGAAGATGCAGAAGGACCACGAACTCGAAGCCAAACAGCAAGATCACAACTCACCAGCTCAAATCCCCAGCAACTAAGACTAACCTGAGCACAACCAAGCCCCCACCTGAACAGAACACGCCTCCAACCAATCAGAACACGGCTAACCCCTCAACCAATCAGAACACAGCCAAACCCCCTACCAATGAGAACACACCCCCACCCAATCAGAACACAGCCAAGCCCCCACCCAATCAAGTCCCACCCCCACTGGCAGTTAAAAGGAGGAAGCAGCTGCAATCTCACATTACTCTGAGAAGCACAGAGCCGGAGACAGAAGCCTGAAGATGATGAATGAGACTTCATCGAAACGTTGCCTAGATACTTCGAATCTTACGCGGGAGAAAACCCGAACAACCAAAGATCCACATACAAATACCCGCGAGAACCTCAGAAAACATATATATATTTCTTAGGTTTTTCCGCAGGTATTTACATGTATGGTATTCAGCTTTGTTCGGGTATTTTCCCACGTCATTGTAGTTGTGCTTTTAAAGTTGTAGCAACTTTTCGGCAAAATCTCATCTGCCATCATCAGGCTTCTGTATTGTGTTCGTCTGTGAGTCAGACTTTCACAGCCATTTCAGTTTTAAATTTGGGGCTAGCCTACTGCTGTGCCAGAATGGTTTTTTCTTCAACTTGATTGGTTGGGAGTCTTGGTCTGTGTTTATTGGTCTTGGAATTTGCTGCGTTCTGCTTGATTGGTGTTTCTAATATCTTCTGTTTTGTGGCTTTTTTTGTCTTGATTGGCTGGTAACATTGTGTTCCTGTATTGGAGGCTTTTGGTGCAGCTTGGCTTGGAGTAAATGGATGGCTATCATTTATTAGGAAGCTAGTTTTCATGTGGGTGCATGGTTGGGGTGTGTTTGAGCTGGAGGTATCAGGGGGGATCTGTTTGTCCCCAGGGGTTTGCCTGGCTTGTGGTGTGGAGATTTTTTTGTTTGTGAGTGCAGGCTTTCAAATAATTGACAGTCTGGTGGAATCATCACTTCTATTCATGCTTCCAGGTCTTTTTTCAATCTCTATGGCTTCTCTGATAATTCTGTGGCTGGGGTTTTCTATAGTGGCTAGGGTTTTGATGCCATTGAAGTCGATGCTATGACCTGTTGCTTTCATGTGTTGGACTGGTGAGGAAGTGTGTTCCAGCTTTTTGACTGCATTTTTGTGTTCATCCAGGTGGGTACTTATTCTTCTATTGGTCTGTCCAATGTATGTGGCAGGGCATGATGCACAGGGGACTTCATATATGCCTTGGTTTTCCAGGTCAATTTTATTTTGGGGGTTTCTTAGGATGGCTGCTATTTTTCTGTCTGTTTTGAAGGCAGTCTTGATGTGATGCCTGTGTAGTATCTTACTGATTTTGTCTGTAGTACCTCTTATGTAGGGCAGGACAGCTGTTCCATAGGTCTGTTCATCTTCTGGGTCTCTATTATGTCTCAGTGTGTTTTTGTGGATCAAGCCGGTGATTTTGCTTTTGTGGAAGCCATTGGCTGTCAGTACTTTAGTCAGGGTGCATAGTTCAGTCTTTATGTGTGTCTTGTCTGCCAGGCGTTTGGTTCTAGCAATTAGTGTTTTGACCATGGAGTTTATCTGTGCTGGGTGGTGGTGGGATTGGGCATTGAGGTAGCGGTTGGTGTGTGTTTTCTTCTGGTATATGGTGTGTCCTAGTGTGCCATCTGTTTTTTTTGTAGATCAGTACATCTAGGAATGGTAGTTGTTTGTTTGTTTCCGTTTCCATGGTAAACTTGATTTTGGGGTATGTGCTGTTTAGGTGTGTTAGGAAATTGTTCAGGTTTTCTTTTCCATGGGGCTAAATCACAAATGTGTCATCGATGTATCTTAACCATAGTTTGGGTTTGTGGGTGGCATTAGCTAGGGCTCCGGATTCGAATTCTTCCATGAACAGGTTTGCAATGACGGGTGACAGTGGTGATCCTATAGGGGCTCCTTCAATTTGCTGGTATCTTTGACCTTTGTATATGAAATATGTGTTGGTTAAGCAGTGTTCTGTTAGTTCCATGAGGTGTTTAGCTGGTTGGTATTTATTTTTGATGATTTCAAGAGTTTCTTTTATCAGGACTTGAATGAATAGTGAAACCACGTCAAAACTTACAAGCAGATCTTCTTGTTCCACGTGTAGATCTTTGATCATTTCCAAGAAGTGGCATGAGTTTTGTACATGTGAAGCTGCTGCTTCAGCATGGGGCTGTAGCTGCTTTGCTAAGTGTTTAGCTAGGTTTTGTAGTGGTGCTCCTCTGGAGCTGACTATGTGTATGAGAGGTATGCCTTCTTTGTGTATTTTTGCAAACACCTGGGCACAAACAAATCCCTCTGATACCTCCAGCTCAAACACACCCCAACCAGGCACCCAGATGAAAACTACCTTCCTAATAAATGATAGCCGTCCATTTACTCGGAGCCAAGCTGCACTAAAAGCCTCCAATACAGGAACACAATGTTGCCAGTCAATCAAGACAAAAAAAGCCACAAAACAGACAGAAGATATTAGAAACACCAATCAAGCAGAATGCAGCAAATTCCAAGACCAATAAACACAGACCAAGACTCTCAACCAATCAGGATGAAGAAAAAAACCATTCTGGCACAGCAGTAGGCTAGCCCCAAATTTAAAACTGAAACGGCTGTGAAAGTCTGACTCACAGATGAACACAATACAGAAGCCTGACGATGGCAGATGAGATTCTGCCGAAACATTGCTACAACTTTAAAAGCACAACTATAATGACATATACACATACATACATACACACACACACATATATACATATATACATATATACATATATACATATATACATATATACATATATACATACATACATACATACATACATACATACATACATACATATATATATATATACATATATACATATATATATATATATATATGATAATGGCTATGAAGGCAGCAATAGAGCCATTCTGGTTGATATCGGTTTTCTCTTATAAAATTACTATGGAATGATGAAATCATTGCAGATGTAGTGGTGGAGCAAGCAGAATTATTGCTTCACCAAAGCCATGATGCTGAGTTGATTTGTGACAAAATATAAGGAATGCCACCACAGAAAGCACCTACTCTTCCTCAGAACTAATGTTTGCATACTTTGCAAAAAAGACAACACTGAAACTTTTTCTGTGTTTTAAATATTCATGTATTGGTTTAGGTAAAAGTTAAAATAACAGCACCTCACAATTGGGTAATTGTAATGCATTATCTATGGGACTGCCATTAAACAACCTTCAGAAGCTACAGTTGGTCTAAAATGCACTTGCGCAGGCATTGTTAGGAGCATTAATTATGCTTGTGTGACTTCACAGCTTCATCAGCTGCATTCGTTACAAGAAGCTGACTATCACTTTTAAAGACCCCATAGTGTTAGATCCTGACTATTTGAGTCACTGTTTATCTCCAATTATGTGTTCTCTTTTAAGCAGAATGTGTCCTATCAAACAATGTCATTTTACAGATCCCAAGAATATACTTACTTCCTTTTTTATTCAAGTTTTATTAATTTTCTACTGTTATATTTAATTAGTGTTTAATAAACACTGTGTTGTCTGGGTTATTTTGTTTGCTTAACAATACAAATTATATTCCTAATCTTTACCCCTTTTTTCCAGCTATTGATAAAATAAATGCCATGTTTGATAGTATTCTGTATCTTCTTTCTGTTTGATCTTCAGTGTAAGTCTGTCCATTTCTGTACAGTCCAATATCTTCTTAATTATCTCTTCATCTAGTTGTATTTCTTCATTTTTCCAATGCTGAGAAAATACAATCCTCACTGCTGTTAATACATGCAATATTAAATATATACTTTGGTTATCAAATTTTTCATTTACTATACCTAATAAAAAGAGTTCAGATTTAAAATCTACATGCTTTCTTGACATCTTTCCTAACATCCTGACAAAGAAAAGATGTATAAACTTACTTTCTTGTAGCACGTGCCCTCTGGATATTCTCCCAGATACTTGTGTTGCTCCTACCCATATGACATTTAAGGAACGCCTGAAAACCTAGTTCTTCTCCCAGTCTTTAGGTCAGGGTAGCTGTAGACCTTTAGTTATACCCAGTCATGTTTGCCCATGGCTGGTGTTTTCAGAGTTTTGCAGCATTACTTCAGCTCCAAAAAAAATAAACACAGATGGCTGATGCCTCATTTAACCTCTTTATAAACATAATAAGTAGATTTTACAAACCAGTTGTAGATTTTTCCAACATGGAACAAACTCAGACAGAAACATGTTGCAAGTAACTTCAGTAGCAAGCATTATACACAGCAGAGGAGAGAAGCAGTTTCATTTTCAATAGAAGACTCAGAGCTTCAACATAGCTTCAGAGTTGCAGAGCTTAATATAGAGCCATGCCTAGACTACTTCTACTTTCAGTTTCCAAAAAGTTCTCATTGGCTGATGTAGTTGCAATGCCTATTCATTGGCTGACCTTGTTACCATGCTCTATTCCAGTTCATGAATATACTTCGACATGGTATGTATTGTATTATTCTTCCAACGGGTCAGGATTTATTTTTAGTTACATATCTTGTTTTTATTTTTTTGTGTAAAAGCTGTTCAGAGTTGTCAAGGAATCAAAATTAGATAAAATTATACAATAAAACAAATTACAAATGGATAGTAAGTGGAGTTGCTTCAAATTACATTTTCATATGCAAAAGTATTATACCTAAAAACTTTATGTTTACTGCTGCAAAACTAAATATTTTTCTTTGTAAACTGCAGCATCACTTAAGTGAGATGTGATGCATAAATTTGATAAGAAAGTAAATAAAATATATTTCTTAGAATACCCATACATAAGAATTTGTGGTATGCCTCTATTGTTTGCAGTGTTTACAAGCATGCATGACAATATTATCCTTGAATAAATAGGCACAAAATTATAATATTGTGTTATATTAATTGGACAAATGGAGAGAAAGCATATTCTGTTCTAATTTCCATTTGAAAATATTTCAAATAAATCCATTATATTTAATTACTTAATTTTGATGGACAACAAAAACATTTTTCTCCTTAAATGTCAATTCAAACCAAAATTAAAACTGAGTAATATAGTAGCAAGAACATAGTAATAAATCAGCTACAGGATTATCTTTTAATGTATTTTTAACTTTGACACAATTCAAAATAACTTTGCATACAATAATCACTGACTGACTCATTGTCCACATGGCTTCATTTAAAAAAGCCCTCATTTTTAAATGATCAAAACATAACATTTTGTTGGAACATATGCCTTATTTGCTTGAAGTGCCACAATTATTATTCCAAAGGCTTTAATTTTAAACAAACATGAGTAATAACCAAAGAGCAGGGAAAAGTGCTGAAGGTAAAGTCTGATACATGGCTCAGTACAATGATACTATTTTGAGGCCATCTTCCCAACTTAACACAGATGCATTTCCTCAAATTGATTAAAACTGAATATTTGGTGAAATTGCCAACTGCCCAAATCAATAGTAAAAAAGCAGTTTATTTATATTTTTGTAAACAAGATGACAAATATAGGTATGAACATAAACATGAACAAAGGAAGTAAATACAGATAAATGGGGACAGTAAGATAGGGATGGTAGGCACACTGGTGCACTTATGCACACACACACACACACCTTAAGAAGTTGCTAGTAGAACTAATATATCAATCTATTATATCTACACTATTATGTTTACATTGTGAGTCAGTATATCAGTATGAAATATTATATCTACAAATAATATGAGTATGAAAATATATGTGTAGTAGGAGACTTTAATGCAAATAAACTAAACAAGGAGAGATTTAACCTGGAAATAAGGAGAAACTTTCTGACAGCGAGAACAATCAGCCAATGGAACAGCTTGCCTTCAGAAATTGTGGGAGCACCATCACTTGAGACTTTCAAGAAGAGATTGGACTGCCATTTGTCAGAAATGGTGTAAGGTCTCCCGCTTGGGTGGGAGGTTGGACTAGATGACCTACAAGGTCCCTTCCAACTCTGACTATCTGTTATCTGTTAATTGTAGACATGGAACTAGATTATAAAACTAGGAAAGTAAATAAAAAAGCTTGGAAAACACTTCCAAAAGCTTTCTTTAAAATGGCAGAAGCACTAGGTATCCAAGATGTATGGCGAGAGATACATCTTAAGGAAAAGCAATACTCATTCTATTCAAATAGGCTTGGTCAAAAATAGATATGATATGGATGTGAGCTGAATTAAAATCTAATGTACAAGGACTAAACATAGAAACAAGTAATTGGGTAGACCACAATCCAATAAAAGTCAAATGGAAGGACAAAAAATAAAATTAAGATGGATATTGAACCAATCAATATTAAAAGACAAGGAATTTATTCAATTCATGGAAAAAGAACTAGAGTCAAGACTTTTTCTTTAAAGGGAATAGGAAAGAAGAGACCTCATTACAAAATGTACGGGATACAGCTAATGCATGCATCAGAGATTTAGTTGTAACTTATATGAAAAGAAAAATAATAAGAAACAAAACCAAAAGACATTAGAAGAAGAATGCAAGAGGCTAGTGACAGAACTGCAAAAAGAACCACAAAAAATATCTTAAAAAATCAAATGAATTAATAAAACACAAGTTGAATATAACAGAACATAAAGAATAATTAGCACAAAAAATTAAAAATGCTAAACTTTTTTGAAAATGCAAATAAACCAAAAAGATAGCTAGCATACAAATTGAAAAAGGAGAAAGAAAAAAAACCTGATATATCAATTAATGAATGAGGAAGTAAACCTTTACCATCAAAATGATGATAAAAAGAAAGTGAAACTACTATGCAAAGTTACTGTGAAAAGAAAATGAAACTACATAGTAAAACTACTATGGAAAATTATATGACCAAGAGACAGTTTCAGGAGATAAAATAAAACAATAGTTTTAAAATGCAAAATTACCTAAAATACCTGAAACAGTGAAAGCCAAGTTAGATGAATGAATAACAATGATGGAATTAACAGAAACAATTAATAGACTAAAGAATAGTAAAAACAGTGGTCAAACAGTGAGCCGGGGACCACTGGTGGTCCGTGAGAAAATTTTGGTGGTCAGCAGAAAAATGTCATCCCTAAAGTACCCCCCCAAAGCAATTAATCCAGGCTGCATGGGAACACAAGGCTGTGCCGCCCACATGGCCCAAGGGAACACAAGGCTTGCGTTGCTTGCATTGTGGACAACATGAGATAGTGAGGGGGGGAAAGGGCAGAGGGGGGAACTTGCCCCACGCACCCCACATGCCTCGCCTGGCCACCGGGCTGCTTCTTTCTGCTTCTTTCTTCTTCTGCTTTTGGCTGCATGCAAGGAAAGCAGCAAAAGTCTTTCTTTCTCTCCCTCAAACTCCACCAGAAATGAGTCTTTGGGACCCTCAAGGCATCCTATTCCAAGAGGCTGTGCTGGTGCGACAAGTCTCACAAAGACTTATTTCTGATGGAATTTGGGGGAGAGAAAGAAAGGCTTCTGATGCTTTTCTTGCATGAAGCCAAAAGTCTCTCACTCTCCCCCTGAGAACAGAGCTGGAGATGTTATCCTGTGATCCCAAATAAAGAATGATCAATCAGTAGGAAAACAGGGTGGGGAATTTTCCTGCAGACTTTTTTGGGGATTTTCCCAGGGTGTCTGGTCCACAGGATTTAAAATTATGAGTTTGGTGGTCCCTGAAGTCCAAACGATTGGCGACCCCGGTATAAAACACTGGGCCCAGGTGGTCAACCAGCAGAACTTTACAAAGACTTTCAAAATATTTTAAGTATGCCAATGTTGGAAGTGTTTCATGAAGTATTGTTAGAAGTGAAAGTACCAAATACATAGACAGAAGCATACTTCAATCTCATACCAAAAGGAAATTCAGATTCACAACAGATAAAAAATTGTAGGCTGATATCCTTATTGAATGCAGATTATAAAATATATGCTTCAATAATTGCAGAAAGACTTAAAAGATTTTTAAATCAATTTATACATCCAGATCAAAATGGATTTTTACCCAAGAGACAAATCAAGGACAATATGAGAATAACTTTAAATACACTGGAGTATTACAAAGCACATCCAGGGAAGCAAATGGCATTGATCTTCCTTGATGCACCAAAAGCATCTGACAATGTGAATTGGTAATTCATGCTAGCACAACTAAAAGATATGAATTTTGGGGAGATATTTATTAACATGATTAAGATGATATATTATAAGCAAGCAGCAAGCGTGATGGTAAATGAATATGACAGAGAAGGTTAACATTAAAAAAAGGCACAAGACAAAGATGGCCCTTGTTTCTCCTTGTTAAGGTATTGAAGATTTAAAGCTGACCAGCTGCGGTAAGTCTGCTGTAAATGCTGATGCAATGAGAATGAGTCAGCAGGGTATTGCCACTTTAAGACTGAGGATGGGTCAGCAGGGTTATTGATGCTTTAAGAAGCTGTCTATATAAGTGAGGCCATGACAGGGCGTATCTCTCCCTCCTCATGTTCTATCCAGAGGTTGTATTCAATGGTTTGCATCGGTTCAAGTGAACTGGTAGTGGTAATTTGGCATAGGTCATTGAATCAGTGGCAACTCCTGGCTGGCCACACCCCCAACCCGGTTGCCCGGTCACCCAGTTGCCCAGACACCCGGTTGCTCATTTGCTCCAGTCAGTCTCCTAGATTTCCCTACCATGTGGCAGCCGCGGCACAGCTCAAGCAGATGTTCCATGAGTGCTGCACATGTGCACTGCACATACAGCTGCTACACATGCAGTGCACATGTGCAGTAGTCCTGGGACATCCGCCCGCCTGCCTGCCCTCCCGGAGCATGCTTTCTTCCTTCTCCCAGTAGACGCACCTCTTCCAGCCGGACCTGGCCAGCCAGCAGGTGGCCACATGCCCAGCCGCCCCTTTTTCAGCGCAAGACGCCTCCCCCAACTGACCGGCTGCTCTCTTCCTTCTCTGCCTGTTTGTTCTGTATGGCCAAGGAGGAAGAGAGCAGACATCCAGTTACGGGAGGCTTCTTGCACTGCAAAAGAGGCAGCTGGAGGAGACTCTTTTTAAGTCTCCAGCCACTTCTTTCGCAGCACAAGAAGCCTCCAATTGGCCATACAGAACAAACAGGCAGAAAAGGAGGGAGCAGCTGGCCAGTTGCACTGAAAAAGGGGCATCTGGAGACTAAAAAAGAGTCTCCTCCAGCTGCCTCTTTTGCAACGCAAGAAGCCTCCCCCAACTGGCTGACTACTCTCCTCTTCCTTGGCCATACAGAACAAACAGGCAGAGAAGGAAGAGAGCAGCCAGCCAGTTGGGGGAGGCTTCTTGCGCTGCAAAAGACGCAGTTGGAAGCGACTCTTTTTCAGTCTCCAGCCACCTCTTTTGCAGCACAAGAAGCCTCCCCCAACTGGCCAGCTGCTCTCCTCCTCCTCGGCCATACAGAACAAACAGGCAGAGAAGGAGGACAGCAGCCGGCCAGTTGCACTGAAAAAGGGGCAACTGGAGGTGACTTTTACAGTCTCCAGCCACCTCTTTTGGAGTGCTGCACCACTCTGCTCAGACTTGAGCAAGGAAGGACACAAACCCTGCTTCAGAAAACTCTTTGAAACAGAACAGCAATCTAGGGCTGGAAGGGATTTCAGAGGTCATCTTCTAGTCCAAGGGTCTTCAAACTTGGCAAGTTTAAGACTTGTGGACTTCAACTCCCAGAATTCCTGAGCTAACATGACTGGAGGAGGAAATCTGGGAGTTGAAGTCCACAAGTCTTAAAGATGTCAAGTTTGAAGACCTCTGTTCTAGTCCAATCCCCTGCTCCAGCAGGAGATCCTTACAGAATCATAGAATAGCAGAGTTAGAAGGAACCATCTAGAGTTGGAGGCCATCTAGTCCAACTACCTGCTCAGCAGGAGACCTTATATCATCTGGAATCTGGATTATTTTGGTGCCTCTAACACAGGAAAATTGGCAGAGGAGTTTACTAGGACAAGGCTGCCATGCAGAGGAAGGCAGAGATAGTCCTTCACTTATGACCACAATTGAGCCCAAAATTTTGGTTGCTAAGTAAGAGTGTTGTTAAGTGAGTTTCACCACATTTTACTCAATCCATGATATCTCCTGGGTCTAACAGTCATGTGCAGGCCAGGGAAGTAAATCTGAAGGTGTGTGCAATGTTCTAATGTACAGAAGTTATAGTTAAATGTGTGGTAGAAAGTAGACTATGAATGTGTTTTTCCAATGCAGTTAGGTTGAATGTGTATAGTTTGAGAAGAGTTTTGTGTGTGAGTGTATGTGTGCGTGTGTGTGTGTGTGTACATACACATACAATATATACAGTAGATAATATATCTTTTTGTGTGCCTATACACACACTATACTATGTAATATGTATGTACACATAGGGCATATATATATAGGATTGAATAGTGCATTTTGGATGTTCAGTAATAGTAAATAAATAGAGAGGGAAATTGTATCTCTTTGAGGCCAGGCAAGGCACCCCTTGATGTGAGTGACATCAAATTGGCCACAGTCACCCAGTCACATGACCACCAAGCCATGACCACCAAATAAGCCATGCCCTCAGAACCGGTAGTAAAAAAAACCCGGTAGTCTTTGGCAAGGAAGGGTGCTCCAGCTTTCTCCAAGCCTGAACCCTGGGGTGGGCTTGTGAGGTTTGGTGGGGCAGTCCCTTTTTCCCACTACCCTGAATTTCTTAAAGCCACAGCTGGGCGCTGCAGGCCCATCCCCCTTTCCAATGTCCCCTCCTCCCAGATCCCATTCCCACCCCACCTGCCCTCATGTTAGCAAGGCTGGTGTCAGTTGTGAGGCATGCCCAGCACCAACAAGCAGCAAGAGTGAGGCACCAGAGAATCAGCCCCAGCCGCTTCTTCATCACCCTTCTCAGACAAGGCAAGGGACGGTGAGGGGCAGGGCCAGCCAGTGATGGGACAGGGAGCCACAGCAGGCATCCCAAAGAGCCACATGCAGCTCCGGAGCCATAGGTTGCTGATACCCGTTCTATGCAATAGTGTTCTTATCTAGCTTCTGTTGTGGAAGATTGTGTTGTTACTTTAGCAGTGGAGCACTGGTTAACATGGATAGTTTAATGTGAAACTTGTGTTTCTAATTTGCTATCATTTTCTCTATCCAAAAAGGATAGTGTGTTGTTGTTTTCTTCTTTCCTTTTATTCCTTTGAATATACTGATAGTTTTGTCTGCCTGTTCTAATTGTTCTTTTTTTATAACAAAAGTGTTGTCTACATACATGTATGGGAGCGCTAAAGTTTCTTGGCATTGCAATTGCATTATTGTTTCTGCTGTGAGTCCTGAAAATAGTGGTCCTCTGATTGGGCAGGGCAGGGTGGAATGCAGTCAGTGATGTCACGCATGCATGCGATGTCACACAAGGAGTGACTGGGTGGTGTGGGGAGGGGCAGGCAGAGAGGAATGGGGTCAGCCAGGGGCACGATTTGCCAGTTCTCCAAACTGCGCAGAATCATAACAAGCTGTTCTACCGAACCGGTCTGAACCAGTAGAATCTCACCCCTGGGTCCAACTCTCACTGCCATAGATTACTGGAAAAACCATAGTGTTTCCTATACAGACCATTGTCAGTATGGCTTTTAATATGCTGTCTAGATTTCATCCAAAGAAAACAGGTGTTTTTTAATTTCATGGCTTCAGTCACTGACTGCAGTGATCTTGGAGTCCAAAAAAATACAATCTGTTACTGGTTACATTTCTTCTCCTTCTCTTTGCCTTATATTTGCCAGGAAGTGATGGACCAGATGCCATGAACACAGTTTTTTTAAGGTACTAGTTAATAGAGCCAGGTACTGGCCAATCAACCAGGCACTCTGGTAATAGACAACACCAAGAAGAAGAAAGTAGTAGTGATAAATGGCAAAGTGCCAAGTGACAGCAACATCAGGAAGAAGGAACATGAAAAGCTGGAGAAGTACTAAGAACTGAAGGAAGAACTGAAGAAGATGTGGCTGTGAATCCTAAGCTGGGAGAATGGCTCCAATAAATCTTAAGAACATCGGAGCTCTCTATCCCAAGCAGTACAGTGTTAGGAACAGCTGAATTTTATTTATTCAATTTCTAAGTGCCCACTCTGGATACATTAGAATTCTGAAATTATAAAACAAAACAATTTAAAAAGCATTAAAACAATAAAAGCATCCACAAAATAAATATGTACAAATAGCAACTGTGATGATTAATCAACTAATAGTAATGCCAAATAACATATTCGAGCCCCAGGCTTAGGTACATAGTCAAGTTTTTAAGAGTTGGGGGCATTCTAATATCTGACAGTAGAATATTCCATAAAGCAAAGGCCATAGCAGAAAAAAAACTATCTTCTAATTTCCCATCAGTTGATAGGATCTTTGGCTAATGGGATCAGCAGCATGCCTCATTGGATGGGTAGAGACTCTTGGAAAAAAAGGGTCCCACAAATAAAAAAGAGGGGTCAAATTATTTTCCAAAGCACCAGAGGGCAAATCAAGAAACAATGGTTGGAAACTAATCAGAGAGAAGTAATGTGGAATTAAGGAGAAATTTCTTAACAGTGAGGACAATTAACCAATGGAACACCTTGCCTCCAGAAATCATGGGCGCTCCGTTATTGAAGATTTTTAAGAAGAATCTAGACAGTCACCTATCTGACATTGTATAGGCTCTCCTGCTTGAGCAGGGGACTGGACTAGAAGACCTCCAAGGTCTCTTCCAGCTCATTCATTCATATAGGTCCCTTCAACCAGGAGACAACCACCACCTTGAATTGCACCTGGAAATACACCATCAGCTTATGCAGTTCATGGAGTAGTGGTGTTACATGTGCTGGGCAGCCAAGCTGTATTTGGCATCAGTTGAAATTTCCAAATGCTCTTCATAGGCATCCCCATGGAGAGTACATTACAATAATTAAATAGGAGATTACAAGACATAGTGACATTGATCAGTGTCTAATGGTTCAAGAATGGGTGCAACTGCCAAATCACTAGCCACAGCTGCCACTTGCTCTTCAAGCAGTAACTGGGAGTCTAAGAGGAGCCCCAGATTTTGCACTGGCACTGAATGTAGTAGGGCCACTGCATGCAGAACCTTGTCTCTAGAAGTTTCAAATATCTACAGCCGCTCATCTCACTTGGATTGAGCCAGAGTCTGTTTTGCCCTATCTAGATCCAAACAGCCTCCAGACACTGATAGGACATCCATAACATAACTAACAGGGCTTGGGGCAGAGTTATAAAACTGAAGATTGTATTTCAAATTCCAAGAGGTTGGTGAGAGAAGCTGCTGGCTGCTTGTGAGGAGGAAGAGGGTGAGTACAAAGGAGAAAGGCAGTTTGAATTGCTTCCATTGCATTTCAAATTCCAAGAAGTTGGTGGGAGGAGCTACTGGCTGCTTGTGAGGGAGGCAGACAGTGAGTACAAAGGAGAAAGATAGCTAATACCTAACGGCGCATGAATCATATAACTATAAACCAAAAATACCAATAATACATTTAGGGTTAGTGCGCTTGAGATTGTGATTTTATTTTATTTCAAAATGACTGGCTTAGTTCAGTGTAATAATTGCTTTACAGCTGTCTTTCACAGTACTTATTGTGTCCCTGACAGTTTCCGTTATGTCTTTGCAACTGGTTGGGGTTTCCCAACCAGGTCCGCTGTTTGAGCGGGAACACCAGCCGTTCCCATTGGTTGGCTCCGTTTGACAGTCGGCTATAAAAGCCGGCTGTCGGGCAGAGCCAGCCAAGCGGAGAGCGGACCAATGGAGCAGCGCTCGCAAGAGTTCTCGCCCTCCGGGCTGCCTGCCCGGCCAGGGCAGCACTTGCCCTCTGGGCTGCCCGCCCAGCCAGGGCAGCTCTCGCCCGCCGGGCTGCCTGCCCAGCCAGGGCAGCTCTCGCCCTCCGGACTGCCTGCCCAGCCAGGGCAGCTCTCGCCCTCACAAGGAGTGCGAATTCAAAAGCCTCTGTTGCTTAGAGCTGTGATCACTAAAAAGCGGCCACGGGCACTGTAGCCGCAGCCGCCGGCGCCACAAGAGCGCGAATTTCAAAGAGCTGTGATCACTAGAGAGAGAGGTCACGGGCGTTGAAACCAAGCAGCCGCCGGCGCTCACAAAGAGCGCGAATTTCAAAGAGCCCTCAGCCGAGGAGGCTGACACTGCCTGACAGGCGCAGCCGCAAAACGCTCTTCTCAGAGCGATCGATTTTCGAAAGTCACAACTGCTGAGGTGACTGGCACCATCGCTGACGCTACCGGGAGCACGAAGCTCTGCACCTCCGTCTGCTGAGGAGAAAACGCCCCCCCGCTGGGCGCTGCTGTCGGCGCTACTGAGAGCGTGAAGCTCAAGCCTCCGCTTGCTGAGGAGAAAACGCCCCCCGCCGGCGCTGCTGCCGCGCTACTGAGAGCGTGAAGTTCAAGCCTCCGCCTGCTGAGGAGAAATCGCCTCGCCGGGCGCTGCTGCCGGCGCCACTGAGAGCACGACGCCAAGAACCTCCGTTTGCTGAGGAGAAAACGCCCCCCGCCGGGCACTGCCGCCGCGCCACTGAGAGCACGACGCTCAAGAACCTCCATTTGCTGAGGAGAAACGCCGCCAGGCATTAGCCGCTGGCGCTACCGAGAGCAAGACGCTCAGAACCTCCATTTGCTGAGGAAACAGAAAAGGCCACCGCCAGGCACTGCCACTGGCACTACTGAGAGTGCGGTTCAAAGCCTCCTCACTGAGGAGACGAACGCCGCCCACAGGCACCACTGCCGCCATTTCCAAAAGCCACCGAGACGAGCCGGTCTACCTGTCAAGCCTCGAGGAGCCGATCTACCTGCTGAAGGCAGAGACGAGCCGGTCTACCTCCTGAAAAGCCGATCTATCTGCTGAAGGCAGAGACGAGCCGGTCTACCACCGAAGAGCCGATCTATCTGCCGTAGGCAGAGACGAACCGGCCTACCCCTGAGAGCCGACCTATCTGCTGAAGGCCGAGACGGGCCAGCTACCAGTCAAATCCAGAGAGCCCGATCTACCAAGCAGCTGTCCAACGGGCCTGGTCTACCCGTCAAATCCAGAGAGCCCAATCTACTTAGCAACCGTTGACAACAGCTACCAGTTGAGTCCAGAGAGCCCGATCTACTCAGCAACTGTCGACAGCGATCCCCAGCCTAAAGGGCCCGGTCTACCTGTCAAACACCAAGAGCCTGGTCAACCCGCCAAGAGTTCCCTGAAGGCCCCGGTCTACCTCGCCAACGACGACAGTTCCCTGCAGGACCCGAGCTACCTCGCCGACACCTAGAGCTCCCTGCAGGTTCCGGTCTACTCAACCAACGCCTAGAGCCGGTCCCAGCTGCCTCGCCGACGCCGAGAGCTCCTGCAGGTGCCGGTCTACCAAGCCTAGAGTCCCCTGCAGGGCCTAGTCTACCTCGCCGACGCCAACTCCCCGCAAGTGCCGGTCTACCAAGCCTAGAACTCCATGAAGGACCCGGTCTACTGAGCTAACACCGAACGTTCCCTGAAAGGCCCCGATCAACTCAAGAGACACTGAGCACTCCTCAGCCAGACCCGGTCTATCAGGCGAAGGACTCTGCCCCATCTGGGATCCCCTGGGACTGGAGGTCTATTTGCAAGTCTATGTGCAGGTCTAATTACAGGTCTACCTTGTCCCTGGCCAGGGGAAGGGGTGTGTCCCTGCCCAACCACAGTCCCTAGCCTGGGCTGCCATATCCCTAGCTAAGGGGAAGGGGTGTTGTGTCCCTGCTCAACCACAGTCCCCAGTCTGGGCTGCCATGTCCCAGCTAAGGGGAAGGGGTGTTGTGTCCCTGCTTAACCACAGCCCCCAGCCTGGGCTGCCATGTCCCTAGCTAAGGGGAAGGGGTGTTGTGTCCCTGACAGTTTCATTATGTCTTTGCAACTGGTTGGGGTTTCCCAACCAGGTCCGCTGTTTGAGCGGGAACACCAGCCGCTCCCATTGGTTGGCTCCGCTTGACAGTCGGCTTATAAAAGCCGCTGTCGGGCAGAGCCAGCCAAGCAGAGAGCGGACCAACGGAGCAGCGCCGCAAGAGTTCTCGCCCTCCGGGCTGCCTGCCCGGCCAGGGCAGCACTTGCCCTCTGGGCTGCCCGCCCAGCCAGGGCAGCTCTCGCCCGCCAGACTGCCTGCCCAGCCAGGGCAGCTCTCGCCCTCCGGGCTGCCTGCCCAGCCAGGGCAGCTCTCACCCTCCGGACTGCCTGCCCAGCCAGGGCAGCTCTCGCTCTCCGGGCTGCCTGCCCAGCCAGGGCAGCCACGGCAACTTGTTATGCTTCAATAAATCGATGTTAACCTTCAGCTCCGTGTCTGCCTTGTGTGTGCCTTCCGACTACACAACAGTACTCTTTTCAAATTTGGATACTGTTCTCTTTGTAAAAAAAATTACCAGTCTACATGGATAGATTACCTATCTAGAATCTCTAATCTGTGCTCTCGAAGCAGAAATTAGATGCCTAATCCAGCTATCTATTGAGCTGCCATGCTACCAGCCCCCACTATCACAAAGATCCTACAGGAAAAGGGCAGTATGGACAACTGTGGGATCTGGCAGGGTGAGAGCTGTGGACCATAAACACAAAGCTTTTGCTGTGTCCCAGCATAACAGATACAGTGCCCTTGCTGACCAGGGACACTAAAGTGACAGGTCAAGGTAGTTGTGATAATGATAACTCAAATAAGCTGGGGATCATGGTCCTAGAAGAACTTACTATGGAAAGGAGAAAGTGTGAATTAGGTATTACACCCCAGTCACACAAGAAGAGCAAGGCATCCAAAAAGAGAAGCCACCTTCTGGTTGGGGACTCAATTGTAAGAAATGTAAATTTAGGAAAGGATATGGAGGTTTTGAAAGAGGTCAGGTGTCTGCCAGGTGCCATTGCCAGCAGAGACGTATTCTTAAGATAGTCAAGAATGCCAGTAAGGACTGTGATGTTGATGCTATTATACATCTTGGTACAAATGATCTGTCTCAGAAGGATGTACTTTCTGTTCAGAAAGACTTCCATAGTTTGGGGTATGAACTTAGTAATATGAGCTGTAGGGTTACCTTTTCAGAGGTTCTACCAGTATACAAGGAACAAAAAGGGAAAGACCAGTGTGTAATGGAGTTTAATGTGTGGCTAAAGGAGTGGTGTAAAAGGGAAAGCTTTGGTTTTATTAGTCATGATGTCTGCAGCTGGTCCAATGAAAAACTGTACAAAAGAGATGGTTTGCATTCGTCAAAGAAAGGGACTGAGTTACTTGGCATTAAATTCACAGATTTCCTGGATAAACATTTAAACTGAACAGCAGGAACAGAGAATTAATGGATACAGAAAATTTCTGTCCCCAGCAACCTAAAATTAATAAGGATACCAGTGCATGCAAAATAGATGTTTATGCAGGTAAGATTATCAACCTTGCTGTCAACCAAAATCAAGCATTTAATAGTGAGTGCCATACCATGTGCATTAATCAAACAGGTGGCAAGAAAGTAGGGGCAGGCAGGCACAACACAGGTTATGGAGACAGTAAACACAGTGTCAGACATCAAGATCTCAAGTGCCTATATACAAATGCACAAAGCCTGTGGAACAAACAAGGTGATCTCGAACTACGAATACATGAAGGTAGATATGATATAGTTGGAATAACAGAAACTTGGTGGGATGAAACCCATGATTGGAACATACTGGTAGAAGGATACAAACTATTCAAAAGAACAGACCCCATAAAAGAGGAAGTGGAGTTGCACTGTATGTAAAGGACCACTATATTGCTACAGAAATGCATGAAACCAAAGATAAAAACCTCCTAGAATGCATATGGGTCAACATAAAAGAAAAAAAAAAGAATGACAGAGCCATAGGTGTATATTATAGGCCACCCAATCAAGCAGAAAAAATAGATATCCTTTTTGCCAACCAACTAGCAAACATATGCAGGAAACACACAACAATAGTAATGGTAAACTTCAATTATCCTGATATCAATTGGAAAACTAATTCTTCACCAAGTGAGAAATCAAATAAGTTCCTAACAAACCTAGCTGACAACTTTGTTGTCCAAAAGGTAGAGGGTGAAACTAGAGGGACAGCCATACTGGACTTAATTCAAACAAACAGAGAAGAAACTGGGTTTGCGGCAACTGCCAGCAAGGACTGCAAACATAGAAGCAACCTACCTGCGGGTGAGTATTTCCCCCGGCTCCTTATAGATGGGCGGTGCATTTTTCAGTGGGAGGAAGGAGCTGATAAATGGCTTGAAGATTTACTGTGGACCCAAGTCAGAAACAACTTAAAAAGCGAAGACTCCAGAGTGGAAGGGGTGAGTGTGGAGATTAAGCGGCAGTGGCTTAATTTATGTTTTTGTCCTCTAACTCTGGAAGTTAAATGGCAGCTTGAGAAAAGAGTGATTAAAGGAGGGAAAATGGGGGGCTAGATGAGAAGAAGAGGTGTGAAGGTCTTTATTCAGGAAAATTGCCTTTTGAAACTGAGATTGATTGTGAATTCTGATGATGGAATGATGTCTACAGTCTCCATTTAAATGAAATCACCAAAAATCAATCACTTGAAGCCATTTCAAACAAAATAAACATTTGCCTTCCAACCCCACCTCACCAATATTCCCTGGGTAAAGACTCCCTGATCAGAGATATACTGTCACCTGAAAAGTCCTTCTTAGAGTCCTACCCACTCTGTGGATCACATATCAGCAACAATTAACCTTTTACTTACTGACTCTCATTACCTCAAAGCTTATAACTTTCCTACCTATTTCATTACCTATATCAATGATTAGATAATCAATTTCTATAAAATAATTAATTTATCATTGGTTTAATTGATTTATTGTTTTAATTGGTTAGAGTGATTAGAGTGTTTAGTGCAAATAGTGTGATAACTGTTTAGTGTAAAAAATCAGGATTCATGTAATTTAATTAATTAGTAAAATTAGTGATTTAGATAATTTAATTGAATAGTGTTATTAGTGATTAGTGTAATTAATTGATTAGACTGATTGTTGCTTAGCATAATGATTTGACTAGAGAGATTATTGTAATTGATTAACTGGTGTGATATTGGCTATATTGATTACCCAAAATTATTCATTAAGCAATTTAATCAATGTATTATCTCAACAAAACCACCATGCCAGTAAAAAAATCCAATGCCAAACCACAACCTAGAGAGAAAGAAATCCACACAATAAACCACAAGACTCCTACACATGCTTTATGTGCTTTGAAACTCTAAATGTTAATGAAAATTCCACCAAATGTTCTCTATGTGGCAACTATGCTCATCATGGCTGATTGAAATTGACCAAGCAAGTGATTCAATACCTAGAATCATCCAAACGTGCATTTCAATTTCTCTGCCCATCATGCAAACCCAAACTGGATAAACATTTAACCTTGTTTGAAAGAGTTGATATCATAGAAACACTAATAACATCCCTTGACACCATAGTAACATCCCTGGACACTTTAAAAGAAAAAATAAATAAACTTGGGAAAAAAAGACACAACACAAAAACCCGAACATCCAATAGCTACAAACCATACCACTACTTAACAACCACAACCCAATCCACAAAAAAACATAATCCAAAAAATAATGATATCCCAACCCTCGTCAGAGAAACTGCTGAGCGCGAACGGAAGCATCCAAATGCCATCTTATTCAGTCTAGAGAACATCAATAACAATGATGACATCACAATTGTTCACAACATCATCAGTTACTACCAAGCATCAATCATCTCCCACCAACAAATCAGATGATATCACCAAAGTTTGTGACATCATAAGCAACTCAAATACAACAAACATCTCTCCAGGAGATATCATTGAAATAACCAGAGATGGCCATGGGTACAAATACAATTACGGCTCTGTGTCCCCACACTTCTTTAGGGTCATTTGCAAAAATGAATCAAGCAAACGTAAATTCATTTATACTATTAATTCACTTGCCAAAAGCAACACCAACCATAAGAACCTTCGTTCTCGCCCTGACCTAACCATACAGCAATAGGCCCGCTCACACGAACTCCACACAGAACTAAAAAAATGTCTAGACAATGGAGAGAAGGACCTGTACATTGACTACTGTGCTGACTGTATCAAAAGTAAGTCACACAACCCACAACCCAGAGTCCAACCCTACTTCAACCAATCCACCATCAGCCAAGACTAGGCATGCATGCCCCTAACTACCTCAATTCAAACTACAAATGGCCCTAAATGCAAGCTACTCAATGCAGGAAGCCTTGTGAATAAAATACCTGAATTTCTCCTCTTACTAAATAGGCAAAATTTGACACTATATTTGTCTGTGAAACATGGCTCAACACATCTGTCCCTGACTCCATTACCTCAATAAGAGACTATCATGTTTACCGATCAGATCGTGAAATCCGTAGAGGAGTGGTGGTGTTGCTATCTTCCATAAAAAGTCCTTACATCTAAAAAACATCCAAGTTGCCCAGGAGCTCTTCCTGAAACCATTGTCTGTGAACTGTCCTTAAATATCACATTTCGATTCTTACTATGTTACAGAGCCCCTGATTATAACATCGAACATATAAACAAGCTAAATTCACTACTAACATGGGCAACATCCTGCCCACATACTTTTATCTTTCTTGTTGACTTCAATCAACCTCATATTACCTGGACCCTAAATGAATGTAACACTGAACCCATACATGCAGCCTTCTACAATACTGTAACAAATCTGGGACTGGAACAACTAGTAACCAACAATACTAGACTTAACAACTGCCTCGATCTCATCTTCTGCAATAGTTTGAATTCAATTTAGGGAATACAAATTATAGAGCCCTTTTCCAATACTGACCACAACATGATTGACTTTTGTCTCAACATACGTCCACACAAAAATCACCACAATGACATAATCCCAAATTATAACTTCAAAAACAGCAACTACAATCTTATAAACAATGATCTTATAGACAGCGACTTCAGCAACAGAGTGGTCAATGTCTGGAATACTCTACCTGACTCTGTGGTTTCTTCCCCAAACCCCAAAAACTTTAACCTTAGACTCTCTACTATTGACCTCACCCATTTCCTAAGAGGTCTGTAGGGGGCATGCATAAGCGCACCAAAGTGCTTACCATCCCAGTCCTAGAAAAATTGTTTTTTTTCTTATATGTATCCATGTATTCATAACTACAGTATGTTTATACAGTACTTATACCTATTATCTTGTAAGCAATTGACTAATCAAATAAATAAATAAATAAGAAGTGATAGAGCAAGTTGAACTGCAGGAACCTTGAGTGAGAGTGAACATGTCATACTAGAATTCAACATAACACAAACACAAGTAATAGAACATAATGACACCAGAGTCTTGGATTTTAAAAGAGCTGATGTTAACAAACTCAGAGAGAACTTGGGAAAGATTCCATGGATGAAAATCCTAAAGGGGAAAACAACTCAAGAATCTTGGGAAACTCTGAAAAGTATGATCATAGAAGCCCAGACCAGCACAATACCACTGAGAAAGGAAAACAAGAAATCCAAGAAGAAACCAGCATGGCTGCACAAAGATCTCTCTGGCAAATTGAAAGAAAAAAAGGACAAGTACAAAAAATGGAAAGCAGGACATAAAACTAAGACAGAATATCAGCAGATAGCCAGAATCTGCAAAGATGAAGTCAGGATGGCAAAGGCTCAGAACAAAGAAAGACTTGCAACAAAAGTCAAAGATAATAAAAAAAAGTTTCTTCCAACATATAAATTACAAGAAAAAAAATCAAGGAAACAGTTGGTCCACTAAAGAGAGAAGATGGCAAGGAAGTAACAGAGAGAAGAACTGCTTAACTCATTCTTTGCATCGGTCTTCACACAAAAATAAAGCTTTGTTCACCACATTATAAAAAAGATGTTGAGAAAAGAGCAACCAGGATGATTAGGGGACTGGAGACTAAAACATACAAAGAACAGTTACAGGAACTGGGCCTGGCTAGTCTAGTAAAGAGAAGGATCAAGGGAGACATGATAGCAGTCTTCCAATATTTGAGGGGCTGCCACAGAGAGGAAGGGGTCAAGCTATTTTTCTAAAGCGCCTGTAAGCCAGACAAGGAATAATGGAAGGAAACTGAACAAGGAGAGATTTAACCTGGAAATAAGGAGAAACTTTCTAACAGTGAGACCAATCAACCAATGGGACACCTTGTCCTCAGAAGTTATGGGATCACCATCATTTGAGACTTTCAAGAAGAGATTGGACTGCCATTTGTCAGAAATGGTGAAGGGTCTCCCTCTTGGGCAGGAGGTTGGACTAGAAGGTCCCTTCCAACTCTGATTATCTGTTATCTGAATGTTATACTGCTCAGTACCCTCTAACTCCTGGCCTTTGGTAGAGAATCTGAAATGAGGAAGATGGGTATAGGACAATTAACCATGGGAACATAACTGTGCCCATTCCACCATGGCCCCCCAACTGCAGCTCATCCATTGTGGGCATTTATTCTTGGCTGATCCCCTGCCCGTGCTCCTTCTTTACCAATTTTTCACTGATGCTCCTGCAATGCACCTTCTTCCTGGCCAATTTGCTGAAGGATACTTCTCCCAAGCCAATTCACAGTGCAGAACAAGTAACCATGCACCCTCAGTTTGCATAAAAATGCCCCCAAGGAAGAGGTATGATAGATGTGAAAGACCTGTCTTAGAAAAGGAACTGTCAACCATGTCCCAAAAGTTTTTCTGACTAAAAGTTTTTCCAAGAAAAAAAGAGTGAGTGAGGAGGAAAAGAATCCCAACTCCACCTGAACCCTCCACAGTTAGAACTGGATGAAATGACATTATGCATGTTTGCCCTGTGAAGAACAGAATGTGCTTGTATGAAATGTGATTCACTAAAACTCTCAGCTATTTTTCTATTCAAATTAGTACGGTTTTAGTTTGGTTAATATTATCAAAGAGACTGGTGCAACCTTTAATAAGGCATTTATTCAATGTTGTAATAACTATTTATTTTATTTTATTGAATAATAGTAAAGATACAAGCTTTCATAGCTCACTTCATCAGATGTGAACTGTAACTTAATGAGTGGATAAATTAATAAGATTGAAATTGGTTCCCATCTTCAAAAAGGGGGGAAATGGATTCAGGAAACTACAGATTAAGGAATAACAGAGCTGGAAGGGACCTTGGATGTCTTCTAATTCAATTCCCTACCCAGGGGTGGGATTCTACCAGTTTGGACCAGTTCGGGCAACCCCTTGTTCCAATGATCAGCTGGCTCTGAACCGATTTTCTGCAATGAGCATGTGGGTCCTCCCGCTCACCCCTGCTCTTTCCTGTCCTTTTGTTGTGGTCCAGAATCAGCCTGTGGAGCTGGGGCAGAGTTGGACAGTCAGGAGGAACATGGGCTAGTCCTGGAGTCTGGGGAGGGCTTGGATGAGGGATCTGTTTCTGACACAGAGATGGGGCCAGGCCATGTGAGAGTTATATGCTGACTCCAGAGCCTCCAGAACTTGACATTAGCAAGGCAGATGAACAGAGGGGGCCTGTTCCCAATGTGCGCTTGCGTAGAGCTGCCAAAAGGCAAGAACAGTTAAAACAAAAGGGGTCATTCAGGAGTAAGACTTGGAAATAATTGGCCCCTCCCATAAGACATAAAGGAGGAACAAAGGGACATGAGCCTTTGAAGGAAGCAACTTTATTCATTCTGGTCGGTTTAAACTCTGAAGCTCCATATTGACTTTTTGCTCAGTTTGGCCTTGTACAGCTAATTGGCAATTTAGTCATTGGCAGCATTTCAAGGGAGATAAAGGTGGGTGCTTAATCAGCCTTATCCTGAAAGACTGTGGCAGACTTCAGTTGGACTATTCATAAACTGTTTGGGACTCATTATGGGCTGTGAATGCATATAATTCATAGCTGTTGAAATAAAAAAGGGTTTTTGGAACAGCGTGTGATTGTTACTGTCTCAGGAAGCTCAGAATGGAGCAGCGATATTCGTGGACATTGCTCCAATGGTGACAGAAGTCAAGCCGGAAGTTTGATTAAGTGTAAAATCTTACTTTTCTCTATATTGTCTTTCATTTTGTTAGATAGAATACAGTGTCCAAGTCTGTTGAGATCCATCTGGATCTTGAGCTTATTTTCTGGATTGTTGTCTATTCCTGCCAGCTTGGGTCATTTGAAAATTTGAGAATTCCCCATCTATTTGCTCATCTAAACCATTTATAAAGATATTGAAGAGTACTTAAAACAGAAATTTGGGGTACTCCACTGCTTACATCTATGGATGAAGTTCCATTAAGAACTATACCTGTAATGTGGTTTATCAATCACTTACAAATCCTTCTGGTGATGATGTTATCTATTCCACATTTTTCTAGTTTACCAAGAAGTAGGTTGTGGTTTATCAAATGCCTTACTAAAACCCAAATATACTATGTCCACAGCATTGGTCCACTAATTTAGTCATTTGTTAAAGAATGAAATAAGATTTGTTGGCATGATCTGTTTTTGACAAAGCCATGTTGGCTTCTGCTTATAACTTTGCTTGCTTCTTTATATTTGCAGATCTGTTGTTTGATTATCTTTTCTAAGATCTTCCAAAGTATTGATGTTAGGCTGATTGATCTGTGGTTTCCTGAATCTGTCTCCCCCCCCTTTTTTTTTGAAGATGGGAATCAACTCTTTTCTAGTCCTCTTAGTTTCCCAGTGCTCCAGGATCTTTGAAAGACAACGTTCAATAGTGTTGAAATCATGTCTGCCAGCTCCTTCAGAACTGAAATGTAATCCCTCAGGTCAGCAGTGGGATCCTACTGGTTCGATGATCATGTGCACACATGCGCACCCAATGCTCATGCCCCTAGTGTGCGCGCAGCTTTCCACACATCAGCTGAGGCCTGTAGCACCAATCAGCTGAGAGAATATAGAAAAGCACAGGGGTGGGTGGAAGGGCCGATCCTGCACTTTTCTCTTCTTTTTCCTTTCAGCTGATTGTCAGAGGCTTTTTTTCATCCTCTCAGCTGATCATCAGAGGCTTTTTTACTACCTTTTTTACTACCGGTTTGGCTGAAGCAGTCCAAACTGGTAGCATACCACCACTGCTTCAGGTCTTAGTGATTTGAACTCATCCACTCTTGCCTAATTTTTTACCTATTTTAAGTTGAATTCTGAGTCTGTCTTTTGCAGTTCTGTTTTTGGCAGGTTGGGCTACTTTTTATTTTTGTGTGAAGATAGATACAAAGAAAAATTAAGCACTTCTGCTTTCGACCTGCCACTTCCTGCCATCTTCTTCCATGCACTGATCTGGTTGTTGTTTTTTTAACTTGGTTTCTGCATGTTGAAATAATTATTATTACTATTACTATTATTATTTGTTGCAAATTTTAGTTCATTCGGAGCTTTCCCAACCTCATCTTTGCAGATTTGCTAGTATTCTGCCTTCATTATATGTCCTTCTTTCCATTGTTTAATATTTATCCTTTTTGTATTTCACTTTATCAGAGATTTCTTTGTGAAACCATTTTAGTTTCTTCTTGTATTTCTTTTTTTCCCAGTGATACTGTGCTGGAGTGGGCTTTTATATTAATATTTTAGCATATTTTCTCAAACTGTCATAGTAATGAGGGGGGAGGATGAATTAATTGGACTTTGTAGGGTGGGAAGTATGCTGGAGGCTTTAGAGAATGAACTGTATAACTTGGGGAAAACTTTATGGTTTATGCTTATTTGCTTGCTTACTGCGCAACTACAGCTCTTTATCAAACTAGGCCAAGGTCAACAGCCAAATGTCTGCATCACCACCTGAAGATGCCCCACTTGACATTATACGCATCTTCAATTGGATGGACCATTTGAACTATTGTGGGTGGGATCATTGCCATAACTTTGTATATGTTTTCCACATGTAAATTCTCATATCTAGACTTCTTTTGATACTACCACTTGATTTCTTTTCTCTATAACAATGGAGTCTAAGAGTGTCTTTCTTGGATTTTGAATGGAGCACCATCTGACATTATTCTAGATCTCAGTTTACCAGTCCATCTAGAAAATTAACATTCTTTCTTCCGAAGGGGTCTGAAAAACAATATCTAACTCAGCTAGCAACCAAGAAGATTTGAGAGCTGCTGGACAAACAACCTCCCTGCTTCTGGATGGTGCAGGGGAAGCTGAGTTGCTACAGGGTTGCACCTCAAAGAGAAACCACTGGTCTGACCCAAGTGGTCCTTGGGAGTCAGATGGAAAGAATCAGAAGAACCCCACCCCCGGGGTAACAACTACCAGATGACATCGGAGAGAGGCTTGGCATGAGGAACAGAAGAGAAATCTGCTAGTGCAAGCCTTAAAGCTCCTAAATGAAGCTGTGGGAGGAAACAAACCCAACCAAAGATATGAATTGCTGACTCGTAGAGAATCTGAGAGAGAAAAGGGGGAGGCAGCAGCACTGGGAGCCCCACCAGCCATCCCCATAAATCAACTTGGGCCAGTTCAACCAGCAGCTGCAGCCCAAGGGCCCCAGTGGGGGAGCAATTGCCAGAAGGCATCAAATTCCAAAGGTGCCTCCGTTGGAAGTAAAATATGGGTGGGATCCCAAGGAATTAGGTTTCTTCGTAGTCCAAGTTTGGAACCTTATGGAAGAATATGATGATGATTTTTCATCAGAAGCAGCTAAAATGAGATGTGTCACCAGGGCTTTAGAAGGAACTGCTGCAAAATGGATGGTGACATTGCATAATGATAATGCCTCCCAATCGATGGCAGCATTACACACCAGATTTGAAGACCCCACTGGCTGAATGTAAGGCTAGGATTAGAATGAAGACCATAAATCAGGGGCGGAGATCAGTGGCCAAATATACCCAGGAATTTAGAGAACTGGCATGCCATATTCAAGGCTGGTCCCAGGGGGCCCTGATAGAAGCTTTCAAATATGAGCTGAACAAAGATGTTTATCAAAGCTGCATCACCAGAAAAGACCTGAGTGATCTGCAACTCTGGTACGTGTTAACAGCAGAGTAGAAATTGATCTGACCTGTAACAGATGCAGGGGTGGCCCCAGTTGGAGCAAGCCCTCCCCACCAGCCCTCGAGAAGCTCCCAAACCTCAAAAGGGAGGATTGGCAATGAAACTCAAAACCACTGAATGCTTCCAATGTGGGAAGGAAGGTCACTGGGCTGCAGATTGCTGTGCTAAGTTGGAGCCAAAAGGGGGCACTGGTGGGAGGAAGAAAACCAGAAAAAACTCCAGCCAAGCCATGTGAGACTGCACTGAAAGTGGAGGAGGTTGTAGAGTTCACCACTCTGAAAGGAGAGGAGCTGACCTCTTCTGGAGATAGTGAATCTGACACTGAAGACAATCCTCTGGTAAATCCAAAGAAGGGCCTCATGACTATCCCACTGAAGTTAAGGGTACCGACTTCTGAAACCCAAGGGGAAATATTGGCCTTGCTAAATTCTGGCTGCACAAGATATGTAATCAGCTCCAAAGTTGTGGAGAAGTTGGGGCTAAGACTAAGAACTTTTAAAACTCCCATAGCATTTTGACAACTACATGGATCAGTAGCTGGGGGTGGCCCTGCACATTTTATAATGGATCCAGTTGAAATGATGATGGGGAGGCATTGAGAGACTTTGGGGTGGGTGGGTTGTAAACATTTTATTGGGTTTCAACAAAACATAACAAATAAAACATCTTTTTTTGAGAACAGCATGATTCCAGGTTATCACATCTTCATACAGACATAATCTCAAATACATATTCATCTTGTATATTCAGTTTCATATCTTATCACTTTTTTCAATTTCTCAATATTTTTTCCCTTACTTTCCTTGATCTTCTTTTATAATTATCTCATTTCTTTCTAATTCAATTACATTTCTCTTCCTAAATTTCTATACCTTTCTATTCATTATACTTATACTTTCATCTGTCCTGTTTACAATTTCATATATTCTCTTCTATCATCATCCTGAAAGAGAGAGGGAAGAAAAAAATAATTCCTTCCCCTTCCAGGCCTTGAAAAGCAAGATTCCCCCTATAATTGCCAATTAGAATGTGACACCTTTGGATCTTATAATTATTGTCATATAAAATCTCATTAAAAATTTAATTTATATATTATGGAATTATAACATTCAGTTTCTAATATCTGTTTTATATCATATTACTCCCATCAACCAAATTCTGCTTGGTACTTTCCCTTGGAAATACACACAAAATTCTAAAAAAAGAAAAAAAGAAAAAATATATAAGAAATAATAAGCAAAATAATTATTCTATTCAAATTCATCCTAACAACTGGTATTGATTCCATTGTAAATCTTTCACATTTCTTTTCAATTGTATTTTATCAATCTTTAAGAACAATTAAAATATTTCCATTCCTTCTTATTTCAACTTCTTTTACCTTTATTCCATTTCTCTCATTATTACATTAACTATTAGATAAACAAAAAATTACATAACAATCCAGTTATATCTTGTAATTTAATCACCTATTTCATTTCTAACTTCTTCTTCTTCTTTTTCTTCAGCATTTGTCTCGCGCTCGGGCGAGGTCCGCTAATGTCCTTGAGTACTGCTTCCACACCTTTCTGTCTGCCACGTGTGTCGGGTCTGCCTTCGCGATCTCTAGATCGGCCTTGATCGTGTCCATCCAGCGTTGTTTAGGTCTACCACGCGGTCTCGCTCCTCCGACAGTCACCTTCATTACAGATTTGATGATGGATTCTTCTTGGCGCGCTCACGTGGCCGAACCATCGTAGCCGGACTGCCTCATGACCGTGGGGATGGGCACGACGTTGAACCGTCTACGCACTTCTTCGTTCCTGACGCGATCGAGTAGGGTGAGGCCTACCGACCATCGGAGCATTCGCATCTCCATTATCTGGAGTCTGCTTTCGACTTCTTTGGTCGCCGGCCAGCACTCTGCGCCGTATATGGCCACGGGCGCACCACAGAGTTATAGATTTTCGCCTTCAGGCGCATCGGCATCTTCTTGTCACAGAGGACGCCCGTGACGGACTTCCATTTGCCCCACGCTGCATTGATCCTGGCTGCCACCTCAGTTTGTAGTAGGCCTTCTTCCCCAAGAGTAGTTCCCAGGTACTTGAAGGTGGAGGCGCGGTAGCTCCTGCCCGTTCACGTGGATGGAGCCTGTCATTTCATTGTCAGTGGTCAGGTATTCGGACTTCTTTAGGTTCAGCCGGAGCCCGAACTGCTCGAGGCGGTCGTGCCACTGTTGGACTCGGTGCTCTAAGTTCAGCCTTGCACCGGTTGGCCAGGAACACATCATCGGCGTAGAGCAGCGTCCATGGGGCGGGCGTGTACAGGTCGTGTGTAATTGTGTCCATCACCAGAATGAACAGCAGTGGTGAGAGAGCAGAGCCCTGGTGTACGCCGACGGTAATATTAAACTCCTCTGATATCCCAGCTGCCGCTTTACACGGCTTTTGTGACATCTGTATAGGAGTTGGACCCATTGTACGAGCAGCTCAGGCACGCCGTGGTCTCGCAGTGCGTACCAGATGAGATCATGCGGGACTCGGTCGAAGGCCTTTTCCAAGTCTAGGAAGGCGGTGTGGAGCGGGATTTTCTTCTCTCTGTGAGCCTCCATCAGCATCCGCACACGAAGATGGCATCGGTGGTGCCGCAGTTCTTGATGAATCCAGCCTGGTTGACGCTGATGTCGACGATGTCCCAATGCGCTTATCAAGGACGCGTTCAAAGATCTTCATAGTGTGTGACAGTAACCTGACCGGTCTGTAGTTGGAGCAGTCCGCTGGGCTGCCCTTTCCTTCCAGATCGGAACAGTGGTGCTGCCGTACCAGTCGTGTGGCACTTTTCCCGTGGAGACGATGTTGTTGAACAGCTCGCACAGCCACAATGCCGAGCCCGGTAGTGCCTTTTTCCAGAAGTCGGCAGGGATGTCGTCTGGTCCTGTTGCCTTACCGCTTTTCATGGCCTTGATGGCGTCGGCGACCTCGCTGGCATAAATGCCTGAGACTGGGCCTTCAACTGGGTCACCTCGCGGGTTCGTGGGTGTGGGAACTCCTCGGTGGAGATCTTCTCGAAGTATTGCCGCCACCTCTCCGCAGCGTCTCTGGGGTTGACGATCAAATTTCCCCTTTCGTCGTTGATCCCATGAAACTGGTCAATGTCCAGGGTCTTCCTGTGTCTGCTTTTGGCTAGGCGGTAGATCTCATTCTCGCCTTCTCGCGTGTTCAGCTTCTCGTAGATGTCATCGTAGTGGGAGTTTCTGGCTGTCGCTACTGCTTTCTTGGCTGCCTTTTTGGCCGCCTTGTATTCGCAGAGCTTCTCTGGTCTTGTCCTGAAGAAAGGCCTTGTAGAGCCGTTTCTTCAGGTGTACGGCATCTTGTACTTCCGGTGTCCAGAGCCATGTATCTCGTTCGATGCGTCTCCGTCCTGGCTTGGTGCAACCAAGCTGTTGGCAGCCGGCAGTGTGAACAGTGCTCTTCAGCATGGACCACGCTTCCTGTGGCCCGTCGACCATCTGCAGGAACTGCTCCGGTTTGATGAGGGGTCCCGCCATCTTCTTCTGGTTCCACCACTTGATTCGTGGCTGGTCTGCATTCCTTTTGTCAATCCTGGTCTTGGGCTTGCTGATCCTGATCTTCGCCATCAGCGGCCTGTGCTGACTGCTCGATTCGTACGGGTACGCCTTGGCGTTGAGCACGTTTTTAGCGGCTCTTCGTCGTACGATGATGTAGTCGATCTGTGTGTGGTGGCTCCTGTTTCTGCTATGGTAGGTGAGGAGTTGAGATTCTCGCCTAATGAAGCAGGTATTCGTGATGGTCATATCATGGGAGTCGGCAAAGTCCAGGATCCTCTGGCCATTCTCATTCGTATCGCCTGTGCCGTGCCCACCGTGGCACTGGTGTCCGTTTTTGTCCCGCCCTACATGACCATTCAGGTCGCCCGAGATGATGATGTCGTCTTCGTGTGGGATCTGCCTGAGTTGGATGTCGAGCAGTTCCCAGAAGGTATCCTTCTCCTCCTCGTGACATCCGGTCTGAGGCGCTGGCGGACAAGATGTGTAGGCGCTGCCTCTCGGTCGCTATGACGATTATCATCAGTCGTTCTGTGAGGCGCTTAACTTCTGCGTGAACTTTGCCAGCTTGGACTGACAACCACAGCTACACCGCGCGGTTTTCCTTACAGCTGGTGTATATGATCTTGTAGCCGTCTATAGTCGTAGCCTTGTTGCCCTTCCAGCGAGTTTCCTGGAGGCAACAGATGTCCAGCTTCCTGTCCCGCATGGCCCTGACGATCTCGGTCGAGCGTCCAGTCAGCGAATCCACGCTCCAGGTGGCCACCTTGAGTGTCTGGCAGTCCTCTGTTCCCCGCTTGCTTTTTTCACGGCCGTGCTTTCGCGTGGACCATTTTCGTGATTTTTGGCGCAGGCCAATGGTCTCCTGCGCCCGTCCGGTTCCCCGAACACGGTAGCATTGGACGTGTGTTTTGTAGTGGACGTTTCCATCATGTTGATGCGGCATTTGAGTACTCCAGCCGGCCTGTCGCGTGGGCCTGTCGTCGGAGGGTCTGCTCTCAGTTACGGTCAGCATTTGACGGCTTCGCGCATCCAGGGGACACCACTTGGAGGTGGCAGACCGCTCGTCCCCCATTTCATTTCTAACTCATTACTATATTCTACTATAACAACACTATCTTTTGTACCCTTGCAGAATTCTCACTTTTAATTTGATTTAACCATTATCTCTATGTCTTCCAAATAAGCTAATGCCTTTAATCCTTGTACATTTCCCGTTTCTTTATTTCCAGCTTTTATCCCTTATAACTTCTTTTCCTCTTTATTTTTCCCCTTTTCTCATTCCCGTTTTTGTCCCCCTCTCTCTCTAACTCTCCCTTCTGTAATTCTCTTTTCTGCTTCTCCTTACTGTTGTGTTTCTTTTTCAAACTATTCTTTTTTTAGTTGTTCCCTTTAATCTTAAGCTTTTAACACCTTTCCCCCCCTTTTTTCCCATTTTACCCCACACTGCATTATTTGATCATTAAAAAATGGCTTCTTTGTCCCACCCTTCTTCTTGCTCTTCAAGCATTTCTTGTTGTTTTTCATAGTTCAAAATCTCCATTTCTAAAAATTGAAATATGAAGCCAAAAGTTCCTCTTCCCTCTTGTGCATCTTCTTTCAGTTTTTTAAGTTCCATTTTTAATTCCTCAAGGAGTAATGCCATTTTAAGCACTTTTAAACAACCACCCGATTGACTTTAATTAAAAATCCAACACCCAAAATTTTAAAAATCACCAAGTAATCCAAAGCTGTTTCTTCTTCTTTCTTTCTTCTACTTTCCCTTTCTGGGGGTTCTGTTATCTTTTAATAAGGTTTCAGTTACAATGTATCCTTTGGAAATCTTCTCAAAATTTCATTGTTAATCCCTTTTATTTCCAGGTGTCACTTCATTATTCTTTCCAAGTTCCACCCTTTTTCCTTCACTCTTCTCCTTTTAAGGGCTTTAGAGCAGGGGTCCCCAACCACTGGTCCCCGGAAAAGCTGGGCCACCAGTTTGCTGGGTGCCGCCATCTTGTTTTGATGAAAAAGTGCTTCCGGTGAGCTTTTCCGGGTAGAAAGCGGCGTTTGGGTGCTGAAAGAATCCTCGTGCCTTAGTTTCATCGGGGGGCGGGGGGCGGCTTCAAACAAAATTAAGATGTGAGGATTCTTTCAGCACGCATGGCAAGGCGAGCCAACCGACAGTCCCGAAGCCGTCGCGAAGCCCATCGACACAGGTACAAAGGAGGAGTTGAAGGTGGCGGAGAGAAGTGGAGGACGGCTGGCTGGCTGGTCGCTCAGCTCGCCTTGCCATGCGTGCTGATGCCAGTACCAGGCCGCGGATGATTTTGTGATGCCAGTACCAGGCCACGGCACAAAAAAGGTTGGGGACCACTGCTTTAGAGTATCCAGAAAGTCCTTATTTTCCTTTTGACACTTTAATTTCAGCTTAAGATTGCCTATTAGTATCAAAGTAAATTATCACAAATTTCTTACTTAGATTTCTTCTTTTTAACATTCAAAGCTGATTGTAACTGTCAATATGAAAATAGAAATGGGGATTTATTTTCCCCTCCTTTTCTCTCTTCTTCACTGCTTTAAAAATCTTCTTTTAGGAATAATAGCTATTCCTGCCAGCTTAGTATCATCTGCAAATTTGGTAAGTTCCACTTCTATTCCCTCATCTAAGTTATTAATGAAAATATTGAAGAGTACTGTGCTTAAGATGGAACCTTGTGGCACCCCACTGCTTAGTTCCCTCCATGTAGACTTAGACCCATTAAGGACTACTAATTGAGCACAGTTTACCAGCCAGTTGCGAGTCCATCTAGTGGTGGTGCTATCTATTCCACTTTTTTCTAGCTTACTAAGAAGTAGGTTGTGGTCTACTTTGTTGAATGCTTTGCTGAAATCTAAATATATTATGTCCACAGTATTTTGCTGGTCTACTAATTTAGTCATTGTTTTGAAGAATGAAATAAGATTGGTTTGGCATGATCTGTTCTTAACAAACCCGTGCTTTACTTGTTTCTAGATTGGCAGACCTGTTTTTTTATTATCTTTTCCAATATCTTTCCAGGTATTGATGTTAGACTGATTGGTCTATTGTTTCCTGGGTCTGTTTTTTTTTCCTTTTTTGAAGATGGAAACCACATCAGCTCTTTTCCAGTCTCTGGCAGTTCCCCGATGCTCTAGGATTTTTGAAAGATATGGTGCAGTGGTTCTGAGATGACCTCTGCCAGGTCCTTTAAAACTCTATGTGTAGAGAGCAGCTACTGCATAGAAAGCAGCTGCTGTGTTGAAAGCAGCAGTATTAGAGGTAAAACGACACTTCCTGAATTATAATTACTGGGTAAATGTAAAATCATGTACCATAAAATCATCAACTATTGCAAAAAAATATATATCTGTATCATGGGAACTTAATCTGGATGCTGATTGGTCTTTCTATAGTCAGCTGTGGTTGATGTGAATACTGCCCCCTTGTAATAGTAATAGGTATGTAAAAAAACAACACAGAGAATGGTAAATCATAGGAAACTTTAATGAACTGTATTGACTGAACTATGCCATATGTCATCTTTTGTATTATTAAAGCTATTGTTATATATTATTTTCAGATATTTACATTATGATTCATAACAGTAGCAAAATTACAGTAGCAATGAAAATAAGCTGGCATCGCAATGATACGGCATGCGATCTTGGAGGTCTGAGATCACTGCCGATATCTTTGCTCCTGGACGGTCCAATCAGATCTAAACCATCCTGAAGAGATGGTGAATGTAAAGAGCTCATCCTGACAATCCCAGGGATACCACAAAGTCCCTGGTAGATCCAGGAGAAGCTTTTTTTGCCAGCGGCAAAGAGGCAGTCATTAAAGCTGCTGAAGTTGGGACAGCTCTGAAACGAAAGAGAACAGAAAGAGAAAGTGTGCTGGTTTGGTGAGAACTTTTTCTTTGCTTTAAGGTTTGAAAGGACACCCTAAGGAAAAGAAAGAATCTGTAAAAGTTTTGACAAAAGTGATTAAGTGGAGATTTTAAACAGGAAGTCAAAGTAATTTTTTTTCTCATTGCTGGATTTTCTACACATGATTTTATATTTTGAAATTCAACTGGTTTTTTTTTTCTTCTTCCACCTATTCCTTCTCTCCTTTTTGATTTTATAATACTCTAGGTTAGAGACTCCCTTTTAGTCATTTTTAAAAATATCTTTTCCCCTTTTTAATTAATTTTTATTATATCTTGTTTGGAAAAGGAGGGGGAAAGTGAAAGCAGAAGAAACTTTGTAATACTGCCAACTAGAGGCTTGGAAATATTCTATCTCTTTTTCTTGACCAGACAAAGCTGAGAAAGAACTGAGACTTCTTTTCAAGGACATTGCTTTTGATAAGATTGAGGGAAGAGCATGGGAGAGTATTATTGCAGGTGCTCTTCTGAGTTTCTGTCAATATCTGGAGTCTGGGGTGGAAATTTATAGAAAAAAAAGGTGATAAGACTCTGGAGAAGAGAGTTATAAATTTTAACAAAAGCCTTGGATAACCAAACAAGGTGCAGTGTGCTCTTTTTATTTCTTTTAAGCTGGGCTATTTCTTACTTTAACAAACCTCCTCTTTACTAGCTTACTTTTTGTAATAGCTATTTGGATTTTTGGCCTTTTGGAAATTGTTTTTGTCTTTCTTTTTGTCTTTTGAAGTCTAATTTTTACGTTTGCATTTTATTTTAAAGGAAAAGCTTTAGTATTAATGATTTCCTTCCTTTTTTTTTTTAAGGGAGTAGTCTCTTCTTTTTTTCTTTCTCCCTCCCTTGTATTTTTTTTCTATTTACCTTCCATATTGGTTTTTTAATTTTGTTGCTTTGTTTTTTTTCTCTATGCATCCTTTTATACCTGAGACCTTTTAATTGGATTAAGGTGTTGAAGAACCTGAAGAAATTTTCTTTTCTCTTCTTTAGTTTTTTATTTTTTACTTTTCCACCTTTTTCAGGATTTAACAATTTTTTCTTTTTTCTGTGTGTTTATGGTCTTTTCTTCCATTTTTGAGTTTTTACTGCTATCTAACCAATTGATTGGATTAAGGTATACAAGTACCTGAAGAAATTATTATTATTATTATTATTATTATTATTATTATTATTATTATTATTATTATTATTACTACTACTACTACTACTACTACTACTACTACTATTTGGTTTCTTTTTTCCCACTATTTTTACTTGGAATTACAATTGGGTATTTCACAAGTGGATTAGGGTCTAGAAGAACCTGAAGATTTTGAATTGTCCGAAATGAGTAGGAAACTAACAGCCCGTGGTTCCTCAACTTCTACTTCTTCTTCTTCATCATCTGGAGGACAATGTTCAATACAGACGATGTTACAAGCAAGAAAAAGAACAGGAAAAAGTGACCCTGCAGATGATTATGCAAGGAATCCACAATATTCAAATAAGAACAGAGAATATTGAAAAGAGAACAGAGAACACTGAACAAAGAACAGCAAAAACTGATGAAAAGGTGGAGAACATTCAACAAATGATGAAGTATGATGAGAGATTCCGAAAAATTGAAGAAGAAGATAAACAAAGAGATTAGAAGATTGGAGATATTGATAGCAGATTAACGGTGGTTGAACAAGATAAAAGTGGGATATTGAGATGGGAGATGGACAGATCAGAATTTTATCTCAGATTCCAAAACATAGAGGAAGAAAAGGGACAAAACCTAGCTGAGACAATGATTGAAATTTTGGAAATAACTAAAGAGAAGATGGTGGATGGAATAGATGAGGTTTATCAAGTCTTTACAAGATATACAATGAGAAATAGCTTACCAAGAGAAGTTCACATCAGATTTACAAAGAAAGTCATTAAAATGCAAATATTGCAAGTGGCAAGAGAGAAAACATTGAAATATAAAGACAAGGAGATTGTGGTCCTGAAAGAAGTACCCAGAAGACTGAGAGAGATGAGAAGAGAATACCAATTTCTGACCAAAATGCTACTTAAAAAAGAGCTGAATTATAGATGGCTGATTCCAGGAGGTTTAATGTTCACATGGCAAGAACAGAGACATAGAATTGACTCAATTGAGAAAGCTGAATTATTTTACACAGAATATTTTGGAGGGAAAGAGGAGGCAGAAAAAGAAATGTCACTAATTGAATTCCAAGAGGACTGCCAAAGGGCGACTGAAAAAGAAGAAGGTGCAGTAGGTGGAAAGGTGTAAGTCAAAGTCAACGTGAACCAAGATCTACGAGAGCTGCTAAACCTAATTATAAAATATAACCATGGAAGAGAAAAAACTGATTACAATTAACATAAATGGACTTAACTCAGCTGTTAAAAGAAGGAAAACTTTCCATAAATTAGAGAAATTAAAATTTGATATAATCTGCCTACAAGAAGTACATATCAAAAAGCAACATGAATTATTATATATTTCATCTTTTTAGGAAAATGTTTATCAGAGATCCCTAGTAGGAAGAACTCTGTGCCCAGTGCTGGAAATCATCCTGTTTACCTAACAGATCAATTGGTCATTCAGAAAATATGTGACTGCGCAGAAATGGACAATTTAACCATAGCTCTTAAAAATAAAGAGTCTTCAGCATTTGATAATAATTGGAATGCGTGCTATAATTGGTTATATCAGAGATAAACTGTTCAAGGAATAATGGGTAATTTAAGCATAAATAGTGATAAGATGTGTATATTTAAAGTAAGGTAGGAGAATTGGATCTTGCAGACTGTCAAAAAGAATATCTGTTTGGTTTTAACGTATTTTCTTTTTTCTTCCGTCTCTTTGTTTTTTTTCTCTCTTTTATACTTCTTTTTCTCCTTTTTCGGTCGCAAGACCAAAGCGTTGTTTTTTTTCCTTTTCCTCTCTCTTTCTCTTTCTTTCTTTCTTCTTTTTTCTCTCTGTTGCATATGTAATGTTGTTATGTTATTTTTTAATTGTAAATTCAATAAAATTTATATATATAAAAAGCAACATGAACAATTGCTGATACAGCCAAACTGAACTGTTTGATATAATGGAAGATTTTATTATATGTTTCCTTCAAACCTTTGTTTCATTCTATTTTATATCAACTGCTTGACAGCATATGGTGATTATTGTGGTCAGCAAGAGAGCACACATGAACCAAGGATTTTAAATATATATATGGAATCCAAATTACAAGGATGTATCTGATTCTTCATTGTCCATTTGCTGTCTGTCTGAGTGTTTCCCTGTCTGTCATGTTTATTGATTGAAAAATATTATTGCCAATGTCTATGTTTACCTCTTTGGATTGCTTGTCCAAACACATGATTGAATGGTTCATTAACAGCTGTTCTTTACTTTCTAAGAGAAAACAAATTAGCAATTGTGAAGTCTCTGAACAATAATTCAGACTAGAAAAATATTTATGTTGAAAAATTAATTTGCCAACAGGTGAGACACATTACATTTTATTGTTCAGCCTTTATATATGTAAAATATATATCATTATTGTATCAGTTCTTAGAGGGGTTATAGTAATTCAAAGTATTGCCTTACTAAGATATGACTGAGATCCTGGATATTGATTTGATATGCGTGTACAGAATCTGGGATAAAGGGAATCAGGATCCCCACAGAGATTCAGATGACACTATCCCTATGTTTCTGTTAATGAAGTTGAGATATAAATTTTTTTTAGACCAATTGATTAATAATTATTATTTGAATTATTTGAGGGAAGGTAGAAGAGGTAGTGCATACATCTCACTGTGATTTGGATTATAAAAGGCTAGAGAGTATCTTCCAGTATTATTCATGCTCAGAAATGTTGCTCATGGACTGGAAGAGTCAGGCATCAGATGAGCCACATGGTTCTCATGCAGTCACCGATGATCCAGAATGACTTGTTTCAGTGAATGAGTGACTGACTGACTCAGAGTGTGATCGGATGTGCAAGTAAAGGAGATTAGGATCAGAATCAGCATACATCCCTCATCATTGAACATATATGGACAGTGATAATGCAAGATTCTGAAGGGTAAAGCAACAGGATAACTCTTAATTCTCTCTCCAGTGACAGATTGGAGGGGCGGGGGGGTATAGCAAAGGAATGGCCTGGTTTGGTAATTGGAGAAGAGTATGCAATAGGCAGGATGGGATATAAACTGTCGTTGTATCAGTGAAGAGCTAGAATCTGCTTTTGTGAGAAGTAATTGTTCCAGACTAGCAGGCTCGAAAGCCTGCAACTCTGATTGGCCTGCGAATAGCCGATTGTGATTGGTTGCTATAGACTGATGCGATTGGCCAGTAAACGGGCTGCTGCAATTGGCCCTGCCAAGAGCGGCAAACTCAAATCGCCTTCATTGGCTGCCTAGCCGCAGCCAGCCCTATATAAGGGGCTGCTGCGACTGGGATACTTCGCTCAGATCTGAAGTCACTAATAAAGAGCTGTTGTTGCTATCTGAGTCTTGCCTCCGTTCTTGAACCGTCCTCCCAGATCTAATAGTAATCTTCGTGCATACTTTCCTCTCTTGTTTCCACATTTTAAGGCCATGAAATTGCATGTGAGTTTCAGTTGAAAAAGCTGAGAATGTTGATTGATTTTAAAACATTTCCCAAAACAGTGCAAGATGTAAATGAGTCAAGTCCTTAGAGCAGCAGTCCCCAACCTTTGTGGCTTGGTGGTCAGGGCGGCGGGGGGGGGAGGGGAGAAAAGAGCTGGGCAGCATGAGCAATGGGCTGGTCTGCACGTGCATGATGCGCAGCTCAACTTGCACAAGTTCAGCTGTGTGTGTGTATGCACATGCACTGATCCATTGTTCATGCAAGTCAAGATGTGCACGTGCACATGCATGCTAGCCTGCCACTTGCAGTTTAGAATAAGCAATGGCCTGATTGTGGGCCATGTCCCAGGGGTTGGGGAACCCTGTCTTAAAGTCATGAACACTTCAATGAGCAAATTTCACTCAAAGAAAGAGATCTTTGTTCCTACTTATTCTGCTTTGTTCAGACTACACCCAGAATATTGCTTCCTTTCTGGACATTGCATTTTCAGGAAGGCATCTTGGAGTGCATCTAGAATAGGGAACCTGAATACAAAAACATCCACGAAACATCTGGTTTGCCTGGAAAAGAGACTGCAGGAGATATCATTATTGATTCCAAGTATCTGAAGAACAATCCTGTAAAAAGTATGGAAAAATTGTTCAAAGCCATTTTAGAAAAAAAAAAGAATCAAATTGAATGTAAATGGCAAGAAAATAGATTGCAGTTGAATATCAAGAAAAATTATCTAGCAACAAAACAGTTTGACTGTGCTTCTAGAAAAATGGTGGACTATTTTTCACTGGTAGTATTAAAATAGAGCTATATAGACATGTCTCAGGGTTGCTGTAGAACTGAGTATGTACACCAGACAGAGGACTGGGAAATCTTGGAACTCCAATATTTTTTCCCAAGCCTTCTTTTATATGACAATGTCCCAAATCCAAATTTTATGCAGAAACCATTTGGTTTAGCTTTAAAATATTGATTTTTATATTTGGATATTATGTTTAAGTTTCATAAATTATTATCTGTAGCCAGGAACAAATATTGAGTCTTCAAGTCTTTCCTTGCCTCCCTCCCCATGTTTCACATTCAGCATGACATTCTAAGCTTGTTTTTAATAACAGTTCCATATTATAGCCTTGATAATTCTTGTTTAAATAACCAGGATTATAAGTAAACTTTTCTGGGTTCTTTAAAAAAATGTTCCTTTGTATCTGCTACATATGTTTCAAATAAATAGATATATTCCATTTTGAGCACTCTCAGATCCATCCTAGATTTCTCTCTCCAAAGCCACACCTGGGTGTATCCCTGTCAGTTATCCTAACATCTGTCCATAGGGTTTTTATTTTGTTTTGATTTAAGTTGAGCATGAACTTCTGACTGCCATCTGTGAACAATTTAAGGGAGCAATTACAATATTATCTTACTGTTGCTGAAAGAAGTATAGTGTTTGTAAAGGACAATATACTTGGCCATATGAATTTATTGAGAATGTTGCTGTATAGTTTTTAAAAAATACACAAACACATTGAAATCATTCTGGTATCTTCAGCATTGTTGTTGAAACAATATATTAACATTTCTCAATACAAGTACATGTAAGATGGGTTTCCTAACACTAAATTGTCAGTGTTACTTAGTCACAAAACACAAAATGCTTAACAGATAGAGCAAATGAAGATCCACCATCTGCTTTGATATGCAATCAAGCTTTGCCCTTCTCCAACTGTCCTCCAACAGCCTTTCTATTAGGCCACCCATAGGCTCCACCAAAAACCCTGGCAATTCTTTGAGAAGCTTCAGTTCCAGCTGGTCTTGATAAGATCATTAATGCTTGATTGCATTACAGTCTTTAAAGAACTACAGTACATCTGCACTGCAGCTGAGCAATTTTTTAACATTAAGAACTGATGCCTGAGTTTTCCCAATTTCCAACCTTTAAATGTTGCATATTTTCAAATAATTAATCAACTAGCTAAAAATAAAAGTTAACTAACTGGTAGGAGGATTTTCTCTGCAGGAGCTCCCAGCCTATGAAATATTGTTTCATCAGGTATAAGATGTGCTCCCTCCTAATATTTAGAAAATGAGTAAGCATCTGGCTCTTTCACATAGTATTTGGGGACTGAGATGTAATGCAATGCAATGCAATGGTGGGCTGCCATTGGATTAACAATCAGTTTGGTGAGCATGTGCTTTGCATGTGTGTATGCCTAACATATGGTTTGTGTGTGCAGGCAGCGTTCCAAAACCACCCATTTTAAGCTTAAAATTTTACCTTCTATGTCAGTGCTGATGAGTAAAACAGCTGAGATGCAGCAATCCACTGTCCCATGCGAATCAGCTGAGCTAAAAAAACAGGGAAATATAGGACAGGAAAGGGCAGGGGTAGATGGGCAGGGTCAACTACTCATTTGCTAGAACCAGTCCGACCTGGTAGCAGCCCACCATTGGAGCAATGGCATAGTTGAAATAGTTGATGATATGCTGATAAGATATAGTACTAAGTGAATTATAGAGTGGCTGGACTATTTACATTTTCACATTTAATGACTAACTCTTAAATTTATTTTCATATTTCATATTTTTGCAAGTTGAATTAATGATTGAAGCACTTGAAATAAATGTAGTTTATATTGTTTTCAGCTTTGCTCATTGGCTGTAATAATAAAGCAACCATATGTCTAGTAAATCATGCAGGAAAAATTTACTATATAAACTAAACTTCATTATGCTGACATGAAAATTATGGGGAAAAAATTAAGTAAGCTGACATTTATAAAATATTTGTAGTCATATTTTACTACAATGAAGCTGTTTTCCTATATGTAGTAGCTATTGAGGTCCTGTAAATGGCACTAGCAGTATGCTGCAGTGTCTAATACCTATAGGGGCCTCTTTGTTATTGCATGATCTCATTCCCTATCTTGGTGAAGATGGAAAGTCCTGGACTTATAAGTGATCTCATTTTAGTAACATCACCACTATTCCTAAGGATTGGTTGGGAGGTTTTAGCAATGTGGTTGGGAGGTTGTGATATCTATTCTCCAATCCAAATGCTGTATCTATGTTACTCTTCCTTGCTTGTAAAAATAGTATAAAAGTAAATAAACGCCACATATGTGGTTAGACATCTTGGCACCCTGCACAATGACTGGTCATTGAAATCCATCATATGGCACCCAGCCAGGGACATTACCCTACCAGGACGCAGCTACTAACATTCTTACCTTCATCTGGGAAAGACCCCTAAAATGCACACCACATCCTACAGGACTGATCAAAGGTAAGTATGGGCTGCAATCTATCTCAGCACCGGCATATAGGGCAGAAATAGAGAACCTGTCTATCTGGTGTTCAGAGAACAATCTGTCACTGAATGTCCATAAAACCAAAGAACGGATTATGGACTTCATGAAACCTGGAGAGGACCATGCCCCACTCATCATCAACGAAGAACGAGTGGAAACTGTCCCTACGATCAGATTCCTTGGCATCCATATTTCAGCTGACATCATCTGGTCCCCTAATACCAAGGCCATAGTGAAGAAGGTTCAGCAGCAGCTGCACTTCCTGCAGGTTCTCAGGAAGAACAATCTGGATAAGAAGCTATTGCTAGCTTTCTATAAAGCCTCTGTGGAGAGCACTCTGACATATTGCCTGGGTGTGTGGTATGCAGGCTCCACAAATGAGGACAGGAAAACTGTACAGAGCGTGAGAAACACAGCTCAAAATATCATTGGTTGCCCTCTGCCCTCCCTGGAAAACTTAGCCAGGTCTCACTGCCAAAGCAGAATCAAGGCCATTATAGAAGACCGCTCACTCCCTGGCAATTATCTTTTTGACTTGCTGCTATCTGGACGGCATTTTAGGTCAATAAAATCCCACACCACTAGACTAATAGTTTCTTTCCCTGGGCCATCCAAACCACAAATAAACACAAAGTCACTACCTTATTAAGATGTGAAAAGATGTGAAATCTCAATACCCCATTGTTAGGGATACACCCTAGCAGAATCTGCACGGCAGAAGACAGGCAGGCAAAATATGTGAGATGGACGTTTTTGTAGCTTACACTCAGTAAAACAGATACACCGTGCTAGTTAAATAGTTTATTCCAGTAAGAGTTTTAGCATAGTCAAACAGTCCATATATCATTCACTAATTCAGTCCATCCAGGGATTATTCAGTTGCAAATTCCAGTGTTGAAAAGAGAGGTCAGTAAACTTACAAATATCAGTCCAGTAATATATCTCCTCGCAGTAGACATATGAAGAAGTCAAAACTCCTCTCTTCCTTCAGCAACTCAGCAGTAGGGGAAACACGCAGTTAACAAACCATCAATTCATCAAACCAGTCAATCGTCAGGAAATCGTCAGCAATCGTCAGGTTCTCTTGCTTCCTCTTATGGCGGTTTCACACCGCACCCAAAATTACATGCTTTGCAGTTTAAAGTGACACACACTTAAACTTACAATCATAGTTTATATATATTATTTTACCCAAACTACGTTAGGTAACCTATGTTATTGCTAACATTCTCCCCTTTTGGGTAATATAATAATATATATATCTATTTACAACCTTAACCCATAGTCATCACAATTTTCTTTGTGTTTCACTGCACCTTGGGCTTTTGTAAATTGATCAGTAATATTTTGCTCAGTCATACAATATTCCAATCTTATTAAACCATCTTTTACAGATTGCCTTACATTCAGATATCTCAGATCTGTATGCTTAGATCTCGTTTTCACAGCAAGATTTGTAGCCAACCATATGGCTGCTTGATTGTCCTCATACACTACAATGGAATCATTAACAGTTAGTCCCATATCCAATAATAACTGTTTATACAGAATTAAATCAGTACATAATAAAGATAGACATGAAAATTCTGCTTCCATTGTGGACATACTTATATGTTGCTGTCTAATTGACCTCCAACCAATCAATGCTTTTCCATTGCTCTATGCCAATTTTCTTGATCCTTTGCAGGATACATTCTAAGTTCTTCCACAGTAGTTGGAACTTATTAACTTGGCAAACTACACTTGCTTGGTACCTATCAGGTGGTCTGGTTTCACGTGTTGAACGTCTAGGTATAACAGGGCTTACAGGTGGACTTTCATCTATTACCTGTTCCTGGTGATCTATTTCTTCGTGTTCATCTATTTCTTCCTGTTCTGGTCCTATTTGCTATTCTTGTACTTCCTCTTTAATTGGACTTTTCTTATTACTGATATGTTGGTTTGGTCTTTTGTAGGTTTCTATGATTACATCTTTATTCGAATCTTGCTCCAGTTTTTCCCATCCTACATGTTCAAGGAATTGTGCACTAGCACTACAGTAAACTCTAGATGTACCTTTTTCCCAGAACCTGTAAGATTTATGGTTAGATTCATAACCTACAAAAAATAATCTTTTAGCCCTATGCTGCCCCTTATGTCTCAGTTGGATAGGAATATGCACCCATGCTGGTGCTCCAAATGTGTGCATGTAGCTTAGGTCAGGTTTTCTACCATGCCACCATGTGGATGGTAATTCACCTGTTGTTGAGTTAACAACATTATTCAATATATGATTACCACACATTATTGCTTCTCCCCACAAATTTTCAGGTAATCCTGAATCTGACAACATAGTACAAGCCATTGCCTGTAATGTTTGGCCTCGTCTTTCTATAAAGGAATTATGTTGTGGCCTATATGGTGCAGACTTTTTATGTTCCACACCTGCCATCTTCAGTCTATTTTGGAATTTATTGTTTATAAATTCCGTACCATTATCAGTTACAAGAGTTACTAGTTTCCTTTTAGTTTTTCTTTCTGCAAACTTCAACCAATTAAAGAAATTCTGATATGTTTCCATTTTACTCTTCATTAAATAACAGAAAACATATCTAGAATAATGATCCATTATACTTAATATATAACGAGCACCTCCCACACTTGGTTTTTTAGGACCTATAATATCAGCAAATACGACCTCTAGAGGCTCCTTAGTTTTAAATCCATTAATTCTATTTGCTGGTATTACCTTGCTTTTTTCTTGACTGCAAGCATTGCAGTGCAAATACTTACTGCAAGGCTTCAGTTTTATACCTTTAGATAGTTCAACCGTTTGCTTGAGCATTTTAAAATTTATATGCCCTAAACGTCTGTGTAACAAATGTATGCATTCATCATGAGGTTTAACGTTATTATACACTGTGTTAGCCACCTCTAATTGATTATCATGTAACACATACAATTCACCTTTTAAAGTTGCAGTCACTTTTTTACCTTCCTTTTCTATTATGCAGTTTTCTCCCCTAAAGGTAACTACATAACCTAGTTTAATCAAAACTCTAACTGAAAGCAAATTAAACTTAAGTTGTGGTACATATAACATTTTTACATTTTCTTTTATGCAAGAACAATGTGCAGTACCTTCACCTTTTGCTTTAAGTTTCCAGCCATTAGCTAATGATATCTGCTGTGAACTCGTGGACATCTTAATAAATCTTTTCTTATCTTTCGTTATGCAGTGCAATGCTCCACTATCTACCACCCAAAAATTATTATTGTTCACAGTTTTGTTGCTATACATGGCTAACTCTAAGCATTTTTTATCCTTTTGATGCCTTTTTGCATTCTGGCTGGCATTGTGGCGTTTTTCTTTCTTGCAGAATCTGGCCAAATGTCCTTTTCTTCCACAATTAAAACATTTTCTAATTGTGTAGGCTGACGAAGATAATTCCTCTTCTTGTGGTTGTTCCCTTCTCAGTTGATCCCTTTCAAGCCTTCTCCTGGCTTCTTCAATTAATCTGCCAGTAATGTCAGTTAATGTGAGGTTATTTTTTGGCAGCACTTCCAGCGAAGTTACATAGTCATCATAGCTCTCATCTAACGAAGACAAAATTATATAAACCTGATGTAGTTCAGTGAAGATAAGTTCTTTTTCATGCAGTTCTTGAAAATTCCTCTTCATAGTGTTTATATGAGAATGGCATAGTGTTTATATGACATGTTGAGTCTCCATTCTTTTGAAGATGTGTTCTGAACAGCTTCTGTGTAAGATTTATATGTGCTCCTACACTGTCTCGAACATAAATCTTCTTTAAATTCTCCCAACACTTAGCAGCTGTTTCTTCTCCACGAATATGGACAAGCTGCTGGTCACTGAGTGTCAGTCCTATTATACAGAGAGCTTGCTCATTCTTCAGTTTATATTCTTGTATTTTCTGGGCATCATCTACATCCTCCGGATCCCAAGCATCTACCTCTGGTGGGTTTTGAATTATACTCCACAAACCTTCTCTGCGTAGAAGTAGGCTGCATTTCATAGACCATGAAACATAGTTTGTTCCATCCAGTTTGGATATTAGAGACAAACTTGGTAAATTGACTTGTGCCATCTTTTCTCTGGATATTAAACTATAATTAATAAAACACAGCTGTCTGTTTACAGTATTGTGTAACTACACTAACTCTCACTTTATATAAGCCTGTTATATCCTGGTTAGTCTGACTGTGCAGCTGGGCCCATAACCAGTGTTAGGGATACACCCTAACAGAATCTGCACGGCAGTCAGGCAGGCAGGCAAAATATGTGAGATGGACGTTTTTGTAGCTTACACTCAGTAAAACAGATACACCGTGCTAGTTAAATAGTTTATTCCAGTAAGAGTTTTAGCATAGTCAAACAGTCCATATATCATTCACTAATTCAGTCCATCCAGGGATTATTCAGTTGCAAATTCCAGTGTCGAAAAGAGAGGTCAGTAAACTTACAAATATCAGTCCAGTAATATAACTCCTCGCAGTAGAGATATGAAGAAGTCAAAACTCCTCTCTTCCTTCAGCAACTCAGCAGTAGGGGAAACATGCAGTTAACAAACCATCAATTCATCAAACCAGTCAATCGTCAGGAAATCGTCAGCAATCGTCAGGTTCTCTTGCTCCCTCTTATGGCGGTTTCACACCGCACCCAAAATTATGTGCTTTGCAGTTTAAAGTGACACACACTTAAACTTACAATCATAGTTTATATATGTTATTTTACCCAAACTACGTTAGGTAACCTATGTTATTCCTAACACCCATTCAGATGTATAATAACATATTACAGTACAATCCATCTCTTGTGTATTATACTCAGCTAAGCATTACAGTCAGTGTTGGATGTATATTTTGTGTATATTCATAGATATTATACTCTCAAATTGCAAATGGAGACGTGGGTACTCTATTTTTCTTATCTTCATTTTTAAGTGCTTTAGTTTTATTGTATTGTGAACAGTTGCTGGGGTGCATCCACAGTTTCGTTGTACTTGTACAATGACAATAAAGTTATTCTAATTCTAATGTTCAGGAATTTAGGCTCCTTCTACATAAATCCAATGCAAAAGTACCTGAGGCTGATAGATAAAAGCTGATTGAGGAGATAGGAAAGCTTTGTTCCTGGTAACCTGAACGCGGGACGCTCAGGTTACAGGACTGGATAAAGATAGGGCATACTTTACATATTGAACCCAGGACTCCAGTTCAAATATTACATCAGTGGTATCAATGCTGTCAAGCAGTGGAAACATCTGGTTCTGATGTCTCAGCAAAACAATAATTGGGCTCTGATGTCTTAGCAAAACAATAATTGACTATAAGCCCAACTCCTGATTATGATCAGGTAAAAATTGTCACCCCAAAATCTTCTCCAATTGGATTTTCAGCTCCTTTTGAGCAGGCTAAATTTTGTGATTATCCATTGGACACCCCCATAAGGCAAGTATTAGAGGAATATTTAGAAAAAGGGAGAGATTTAAGTTAGAAACCGAGGACAGAAAGACATAAATTTATTTGTTTAATTTTTTATGTTTAATCCTTTTAATTATTTAGTGTTTAAGGAGATAGAACAATGGGTGTAACTAGAATGTGGGCAACTGCTCTCTTCCGATGCACTGGATAGCAGAGTTGGATGTGGAAGGCATGCCCTGTTGATTTCAATGGTCCACAATTAGCTCTGCTGTTTAGAAGCATGGAATGAGACACAGATCCATGTATAAAATAGAGCCCCTCCATAAAGTATAATGGGGCTGATCAAAGAAGATATGGTTAATTTATGCTGTTATATGTGTGTTAGAAAGAACTAAGAGAAGAATAAAATGTTTACTATTCTTTTCAGGATCTAATTTCCATTAAAACTTTTTAGATGTGTATGTATAATAATAGGCGTAAAATAAGTGTATGCAGACTTGAATAGGATTGAATTGAAGAAAATATCCTTTACCTGTGTATAGCCCTAACTGGAGCTGCTGCAGCTCAAAATAAATTAATTGTAACATGTTCGGCAGCCAGAGAATTAAATTGGCTTTTTGGATTGGACTTAGAGCTATGGGAGGCAGATAGGCAGTGGTTAGGGCCCCCAATCACATTCATTTGTGATTGGAACCACTCCTTGAGTTATTCCAATGCTCTGAGAACAAACTACAGGTTGTCCAAAGCCCCAGGTCTGGAGGTGTTGTGAAAATGTGTCTGTGTGTTATCATTTCCAGACCTGGAGGATGAGACTCTCTCATAACAGTGTACAAAATTATTTAGACAATAGAGCTTATTGGCTCCCAGAAAAGAATGGTAAGTATGCAAGCAGTATGATTATAGTGTATATGTTTGAGTATGTTGATGGTAGTGTAAATGTTTTGTGTATTGACTCGCATCCCAGATTGAAAGGTGAGTAAGAAACGGTGTGTTCAAGGAAATGAGAATGGCCCAGACATGAAACAGATCCCATGGAGAAATGTGTGTGATTTACTGGAGAGAGAGAGATTTATTTTATTGAATGAGATTTCTGTGTAGTATTTTAACAATTTCCCCCTCCTTCTTGTCCTCGCTGGTTGTTAATTTTTTGCCTTGTAAAAGTGGGTGCACGAGGAGGGGGACAGTGAAGCTTTTGATCACTTTGGTGTTTTTTTTCTTTCCCTCTCTGCTTTGCAAAAGGTGGGGCTGGAAAGTGGAAAGTTATTTTTTTATATAGGTTACATACAAACAAGTAGTCATTGCTGGAGAAATAAAAAGCAGCCCTTGATGGCTAGGCTGCGATTGGCAATTTGCCTGGAACGTTATCTGTAAAGGTGGCTCAGTTCCCAGGCTGGCAGTTCAATTAGAACAATTATCTTTGAAGATGGCTCAGTTCCCAGTTTACAATGGACCCCAGCCAGGGAATCAAAATTCAAACTAGCTGCACTCTGTACATGCTCTTAATCCATATTAAAGTAGAGAAATGACATTAAAATTTGACTCCATCAGGAGGGTTTACAATAAGAATGTGAAGAATGCATAACTATTACCAGCACAACAGGTAAAATCATGAAAGGTATACAATGGGCTTTGCAAATAACTTTTTCTTTGTAATTTTTGATAAATACAGTAAGATGTGAATGGTGGAATTGTGTAAATCTGATTTTCAATTTTATTTTCAGAATACCTTATCTCTTCAAGGTGTTTTAACTGACTATGTAGGCTGTAAGGTTTGCTTGCTTAATGACTTCTTCCTTTCCTGTCCTTACAAGGATCCTCATGATGATATCTGGAAGGTGTCCTGCAATTTTAACTTTCCAAACATTTTCTCACCAGCCTTTCCATTTAATATCTGACTCTCATTATGTGTGTTATTTTTAATCTTCCAGGTGCTTATATCACTCCCAGGATTGCTCCTCATCTCATGACCTCATTTTTATCTAAGATAGTTTCACTATGTGCCTCACATACATAGTCACTCCCCTGTTTCTAGGCCTGTTTCTGAACACAATAGCCTTGCTGATTTTTTTTTCAGTCACTCTTTTTCCATCAAAATGCTAGAGGCCTGGCACAAGCTTATCATATTCCAGTTAATCAAGCCAAGCAGATTGTTTCATCATTAACTTTAGTAAATGGATGTTACCTACTAGGCAAGCCCTCTTTTTTACAACATGATATTTGGCTTTTTTGTAATTTTGTACAACCTGGAATAACAAGTTCATTGGTCCTTTAAGGACTGCCTCCACAAACAAATAAAAAAGGAGGGAAAGGCTCTCTAAAGGGTCTCTAAAAAGCTTAAAAAGTATTATTTACCTTAAATCAATTGAATATAATTGAATGTTTCCATTTACCTTAAATTAATTGAATGTTTTTATTCAAAATTTAACTACTTGGGGATGAGGGGGGCGAGGCTGTGCTGCCGTGTTTGCTCCTACAAGACCTTTGTGGATTCCAGCTCATTGCATCCGCCCAAGCTCGTTGTGTCTGCCCAGCCAAGGATATCTATACCAGTTCCAGGATCCCAGAAATGTGACACTACAGATGGCACAGTGTCCAATCCAGGCTCATTTGTTTATGCTTGATTGTTTATGCTTGATTGTTTACAGCGGTCCTTTGGCATCAGCAGCTGTCATTCCACCCAAACACTCACTCGAGCAATGAATGAAGCAAAACTTATGGGTGCAATTGGCTAACATCACACAGAGTAATGTCTTTTGCTTATCTGAAGCCTATGATATGGAACATTTGATTTCTGCATGTTTAGTTCCTGTCTGTACTCCTTCTGCAGTAATTCAAAACTTCAGGGTTTGCTGTCTATTATATAATTGTTTTACACACAATTGTTTTCAATGGTAGCAGTCCCTGTAAATATAACATGTGCAAAAGTAATTAATTGTATATCTTTAAGTAAAAAACCTCACTGTCTTCGCATTAGCTCACCTACTCTGAATTGCACAGCTTTGGAAGGGACTTTCTTTCACTTTGCCCATGTTTAGCTACCACAAGGATGATTTTTTACATGTGGTCAAGAAACTTTTAATTATATTCCTGCTAATATTAGTGAAGCACAATGCTGCCTCAGCCAGCTGATTCCTGTTTTGTTTTCTAAACAACAACTTTATCATTCCAATCATTCTCAATGAGGGCTCACACTAGATAGCACTTGTGACTCTGAAACAGCCTTACTTAATAAAGCAGAATACGTAGTGCTTGCTGTGTCTATAGTGGGCATGCCAGCAATTGCTGCTTGCGCTCACCTGAACATTAACTCTGTTGCAGGTAATTTAGCAAAAACAATGTTACTTCTTCAGCTATCTCAACAATCAGCCACAAGATGCAAGTGTTGAGGAAGGCTATTCTACAAAATCTATGTTGTTTTAATTTGTTTAACGGGTCATGAATCATCCAGTACTAGCTTAATATTTTACACAATTTGGCCTCAGATTTGAAAATCGATAATTTAGAATCTTGGTTGGAAAGCTTTTGGGCTTGGTTGCCCATAGGCTTAATGGGAAAAATTCTATGCTATGTAGTCATTATTTGTGCTTTAACTAGTGGGTGCTGCTTTGTTCAATGTCTCCCTTCCCTTTGCAACATATGTATCACAACTTTTCACCCCAAAACTTTTCCTACATTGCCTCAGAGTCAAGTACAGTATATGCCCTATATAAAAAACTGCAAGTGTGCTCTTCTACTGATTATTATAAGTACCTTACTAACCTCTCTTATGACTATGCCTTGTCTAAAGAAAATAAAAAAGAGTGAAATGTAGTAGCTATTGAGGTTCTGTAGATCGCAGTATGCTACAGCGTCTAATACCTATAGAGGCCTTTTTGTTATTGCATGATCTCATTCCCTATCTTGGTGAAGGTGGAAAGTCCTGGACTTATAGGTGATCTCATTTTACTGACATAACTACTATTCCTAAGGATTGGTTGGGAGGTTTTACCAATGTGGTTGGGAGGTTGTGGTATCTATTCTCCAATCCAAATGCTGTATCTATGTTACTCTTCCTTGATTGTAAAAATAGTATAAAAGTAAATAAATGGCACGTATGTGGTTAGACATCTGCACAATGACTGGTCATTGAAATCCATCACCTATAATATTTAATAACATTTTCCTGGATATCCAATGGAGACAGAAGTTTTCCTTAGACAGAGGGAGATGAGCCTCTAATTTTTGCATGTTTTTATACAAAACTCTGTAAGATCAATGTTAGTATCTAGCTGCCAGGTGTGGACATCAGAGATTTGGGGACTGGGAATCAGCTCTTTGCACATAATATCAAAAATTATTTTTCTTTTCCATTCTCAAGTGCGCTGAGTTCCATAAGTGGTTCATGATGAGATCATGTTATGATCTGGATGAGGATTAATAAATTGAAATCAAAGTTATCTGAGGGTTTGATGATCATATGTATTTCCAATCAATTTGAGGGATCAATAGAGCAGGGTGGGTGATTTTAGATCCTGCACTAACCTTACATACTCAGGTTAGTGCAATGTTCTACCATACATGAATACTTTACAACTAATGAGGACCAACCAAATGAGGACCAATTGATTGCCTACTATTTAGATTGCTACAGCAGGATCAATGTAGAGATGCCAGTGAAAGAAACATAGAAACTAATAATGGTGTTACCTAGTCAGATAATAAAACATCTGCAAGCAAACAATGAAGCTCAGGGTACCAAGGACTTCACAATTAAAAAAAAACCTTTGTGGATATTCTGGTGGGACCATATAACATTTATTTTGACTAAGCTGTATGGTAATTGCTCCCAGTAGTTGCCCCTACTAAATTCAAAGTGCCCATCATTCCAAATAAATAACAATATGGCTAGCTTCTCCTCCTATATGTAGGAGCTCAATTCTGCAAATAAGGAATTTTTATAGTTTATGCTTGGAAATGTCCATTTCGAATTAACCAGAGAATAGGCCGTTTCAGTAGTGGCACCAACATTTTGAAATTTCTTCCATCAGGCAGTTCAGTCAATCCTTTCTTTGTTATCTTTTAGGAAGTTTCTTCTATTTTCATTTCTAAGCTTTTCCCTTACAGTAGTCATGCTTATTTTTCCATCTAAGTTTAACCATTGACAACTTGCAGTTTTGTGTATGTTAATTAGAAGTATATTTTATTTTGACATCAAATGAGGGATTCTTTGATACAGATTTAGGAAAAGATTAGGAGAAAATATTATATTAAATCAACAACTAGAAGATGACCTGAATGTGTTTTATTGCAGGTTTGAAAGGAAATTATAGCCACCTATCTCCACAACCAACATCTCAAACATACCAACAACAGCCAAGCCACCTACAACTGGCCCCAATCCATTGGGTTCACAACCTCTGGTGATCACAGAAAAACAAGTGCAAGATTTATTACACAAACAAAAGTCAGGAAAAGCACCAGGGCCAGACAAGATAACTTCTCCTTGCTTAAAAGTCTGTGCTGACCAATTGGCCCCCATCTTCCCCAAATCTTCAATAGATCACTAGAGATGTGCTGTGTTCCTTCCTGCTTCAAATGCTCTGCTATCATCTTAGTGCCAAAGAAGCCCTCCATCAAGGAACTGAATGATTTCAGACCAGTTGCTCTAACATCTGTAGTTATGAAAATCTTTGAAAGGCTTGTGCTGTCCCACCTGAAAACCATCATGGATCTGCTGTTAGATCCCATGCAATTTGCATACTGAGCAAATAGATCAACAGATGATGCTGTTAATATGGCTCTGCATTCCATCCTACAACACCTTGAATCTCCAAATACCTACGCAAGGGTCCTCTTTGTAGACTTCAGTTCACCATTTATTACATCATTCCAGACACTCTTCTAAGTAAATTAAACCAACTAGCAGTACCTGAACACACTTGTAAGTGGATCATAAGCTTCTAACAGACAGGAAGCAGCAGGTGAAACTAGGCAGAATCACATCCGATACCTGTACAATTAGCATACCCCCCCCCGCAAGGCTGTGTGCTTTCTCCACTTCTCTTCTCCCTATATACCAATGACTGCTTCTCAAACGATCCATCTGTTAAAATATTGAAGTTTGCTGATGACACAACAGTGATTGGTCTCATTCAATACAACAACAAATCCACACACAGACAGGAGGTTTTACAACTTGCCTCATGGTGTAACTGGAACAATCTGGAACTGAACACACTCAAAACCGTAGAAATGGTGGTAGACTTTAGAAGAAATCCTCCAATACTACCACCTCTTACAATACTAGCCAACACACTATCAACAGTAGAGACCTTCTAATTTCTAGGTTCTACTATATCACATGACCTAAAATGGACACCTAACATCAAAAATGTCATCCAAAAAGCACAACAAAGAATGTTCTTTTTGTGCCAGCTCACGAAGCACAAACTGCCCAGGGAGCTGCTGATCCAGTTCTACAGAGGAATGATTGAGTCTATCATCTGCACCTCTCTAACTGTCTGATTTGATTCTACAACCCAACAGGACAGACACAGACTTAAGAGAATGTTGGACTGCAGAAAAAACAATTAGTACCAACCTGTCTTCAATCGAGGACCTGTATACTGCACAAGTCAAAAAGAGGGCTATGAAAATATTTATAGACCCCTCACATCCTGGACATAAACTGTTTCAACTCCTACCCTCAAAACGACACTATAGAGCACTGCACACCACAACAACTAGACACAAGGACAGTTTTTCCCCAAAGTCATCACTCAACAAATAATTCCCCCAACCCTGTTCAACTATTACAAAGTCTGCACTACTATTACTGTTAATCTTATCATCACTCCTTACCACCCATCCCCTCCCACTTGTGACTGTATGATTGTAACTTTGTTGCTTGTATACTTACGATTTACATTGACTGTTTCCTAGTATGATTGATTGCTTATTGTACCCTATGACTATCATTAAGAGTCGTACCTTATGATTCTCGACTCCTGATGAATGTATCTTTTCTTTTATGTATACCAAGAGTATTTACACCAAGACAAATTCCTTGTGTGTCCAATCACACTTGGCCAATAAAGTATTGTATTCTAAAAAAAAAAAATACCCAACTGGCTATCCAGCTTGGAAGCGATGATCTACCCCAATACATTGGATTTAGGCAAAATGGTTAGGTATAAGGAAATATTAGATAATCAAGGAAAATTAAAAACTAATCAGGAGCTAATTCGGGTATAATTATAGATTGGTTGCCATACCTTCAGCTGCAAGCGAGATACAAAAAAGAATGCAGAAGAATATGGATTTGATATGGAATTACAATTAGATAAAATTTTAGTAGGCCTGGAGGAGAAATTTATAAGAAGGATGTATAATTATTTGTTAAGATTTGACATGGAAGAGGAAGTAGTAAAAGGATATATGATAGCATGGGCAAAAAAATTTGGGCACAGATCTAGAAAACTGGGAAAAATTGTGGAGTAAGAATTACACATTAACAAGATCGGCAGCTTACAAGGAATCTATATAAGATTTTTTATTGTTGGCATTTGGCACCAATAAGATTGGCAAAAATGTATCCCAATATGAATCCAAGATGTTGGAAATGTAAACAGAGCCAAGGTACCTTCTTCCATATGTGGTGGCTATGCTCGGAAGCCCAAAAATACTGGGTCAAAATACGGAGTTGGTTGCAAGAAATAGCAGAATGCCAGATAGAGTTATGAATATATTGGGAAATACTTAATATCCATGGGATTCAAGGCACAGTTGCTTCCCAGATAATCCCCAACACAACACTGGGAAAAAGGCAATGAGAGAAGTGAACTAGCAGCTGAACAGCAGACAAGAGAGGCTGTTAGAGGCAGCAAACCAATGGGTCACAATATATTCATTACTTACCTAGACCCGTGATGGTGAACCTATGGCATGCTTGCCAGAAATGGTAAGCAGAGCCATTTTTCCAGACACGCAAGCTATCACCTGTTGCTCTTCTGGGTTCTGGTGCACCAGCCAGCTGGTCTTTGTGTGTGCATGTGCACCGAAAACCAGAACAGCAGTTGCCCGGTGCACATGTGCATGCCATGATGATGATCTTCCAGTTCCCAGAGTGCGCATACATGCTGGTCACAAAGTCTTTTGGTTTCTGACATGCATGTGTGCACAAAGACTAGCTGGCCGATGCGCAAGTGTGCCAGAAACCAGAAGATCATCTTCCCAGCAGAGCTTCCAGCCAGGATGGGTGGGCTGGGCTTCCCTCCCTCCCCACCGGAGTGGGCTTCTTGCATGGCCCAAGCCCTCCAGCCCTTGGCACTGACATGTGTTTGTGGTCCTGGCCAGCTTGGGTGCATGGGGCAGCATTTGCTGGCTGGGTGGTTAACTGCCTTACCCACTGTTCCTGCCATTGCTGGGGGCAAGGGGTGATGGGGCAGCAGCAGTTCACACACACAGCCCCAACACCCCAGAAAAGCAGTGGTGGCAGCCACAAGGTGAGAGACAGAAGCAAGAACTGCCTTTGGGGGTGAGAGATGAGGGGGCGATGGCAGTGAGAACTGCTGCTGTCCCCTCATCCCTGGCAGCAGCAGCAATATAGGGCAGGGCAGCATTTGCTGGCTGGGTGTCAACATTGGACTCAGCTTCTGCACATCCCCACACCATCCCAGAAGAGCAGCAGCAGCAACCACAAGGTGAGAGGCAGAAGCAAGAACCGCCACCACCAGGGGCAAGGGGGTGGTGACAGTTCAAATGCACAGCTCGACCGCCCCAGAAGAGCAGCAGTGGCAGCCACAGGGCAAGAGGCAGGAATGAGAACTACCACTGCCCCTTGCCCCTCACCCCTGGCAGCAGCAGTAGGGTAGGGCAGCATTTGCCATCTAGGTGGTTAACTTCCCTGCCCTGTGATTCTTGCTTTTTCCACTCAACCTGTGGCTGCCACTGCCACTTTTCTGGGGCAGTGAGGCTACACGTGTGAACCATCGCTGCCCCCTCACCCCCAGTAGTGGTGGTTCTCACTCCTGCCTCTCGCCCTGTGGCTGCTGCTGCTGCTGCTTTTCTGGGGCGACGGGGCTACACAGGAGCTGAGTCTGTGCGGAAGGAATGTCTGTCTGGCACCAAGGTAAGAGGTACACCAGCTGGGAAGCAGTCTTTCTCCCTTGGCAAAAGTGGGAGAGGGGGCTCCGCTGACTTGTTCTTGGTAGTGGGCTAGGGAGGGGCACTTCATCCTCATCAGAGTTGGGGCAAAGCTCTCTCACCTGCTGGTCCTCCAACCCAAGCCCCGGGAACACTGATGCGCCTTCCCTCCTAGGCCAGGAACGGTCTCAAACTTTCCAGCGGACAGAGGCAGCATTCCCCACCCAATTTTCTCTCCTGTCCTGGGCTGTGGAACTGGGTTGTCGGTGGGGATGTCCCACCATCCTGACGAAGGTAGGAAAAAGGGTGGGGAGGACCCCTGAAAGGCCAGGCAGAGCTGAAGCTTGCACACCGGACAGTTGATCTTTGCACATGCATGCACACCAGAAACTGGAAGATCATCTCTTTCAGTTTCCAGCACACAGGTGCACACACACGCTTACTTTCTCCCATTTTGGAACTTGGTGCCAAAAAGATTCGGCAACACTGGCCTAGACCCATACTCCAATCTAGGCAGCCCAGTTTGAGAGGGCAGCCAGCCAGCCCAACCCTAGGCCCAGCAAACTAGAAGCAGCCTGACTCCCCCTGCATCCTTCCAACCTGGCAGCCCACTCCAGTAACCTGCCCCAGGTGGAAGACTTGATCAACATTCCCTTCCCAGAAAGATCAGCAGCACCACCACCCCAGCAGCCCTTCCCAGCAGCCCATCTGGCAGAGGAAAAAGGGCCTGGAGCAACCCCCCCGCCAAAAGTAGAAATTGATGGTGGCAAAATCAGTGGAGTGGAGAGAGTAGCAGCACAGCAGCAGAGACACATCAAGTTAGAGAGTTCTGATCTCAAAAGCTGAGCGGAGCAAACCAGATAGTAAAACTGAGCCAACTGATAGCAGAATGGAAGACCAAGAGAGCTGACCATAGCAGAGATGAGGCCAAAAAACCCCAAGTATAGAAAGACAGAATAGAACAGGCAGAGACAATGACAAGAAGCCAGAATAGCAAATGATGGAAGTGAAGGCAACACATTAAACCAGAGGTCCCAATAGGCAGGGAAGGAAATAAATACAGAACAAAAAATAAAAGATAAATAAATAGGCAAATAGTAAGAACAAGAATGGAACATTAGAAATCAAGGAAAATCATCAATTGCTTAATAAAGGTCAATCAAATAAATATCAATCAAATAAACATCAATCAAATAAATAAAGCAAATCTTAAATAATAAGGTGGGAAGGAACTGGAGCTCAAAAACTTAAAAACACTTAGACAACAAAAGGATAAATAAAACCAACACAATAGTAAACAAGCTAAATGAATAACAAGATAGGGGGCAGAGCCCAAGATGGCGACAGTGAGCAGCAGCTTTGAGCTTTGCTCTCATTTTTACTCTCTAATTTTACTCTTTTTTAAAATACTCTTTCCACTTTTAAATCAACTTTTAACTTCTAAATTTAAAAAGTTTTAATTTCACTACTTAAGCGGTTCAGCTGTTACTTCAGATTTTATTCCAAATTTTTACTTCAGCTACCAAAGCATTTAGTGAATGAGAGAGAAGTTTTCTCTACCAAGCAAACAAAACCAGTTAAACATGGCTGCGACAACATCCAGATAACACAAGGTAAAAGACTTTTTTCAAATAATGGACACTGCAAGTAAGTCTCCTTTTCTCTTTTCTTCCCCCCTTGCGAACCCAGCAAACGACCCTAGCTCTCTTCTGAATTGGGAAGGGGATGAATGCTTCTCTGTGGAGAAGGGAATTGCAATTCCAGTAGGAGTTGGAGGGGAGGACAAGAATAATATTAGGAACTGTTCTATCGCCAGAACAAAAGCAGACTTGAGACTGAAGTTGAATTCAGTTCTTTATTAACTGTCAGTAACTTCAACTTGAAGTCGAGCCGCGGCAGCCCTTTTTATAGCGGCTCCTCACAGCGCGCGACCAATGGCATTTATTTAAACTTCCCGCCGCTTAGGCGGCCAATTGGAAACGGTTGCTGTCTACCAATCGCCCAGAGATGGTAACTGTCCAATAGGAATGCAGTATTACAAGGACACTACACCCCTCCCCTCTTGGTTTGATCCAATGTTACATGAGGTAGTCGTGCAAGTAGTCGGGGCTCTTGTGGGGCCTGGTTGACCTGCGCAGTTCAGTCTCTGTGTTGACCTCAGTTGGTTCAGACAGGCCTGCTGTCCTTCCCATTCTTCTCTCGGGAACCTCCTGGAAGGATGGCTCAACCATGCCGCTTTTGCCGTGCCCTGCTGGGTTGGTTGGACTGGCACTGCTGCTCCCTTCTGATGTGTTTGGGCAGGTAGAGTTGGCTCGGCCACTTCCCTCCTGATTCTCCTTCAGCTCTCCTCTTTCGAATTCGCCCAATGGTAAGTAGTTTTTATTTCTTTTTGGTTTTTCAGTTTCTGGTTGGTGGTTTGTTAATGGAGGGTTCTCCTTTCCTTTATTATTTAAGGGTCCCCCCCCCCTCTGGTTTTATTATTATTGTCTATCGATTCTTGTGGAAGTGTCTTTTCCATGTTCTGGTGTCTGTTAGTGTTGTGTTTGATGTGTCGCAACCATAGTTGATCGATGTCTTTTCCACGATCTGCCGTCGGTTGTCTCTAGCCGGTATGATCAAGGGCCTGTAATTTGTGTTATCATAGCTGATAGCCACAACGGTTCTCTGGTAAGATTTTTTGCATCTACCAGGTCGCCTGGTATAAATATGCGGTACTTACTGGAGGAGTCTGGTGGCTTTTCGGGGTTGTAAGTGGGGTGCAGTCTGTCCAAGTATGAGCACAATTTTCTGCCCATGAGAAGCTCAGCTGGGCTCTTGTTTGTTGATGTGCACAGTGTTATATGTTGAATAGTGAGCATGATGTTGATTTTGTCTTGCATATCTCCTCCTTCAAGTTTTTTAATGCTTCTTTCATGTACCGAACCATGCGTTCCGCCCTTCCGTTCACCGCTGGATGAGCTGGTGCTGTCAGAGCATGTTGTATTCCTTGTTCTGCGAGGAATTGTTCAAAAGCTAAAGCTGTGAACTATGGGCCATTGTCCGATACTACTACATCTGGTAGACCATGAGTGGCGAAAAGTTTCTTAGGTTGTTTAGTGATGGCTTCGGTCGTTGTTGAACTCATGATGCAGACCTCAAACCAGTTTGAGTAAGCATCAATGATGATTAAATATGTATATCCCTTTGTGGGTCCGGCAAAATCTATATGGATCCTTGACCCGGGGCCTCTGGGTGTCTCCCAGTCACGGACCAATGCTAAAGTGGGGGTAGGTCTGGATGACTGGCATTTATTACATGTTTTGACCCAGGTTTCAATGTTTTTATCTATTCCTGGCCACCCAATGTAGCTTCTGGCCAGGGACTTCATCTTTACCATGCCCAGGTGTCCTTCATGTAACATGTTCAGCACGTCTTCTTGCAATTTCTGTGGAACAACAACCCTATTCCCCCACAATATGCAGCCTTTCTCAATTGACAACTCAGTTTGCCAGTTTTTGAATTGTTTAAAAGTCTCATTTTTTTCATTTTCCAGCCAGCCCCTCTCCACCCAGTTCAGGATTCGGGCCATCAGTGCATCTTTTGCTGTTTCCCTTGCAATGTCCAATGCGGTGATGGGCAAGTTCGGTATCGTTTCAATTTGTAGAGTGTGTGTGGTGGGAGCTGGGTCATCATCATAGCCTGGTAGTGGTGAGTGGCTCAATGCGTCTGCGTGGGGTATGGCCTTTCCTAGTCGGTAGATGAGCTTGTAATTGTAGGCTGCAAGAAATTCCGACCATCTTGTCATTCTTGGAGACAGGATGTTGGGGGTGGCCCTGTCTCCAGCCAGGATTCCTAGCAGAGGTTTGTGGTTGGTAATCAAAGAAAATGTCCTACCATAAAGATATTCGTGAAAGCGTTTTACCCCCGAGATAGCAGCCAAGGCTTCTCTATCCAGTTGGCTGTAGTTTCTTTCAGTCTTGGACAACGTCTTGGAATAAAAGGCAATCGGAGCCTCTCTGCCATCCGGTAGTGTGTGGCTAAGTATTGTGCCTACGCCAAATAGTGAAGCATCGCAGGTGACAGTTAGTGGTAGCGTATTGGATCAATACAGTTAGTGGTCGCTGTATTGGATTAATACAGATTTGGATGTAATTAAGTCCTTAATTCTTTGGAATGCAGCTTCTTCTTGTCGACCCCACTTCCAGATGGCTTTTTTATCGAGCAGTCTATGTAGTGATTCCGCTATTGTTGTCTTCTGCAGCAAAAAGACATGATAAAAATTAATGAGTCCCAGGAACTCCTGTAAATCCGTTTTGTTTTGGGGTCTGGGTGCTTCTTTTATCACTCGTATATTTTTTTGGGTGGGGTAAATTCCTGCTTCGTCAATAAGATATCCTAGGAACTCAACCTGATTTGTGGCAAGTTGGCATTTTTCTTTTTTGACCTTGAGTCCTGCTTCTCTAAACTTTTGCAAGACTGCCTTTAGCCAGTCTTTTAGTAGTTTTTTATTCCCGGCTGATATCAGTACATCATCGAAATAAGGAACCACCCCTTTTAGTCCTTGGAGGAGGCGTTCCATCAGGCTTTGGAAAATGCTGGGGGCCACGCTGACGCCAAATTGTAACCTGTTGCATTTAAAGGCTTCTCTATGCGTTACGATAGTTTGTGCCTCTGCCGTCTCAGAATCAACTGGTAACTGTTGATATGCCCACATGAGATCGAGCTTTGCAAAAAAATTTCCTTCCCCCAATGAGTGCAACAGGTGCTGGACTACTGGAACGGGGTATGTGCTCTGCTGCAATGCATGGTTCAGGGTGGACTTATAGTTGCCACAGATGTGCACGGACCCATCTGGTTTCACGGGGGTCACAATCGGGGTTTCCCATCTCGCATGGTCAATTGGCTCTAGCACCCCTTGTGCGATGAGTTTGTTCAGCTGCTCGTCGATTTTTGGCTTTAACGCAAAGGGAACGTGTCTAGCTTTAAGCCTGATGGGGGCTATGTTCGGGTTTAGGCTAAATGAGATAGGGGTCCCACGGTACTTGCCTAAAGTCCTGTCGAAAATGTCATGGAACTCCTCCATCAGGTCTTTTTCCCAGTCTGTCATGGTGACGCTGTTGATTCCTGTCACTTCGATTCCTAGAGGTTCGAACCATTCTAAACCCAGCAGGCTGGGGCGGTCTCGGTCGACGATGGTCAATGGGAGAATTTCAGTGTGTTTCTTAAATGTTACCTTGAAATGTCCCAATCCCACTACCAGTATCTTGTTTCCTTGGTATCGTCAGGCTTTGCTCTTCGAGTTTTTTTCATCGTATGTTGGGTATCAAGTTTTTTATTGTGTTCCATGATACCTTTGACAAATATGAGCCGGAGTCTACTTCCATTTCACATGGCTCTCCTTCTATCTGGACATTTATTCAAACCTTTTTAGTATTAGTTGCTCTGGCAGTTCCAATAATAATTGTCTGATGTGTTTCTTCCTTCTCATTGAGTCGTTGACTTCTACTTTCCTGGCTCCAGCGACTTCCGGTTGGTTTCTCCTTAGTTCTGGGTGGGGGTACTGCCTCGTCTCTTTGGACTATAGCTCTTTTTGTTTTGGCAGAGCCTTGCAATGTGCCCCTGTTTTTTTCAGTGTCTGCAGATGGCATCCAAGATATTACACTCTGCACGCGGGTGATTTCCTCCGCATCTGGCACACTGGAAATCAGGTTTTCTCCCTCTTCTTTCTTGCCAGTTTCACTCTGATTGGAGTCTGTTTACTTCTTCATCATCTTCCTTGGAGTCGGTTGATGACTCAATGTCTTCATGGTGGGTGGTTGCGGTAGTATGCTTCTGAGTACCTTCTGCTTTCTTTTCTCTGTTCTGGCTCAGGCTGTTGGCTGTATTCATTTGCTTCATTTTCCCCACAGATTTTTTTGCTGCTTCAGCTGTGGTTGCTTCAGCGATGGCTTCATTTGTGGTGATGTTGGGACAATTTAGTAATTTGCTCTGCATGGTAGCGTCTCTCAATCCGAGGACTATGTGATCCCTCATGGCTTCATCCATATTGAGGAACTCGAATGCCCCTCCAATGTCCCTTAATGCTGCTATGAAATCTCCAATACTTTTGCCTTCTTGTGGATCCTGTTTGTAAAATTTGTGTCTTCGAATGAGGTTGGACACAACGGGCATGTAGTGGTTTCTCAGCATTCGGTTCAGATCTGGCCATGCCATCTGTTTGACATCATTTGGTCTCACTAATGCCTTTGCCATCTTAAAAATAGTCAGGCCACAATGCGTTAGGAATACAGCTCCCTTCCTCTGGTCAGTGATTCCTTGTAGTTCATTGCTTTCTAAGAACATCAGGAACCTATTAATATATGATTCCCAGTCTTCTTCAGCTGGGTTGAACAGTGCGGGTGGCGAGTTGCTGCCAGCCATCTCATTGAATTTTCGGCCATTGTTGCCACATGCTTACAGTCTTTGTTCCTTCAATCCCACCTTCGTCGCCAGTGTTCTATCACCAGAACAAAAGCAGACTCAAGAACTGGAGTTGAATTCAGTTCTTTATTAACTGTCAGTAACTTCAACTGAAGTTGAGCCACGGCAGCCCTTTTTATAGCGGCTGCTCGCGGCTCGCGACCAATGGCATTTATTTAAACTTCCCACCACTTAGGCAGCCAATCGGAAATGGTTGCTGTCTACCAATCGCCCAGCGATGGTAACTGTCCAATAGGAATGCAGTATTACAAGTACAGGAACAATTTTAAAGGAGACTTGGATTCAGTTGCTAAGAATTACTACTAACAGCACAAACAGTTACTGCCATATTTGACCAACTCCTGGAATGAAATGGAGGGATTAAAGAATTAAAGTATCTAATGAGAAAACACATCAATAAGCTAGCTGAAGAAGTAAGCAGTAAAGCTCACATTCCAAAGTTTACCCATGATGTTCAGCCAGTCTGTGTGGACTGGGGGGGTGGGGTCTCAGGACAAAGAGGATGTGGTGGAGAGGCTGATCTTGCAGAGACACAGGATCTTACTCCAAGTTGCTAACAACCCTCTGACCAAGGGCAGGTGGCATAACAAGAGAGTGTTTTTTTTGATTTCTTTATCCCAATTCTTATGCTTTATCCCAACTCTTATGCTATGCTGGCTGAGGAATTCTGGAAGTTGGAAGTCCACAAGACTTAAAGTAAGTTTAAGGACCCCTGCTGTAGGGTATATTCTAATAAGCTGATAGAGATTTCTTGGCTCTCCAACAGACAAGGCTACAAAAGAATATTGCTAACCCTTGGTGCAGATTCTTCTGCCATCAAGGATTGTTCTGTTATTCAAGCTTGGGCCCAATACAGTATTTGTATTTGGCCAAAAAGGGCATTTCACTCTACCCAAATTCAGTCCCTGTTAAAGTCTGGGCAAAGAGCCAAGACAGTGAGAGAAATCAACATTAATCTTGAGAATTCCAAAATACCAATGGCCAAATAAACAAGTCCTCAATTAACAAGATTAGGAAAAGTAAGGACAATAAAAAAGAATATTTAAACCTACACAATGGAAAGCTTAGTTCATGGATCATGAGGAAGAACTATGATGGGTTATGCACTTTTTTTCCAAATAATTTTTATTGTTTTCTACCAGCACAAATCATAATTACATTTTCAACAGCATTTGCATCAGCATTCAGTATTATCCTATATTTCCATCATCTATTCGTATATAACACTAATAGTTATTGTCTTTATTTATATTTACTGTTATTATCTATCTTTATCTATATTATCTATCTGCCTATCTATGTATCACTCTCTTGGAAATATTCCTATATAGTCATTTTTTTCAATTCTTATCTCTCTTTTCTAGCCACTTGTACCATCTATGCTAAACTGAGTAATAGTCAGTTTCTTCTTTTTCCTTTATTTTGAGTGTGAGAATGTCCATTTCTGCACACTCTGCTATTTTTTGTAAAATTAATTCTTGTGTTGGGACCTTATGCTCTTTCCACATTTGCACATAAACTTTTCTGCCCCCTGTCAATATATGTAATATGTGTGAGAAGTACCTAAAAATGAATCAACAGACTTTTGATAATCTGATCCATAGGATGCTTTATTAGGGAAAATATGCAGTATGGACCCCCTTACTCCAAAACCATGTTTAAGAGCAAAGGAGACACCCCCATTTAGTGAATACAGCTTATATAGGTTTATCAAATCACATGGCTACATGTTTCCCATATTTTGACATTATATAACATTTTCATATGAAAGTTCCAACCTTCCATGGACAACTCTCAACATTCTCATTATAGTCAGATTTCCTGTTATTCAAATACCAGAAGATTATAAGAAAACCATTAAGGGGGCATCCTGTTGGGCACTGTGTCGGTGCGGAGCTGAGGTGCGGAACGCCACTCTGAAAGATTCCAATTTTTGCTAGTTGGTGGCTTTTTGGAGCATGTTGGATCCTGGAGGGGTAGGCAAAAGAAAGGGGAAGACACAGAGGTCTTGGGGAGGTGCCGTGATCCTGGAGACTGGAAAAAGAACCCCCTGAAAACCAATGGCAGAAAAGGGAGATCATGACAACTGTGATAATCGGAACCAGAGATGCAGCAGCCCAGCTAGTTAAAAGAAGCGAAAAGAAGGAAACAGCAGGCTGAGCACTGGAAAAGCGTATTTAAAGAAGATTTTCAGAATATTGGTGTATACTGTAAAGGAAGCTCCGAACTGAGTGGTGTGGTGAAGCGGTGGAGTTTTTGACAGGAGCGCTGATTGAAACAACAGCGGAAATTTATGCTGACTAATGGAATCATGAAACCTGAGGAGACGAAGGGTGAGATAACAGCATTTGCTGTGCGAGTGGAGGAGTGAATTATAGAGCCTTATTGTCCATTTTTTGAGAAGTGCAGAAAGAAAGAAAAAGAAGTGAAAGTGATTAAGTGATATAGGAAAACGAAAGGGCAATTAAGAGTGTAAAACTTGGGAACGAACTTTTGATGAATTGAAAGATCGGAAGAAAGGACTGGGGAAAAGAAACTTTAATTTGATAAATATTAACAGACAATCCTGACAACAAAATAAGAAAAATTTATTTAAGGTTCATAAGTGAAACTGACTGTGACTGTGCGGGAATAAAAGAACAAAAGAGCAACAAGAAAATACACAAATGGAGAAAGTGACTGTGCAACTTGGAATGAGGACATTTTGAATTAAGAGCTGTTGTAAGACAATTAACAAAAAAAAATCTCTGGATCTGATTTAATAGATATTGGTAAGATACAAACCTATTTAAGTTATGTTGGTAGAAAACTAATTTGATAGAGGTAAATATATTAGAAATTTGTATACAGAATATTGCTTAATACTTATTGAACTTTTTGGATTAATTGAATAATTGTTGGAAAGTGATTCTATAAGCATATGAATTAGATGGTCAAAGAATAATTATATAGTATTATTATTTTCATCTTATTGCTCTACTGATAAACTATACCAATCAATTTTTGTTTAAAAGTACTATATAAAAAAACCTAAGAGAAAAAAAAAGAAATTAGACTTACTTACTTCAATTAAATATATATCCTTAAGGAAATAGATAAATTCATATATTTAAATATATTAATGAGCTGGGTGCTATTTACATTAATTACGTGATTATATAGGTTTGGTGTTTTCTGGTTAGACATACTGGTATCTACTTACTTGCATTTATAGTGGATTAACTAAATGTATATTGGATTAATATTTAACTCTCTAAACCTTAGAACATTTGACCAGTTAAGAAATAGAAATAAGATCTGTCTGGGACTATCTATAATAGAAAATTCTTATTTAACAATACATGTATAAATACATATACTGCATTTAAAGGAGAAGACAATATAACTCTACTAGGATAGTTGATGGTGGATTGGAGAGAGCTTTTACAAATAGTTAAAATGGTAACAATAACTACAAATGTAAAATCAGGGAAGAAACCCACAACAATGACATCTTCACCTCTGGGACAAAGTTCAATTGATGCAATGTTATTGGTGGAAAAGACAAGTTCCGCCCAAAGTTTGCAGGCAGCACAGTCAACATTTGACACAATGCAGGAAATGATGGTAAAAACCTATGAACTGATAGCGAGGAATCACGAAGACATGAAATTAGAAATGAGAACGGAAATAGGAGTGAAGAACGAGATACAAAATTTGGATAGTAAAATCGGAAAGATGCAGGAGACAATGACAAAAAATGAACAAAAATTAAACACAGTAGAGGCAAGAACTGAGGTGGTGGAAAAGAGATTAGAGGAATCGGAACAAAATTGGACAGTTTTATATTATGAACTTCGGGATTCTGTGGTGCATATAGAACTAGAAAAGGCATTTTATTTGAGATTCCAGAACATTGTTGAAGATAAAAAGGAAGATCTACGTGAAATAATGGCGAACCTGATAGCAACAGCCCTACAGAAAGAAAAACAGGAAATTGAGAATGACATTGATGAGGTTTACAGAGTATACACGCATTACGCCCGAAGACACAGACTATTCCGAGAAGTCCACATCTGATACGCGAGAAAGACAATACGAGACATGCTATATGGCAAGACCAGAGATGAGCCACTGATATATAAAGATCATGAATTGGTAACGTTGAAGCAAATACCCAGGAGCGTTAGGGAGCAAAGAAGGGGCTACCAGTTTTTGTCATCTCAGTTAATTAAGAATGGTATATCGTTCAGATGGCTCACCTCAGAAGGGCTCCTAGTAGCATGACATGATAAAAAATATAAAATGGATACAATAGAGAAAGCACATCAATTTTGTGAACAATATCTGGGACCTGAGGAAGAACGTGAAAGTGGAGAAGATTTAAGAAGTCAGGAAGAACAATTCTCTGAAGAGAAAGAACTTGCACCACAGTCAGAATCTCAGAAGCTTGGAGAAGATAAGGACAACAGACCAAGTACAAGAGAACCCAGAACAAGGAAAGAAACAAAAAACACTCTACATAGACAGTAACATGAACAGAGAAATCACCTTATTTTCAGTTAATATCAATGATTTAAACTCAACATTAAAAAGAAAACAGTCATTTGAAAAACTTAAAAAACAAAATGCAGACATAACTTGTATACAAGAAGTACACATCATAGATAAACAGGCAGACCTCCTAAAGGATACTAATTTGGGAAAAATGTATTGGGCTCTTTCAAATCAAAGAAAAAGGGGTATCGTAGTATATATAAAAGATTGGCTGCAACATAAACAAGTAATAAGGATGATGATGGAAGAATGTTATTTATAGAAATAATATTAAAATAGAAAAAGACTTCGTTAGTTACAGTATATGTCCCGAATGTAAATCAAAAAGAATTTTATAATAAACTCCATCATAAGATAATAGAAAATGAATATACAAATGTATGTATTGTAGGAGATTTAAATGCTGTTTCAGACAAGGACAAAGACTATAAAAGTTCCAAAAAAATAAAATAAAAGGAGACTATTCCCATCTTCTTTTAATAACATGGTGAGAGAATTAAACTGGAAGGATGTGTGGAGAGAACTATATCCAACCAAAAAACAATATACTTTCTTTTCCAATCCCCATCACTCTTGGTCTAGAATAGATCAGATTTGGATAGACCCAGGCTTAATGGAAAACATTGAAAATATAGAGATTTTGCCAGATGTATGAGCTGATCATAACCCTATTCAAATTAAGTGGAAAGGAAAGAGAATGATTGGAAGATGGACATTTAATAATAGTATATTAAAAGATAATGAATATATTGAAATGGTGAGAAAATAATTGAAAATATTTCTTGAAATAAATAAGAGAGAGCATACATCCCTTCAAAATCTCTGGGATACAACAAAAGCTTATGTGAGAGGTTTAAGCTATAGTATTAAAAAGAATAAAGAAAAAAGACAACAACAAAATGTGTGGAGAGAGAAACTTAAAGATTTAGAAGCAAGTAGACAAATAGATCCGAATAATCAAAACACTAGTAAAGAAATAGATTTGGTAAAACGTAAGATAAATTTAAGTATGCAGGAAGACCTGGCCCAAAAAGTTAAATTAGTAAAACAAAATTATTTTGAAAATGCAAATAAGCCAGGGAGATGGTTAGCCCATAAAACAAAAAAAGAACAAGGAAAAAGAACGACTGTAGCTCTCCAAGACCAAGAAGGGAAAGAATGTACTCAGGCTAAGGAAAAGAAAAGATAAGGACTTTTTTACAAATCTATACAATCAAGAAGAAGTACCAGAAGAACTTATTAACCAATATTTGAAGGAAAAAAATTTACCAGAAATTACAGATGAAGAGAAATGTACCTTAAATAACCAAATATCCACAGAAGAAATTAGAAAGGCAATTGGAGCCCAAAAAACAAATAAAACCCCAGGCCGGGATGGAATTTTGTCTGAATTCTCTAAGGAGTTTCAAGAGTTATTAATTAGGAGGAATTAATTGTTATTAATTAGGAGGAATTAATGACAGACCTATATAATGACGCCTTGGATAGTACTAATATACCAAAGTCATGGACCGAAGCATATATAACCCTTATTCACAGAGAGCAATCAGACCCACAAAAAATTCAAAATTATAGACCAATATCACTTTTAAATGTAGATTACAAGATTTTGGCCACAATATTGGCGGAAAGATTAAAGGAAATATTAAGTAGGATTATTCATACTGACCAGAATGGGTTTCTGCCATATAGACAAATGAAGACAAATACAAGAATAATTATGGATGTTTTAGAATTCTATGAAGTACACACAACTAAAAAAAATGGCACTGATATTTTTAGATGCTCAGAAGGCATTTGACAATTTGAATTGGAATTTTCTTATTAAACAACTGACAGGCATGAAATTTGGTGAAAATTTTAGGATTCATTAAAACAATATATAATAACCAAACCACAAAAATATTAATAAATGGGGAAAACACAGATAATATAAGGATAAATAAGGGTGTAAGACAAGGATGCCCGTTGGCTTCGCTACTTTATATATTAGCAGAAGAGACACTACTGGTACAAATCCGACAAAATCAGGAGATCAGAGGGTTAAAAGTTAAAAAAAAAGGAGTACAAACTTCAAGCATTTGCTGATGATAGGGGCTTTATAGTGTAAGATCCCCTGGAAACGACACCTATTTTGATGACAGAAATAGAACAATATGGAAAGGTGGCAGGGTTAAAAATTAATAAAGAAAAAACAAAAGTGATAACAAAAAACTGTACAAATGAATGAAAGGAAGAACTAACAAAGAGATTAGGGATACAGGTGGTAAATAAAGTAAAATATTTGGGGGTATGGCTGACAGCTAGGTGCTCATCAATTTAAAAAGATAATTATGATAAATTAACAATCCAAATATTTAAAGACTTAGATAATTGGGCTAAATTTCAAATATCTCTATTAGGCCGTATTGCAATAGTAAAAATGAATATTTTGCCAAAATTGTTGTTCTTATTTCAGACGGTGCCAATCAAGTTGGAAAAAAGCTTTTTTGAAGAACTATATAAACATATATCCAAATTTATACGGCAAGGGAAAAAACACAGAACAAAATATAAATTATTACAGGATGATAGAAAGAAAGGAGGCTTTGGTCTTCCAGATTTTGAAACATACTACTATGCTGCGATAGCAACCTGGCTTAAAGACTGGGTTAATTTGATAAATAAAAGGATCTTAACATTAAAGGGCTTTGATCTCCAACTTGGATAGCACGCATTCATGTGGGATGGAAAGAGTAAATACCACTTGTACTTTCAAAGGCATTTTATAAGGAATGTGTTACTAAATATTTGGGAAAAGATAATAAAGTACATTACTGTAAGGTCCCTCTGTGGTTATCTACAATGGAGGCAGTTACACATCCAAATGTTTTAGATTTTGATAATATTGTAAGATATAAAGATCTATTACATCAAACCGAAGAGTTAAAAGGTAGGAAGCAAATACAAATTCAAGGAAAAGAGATAGCATGTGGGCCCTATGCACAGATACAATCGCATTACAAAAAAGATAAAGAACAATTTGGTTTTAACATGACCTAACAAGAACTAGATAAAATTTGGCATGGAGAGCAAAGGAAGCTGATTAGTAAAATATATAAATATCTATTAGATTATAAATTAAAAGAAGAAACAGTCAAGGAGTGTATGATAATTTGGGCAAAAAATGTGGGCCACAGTATTGAATTAGACAAGTGGGAACATATTTGGGAAATAAACTACAAACTAACTATGTCAGCCTCATACAAAGAGAATCTCTATAAAATGGCGTATCATTGGCACTTGCCACCCGCGAGACTGGCTAAGATGTTCCTGAACCTCTCCCCAAACTGCTGGAATGTAACTGTGCCCAAGGAATATACTTCCATATATGGTGGACATGTCCATATGTGCAGAAGTTTTGGAAAAATATCAAAAATTGGATTCTAAATATAACTAAACAAGAAGTAAAATTTGAACCTGAAACCTTCTTGCTGGGTATGATAGACTCAAAAATAGAAGAAGAAAAATCAATATTTAGTCTTGCACATTGTAACGGCAGCCAGAATAAGTTATGCTCAAAATTGGAAACTGCCTATTGTCCCTTCAGAGGAGATGGTCATTAAAAAAATTCACGAGTGTGCAGAGATGGACAGCCTAACCAAATTACTAAAAAAAACAACAAAGATAGTGAATACTACAAAGTTTGGAACTGTTGGTATGAATGGTTAAAGAAAAAGTAACATTTGATAACTGAACACAAGAGCTCTCTTAGTTCTCAGTATAGATTATCTAACTATCCTCTCAATCCTTTCTTTGGATTTATTCTTCCATACCTAATCAAATGTCCTAAGTCAGACTCCACATTTTACAATTCCTTCCTTAAAACTCTCAGGCCCTATTGTCCTAAGAAATCTAACCAAGAATTTATACCTTTCTCAATATCTCTCTTCTTCTCACCTAATACCAACAAATCATTCACCTTTATACTCACAGGCAGTTCAAAAACCCCAAGGACCTGCTTTAAACTTGTCCAGATAAACTAAGGCTTTCTAAGAACCCCTTTCTTGGTAAAACACACCATCGATGTGTATCTGGATCAGCCCTCACTACTGGGCAAGTCCAAGCATCTTTCAAATCTATCACACTAAAATACCTGTATTCATATGGAATTTCCCCTAACAACGTATAGGGGTCTGGTGTAATAATCACCAAGTGATTATATGAAACCAACTACTAGACATCAAAAACCATCAGGTTTCTCTACAGGTAATATAAGTATATTGTATGGTACTTTGCGGCTCACTTAGCTCATCCCTTAACAGGGACTCTATCACTGGCTTCAAGCCACATCTCCCTTCCAGGGAAATATCACATTGCTTCCACCTCACTGGCTCAATATCACCTCCACAGGTGCAAAATTCAAAACACCTCTATTCCCTTTCACTGCCCGCCCTATGGGATCTATAAATCTCTCCTGTTCATCAGTCAATAATGAACAGTACACTTATCTTCAGAAAGATAAGCACAACCTAATAAGGACAAAGCATCCCGTCCTAAAAGGTTCATACCTGTTTCAGTTATATACATAACATCCAATGTTATCTCAGAGTGTCCTCCTTTTAGAGACACATTTTCAACAAGAACAACATCAAAAGGCTCTCCCTTAACACCAGATACATCATACCTGGCCAAAAAAAAAATTCTGGCTACAGTATCTATCAGGAAAATACAATTGCTTCCTCATGTCTCACCTTTATATTTACTAAAGACTCCCGATGAGACGCAAGTGTTAAAAGCCTTTGACCCCCCCACCCACCCCCAACTAGGGTATACAGCCTCTGCTGCATTTTCCGCTTGTCGGGGCAAATTTCTCACAAAATGCCACAAGCAAAACACTGCTTACTTCTTCAGCAGCTATTTCTATTCCAGGAAAGAAATTCTATTCTCTTCCCTTCTCCGGATATCAAGCTCCAATCTTGTGATTATTATTAACTATTACAAGTCCAAGTCTATCTGACTTATTATCTCTGCTCTCTCTCTAGTTTTTTAACAACTTCTAACACAGAAAACATTAATTAACTGACAAGACTTCATCACATCACAACTTAAAAAAAACTTTCTTGGCCTCTGTCACAAACTACAATTTCATTTAACGCTTAGTATTCTGGTGTCTCTGAAGCAAAAACACTTATTCAAACTATCCCTAATTCTATTCAAGAATTCAGCTGGCAATTCATCTCTTAACTGACCTATCTAAGAAAAAAAAAACTAACCAGATTCCACCTCGTGGCACATCAGTTCTAATACCTTATACTAAACTGCCCTGATTATTCCAACCAGTATATCACCAGGTATTTCCTGCAGTAGACTATACTAGTAGAGTATAGTATCTATATCCCTTTTGGAGTAAACAAATAATCCAAAATATGCTGCAACTCCACAAAAATATAAATGCTTAAACCTTCAACTACTTATCGGAACACTGCAATGAGAGCATAGACAGCTTATAATTCCTCAAAACAGAGGAAGTAAGTAACACATCTGTAAGGCTATTAGGCATTTCACACTACGAATAACATTCTTTTGCCTTGAATTTTATAACTATTCCAAACATAAAATCTTTCAACTCCCTCATACAAAATAGCTCATGTTTCAACTAACCGCACTGTGAAACAGCCCCCCTTAATTCTCCCCCTCTCAGCTGTATCTAAAACAGCTGGAACAAATTATAGGGAAGGAGATGAGCATAAACAACTAACATATTCCTTAATAAAATCTCTTACTAAGAGGGGAAAGGAGCCTTCCACATATCACAGATCAACATAAATCACCTGGGGCATCTAACCTTTTTAACTCTTTAACACAGCATTAAAAGAGACAATACAAAGAGTCAATAGTTAACTGTTTAACACAGCTTTTAAGGCATTCAAACCAATACATATTTCAATACTTTCCAAATTTGAACTGTTTCAAACATAATTCAGCCATTCCAGTCATACAAAGTATAATCTGCATCACTCATCAAGAGGTAAATACTTAAATACCAGCAGCCAAAAGCCGAACCAGCTCTCCAAAAGGAGAGAGAACTCTGGAACTTTACAAATATCTTGTTCTCATTAAACAAAAATGTCTAACCCCCCTTTAACACAAAATATGACAGAGAGAAAAGAGAAAAGAAAAAACAGTGTAGACTCTCATACACACATCAAAAAGAAATCATTTTCAGACCCTTCTAAACAATCCCAAATTGTTTAGGAAATTTAGGAAATGTTGCAACACAATTTGAAAAGTTTTAAAAGTTACTAATTACCTGAGCCCTGGTGCACCAAACTTTGGCCGTTCCAAGCTCCTACAACCAGATTATCAGTCAAGGCCTTAACTATTTCCCCTCCCTTGGGCGGAAGACCCAGCAACTGCCTCCACAAAACCCAGCAAAGAGGCGCCATTGCAGTCCTGAAAAATCATCCGTCCAAAGGAAGAAAAAATGTCTATCTCCTGGCAGCTCGCCAAAATTGTAAGAGGAACATAAAAATGAATCAACAGACTTTTGATAATCTGATCCATAGATGCTTTATTAGGGAAAATACTGCAATATGGACCCCTTACTTCAAAACCATGTTTAGGAGAAAAGGAGACATTCCCATTTAGTGAATACAGCTTATATAGGTTTATCAAATCACATGGTTACATAACACTTCCTGTTTCCCATATTTGGACGTTATATAACATTTTCATAAGAAAGTTCCAACCTTCCATGGACAACTCTCAACATTCTCATTATAGTCAGATTTTGTGTTATTCAATTACCAGAAGATTATAAGAAAACCATTAACATCTCTTTATGGGATTTATAATATCAGAGCGCCCCAGCACATACCTCTAATTTATGCCAAGTACATAGTTTTGCAATCTTGTATTTTTTCTAGCAGAAAACACATTACATAAATATTCTAAGCTTTAAAAGTTCAGACTGCAAACACAAAATGGCTTCAGTTCGGCTCTTCACATTCTCAGGTGTAATAACCAAATTTCACCTACAACAAATATATATTTTATCTTTTTCAGATATTGTTTTTTGATTATCTCTAGTAGGTAGAGTTCTGGTTTGAATTCAATTTGATGTTCAGTAATTTCTTGTATCGAATCTTTAATTTTGATCCAATAAGTCCTGGCCTTGGCGCATAACCACCACATGTAGTAAAAAGTACCGTCAACTAATTGACACTTCCAACATTTTGGGCTGGTATTTGGGTATATCTTAGTTAGTCTTGCTGGGGCCAAATGCCATCTGTAAAACATTTTGTATAAATTTTCCTTATATGTTGAGGCTGTTGTTAATTTATAATGTATGTTCCATAGCTTTTCTCATTCTTCTAAATTTATATTATATTATAATAATATAATATAATATAATATAATATAATATAATATAATATAATATAATATAATATAATATAATATTATTTATATTATTGTTCCCAACTATCATTGTGTTCTTGACCGTTTCCTCTTTCCTCTTAAAATCTAACAAATATCTATACGCTTTGGATATAAATTTTTGTTCAGGTCCAAGTAGAATTTTATCCAACTGATTTTGCCATATCAAATTCAAATTCTTCTCAGTCTGTGTTATATCTATTTTGAATTTGAAGATATGGTCACCAATGAATTGTAATTCCTTGTTCTTTAAATTGTTGGTTTGATTTTTCTTGGGCATCTAATAAATCATTATAATTTATCATTTTCCTTAAATCCAATCTATTTGGGTATATCATGGCCTCCATGGTTGACAACCAACATGGTATTTTCGTATAGTGTTTGTTCTTAATTTTCCTCCATGTTTGTAATAATGAATCTCTTATTAAATGCCTATTACAATAGACATGTGTTTTATCTTTTTTCTCCCACAAATATGCTGCCAGCCTTCATGGAGGTCATGACCCTCTATTGTTAATATTCTTTTATCTCTTAATTTGACCCAGTCCTTGACCCAATTTAATATCGCTGTTTGGTAATATAATTCCCATTTTGGTAGCCCAAAACTATCTCTGCTTTTACTATCCTGCATCAATTTTAGTTTAATGTATGATTTCTTACCCAGCTGTTGAATTTCGTTGTTGTTTTATTTAGTTCATTAAAAAATGGTTTTCCTAGTTTTATCAGGATCATCTGGAACAGATACATCAGTTTTGGCAGGTATTCATTTTCAACACTGCAGCTCTGTCTAACATTGATAATTGTAGTTTGCCCCATATTTCTAATTCTCTCCTAATTTGTTTGATTAATTTGGTATAGTTATCTTCTTTTATTGATAAGCACCTAACAGATAATCATATTCCCAAATATTTTTTTTTCTGCTCTGTAATCCCATGTTACTTTGTAATTTGTATTTTTTGTTTTGCAGTGTAGTTTTTAATTATCAATTTAGTTTTATTTTTATTTATTTTCAATCCTACAACTTCCCCAAATTTTTCTATTTCTTGAAGTAGTATTGGTCCATTATCAATTGGTTCTTCCACTATGAATACAAGGTCATCTGCAAAAGCTTGGACCTTGTATTCCTCATTTCTGATTTTAATCCCTTTTATTCTTAAATTCCGTCTGACTGTGGCAAATATCTAGGGATAAAAATCTAGGGATACAAATCTAGGGATAAAATAAATAGTGGAGGTGATAGTGGGCACCCTTGTCTCACTCCTTTGCCTATCTCGAAATCATCCGTACATTCTCTATTCATTAACACACTTGTTGTTTGGGTAGAGTATATAGCTTGTGGTGTCTTTACTATGTTATTACCAAAATTCATTCTTGTTATTTGTTGTAGCATAAATTTCAAATTAAGATTATCGAAGGCCTGTTGTCAGGGGTGGGATTCTACCAGTTCGCACCTATTCATTAGAAATTGTTGTTAACATTCTAAGCAGTTCAGAGAACCGGTTGTTAGAAGAAATTACTGGCCTAATCCAGTAAGGAAGGAAGGAAGGAAACATTCTGATGTTGCTTACAGAAACTTCCTCTCCTTTAACCCTTATTACATTCTTGGCAGGACTAGACTTCCTGTCTCTGGAACTTCTCTGGAGTTTTTTTTCCTCCTTTGCTAGTACTTTGCTTGTGTGGAGTGACAATTTAAAGTTACAATGGCACTGAAAAAAATGACTTATGACCCTTTTTCACACTTATGACTGTTGCAGCATCCCCACAGTCACAAGAGGCCATGCAAGGAGATGTGTGCCTTGATGTGAGTGATGTTGAGTTGGCCACACCCAGCCAGTAACATGACCACCAAGCCATGTCCACCCAGTCACATGACCACCAAAGCACACACCCCAGCTACACACCCACAGAACCGGTTGTTAAACATTTTGAATCCCACCCCTGCCTGTTGTGCATCTCAAAAAGATCAGTTATTGCCTGCTTTTCAGGGTGTGCTTCATAATATTCGATTGCGTTCAGCACTATTCTAATGTTATTCCTATTTTGTCTATTTGGCAAAAAGCCATTCTGATCTGAATGTATAATGTCGCTTAAAATTGGTTTCATTCTCTCTGCCAAAATTGTCATAAATATTTTATAATCTGTGTTCAATAGGGAGATTGGTCTATAATTTGAGATCACTTGTTGGTTGGTACCTTACTTCGAAATTAGGGTGACGTATGCCTCAGACCAGGAGTTTAGTAATTTAGCTTCTAATAGTGCCTCATTACATACCTCTAGCAATATTGGTTCAAATAATTTGTACGTATTGTTATATATTTCGCTGGGAAAGCCGTCTGGTCCTGGTGTTTTATTATTTTTCTGCTTTTCTATTGCTTTTTAAAGTTCTGCTGGTGTTATTTCTCTATGTATTATTTCCTTTTGTTCCTCTGAAATTGAATCAAAATCATTCTCCTCTTAAGTATTGTATTATCTTTTCCTCCATAACTTCCTCTTGTTTATACAACTCACCAAAATAGCTTAGCGCAATGTTTTTTTTCTTTCACCTGACAACAAATGTTTCCTTCTTTATCTTTCAATTGTTGAATTAATCTTTTTTCTTTTTCTACTTTTAACTTATGGGCTAGCCATCTACCTGGCTTATTTGCAGATTCAAAGAAATTTTGTCTTATAAATTTTAAATTCTGTGCTCTTTCTTCTAAAAATGTCAGGTTTAATTTGTGTCTAATCTTCATTATTTCTTTTTTCATTGTCATATTTTTAGGATCTTTTTGAAGTCCCTTTTCTAATTATTTAATCTTCTTCTGTAGCTCATTTTGTTGTTTCCGTTCTAACTTATTTTTCCTAATTGTATAGGCTATTGATACCCCTCTCATATAGGCTTTTGCTCTGTCCCACAAATTCTGCAAATTGGTATGTTCTTTTAAATTTATGCTAAAAAATATTTCCAATTCATTTTTAATTTTCTGTATGTATTCTTTTTCATTCAAGATTTATAAATTTAACATCCATCTCATTTTCCTTTTCCTTTGCCCCTTCCAAATAATTTTTAGCAGATTATGGACTGCCCATATGTTGGGCATTATTTCTACTTTATATATTTCATTTCCAGTTGTCTTATTTGCCCATACCATATCGATTCGTGACCAAGATTTGTGGGGACTTGAGTAAAAGGTATAATCTTTTTCATTTGAGTATCTTTTCTGCCATATATGCTCCAAGTTGGTTTCTTTTATTAAATCAAAAAATAGTTTTGGTAGGCAATTCTTTTTTTTCTTCCTGTTTTGTTCCTTACTAGTGTAATCCTTTTCAATATCCACTATGGCGTTGAAGTCCCTGACTAAACATATGTTATCCTGTCCCGTCTCCACTATTTTGTCATATAGCTTTTGAATCACTTTTTGATTCACATTTGGGGCATATATCCCCACTAATAGTTGTTTTTGCAATTTCTTCAATTGTACCATCAAAATTCTTCCCTGTTCTGTGTAAATTTGTTTTGCGTTTATCCCTTTTCTAATATATAGGTGAAACTCAAAAAATTAGAATCTTGTGCAAAAGTTCATTTATTTCAGTAACGCAACTTAAAAGGTGAAACTAATATATGAGATAGACTCATTACATGCAAAGCAAGATAGTTCAAGCCGTGATTTGTCATAATTGTGATGATTATGGCTTACAGCTCATGAAAACCCCAAATCCACAATCTTAGAAAATTTCACAATTATTGTGAAAAGGTTCAATATTCTAGGCTCATAGTGTCCCACTCTAATCAGCTAATTAAGCTATAACACCTGTAAAAGGTTCCTGAGCCTTTAATGGTCTCTCAGTCTGGTTCAGTAGGAATTATAATCATGGGAAAGACTGCTGACCTGACAATTGTGCAGAAAACCATCATTGACACCCTCCATAAGGAGGGAAAGCCTCAAAAGCTAATTGCACAAGAAGTTGGATGTTCCCAAAGTGCTGTATCAAATCACATTAATAGAAAGTTATGTGAAAGGGAAAAGTGTGGAAGAAAAAGGTGCAAAAGCAGCAGGGATGACCTCAGCCTGGAGAGGATTGTCAGGAAAAGGCCATTCAAAAGTGTTGGGGACTTTCACAAGGAGTGGACTGAGGCTGGAGTCAGTGCACCAAGAGCCACCACACAGAGATGGATCCTGGACATGGGCTTCAAATGTCTTATTCCTCTTGTCAAGCCACTCCTGAACAACAAACGTCAGAAGCGTCTTACCTGGGCTAAAGAAAAACAGAACTGGTCTGTTGCTCAGTGGTCCGAAGTCCTCTTTTCTGATGAGAGCAACTTATGCACCTCATTTGGAAACCAAGGACCCAAAGGCTGGAGGAAGAATGGAGAAGCACACACTGCAAGATGCTTGCAGTCCAGTGTGAAGTTTCTGCAGTCTGTGTTGATTGTCATCTGCTGGTGTTGGTCCACTGTGCTTCATTAAGTCCAGGGTCAACACAGCTGTCTACCAGGAGATTTTGGAGCACTTCATGCTTCCTTCTGCAGGTGAGTTTTATGGGGATGCTGACTTCATTTTCCAGCAGGACTTGGCAACTGCCAAAAGCACCAAAACCTGGTTCAATGACCGTGGGATTACTGTGCTTGATTGGCTAGCAAACTCGCCTGACCTGCACCCCTTAGAGAATCTAGAGGGCATTGCCAAGAAAAAGATGAGAGACATGAGACTGAACAATGCAGAATAGCTGAAGGCTGCTATTGAAGCATCCTGGTCTTCCATAACACCTCAGCAGTGCCACAGGCTAATAGCTTCCATGCCACGCCACATTGAGGCAGTAATTGCTTCAAAGGGGGCCCAAACCAAGCACTTATAAGCATGCTTATACTTTTCAGAAGTCCAACATTGTTCTATGTACAATCCTTCTTTTATTGATTGCATGTAATATTCTAATTTTCTGAGATTGTGGATTTGGGGTTTTCATGAGCTGTAAGCCATAATCATCACAATTATGACAAATCACGGCTTGAACTATCTTGCTTTGCATGTAATGAGTCTATCTCATATATTAGTTTCACCTTTTAAGTTGCATTACTAAAATAAATGAACTTTTGCACGATATTCTAATTTTTCGAGTTTCACCTGTACATAATTACTCCTCTTTTCTTTTGGTCTGCCAATGCTACATATAATTCATCTAATTTAGGAAATTCCAAACATTTACTATGGTTTTTTTTTTAATATCTATTTCTTGTAGACATATGATATCAATGTTTTGTTTCCCTAATTTCCCTAATGTTTGCTTTCTCTTAACTGCGGAGTTCAACCCATTAATATTTATTGAAATTAATTTCTTCTTTCATCGTATTAATAATGGGTCTGTCTTAGTCTTCTATTAACCCTTGCTTCTCTCTGTGGCCTTGTTCTTAGTCCTTCTCTTTTTGGTTGTTCTCTCTCCTCTTTATCTCTGTCTTGTTCTTCTAACACCTCTTGTTGTTGGTCTTCTTGCTGGTCTTCTTGGTTCTTGCTCTCCAGTTCTTCTTTACTACTTGTTTCTTCTTCTTTTCCTGCCAATTGTTCGTATAATTCCTGTGTCTTCTTGATGGTATCAATTCTTTTTCTCCTTTCCTGCCAAGTCACGAGCATTCCTTCTGGCACTAACCATCTAAACCAGGTGTTTTGTTTGTTTAGGAATGATGCTAAAAATTTATATTCTTTTCTTAGGCCTCTCACTCACCTCGGGATCTGCTTTAGAGTCACAATTTCTTTATCTTTATAGATCATTGGCTCATCCTTCATCATCTGATATACAATATCTCTCACATTTTTCCTTGAGAATCTTATATGAACCTCTCGTGGCAGTTTATTTTACCTTGCATAGTTCGTATAGACCCTATCAATCTCATCCAATTCTCTTGTGATCTCTTGTTGGTCTCGCTCCCGTGATTCCACAATCAGTTGCGCCATCATGGCTCCCAGTTCCTCATCTTTCGTTTCTTGCACATTTTGAAATCACAAATAGAATGCTGAGTGCTTCATCTCTAAATGAATTATTGAGTCACCCAGGTCTCTATTCATTTCCATCACTTTCCTATCCATTGTTTCCACTTTTTTTCTGTTTGTTCTGCTTTTACCTCTATGTTTTTTATTTTTTGTTCATTCTTTTCCATCATTTGTTGTATCGCTTCTATTTTTCCATCAGGTTTCTGAATATTGCCTTTCATCTCTCCCATTTCTGTCTTCAGGTTGATGTGATTTGCTGACATTTTCTCCTGTACTTTGAGCATCGTTTCTTGGATGGATAGCAGCGTTGCCTGCATTGCTTGAATGATGGCAGAGTTACTTACCTTATCTGCAGCCAACATCTCCTCTATTGTTTTCTGTCCCGCTGGGGATGCAATGGATACTAATTAACTTGAGATTGCTTTCTTTCCTTTTAAAGTTGTTAATGTTACATATACAAAAGCCTGATGATGGCAGATGAGATTCTGCCAAAGCGTTGCTACAACTTTAAAAGCACAACTACAATGACGTGGGAAAATACCTGAACAAAGCTGAATGCCATACATGTAAGTACCCACGAAAACTTAAGAAAACATACACACACACACACACACACACATTATACACACACACATACATACATCATACACAAACACACAGACACACACTTATTTAATTATAACAAAAATGTAAATGCTTAATGATAACAAAATAAAATGTTCTGGGCTGGAAGCCTCCCCCACCTGGCACCTTCCGAAGAGACAGAAGAGCAGTGGTTGGTGTGTGTGTGTGTGTGTGTGTGTGTGTCTGAACTGAGGGGCCTTGGGGCAACTGTGCTGGGAGAAACAGAGGCAGAAAGGGGGCTTTGCTCTCCTTGGGGGGCAGCACCCCTTGGCTGCCACTCCAGGGGCTTCTCAGCAGGCATTTGCCTGCAGAAGGACTGCCACTCTTGGTGATTAATTGGGGGAGGGGAGGGGGAGAAAGTGGGAGCTCCTTTCAGATCCTGGGTGGAGGATTGAGAGGCTCAGATCTGAAGCTGAGGAAAAGCTGGGGGGGCTCTTCCAGCCTCACCTGGAGACAGTCAAGGAAAGGTGTCCCTGCAGGCACTTCGCTCGCTTTAGCACTTCGCTGCCAAACCCAGCCACAGCCAGTGATTATTTGGGGGTGGGGGGGAAAGAGAGAAAGTATCTCTCACATTACCAGGGGAGGAAAGCAGGTGAAGCAAAACTCACTCTTTCACTGAGAACTACAAAACGCCAATCTACCGTGTTCCAGGAGTTGAAATCATCAAACACTCCCACTTGCAGTTCCCGTGCCTCCCGGCTCAGGTCTCTGAGATGCATGCTCCCACACACAGCGGCAGCGGCAGCAACAACAGTCCCCTCCCCCAGTGCCCACTGCCAGCTCTCCCCATTAGTTTTCTAGCCTTGAATTGCTCCCGGCTCTCTCTCTTTCCTCCCCCCCCTACCCACATGCAGGCAGGAAAGGGAGATGGAGCTTTGCATAGCTTTCCCCTTTTCCAGACCTTGCTGTCTCTCCCAACATCAAAGCCTCAGAAACGCAGGCAAAGCCACCACAGCGGTAGCACCCTGAGTTGCTTGCTTCTCCACTACTGCCTCCTGCTCCTCCTCCATCACCACTTCCTTCTCTGGGTAGGGCATTTCTTAACTAACTGAGCATGCTAAGGCAACTCAGGATGCTGAAACAAGATGGCGGCAGCCAAGCAAACATTCTTTGCGGCCTGGTACAAAATGATCCACGGACTGGTACTGGTCCAGGGCCCGGTGGTTGGGGACCACTGATCTAAACTATACTAAAAAGTAGGTAGGAAAGGTATTGAGTCCAAAAGAAAAGAAAGAAAAAGAGAGAATGCGCAAGAAAAGGGGAATTCTATAACTAAAAATTGATATGCTATCTCAATTATTTTAGTTTTAAATTCTTAGACCTATTCTGTTAGCGTCTATAAATTACTAACCTCTATTAACCAGTACTAACTTCTATTAATACTATTCTTATATAAATACAATTAGTAAAATTCTGCAATATCTTTCAGTTTGTTTAAATTACTAATAAGTTATTCCACAGATTTATAAGATTCTTAAATATTCATCAATTTTGCTTTATTCATTAATAGTACTTAATACATTAATCACAATAAGTCAATTTCATACTTTAGACAAATTAACATTCATTAATCATTTAACAGTTTACATACAATTCATTTCTTTTCAGGGCTAATTCCCAGTATTAATTAAACCATAAGTTAATGTCTTGCATTGATTATTTCTGATTATCTATCCAAACTAAGTAATATGTTTCACACTTAAATCATAAACAAATAGTTAACTTAAATCATCATTTCATTTAGCTTTTGACAGTAGCAGTTATTAATCATTAATCTCTTTCTCTTTCTTTCTCCAGTTTTTATAAAAAATTTCTGTTAGTGTGTTTTTTGTTTCATCACCCTCTATTGCATCAGCTGTCTTTCCTGTCCTTTGAAATTAAGATGGTCACCTCCTTTCTTAGTCCAGCTCTTTTACTGTGTCTTTCTTCTCATCTTCTCCACACTTATAACATCCACCGCAAGTCCCGTTTCCACAATCTTTCAGTCCTCCAATCCAGTACTCAAATTCCATTATAACACTATTAGGTAATAAAATCCCACCAGCTCTAATGTCTTGTCTTCAAGTCCTATGCTCTCCCCACTGGATCGCTGCTTTTCTATTGGACTTCCACCCCTGCTCTGAGACTCACAGTTCTGCCAATCAGTTTTCAACTCTCTCCTCTTTAACAATCACTCTCCGCCTCCAAATGATCAAATTCAATATTTAGTTCAATGTCGATGCCGCTGTCGCTATTATTCCTTCCTCATTTAGTGTGATCACCACAGCTTTGGTCTGCCAATAATGGCTGATCACTCACATGTTGGAGTTTGCGAAGTTTCCCTATGATGTAGCAGGCAGTCGCCCTCCATCCGCTTCCACCTCGGGGTTCTTCACAATTTCACAGATCGCTCCAAGATCTGCATGCCCCTCTGGGGGGCCTCCAGATGCGCAGATTGGGGATGAAAGGACAGAGCCCAATCTTTCCTTTCCACACCACCATGGTGCCACAACTGGGTTATGCATTCTTATAAAGCAAGAATTGCAATGGCAGTGGGAGAAACTATACAACAAAGACAAGTATTCATATTTCCTAGCTAAATTTGGATATAAACTGTTTGAGTTAATACTGATAAATGTTATAATCCCTCCAAACACATCTCAGTACTATAACTCTGAATACTGGATTGGTTAGGAAGTTATCCTAGACAATATATCTGTATTGTGCCCACAATCCATAATGGTATTATTAGGAGATTTTAATGCTAGGTTGGATCTCTCTTTGTATGAGTTTGCCCAGAAGAAGTGAATCTCAGGGAAGTTTTTTTATAACCATCCTCAATGGCTCTCAAGAGACCATAAAAGTAATGCTGCTGGCCTGTTCCTAGTCTCCTTAATCTTTAAGGGTAATCTCCAAATTCTGGGAGGTAAGTATAAGAATTATACATATCCTTACACATACCACTCAGCCCATTCAAGCTCTTTTGTGTGTCTAGAGATAAAGTTGACATCATCTCGGAGGTCATGGTACACTTTAGCAACAATTGTGGTCATCAGTCTGTATGCATGACATAGCAAGGCCACTCAGATTTAAGACTATATAACATGGCTGACAGATGGCTCACCAGAAAGGTAGAGGTGACCCAAAATAAAAGGTTAATTTGGGCCAAAGTTGATACTAAAGCAATATCAGAATGCCTTAAAGCAGAGAATGCTACCAACTGAGCTAGAACAATCCAGTCATCTACTACTGACTGACTGACTGTCACTCTTCAGCACATTCTCTAATCTCTGTAATATCCTGAGGAAACACCTAACACATGGCCCATGGGCTGCTTAGATTTGGCCTTTGGGGCTACCCTGAAAACAGCAAAGGACCAGCCTGTGGTGCCTCTGCCAGCAAAAATGGAGCTCAGGAGGGCTGCCTGCATCCCTCCTGAACTCCATTTTTGCTGGCAGAGGATTGCAGGAGGCCATCACAGGTGAAAATGGAGCTTTGGAGCCTGTTTTCACTGACAGAGAATTGCAGAAGGCTGTTGCAGATGAAAATGGAGCTCAGGAGCCTATTTTTGCTGGCAGAGGTTGCAGGAGGCCGTTGCAGGCAAAAACAGAGCTTGGGAGCCAGTTTTGCTGGCCAAGCACTCAGGCTACCATAGGCACCCCAATACGAGGGATGTTGAGCTGGCCATGCCCCCTGGCCCTCCTGAGATCAAACACAACCCTGATGTGGCCCTCAATAAAATTGAGTTTGACACTCCTGACCGGACAACTAAAGGTGCTACAAAAAGAGCCAGAATGGGTAGACCCTGTTGGTGTGATCCTGAATACCAGCAGCTGAAAAAGAATTTGAAGGCAGCCATGAGGCTCATCCTGAGGAATCCTACTTTTCATATACAAGTTGAGATGTTGCACACAAGAAGGAAATATAAAATATAAAAAATATATAAAAGTTTTGCCATTTCAGTCTGGTCAGAACTCGAGTTGGCTGCCAAAAATCATAATTGTTTATTTGTTTGTTTATTTGTTTATTAGAATTTGTCAAACAAAAATGAGAACAAGAATAAAAGAATAAAAATACAGTGACAGGGATAATAGGCATTTAGTGCACTTATGGACTACTAACTACTAACTATCTACTAACCACTTAAGTATGATGTAAGGTTCACAGAAGTCAATTTGTGACTGAAACTGTAAAAATCTGTAGCTGAAACAACTGAATCAGGTAGAGCACTCCAGACTTTGACAACTCTGTTACAGAAATCATATTTTTTACAGTCAAGTTTTATAGTCAAGCCTCGCAAACAAAATGCCTGAATTTCTCCTGCTTCTAAATGCAGCCCTAATCGATCTTATTTTTGTCTGCGAGACATGGTTGAATATATCCTTTCCAGACTCCATTATTACAGTAAGTGACTATCACATTTTCCTATATGACCACGATAATTGTAGAGGGGGTGGTTGCTATTTTCTATAAGAAGTCCCTAGGTCTGAAAAATATTAATATTACTCAGGAGCTTACTCTTCCTGAGACTATTGTCTATAAGCTGTCCTTAAATACCACACTTCATTTCTTAATATGTTATAGAGCTCCTGATTATGACCTTGGTCATACACACAAGCTAACTGCACTACTAACCTGGGCAGCTTCCTTCCCACACCCTCTTATCTTTCTAGGCAACCTCAATCTACCTCTTATTAATTGGACCCTAAACAAATGTACAACCGAACTTATACATGCAACCCTGTACAATGCTGTTACAACTCTGAGGCTGGAGCAGTTGGCAATGAACAACACTAGGCTTAACAATTGCTTAGAACTCATTTTCTGCAATAGCTTAAACTCAAGTTATGGCCTACAAGTTAAAGAACCTTTTTCTAATGGTGATCACAGCATGATTGATTTTTGTCTCAACTTGTCCCCTTGCAAAGAGGATCATAATGATGGGACTCCAAATTATAACTATAAAAAAGCCAACTATGATCTCATAGCTGCTGACCTCACATCCCTTGATTGGCACCTCCTGTTCACAGGTTGTAATATTGCAGAAGACTTTTATAACACTTTTTTGCTCAATAGAGTCATTAATCTATCTGTACCAAAATAACCCCTAAAGCCAAAAATAAAAACAAATTACCCATACCAATAAGAAAGCTACAATCAAAAAAAATAATCTTTGTGGCGAGAAAACAAAACTGGTTATGTAGCCAACTTTAAAAACCACTACAAAACCTTATGCCACCAGATAAAGGCCAGATGTACCAATCACCATTCCAAACAGGAGGAAGAGCTGTTATACTCGAACTCTTCCCAAGCTTTCTATAATTTCATTAATGCCAAACTTAAACACTCGAAATCTATCCCACCCCTAAAAGGGCCTAACGGGGAAGACTATAATGATGAAGCTGTAAAGGCCAACCTCTTTAATACATTCTTCAGTTCAGTTTTTGTTGATAGCAACAGCTGCTGCCCACCATTTCCTAGTCACACCACAACAAATTGTAATGATTTACTACATATTGACTTTATAGCAATATGTAACCTAAAGTCATTCCTATCTATTGACTCTAATGGATTATGTGCCTACTTTTTTTTATTAAAACAAATTTTATTATATTTTTACAAAGACAACACATAAACAAACTAAATGTAGAATGTAATAACATAAGGCATCTTTTCTGAAAAAACCAATAAAACATCTTATTTACAGACAGAATAATTCCAAAGTATCACATTTCCATAGAAACACAATTTAATATATATATCTATCTTATCTATTCAACTTCATATCTTATCCCAACTTCTCTTTATTTCTCCCTTTCCTTCTACTATTCAATTATATTTCTTTTGCCTTAAATTATATATATTCTTTATATCCATCTGTCTTATTTACAATTTCATTATTCTCTTCCAATGTTCTTCTTACATTCTTCTAAAATTTGATTAATTCAGACATAGACAAACAAAACACAAAACATAAATACATATAACTCCTTTTTGGAAAGCGGCTTACCCCGGGTTACCTCTTTTTGTACAGACATAAATCAAATTCACTTAGTATACTATTACATATCTTATTTAGCATTCTGTATTTTCTATATATTTTCTCTCCTCTATTCACTCTCTTAATTCTATTATGTTTATTTCGTCTCAATTTAAATAATAATTATACTTGTATCCTTTGTCCGTTCTCTTTCAATCATCTATTTATCTTTTCTTTCTAATACAATATTTCTCCTGTAATCACTGGTTGAAGCATGAAAACTTTCTATCTTTCCCCTAAATTTAACACTTGAAATAATACATACTTTCCACACTGATTTTGCTTAGTACATTCTAAGTAATACATTTTAGAATAATAAAACAAACATAGAAAAGGAATTGAGTTTATAATATAATAAAAACAATATTCGATAAAGTATTAAACTCTATTGTTAACTCTTAAACTTTTTCTACACTCCCTTTAATGCATTATTAACTCATATAATAGTTCAATTTTCTAACTCAATTTCAAATACTAATATCTACAATACAATCTTATGTACTTTTGCAAAATCATTTTTTTAATAACTCTTACCCTTTATCTCTTAAAAAAAAATCTGGTTTTTGGCATCTTGTTTTAAATCTTTATGGCTTCTCTTTCCTTTTCCCCTTCCTTTCTTATCAACTCTAATCTTTTTGCCCCCCCACCCCATCTCTCAAATTCTACTCTTTTAATCTTCTCTCTGTGTTGTGTTTCTCTTTTCTGTTGCTTTCTGACATTGTATCGATTTTTCATCTTATTTTTCCCTTTCTTGGTTGCTTTTTTAAGTTCTGAATTCTCCATTTTCACTCCCTCTTTTTTCTTTTCCTCAACTATAACTTTTTGTCCATTAAAGATGGCTTCTTCTTCATCATCCCAGTCCTTTTGTTGTTGTATTTCTTGGTAAGTAAAAATCGTCATTTCCAAAAAGTGAAAAATAGATCCAGAAGAGCCCTTGCCTTCTTGCTCCACTTCTTGTAACTTTTGATATTCCATTTGTAATTCTTCCACAGATAATGTCATTTTCTATTTTTTTTTAAAGCAACCCAAATGTTTTTAGTCTTTCAAAAGATAGTTGCCCAAAGATCACAAAGTCACAAAGCAGTCCAAATCAGAACAAACTGTCTCCTTAACACTTTCTTCCTCTTCTTTTTTGTCTAATTTCTCTTCCTGGGGTAAAGTTAAGTTACAATTTCAAAATGATTTTTTGGAAGCCTTATTAGCACATATTTCTAAGTCTTATAAACTCCAGACAGTCTTCTTCAGTGAAATCTTAGAATAAGTTTTTTACCTCTTCCTTCCCACTTATAGCAGTAAAGTTTAATTTTAAATTCCAATGTTCCAAAATCTTTTATCCCTTTGGTTTTAATTTAACTTCCAGTTTGCCAGGCTAGGCGGTGGCAGGGATTCACGATTCCGTGTGGTTCCTGCTGCGCTCGCTGCCTTGGTGCCTCCGATCCAGATGGATTTGGAGGATATAGCTGCTCCGTAGAGGCAGCTGAAGACAGGGGGGGATCCAGACAGGGGTTTGGGGGTGTCGCAGACCCCTCTCCAGCCAGCAAAACCCCCTTTTCCCAAGGCGGTGGTGTGGCAGTCAGCAATGGCCACCACAAAGAAGCCTGCAGCTGGACAAGATCGTGCAGGAAGAAGAAAGGGAAAGTTTTTCTTCGGCTGAACCGGGACAATGAGGAACCTTTAAAAACCTGGAAATTTGATTTTTTTGATTGCTACATTGTTTCCCAGAAAAGATTGCAAGCGGCGGAAGAAAGTTTTGAAAGGGAAAGTTATTTTTTCTCACTCTCCTTCCCTACGGAAATAGCTGATGGAAATCTGAAAAACCTGCTTGGGCATAGAAGGTAAATAAACCTAAAAATTAAAACCAAGGGGATTATGTGCCTACTTTTTGAAAAAGCTTGCCACTACCCTAGCCAAACTTCTAAGTACAATCTATGAGGTATCTTTCAGAACCAGCTCCCTGCCCGACTTAGGGTCATATGGTCATTAGCATGGACATACCTACTTTTAAAAAGGGAGACGCTAGTCTGGTAGAAAATTACAGACCAATCTCACTGTGTTGCATCACCGGTAACGTCATGGAATCAATTATAAACCAATCATCCTACACTTAGAAACAAACAACCTACTTTCTAACAAGCAGTTTAGTTTCAGGAAAAATTTATCCTATAATCTGCAACTCCCACACTGCAGAAATATTTGGACCACACATCTAGACCAGGGTAAAGCAATTGACACAATTTACATAGACTTCTGAGAAGCCTTTGATTCAGTGGTGCATGACAAACTACTGCTGAAATTTAGTACTTACAGCATCTCTGGACTCCTGCACAAATAGATAACCAAGTTCTTGTCAAACAGGCAACAAATGGTAAAAATAGAAAGGCCCTATTAAATCTAGCACCAGTTAATAGCAATGCCTCCCAAAGCAGTGTCTTTCTGCTTTACATCAATGACCTATGTGACAACATTAAAAGCAGCTGGGTCCTCTTTGCCGATGATGTAAAATTATTTAACACCACCAACAATGCTGCTGCCCTGCAAAGTGACCTTTAAAAAAAAAAATTAAATAAACTTTATTTACAGGAATTAAAAGCATACAAATTTGAAAATACAAAACCAATAATGTATACATAACACATTCCTCTTTACATTTGATATTGAATTTGATAGGTCCTGATAATAAGTGACCTTGACTATGTGTCAAAATGGTCACACAATTGGCAACTCCAAATTTCACATTGGCAAAAAAAAATCAGAACACCAAATACAAGTTAGGCAGAAGCAATATCATAGACACTCCTCACTCTGTCAAGGATATAGGAGTACTTATCTCAAACAATCTAAGACCCAGAGCTCACTGTAACACCATTGCCAAAAAGTCTTTAAGAATTGTTAACCTTATTTTGTGAAGATTCTTCTCGGGCAACATTGAATTGTTAACTAGGGCATACAAAACCTTTGCCAGACCAATTCTCCAATACAGTTCATCTACCTCAAACCTCCACTGTATATCAGACATTAACACAATTGAGCGGGTTCAGAGGTATTTCTTGAGAAAAGTACTCCATTCCTCCACTCACAATAGAATTCCCTATGCCTCCAGACTTGAAATTTTGGGCCTGGACAATCTGGAACTGCACCTCCTGTGGTCCAATCTAAGCATAGTTCACAAAATTGTCTGCTATAATCATTCTTCAGCTTCAATCACAACAACACACGGGCAAACAACTGGTACAAACTCAAGGTAAACCACTCCAAACTTGATTGTAGAAAATATGATTTCAGCAACACAGTGGTCAAAACCTGGTATGCCTTACCCAACTCCATTGTTACAGCCTCAACCCCTCACAGCTTTCAAACTGTCTACTGTGGACCTCACCCCATTCTTAAGAGGTCCTTAAAGTGGGTGTGCATAAGCACACCAGCGTGCCTACCATCCCTGTCTTACTGTCTCCATTTTTTCTGTATTTACTTCCTTTGTTCTTGTTTATGTTCATACTTATTGTTAGGTTTGGGAAAAGAGAGGCTGAACCAGAGCATGAGTGCAACAATACTTTATTATAACAATAAAGGGCTGACCGTGCTTGCCAAGCCGGGAACTGGCTCGCAGCGATCAGCGACTGGTTGGACCCCGCAGCCTGCTTTTATAGCTGGCTGCTGGGGAGAACCAACCAATGGATAAAGGGAGAACGCCCGCAAAGTGAATGGACCTGAGTGAGAACTCCTAGAGTCCTCAGGACATAACACCCTTCCCCCAGATGCGAACACGCATAGTCCTTGAGGTAGGCAGGAGGTTTATGTTGGCGTCCGGAACGGCGCAGCTCTGGAACGCTGACTGTCCGCTCAGAGCCTGTCTGGGAAGGCAGAGCCGGGTATGTGTCATCAACGTGCCCCTCGGTTCGGGCAGGCCCGGGACTCGTAGGGTTGGTCACTGGGGACGTGCTCCCATATACTGGATCGGGCTGGTCCACCGTCTGGGCGCCGCTGTCCATGCTCGGGCTTTCTGGACTGACTGTTGGTGTGTACTGGTCGCCGGGAAGGATGTGGATGTGGGGTTGATGTTGAGATCTCCCGTCGCTTTGTGATTCTGGGTCCCTGCTAGTGTGGGTGCTGAGGCGCCTACGCAGCTGGTCCAGGTGCCTTCTCCAGACCCGGCCATCCTCCAGTCTGACCCGATACGACTTTGGTCCGGTGATGGCCACGATCTCGCCGGGATCCACAGGGGTCTCCAGCGAAGTTCCTCGCGAATACTGGCTCCTGTAAGATAAAATGTCTAACCCCGATGTGGAAGCGAGGGAGAGTCAGGGCAGTATTGTGGGTGAAGTCTGTCCAATACAGTCCTCAGACGCCCTGCCCATCAGGAGCTCAGCTGGGGACTTGTTGGTGGCTGAACATGGAGTTGAATGCTAGCTCATCAGGAAACGCGAGAGTTTGTGGTGCCAGTCATCCTTACTGAACCTAGCCAGGGCTTCTTTAGTGGTCCTGACGGCCCTCTCAGCCAATCCGTTACTGGCAGGATGAAATGGGGCTGTGAAAATGTGGCGGATACCCAGGTTGGCAGCGAAACGGCTGAACTCGGTTGATGCGAACTGTGGGCCATTGTCGGAGACAATGGAGTCGGGTAGCCCGTGTGTAACAAACAGGCGTGTTAATACGTTGGTGATTGCTTGTGTGGTGGTCGTGGATAGCTGTGCAACGTCAATCCATTTAGAATAGGCGTCCACGACCACTAGGAACATTTTCCCATGCAAGGGGCCGGCCAGGTCGATGTGGATTCTGGACCATGGAGCGCTGGCGCTCTCCCATTTAGTAGGGGTGGCAATGGGAGGAGCCGGACGGGATTCCTGGCAGATGTTGCAGGAACTTACCCAACTGACAACATCCTCGCCGAGGCCTGGCCACCATGCGTGAGCTGCGTGCTAATGCCTTCATTCTCACGATGCCAGGGTGTCCCTCGTGCAACGCCTCCAGGACCCGGCACGTAGTGAGGTCGGGATGACCACCGAGTGCCCCATAGTAGACAGCCCTGCAAACTGGACAGCTCCTGCATGCGGGTCTTGAAAGGTGAGAATTTGTTTTCCACATTGCCACCGGCACTCCCCTCCTCACCCAGTCGAGCACCTGGGCGAGCGCTTTTGTCTGCCTTGGTTTTAGCAGCAATGTCCAGGGCAGTGATGGGGAGGTCCAATTGGGTTACCTCGAAAATGGCGTGGACAGGAGCAGGGTCTTCAGCTGGAGCCGGCAAGGGACAGCGGCTGAGAGCGCCAGCGTGGGACAATGTTTTACCTGGCCGGTGTAAGAGTCTGTAGGAGTAGGCTGCTAGGAAGAGGGTCCATCTCGTCATCCTAGGGGAAAGGACTTGAGGGGTCTGTTTGTCTCCGGCTAGTAGACCCAGGAGGGGCTTGTGGTCTGTGACCAGCTCGAAAAAATGGCCAAAGAGAAATTGTGAAATTTTTTCACTGCTGCAACAGCTGCTAGAGCTTCCTTATCGATCTGGCTGTAATTACGCTCTGTTGCGGAGAGCGTCCTGGAGAAAAAGGCAATGGGAGCCTCGGCGCCATTGGGAAGCCTGTGGCTTAATACTGCCCCAATTCCAAAGGGGATGCGTCTGCTGCCAGGACTAAAGGAAGGTTGGGGTCGAATTGAATAAGTACCGCCTCTGACGTGAGTAGTGATTTCACGGCGTGAAAAGCATGGTCTTCTTTGTGCCCCCAGTGCCAAGGTGACTTTTTATCCAGTAATCTGTGTAGGGGTTCGGCTACTGATGCTTTATGGGGCAAGAAAGACGCGTAAAAGTTTAATAGCCCCAAGAACGCCTGTAGTTCAGTTTTGGAGGTTGGAGTGGGTGCCTCGTGAATTGCCTTAACCTTGGACTCCAGGGGGTGAATGCCTGAGGCGTCAATTTTATAACCCAGAAAGTCCACCTGTCTAGTGGCAATGGCGCATTTTTCTTTTTTCAATTTGAGGCCATGCTGTCTGAACCACTCTAACACTGCTCGAACTCTCTGGAAGAGTTGGGGTCTGTCCCTGGCCGAGACTAAGATGTCGTCGAAGTAGGGTACTACACCAGGGAGGCCCTGTAAAATCCACTCCATGAGGATTGAAAGATACCTGGGGCAACACTTACGCCAAATTGAAGACGCTTGCATCGGAAAGCACCCCTGTGAGTGATGATGGTCTGGAGTTCCGCTGTTTGGTTATCAACAGGGAACTGTTGATACGCTTGAGACATGTCCAATTTGGCAAAAATGCTGCCAGGTTCAAAAGTGTGTAATAAATGCTGAATGACGGGCACTGGGTAAGCGCTAACTTGTAGAAACTTATTGATTGTGGTCTTGTAGTCCGAGCAAATTCTCAGGCTACCGCCTTTTTGAGGGGTGTGACAATGGGCGTCTCCCATTTGGCGAAATCTGTTGGCTCAATGACCCCTTGTTTTAATAGTTTATCCAATTCAGCATCTAGTTTTGGCCGAATAGCGAATGGGACCCTATGCGGTTTTAGCCTGATTGGTACTGCCTGGGGGTCGACTGAGAACCATATTGGGGTACCGTTATAACACCCCAGCTCATCGCTGAATACATCTGAGTAATCAGCGAATAAGGAGTCAGTGTCTGAGGTTGAGACAGCATGGACTCCTGTTAGCCCTAGGCCGAGATGGGGAAACCAATCGAGCCCCAATAAGGTAGGAGATTGCCGTTAACTACCACTAGAGGTAGGTGACCTTTAAAAGCTCTAAAACTGACAAGGAACTTGCCTCTGCCAATTACAGGAATGGTCCTCCCCTGGTAGTCCTTCAGGCTAAACTGGCACTTCTGGAGCCGGCTAGTTGATAGGCTGGGCTGGAGCCTCTTGAGGGTGTTCCATGAGATAATTGAGAGCGCTGACCCTGTGTCAACCTCCATGCGGCACGGTTTACCTTCTAAGTAAACGGAGAGAGAGATTTTACTAACAGTGTGGCAAGTGTGCTTGGCACGGTGATGTGTGCGACAGTTCAATACTTGCCTGTGCGGCCCCGAGTGTGAGGCGGGGGTGCCTTTGTGTTGAGCTTTGAGGGGCTTGGCAGACTCTCGCGATGTGCCCCCCTTTTATGGCAGTTATTGCAGGTGGCTCCTTTAAACTTGCAGGTGGCCCTTAGATGAGATCCCCACAGGCTAGGCACAGGGTGATGTGCTTGGGTGGACCGATGTTTTCTTGTTTGGGTCCCTACCTGTGGCCGTCTGTCGTTGGAGAGGTGGTGGACGTCGTTTTCATCACTCAGGGATTCCTCTGCTACCACCTCCTCGGAGTGGACTGGAATTGATGTCAGCTTGGCAGTCGGGCCATGGATTTGGTGGCTGAGTGCGCTGCCAGTTCTGCTGCTAAGGCCTCCTCGACTGCTTGTGCGAGATTGAGGTCTTTTTTTCACGAGGAGGCGCTTTGAAGGTGTAGGTCCTTGACCCCGCAGACTAGTTGATCGAGGAGCATGTCCTCCAGGTAGGTTCCAAACCCACAATGCAATGCTGCTGTTCTGAGAGCTATATACTGATTAATGGTTTCCTTGTCCGCTTGCTTCCTCATACGGAAGGTGAATCTCCTGGCAATCTGTGAGGGCCTGGGGGAATAGTGGTTAGTGAGGATTTCAAGTAGCTCTGACCAAGGAACGTTTTTCAACTCACGTGGAGCCACGAGGGCTGTGGCAGTATCGAAGACGATGGCCCCACAGTAGATCAGAAATACGATTTTTCCGATGTTCTCCAGCATCAGCAAGTCCAATTGCATCTATATAATGGTTAAAGCGGTTCTTGTATGATTCCCACTTCTCCTCATCTGGTTTGAACGCTGGGAAGACTGGATTGGAGTTCATGGTGATGGGGCCGGTAGAACAACCTGTGGAAAAAATCTCTCTGGGGCAGCAGAAAAATGCTCTAGTGCCTGTGGCAGGCAAGTGATTTCAGCTCTGGAGAGGCTTTTCGTGGTCCTCTCTCTCTCTGGGTTAGCCAAGTTTGGCCATCAGCCGTTGGCGGCGTTGAATTCGGTCGCCTGAGTGGGCGTTAGTGACTTGACTACGGCACCGTGCTGTGCCTTTTAGGTTTGAAATTCAAAATGACAGCCGTTTGAATTCGCGCCTAAACAATGAGCAGCTGCGGCTCAGCAGCGCTTCACTTTCCCTGTAGCTGGGCTAACAGCGGCTACAGACGCTTCTAACTTTCGCTCTGACCGCTCTCTCTGGCTGCGGATCAGTGTTCGCTTCTATTGCTTGCTGGCCGCTTTCTCTGTCAGCGGACCAGCATTCGCTCTTTTTGTTTGCTCTTTTTGCTTGCTGACCGCTTCTCTCTGGCTGCGGATCAGCGCTGTTTTATCGCCGCCGATCGCTCTCTCTGGCTGCGGATCGGCGGCTAGTGACTCAGCGGTTGCAAGGTGCTTCTGGTAGCCATCCCATCCTCGGCGCCAGTGTTAGGTTTGGGAAAAGAGAGGCTGAACCAGAGCATGAGTGCAACAATACTTTATTATAACAATAAAGGGCTGACCGTGCTTGCCAAGCCGGGAACTGGCTCGCAGCGATCAGCGACTGGTTGGACCCCGCAGCCTGCTTTTATAGCTGGCTGCTGGGGAGAACCAACCAATGGGTAAAGGGGAGAACGCCCCCGCAAAGTGAATGGACCTGAGTGAGAACTCCTAGAGTCCTCAGGACATAACACTTATACTTGTTATCTTGTACATGTTTGACAAACAAATAAAGTTTAGAATGATTTACATTGAGTTTAAAGTGGTTGTTAGCAAGCATATTATTGCTATTAAAACAAACAAAGTCATTTACAGGTAAAACATTACTACCTGCAATTTTGTATGCAATACCTAGGTCTGACCATGTGACACAGTTCTATGTTATCCAAACTGAGAATTTCAAGCCTAGTAGCATAGGGAATTCTATTGTACACAGACAAGTGCAAGATTTTTCTCGTGAAATACTTCTGAATCTGCTCAATTGTACTGATATGGTGGGGATTCCAAACAGTTGAACAATATTCTAAGATTGGTCTAGTAAAAGTTTTATAACATCTAATTAGCAATACAATGTCTCCAGAAAAAAAAACTGCACAAAATTAAATTTACAACTCTTAATGCTTTTTTAGCAATGCTGTTAAAGTGAACTTTGGAGCATAGATCATTAGAGATAGTACACCTAGGTCCTTGACAAAGTGAGGATCATCAGCTAGTTCAATGCCACCTAGCTTATACTTGACATTCTGATTATGTTTAGCAATATGTAAGACAGAGCATTTATTGATCAAAATTTGAAGTTGCCAAATAGATGACCATTTAGACATAAAGATCACTTTGCAAAACAACAGAATTATCTGTAGTATTGAATAATTTTACATCATCAGCAAAAAAGATGCAATTGCTTTTAAGTTGATCACATAAATCATTGATATAGAGCAAGAAAAGTGTGGGACCTAAGATGCTGCCTTGCAGAACACCGCTGTTGACTGATGCAAGATTAGACAGTGAGTTCCCTATTTTAACTTTTTGCACTCAATTAGACAGGAAAGCAGCAATCCACTTGACCAGAAAGGTTGTAAGAGTTTAATTTTAACAGCAGTTTATCATGTACTACTGTATCAAAAGCCTTACAAAAATCTATGTAAATTGCATCTACAGCTTTGCCTTGATCAAGACATATAGTCCAGATGTTTTTACAGTGCAAAAATTGTAAATTACAAGACAAGCTTTTCCTAAAGCCATACTAAAGCCATACATACCTATAGTCAGATAGCAAGTTGTTTGTCTCTAAGTTGGTGAACAATGGATTGATTTATAATTGATTCCATAACTTTGCATGTAACACAACACAAAGAGATTGGAGTATAATTTTCAACTGAACTAGGGTCACCCTTTTTAAAAATTGGTATAACTATAGCTGATGACCGTAGATCAGGAACTAGTTCAAAATTATACTTTGAACATTGTATGCAAAGGTTCAGTTAGGACGATAGCAAGTTTTCTCAAGAAAAAAATCACATAAACCACCTGGTCCTGTGGATAGTGATGGCTTTGGATTACATAATGCTAATTCAACATTATCTAGTGGTAAATTCAGCAATTTGCTACAATCATTTGTGGTTTGATTTATGAATGAGCAACTGCAACCTGGGATCCAGAATGATGGAATGAGAAGTAAAGGAAGTCTCATTTCCATCAGGCCAAAGGTCAATCAAAGGAATGCTGAGCGCAAAAACACAAAGTGTAACATCAAATATACAAACAATGCAGACAACATTATTGGCGATCCAAGAAACTATGATGAGGATGCAGGAAAATATGTCAAAGAACCATGTTGAAATGAAAATAAATTAATAAATTGGACACCAAAATAGGTACGATACAACAAGAAATTGAGAAAAATGAACAAAAAGTACAGGCAGTAGAAATTAGATCAGAACAAACCCAGAAAAAATTTGAATTGGTGGACAAAAAAAATGATAACAATAAATAAGAAATTAGAAGAATCAGTTATTCATTTAGAGATGGATTGCACAGTGTTCTACTTGAAGTTCCAAAACATTATGGAAAATAAAGATGAAGACCTCGGTACCATCATGGCGAAATAAGAAATAAGAATTTTTTACACGAAATCAATGAAGTTTACAGAGCCCACACCAATTATGCTAGGCATAACAGATTGCCATGAGAAGTTCATGTCAGATTTACCAGGAAAAAAGTAAGGGATATACCATATAAAATAATGAGAGATGAACCTCTGATATATAAGGACAAAGAGATACAAATCCTGAAACAGATCCCCCAAAAAGTAAAAGAACAGAGAAGAGACTATAAATTCCTTGCAACACAATTGATCAAAAGAAACATAATGTTCAGGTGGTTAATTCCAGAGGGGATGCTGGTATCATGGCAAGAGAGGAGGATTAAGATTAGAGAATTTGGATAAGGCACAAGAGCTATGTGACCAAATTGTGGGAGTGTAAGGAGAAAGTAGTAGCAAGGAGGAATTGGAAACTAGAAGCCAGGAGGACCAGCAACAGGAGGCAAGAGAAATAGAAGAAGAAGGAAGCAAGGAAGAAAACGAACAAAGGGAAGAAGAGGGAGTATGATTAAGAACAAAAGGAAGAAGAGGGAATATGATAATAGAAGACAGAGACCAATCTACAAGTAGGATAATGAAAGAAGAAATTAGGCTGATATTGATAAATATTAATGGATTAAATTCACCTACCAAAAGAAAACAAATATTAACAAAATTAGCAAAACAAAAAGTAGATATAGTGTGATTACAAGAAGTACATATCAAAGAACACTATAGGAAAGGTCCAGAACACCCGAAACTAGGAATATTATGTACAGCTTTGGCAGAACAAAAACAGAGAGGAATAGCAGTATATATTAAGGAGGCAATAAAAGCGGTACATAAATATGCCGACATGAAGAATTTTGATAACTGAGTTACAGATAGGCCAAAGACCAATGCTATTAGTGACAATCTATGCCCTAAATGAAAATTAACCATTGCTTAATATATGCTGTAAAATGTATATATGTGTATGTATGTATGTATGTATGTATGTATGTATGTATGTATGTATATATGTGTGTGTATGTATGTATGTATATATGTGTGTATGTATGTATATATATATATATGATTTTCTTAAGTTTTCGCGGGTACTTACATGTATGGCATTCAGCTTTATTCGGGTATTTTCCCACGTTATTGTAGTTGTGCTTTTAAAGTTGTAGCAACATTTCGACAGAATCTCATCTGCCATCATCAGGCTTCTGTATAGTGTTCATCTGTGAGTCAGACTTTTACAGTGGTTTCAGATTTAAATTTGGGGCAGCCTATTGCTGTGCCAGAATGGTTTTTTCTTCATCCTGATTGGTTGGGAGTCTTGGTCTGTGTTTATTGGTCTTGGAGTTTGCTGTGTTCTGCTTGATTGATGTTTCTAATATCTTCTGTCTGTTTTTTGGCTCTTTTTGTATCTTGATTGGCTGGCAACATTGTGTTACTTTATTGGAGGCCTTTAGTGCAGCTTGGCTCCAGGTAAATATATATATATAAATATAAATGTAAATGTAAATGTATATGTATATGTATATATATCTTTGGTTATTCGGGTTTTCTCCCATGTAAAATTGGAAGTATCTAAGCAACGTTTCAATGAAGTCTCATTCATTATCTTCAGGCTTGTGTCTTCGGCTTTGTGCTTCTCGGAGTAATATGAGCTTGCAGCTGCTTCTTCCTTTTAACTGCTAGTGGGGGTGTGACTTGATTGGGTGGGGGCTTGGCTGTGTTCTGATTGGCTGGGGGTGTTCTCTGTTCAGGTGGGGGCTTGGTTGTGCTCAGGTTAGTCTTAGTTGCTGGGGGATTTGAGCTGGTGATCTGTGATCCTGCTGTTTGGCTTCACGTTCGTGGTCATGCCGCATCTTCATGGTGTGCTCACATTACTCTGAGAAGCACAAAGCCGAAGACACAAGCCTGAAGATGATGAATGAGACTTCATCAAAACGTCGCCTAGATACTTCCAATTTTACGCGGGAGAAAACCCGAATAACCAAAGATCCACATACAAATACCCGCGAAAACCTCAGAAAACACACACACATACACACACACACACACACATATATATTTGTCTGTTTTAAATGTATGTCAAATAAATGTTTTTTCTAAAAAAAAAAGAAAAGAAAATCTGAAGGAATTTTACAGCAAACTACATGAAAAAATTATAGAAACAGGACAGAGAAATATATGTATAGTAGATTATAGACTATATAGACTATAATGCAATGGTGGACATGAAAAAGATTATATTAGTAAAACAAAAAACAAGAAGAAAAGGAAAATATTTCCAACACCCTTCTTTGATATGACATGAAAAAGAAATAGAATTATTTTTCAAGGAAAACACAGAACAACAAACAACATTGCAGATCCTATGGGATACGGCCAAAGCATATTTAAGGGAAATAATGATAGCATATATGGCTAAAAGACATAAGGAAAAATGGCAACAACAAAATGTATTACAGGAAGAGATCAAAATTTTAGAAACTAGATTACAAAGAAAACCACAAGATGAGAAAGTGAAAGGGGGAAATGGCCTTAACCAGACATAAATTAAATGTGATAGACCAGGAAGAAAGGGTAAGGAGCTTGAAAATGGTGAAACATAATTTTTTCAAATATGCTAACAAACCAGGGAGATGGCTATCTTACAAATTAAAAATAGAAAGAGAGAAAAGGTTGATCTGGAGTTACAAGATGAAAATGGGAAACTACCATACCAAATGGTGGAAAAGAAAATAATAGTTCAAAATTATTTTGAGGAATTGTATAAGAGGAAAGAGTGGATAAGGATAATATCAAACAATATTTAAAGAAGAACAGACTACCAGAAACAGGAGAGGAACAGAGAGAAATGTTAAACAAAGAGATAACAGTTACAGAATTGAAAAAAGTAGTGCAAAGACAGAAAAGCAATAAAACTCCAGAGCCAGATGGACTCCCTGCAGAAGTATATAAGTGTTTATATTAATGTTTTGAATCAGTGATGTTGGAATTGTATAATGATGTAATGGAAGAAGTTAAATCACCTAAATCTTGGACTGAAGCATACATCTCCTTAATACCAAAAGAGGATACAGACCATAAACAAATTTAAAATTACAGGCCAATCTTGCTGTTGAATGCTGATTACAAAAATTTTACTACAATAATGGCTGAAAGGTTGAAAATAGTATTGAATGAAATAATACACTTTGATCAGAATGGTTTTCTACCTTCCAGACGATTTTCTACCTTCTACCTTAAGAACAATACAAGAATGGTGTTAAATATTTTAGAATATTACAAAGCCCATCCAGAAAAGCAGGTGGCACTATTTTTTTTTAAATGCCCAAAAAGTACTTGACAATCTTTATTGGCAGTTTTTGATTTAACAAGGATATGAACTTTGGAATGAAATTTGGAAAAATGATAGATACAATATACTCTACTCAAAAAGGCAGGGTAATAATAAATGGAGATAGTAGAGAGAGTTTTGAAATAACTAAAGGAATGAGACAGGGATGTCCAATGTCACTCTACTTTTTATTTTAATGCTGGAAATGCTACTAGCCCAGATTAGACAAAATACCAAAATAAAAAGATTGAAGATTAAAAAAGAGGAATATAAGGTACAGGTATTTGCAGAAGATTTTGTGTTTTTCATAGAGGAATTAATAGAGACAGGAAATAATCTGATATAAGAGGAAGAAAGATATGGGATGGTAGCAGGATTGAAAATTAATAGAGAAAGACAAAAATATTAGCCAACAATTTGACAGAAAATCAAAAAAGGGATTTAGCAAAAAAGATGGGATTGCAAATTGAAAAAAAAGATTAAATATTTAGGAATTTGGCTAAAAGGGAGATGTTCTTCTATAAAAGAAGATAATTATAAGAAATTGATACAACAAATAAAGAAAGATCTAATAATTTGGGAGAAATTACAATTATCTCTATTAGGAAGAATAGCCATGGTAAAAATGAATGTTTTACTGAAATTATTGTACTGTTTTCAAACAATCCCTATAAAATTAGATAAGAAATTTTTTGAAGAATTAAATAGAATAGTTACAAAATTTATATGGCTGGGTAAGAAACATGAATTAAGGATGTTACAAGATAGCAGAAATAGAGGTGGCTTTGGACTCCCAAGATGGGAAGTATACTATCAGGTCCTAACATGGATTTGAGAATGGATAAATTAAAAAAATAAAAGGATCTTAACAATTGAAGGTTATGATTTACAAGCAGGATGGCCTTCTTCTGAGATAAAAGAAATAAGACACTCATATTTTTACAGACATCAGATAAGAGAATCATTAATAGAAACATGGGAAAAAATAAAGAGAAAACACTACATGAAATTAGTGGGTTGGGTTTCACCTATGGAGGCAACAATATATACAAATACAATTGATACAAAGAAAATGATTAGATATCAAGAACTATTAGACAGTCAGGGGAATCTTAAAACAAATGAAGAACTGAAAGAACAAGGTTTAATTGTGGATTGGTGGCCATATTTACAGATACAGATGAGATATAGAAAGGACTTAGAGGAACACGGAATTGAAAAGGAATTACAAAATTAGATAAAATGTTGATAAGTAAGGAAGAAAAAAATATAAGATTGTATAATTATTTACTAGAAGTGGAGCTGGAGGAAGAAATAATGAAGGGACCAATGATAGCTTGAGCAAAGAATATAGGTCACAGTATAGAACTAGATGATTGGGAAGGAATATGGACCAAAAACTACAAATTAACATTGTCAACAGCTTAAAAGAAAATCAGTATAAAATGTTTTATAAATGGCATTTAGTGCCAGCAAGATTGGCAAAAATGTATCCAAATATCAAATCAGAGTGCTGGAAATGTAAACAGAAAGATGGAACATTTTTTCATATGTGATGGCAATGCCCCAAAGCCAGAAAATATTGGATGAAAGTACAAAGATGGTTACAGGAGATTTCAGAATATCAAATTTAAACCCAAACTTTAGTAAGCAAATCCAACACATCATATTGCATATAGTAACAACAGCAAGGATAGTTTTTGTCCAGGGTTGGAAATTAGAAAACATGCAGTCGACGAGGCGTTAATACAAAAAATATAAGAATGTGCCAAGATGAACAAACTTACAATAGAACTAAAAGGCAAGGAGGAATCAGAATACAATGCGGTATGGGATAGATGATATAAGTGGATAGAACATAGGAATAAGGATTAATGTATAGAAATAAATGTAAATATTATTGATGACACAATACCGTTAACAATGTAAATAGAGATGTGTAATTTGGGGCAGGGAAGAGATGTGCTCAAGAGCAAAAGGAATTCAGGCATTTTGTTTGCAAGGATTCTTGCATTAAATAGTTTATATATTAGATCAGTAGGAGTGGACCTTAAATAGATGGAAGGCATACATACCTAACATTAATAGGAGTATCTGTGGTTAACCAAATTAAACCAATTAACCAAACACAGACACGTATAGCCATTGAGCAGCTGAGTTAGAAAATATTGCACGGTTTTTGGCCACATTGCGAACATGTTTTGAAGATAGGACAACTGAGAAACAAGCAGAGTAGTTTGCTGGCTATTAAACAAAAGGGCCGGACGGGCCAGGAGTATGTGGATGATTTTCGCCAAGTGGTTGGTAAACTTCCTCCTCTGCCAGAAAGTTTATTAATCCACTTATGCAAGGAAGGACTAGACAATAAACTCAACCAGGCTTGTTTATATCGGAATTCGCTTACAATGTTAATAGAATGGTATAAAGTAGCTATTGAACTGGATGATGGACTACATCGATTGAATTCAAGGCCTGAAGGAGTTATACCACAGTGTAAGGTTGTGGGCTCGGTGACTAGGCTTTCAATCAGACTGCCCCAAAGCCAAAGTGGCAGAAGGGCAATGAGGTTTTCTAATGCGATAGGCCTGGACACTGGGCGATGGACTGTCCCCTACCACTGTTGTTGGTACCTAGGGATCCACAGGTGGCTTCAACGTTGCACAGAGTTAAATCGGGAGGTCGAGGTTGGCAAGAGCATGAGAGAGCTAGAGGACTAGTGATCCAGCCACCAATCAGTCAGGATGTAGAAAAGACATCTATCATACCATCTACCACCATGAAGGAATGTGAGATGGAGGACGAGGTGCCTGATGATCTGATGGTAAGTAGGCTCATCCGTCCTTTTATTATTCCTGTTGCTCTGTGGAATACATGTGCTAATAAGGGGACATGGTTGGGAGCATCAATAGATTCAGGGAGTACATGGTGCTTAATAACTCAGGTGGTGGTGGACAAGTTCGATTACAGAAGATCTGACTGGGCACTCCTATCAAATTTGAACAGGTGGACAGATCTCTATTGGGTGGGGTTCCGACAACCCACCAAACAGAGTCTGTCAAACTGGTGATGGGAGAGCACTGGGAGTGGATATCTTTCATGGTGGTTTCCCACATGAGTGAAGCCTTGATCTTGGGTTTAGCTTGGCTCGATAAGTAGGAGCCAGTGATGCACTGGGAAGGGGTTTTTCACAAAATACACCTAGCGATTGGACCACATCCAATTATACTTGATGTGGTATGACCATCCTCCAATAAATTAGTGAAAGAAGAACAGAAAATGTCACAACAGCAATACCCTATTGAATATGAAGATTTGGCAGATGTGTTCAAACAGAAAGGTACTGATTCTTTACCTCCTCATCGGAAAATGGATTGCTCTATAGAGATAGTACCGGGAGCAAAACTACTGAAACCATGAATGTACTCGATGACTCCGAAAGAACTAGAGGAGATGAGGAAGTACATTAAAAAAAACTTTAAAAGGGGAATCATCACTCCGGGTAGATCTCACATGGCTGCTCCAGTATTATTTCATGAAAAAAAAGATGGAGAGCTATGTTTATGTGTTGATTATGGAGGTCTAAACACCATTTGTGTAGAGCCCTTGTACCCCTACCATTAATCAAAGATTTATTAGCTAAGCTGGCGAAAGGACAGATTTTCACCGAGCTCAATTTAAGGGAGGCTTATTACCGAGTAAGGATTCGTCCAGGTGACAAGTGGAAAACAATGTTCAATTGTCCACTCGGCAGTTATTACTACAATGTAATGCTGTTTGGCTTGCAAAGAGCCCCAGCAGTATTCATGCAATTGATAAATGCATGAATGACCATTCTTCATGACCATTTGTACAAGGGTGTATTAGTTTATTTAGATGACATTTTAATATACTCCAACACAGAGGAGGAACATATTCAATTAGTGAGGCAGGTACTCAAGGAATTGTTAGAGGCCCAACTTTACGTAAAATTGTCTAAATGTGAATTTGACACCAAACAACTAGACTACTTGCTATCGTATTTCTGACTATCGTGGCTTTCATCTTTCTGAACATGGGATAGAAATGGACCCCAAGAATGTGGAGACTGTGTTGCAATGGCAAGCCCCATCCACACGGAAACAACTACAAAGTTTCTTGGGGTTTGCCAATTTTTACAGACAATTTATACCACAATTTTCCAATATTCCCCTCCCATTGACTGACCTATTGCAAACTAAACCTATGGGGAGTGAGAAGCCAAAACCGGGTAGTATATTACCATGGGCAGTACAATGTCAGACAGCTTTTGATAATTTAAAGAGTCTATTCGCTCAGGAACTGGCCTTAAAACATTCGGCTAGCAACTTACCATTTGTTATTCAGGCAGACTCCAGTGATGTAGCGGTGGGAGCTGTTTTGTTACAAAAAAACTTGGAAGGAATATTACAACCGTGTGCCTATACCTCTCGGAAATTTAGTTCCGCTGAGCATAATTGGGCAATTTGGAAGAAAGAAGCATTTGCTGTTCAGTGGACATTACTTACATGAAGACATCTACTGGAAGGGGGTCCACACCCTTTTGAGGTGTGGACAGATCACAAGAATTTGGAAGAACTTCAGAATTCACGTAGGTTATCTCAGAAACAAGCTCGATGGGCGTTATTTTTTAAATGATTTGACTTCACATTAAGATATGTTCCAGCTGGGAAGAATTTTATGGCAGATGCCTTATCACGCCTTCCCCAGTATAAAAGTCAATGGGATAATACAATTCAACCCCTTATATCAGGCATAGATCATGTTGACTCATTATAAACTATGATTCTGACTACCGATTTACCTACTATATTGGTGGAAGATCAGTGGTTTATCAACAGTCAAAGCCAGATTGAAATGCAGGATAGTATAGCATAGTGAGGAAACAAGATATATGTACCTAACCCATTGAGATTAATAGTGTTAAAACATTATCATGATGTTAAACAGGCAGGACATTACGGGTTTTTAAAAACCCTACACTTTGCAAAAAGACAGCTTTGGTGGCCAGCTATGAGGTCAGATATAGAGAAGTATATAAAATCATGTCCTGTTTGTGTGGTAAACAAAACAAAGATCGGTAAACCAGAGGGTCGACTACAAACTGAATCTGAACCAACAAAACTATGGCAGGACATTGGCATGGATTTTATAGTTGAGTTACTAGATAATCATGGATACAATGTTATATGGATTGTAATTGATTTATTTTTGAAGCAGGTGCATTTTATTCCTTGTAAAGGATTGCCCTCAGCCAGAAAGTTAGCCGATCTATTCATAAAACACATTTATAGGTTACATGGAGTACCTCAACAAATTATATCAGATAGAGGGATACAATTTATTGCAAAAGTTTGGAGAGACTTTGTACATATGATTGGTTCAACACAAGAACTGAGTACAGCTTATCATCCTTGTACTAACAGGGTGGCAGAGAGAGCTAATGCTACCATTGAACAATACTTGAGATGTTTCATCACATATGATACCGAGTTTGTTCCAATGCCTGAATAGCCACATAAACATCACAAGGCAGGTACTGTTAACACATGGTAAGATAATATATGAAGCACGTGGAAAGCAGTACAAGCGGCATTTAACAAAGCACAGAGAGAATATAACAAACAAGCAGATAAAAAAAAGGTCCCCACAAATCCAATATAAAGTGGGAAATTGGGTGTATCTCCCGACTAAATATATACATCTAGGTTTAGCTAGTAAAAAACTAGGTCCAAAATATATAGGACCATTTCCAATAATCTGGGTGATAAACCCTATTACCATATGTCTTTGACTACCGGCTCACTTCAAAAGAGTCCATCCTGTCTTTCACATTAATCTACTGAAACCTGCTGATATGACCAGACAAGAGCAAAGACTAAAAAACCCAGGTCCAGTTTGTGACGACTATTACAAAATCGATGAAATACTTGATTCCCATCATATACAGGGGATACTACAATACTTGGTTCACTGGCGGGGTTATCCCATAACAGGTACTTCATGGGTCCCATGCACCAATGTATCAGAACCTCGATTAAAGAAACTGTTCCATAGATCACATCCCATGAAAGTGGATGGGAAAGATGCGCTAACTTAGGGTCATTATGATAAACATATTTGCTATGTTGCAGACGGAGCTGTGGTAGAGGGGGCACCCTGTCGGGCTTCAGCAATTCAGCACCCAGCATGAAGCCTGACACGTGGTTTGATACATTGCTGACCTGCTACATTTGTCATGGTCCACTGGTCTTCTAATTGAGCCAAGGGCTGTTCGGGCGGCCGTTTGGAGGATCACTGGTTGTCAAGTGGCAGTGCACGACGAATTCCAGCTGGGCGGGGCTTTCTTTGTTGGGCGCATGGTGCAAACTGTTTTGAATGCTGTTGGGGGGTGGCTGCTTCATCAGGCACACAGTGGCGATTGGTCTCCAGACGGAGAAAAGGCCATTTGAGAGATTGCTGTTTGAACACTGTTGGAGGGTGGCTGCTGACACAGGGAGGAGTGCTGCAGAGGGTGGTGGTGTTGGGTTGCACGCATAGGGAGTGGAATGGGAGGAGTTGCCTGTGGGGAGGAGGCGTGGGGAATTAGCCAGGTGGGCGGATGTTAGGTTAATTAGGAAGCGTGGGGTATGTAGATAATAGGTGCTGAGAGGCAGTTGCTCTCAGCACTGGCTTTATACAGATCTTTTTTCTTGTTGTCACCTATCTGGATGGGATGCATTTGCAATAAATCATTATCTTACCTGCTGACAGTGAGTAATGTGGTTTGTTAATAAAATTCCTAATTGCCCAGGAAGGCTGACATCCCCCCTGCTACATTTGTGCCATGCTGATACATGTTTAAAAGGAGGGAACTCAAATTACAGGGCTCACTTGCCATCTTTCAGATTTTGATAGTATCAGTGGAAACTGTTGAACATGAGGATTATGAGTATGCATGGTTACAACTTGCAATGACTACAACTGCATCTTAAAATAGCAACAGAAGCAAAATATTAAATATGCATAAATAATTACAATATAATTATTACCATATAATGCATCATTCAAAATCCTAAATCAATCTGATCCAGGTTCATGCTTTTAAATCCTAATTTCCATATTTGAATGTTTTCTGTTTAAGTCAAAATGTTGATAAAAAATAATGTGTGGGCATAAAGCAGGGATGGACTGCTGGGGGTTCTCGGGGGCTCAGGAGAGCCCCTAATTAAGATTCTGTGCAGTTCAGAGAACCCCCCCCCCCCAATCCCACTCCTGGTTGGTCCCGCCCACCCCACTCCACCATTCCCAGGAGTCCCCACATGGCCCATTTTGGATGCAGGTAAATGCAGGGCGTGCGCGGAGGCTCAGGGAGGGCAAAAAATGGGCCTCCTGGAAGTTCAGAAAGGCTAGAATTGGGTCTGTTTCCAGCTTCTAAAGAGCCTCTGGAGCCCAGGTAGGATGTTTTTGCCCTCCTGGAGGCTCAAGAAAAGCCTCCGGAGCCCAGGGAAGTGGTAAGAAGTAAAAATGCCCCCCAACCATGGTGTAGGAGGCTGACTAGGCCATGCCCACCATGGCCATGCCCACCCAGCAATTGGACAGAGAACCCTTTGCTAAGGACTTGAAGAATACATCTCTGCTTATACTGATAAAGTTTTGAAATTAAAGCATACTTTTTGAACATTAAAGTCAAGCAAATATTTCCAGTCCTACAGTTGAAAACATATTTGAAAGGCATTTTCAAAGCACTCAGTTAGTGGATGGCTTACTATTCTTTCTCTTCTCTTTTAATTAAACCTTTCTGCTTTATTTTTTTTTCTTGGGCCTTATTGCAATATTCCAAAATTTTCACAGATCCTTCACAAAGAACCACTTCTAATTTAATTGGAATACATTGTTTTCATCCCAATTTTTCTGCTTACAAAACTCACCATTACTCCCTTTAATGATGTTTGCATGCACTTGCAAGAAAAGGAAGGATTTAACTTTGGAGCCTGGGCTGCACTGCCTGAGTGGTGATCCTAGCAGCATCGGCCACTGCTGCCTTGCAAGACAACCAAGTCTGAGCCTTCCAAGCACTCCCAGGTACAGTGCATGAAGAGATGATTGTACCTGGCCCTGCATTGCCCAGAAATGTTGGTGGGATGGTGGTGGAATTTTCTCCTCTCCCTCTTTTTACAAACAAAGGGATGGGAACTTCCAGTCAAGTTTGCCCTGCAGTCTCACCCACCCCATCTGGCAGCTCTTGCCTGGGCAGCAGTTTGACTTTACCTTGCCCTTACCTTCCTCCCACAGCTGGTGGCAGAGGGAAGGCCAGCCCCTTCAACTCCAACAACGCCCTGTGATACTTGCCGATGGCTTCCTGGTACTTCTTCTCCTTGTAGCACTGAGCTCCTTGGCTTTTGAAATCAGCTCTCTTGGATTTTGAGAGTGCTCTGGCTCTGCAGCCAGAGAAGTAGCATTGGATTTCAAAAGCCAAGCAGCTCAGTGCTACAAGGAGAAGAAGTGTTGGGAAGTCATCAGCAAGATAGAGAGCATTCAAGGCTCAGAGGCAAGCGGGAAGCTCCAGGAAGCACAGGAAATGGTGCAGATGAACAGCCTGCCTCCCAGACAGTGTGGGAATAGCAGGAAACATCATGGGCAAAGGAAAGTGTTCCATACTAGCAGGCTTGTAGGCCTGCATTCCTATTGGTCCAGAAAAGCCGGGCCCTGATTGGACAAAAGTAAGCCTTCTGATTGGTTCTTATTCGGCTGCCGCAATTGGGTAAAACCAAGCGCGGCAAGCTCAAATGCATGTCATAGGCTGCCTAGCCGCAGCCAGCTCTATAAAAGGAGCTGCCTCGGCTGGGAGTCTTGTCTCAGTATCTGGTTTCCTAATAAAGAGCTGTTGTCACTATTTTGAGTCTCATCTCTCCTTGGGACCCACCGCCCAGACTTAACATGGGCGACGAAGGTGGGATACTAAGACAACAGAGCTGACTAGCATGTGCCAGAGATGACCTGCAAGATGGCCAGCAGCGCCGTGCCACCCGCACCATTCAATCTGGCCAGCAAGGACTGGGAGTCCTACATTGATCGTTTCCAAATGTTCTTGGAATCAAACAACCTGAAGGACACCACCGGCAGCAAGGAGTGAGCGGTTTTTCTAACACACTGTGGACCCGCCATTTTTAAAATGGCCAAGGTGCTCGCAAAGCCAACAGACGTCAAGACCATGGATTGGGATACCCTAGCTCCCATCCTCCGGAACCACTATGCCCCGGCGGTGCCGATTCTCATCCATCAGCATGACTTTTACCAGAGGGATCAGTGTGAGGGCAAGAGCATTGGAGAGTTCGTAGCTGACCTGAGGGACCTAGGAGGCTTGTGCGGATTCGCCAATCTAGACGAGGCCATGCGTGACCGAGTCATCCTTGGCCTGAAAGACCCAACTCTCCAAAGCAGACTGATGGCTAAAGGAGACATCTCCCTCACTGACGCCGTAGCCGAAGCCACCACAGATGAGGCCACCCATAAGTCAGCAGCGCGAATGCGGTGTTCAAACGGAAATGACCACCAACCCACCAGCGAGACGGCAACCGCAGCAGACAAACACGCAGCATCCACCCACCACAGCGACATCAAATCCCCCTCTGACAGCGAAGAGGAAGAAATTCACATAGTTCAGTCGGAACGCGAGCGACGAGACTGGCGCGGTTGTAAGTCAAGTTACCAATGTGCTGGCTGCGGAGGAAATCACCTGCATTCCGAATGCAAGTTCCTGGATGCTGTTTGCCGTTTTTGCGAAAAACGAGGGCATATTGCCAAAGTATGCCGTAACAAACAAAATTCCAGCCCCCGACGATGGGGAAACAGCCCAAGAAGAAGAGATGGCACCCCCACCATAAACCGGGACCGCCATAATGACAGCCGATGGAACTGGGACAGCTGACCCAGGAAGTTCATCGAGGCACCCAGAAGAGAAGAAACACACCAAACAGTCACCATTGGCCACTCTTCATCAATAGACGCACGAAAGATACGTGTAGAGGTCAACATCGAGAATCAGCCTTGCACCATGGAGGTAGACTCAAGTTCCTCCCTCTCTATGGTCTCCTGGAGGACCATCAAAAGACTAATTCCCAACATCCGCCACCAAGAGCTTAGCGACCAGAAGCTAATATTAAGAGACTATCAAGGTAATCGTATTCTGGTCATTGGCACTGGACATTTTCAAGTCTCGTTCAGAAACCACACCATCATCCTACCACTCACAATCGTCGATAAAGACAGGCCCAGCCTACTCGGGTTGCAGTGGTTCGCACCGTTGGGGATCGAGATGGCAGGCATCAACCACACAGAAGATGGAAACTGGGAAACAACGCTCATCCAGGACTTCGAAGAAGTCTTCAGTGAACATCTAGGCAAGTACAAGGGGTCCCCTATCTCCTTTAATCTCAGCCCTGACATTGCTCCCATCCGTCTCAAGCCGCGCCGAGTGCCTTTTGCACTCAAGCCTAAAATAGACGAACAATTAGACAAACTAATAGCACAAGGCATGTTAGAACCCATCGATCATGCCCGTTGGGAGACCCCAATTGTCACCCCCATCAAACCTGATGGCTCCCTGAGAATTTGTGGTCACTACAAGGCCACCCTCCACCATGCATTGCAGCAAAGCGCCTACACGGTGCCAGTAGTCCAACATCTCCTGCACTCACTAGGGGGTGGCAAGATCTTTGCAAAGCTCGACCTGGCTCAAGCTTATCAACAACTGCCAGTCGATGCTGAAACTGCTGAAGCCCAAACAATAGTGACACATAGAGGGGCGTTCAAATGTAACCGGCTCCAGTTTGGGGTCAGTGTCACACTGGGCATTTTTCAAAGTCTAATGGAGAGATTGCTGCAGGGAATTAAAGGAGTCGTGCCCTATTTCGACGACGTCCTGGTAGCAGCCCCTACCAAAAAACAATTGGAAAAATGACTGAGTGCAGTCCTACAGAAATTCAAAGACGCTGGCCTCAAGGTGAAAAAGGAAAAGTGCCAATTATGCACTGAAAGGGTTGAATTTCTTGGCTACCTCCTTGACAAACAAGGAATTCACCCCACAGATAAAAAATTGAAAGCCATCAAAAACGCCCCCAGACCAAAGAACAAAACGGACCTCCAAGCCTTCCTCGGACTCATTAATTTCTATAACATTTTTCTACCCCAGAAAGCGACTGTCGCAGAACCTCTGCATAGACTCCTTGATAAAAAGACTTCCTGGATATGGGGACGGAGAGAAGAGCATGCTTTCCACCAGATAAAAAACCTTTGATTTCAGACGCAGTCCTCATGCAATACAATGAAACGCTACCTCTGATTGTTACTTGCAATGCATCGCCTTTCGGGGTTGGCACCATCCTGAGCCATGTTTTACCAAATGGAACGGAAGCCCCCGTTGCATTCTTTTCCAGAACATTGTCCAAGCCAGAGAGGAACTATAGCCAGCTGGACAAAGAAGCCCTCGCCATTGTTTCATCAGTAAAGAGATTCCACAAATACATTTATGGTAGGACATTTTCCATTATTACAGACCATAAGCCCCTACTTGGCATATTGGCAGGTGACAAACCCACTCCACACATCTTGTCACCTAGAATGACAAGATGGTCTGAATTTCTTGCTGCTTATAATTACAAATTGATACATCGCCCTGGCAAGACAATCTCGCACGCCAACGCCTTAAGCCACTCCCCCTTGCCAGACTTGCAAGCACCCACATTACCAGTCTTGCAAATTGAAACGATCCCCATGCCACCAGTAACCGTGCAAGACATCGCCCACGAAACTAGGAAGGACAGACGCTTGGCGCAAGTTCTCAGCTGGGTGGAGAGGGGATGGCCAGAAACCGAGCCAAACGAACTTTTTAAACCGTTTAAAAACCAGCAAACTGAACTCTTTTCGCAAAAAGGTTTTGTGTTGTGTGGAGACCGGGTAGTAATACCAGAGACACTACAAAAAAAAGTTTTAGACTTGCTGCATGACGGGCAACCTGGTATTGTGCGCATGAAAGCCCTGGCCAGGAGCTACGCTTGGTGGCCAGGCATGGACAAGCAAATTGAAACCTGGGTCGACGCTTGTAACAGATGCCAAGAGATTTGCTCAGCTCCCCCTAAGGCCCCACCATTAGAATGGGAAACACCCAGAGGCCCTTGGTCACACATCCATATTGACTTCACAGGGGCAACCAAGGGGCACACCTTCTTAATCACTATTGACGCTTATTCAAATTGGCTCGAGGTGAGCACAATGAAGACAACCACCACAGAAGCTGTCATCAAGAAATTAAATAGACTTTTCGCAACGCATGGTCTGCCAGACGTTATCATTTCTGACAATGGGCCACAATTTACCGCCTTAGCTTTTGAACAATACTTGGCAGACCGCGGCATCTGACACGCATTGGCATCGCCAGCTCACCCGGTAGTGAATGGTAGAGCTGAACTCATGGTTCAATTTACAAAAAAAACTGCACAAAATGGAACATGGCAACATCCACGAGAAGATCACCAAGATGCTTCTTCTACAACATATCACACCAAATACCACCACCAACAAGAGCCCAGCAGAGCTATTAATGGGCAGTAGACTCGGGTCACCTCTAGACCACCTGCACCCTGCTTACACTCCAGAAAAACCCCTTGGTTCCAGCAGCAAGCAGCAAGCTTCAAGGTAGGAGACACTGTATTTGCCAAAAACTTTACAGGGGGCCCACTTTGGATCCCTGCAAAAATCACCCAAGTCACAGGCCCCCACTCCTACCGGCTCAAGACCACCAATGGGAGGTCATGGAAACGTCATATTGACCAGCTAAGATCCAGGCTGGCCGCTTCCCCACTCATAGACTCTAACCAAGAAATCAGAGGGGGGGGGAACCTCAAGTTCAGAAAATGAACGAACATCTGTACAAGTAGAACACCTCCCACAGACATTAAATAAAAACCAACAATACTTACCAGTCGTGGCAGACGGGCACTTTGCCTGGAAGCAGCGGCCGGACAAGCTCCACCAGCCCAGACAGCCTAGGCGGGAGCAGCAGAGCAAATGACTCAACCGACCCAGAATCACCAGGCGGGAGTCGCCGCCAGAGGACCGGCTCACCATTCCAGGCAGTTCCATCTTGCAGCTTGAGAGCGACGCAGAGCCTGTCCGAACCCGATGGTGAACAGAGACACTGTGAACTGCACAAGTCTAGTAGGCAGGTACGAAGACCCGCCTACTTGCGTGATTACATTACCCCGCCCCTTGGACGGAACCAAGAGGGGAGGGGTGTTCCATACTAGCAGGCTTGTAGGCCTGCATTCCTATTGGTCCAGAAAAGCTGGGCCCTGATTGGACAAAACTAAGCGTTCTGATTGGTTCTTATTCGGCTGCTGCGATTGGGTAAAACCAAGCGCAGCAAGCTCAAATGCATGTCATAGGCTGCCTAGCTGCAGCCAGCTCTATAAAAGGAGCTGCCTCGGCTGGGAGTCTTGTCTCAGTATCTGGTTTCCTAATAAAGAGCTGTTGTCGCTATTTTGAGTCTCGTCTCTCCTTGGGACCCACCGCCCAGACTTAACAGAAAGTCCATGCACAGCTGGCTGCATTTGCCGGAAGGAGGGGGCATGGCACAATCAGGCTGTCTTATTCCTCCTTACATCGCGCTGGCCTCTCCATTGCCGGTTTGACATGCAATCATGCCCTGGGCCACACTACAGAGCTTTCCCCACCCACCACCACCCACCACCACCCAAGCATTTCTTTGCCTATCTGATGTTCATCTTTATTGTGTTTCTTGCCATCGTGTGCAAGGAAAGGAAAGTTTGTGTGGAGCTAAAAAAAAAAAATTCACTCAATCAATTCCAACTACATGAACCTGACAATGAGATCTTTTTCTTTCATGAGAAGTTGGGGTTGATTGATTGAACTTTTTTTTTTAGCCCACACAAACTTTCCTTTCCCTGCACACTATGGCAAGAAATGTGATAGAGTTGGACATCAGGTAGGCAAAGAAATGCTTGGGGAATTTGGGGAGAGCGAGGGCATCTCTGGGTGGTGGTGGGTGGGGAAGACTCTTCTGCCCACAAAGAGAAGAAGAGAAGGGGGGAAAGAAGCTCCATCTTGCTCCATGTGCCTCAATGAAAGGCAGCCACAGCCCAGCTGCTTCACTTCCCTGCAAAGAAGGCAGGTAAGCATGGTGGGGCTGTGGGCCACCTGGAAGAGAGTAGGGAAGGCAGGCAAGCAGACCTGGCCATGGGGAAGGCCACAGGGAAGGCAGGGAAGCATGGCAGAGCCACAGGCCACATGGAAGGGAGTAGGGAAGACAGGCAAGTGGGCCTGGTCACAGGGTCCACTGGGAAGGTTGTGGGGAAGGCAGGGAAGCATGATGGGGCCAAAGGCCATATGGAAGGGAATAGGGAAGGCAGGCGGGGATGGTGGAGGGCATAGCTAACTAGGCTGAAATACACAGGCTTACTTACCCAGGCAGGCAGATCAGAGCTGCTCTGTTGGGCTGCAGGCACTGCATAGGAAGGCAGGCAAGCCACAGAGACTGTGTGGTCAATGCAAGCAAGGAGCCACACAGTGTGCTATGCTGGGGAGGCGAGATGAAGAGTAACTGGGCAGGGCAGGGCGAGTGGTTGGGTGGAGCAATCAGCGAGCAGGTGGGCATGGTGAGCAGCAAGCAAGTGGGCAAATGGTCAGGGGTGGGGCCAGCCAGAGGTGCTATTTGCCAGTTCTCCAAACTACTCAAAATTTCCACTACCAGTAGGCCATAACCAGTCTGAACTGGCTGAATACCACATCTGTCTCAAAGGTGCTTTTTGAAAAGGCAAAGTGGAGTGTTTTTTTTCTTAGAGAAGAAGAAAACATTTCACTTTTCATCCAAGAAGCTTCATAAGTTCTGAGGTGGGGGGATGGAAGGATAGGTATTGATAGTTAAGACTGGAATGAGGGAGGGTGGAAAAATAAGTTCTTACAGTATGGTGTGGGTGGGGTGGAAAGATTGTATTTCTTTGCAGTCATCTGGTTGTTAACACTATCTCTGAGAGCTGTTGAGGCCACTTGGGATTTATCTGTGCCTTCAGGGTCACCTGAATCAAAGTGCAGTTAGTTGTGGAATCTTCTTGGAACTGCTGAAAGAGCTGTGCTGTAGACTGGAGATAAGCGATGTCTTATCCCCCTCCCCCTTGTTGAGAGAGGGCTGTTCAGTTCTAATATAGGTGGATTTTTTTACCTTTCTTTCAAACCAATGACTCCTTCTATCCAACATGTGGACTTTGCTGTCTTCCACAGAATGACATTCGTCTTACAAATGCATATGAACTATTGAATCTTATACTGAAGGATTTGATTTCCTATGTTGGGCTATGTGCTTGTGAAGTGGTTGTGTTAGCTGAAAATCCTCCTGAGCTTTTCAAATATTCCTGCAATATGTGGAATAACAACGTTGCCACATTTGTTATTTTCTTCTTTGTCCATAATGGAGGAGTTCTTGATGACTTTTTTTTTTTGGATTTATGAAGCCCCAGTTAGGATAATAACAAATTCTGAGGAGTTATTTTTGGCATGCAAGGCCCTATATGATAATGACATCCTGAGGAGAGGAGTTGAAATAGTTTATGTCCAGGATGTGAGGGGTCTGTAAATATTTTCTCAGCCTTCTGATTTGCGCAATATACAGGTCTTCTATGAAAGGCAGGCTGGTTGCAATTGTATTTCTACAGTCCATTGGAGTCTGTGCATGTCCTGTTAATTGCCATACTAAACCAGACAGTTATCAAAGTACAAATGACAGATTCAGTAATTCCTCTGTACAGTACTCTGCTTCTGGGACAGTCTGAACTTTCTAAGTTGACATAGGAAAAACGTTTTTTCATATGGCTTTTTAAACATTTCTAAGTATAGATATCATTTCAAATCTGGGAAATTATAGAACTCCAAAACTTGCAGGTGTCTTGCTGATTATCATTATATGATTATGAGTAGCATCTAAACTGGTACTGTGCTGTCAAATATAATAAAAAGTGTTTGAGTAGGAGGGTTCATCCTAAAATGCACTCTTATCTCTATAGTTTTAAGCATTTTCAGCTCCAGACTGTTTTGTTTGCACCACAGTGCTAACTGCTCAACTTCCCCTCATTATATAGATTCATCACCATCTTGAATGAGACCAATGACTGTTGTATCACCTGTAAACTTCAGTATTTTAACAGAAGGATCATTAGAGGTACAGTCATTGGTGATGCTACCTCTACTCAACTACAAATACAGCCAGTGGTGAGGTAGAGGTGGGGAATTGTTAATGAAAAAGTTCTTGGAGAAATTATATGGATAAAGTGATAAAAATTAAAAAGATAATGAGAATGAAAAATCTTACACATAGCCAGCTTCTAGGATGCCATTCTCACTTCTTTCTTCTTCCCAAATATTTTTTTCTTTCAAATAATTGGTACTGTACTTACAGATATATTTCTTTAAATGTAATGGATGGGGTCATATGGTGGTATTTTGGATTTCAACATAGTAGTAAATACTATTTCCCTTTCCAAAATAACATTTTAAAAAACAACATATGATTACATTCTTTAAGAAGCATATTTTCCAAAGTTGTGTCCCTCGGAGTAGATATTGTTGAATGCCTACTTTTTGTCAGCATTCTAATGCTGCTTGCTTCTATTCAGTTGATAACTGAATAGAAAACTGAAAGCTTTTCAGGATAGACAGGATAGGTGAAAATAAGAGCCTGTGTCTTATCATGTCAGACATTGTCCATCTGCCACTAGCAATCTAACCAGGGATTCTGGAGACAGAATTATTCCCATTACTTGCTGTCTGATTCTATTTTTAAAAAAATCTTGACTATTTAAAAAACTTTTTTTCCTGCAAAAAGCCAAAATATTGCACTTGTCCATAACCTTCAATCTTTGCTGGGTTCATGTGTTGACCATATCACTAAGATACTTGCACTTTTTTTCTAAGTGAAATTAGTGACTAGATTCACACAAAATCATGGCTTTCATAACCACAATCTGATTTCAAGATATAGTGCTATCCATAATGCTAAACCATGAACTATAGATTACAAAATAAATGACTAATTATACTCAATTCTTTAAGTTAAAAGCAAATTAGCCCAGTCACTTTGGCATGATATTAGAACTCAGTCAAATATATCAATTTTTTCCTCTTCCATTTTTTAAAATCTCAATTATTTCATCAATCTCGGGGAACAGCTGAAAATACACTGCTGTTAATCACAAACTCAACAATTGTTGCTTTGGCCACGAGTGTGTTTAGTAAAATAAAACAAATAACTTTTGAAGAAACAATGGGCTAAGTCTGGACTTAGAGTAGACTCACTGATTTTAAGGATTCTTTAAATCCTATTAATTTTACTAGAATCTACCCTAAGCATGACTAAGTCTGGATCTAGCTCAAAGTATTCAAAATAAACACTGATACTATCTGTTCTAGTAATGTAAAAGAAATTAAAAAATAAATAAAGCACATTGTTTCTCTAAATACGATCTCTGTGGTGCATTTAAGGTTATGCACTAGTTCATCTTAGCAGGAAACTGGAAGTGTGTCCATTTCTTCATAAGTCTAGACTGCAAAATCTTGTTATGAAGCAGTAGTTCATCAGCACTGGAAATGTCTAGAAAGACTTTGGCTTTGTTTTGTTTTTCTGTAGATATTGGCAAAGGCAGAAGGGAAATAACCCACTAATTTACTGCCATAAAATATGACTTGGAAAGAGATTAAATAAATATCATACTAATTTTCAGTTTTAATCAGAGCTGGCAAATTCCCATCTTGTGAAATTGGCATTAGTTAAACAAATAAAATTCTGAGAAATTTCCCTTAAAACAGGAGCCTGTGGTTGAGTATCTTGAAGGATTCACTATAGTTGTCAAATAAGTCATTGTGCCCAAAAGTTAAAATTATGCCTGTAAATTTAACAACCCCCTCTCAACAAAAACAAATAGAAAGTCTAGGTACCAGACAGGGTTTGATTAGACTGTGGTGGTGAATGAAAGAAGGGTGACCAAAAATGGTTTCAGTAGTTCAGGTGTGGTCTTAGTAGTGTTTTATAAAGCGGTACTAATACTTCATATGATCTTGATTTGATGCCTTTGTTTATACAACCCAGGATTGTATTAACCTTTTTGACTGCTGTTGCACACTGCTGACTCATATTCAAGTGATCATCCACTAGTACTTCAAGGTCCCTCTCATAGAGTTACTGTTTTTGAGCCAGGTCTCACCTAATCTGTACTTATAATTTTGATTTTTTTTTTCCTGCCTAAATGTAGAACTTTGCTTTTCACCACATTAAAATTCATTTTGTTGCATAGGACCCATTGTTCAAATTTGTCAAGATCTTTTTGGATCCTGAGCTTGTCTTCTGGTGTGTTGGCAATTCCTGCCAATTTGCAGTGCCATCTGCAAATTTGATGATTTCCCTTCTATTTCCTGATCTAAGTCATTTATGAAGACATTGAAGAGTACTGGGCCTACAATTGAGCCTTGTGGTACCCCACTACTTATTTCTCTCCATGTGGATAGACTACCATTAAGGACTACTCATTGAATATGGTTTCTCAGCCAGCTACAAGCCCATGTGGTGGTGTCATCTATTATTCCACATTTTTCTAGCTTACCAAGCAGTAGGTTGTGGTCTACTTTGTCAAATGCCTTACTGAAATCTAAGTATACTATGTGCACAGCATTTTGCTGCTCTACTAATTTAGTGACTTTATCAAAAAATGAAATAAGATTGATTTGACATGATCTGTTTTTAACAAACTCATATTGGCTATTAGTTATAACTATTTGCTTCTAGTTGTTCACAGATCTATTGTTTTATTATATTCTCAGGTAATGATGTTAGACTGATCAGTCTGTAGTTTCCTGGGCCTGTTTTTTTCCCTTTCTTGAAGATGGGAACCACATCAGCTCTTTTGCAGTCCTCAGGTGCTTCCCCGATACTCCAGGATTTTTGAAAGAAAGGTACAATGGTTCTGAGATAACATCTGCTAGTTCCTTCAGAACTCTGGAATGTAATCCATTACCACAGTAAGAGACTATCATGTTTATCGATGAGATCGTGAAATCTGTAGAGGATGTAGTGTTGCTATTTTGTATAAAAAGTCCTTACATCTAAAAAACATCCAAGTTACCCAAGAGCTTGCTGTTCCTGAGACCATCGCCTGTGAACTGTCCTTAAATATCACATTTTGGTTCTTACTATGTTACAGAGACCCTGATTATGACATCGAACATGTAAACAAGCTCAATTCACTACTAACATGGGCAACATCCTGCCCACACACTTTTATCTTTCTTGATGACTTCAATCTACCTCACATTAACTGGACCCTAAACAAATGTAAAACTGAACCCATACATGCAACCTTCTACAATGCTGTAACAAACCTGGGACTGGAACAACTAGTAACCAACAATACTAGACTTAACAACTGCCTCGATCTTGCCTTCTGCAATTCAATTTATGGAATACAAATTAAAGAACCCTTTTCCAACAGTGACCACAGCATGATTGACGTTTGTCTCAACACACGTCCACACAAAAATCAACACAACGATGTGATCTCCAATTATAACTTCAAAAAAGGCAACTATGATCTTATAGACAATGATCTCTCATCCCTTGATTGGCAATTTCTATTCACTGGTTGCAATACTGTTGAAGACCATTACAACATATTTTTACTTGAAGTCAAAAGAGTCATCCAACTATATGTACCAATAACAACTCCAAAAACCAGAAAAAAACATCTCCATGTAAGTAATGTCCACTGAACAGCAAATGCTTCTTTCTTCCAAATTGCCCAATTATGCTCAGCGGAACTAAATTTCCGAGAGGTATAGGCACACGGTTGTAATATTCCTTCCAAGTTTTTTTGTAACAAAACAGCTCCCACCGCTACATCACTGGAGTCTGCCTGAATAACAAATGGTAAGTTGCTAGCCGAATGTTTTAAGGCCAGTTCCTGAGCAAATAGACTCTTTAAATTATCAAAAGCTGTCTGACATTGTACTGCCCATGGTAATATACTACCCGGTTTTGGCTTCTCACTCCCCATAGGTTTAGTTTGCAATAGGTCAGTCAATGGGAGGGGAATATTGGAAAATTGTGGTATAAATTGTCTGTAAAAATTGGCAAACCCCAAGAAACTTTGTAGTTGTTTCCGTGTGGATGGGGCTTGCCATTGCAACACAGTCTCCACCTTCTTGGGGTCCATTTCTATCCCATGTTCAGAAAGATGATAGCCACGATAGTCAGAAATACGATAGCAAGTAGTCTAGTTGTTTGGTGTCAAATTCACATTTAGACAATTTTACGTAAAGTTGGGCCTCTAACAATTCCTTGAGTACCTGCCTCACTAATTGAATATGTTCCTCCTCTGTGTTGGAGTATATTAAAATGTCATCTAAATAAACTAATACACTCTTGTACAAATGGTCATGAAGAATGGTCATTCATGCATTTATCAATTGCATGAATACTGCTGGGGCTCTTTGCAAGCCAAACAGCATTACATTGTAGTAATAACTGCTGAGTGGACAATTGAACATTGTTTTCCACTTGTCACCTGGACGAATCCTTACTCGGTAATAAGCCTCCCTTAAATTGAGCTCAGTGAAAATCTGTCCTTTCGCCAGCTTAGCTAATAAATCTTTGATTAATGGTAGGGGCTACAAGGGCTCTACACAAATGGTGTTTAGACCTCCATAATCAACACATAAACATAGCTGTCCATCTTTTTTTTTTCATGAAATAATACTGGAGCAGCCATGTGAGATCTACCCGGAGTGATGAATCCCCTTTTAAAGTTTTTTTTAATGTACTTCCTCATCTCCTCTAGTTCTTTCAGAGTCATTGAGTACATTCACGGTTTCAGTAGTTTTGCTCCCGGTACTATCTCTATAGAGCAATCCATTTTCCGATGAGGAGGTAAAGAATCAGTACCTTTCTGTTTGAACACATCTGCCAAATCTTCATATTCACTCATGTGGGAAACCACCATGAAAGATATCCACTCCCAGTGCTCTCCCATCACCAGTTTGACAGACTCTGTTTGGTGGGTTGTCGGAACCCCACCCAATAGAGATCTGTCCACCTGTTCAAATTTGATAGGAGTGCCCAATCAGATCTTCTGTAATCGAACTTGTCCACCACCACCTGAGTTATTAAGCACCATGTACACCCTGAATCTATTGATGCTCCCAACCATGTCCCCTTATTAGCACATCTATTCCACAGAGCAACAGGAATAATAAAAGGACGGATGAGCCTACTTACTATCAGATCATCAGGCACCTCGTCCTCCATCTTACATTCCTTCATGGTGGTAGATGGTACGATAGATGTCTTTTCTACATCCTGACTGATTGGTGACTGGGTCACTAGTCCTCTAGCTCTCTCATGCTCTTGCCAACCTCGACCTCCTGATTTAATTCTGTGCAATGTTGAAGCCACCTGTGGATCCCTAGGTACCAACAGCAGTGGTAGGGGACAGTCTATCGCCCAGTGTCCAGGCCTATTGCATTGGAAAACCTCATTGCCCTTCTGCCACTTTGGCTTTGGGGCAGTCTCTTTGAAAGCCTAGTCACCGAGCCCACAACCTTACACTGTGGTATAACTCCTTCAGGCCTTGAATTCAATCGATGTAGTCCATCATCCAGTTCAATAGCTACTTTATACCATTCTATTAACATTGTAAGCGAATTCCGATATAAACAAGCCTGGTTGAGTTTATTGTCTAGTCCTTCCTTGCATAAGTGGATTAATAAACTTTCTAGCAGAGTAGGAAGTTTACCAACCACTTGGCGAAAATCATCCACATACTCCTGGCACATCCGGCCCTTTTGTTTAATAGCCAGCAAATCCTACTCTGCTTGTTTCTCAGTTGTCCTATCTTCAAAACATGTTCACAATGCCGCCAAAAACCATCCAATATCTCCTAACTCAGCTGCTCAATGGCTATACATGTCTGCTGCCCACTCATGAGCCTCTCTTACTAATACACCTGTCACAGCAACTACCATAGACCAATGCGAGGGGTAAAGCCATCTTTTTCCCTTTTTAAAAATTGGGACAACAATTGCCAATCCCCAACCTTCTGGGACATAGCCAGTGGAGCTGCCAAAACTGGTATCCATCACTCCAAATTGTTCTTTAGTAATTCAGCAGTAATGAAGTCAGCACCTGGGGCCTTTCCAGTCCTGAGTTGACCAATGAGCAATTTGATTTTGGATTCTGAAACTGGGGGCCATTCAGGTAAATCATTCATTGTATACTTTATACTCTCACTGGAGGGCTCTTCATATAGTCTCCGAAAGTGAAGTTCCCAGATGGTAGGAGGTATATGGGCATCTAGTGGGGTATGAATTCTGTCAGAGTGACTAGATATTAGATGCCAGAATAGAGAACAGTTCTTTTGCTTTGTTGCCACAATAAGCTGTTACCAGGAGGATCTTGTGCCTTGTCTCTTCTTATGAGCAATCGGTTGCTTAAATTGTTTTTTGAGAGTAATAAGATGTTTAAGACTTGTTTTATTGCCATTTCCAGTCTTGTTTTTGTACATCTGATAAGACAAGGTGAGAGCTTTCTTGGCTTCTACACAATCGTTGTCAAACCATGGTTTGGAGGCGCATACAGGGCCCGTTAGATGAGAAGTTCCAATCATGTACTAATAATGGTTGCAGCTTATTTTTTATATAGTTCTAGTAAATCTTGGGAAGGATTGGCTGTAATAAAGACTGAGTGGAGTTTTTGAAGGTAGGAGTCTCCTCACTTTCCGATCAAGTTGTTAGGACCATTTGATTCTGCATCTTGTTGGGCCTGCTGGAGAAATTGCAGGAATAAATTGGTCCCAAAGAGCATCTGCCAGATGAAGGGCTTCATGCATACACACAAAAGTAGATGATCATTTTTCAGATTAGGAGGGACTTCAAAATTTTCTACATAATGTATTAAGTCCACAGAAGTTAGGATATAATCAATGGTGCTGGTTTTGGACCCTGCCATAAATGTAATCTCTCTGGATAGTCACCAGCCCAAGAGCCATTGGATATAAAAGGTTTGAGTTTATTCGCCATCTTTGCAAGACAGTAAAATTTGTTCTATTGTCTTTAGAAAGTCATGTGAGGAGGAGCTGGTTTGTATGGGAACCTCCATGGATAATCATGTTATTTAATATATAGTGTGTAATCATCTGGTTCCAATCTAGCATTGAAGTCTTCCCCTAGTATAAGACCCTGGCTTTTTGGATGGTCCATGTGGAGTTTACTAATATATTGTTCCAGCTCCATCCATACTGCAGTAGTTCCAGCTTTTCTAAACAATGGCAGAAAATAAATATTAATTATTAAAAGCGGGATGGAGTCCATCTTGAGGAGGACATAGCCATATGTTTTAATGGGGCAATAAGAATGGACTCTGCTCTCAGTTGGTAGAAATGAAAATACTCCTTATTTTATAGATTATATTTTTATTTTTGTATACTCTTTTCAAGGCTAAATTATTTGTTTTTGTTTATTCAAAACCAAACATGGAATAGAAGAAATTCTGTGGAAGATTAAGTTTTGACATGCATATTCATTTATAGAAGGGTCAAGTCAGGTTGATCTATAAAAATTGAGTCAGCCTACATCAGGCTTGAATCATAATGACCCAATGTTATATCTCCTACATTTTTTTTTGTTATCCCTGATAGAAAATAGATTTTCTTTCTCTCTCCCATCTAATTGATATGATTTAATTATACTGGCCACACAAATTCAGAGGTCTCCAGGTTTCCAGTAGTACCAATAATGGTAGTGTTCTCAGTATTAAGTATGGGAAATAAGAGGCTGAACCAGGGCTTAGTGCAACAAGGTTTATTTACAAGGCTGAACGTGCTTGCTCAGCCTGGGACTGGCTCCGCAGCCAGACAGCTCAAGGCTGGACCCAGCAGCCCATGCTTTTATAGCAGGCTGCTGGGGAAACCAGCTCCAATGAGGAGGGCAGCCGCCCACTTGAAGCGAACGGACCTTGGTGGGAACTTCTTCAAGGTCCAGGGACATAACACCCCTTCCCCAGATGCGAACACGCATAGTCCTTGAGGTATACGGGAGGCTTGTGCTGACGCCCAGAGCGGCGCAACTCTGGTGTGCTGTTCAGTGGATCAGAGTCCGTTGGCGACTGTTGGCTCGATGATGAGTCCCGAGTACCACCCTCGGTGGAGTAGGTCCGGGGTCAGTAGGGCTGGACGCTGGGAGTGTCCTCCGCGCCCGTCTGGCTCGGATGGGTTGGACGCTAGGTCGCCTGCCCAGTCATCATTTGGATTCTCTGGTCCGGCTGGAGGCGTTAGCAGGTCATCGGAGTCACTGTCGCTGTGTGGAAAGCTTTGCAGCGGACTCTCACCGGTCTGTGCCCCGAGTCGCGGCTGACAAGGGTGCCCCATATATGCGTCTCCCGAAATTGGTCCACAGATGTCGCTCTCCAGACCCGCCATCTTCCAGCTTTAACCCGGTATGACCTGGGTCCTGTGATGGCTACGATTTCTCCTGGGATCCACAATGGGTCGCCAGCGCGAAGTTTCTCACGAACACGGGTTCCTGCAAGATGAAAAATGCCTACTCCCCGATGCGAGAGGAGAGCCAGGGCAGTAATGTGGTGGAGCCTGTTCCAATACAGTTCGCAGGCCTTGTCTCTTCTTATGAGCAATCATGTTGCTTAAATTGTTTTTTTGAGAGTAATAAGATGTTTAAGACTTGTTTTATTGCCATTTGTAGTCTTGTTTTTGTACATCTGATAAGACAAGGTGAGAGCTTTCTTGGCTTCTATTATTAATCGCTTGTCAAACCATGGTTTGGAGGCGCATACAGGGCCTGCTTAGATGAGAAGTTCCAATCATGTACTAATAATGGTTGCAGCTTATTTTTATATAGTTCTCTAGTAAATCTTGGGAAGATTGGCTGTAATGGGGGCACTGGAGTGGGAGTTTTTGAAGGTAGGAGTCTCCTCACTTTCCCGATCAAGTTGTTGATGGACCATTTTGATTCTGCATCTTGCTGGGCCTGCTGGAGAAATTCTGCAGGAATAAATTGGTCCCAAAGAGCATAATTCCAGATGAAGGGCTTCATGCATACACACAAAAGTAGATGATCATTTTTCAGATTAGGAGGGACTTCAAAATTTTCTACATAATATGTATTAAGTCCACAGAAGTTAGGATATAATCAATGGTGCTGGTTTTGGACCCTGCCATAAATGTAATCTCTCTGGATAGTCACCAGCCCAAGAGCCATTGGATATAAAAAGGTTTGAGTTTATTCGCTCATTATCTTGCAAGACAGTAAAATTTGTTCTATTGTCTTTAGAAAGTCATGTGAGGAGGAGCTGGTTTGTATGGGAACCCCATGGATAATCATGTTATTTAATATATAGTGTGTAATCATCTGGTTCCAATCTAGCATTGAAGTCTTCCCCTAGTATAAGACCCTGGCTTTTTGGATGGTCCATGTGGAGTTTACTAATATATTGTTCCAGCTCCATCCATACTGCAGTAGTTCCAGCTTTTCTAAACAATGGCAGAAAATAAATATTAATTATTAAAAGCGGGATGGAGTCCATCTTGAGGAGGACATAGCCATATGTTTTAATGGGGCAATAAGAATGGACTCTGCTCTCAGTTGGTAGAAATGAAAATACTCCTTATTTTATAGATTATATTTTTATTTTTGTATACTCTTTTCAAGGCTAAATTTATTTGTTTTTGTTTATTCAAAACCAAACATGGAATAGAAGAAATTCTGTGGAAGATTAAGTTTTGACATGCATATTCATTTATAGAAGGGTCAAGTCAGGTTGATCTATAAAAATTGAGTCAGCCTACATCAGGCTTGAATCATAATGACCCAATGTTATATCTCCTACATTTTTTTTTTGTTATCCCTGATAGAAAATAGATTTTCTTTCTCTCTCCCATCTAATTGATATGATTTAATTATACTGGCCACACAAATTCAGAGGTCTCAGGTTTCAGTAGTACCAATAATGTAGTGTTCTCAGTATTAAGTATGGGAAATAAGAGGCTGAACCAGGGCTTAGTGCAACAAGGTTTATTTACAAGGGCTGAACGTGCTTGCTCAGCCTGGGACTGGCTCGCAGCGAACAGCTCAGGGCTGGACCCAGCAGCCTGCTTTATAGCAGGCTGCTGGGGAAACCCAGCCAATGAGGAGGGGCAGCCGCCCGCAGCGCGAAACGGACCTTGGTGGGAACTTCTTCAAGGTCCAGGGACATAACACCCTTCCCCCAGATGCGAACACGCATAGTCCTTGAGGTATACGGAGGCTTGTGCTGACGCCCAGAGCGGCGCAACTCTGGTGTGCTGTTCAGTGGATCAGAGTCCGTTGGCGACTGTTGGCTCGATGATGAGTCCCGAGTACCACCCTCGGTCGGAGTAGGTCCGGGGTCAGTAGGGCTGGACGCTGGGAGTGTCCTCACGCCCGTCCTGGCTCGGATGGGTTGGACGCTAGGGTCGCCGCAGTCATCATTTGGATTCTCTGGTCCGGCTGGAGACGTTAGCAGGTCATCGGAGTCAATGTCGCTGTGTGGAAGTTGCAGCGGACTCTCACCGGTCTGTGCCCTGCAGTCGCGGCTGACAAGGGTGCCCTGGCGTCTCCGAGCTGGTCCAGATGTCGCCTCTCAGACCCGGCCATCTTCCAGCTTAACCCGGTATGATCTGGGTCCTGTGATGGCTACGATTTCTCCTGGGATCCACAATGGGTCGCCAGCGAAGTTTCTCACGAACACGGGTTCCTGCAAGACAAAATGCCTACTCCCCGATGTGGAAGCGAGAGGAGAGTCAGGGCAGTAATGTGGGTGGAGCCTGTCCAATACAGTTCGCAGGCGCTCTGCCCATCAGAAGCTCGGCCGGGACTTGTTGGTTACTGTGCAAGGGGTTGAATGCTGGCTTAACAGGAAACAGGATAGTTTGTGGTGCCAGTCATCCTTGTTGAACCTGGCCACGGCTTCTTTAGTGGTCCTAACAGCTCTCTCTGCTAGCCCATTACTGGCAGGATGAAAGGGGGCCGTGAAGATGTGACGAATGCAGGTTGGCTGTAAACGACTGAATTCGGTTGACGCGAATTGGGGACCATTGTCGGAAACAATGGAGTCTGGTAGACCGTGCGCTACGAACAGGCGAGTCAATGCCTTGATGACTGCTTGTGAAGTGGTCGTGGATAGTTGTGCCACATCAATCCACTTGAGTAAGAGTCTACGACCACGAGGAACATTTTGCCATGCAATGGGCCCGCGAGTCGATGTGAATCCTGGACCAGGGTGCGTTGGCACTTTCCCACTTGGTGGGGTGGCAATTGGAGGGATGGACGGGAAACCTGGCAGGATGGCAGGAGCTTACCCATTTGTTGATGTCCTCATCAAGGCCGGGCCACCAAATGTAGCTTCGGCGCCAACGCCTTCATTCTGACGATGCCAGGGTGGCCTTCGTGCAACGCCTCCAGCACTCGGGTACGCAGAGATGTCGGGATGACCACTCGAGTGCCCCATAGCAGGCAGCCCTGTAAGCTCGACAGTTCCTGTAAGCGGGTCTTAAATGGCGTGAATTTAGCTTCAATGTCACTGCCCGCCACCCCTCCTCACCCAGTCCAGTACCTGGGCGATCGTTTTGTCCATTTTGGATTTATTGGCAATATCAAGGGCAGTGATTGGTAGGTCCAGTTGGGTGACTTCAAAAATGGCGTTGACCGGGCAGGGTCTTCAGCTGGGTCAGGCAGGGGCAGTGGCTAAGAGCGTCTGCGTGGGACAATGTTTTACCCGGCGGTGCACAAGTCTATACGAGTATGCTGCTAGGAAAAGGGTCCATCTGGTCATTCTGGGGGACAGAATTTGAGGGTCTGCTTGTCACCTGCTAGTAACCCTAAAAGCGGTTTGTGGTCGGTGACTAGCTCGAAAAAGTGGCCAAAGAGAAATTCGTGAAATTTCTTCACCGCTGTAACAGCTGCCAAGGCTTCTTTATCAATTTGACTGTAATTGCGCTCTGTTGCAGAGAGCGTCCTGGAAAAAAGCGATAGGGGCCTCGGAGCCGTTGGGCAGTCTGTGACTTAAAACTGCCCCAATGCCGAAAGGAGATCGTCTGCTGCCAGTACTAATGGGAGGTTGGGGTCAAACTGGATAAGCACTGCCTCTGATGTGAGTAGCGACACTGCGCAGAAAGCGGAGTCTTCTTTGTGTCCCCAGTGCCAAACCGTTTTTTTATCCAGAAGTCTGTGGAGGGGTTCTGCCACAGAGGCTTTATGGGGCAGGAATGACGCAGTAAAGTTCAAGAGCCCCAAAAAGGCCTGCAGTTCTGCTTTGGAGGTTGGAGTGGGTGCCTCGTGTATTGCCTTAACCTTGGACTCCAGGGGTGAATGCCTGAGGCGTCAATTTTATAACCCAGAAAGTCCACCTGTCTAGTGGCAATGGCACATTTTTCTTTTTTTAACTTGAGGCCATGCTGCCTGAACCTCTCCAGGACTGCTCTAACTCTCTGGAAGAGTTGGGGTCTGTTCCTGGCCGAGACTAAGATGTCATCGAAGTAGGGTACTACTCCAGGAAGGCCTGTAAAATCCGGCTCCATGAGGGATTGAAAAATGCCTGGGGCAACACTTACGCCAAACTGGAGACGCTTGCACCGAGAAAGCACCCCTGTGGGTGACAATGGTCTGAAGTTCTGCCGTTTGGTCATCAACAGGGAACTGTTGATATGCTTGAGACATGTCCAATTTGGCAAAGATAGTGCCAGGTTCAAAAGTATGTAATAAATGCTGAATGACGGGTACTGGATAAGCGCTAACTTGCAAGAATTTATTGATTGTGGTCTTGTAGTCTGAGCAAATTCTCAGGCTACCATCTTTTTAGGGTGTGGCGATGGGCGTCTCCCATTTGGCGAAGTCTGTAGGCTCCAGGATCCCTTGTTTTAATAATTTATCTAATTCAAGGTCTAATTTAGGCCGAATGGCGAATGGAACTCTGCGAGGTTTTAACCGAATTGGGACTGCCTGGGGATCGACTGAAAATGAGATAGGGTGCCATTATAACACCCTAACTCATCACTGAATACGTCTGAGTAATCAGCAAACAGGGAGTCCGTGTCAGAGGTTGAGGTAGCATGGACTCCTGTTAGACCTAACCCGAGGTGGGGAAACCAATCAAGTCCCAAAAGTGGTAGGGAGGTTGCGCTCACTACCACTAGAGGTAGGTGGCCCTTAAAGGTTTTAAAATTAACAAAAACTTGCCTCTGCCGATTACAGGAATGGTCTTCCCTGGTAGTCCTTTAGGCTAAGCTGGCACTTCTGGAGTCGGCTTCTTGATAGGCTGGGTTGAAGCTCCTTGAGGGTGTTCCAGGAAATAATGGAGAGCGCTGACCCGTGTCAACCTCCATGTTGCAAGGTTTACCTTCTAATAAGACGGAAAGAGAGATTTTACTAATAGAATAGCAAGTGTGATTAGCGCGGAGGTGTGTGCGACAGTTTAATACTTGCCTTTGGGGCCCGGCATGTGCAAATGAAGATGCCCTTTGTGCTGCGTTGTGTGAGGCTTGGCATACTCTTGCAATGTGCCCCTTCTTATGGCAGTTGTTGCAAGTGGCTCCTTTGAATTTGCATGTGGTCCTCAGGTGAGGTCCACCACAGGAAAGGCACAGGTGATGTGCTTGGATGGCCCGGTGTTATCTTGTCTGGTTCCTACCTGTGGGCGCCTGGCGTTTGTGAGGCGGTGAATGTCGGCCTCGTCATTTGGGTCTTCCTCGTTGACCACCTCTTCTGAGTGGACGGAACTGCTGTTTGCTTGGTGACAGGACCTTGGATCTCGGTGGCTGAATGAGATGCCAGCTCCTCTGCCAGGGCTTCCTCGATGGCTTGAGCGAGGTTAAGGTCTTTTTGGCGAGCAGCCGTTTTTGTAGGCGCGGGTCCTTGACCCCGCAGACCAGCTGGTCTAGGAGCATGTCATCAAGGTAGCTGCCAAACCCACAATGGAGTGCTGCAGTCCTGAGAGCAGCCATGTACTGATTGATGCTCTCTTTGTCCCCCTGCTTCCTCATTCTGAAGGTGAAACGTCTGGCAATCTGTGAAGGTCTAGGAGAATAGTGGTTAGTAAGGATTTCTAACAGTTCTGTCCAGGGGACATTTTTTAACTCACGTGGAGCCACAAGAGCTGTGGCTGTATCAAAACGATGGCTCCACAGTAGGTCAGGAAATGTGCTTTCTTCGGTGTTCCCTGCCTCAGCCAATCCGATGGCGTCGATGTAATAATTAAATCGATTCTTGTATGATTCCCACTTCTCCTCATCTGGCTTGAATGCTGGGAAGGCTGGATTGGCGTTCATGTTGTAGGTCTGCTGGTTAACCTGTTGGGGAAAAAATGCTCTCTCTGGGTAGCAGTAGAGGTTTGGTGCCTGTGCTAGGCAAGTGACTTCAGCTCTGGTGAAATTTCGCACCCCTTCTCTCTCTCTGGGGATCAGAAGGTGTTTAGACTGCAACGGTCGTTGGTAGCGTCTTTTGAAATTCGCGCCTGTGTGGGCGTTAGTGACTTCGTAATACAACGCTGTGTTGTATTTGAATGTGCTTCAGCTGACAGCTATTTGAATTTCGCGCCAAACGGCACGAGCGGCTGCGGCTCGCAGCGCTTCTCACTCTCGCTGGCTTGTTTACTGATCGCTTTCTCTCTGGGCTGCGATCAGCGTTTGCCTATTTTAGCTGACCGCCTCTCTGGGCTGCGGATCAGCGTTATAGTGATTCAGCGTTGTTCTCATTTCGGGCTGATCGCTTCTCTGGGTTGCGGTCAGCGCTTGCCCTATTTTTGGCTGATCGTTCTCTCTCTCTGGGCTGCAGATCAGCATATTAGTGATTCAGTGTTGCAGCTTGCCTCTGGTAGCCATCCCATCCTCGTCGCCAGTATTAAGTATGGGAAATAAGAGGCTGAACCAGGGCTTAGTGCAACAAGGTTTATTTACAAGGGCTGAACGTGCTTGCTCAGCCTGGGACTGGCTCGCAGCGAACAGCTCAAGGCTGGACCCAGCAGCCTGCTTTTATAGCAGGCTGCTGGGGAAACCCAGCCAATGAGGAGGGCAGCCGCCCGCAGCGAACGGACCTTGGTGGGAACTTCTTCAAGGTCCAGGGACATAACACTCAGGTCTTATAATTGTATTATCATTAAACTTTACAAAGTGCTTGCAATGTAATATTCTCCATGTTAAAGATGAAGGAGCACAGGCTGAAAGAAAACTGCTTTTCTCAGAAGAGCAAACTAGCTGTCACAGTAAATATATTATAATGCTGAAGATTTATTTTAGAAAGCAGTAATAAACCAGACCAGGAGTATAGTGAGTAGAGAAGGGAAAATATATTTTGTACTGTCACTTCTGATGTACTGTAGAATAATTACACCAGGTTCTATATTGGTGGAACAGGTTAAATGATCTGGCAGCTATGTTCTAGACAAAGCATGCAAGGGCATCTTATAGTGTACATGATGCAAATAGTTTCAACAGAAACTAAGTGACTCCACCAAAATTTGATGGCAATATAGCTGCATTTAGGGTAGCCTAAAACTGGAGAAAAAAAAACCTAGGAAATAGGAGTGCAAGTCTATTTCACTCAGAAGCACACCCCCTCCCAATAGTAAACCTGCCCCATCTAGAGATATTACCAGAAGACCTTGTGGAGCCAGTAAGATAGATGGGATGCTGAGTTTCCCCTGACTCTGGAAACATTGCCCATTGCTCCAAATGTTTTTTCAAGAACATCCTGTCTACATAAATCATACTGCAGTAGTCTAAGCAGGAAATTGTAATGGCAGTGATCTATCATGTGCGCTTTTGGCTTTGAGGCAAATATATACTGATGAGCAATCGTTGCACTTCTATGATACAGACAGCCATAGTACAGATCAAGGGTGCATTTATATATCTCTGCGTGCATAGATATATAAAAGAAACTATCCCCTTTTTTCCTTTGACCAAATTTTAAGAGATCTGTAATTCAGTTACTTGGAATCTAGTGAGTTCAGTGTAGAGTTTATTGGTGACTTCATTAATTTATAGTTCAGTCTGGTAGTCATTATGCAATGCTGGAAAGTACCAGGGTCATGACATACATAAATAGACTTTGCAAAATTTGCTATAGAGGAGGGGATAATTCCTGGTATCAGTCTTTCTGTAGAATACTGCTATGTATTTCTCCTTCTAAATTCCACAGTCTTGTTGAATTTTTAATAATCAGATTCTAGTCCCAATTGATAATATTAAACATGATTACCATATTAGAGATAAATTTCTTCTGAATAGCAGGTCTAAGAAGCCCTGGAGGTGGGACTAACTTGTCAGCAGATGAAAAATATCTAGAAGGTAAATATTTTCCATGTGAACTTTAAATCTACAAATATGTGTCAGAAAGCCTACTTTGAACCAATGAAACTCTACTTTCTATCAGTAGAATATTCATAAAAATACCTACCTTTAGACAATGATTATTTTACTCAGAATTTATTCATCAGAGCAGTGATGGGATTCAATTTTTTTTTACTACCGGTTCTGTGGGCATTGCTTGGTGGGTGTGCTGTGGCTTGATGGGTGTGGCAGAGGAAGGATACTGTAAAATCTCCATTCTCTCCCCACTCCTGGGGGAAGGATACTGCAAAATCCCCATTCCCTCCCCACCCCACTAACTTGCTTTCCAGCTCTGTCCTCTTGTGCAGGGCAACAAAAGAAGACACAGCCAATCAGCTGGGATTCAGGAGGCAGAGAATAGATGGGGGTGGGGCCAGTCAGAGGTGATATTTGCCAGTTCTCCAAACTACTCAAAATTACTGCTGCCGGTTCTCCAGAACTGGTCAGAACATGATGAATACCACCTCTGCATCAGAGCCAAATTTGAAGTATGGCTGTAACCATTCATTATTTAATTCAGGAGTTAGTAGGTTCACCTCTATCAATGTTTACCTCCCCTATGAATATTACAATAGTATAATACCATTTCCCCTTGTTGTATACATATTATAATCCTGTCAGGTTATTATCCCATCTGACTGGGCTAGTTTTGGATGATTCAGCACTTTTGAAGGGTAACAGGTTGAAGAAGTCTGGTTTAACCATGGGAGAACAGAAAAATCAAAGCGGAAAAATATTTCTATAGTCCTATAATATACAATTTTGAAATTAAAGATTAACTTCTTTTATTATGATGTTATTTTACAAATATGGAGAGGGGGGAGAGATATCAGTTTAGTCTGGGACAATTACCAGAGAATGTAATTTTTTTTTACAACAGTAGCAAATTCATCTTACAAACACCCCAAGGGGGTACTAAAATATTATTACTCTTCTTGCAAACTCCTTGCCAAAAAATGACACAATTTTGAAACAGGAATGGGAACAGAATGGGAATCAGGTTGAGGTTCAGTTAAACATTTCTAATAACTACAACTCCCTCCTTTCCCATATATGATCTGCACATCTGTTAGTTGGACTATGTTTATCTACTAAAACTGCACTTCAACCACCATCTTAGAAAATACATTCTGTTACCAGACCCTGAAGAAATAACATGCGTAATGTAAATATGAGCTGCAAATTCCAGATATGTTTCACAAAAAAATGTCAATATCTATTATATTATTGGGATTCATCTTAGGGAAGTAAAAAGGGTAGATTCTTTTTCAAAGGAACATTAGAAAATTCACCACAAGAATATGAGCAAAGTTTATTGCTCAGCTGAAAAAACAGCTGTGGTTTTTTTTTTTAAAGACAAAAGCAAATCAGCCAAAGTTTCTGGGTTGGGAGGAAGTTAAAATGAAGAATGTTTGGTTCCTTAATGCCCCTGTATGGGTATAAAAGGGCAAGAAATAGGAAATTTTATTTTGTAAAAGATCTTTCAAATATTCTTGTCTTCTGCACATTTCTGATTTACAAAATTAGATCTCTTCAAATGCCAGATTGTACAAGGAAGTAGTCCAAGTTTATGTAATATGTAATAAATAATACCCGTTCAGGTAACTGTAACTTCATGAAACTTCTCCAGCAACTTTGGTGATGTTGTATTCATCTGTTAATAAAAACAGTAGTTACTGGTCATTTTACACTGAGAGAGTTCAGAGGAACCTTAAGATATAGTAGATTTCCTTGGGCAACATCTTTTGCCCATCAGAAAAAGCTTAACTCCTTGTAAAAGTTACAACATCCATTGACTCACTATTCTTTGGCCTATTTTTTTTATGCTCTTCTTGGTAATGCCATTCTTCTGCAGGCAGTAATACTTGAAAATATAATGACAAGTCTATTCTATTGTTAATCTTTGAGACTCAGGTCATTAGTTCCTATTCAGTAAAGAAAGCAATTACACAGAATTAGATGATAGGAAGGGAAGGGGGAAAAAGCTAAATCCTGCTTAAATTTTTAAAGTTACACACAATGAGCCCTGAGACTTCTACTCTACTATTAAAGCCAACCTCTTTAACACATTCTTTGGCTCAGTATTTGTAAACAGTAATGGATCATGCCCAGTATTTCCTAGTCGAACCACAGACAACTACAATGATTTAATACATATCGATTTTATAGTAGACAACATTGAAAAAGCATTACGCAATCTAAAACCATCTCTATCTATTAGACCAGACGGAATATGTACCTACTTCTTTAAAAAGCTATCCATTGCCATAGCCGAACCTCTAAGCATAATCTTTGAAAAATCTTTCAGGACCAGCTCCTTGCCAAAACTATGGTCACAAGCCACAGTCATCCCCATCTTCAAAAAGGGAGACCCCAGCCTAGTTGAAAATTACAGACCAATCTCCTTATGCTGCGTCACCTGTAAAGTCATGGAATCAATTATTAACCAATCCATTATCCTCCTCTTAGAGACAAACAACCTAGTCTCTAATAAACAATTTGGTTTTAGGAAAAAACTATCCTGTAATCTGCAACTCTTGCACTGCAAAAACATATGGACTACACAACTCGATCAGGGCAAAGCAATAGATGCAATCTACATAGACTTCTGTAAAGCCTTTGATTCAGTGGTACACGACAAACTACTCCTAGAACTAAAATCTTATGGTATCTCTGGACACCTGCATAACTGTATAGAAGCATTCCTGTCAAACAGATAATAAATGGTCAAAATTGGGAGCGTCCTATCAACACTGTACCTGTCAACAGTGGTGTCCCCCAAGGCAGTGTTCTAGGACCAACTCTCTTCATCCTCTACATAAATGACCACTGTGATCATATTAAGAGAAACTGCATTCTCTTCGCTGATGATGTAAAGCTATTCAACACCACAGACAATACTGCTACCCTTCAAAAAGATCTTGACTATGTATCAGAATGGTCAAACAAATGGCAACTTCAAATCTCAACAAATAAATGCTCTGTCTTACATATTGGCAAAAAAAAATCAGAAAATAAAATAGAAGCTGAATAGCCAAGACCTTGTTGATGATCCAAGCTCTGTAAAGGACCTTGGAATACTCATCTCTAATTATCTAAATGCTAGAGCCCACTATAACTACATAGCCAAAAAGGCATTAAGAGTTGTTAACCTAATCCTCCGTAGCTTTTTCTGTGGTAATATCACATTCCTAACTAGAGCATACAAAACATTTGCTAGACCAATACTCGAATACAACTCATTAGTCTGGAACCTACATTACTTATCTGATATTAACACAGTTGAGAAAGTCCAGAAATATTTCACAAGAAGAAGTCTCCACTCTTCTACTCGTTGCAGAATACCTTATGCCACCAGACTTGAAATTCTAGACCTAGAAAACCTAGAACTATGCCACCTTCAGTCCGATCTAAGTATAGTATATAAAATCATACACTGCAGAGTCCTACATGTCAATGAATACTTCAGCTTCAACCATAACAACACAAGAGCAAACAATAGATACAAACTCAAGGTTAATCGCACCAAACTTGATTGCAGGAAATACGACTTCAGCAACAGAATGGTCAAGAATGTCTAGAATGTCTTCCCCAAACCCCAAAAACTTTAACCTTAGACTTTGTACTATTGACTCATCCCTTTCCTAAGAGGTCTGTAGGGGGCATGCATAAGCGCACCAATGTCCATCCCTGTCCTATTGTTTCTTTTATTTTTCTTATATGGACCCATTTCATGTATTCATAATTATGTATATACTTATGCCTATCATCCTGTAAGTGGTTGAAAAATCAAAATAAATAAATAAAATAAAAATAAAAAAATAAAAAATAAAATAAAAGACAGAGCTTCTCAAGCTATAACTCATAAAAAAGCAATTAGCAGCTAATATATCCTCTATACTACCTCTTATATTTGGATAGAAGGAGGACCAAGATAACCTAGCAAATATGCTCCATATCTGATTAGTTTTGAAAATAAATGGAGGGGAAAGGTTTGAAATATTTTCTAATGTTTATCAATGGTCACAACAGACAATAATGGTTAGTGTCAGGTGATGCATTTCTTTCAAGAAAAATGCTATTCTATAAATATTTGATCCATTATGTGTCCCTCCTAATTTTATTTTACAAGGAACAACTGAGATTACTTCCCGGTTCCCCCAGTTATGTCATGGCTATTTCTGTTGTCATGTTCATAACATCACAACACAACATAACATCAGAGTTGGAAGGAACCTTGGAGATCTTCTAGTCAAACTCCTTGCTCAAGCAGGAAACCCTAAACCATTTCAGACAAATGTTTGTCCAAAATGTTCTTAAAAACCTCCAGAGATGGAACATCCACAACTTCTGAAGGCAAGCTGTTCCAATGATTAATTGCTCTAACAGTCAGGAAATTTATCTTTGTCTCTAGGTTGGTTCTCTCCTTGAGTAGTTTCTATCCATTGCTTCTTGTCCTGCCTTCAAGTGCTTTGGAGAATAGATTGAGCCCCTCTTCTTTGTGCAGCCCCTCAAATATTAGAACACTGCTAACATGTCATCTTAGTCCTTCTTTTCATTAAACTAGATATACCCAATTCCTGCAATGTTGGTCCGAACCATTTGGGCCAGCGGGCAGGCAATGAGGAGGAGTCAGCAGCAGGTGGTTCGGCTGGAGGTGGTGGCGGTTCAGGACAGCAGGCAGGCAATGAGAAGGAGGAGGTGGCTGGCAGTTCGGGCCAGTAGGCAGACAATGAAGAGGAGGAGGTGACCGCAGCAGGTCAGTATCTCAGGGCAGAGAGCAGGTCACTCCCCAAGTGACTGAGTCATGCTCAGCTGCACCAACAAAGGCTAGCAGTATCACCTGCCATTTCCTACTGCAAAAATCTTTAAAATCTGGGCCATGTGGTCCACAGCTGAAAACGGTGAAAGAAGACTCATCAGGAAGGGAGATCGGTCACATGGGAGGCAGCAGAGAATGGCAAAGGAAGTTTCATCAGGTAGGCAGGGAGCTAGGCCATGTGGGAGGCCACAGCGAAGGCAGGAAAGTGGGCTGGGCCGTGGGGGCCGTGTGGTTGAGGTGAGAGAGTCAGACAGCAGCAGCAGCTATGTCATGGGCATGACTCTAAGCACTGGGAGAGGTGAGATAAAGAATGGCTGGAACTCTGGAAGGGGCAGGGCAGGGAGGGGCTGAGCCAGCCAGTGGTGGGATTAGCCAATTCTCTGAACTGTGCAAAAAGTTAACAACCAGTTCACCTAAACTGGTGAAAACTGGCTGAATCCTACCTCTGGTTGGAGTTCAATATTTATATACAGGTAAAACCTCTGAAAAGTAAGAATACAGCCTATTCTGCTAAATTCCTGCCCCAAGCTCCGGGAATCCTGTACAGAATGTACATTTTTTTTCAGACAGGTCATTAGTGCCAAGATGTACAACAACATCAACTTCCCAATCCTTACTAGCATTTTGTCTATCTTAACAATGCACCTTTTTTTTCTCTGCTGACAATGTTACCAGGCAGATACCCGGTGATTCTTACCTAATTCATCTATCCTGAGAATAAAAACAATGCTTGTATCTTGTGGTGTCCTCCACTAAAACGCTTAAGGCTTCATCTGAAATCTCATATTTATCACCTTAACCTTTAAACCTCTCTAAATTTCACTATGTAGAATGGAAAATTTTTTCCCTTTATTAGTCTTAAAGCTTCACTGTTTTGTTCAGCAAAGCTGATACCAGCCAAAGCATAGAAAACACAAAGAATCATGCAAGATGTGTGGAGAGATCATGCCCACAAAATCAAGAGTCAGACACAACTGAATAGATAACATCATTTTGTTCCCAATTTACCTTGAAAGGAGTCACATTCCAAGTTAAAACTAGCAGAATTTTACATGATGTACAGATTGAATTTGCAAAATTCAAGTCCAAATATGATATTTAAACAGAAGCAATTAGTTTCATAAATGTATATGATTAAAAAACTGAAGGTTACTGAAAATCAGATATGAATTTGAATAATGCTTAAAATCACATAGGAGGTCCTCTGCCTATCTTTCTTTTAAGTGGAATCTTTCTATTCCTAACATGATTCCCCCCCAAATGCAATAGTACTGCCAGTGCTACATCAGGGCTTTCTAAGAGATTGATCAATATTTCATCATTACAGCTGCTAACTATTAAGAGCAACCCCATTTTCATCAAAGTATATTTTCTTAATTATTGATGTTTGGTCTGCTAAGATTTGGATTCTCAGAGCTTTCAATAAAGGCCATCTGACACAGAGATTGCCACAGCAATTTTATCTCACATAATCAACCTGTTTTATCTTGTGATGGGTTTGAATAGCTCTCAACTAGACCTCTGCTGTTTGAGGAAATGAGACTTGGTGGATTCAGTTATAAATTTGTTTATGTCTGTAGTCTGAGACACCCCAACTGCAAATCCCTGCGTTCACCCACTGTTCTGCTCAAATATTCATTTGTGGATGAGAGAATATGGAAATTATAATTTAGCCTTAATTTCTTCAACAGCTAATATCTAATTCAGGTTTAGCATTAGGGATCTCATTATTCAACAAAAGGAGAAAGTATTTTTTTGAATCCTGATAATCAGAACATATTATTTCTGTAACAGTGTTAATTAACTATTACAAAACAGGAGCTTTTAAAGACCTGGATTGTCCTTATGTCACAATATGTCATCTTACCTGTTGTTCATGAGAGGGAGGTAAAGAGGCAGTGGGAGACGAGGTAGGGGGGGAGAGGCAGACTGACTGACTTTCTTTCTGGCTCATACCACACATAAACAAGATTGTATATCATGCTACCTAGCATGACTGATTAATTAAAGTACATCATCCTGATGACATAAAATAGTTTGTGCAAAGGGTCTAGAATCTGTGCAAAGGGTCTAGAGTCTGGAAAGATTGCAGACAGCTCAGCTCAAAGACAATTCACTGGCATTTCACATATCTGACAACACCAGCAAGGAATCATAAGTAGAGACTAATCAAGGCTAGCTATTTGTGTGTTAAATGAGTCACATTATGCCAAGATCATAACAACCAGATGTCCCAACTGACCCAGACAAACCCTCAGACAGATCCCATGTGTTTCATGTGTCAATTGTATCCATTCATAAAAACAACTCCCTTTTCAAATACAATGCTTTGGGAACTCATAAAAGCATTGTGCAATTTCCATCCTTTTTTCCAATGATTTTCTAGTAAATTTTTTTTGTCTTTTTCTCTTTATTTAATATCCACAAAAATTACTGTTTTGTTAATAAAACAGTCGGGCAGGAAATAATGTCTGTCAGTTAAAGGAAATCAAAAAATCCAAGTTGATTGTCTCAGAAAAAAATAATATTATTCTGTGCTCTTCAAAGTGTTACAGCTATAGAAACAACTGCTGGACAAAATCAGACAGATGTTTTTCCCTTTTTTTCCTTACTCCCCCTCTCTTTGAAAGCAGATTCTCAACAGCACAGCTGAAAAACCTTTATGAAAAACATGGGCGTTGGAGGTGTCTGGGGCTGAAGTCTACAGAAGTTTAAGCTGACTCCCCCGCCAAAATTACAGCTGTGTAAAAGATGGTAGAGTATATCATCCCAGGGCTCAAAGGGACTTTTCCAGTTTTCATGAACGATGCAGGCAGATCCTGGAAAAAAAAAACCCAGCTGTTCTCTGATCAGGCTCAACATTTTGGCTGAAATCAACTGTCTTCCTGCTCTCTACTGCACATATTCAGAGCTACGATTAGCAATTATTTTCGAGGGTGCTGTATCATTAAAATACGATGATGCCTTGTTCATTGGCTGATTAAGGGAATAGATTGCACAATATAAATTCTAACAGAGGGAAGAAAAAGAAAAATAAGAGGCAAAGGGTCAGAAAGGGAACACCTAGACTGCAAAGTAATAGTGATTTTCCTCTGGATGATCAAGGCACTTTGGAAATTGCTGTAAGGTAAACAGGTTTTGTAAGAATTGGTACTCTACCAAAATCCTACAAAAACTGTTTCAGAAGAAATTATGTAACTTTAAAGACTAGGAGTTTGCATCTATATCTCAGTTTGGATTTTACTTCTTTTTTTTTTAAATTTTATTGTTTTTTAACAAACAAACAAACAGACAAAACATAAAAACATCAGCTCTCCCGTATTTATATACAAACAGTGAGTCGGTTGGTTCATCAGTTTTGTGCATTCATCTAAGTAGTCACAATTACAATTACCTTATATAATAACTCTTATTGTCAATGCAAACTTATATATCATCATATCATTATTAAAGAAAAAAAGATTTGACTACACTTTTATTCAATCATGCCTTATGAGATAACTATATTTTAAGTAATTTATTCTGTAACAAATCATATAGTCCTACCAGTTCTATCCTAAATAGAAGAAAAAAAGAAAAGAAAAAAACATTTTATAAATATACTATCAAATACCAAAAAGGAAAAAGAGAAAGTGAAATCAATATTATTCCTTATTATCTAACATTCTAAATATTCTATTTTTGTATTTCATCATTCAGCCATTGATAGAAAAGATCCCAAATTATATAAAATTGTTTATCTTCTTGCTCTCTAACTTCAAAAGTCAATCTACTCATCTCAGCACATTCCAATATTTTCTTTATAACTTCTTCCTGCAATGGAATTTTCTCATTTTTCCAATTTTTTGCAAATACAATCCTAGCCGCTGTTAATACATTTACAATCAGGTATTTCAAATCTTTACTGTATGTATCAGGTAAGATTCCCAATAAAAAAAATCTCTGGTTTCAAATCTGTATGTTTCTTTGTCTTTGAAAATCAATAAAATTTGTTTTTTAAAAAAAGATTATCGAGTGCCTTTTGTGCATCCAAAAAAATTAAAGCTGCTTGTTTTTCTGGGTGTGCTTCATACTATTCAATTGAATTTAACACTGTTCTAATATTATTTTTAATTTGTCTGCTTGGTAGGAAACAGTTCTGGTCTGGATGTATAATTTCACTCAGAAACGGTTTCATTCTCTCTGCCAATATTGTCATAAATATTTTATAATCTGTATTCAGAAATGAGATTGGTCTGTTGGTTTACCAAATTTTTTGTGCATCCATTTCGTAGTCTCAATTACAGTTACATTACATAATGATTCATATTATCAATTGAAAATTATATACCCTAGAATCACTATTTGACTGTGATTTTATTCATTCATGCTTTACGAGATAACTATAATTTACTTAGTTTATTTAATAACAAATCATATAATCATATCAAATCTATCCTAAAAACATTTTATAAATATAATATCAAATAAAAAAGAAAAAATGTCTCTTTATATACTCATTATTATCTAAAATTCTAAATATTCTATTTATTATGTTTTATCATCCAACCATCGATAGAAAAGATCCCAAAGTTCATAAAATTGTTTATCCTCTTGTTCTCTAATTTCAAATGTCAATCTACTCATCTCAGCACATTCCAATATTTTCTTAATAATTTCTTCCTGCAATGGTATTTTCTCATTTTTCCAGTTTTTAGCAAATACAATCCTAGCCGCTGTTAATACATTTACAATCAAATATTTCAAGTCTTTACTATAAGCATCTGGTAAGATTCCCAATAAGAAAAGCTCCGGTTTCAAATCTATATGCTTCTTTGTCATTTTTTCCAACCACATGCGGATTTTAGTCCAATATTTTCTAGCATCCTCACAAGTCCACCACATATGGTAATATGAACCAGGTTTCTGATGACATTTCCAACATTTTTCCGATTTGTTCTTGAACATTCTTGCTATTCTTGTCGGGGGAAAATGCCACCTGTAAAACATCTTATACAAGTTTTCTTTATAAGCTGTAGACATTGTCATTTTATAGTTTTGCAACCATAATTTCTGCCATTTCTCTAAATCAATCCCGTATCCAAAATTCCTCCCCAAGCAATCATAGTTTCTTTAACTTGTTCTTCCTCTAGCTTAATTTCCAATAAGTAACCATATAGCTTTTTAATCACCTTTTCATCAGTACCCATCAAAATCTTATCTATATCAGTCTGTTTATCATAAAATCCCTCTGTTTTGGAATCCTCCTCATACCTTGAGTGTATTTGCACATATGAAAACCAATTCATCTGTATACCTTGTTCCTCTAAGTTTTGTATCGATTTAAGTTCACCCTTTTCATCTAGTAATTCCCCATAGCTAACTGTTTGTTCCTTTTTATAAATTATAGGATAAGAAAACGCTTCTATCGTCGATAACCAAACTGGAATTTTCAAATAATATTGTTTTTTTGTCTTCTCCCAGTTTAACCACAAAGATTCTCGTATATAATGTCTTCTAAAATAACCCTGTGTTTTGGTTCCCTTGTACCATAAAAAGGCATGCCAACCCAACAACAAATCATGACCTTCTAATGTCAACAATCTAGTTTTCCTTAATGTTATCCATTCTTTAACCCACATCAAGTTTGCAGCTTGATAGTACAACTCCCAATTAGGCAAGCCAAACCCTCCTCTAGTTCTGGCATCCTGTAAGAGCTTTAGCTTTATCCTTGCTTTCTTTCCTTGCCATATATACTTCAACACAATTTTATTTAAGTCCTCAAAATAGTCTTTTCCAAGCCTAATTGGTATTGTTTGAAACAAAAATAAAATATAATTTGCTTACAAGAAGTACACATTAAAAAGCAACATGAACAATTGTTAGTACAACCAAAATTAGGGAAATAGTTTACTTCTTTGACTCAATGTATGAAAAGAGGGGTGGTTTTATATATCAAAGAGGCTATCCCAGCAAAACTGATTTATGCAGATGAAGATGGGAGAATATTAATGGTGGAAATAATGGACAACAATAGAAAGATACTTTTGATTGCAATTTATGCCCCGAATGATAAACAGGAAGAATTTTATAAAAAATTACATACCAAGATGGCTGGACTGGACTATGTTAATATAATTATGATGGGAGACTTCAATGGAATTGTGGATAATAAACTTGATTATATTGCAACAACAGCAAAGTATAATAGAAAAACTCTTCCTAAATCTTTTTTTAAAATGATAGATGAATTAACTCTAAAAGACATATGGAGAAAGAAATGCTAAACTTAAGCAATATACTTTCTATTCAAATAGACATTTATCATGGTCCAGACTTGATATGATTTGGATCTCAACAGACTTAATATCTAGCGTTCAAGAAGTAAATATTGAAACAAGTACTTGGGCTGATCATAACCCATTGACAATTAAATGGAAGGGACAAAAAAAAAGATCGAGATGGACGTTAAATAATACTATTTTAAAGGAGAAAGAATTTACACAATGGATGGAGAAAGAACTGGCCTTTTTTTAAAGAAAATAGAAAAGAAGACACTTCAATACAGAATGTTTGGGATACAATGAAGGCTTATGCCAGAGGCTTGATAATAGACTATATAAGAAAAAAGAATACTAGGAAAAGGCAAGCTTTCAAAGCCTTGGAGGATGAATATAAAAGACTCGAAAAAGAACTGCAGAAAATGCCACAGAAAAAGACGTTAAACTGAAACTGGATATAACTAAACATAAAATGGACTTAATAGAGAAAGAAGAACTGGCACAGAAAATTAGGAATGCTAAACAGAATTATTTTGAAGATGCAAATAAGCCAGGTAGATGGCTAGCATATAAGTTGAGAAAGGAGAAAGAGTCGAGGAAAATATTGCAGTTAATAGATGACCAAGGTCAAATTTGTCATGGCAGCAAAGAGAAAAAAGAAATTATTCATGATTTTTACAAACATTTATATAAGAAAGAAGACATTGATGAGGAGAAAGTTAAACAGTACCTGCAGAATGCAAATTTACCTAAGATACCTAAAGAGATTGAAGAAATGCTAGAAAGTAATATAACAATGATGGAATTAAGTCAAGCACTTAAGAAACAAAATAACGGAAAAGCACCAGGTCCAGACGGGTTTCCTGTAGAATTTTATAAAACCTTTCAAGAATCACTGTGTATTCCATTGTTAGAAGTTATGAATGAAGCTATGTCAAAAAGATGATACCTAAAACATGGTCAGAGGCCTATATTACACTTATTCCAAAAGAGGAGGCGGATCTACTTCAAATTAAGAATTACAGACCGATCTCTTTATTAAATGCAGATTATAAAATCTTTGCTTCAATACTAGCAGAAAGACTTAAAAAATATTTGAATAATTTTATTCATCCAGACCAAAATGGGTTTTTGCCAAAGCGGCAAATTAGAGACAACATGAGAGTAATTCTGGATACTTTGGAATATTATGAGGTGCATCCTGAAAAGCAAATGGCTTTGATAATTTTAGATGCCCAAAAGGCATTCGATAACGTGAATTGGAGATTTATGTTACTTTTAATGGAACAGATGGGCTTTGCTAGAAGATTTATTCAGGCAATAGAAGCAATTTACAATGAACAAACAGCTAAGGTAATGATGGAGGGAGAACTTACAGATCCTATTAATATAAGAAAAGGCACAAGACAAGGTTGTCCTCTTTCTCCCTTGTTATTTGTATTGACTTTGGAAGTGTTGAATAGAAATATCAGAGAAGATAAAACTATAAAAGGAATGAAAATTAAAAAGGAAGAATTTAAATTACAAGCTTTTGCAGATGACTTAGTCTTTATCCTAGAAGATCCTATAGAAACAGCCTTGAAGTTGCTGGAAAAGATAGAGGCATATGGTGAGGTGGCCGGTCTGAAAATAAATAAAGATAAAACAAAGATCTTTTCAAAGAATATGTTACTAAGACAAAGAGAAGAATTTGCAGAATTGTTAAAAATTCAAATTACAAACAAGGTTAAGTACTTGGGGATATATTTGACGCCAAGATGTAGTACATTAAAAGAGAATAATTATATTAAACTTAAACAACAGATAGCCCAAGACCTGAAGAAATGGGAAAACCTACAACTGTCATTAATAGGGAGGATTTCAACAATTAAGATGAATATTCTGGATTTTACTTCTTAATCTCAGCCATAGCCTTTTCTGAATCTTGGCAAGAAAGAAAATGTACATTTCTTTCTTTTTTTCTTTCTTTCTTTCTTTTTCTTCTTTCTAGCCCACTCAAAGGATTGTGGACGAAATTTTAAATACTTTTCAAGAAGTAATCAAAGTCTAATTATAATTTATTAGGGATGTCTAGGGAAGTACTTCAGTTTTCCCTTTAGCCTAAAACATTACGTAAGTTGTGTTTACTTATTTTAAATATATATCTTCCTGTTGTGGCCCCGATTCCCGAGCCTATGCTGTCAGAGGAAGAAGACCTGGAAGATGAGGAGGTGGAACTGGGAATGCCTTCCTCCCCAGGACCTTCCTCTCTGGCAATGCCTTCCTCCCCAGGACCTTCCTCCCTGATAATGCCTCAGGTTCCATCAGACAACTGAGAGGAACAGCCTGAGATTAATCAGGAGGAAGGCATATCGGAGCAGCCCCTGACAGGGAGTAAAGAGGAAGAGTGTGCTCAATCCTAAGCAGCGTCGTAGGGAGAAACGTGAGCAGCAACATAGGAGGCGTAGGAGGGTCAGAGAGTGAGCTGAGTCATTGAGCCACACCCCACAGGGGATAAAAGTGGGTGTGTTTTCTCCTGAAACTTTGTACAGGACAAAGTTTAACTTTACTTCAGATTTTCTTTGTGAATGACTATTTTTGTGGACTGCCTTTTGATTTTCTGTGAGTAAAACTTTATCAGTTTGGACTTGGCAGGCAGGGCATGTGGGAATGCCAAGAATATTATCAGTTCCAAAGAATTAACTCTGTGAAGTCCGAGCCAGCTTGCCTGCCTGTGTTGGTGTGAGTTTGTACTCTTTCATCTTTTGGGAAAGAGGAAAGGTGAGAGAGAACATTTTTCTCCTGTACCAGACTTAAACCATCTTTTACCTAAGATGGACCAGCAACAGCAGTTTTAACAACAGCTGCAAGATGAAAATCAAACTCTACAACAGCAAGTGGCTCAATTAACAGCCCAACTTGCTTTGCTGCAGGGCCATGCAGCTCCTCCTCCCCCTCCCCCTCGGAAATGCCTGGTGGCTGTGCCAAATAAGTTTTCTGGGCAGCCTGAGATGTTCCCGGCTTTTATGGGACAGTGCCAGTTATTTATGGCTATGAGGCCAGAGGATTTCCCAGATGACCGGGCTTGGGTGGGGTTTGTGATAAGCCTCCTTTCTGGCTCAGCCGCCAGATGGGCCACACCTTTGTTGCTCAAGAACAACCCATTATTAACTAATTACCAGGGTTTTTTGGCAACACATGCGCCACATGTATGAAGACCCCATATGAGTGCAGACAGCAGACAGGCATCTTAAGGACCTTCTCCAAGGGAGGCACCCCCTGCAAGAGTTTATTTCTGAATTTCTGCTTTTGTGCCTGGATTCCAACTGGAATGACGCAGCATTCATGGACGCCTTCCAGGATGGCCTGTCAGATGAGCTGCAGGATGAGTTAGTTTGAGTGGAAGCGGCCCCGACCCTTGACGCTCTAGTGGTGCAATGCTTACACATTGATGCATGTCTCCAACGGCGAAAGAACCATTGCACCATCCAGGAGCAGCCATCTGCATTTGTACCACAGCTCCCTGTGCTAACAGTGCCCCGGGTCACCCAATGTGTCATAGCAATGGCCAAGGAACCAATGGAGTTAGGAGCGGTCAGGCCTTGCCTGACAGCCCAGGAGCAAATGCGGAGACACCAAGGGGGTTTGTGCTTGTATTGTGGGGGGGCAGGACATTTCGTTATTTCTTGTCCTCTAAAGCGAAGTGGGGCAGTCAAGCCTATGCCTGAATCTCGGCCTGATCAGTTGGGAAACAAGGCAGGCCTGACCTGGGGGAAGACCCTAGGCCAGGCATGTATCAAACACCCGCTTGAATTAGTGGAGGTTGACTCTGGGCCCCCTCGGCATCTGATTTTGGACACTCGGGTTTTCTTGGCTAACTAGTCAGAAGGGATTCCAGCGAATGCACTGGTGGACTCAGGGGCCACAACTAATTTTATGGACCAGGCCTTTGCAGCCCATTTTGATGTTCCCTTGGTTCCGGTGGAACCTCCGATGAGGGTCAAGACTATTGATGGGCAGGAACTTATTGCAGGACCTATTAAATTCGCCACCCAGCCTTTGTGCTTAGTCATTGGAGAACATGAGGAGGTGATCCACTTTTATGTTACCACGGATCTCCATTTCCCATTAGTCCTTGGCATGGCTTGGCTTAGGATTCATGATCCTCAGGTGGCATAGTCGCGGAATGCCATTTCTTTTCCAAGTCTGCAGTGCATGGACCACTTCCGCCACACCTGTGCTGGCCAGGACATCACCACCTCTGCTGTCTCCATACCTCCTGAACTGACGGACTTCATGGATGTGCTCATTGAAAAGGAGGCGGACCGGTTACCCCTGCATCAGCCCTATGATTGCCCAGTGGACCTTCTGCCCAATGTACCACTGCCAAAGAGATGTTTGTACTCCATGTCTGAGCCCGAGCTGGCCACACTACGGGACTTTTTTGACAAAAACTTGGCCCAAGGGTTCATCCAGCCTTTGTCGTCCCCTCTCTCAGCCCCAGTCCTCTTTGTCAAGAAGACGGGAGATTTACATTTGTGCTGTGATTACCGTCGACTAAACGCCATCACGGTGCAGAATAGCTACCCCTTGCCCCTCATTCCGGAGTTGTTGGAGAGATTGCGGGAGGCCACTATCTTCACCAAGCTCGATCTTCGAGGGGCCTACAACCTGGTTTGGATGCGAGAGGGGGATGAATGGAATACAGCATTTGGCACCTGATACGGCCATTTTGAGTACACTGTGATGCCGTTTGGGTTGACCAATGCCCCCGCAGTCTTCCAGCATCTGATGAATGACGTGTTTCAGGATATGTTAGATCAGTTTTGGTGGTGTATCTGGACGATATTCTGATCTATTCCGGGTCCAGGGACAGCCACCTTCAACACATTTGTCTGGTCTTGCAACACCTTCAGGAGCACCAACTTTACGCGAAGCTGGAGAAATGTCTCTTCTTTCAGATTTCCATAGAGTTCCTTGGGCACATCATCTCTCCCGAAGGCATCACCATGGACCCACTCAAGGTGGAGGCCTTATGTAGTTGGGAACCCCCTCGTGGCATGAAGGATGTTCAACGCCTATTGGGGTTCACTAATTATTACCGAACCTTCATCCCAGGTTTTGCCAAGCTGACAGGTCCAATAACCCAGCTCCTTTGAAAGAAGGTCCCATTCCAGTGGGGTCCCCCACAGCAACAGGCTATGGATTTCATGATCTGATTGGTAAACATGATAGTCTCTTACTGTGGTAATGGAGTCAGGGAGAGATGCATTGAGCCATGTTTCACAGACAAATATGATGTCGAATTTAGCCATATTTAGTATGAGGAGAAATTCAGGTATTTTATTCACAAGGCTTCTTCCATTGAGTAGCTTGCATTTAAGGCCAGTTGTAGTTGGAATTGAGGTAGTTAGGGGCGTGCGTGCCTAGTTTTGAGTGATGGTGGTTTGGATGAGGTAGGGTTGGATGTCTAGTTGTGGGTTGTGTGACTTACTTTTGATACAATCAGCATGCTAGTCAATGTAGAGATCCTTCTCTCCATTCTCTGTCTTTTGAGTTCCTTGAGAAGTTCACGAGAGCGGATTCTTTGCAGTATGGATAATTCTGGTCTTGAGTGAAGTCTTTTGTAGTTGGGATTGGTTTTTGCAATGGCGTTTATTGTATGAATGAATATGCATTTGCTGGATTCATTTTTGCAAACAACTCTACAAAATTTTGGGACCAATGAGCCATCATTGTATTTGGACTCGGGGCCATCTCTGGTTACTTCAATGATAGAGAAGTTTGTTGTATTTGAGTTGCTTATGATATTATGAACTTTGGTGATGTCATCTGATTTGTTGATGTCTTCCAGATAAAATGAGATGAAATTTGGACATTTCTGATCAGGTTCAATGGTGTCTCTGATGAGTAAGGATATATCATTTGTGGAATTATTTGATGGGATAGTAATTATGTGTGGTTGTGCTTTGGTGGTTATGTTTGGTTGTAGTTGTGATTGTAGTTGAGGTAGTAGTTGTGGTAGTGGTTGTTGGGTTGGGATTTGATTTTGAGCTGATAGGTAGCTGCTTATCAGTGCTGTTTTTTTTTTTCAAGAGAAATTAGGCTTTCTTGTATAATTGTTTCAAAGCATGTTGCTAAGCGTTTTTCTGAGTGCATGAGAGATTCTATGCTATCAACTCTGTCAGGCAGGGTACTTGGTTTGTTTAGCCTAGGAAAACATGATGGACATAGACAAGGGAAAGTATCTGATGCTTTTAGGAGATCAGCTAGGTCTTTGTTTAAGTTTAAGCAGGCAAGGTTGGTTTGATTGTCACATAGGTAACATTTGATGTTATTTTTGCTTTCGTTGATGATTTTAAGTCATCTGAAGCATGTACAGGAGTCTGGGAGGTCATTGGTAGAGATATTTTTGTTGTTGTTGTTTGGTAGTGGAGGATTTGGAGTCTCTGGAGTTTCTGGCTGGCATGGTCAATGACAATAGTGCACTAAACAATTACAATAATTAATTAATGTGACAGGTAGACAGTTACTTAATGAATGTTGATAATTAATAAATGTTAATTGATAAGTTAGAGAACAAATCAAAAGTAAGGTTACTTATTACTAACAATCAATCAATCAACTTATTACTAAGAATCAATCAATCAATCAATAGATTAGATAATCAATGATACAGTATTAAATCTCTATCAGTTCAATAAATCAATAAATTAGTAGTCATTTAACAATTAATTATTATACTATTGTATGATAAATCAATTATTATAGACAAAGCATTATCTATAAATATTTGGTCTTGAGGTACTGAAATAGTGGAGGTAGTATAGTATTGGAGTATAGTATGGTGTAAGGTTCCTTTGTTTTTCCTTAAAGCCACATTTTTTTGTTTTTGTTTTGTTTTGTTTTAAAGAGGAAGCCTTGCTGTTTGATAGATTTGAATGGAGAAGATTTGAATGAGCTCACCAATCATCTAGAGTTTGGAGTTTGGAAAGGATGACTTTTGGGTGGGGGTTTAGTGGAGGTTGTCCAATCAGCTGAGTGGGAATTTAAATTCAGGCTAACTAATCAGCTGGGTTGTTTAAATGCAGCTGGGTTATTTATATGGAGACTATCAATTCTCTGTGAGTCTCCTTTGTTCTCCCCATTGGTGGCCATTTAGAATTATTTTTGGTGATTTGATTTAAATGGAGACTGTAGACATCATTCCAGTGCTTCCATCATCAGAATTCACAATCAATCTCAGTTTCAAAAGGCAGTTTTCCTGAATAAAAACCTTCTTCACACCTCTTCTTCTCATCTAGTACCCCTTTTTTCTCTTTTTTTTCTTCTTTAATCACTCTTTTCTCAAGCTGCCATTTAACTTCCAGAGTTAGAGAGTAAAAACATAATTTAAGCTGCTGCCACTTAATCTCCACACTCACCCCTTCTGCTCTGGAGTCTTTGCTTTTTAAGTTGTTTCTGACTTGGGTCCACAGTAAATCTTTGAGCCATTTACCCGCTCCTTCCTCCCACTGAAAAATGCTTCTTCCTCCCACTGAAAAATGCTCCTTCCTCCCACTGAAAAATGCACCGCTGATCTATAAGGAGCCAGGGGAGACACTCACCCGCAGTTGGGTAGCTTCTAAGCTTGCTTTTTTAAAAATTTGTCCTGCTCCATTTTGCATTCTTCCTCATTTTTGCCAGATAATAATATAAATATCCACTGAAACTTGCACCTCTGAACAGTTAATTTAGTTGAAGTAACTGGACACATTTTAGACAACATGTACAACATTTGCAGTTTAGAATAGGTGGCAACTGGCTCAATAGTAGTAACTGCAAGAGGGATCATAGAATCCTAACGGACAATAATTAACTTAAATATGAGCCAGCAGTATGCTGCAGCTGCCAAAATATGCCAATGCATTAACAAAGATGAATGAAGAAGACATGAAGTATTAATACCACTTTATAATGTTACCTGATCCTGCCTCCCTGACACCAAATGGGCAAGCAGGTGGCAGGAAAATAGAGAAAAATGTACTGAATGCAGCTTAAGTAAGTTTTTATGTTTACTGCAAACATTTCAGCCTTGCACAAGTTGTGCAGTTGCATCTGTTGCTGTGACATCCTTCCTGGCTACCACCTGCATGTCGGCCCCTCTACCGCTGCTGCAGTGAAACAGAACAGTTTTGATTGGAAGGGAAGAAATGGGGGGGTTCGGTTCAGTAAGTTGAATGGCAACAGCCAGCTTCATCCAAAGGAGTTTTTATTTTGGGTGGGTATCCTAGCCTTATAAGGACAGAGAAAAGAAGGAAGGGAAGGGAGAGAAAGAGAGAAAGAGAGACAGACACACACAGAGGGGGGGAGACAAGAAAGAAAAGAAAGAAAAAAAGAAAAAGAAAAAAGAATAAGAAAAAGAAAGAAGAGAGAGAGAGAGAAAAGGGAAATACAAGAAAGAAAAAAGAAAGACAAGGGAGAGGCAAGAAAGAAAGAAGGAATAATGAGAAAGAAAGAAGGAGGGAAGGGAAAGTTAAAGAAAGAAAGGGAAAGAAAGAGCGAAAGGAAGAAAGGAAGAAGAAAGAGAAAAGGGAGACAAGAAAAAAGCAAGAAAGAAAAGGGAGAGACAAAGAAAGAAAAAAGAAAGAAAGAAAGAGAGAGAGAGAGAAAGAAAGAAAGAAGAGAAGGGAAGGGAAAGTAAAGAAAGAAAGAAAGAAAGAAAGAAAGAAAGAAAGAAAGAAAGAAAGAAAGAAAGAAAGAAAGAAAGAAAGAAAGAAAGAAAAGGTATAGACAAGAAAGAAAGAGCCGGGTTGAGCCCTCCTCGCTGACGGACCATAGATTGTGACTCTCCACGGCTATGGTACATGCTCTTTTGTTGGAGAGCCCCGATCATCGCAATTAGGGGCTGAAGCTACCTTGGAGGGGCGGTGGAGTAAGGGGAAGCCACAAGGCAGGTTGAGGGGAGCCGCATCTCCCCTCCTAGGCTTGGTCTTTTTCCCCCCAAAGATGACTGCAGTGGTGGTCTAAAATAGCCATCCCGAAGAGGAGGACTCAGCTGGACTAAGATTTGTGCAGGAGGGAAGAAAGAGGTGAATAACATCTGAACCGGGACAACTGGGTGACCCAACTAAACAAAAGTACCCGGGATTAAGGTAACATGGATTTTTTAAGTAAAGAAAAGTGAGCGGCGAAATTACAAAGGGACAGGAAATAAAATAAGAAAATATTTTTGACAGCTAAGCGGGGCTTCGAACCAGAAGGAAGAAGACGGAACTAAAGATTTAACTAAATTGGACTAAAATATTTTGGCAATAAACAGGCATAAAACAAAGCTGGACTTAAGATTGTCAAAAAATAATAATAATAAAATTTACAAATTGGAGACTGCAATATTTACAAATTGTGCTGGAATATTGAGGTTCGAAAAACCCTAAATAAAAAAATAAGGGAAAAAGGTGAACACTTTGTATAATGGAGAGTGCCACCTTCTCACAGAGTGGTCATGTGGCTGGGTAGTCATGGACAACTCAACATCACTCATGTCAAGGGGCACCTTGCCTGGCTTCTCCTCACCATGCCTGGCCCTGCCTTGCCCCTCCCTGCCACTCCATGTCACGCCCTGCCTTGCCTCGTCAGTGGCTTGCCTCACTCGGCCTCCTGCCTCAAAGGTCTCAACGAGATACAATTTCCCTCTCTATTTATTTACTACTAGTACTGAACATCCAAAATACACTATTTAAATACACTATTTAATCAGTGTATATATGTCATTTGTGTACATACATATAACATAATATAGAGTGTGTATAGGCACACAAAAAGATACATTATGTAATATATATATTGTAGGTGTATGTACACACAGACACACAAACAGAGCTTTTTTTAAAACTATACACATTCACTTATTGTACACAATATAAACACTTATTGTGTTTGGAAAAAATGGGCACCTTCTAGCGCTGGATTGTTGTGTTGCTTCAAAGCATCTTCTGTTCAAAAAGAAATGAAAGAGTATTCTCACTGATCTCTATATATATTTTTGACAAATCCAGATCCAATCATATTAGGACATTATAAGACAAATGAAAGAAGGCACAAAATCTTTACATTGACTAAATTAATAAAATAATGTAATCTCAAAATTGGGAGTATCACCCAACCGCACAGGTGTTGCAAGCACAAAAGCTGATTTCCTTTTCTGAAATATCCTCATTTCCACGATCAATGAGATTACTTCAGAGAGGCTCTATTTCAGCTTGATAATATTTGGAATACATGAATTGCCATAAAAATATGAAAAGAAAACAAGAAAGCACAGTGTAACAGTGGAGAGACAAGCATGGAACATCTATAAAATATAAGTAAACAAAGAGTACAGGCTTTGAAATAAATATGTAATGTGGAAGCATCCAAAAATCCTTGCTTAATTCAGCTAATCATAACATTGGCAATTTAAAAATATAAAATAATCTGCGAAATCTTTTTTCTACTTTATTAAATTTTGTTTTGCTTTTTTTTCTGAGATTTGGTTTCCCAGAGCAATCAACCAGTTATGTAGCCATCATAGACACATAGGAGACACATATGTGAACTATGTGATGAACTATATTTAGCTTGTTCATTTCAGTATCTTATGTAACATATGCCCATTCCATTATATCTACAGCATTCTTTCTAACATTCCAAATTTTGGGTGGCTTGAAACAGCAACCATTAAAAGATACACATATATCAAGTATCAGGAAAAAAAGTTTTAAGCTGAAAACTAGTTTAGAATAGTTTTCTCTTGCCTACTCTGGAAATGGAAGCTGCCTAGATAATTTACATCATCATCATCACTAGTATTGTTGTTGTTATTGATTTTGATATTATTATCAATATTCTGATGTTGAAGATGCTACTTCTTTCTGTTTTAGCCCACCAAAGTTCCATTTCCTTTTTTTCAATTAATCTATTGTAACTCTCATTCTGTTCAATCATTCCACTTTTATAATGACAAGGGCCCAAGATTATTAACAATACATATTCTGTTTCTTTTATAATTCAAGATGCAAGATGTCAGGAATACAGTACATGGATTAATTTGCACATTTTCACTGGATTACTAATTCCAGTAAAGATTTAAAATTTCCTGAGAAAGAAATTATAGATGGGGAGGACTGATCCCTTGTCTACACAATATGGGTCTGGTTGCATTCATGTATTTAGGTATGCTTTAACTACATTTTAAATCATTAGAGAAAATATGGATTGCCACATTTCAAAAGAATGATGAAAAACAAAACATACAGGACAGTGGGAATATCAGACATCATACTGAGCAGGGGTTGGATTCAAATTTCTTAACAACCAATTCTATGGGCAGAGGGAGGGAGAGGAGAGGGTGGGAGGGAGAAAGAGAAGAGGGAGGGAGAAAGGAGAGGCAGGGAGAGAGAGAAGCAGAGGGAGAGAAGAGGGGAGGGGAGGGAGGGGGAGGGGGAGAGAAGGAGAGTGAGGGAGAAAGAGAGGAGAGGGAGAGGAGAAGGAGAGGGAGGGAGAGAGGGAGGAGAGAGAGAGAGAAGAGGGGATGAGGGAGAGAGAGAAGAGGGAGAGGGAGGGAGAGAGAAGCAGAGGGAGAGGGGAGGGGAGGGGAGGGAGGGGGAGGGGGAGAGAGGAGAGGAAGAGGGAGGGAGAGGGAGAAACAGAGGGAGAGGAGAGGGGAGAGGGAGGGAGGGGAGGGAGAGGGAGGGAGTAAGGAGAGGGAGAGAAGGAAAAGGAGAGGAGAGGGGAGAGGGAGGGGAGGGAGAGAGAGAAGCAGAGGGAGGGGAAGGAGAGACCTAGTTTGTGGGCATGGCATGGTGGTCATGTGACTGGGTCAGTGTGGCTCAATGGCTGGGTGTGGCTTGCTGGTCACATGACTGGCTGGGCGTGGCTTGGTGGTCATGTGACTGTGTGGGCATGACCAATTCAATGTCACTTACGTCAAGGGGTGCCTCACTTGGCCCTTCCCCTCCCTGTCATTCCTTGTCACACCCAGCCTCAACTTATCTATAGTTCCGTAAAAATGTTGTTCACCTTTTTTTGACTTTATTACCTATGTGCTATAGATGTATTTTTATGGACCACCGAAAGGAGGAAATGGCTCACATGCTTTGCTCAAGAGTGTGATAGGCAACAGGCTTTTAAGGGGCTGTCAGAAAGAAGGGTGGGGTCAACTTATTTTCCAAAGCACCAGAAGGCAAAACAAGAAGCAATGGATGGAAACTGAACAAAGAGAGAAGCAAACTAAGACTGAGGAGAAACTTCCTGACAGTGAGAACAATTAGCCAGTGGAACTGCTTGCCACCAGAAGTTCTGGGTGCTCCAATACTGGAGGTTTTAAAGAAAAGAGTGGACAGCCATTTCTCTGAAATGGTATAGGGTTTTGTTTTGTTTGAGCAATGAGAGGCTGAACCAGAGCATGAGTGCAACAATACTTTATTTTACAATAAAGGGCTGACCGTGCTTGCCAAGCCTGGAACTGGCTCGCAGCAATCAGCAACCGGTTGGACCCCGCAGCCTGCTATTATAGCTGGCTGCTGGGGAGAGCCAACCAATGGGAATGGGGGAATAACGCCCACGTAAAGAGAGTGGACCTGAGTGAGAACTCCTTGAGTCCTCAGGACATAACACCCCTCCCCAGATGCGAACATGCATAGTCCTTGAGGTAGACGGGGGGTTTGTGTTGGTGCCCGGAACGGTGCAACTCGGGAACATTGTCTGTCTGTTCGGTACCAGTCTGTGATGGTCGGGCTGGCATAGTGTCGCCGACACTCTCTCTGGACTGGGCATCCTCGGGAACCACCGGGTTGGTTACTGGGGTCGAGCTCGTGGGTTGGATCAGGCTGGTCAACTCTCTGGGCACTGTTGTCCGAGTTTGGGCTGACCGGAACGACCGCTGGTGCAGACTGGTCGCTGGGCACGCATGTGGCTGGGCGGCGGATGAGGCGGTTCCCCTTCGACTGGAGACTCTGGATTCTTGTTGGCAAGGGTGCTGAGGCGCTTTCTAAGCTGGTCTATATGTCTCCTCCAGACGCGACCATCCTCCAGCCTGACTCTATACGATCTCGGCCCGGTGATGGCGATGACCTCGCCTGGAATCCAAAGTGGGTCCCCAGCGAAATTCCTTGCGAATATCGGCTCCTGTAACAAAAATGTCTAACCCCAAGTAGAAGCGAGGGGAGAGTCAGGCAGTATTGTGGGTGCAATCTGTCCAATACAGTCCTCAGGCGCCGGCCCATCAGAAGTTCCGCTGGGGACTTATTGGTGACTGCACAGGGGGTTGAGTGCTGGCTCATCAGGAACCGTATGAGTTTGTGGTGCCAGTCATCCCTGCCAAACCTAGCGAGGGCCTCTTTGGTGGTCCTGACGGCCCTTTCAGCCAACCCATTACTGGCAGGGTGAAATGGGGCTGTGAAAATGTGGCGAATGCCCAGGTTGGCAGCAAAACGGCTGAATTCTATTGATGCGAACTGTGGGCCATTATCGGAGACAATGGAGTCGGGTAGTCCATGTGTAACGAACAGGCGCGTTAACATGTTGGTGATTGCTAGTGTGGTGGTCGTGGATAGCTGTGCCACGCCTATCCATTTGGAATAAGCGTCCACGCACCACTAGGAACATCTTTCCATGCACGGGCCAGCCAGATCGATATGGATTCTAGACCAAGGGGCGTTGGCGCTCTCCCATCTGGTAGGGGTGGCGATGGGGAGCAGGACGGGATTCCTGGCAAATGCTGCAGGAACTTACCCAATTGACAATGTCCTCGCCTAGACCCGCCACCACACGTAGCTGCGTGCTAATGCCTTCATTCTCACAATGCCGGGTGTCCCCGTGCGCAACGCCCAGGACTCGGGTACGCAGCGAGGTCGGAATGACCACCGAGTGCCCCACAGTAGACAACCCTGCAAACTGGACAGCTCCTGCATGCGAGTCTTAAAGGGTGCGAATTTGTTATCAACGTTGCCTCCCGGCCACCCCTCCTCACCCAGTCGAGCACCTGTGCGAGCGTTTGGTCTGCCTTGGTTTTAGCGGTGATGTCAAGGGCGGTGATGGGCAGGTCCAACTGGGTGATTTCGAAAATGGCGTTGACAGGAGCTGGGTCTTCAGCTGGAGCGGGTAAGGGGCAGCGACTGAGAGCGCCGGGCGTGATAGAGTTTTGCCCGGGCGGTGAATAAGTTTGTATGAGTAGGCCGCTAGGAAAACGTCCACCTTGTCATTCTAGGGGAAAGGACTTGAGGTGTCTGTTTGTCGCCGGCCAGTAGGCCCAGGAGGGGCTTATGGTCGGTGACCAGTTCAAGAAATGGCCAAAAGGAATTCGTGAAACTTTTTCACGGCTGCAACAGCTGCTAGGGCTTCCTTGTCTATTTGGCTGTAATTACGCTCCGTGGCCGAGAGCGTCCTGGAGAAAAAGGCGATGGGGGCCTCGGCGCCATTGGGGAGTCTGTGACTAAGGACCGCCCCAATTCCAAAAGGGGATGCGTCTGCTGCCAGTACTAAAGGAAGGTTGGGGTCGAATTGATGAGCACTGCCTCTGACGTAAGTAGTGATTTGACGGCATTAAACGCCTGGTCTTCTTTGTGCCCCCAGTGCCACGGTGACTTTTTGTCTAGTAATCTGTGTAGGGGTTCGGCTACTGAGGCTTTATGGGGCAAGAAGGATGCATAAAAGTTCAGCAGCCCTAAGAAAGCTTGTAGCTCCGTTTTGGAGGTTGGTGTGGGAGCTTCGTGGATTGCTCTAACCTTGGACTCCAGGGGTGAATGCCAGAGGCGTCAATTTTATAACCCAGAAAGTCCACCTGTCTAGTGGCAATGGCGCATTTTTCTTTTTTTAACTTGAGGCCATGCTGTCTGAACCTCTCTAACACTGCTCGCACTCTCTGGAAGAGTTGGGGTCTGTCCCTGGCCGAGACCAAGATGTCGTCAAGTAGGGTACTACACCAGGGAGGCCCTGTAAAATCCGGCCCATGAGGGATTGAAAATACCCGGGCAACACTTACGCCAAATTGGAGACGCTTGCATCGGAAGGCACCCCTGTGAGTGACGATGGTCTGAAGTTCCGCTGTTTGGTTATCAACAGGAACTGCTGATATGCTTGAGACATGTCCAATTTAGCAAAAATACTGCCCGGCTCGAATGTGTGCAATAAGTGCTGAATGACGGGCACAGGGTAGGCGCTAACTTGTAAATATTTATTGATTGTTGTCTTGTAGTCCGAGCAAATTCTCAGGCTACCATCTTTTTAAGGGGTGTGACGATGGGCGTCTCCCACTTGGCGAAATCTGTTGGCTCAATGACCCCTTGTTTTAGTAGTTTATCCAATTCAGCGTCTAGTTTTGGTTGAATAGCAAATGGAACTCTACGTGGTTTTAATCTGATTGGGACTGCCTGGGGGTCAACGGAGAACGAGATGGGGGTTCCATTATAACACCCCAGCTCCTCGCTGAACACATCTGCGTAGTCAGCGAATAAGGAGTCAGTGTCTGAGGTTGAGACAGCATGGACTCCTGTTAACCCTAGGCCGAGGTGGGGAAACCAATCGAGCCCCAATAAGGTGGGTAGATTGCCGTTAACTACCACTAGAGGTAGGTGGCCTTTAAAAGCTCTAAAACTGACAAAGAACTTGCCTCTGCCAATCATGGGAATGGCCTTCCCCTGGTAGTCCTTCAGACCGAACTGGCATCTCTGAAGCCGGGTGGTAGATAGGCTGGGGTGGAGTCTCTTGAGGGTGTTCCACGAGATTATTGAGAGCGCTGACCCAGTGTCAACCTCCATGTGGCACGGTTTACCTTCTAGGGAAACGGAGAGAGAAATTTTACTAACAGCGTGGCAAGTACGCCTGGCAAGGCGGTGCGTGCGACAGTTTAATACTTGCCTCTGTGGTCCCGCGTGCGAGGACGGGGTCTGTGTGCAGCACTTTGGGGGCTTGGCAGACTCTCGCGATGTGCCCCTCTTATGGCAGTTGTTGCAAGTGGCTCCTTTAATCTTGCAGGTGGCCCTTTGATGCGATCCCCACAGGCTAGGCACAATGTGATGTGCTTGGGTGGACCGGTGTATTCTTGTTTGGCCCCTACCTGCGACCGTCTGTCGTTGGCGAGGCGGTGGACGCTGCTTTCATCGTTGTGGGTTTCCTCCGCTTCCACCTCTTCGGAATGGACTGGGAACGATGCTAGCTTGGCACTTGGGCCCTGAATTTCGTGGCTGAGTTCGTTGCTAGCTCGGCTGCTAGGGCCTCCTCGACCGCTGCGAGGTTGAGGTCTTTTTGCTAGCAGGCGCCTCTGTAGGTTGAGATCCTTGACCCCACAAACTAATTGATCGAGGAGCATGTCCTCTAAGTATGTTCCAAACCCGCAGTGCAGGGCTGCTGTTCTGAGGGCGGCCATATATTGATTGATGGTCTCCTTACTTGATTGCTTCCTCATACGGAACGTGAACCTCCGGGCGATTTGTGAAGGCCTGGGAGCGTAGTGGTTAGTGAGGATCTCAAGCAACTGACCACGGAACGCTTTTTAATTCTCTCGGCGCTACGAGTGCTGCGGCGGTATCAGAAACGGTGGCTCCGCAGTAGATTAGGAAATAGGATTTTTTTCCGATGCTCTCCCGCATCCGCCAAGCCGACCGCATCGATGTAATGATTGAAGCGGTTCTTATACGACTCCCACTTCTCTTCGTCTGGTTTAAACGCCGGGAATACTGGGTTGGAACTCATGGTGCTGGAACGGCTGGGCTACCTGCGGAAAAATCTCTCTGGGACTACGGGCGCCGTGAGTGATATCAGCTCTGGAGAGGTTTTTTGTTACCCTCTCTTTCTCTCTGGGTTACCACGTTGGCTGCTAGCCGTTGGAGGTGTCTTGATTCGCGCCAAAAAATGGGCGCTAGTGACTTCCTACAGCGCTGTGCTGTGTCTCCTACTGGCTCGAAATTCAAATGACACCCGCTTGAATTTCGCGCCAAATACAGAGCGGCTGCGGCTCGCAGCACTTCACTTTCCCTGCAGCGGGCTAACAAGCAGCTACAGACGCTTCTAACTTTTTGAACCAGACCGCTTTCTCTGGCTGCGGATCAGCGCTTGCTCTTTTTGATCGCTGCTTTTGTTGGCTGACCGCTTCTCTGGCTGCGGATCAGCGCTTCCTTATCACCAGCCGATCGCTTCTGGGCTGCGGATCGGTGGCTAGTGACTCAGCGGTTGCATGGTGCTTCTGGTAGCCATCCCACCTCGCTCGCCAGTGTTTTGTTTGAGCAATGAGAGGCTGAACCAGAGCATGAGTGCAACAATACTTTATTTTACAATAAAGGGCTGACCGTGCTTGCCAAGCCTGGAACTGGCTCGCAGCAATCAGCAACCGGTTGGACCCCGCAGCCTGCTTTTATAGCTGGCTGCTGGGGAGAGCCAACCAATGGGAATGGGGGAATAACGCCCACGTAAAGAGAGTGGACCTGAGTGAGAACTCCTTGAGTCCTCAGGACATAACAGGTTTCCCCCCAAGGTCCCTTCTAAGTGTTATTCTGTTATTCTGACACCTTTCCCAGGACCTCTACTCAGAGTTTGTCATCCTCAGTTTTCCTGCCTGAGCAGGGAGTTGGACTAGAAGACCTCCAAAGTCCCTTTCAACTGTTAAACACACCTATATTTATGCTCTGGACTATAGACATTGAATGCATGTATTGTAAACCTTGAAAAATACCTGGGCAAAAGAGAGACAGTAAAATTACTCTAGGTGTAGGGACAGTGTAAAATATTAATATATGATAAATAATGGAAGAATTAAAAATAATAGCAGAGTTCTCCCTCACCCCTTCCTCCTATTTCTTTTTCTTTCTTTTTCTTTCTTTGTCTCTTTCCCTTCCTCTTTCTTTCTTTTCTTTCTTTCACACTCTCTCGCTCTCTTTCTCTCCCTCTTTCTTTCTTTTTCTCTCCATTCCTCTTTCTTTCTTGCTCTTTTTTCTTGCTCTTTTCTTTTTCTCTTCTTTCTCTTTTCTTTCTCTCCCTTCCTCTTTCTTTCTTTTTCTTTGTCTCTCTTTCTCTCCCTCTTTCTTTCTTGCTCTTTCTTTCTCTCTTTCTTTTCTCTCCCTTCCTCTTTCTTTCTTGCACTTTCTCTTTCTCTTTTCTTTCTCTCCCTTCCTCTTTCTTTCTTGCTCTTTGTTTTTCTCTTTTTCTCTCCTTCCTCTTATTTTCTTGCTCTCGTTCTCTCTTTCTTTCTCTCCCTTCCTCTTTCTCTCTTGCTTTCTTACTTTCTCTCTTTCTTTTCTTGCTCCATCTCTCTCTTTCTCTCTCTCTCTCACACACACACACCTGTTCTGGGACGAACTGAATGATCTGGCGAGGTCAAGTCAGCAGTGGGCAACAGGAACAGAAAAAAAGTACCACCACATGCAGTGGCGGCGGCTGCAGCGGCGCTTTGAGCACACACACACCCAGATCTTGCAAAACACCTCAGCAGGTGGCAGAGACTGCAGACCTCACTCTGGCTGCCTCCCATAAGTGGCGGCCTCCTGTAAGCAGTGGCGATGGTGCTTTGAGCACCATCCAGCCCCGCCCTTTCCCAAACACCTCTGCGGGTGGCAGAGGCAGTGGATCCCGCTCTGCCTGCCTCCTGTAAGGAAGGCCATTGCTGCAGCACTGCAGTGCCTCCACCTGCTTCCTTTCATTTTGCCCCTGGGAGAAGCAGGCAGAGGTGGCAGAGATGCTGCGGTAACAGCCTTGCTTACAGAAGGCAGCCAGGTCCACTGCCCTACCTGTCGGGCCACCACAGCTCACTGCACCACAGCCACCACATGGTATGGAGAGCTGGGAGAGTGCCACGTGGTGGCTTAGCCAGCCAGCCAAGCCCGGGGATGGGGGTGGCAGGTAGGTAGGCCCCAGCCATCACTGCCAGCAGGATGGAGTTGCACCAGTGGGGAAGCCAGCCAGTCGAGCCTGGGGATCGGAGAGCAGGTAGGTAGGCAGGGCGAGGCCCAGGGAGCCCCGAAGATGGCTGGATGAGATTTGGGGAGGCCAGAGAACAGTGGGGGAAGGGCTAGCATGACTCACAGGCTTATCTGTGAGCAGGCAGACCAGGGCTGCTCAGCTTGAAGGAACAGTGGAGAGGCTCGTGTCAGCTCTGGGCTGCTTCTCTCACCTGCTCTTGCTGGGAGAGCCTCTCCCAGCAGAGCAAAAAGCTTGCAAGCTCACCTCCCTTCAGGAAATGGCTCCTGGGCAGGAGAGGCAGGAGAGAAACAGGATTCAACCGGCTGCTTCTCTGCTCCCCTGCTTCTCTGTTTCCCGAAGGGAGGGAGCTTGCAAGCTTTTCACTCTGCCGCAATGAAAGGCAGGCAGCAATGGCTGGCCAGCAAAAGCAGTCTGCAGGTATGTCACGCATGTGCACAATGTTGCGCATGTGCAATAGGGACTGACTGGGTGGGTAGCAGAGAAGCGGGTGGAGAGGGCAGGGCCAGCCAGAGGCCTGTTTTACCGGTTCTCCAAACTGTTGGGAACCGTAACAAACGGTTCTACCGAACCAGTGTGAACTGGTAGAATCCCACCCCTGCTGCTGAGTGCAACTGGGAATATTTCTGAGAAATGTTCAAGGGTGTAAAAAGCTTATCAGTACATTTTTTACATGTTCATCTCTGTGGCTTTGGAAGAATTACAAATGTTTGCAGTGATGACATTTTCATTAATGAGCTTTCACTTTGTTCATACGGGAATATAAATCAATTGTCTCCAATGGAATCATAAGAACATATACACATAGAACAGAGACCAAAAGAAGTTTTCATCAGCTGTGTATTGCAGCTCAAGTTCATATCTATACCTATCTACTTTTGTTCAATAATATTACTGCTCATTAAATATCTATAGAACTACAACCTTAACCAAATGCTCCATAATATGTGAAGTAAAAATCTAAAAATCAGATTAACCATTGTCTTCTGTCTTTAACCATTTTTTCCAAAGGGCGCTAAATCAACTGTTCAATAGAATACAGGATAACAGACTTGGAAGGGACCTTGGAGGTCTTCTAGTCCAGCAGTTGCCAACTGCCATGAGAAAATTTTGGTGGGCCACAGAGATATCTCACCCACAGAGCACCCCCCCAAAGCAATTAATCCAGGCTGTGCAGAAACACAAGGCCCGTGGGAACCCTCCCCACCCACTCACTCCTTACCCGGTAAACTTGACTGCTAAATTTCTATTTTTCCTTTTTCCAACCATCATCTGTTCTACTGTGCCGGGAGATTTAGATTAGCTAGAAGGCAGAAAATTGTTGGATTTCTTGCTTTCAAGCTTAGTCTTTAGATCTTCGGCTCTGCTTTTAAGTACAGCTGAATCTCCCTTAGGACTGAAGGTTTGCTTGCAAGCAAATTAAGTGCAGACTCACAGCAAGCAAATTTGAGAGACTGAGCTAGCCAATGGCACATAGATAGATCACTGAATGATTCTGTGAGCAACTCAATCTGCCTGCTTTGCCTGATTTTGGGTAAAAGTTGCTCTTTTTAAAATAAAAAAATTCAATATTTACATGCATGGTGTGTTGTGAGTTAACTTTGTGAGTTTGTTTGCTAGCAAATTTTATGAGTTTGCTTGCAAGCAAATTTTATGTGACAGACTGAGCTAGCCAATGGCAGATAGATAGATCTCTGAATGAATCTGTGATTCTGTGAGCAACTCACAGCAAAGCCTGCTTGCTTTGCCTGATTTTGGGTAAAAGTGGCTTTTTAATAAAAATATTCAATATTTATATAAATATTTGTAATATTTACATATAAGCCATGCCCAGCCAGTCACAGGACCACCAAGCCACACCTACAAATTAGGCCACACCCACAGAACCAGTTAGTGGCCCCTGGGATCTAAAATTATGTGTTTGGTGGTCCCTGATGTCCAAAAGGTTGGCGACCCCTGTTCTAGTCCAATCTTGTACACAAGCAGGAGACCCTATACTGTGATGGCATAGTGGTTAGAATGCAATACTGCAGGCTAAGTTAATGCTCACTCCAGAAGTTTGATTTTGACCGGCTCAAGGTTGACTCAGCCTTCCATCCTTCCAAAGTCAGTAAAATGAGGATCCAGATTGTTAGAGGCAATATGCTAACATTGTAAACCACTTAGAGAGGGCTGTAAAGCAGTGTATAAATGCTATCGCTATGCCATTCCTGCGGCTTTGCTCCGCATTAGGAGGGCTTCTCATTGAGTCCAATGCATCAAGAAAGAGACCAAGCCGGTTCAGTCTTGGATGAGCAGCCCCGAACACGCGCTCAGGGAAGCTCTTTTATTGAACACACATTGTTAAACATCACAAAAGAGAAAGTTCAGTCTACTTTACATGTTAAAAGAGTGGGGGGTCTCAGTGGATACATTGTAGCGCCCAATCACAGTGCTTAAGGGATACAAAGTAATCAATCCGCGCCTGCAGTCCAGCCAGTAGCCCAAGGTGGGCAGCATCCTTTTGTTCCTGATACCTGCTTTCAGCCTACGTGAGGTCTTGCAGGTATCGAAACTCCTTTGCCTACGTGAGGCTTGGCATATATCAAAACTCCTTTGCCTACGTGAGGCTTTGGCATATGCCCAGGCTGTTAGATGTGGATTCGCTGCTGCAATTCCAGACAAATGGTTGTGCAATATTTTCTTAAAAGCCTCCAGGGATGGAGTACCCAGAATTTTTGGAGGCAAGCCATTCCACTGGTAAATAAAAAAGCTCACATTTGTTTACAAATGAATGTGAGTGAAACGTATTTTATTATGAGGTATCATATGCATTTCTTTGTGTTGTTAAACATTAAAATTGAGAATCCCCAATGCAATAAATGTGAGGACCAAGGCATATGTATAGAATCTCTAGATATTGTCAGTCTTTTCACTAGCAAGCAAATAAACAGAAAACAAGGACATCTTATTTAGCAATAGCTCTTAGTCTTATATATAGCTTCACAGTGTTTTTACAGCCCTCTCTAAGCAGTTTACAGAGTCAGTCTATTGCCCCCCAATAATCTGGGTCCTCATTTTACGCACCTCAGAAGGATGGAAGGCTGAGTCAATCTTGAGCCTGGTGGGATATGAACTGCCAAATTGCAGGCAGACGATAGTCAGCAGAAGTGGCCTGCAGTACAGCACTCTAACCACTGAGCCACAGAAGCTCATTTATTGTGAAAAAGGCTAAGGAGCTATTCCTACAAGAATAAGTTCTATTTATAGGGCAATCAATGATTCTGGACCATTCACAATTTCAAATTCCTCTGTTGCTCTTTTCTGGTCACTTGAAATGACTATAAATTATTCTCTCTTAGACAGGAGGGACTTGCCTTATTCCTTGTTTTGGTAATGGCCTGATCTAATATCAGGCTGTTTTGTTTTGATCGTGTCAATACTAGTTCTGTACATGAGAAGGGACACAGCTCTACCTCCCTGTCATTTGCTACATGTAAAATTTATTGATACTGGGTTTTCTTTCAAAAAGTTCAGAAACCTGAAAAATTATCGCTCTAAAGTATCAAGGAACTTCTACCAAATATAAAGGATATTTAGAATGGTAAAGTGAGGGCATAATTATATCTCTCTTCTTTCTCTTATGGAGGACTTATATTGAAAAGGAGAAGTAAACAGTGCCACAAATAACCTATTGAAGTCAATGAAATTTCACAGTTAAGCCTAATTAATAATTTCCTAGAGTTTGAGGACTCTAGGAAATCCCGGGGCTGTAAACTAGACTGAGAAGTTTATAAAAACTCTCTGGAACAGATGATGGCAAATTTCCATAATGCTGTGAAAAAAATTATATGGGTAGTTCCATAAAGTTGTCAAAAGTTGAATTAAATTTTAAAGTTCAGACAATCTCAAAATATTGGATTGCAAACTCGTTCATATATATACATTTTACAGGAATAAGTAAATTTGTTCAGTATTTGATTTCTGTCTAATTATATAGTGCATAAGCCTGTTTATGCTGCAGATTGAAATACAAGTGAGGGAGATAGTTTTGTCTTGTTTCTCCATCTGGGGAGTGCCCTGGCTCAGACATGACTAAGGTTAATAAAGGAGGATGTATAGCAAACAGAAGCATACACAGTGTAAATACAATATAAATATGTAGCAGGTAAAAATAACTAATATGGTAATTACTAACATTGTGGGACATGGATATTGCAGATCTTTCCACCACATGTATATGGGAAATGGGGAGCAAACATGTACCCTGGGAAATATATGTAGTAATTTTTTCATTTTTTATAATGGCAAAAAAATTCCAAGAATACAACAGAACAGTTATAAATTTTTCAAGATGAGAAAGGGGTAGGAGGATAGGACTTTAATTCTCTATTACCAAAAAAATTATTGCTGCCAAAAAATAAAATGTCTTCCCATCAATAAATTTCAGTGAAGCAACACTTATCCTCCCTTCTTTTTGTTTTTTTATAAAATTCTTTATATGGATCTAGTCTCCCAGAAAATATCTTGAAGTAATTCTTTATTCCATGGATTCCCAAAGAAGCAAAATTTTCTAACTCCATTGAATGTGTCATCTGATGATTTTGTTCCCCAGTCCAGCAACTCAGGACACCTTCAAAAGCTGTCTTAAAAAAAACTTTATTACATTACATGTGTTCCCAGAAAGGTCACTGTTGTGTTGTGACCCATTTGCAGGAAATCTCTATGGCTAGATTAACCTAACAAGCCCTTTCTTTCATTTCATGTTCTGCCAAGAACATATGGGGAAGTATTATTAGATATCATGAATTATGTTCTTACTTACACAGATACAGGTAGCATTGGCATTGACACAAAGTTTCTTTCATTACTTATTTTTAGTATCTTCTGTAAGATGCCTCCAGAGTTGGGTTTGCTTCATTTTATATTGGATCAACTGTCCATCACTTTGCTGCTGCTTCATCAAAGATGTCATCTGGAAAGATATTATCCAGAAAGCTGAAGATGAGGGAATGACTGAGACTTGGAATGCATTATGTTAAATATTCACATAAGGAATGGAGTCTGACATCAGATTCCACTCATTGGAGGAAGTTCCTGGCATGAAAGTTGAAGCCAGGTCAGTGGCTAAACTGTCGGACAGCTCCAGCTTCGAAAAGCCGGAGTCGGCTGCAGTTTGAGGCTTTTTTCGGGATCTTCAATAAAGACTACATTACTCATTCAGACTGTCTTGCCTCCTCAATAGACCTACCTATTTTACACTGGTGATGAAGGTGGGATTCCAGGAGAGAACAAAGAATCACCACATGGCATCTGTGACCATCTTTAGCAATAAACCCTTTGAAATTGCATCAGCCTGATCCAAGATGTCCACCCCCGCTCTGTTTGATCCTACCACCAGCTCTGTTTGATCCTGCCAAGGAAAAATGGTCCTCTTACATGGGCCACTTCAAAATGTTCCTAGAAGCCAACAGTCTCCAGGATTCAGCAGACCCCCCAAAAGAGGGCACTATTTTAAAGTTATTGCAAACCTGAAATGTATGAATTAGCTAAAAACTTCATCTCCCCTGAAGATGTCAGAATGATATTATAGGAAGAATTGCAAATGACTCTCAAACAATTTGAATGATCTGCCTCACCACTAGCCTACTTGCATGACTTCTACATCAGAAGCTAGCAGGAAAGGGTGATTATCAATGAGTTCGTGGCTGCCCTAAGAAAACTAGCCACAAACTGTGAATTCCAAAATATGGAAGAAATATGGAAGAAATTATATGGGACTGGATTGTATTAGGCCTGAGAGACTTAAGCCTACAAAAACAGCTGTTAATAAGGAAAAAGGTCACCTTTCAAGATGCCATCGAGGAAGCTCAAGCAGCCGAGACCTCCAAGAGTTCTATAGCCAGAATCAGGGGCTCAAGCAGAGCCCATTCCACAAGAACAAAGACCATGGGACAAGAAAGGAATTCAGACATGCAGGCTAGCAACGAGGAAGAGGAAGACATCCACCACATAAGATCCAACAATACAGTAGGACCACCAGAAAAGGGACTGAGACACCCCATGTGTGGAGGGTGTGGGGGAAATCACCCTGAACAGCTTGCAGATTTAAAGGGACCATCAGCAGGCGTTGTGATCACAAGGGTCATATAGCCAAGGCTTGCCACATGAGCCAGCCCATATATTGCCACCAAAGGAAGACTGGGTCCCCCACATGGCCACCAGGCTGGCACCAGGAAGGCACCAAACTCAAAATTTAAATGGAGGTAAGACCGAAGAGACCAAACTGTAGTGGGATACTCCCAAGCCATAGTGGGGCACTCAAACATTTATCACTCGAATAAAATACTCATCATTGTGCTATTTGATGGGAGACCCTGTGAGATGGAGATAGGGCATATATATCAATGGTATCCTGGGCAACAATAAAAAAAGGTGATCCTGAGCATTAAAGCAGCAGCTAAACCACAGATAATTACTTTGAAAGATTTCCAGGGATACCAACTTCCAGTCTTGGGAAGAACATTTGTCCAAATTAAATTTAAAGAGTTCACCAGCTCTCTACCACTGACTATAATAGATCGGAACCTACCCAGCCTACTAGGGAGAGAGTGGTTCAAAGTACTAGGAATAAAAGTAATCAGCTACCCAGAATGTCATTGCAACTCAGAGAGATGACCTAGAAATGCTGGAATATGAATTCAAAGACGTCTTCAACAGGAACATAGGAAAGTACACGGGGACCCCAATATCTTTCAATTTAGACTCCCAAACTGCCCCTGTCAAACTGAAACCGAGAAGAGTTCCTTTTGCTCTTCAGCTCAAGATAGATGCAATTAGATCTTGGAGCCAGTAGACTACCCTTGGTGGGAGACACCCATAGTCACTCCAGTCAAGCCAGATGGTTATATCCACATCTGTGCAGACTACAAATATACTATCAATAAGGCTATCTGGTACCGGTAGTGCAACACCTGTTACATTCCTTAGGAAAAGGGAAAACATTCACAAAGCTTGATTTAGCACAAGCATATTACAGACAATTGTAACCCCCGGGGTACTTTTAAATGCCAGAGACTGCAGTTCGGAGTAAGCATGGCCCTGGGACTGTTCCAAAGCTTAATGGAATGCCTTTTACATAATATTCTGGGTATGGTGCCATATTTTGACAATGTTATTGTGTCTGCAATGGACAATGAACAATTCAACCAATGGTTGAGGACAGTCCTGAGTCACTTCCAAGAAGCAGGGCTTAAAGTAAAAAGGGGAAAGTGCCAAATAGCTGTGCCCCAGGTTGAATTCTTGAGATTTTTAATTCGTCAGTCAGGCATCCATTCTACCAATAGAAAACTTAAGGCCATAAAGGAAGCCCCGACTCCAAAGACCAAGACTGAGCTAGAGGCATTTTTAAGCCTACTTATCTTCTATGCATTTTTCTGCCACAGAAAGTGACTGTCATAAAGCTGCTCCACTGATTACTGGATAAGAGGGCAGAATGGACTGGAGACACAAAGAAGAAACTGCTTTCACAAAAATAAAAAAAACTTTTTAACATCTGATAGTGTGCTAGTGCAATACAATGAGACCCTGCTGCTCGTTCTAATATACAACATGCGATCACTATATGGAGTCCGGGCTGTCCTCAGTCATAGAATGCCAAATGGAACTGAAGCACCAATTGCATTCCATTCCAAAACTCTCTCAAAAGCTGAGAGAAATTACAGCCAAAAAGACAAAGAAGCATTAGCTGCCATGGCGGGGGTTATCCGATTCCATGAATACCTCTATGAGAGAGACTTTGACTTGGTCACAGATCACAAGCCACTCCTGAGCATCATCGTGGGAAACAAACCCACCCCTAGTGTATTGTCCCTGAAGATGCTGAGATGGACTGTTTTCTTAGCAGCATAAAATTACCACCTACTTCACTGGCCTGGAAAGACAATAGACCATGTCAATGCCCTCAGCAGTGCCCACTTCCAGACATAGTTGATGATCCTGCCCCAGCCACCTCCATTCTGTTAATTGAGAATCTCATGCCCAGCCTGGTAAGAGCAGCCAAAATCACAAGACTAACTGCCAAAGACAGGACTTTGGCATGAGTTTTGAACTGTGGAGAGGTGGCTGGATAACACAGGGGAAAGTGAATTTAACCTGTTTAAAAATCGGAAAATGGAATTGGCTGTATTAAAAGGGTGCCTACTGGGGAGGGGGAGAGTGACAATACCAAAAACATTAAGAAAAGAAGTTCTAGAGCTATTACATGAGGGTCACCCAGGAATAGTGAGGATGAAAGCATTAGCAAGAAGCTATGTGTGATGGCTGGGGATGGATAAAGAAATAGAGGAATGGGTAGCCACATGTCTGCCACACCAAGAATACTGACCAGCACCACTCTGTCTCTGTCTCTGCCCCATCCCTAAAGTGGGAGACATTTACATCACCCTGGGCACAAGTACATATAGATTTTGCAGTTTCAGGATCAAACATTTTTAATAGTAGTAGACGCTTACTCAAATGGCTTGAAGTGATCCTCATGAAAACAACCACAGCAGAAGCTACCATTAGGGTTTTAAGGAAAGTTTTTGTCACTCATGGGCTACCAGACATAGTGGTGTCAGATAATGCAGCCCAATTCATGGCACACTAATTTGAGGTTTTCCTAATGGGCAAGGGATCCGCCATGCCCTGGCAGTGCTGGGACACCTGGCGGCCAATGGTCAAGTCGAATGGATAGTGAGATCCACAAAGGAAACCCTAGTCAGGATGGACCTCGGGGATTGGCAGGAAAACATAGACAAGACGTTACTAATACAATACATTACCCCCAGTGCTACCACACATAGGAGCCCAGCAGAATTACTGATGGACCAGAAATTGAGGTAACCTCTAGACAGATTACACCCAAACTATAACATGGACACCCCAATGGACTCAACCAGCAAATGCAGGTCCTTCAACATAGGGCAATTAATGTATGCCCATAACTACACAGGGGGAGCACATGGGTGCTGGCACAAATAATGGAAATCACAGGTCCTGATCTTACAGAGTAGAATTAGAGGATAGTAAGATATGGAGTAGGCACATAGACCAACTCCGAGGGTGACTAGGCCACACCAGAACAAGGCAAGAAAACACTAAACCCAGAAACCCAACACGGAAACACAATACCAGCCCTGACAACTATAGACACCAAAAACCAACTCGAACAAACCCCAAGACTAGTCTCAAAACCAAGCATTTCACGAAATAACTTAGCTTTAGAAGTAGGAGTCCAGTAGGGTACTTCTGAGGCCTCCAGGTTGGAGGAGCAAGCCATGTTTCAAAAGAACTTCCACAGGCTGGTTCAGGAGCAGTGGCAGACCTGACCACTCAGCCACCACCTCAGGGACAAATGAGCTGCGCAGGTTCAGTTGCGCCTATTGAAGCCCCACCTACTTATGGGACTATGTCCTAAACACAGGCAATGTTTGGGTAAGCTCCACCCAAGAGGGGAGGGTGTTAAATATTCATAAGGAGTAGAGTCTGACATCAGATTCCACTTATTGGAGGAAGTTCCCAGTGAGAAAGTTGAAGTTGCATTACTGGCTGAACTGTCGGACAGCTCCAGCTTTAAAAAGCCAGAGCCAGCTGCAGTTCAAAGCTTTTTTGGGGGGGGCGTCTTCAATAAAGACTACATTACTCATTTGGACTGTCCTACCTCTTCAATCAACCTACCTATTTTACACATTATAGTCTTGCTTTGCATCTGAATTTACTTGCAGGGTAATATGGATCACATCTCCAGGAACAAAAGAAGACATAGTGACATTTGAAATAAAAAACATAATTTTTAAATTGAGATAAATTCACTTTTTAAATTGTGGGTAAGATTTCATCCGGTTAGCTTATATGCATTTTCAGTTCATTTACTTATTTCTAAAGGGTACAGACAGACAGAATTCCATAAAGATATCTTCATGAAATTCTACAATTCCCACTTCTGTGTCCTCCAAATGCAGGCCAGGCATTTCACCATTTCCCATTTTTAACAAACAGTTCTTAAAAAGACCTGGGGAATGATTAGAAATCTTTATTGTTTCATGTTGTTTATTTTTTGAAGGTGGTTATTTCCCTGACCTTTTTCTAACGTTATCACATTTCACTTTGCTGTGCATGGGTAACCTTTCAATAGATTGTTCAAAAACAAAGTAAACTTCAGTTCCACTCACAAAATGCAAGAAGAGAAGTCATCTTCATCAAAATCAGGCTATGAGGAATAGTCACAATTTTGTGTTTTGGTTTTTAATTTTAGCTCATATTTAGGATTCAGGTTCTTGAAAATAGAAATATGACGAGTGGGGTGGAGCTGGCGTCTCAGTGGTAAAGCGTGTGATCATGAAGCTCCAAGATCGCCACTGATATCTACGTTGCAGGACGGTCCCACCGGACCTAAACCGTCCCGTAGAGATGGTGATTGAGGAGGGCACATCCTGTCAATCCCAGGGACATCGCAAAGCCCCTGGTTGATCCAGGAAAAGCCCTTTTTGCCGGCGGCAGAGAGGCAGCCTTCCAAGCTGCTGAAGCTGGGACAACTCTGGAATGGAAGAGATTGGAAAGAAAGTGTGTCAGTTTGGTGAGATGAACTTTTACTTATTATTTCTTGGAAAGAACACCCTGAAAAAATTAAAGTGGACTAAAAATGAAGAGAAAAGAATTTAAGCAGTGTGATTAATTGTCAAAATGAAAGTTTTTTTCCCCCCTTTTTTATTGCAACTTTGAATTTGGCAAACCTGTTTAACTTTAAGCTGGACAGGTACTTTTTAATCTTTTTATTTTTGTTTGTATTTCTTTCTCCCTTTTTTTAACAACCCTTTTGAAAATCCCTTTCTGACTAAAATTCTTCTTCTTGACTTTAGATATATTTTTCTCCTTGTTTAAAAAAAAGGGGGGGGGGAGACTTTACTTTTTTTTTTAGTTCCTGGTTGTAGATTGAAGAGGGGGAAGTGAAAGTGATGGAAAATAAGTAGCACTGCTGCCCAGAGACTTGGATACATTGTTTCTTTTTCTCTCACTAGCTTGTGTTATAGTCAAGGACTCCGAGCTTTGTATTGTAAAAGATAGAGATGAGCATGGCAGTTTGTTTATTCAGGTGCTCATTTGGACAGATAGCTGGAGTCTGGAGTTGAAGTTGAAAGAAAGAAGATTGAAGTGATCTTGAAAAATTCTGAACTGATTTATCAAAGACCCTTGGATATTTGGTGGCAGAGGCTTGTTTTATATTAGAATTGCTTTTTACCTTTTGCCTCCCTTTCTACCCTCCCCCCACTAGTTGGGCTCTTTTTTTCTCTTTAAGTGGATTTTAACTTTTAAAACCAGGAACTAGAATGTAAACTTTTTATTTTGGTTTTCTTTTTGTTTATTAAGAGGAACATATAGAATATTTTTTCTTTTTTCTCTTTTCCTTTTTTATTTTTTACTTTTTACATCTACCATTGCAACTAATTGGATTAAGGTATACAAGTGCCTGAAGATTTTCTTTTTCCTTTTTCCTTTAGGGTTGCAATTGCTTGCCTCTGTTTTTTTCTTTTTTCCCTCTTTTTTCCCTCTTTTCTCTCTCTCTTTCTTTACAGAAAAGCATTACAAGATGAGTAGAAAGACAACAGCCCCAGCTTCTTTGATACCAACTCCCTCACCATCTTGAGGACGATATACACAAACAATATTACAACAGGAAAAAGAGAAAGAGAAGGAAGTGACATTACAGATGATTATGCAAGGAATTCAGAAAATTGAGCAAAAAATTGAACAGACAGATGAAACAGTGGAAAATATTCAACAGATGATGATGAAATATGAAGACAGATTCAAAAAAATTGAAGAAGATATACAAAGATTAAGAAAATTGGAGATACTGATATTCATTTGAGCAATGTCGAGAAGGGGAGATGTGAACCATTAGGATGAGAAATAGACAAATTGGAATTTTATCTAAGATTTAAAAATATAGAAGAAGGAAAGGTGAAAATCTTGCTGAAATAATGGCAGAAATATTGGCAGGAGCACTGGAAATAACCAAAGAAAAGATGATGGATGGGATGGATGAAGTGTTTCGTGTCTATACAAGATATGCAACAAGGAATAGACTATCAAGAGAAGTTCACATTAGATTTACTAAGAAGATTATTAAGACACAGATACTCCAGGTAGTGAGAGAGAAAACACTAAAATATAAAGATAAAGAAATTGTGGTGCTGAAACAGATACCAAGAAGAGTAAGAGAGATACAGATACAGATAATCAGAGTTGGAAGGGACCTTGTAGGTCATCTAGTCCAACCTCCCCACCCAAGCGGGAGACCCTACACCATTTCTGACAAATGGCAGTCCATTCTCTTCTTGAAGGTCTCAACTGATGGCGCTCCCACAACTTCCGAGGGCAAGCTGTTCCATTGGTTGATTGTTCTCACTGTCAGAAAGTTTCTCCTTGTTTCCAGGTTAAATCTCTCCTTGTTCAGTTTCCATCCATTATTCCTTGTCTGGCCTACAGGAGCTTTAGAAAATAGTTTGACCCCTTCCTCCCTGTGGCAGCCTCTCAAATAATGGAAGACCACTATCATGTCTCCCCTGGTCCTTCTCTTTACTAGACTAGCCAAGCCCAGTTCCTGCAACTGTTCATTGTATGTTTTAGCCTCCAGTCCCCTAATCAACCTGGTTGCTCTGATCTGTACTTTTTTTAGAGTCTCAATATCTTTTTTATAATGTGGTGACCAAAACTGGATGCAGTACTCTAGGTGTGGCCTTCCTATGAGAAGAGAATATTTATTCTTGACTAAAGAGTTACTTAAAAGAGGAGTAAACTACAGATGGCTGATGCCAGAAGGCCTCTTGTTCACTTGGCAGGAACAAAGACACAGAATTGACACAGTTGGAAAAGCTGAGCTATTCTACTTAAAATACTTTAGAAAAAAGGAGGAAGAAGAAAGGAAGGAAGAGTCACTAATTGAGTTCCAAGAGCAGTAATTGAAAAAGAAAAAGAAGAAGGTACAGTAGGTGATGAACCCAGAGAACAACAACAATTGAGATCTACTAGAGCAATAAAACCCTCTTATAAAGCTTAACATGGATGAAAGAAAATTGATTACGATTAACATAAATGGACTTAAAAGAAGTACATATTAAAAAACAGCATGAATATATACTAAAATAAGGAAAACTAGGGAAATTATTTACATCACTTCCACAATCCAAAAAAAGAAGTCTGGTATTACATATTAAAGAAACAATTTTGGTAGAACTAATATACACAGATGGTGATGGAAGGATTCTGATGGTGGAAATAACAGATAACAGCATTAAAACACTTTTAATTGCAATTTATGCCCCGACTGATAAACAAGAAAAAATTCTACAGAAAATTACATACGAAAATTGAATTGGACTATGTTAATATTTGTATGATGGGAGATTTTAATGGAATAATTAATGACCGGTTGGACTATAAAACACAGAAAACAACAAAGAAAGTTTGAAAGATACTACCAAAATCCTTCCTTCGAATAACAGAAGAATTTAATTTAAAAGATGCATGGAGAGAGAAATGCGGAAAGTAAGCAATATACTTTTTATTCAAATAGGCACACATCCTGGTCTAGAATAGATATGATATGGATGTCAGCAGAATGATTGACTAATGTACGGCAGATGGAAATAGAAACAAGCACTTAGGCAGATCATAATCCAGTGTCAGTTATTTGGAAAGGACACAAGAGGAGATCTAGATGGACTTTAAATAATATGATACTGAAAGAAAAAAGACTTTAAACAGAAAATAAAGAACTTGTTTTCTTCTTCAAAGAAAATAGAAAAGAGGATACATCTTTACAGAATCTCTGGGACATGATGAAGGCCTACACAAGAGGCTTGATAATAGATTATACTAGGAGAAGAAAAATAAAACAGAAAAGGACATTTAAGATATTAGAGGATGACTATAAAAGACTGGAAAAAGATTTACAGATATTCCCACAAAAAAGACATTAAAAATAAAATGGATATAATTAAACATAAAATGGGACTGATGGAAAAAGAGGAATTCGCACAAAACATTAAAAAATGTTAAACAGAATTACTTTGAAGATGCAAATAAACCAGGCAGATCACTAGCTTATAAACTGAGAAAGGAAAGAGAAGCAAGAAGAATTAGTCAATTGATAAATAAAGAAGGACAGGTTTGCTATGGAAATGAAGAGAAGAAAAAAATTATACAAGACTACTATGGAAAACTGTACTTTCAAGAGAATATTCAAGAAGAAAAAGTTAAACAATATCTTCAGAAGTGAACCTACCTCAGATACCCCAAAACATTGAAACAATGTTAGAAGGAAGTATGTTAGAAGGAACAATTACAGAATTAACAGAAGCCTTAAAAAAACAGAATGCTGGGAATGCACCAGGTCCAGATGGTTTGCCAGCAGAATTTTACAAGACTTTTCAGACAATATTGAATTTTCATCTTTTAGAAATTATGAATGAAGTTGTTAAAGAAAAGAATACCAAAAACATGGTCAGAAGCATATATTACACTTATACCGAAGGAATTTACAGAGCTACAGCAAGTTAAAAATTATAGACCTATATCTTTATTGAACTCAGACTATAAAATCTTTGCTTCAATTTTGGCAGAAAGACTAAAAAGATACTTAAATAATTTTATTCATACTGATCAAAATAGATTTCTGCCAAAGAGACAAATCAAAGACAAAGTGAGAATCATTTTGGATACTCTGTAATATTATGAAGCACACCCTGAGAAGTGAATGGCCTTGATGTTTCTAGATGCACAAAAAGCCTTTGACAATGTGAGTTGGTGATTTATTTTACTGCAATTGATACAAATGGGCTTTGGTAAAAAAATTATCCAAGCCATTGAAATAATATACCATGAACAAACTGCAAAGATGATCGTGAATGGAGAATTAACAGAATCCACAGATATAAGAAAAGGGACAAGGCAAGGCTGTCCATTGTCACCTCTGCTGTTTGTGTTAACATTGGAAGTCTTGAATAGGAATATCAGAGAAGAAAAAGAAATAAAAGGAATGAAAATTAAAAAGAAGGAGTATAAATTGCAAGCTTTTGCAGATGACCTGGTATTTATATTAGAAGACCCATTGGAAACAGCACCCAAATTAATAGAAAAAATAGGAGAATACGGAAAAGTAGGTTTGAGAATAAACATAGACAAAACAAAGATATTAACAAAGAATATGTTAGCAAGATGAAAGAAAGAGTTGGAGGAAATTTTAAAAATACAAGTCACGAACAAGGTTAAATATTTAGGGAGTCATATTACACTAAGATGTAGTACGCTGAAGGAAGATAACTATGTTAAACTCAAACAGCAGATTGTGACAGATTTGATTAAATGGAAAAAATTGCAAATATTGATTGGGAGAATATCCACAATTAAGATGAATATATTGCCTAGAGTTTTATATTTATTCCAGACAATTCCTATTCGATTAGGGAAAGAGTTTTTTGAAGATTTAAATAGAATTGTGTTGAAATATATTTGGCAAGGTAAAAAATCAAGAATAAAATTAAAACTGTTATAATATGCAAGAGTAAGAGGAGGGTTTGCCTTGCCCAATTGGGAGCTATATTACCAGGCAACAAGTTTGATTGGGTAAAGGAATGGCTAACACTAAGGAATAGTAGATTATTGACTTTAGAAGACCATGACTTGCTGCTGGAATGGCATGCTTTCTCTGGTATAAGGGAACTAAAACACAGAGGTATTTTAGAAGACATTATATTCGTGAGGCATTGTTTTTGAACTGGGAGAAGATAAAAAAGACAATATTACTTAAAAATTCCAAAATGGATATCAACTATTGAAGCTTTTTCTTATCCAATAATATATAAAAAGGAACAAACAATTAGATATGGTGAGATATTGAATGAAAAGGGTGAACTTAAATCTATGCAAGCGTTGGAAGAACAAGGTGTAAAAATGAATTGGTTTTCATATTTGCAAATATAATATAGGTTTGATAAAGACTCTAAGGCAGAAGATATTTACGACAAGTTGACTGATTTAGATACAATTTTGATGAGTACTGATGAAAGGGTAATTTAAAAACTTTATGGACATTTATTAGAATTTAAATTGGAGGAGGAACAAGTCAAAGAAACGATGATTGCTTGACGGAAAAATTTTGGATATGGAATTGATTTAGAAAAATGGCAAAAATTGTGGTCTCAAAATTATAAAATGACAATGTCAACTGCATATAAAGAAAATTTGTATAAGATGTTTTACAGGTGGCACTTACCCCCGACGAGACTTGCAAGAATGTTTAAGAATAAATCAGATAAATGCTGGAAATGTCATCAGATACCTGGTTCATATTACCATATGTGGTGGACATGTTCGGACGCGAAGAAATATTGGACTAAAATCCACACATGGTTGGAAAAATGATAAAACAACATATAGACTTTAAACGAGAGATCTTTTTATTGGGAGTCATACCAGACATATACAATAAAGAGCTGAAATATTTGATTGTAAATGTTTTAACAGAGGCTAGAATTGTATTTGCGAAGAACTGGAAAAATGACAAAATACCTATGCAGGAGGAAGTTATCAAAAAAATTATGGAGTATGCTGAAATGAGTAAACTGACATTTGAAATTAGAGAACAAGAAGACAAGCAATTTTATATGATATGAGATTTGTTTTATCAATGATTGGATAAAAGGCATGGTAATGTAATAGACTAGATAATTTTGTGATAGAAATTTAATAGACTGATATAAAACATAATATATATATAACCACTGGTTGAAAGTATAACAAAAATTTTAAGATAAAACTTCAACATCTCATATAAAATGATGGAATAAATAGTTTAGTCATGGATGATTAATAACTGATAAATATATAAGCATATGTTAGTTCAACAATGTGAAGACTGATATAAATTGTGAGTAAATGACTAGAAAAGGATAGCACAAAATATATGTTACCAACTGACACACTGTATGTATATAAAATGGAAGGTGGTTTTATGTTTTTATGTTTTGTATGTGTATGTTTGTTTTTAAAACTAAAAAAAAGAAAAAAAAAGAAAAGAAAACAGAAATATGATGCTATATTATAAGAAGCAACATTTAGGGGATGTATTTGAAGTAAGCAGTTGACCTTTTGTGAATCTCAAAAGCCAAAAAAGATGTCTGATTATTGCTGACCAGGGATGGAATTTCAGAACCCAATATAACTCATTGTCCATCAGTGTAAGTGTAAAAATTTGTGGCAAATACAGAAAATTAAGAATAAATTAAATGCATATGTGTCTCATTAAAATAATGTAACATAGCTCAGAAAACAGGCACAGTACTTCATACATTATTGATGATTCAAAGTGGTAGGCAATCCCTAGAGACTTTTGGTTGCAGCTAATGGAAGAAGATATTCCATGATTACCAGAAGGCAGGAGTGAAACTCACAGTTTCTAGCCTGGAGCTTTAACCATAACACCAAACTGGGTTTTTTCTACATATGGGCATGTGTATGGCTTATGGGGGTGGTGACATTTAGCCAGATCTGGCTAATATTTAAAAGTTTAGCAGGGTCAGACCTTGTTTATCTTTGAATGGGAGACCAACCACAACTTCCTAGGGCTGAAGTATGGGAAGTTTAAAAAAATGCTATCTGTGAAGAAAGGATGACAAACTACTTGGTACTGCTGTCAAGAAATGTACATACAGTGAGATAAGCCACCCTTTAGCATTATTGTTTCTGGGCATTTAACAGTAAACAGATGAATAAAAATAGCACAAAATTATAAAGGACAAAGCAGCAGCAGATGTATGTTGCATGCAGACCCATACAAATTGCATATGAAAGAGCATATTTGGATTGCTGGTTTCTATCTTCCTCCTTCAACATTGAACATTGGTCATATCCTTGCATTTCCTCATTTGTATGTGGCTCTTGAGCAGGACCAATTGTATAAAAATTGTTTAAACAAAGCCAACAAGCCCACTGGCTGATGAAAATTGATTGCAAAATCCTCACGAAATGCTATTACCTAGTAGTCATCTCAATTTTTGCAGTCCAAAGGAGATAGTCTTAACTATAAACTTTTCTGGGAAAAAAGAAGAGATCATATGAAAAGCAAAATTCCCTTTTTGCCTCATTGGAGAAGTGATCAACAATACAAACTGTTGATTATTTGTCAAGTTCTAGGAAATGCAGAAGAAAATGAAATTGAAGGTGATAACAGGTCTATGAAAAACTCAACTCAATGCCTTATGTGCTTTGAAAATTTCATAAACAATTTTATCCAATATAGCATAACAATAAATTGTAGATTATACAATAGTGATTCGAATAAAGCTAGAAAAAACATATTCTGATAGTATCTTTTCTTGCAGAAATATCACATTTGAACCTATTTTCAAGGACTGCTTTTGTAACATGTTCAGAAATAGTAATAGAGTAAGATATTTTCTTCTAAGGTTTGCATTTCTTTGTTGTATTGTATTTATAATCCAACAGTACCACCCACTACCTCTCTAAATCTGCTTTCCTTAAAAAAAAAAACTTCAATGGGATTTTATAGCAACATATCTCTATAAATTCTATGTGGTATAGCAGCAAAAATAAAACAAATTGTTATACAATTATTGAACAATAGTCTCCAACCAACAGCATTTTTAAGCCAAAGTCCATTGTCCAATCTTCAGTTCTTTGGTGGTTCTGAATTTTCTATACTTTAGAACTGCACCCATTTACTACTAATTAAAGGAAGTAAACATTAACATACTGTTTTTATACTGAAAAATACCTTTCCTGGATTGGTGTGTCAAGTATTACAGAAATTTCTCTGGCTAACATGAGATTTTGGGAGGGGCCAGGGAAAATCTTATTATCTTATTATATACATGCTCACCATGGTATCATGATAGAAGAAATTTATATAAAGTACAGAAAAAGTATAACAAATAGTACACAAAGGACCGTAAAGGTATGACATGAGAAAAAAAAATGAGAAACAGCAAATGGCATTAGTATTTTTGGATGCACAAAAAGCGTTTGATAATGTAAATTGGCAATTTATGTTGATGCAAATGGAAGAGATGGGCTTTGGGGAAAGGTTTGTTTAAATGAGTGAGGCAATGTATTATAAACAATCAGCAAAAGTAATGATAAATGGAGACCTGACTGGGAATATTAACATTAAAAAAGCAAATTCCAAGAAAAGTGAGGGCCATAAGACAAGACTATAATTTTTTAGCCAATTACTTAAATAAAAAAGAAATGTCATTCAAATGGCTAATCCCAGAAGGGATGTTAATATCATGGAAGCGAAGAAAAATTAAAATAGATTCAATAGAATAAGCACAAGACTTCCTTGAACAGCTAACAACTACAGAGGATCAACACGCTAGGGGGGAAACCCAAAGGAACATGCAGGAAGACCATAACCGCCACAGGAACAAAGAAGAAAGACCCGCTCAAATCCAAGGGAAAGACAACTCACAACAGGAAAGAGAAGAAACAACTCTATATCAACCACAAGAAGAGAGCCGTATAGTTACAAGACAAAAAGTGAAGCAGATTTAGGTAAATGGACGAAGGAAGGAAAATTCTTTCCATCAATATAAATGGTCTAAACTCAAGACCTAAAAAGAAAAGGATTCTAACTAAATTAATTAAACAAAATGTTGATATAATTTGCTTACAAGAAACACACATTAGGAAAAATGAGGAAAGATTTTTAGATTGTCCGAAACTTGGAAAACTATTAACAGCACCAGCAGATAAGCACAAAAAGAAAGATATTGCAATATATGTGAGAGATGATTTAAAAATGGACCTAATCTGGGTGGACCCTGAAGGAAGAACTCTGGTTGTACAAATTTCGATTAATTGTATTACATTTTTACTGGTAGTAATCTATGCCCCAAACGATGAACAAGGTAAATTTTTCAAACATCTCCACCAAAAAATAATAGGCTTTGAAAAAGGCAATATTTGTTTGATTGGTGATTTTAACTCTATTGCTGACTATCAAAAAGATCATAGTAATACGAGTAAGAATAAAAAAAGAAAAAGAGAATTTTTGAAGCCATGTAAGGATATGATGAATGAACTGAATCTAGTAGATATCTGGAGAAAATTAAACCCAGAAGAAGAACAGTTTACTTATTATTCTAACCCACATAAAATCTGGACAAGAATAGATATGGCTTGGATGAATGGTGAATTAGTAAATGAAGTTAAAGATAGCGAAATCTTACCGAATGACTGGGCTGACCACAACCCAATTCAAATAGTGTGGAGAGGTAGAAGAAAACCAAAGAAAAGATGGACACTTAACACCCATTTAATAAAAGAAGAAGAATACACTAACAAATTGAAAGAAGAACTCAACTTTTTTAAAAAGGAAAACAATAATGAAACAACTTCGAAACAAAATATATGGGACACAATGAAGGCAATTATAAGAGGAACAACAATTTCTTACAATGCTATGAGAAATAAAAGAAAGTATGCCCAACAAAGTAACCTATAATAAGAAATTAAAGATTTAGAAACCCAACTACAAAAGAACCCCCCAATACCAAAGAATACAAAACCAGCTAATAAGAACTAAACACAAACTGAATCTACTTGAACAAGAAAAATTGGAGATAAGTCTGAAAATGACCAAACAAATCTATTTTGAGCATGCAAACAAGCCAGGGAGATGGTTAGCCCACAAACTTAAAAAAATGAAAGAAAAAAGACTGATACACCAATTAATGGATGAGAGGGGCAATTTGCAAGATGAGATAGAGAAGAAAAAAGAGATCACCCGTAAATACTTTGGAAAATTATATAAAAAGGAAGAAGTCAGCGAGGATAAAATAAGGAAATACCTAGAGGAAGCGAATGATAAAGCAATTGGAGAGGAAGAGATAGAACTATTAAATAAAAATATTACATGGTCCAAACTGAAGTCTGCAATAGAGAAGCAAAGTAACAATAAATCGCCAGGACCAGATGGGATACCTGTAGAACTTTATAAAACAATCATAGAACAAATTGGACCACTGATGTTGGAAGCATTTGATGAGGTACTCTTAGCAGCTAGGATGCCAGACTTGTGGAGGGGAGCCTTGATTTCACTGATCCCGAAGGAGGATCTACACCATAGATATATCAATAATTACAGACCGACTTCACTCCTGAATGCAGATTACAAACTATTCTCTTCCATTATAGCTAATAGATTAAAACAGGTTTTAAACACACATATCCATGAAGACCAAAATGGATTTCCCCCATTTCAACAAATTAAGAACAATTTAAGAACAGTGATAGACATTTCAGAATTCTATGAAGCCCATCCAGAAAAACAATTTGCATTTATGTTTTTGGACGCTGAAAAAGCATTTGACAATTTAACAAATAGTACACAAAGGACCGTAAAGGCATGACATGAGAAAAAAAAAATGAGAAACAGATAATTCTAGTTTACAACATATTGTTAACTGTATCTTTACCTAAATTTCTTTTTAAAATAGAAACCTTCCCTTCTGTCACATCATACTATTTCATACACTCCCTTCTATTGTTTACATTTCTCACATCTCTCTTTTTAAAAGTGATTCTGTTAGATAATGGGTCAATTGTAAAGACAGAGGCAGAACTTTGACTTCAAACTCTTTATTGCAACAGCAAAAACACAGCAACAACCTGTCTGACAGCTTGCCCTTTTATACGGAGCTATCGGATGGGTTAGCCAATGAAATCAAACTATTTTCCACCTTGGTGGCGGACCTTTATTCCTCGGCTTCACTTCTTCATTAGGATATGCAACACCCCTCCTCACCTAGACAGGACATTGACTAATCAGAAGTTGGTTAGCTGACATAGTTGCACAGGTAGGCGGGACAGTGGTTAGATCGCTCTGACCAGCACAGTTCAGTTGGAGCAGCAGACAGGTCAGCTGCCGTTCCTGAGCTAGCCAATAGAATTGCTTGGAACTCGGCCCTGGGCATGGCCAACTCTCTTGGAACCAGTTCTTTGATGAATACTTGCTGGATTCCTGGTTCTCCCAGTGTGTGCACCCATTGGTTGTTTGGAGTTGTGTCTGCTGCTGGAGGGATTTCGGGACTTTAATTATTTTCTAGTGGGGTGGGGTTTTTTGTGATAATTCTGGTTGCTGGTGGACTGAGATACCTAAGCAGCCTTGAAGTTGGTCGATGTGCCTTCACCACAGTTGACCATCCTCTAGCTCTACTCTATATGAGAGGGGACCGGTAAGGGTTACCACCTTGGCAGGGACTCAGAGAGCACCCCCGGCATAGTTATGGGCATAGACTAGATCCCCTACATTAAATGACTGGAGCTGGCTAGTTGAGTCAGTGGGTGCTTCTGCTACATAATTAGGCTGTCACCGTTCTAGCTCTGTCCTGAGCTGGCAACCCATTAAAAGCTCAGATGGGCTTCAATTTGTGGTGGAACTAGGAGGTTACGTGTTGGACTAATAGGAATTTATCAATCTGTGCTTGCTTTCCCCTGGGCCAGGGGTGGGCAAACTTTTTGGCTTGGGGGCCTCATTGACTTTTAAAATTTGACAGATGGGCCACCACCTGGTGTCGAAATGCCTGTCATTACCAGTCAAAATCAAATGAATGCAATCATTCACATCAAACCTTAACTCTGTACCAATCTTCAGCGGGCCAGATTAAAAAGACCAATGGGCTGGATGTGGCCCGCGGGCCGTAGTTTGCCCACCCCTGCCCTGGGCCCATTCTAGATAATGCCTCCTTTGTTGATCACATTATTCTTTCCACCTGCCCATTCCTGGTGGAGTGAACAGTGCAACCAGGGCATGGCATATTCCCTGTTTGGCTAAGAAGAGCTCAAATTGGGTAGCTGTAAACTGGGGCCCATTATCTAGGAGGGGAGGGGTATTGGTCCAATACCAGGACATCTTGGTAGGCCATGTGTTGAAAACAGCCTTCTCAATACCTTAATGACTGCCTCAGCTGTTGTTGAGGACATGAGTATTATTTCTAGCCATTTTGAATAAGCACCCACTATTACCAGGAATGTTTGGCCTTAGAACAGCCCTGCAAAACTTATGTGCATGCTTGACCAGGGTGCTTTTGATGTCTCCCATTCGTGCACTAGGGCAGAGGGAGGTGTTGGTCTGGATTCCTGACTATACCAGGATGACCCACATGTAGGACCTCTAATATTGGTCTCCTTAGTTTTGGGGGTACTATCACCCAAGCCCCCCACAGCAGACAACACTTTTGGTCAGATAGCTCATGTTTCCCAGCATGAAACAGTTATAAGTCCATGAGGACTGGTCCCTTTGACCACCTTGTCCATACCCACCTTAGTATTTGGACCAAGGTTTTGTCCTTGTCCGAGTGTCTTGCTATTTCAGCCACCATAATGGGTCCAGAAGCGAACTCCTCAATGAGGAGTACTGGTGTGATGGGGGCTGAGTCTTCCACAATCACTGGAAGTGGGCATTGGCTAAGGGCATCAGTGTGGCCCAGGGACTTTCCAGGTCAGTGAACCAGTTGGTAGTCGTAGGCCACCAGGAAGATTGTCCATCATGCATGGACAAACTGTTCAGTGTTGGGCGGACCCCAGCAAGCAGGCCCAGGAGCAACTTATGGTCAGTTACAGTTTGAATTTCCTGCCATAGAGATACTCATGAAAATGCTTTACCCCCACAACCACAGCCAGCATCTCTTTGTCCAGCTGGCTGTAGTTCCTTTCAGCTGCCAACAATGTCCTAGAATAGAACATGATTGGGGCCTCAAACCATTTGGCATTCAGTGGCTGAGGACAGCCCTGGTGTCAAATGGGGAGGCGTCACATGTGAGGATGACTGGAAGAGTCTCATTATACTTCATCAAAACACTTTCAGCTGATAAAAGTTTTTTAACAGCGGTGAATATGCCAGCCTCTTTTCAGCCCCAGATCCAACTTGCCTTTTTATCCAGAAGTCAGTGCAGTGGTTCAGCCACTACCACCTTCTGTGGCAGAAACACACTGTAAAAATTCAACAGTTCCAGGAATGCCAGGAGTTTTGCTTGGTTTCTGGGGGTGGGAGCTTCTTGAATGGCTCTGACCTGGGCTTTAGTGGGGTGCAGTCCTGAGCCATCTACCAAGTTACTCAAACTCGACTTAGGGTACCACTATCTGGCCCTTCACCTTTTTAACCTTTAGTCCAACTTCTTGGAATCTACTAAGGACTATTCTTAGTCAGTTGAGGAGTTCCTTGTTGTTGTTAACAGAGACTAGGACATCATCAAAATATGGCACATATTTCTAGAAGGCGTTCCATGAGGCTTTGGAATAGTCCTGGTGCCACACTCATGCTGAATTGTAATCTGCAGCATTTAAAGGCCCGCCCAGTGGGTTACATAATCTATGCTTCTGCTGTGGCATTGTCCTCCAGTAGCTGTTGGTATGCCTGTGCCAGATCTAGTTTTGCAAAAGTCTTTCCCTTGTCAAAGGAATGTAATAGGTGTTGCATGACAGGCATGGGATAGGAATTCTGCTGTAATGCTTTGTTAATCATGCATTTGTAGTCCACACAGATATGGACTGAGCTGTCTGGTTTGACTGGTGTTTCTATGGGTATTTCCTACTTCAAGTGGTCTACCGGCTCCAAAAACCCCTGGGCAATTAATTTATCTAGCTGTCTATCTTTGGCCAGAAGGCAAAAAGGACCCTGCGTGGCTTCATCCTTATGGGGTTGAGATTGAAGGAGATGGATGTCCCTGTAAACTTGCCCAAACTCTCATTGAAAATATCCATGAACTCCCAGATCAGCTTCTCAATGCTGTCATCATAGACGGTGTGACACCAGTCACCCCCAGACCAAGGGATGTGAACCAGTCCAGGTCGAGTAGGTGTGGCAGGGTGCTTGAAAGGTCCCATTCCCTATGATAGGGATGTGGTTCCCTTGATAGTCCTTCAACTGATTGTGCTGGGACTTCAACTGCTTCTTGGCAATCCCTGGCACTAAATTTCTGATTGTTCTCCAAGACACAATTGACATTGATGACCCAGTGTCTACTTCCATGCTTCACAATGAACTCTCAATGAGGACCGTGACATAGATTTTCTTTGCAGGCAGTGAGCTTGCTTACCCAGTGGTTTTGATATGTATTCTTGGGCTCCGTGTAGCATTCTTCTCCCTGCCCAGGTTTCCAGGATTTCTGGGGTTGTACCTTATTGGGACCAGTCTGGTTGGCAGGCTGGTTTGCATGGTAGGCAGCAGGTTGACTGGCATGACAGACTCTTGCCAAGCCCCTTTCTGTCAGATCTCTGGCAAATGACATCTTTAAATCTGCACACCAATCTTGGGTGGTTACCACTGCACCCAGCACACCACAATCTGTCTCTTCTGTTTCAGGGGTCCTCTTTTTTGTTGATTGGAGGTGGCAAACTTCATCACCCTTGTCAGTTGATTCTTCATGCTCGGTGCAGTCTTGGTGCACAGTGACAGTTCTGCACAAAGATGGTGGGCTGACAGCTTTTTGAATTGCCACCATAGATTTATTTGAGGATTCTGTGACTCAGGCTTCATATAGTGCTGTCTGTAGTGTAAGGTTAGGCTTGGCAAGCAAGTGCCTTGGGAGATTTATGTCCCTCACTCCGCAGACAACTCTATCCAGAAGGACTTCATTGAGTTCCCTGAATTCACAATATAACGTGGCCTTTTGCAATGCAACATTATATTGGTTAATTGACTTGCCCTCTTCCTGGTTTCAGCGATTGAATTTGTGCCACCTGATGGATTTTGATAGTGAAGGCATATAATATGTTCTGGGCATACTCTGAAGCATAGCCCAAGGCACAGTCTGCACTGGGGCCAAGAGCATTTTGGTTGTCTCAAAGATTTCTGAGCCACAATAGCTCAGGAAAAGTGCCCTCTTTCTGTTATCAGAAAGTCCCATGAGGTCGTTAGCGTCTAACAAGCATTCAAACTAGATGATATAGGAGTCCCCGTTCTCTGAGGCTGGGTTGAATGGAGTGAGTGGGGTGTGCATAGTAATCTTGGCAGGACCACAATTAGTGGCCTCATTGATGGTTGCTGAAAGTGAGGTGCCACAGCTCTGGCTGGGATCGAGATCAACTCTTTTTGATTTAATTTTCTTCTGATCCCATCCTCATTGCTAGTGTTAGATAGTGGGCTGATTGAAGAGGCAAAGGCAGATCTTCAACTTCAAACTCTTTATTGCAACAGCAAAAACCCAGCAACAGTCTGTCCAACAGCTTGCCCTTTTATGGGGAGCTGTCAGATGGCTTAGCCAATGAAATCAAACTATTTTCCTGCCTTGATGGAGGACCTGAGTGAAGCCTTTATTCTTCAGCTTCACTTCTTCATTAGGATATGCAACACCATCCAACTATAATTTCTTAGTCTTTCCTTCCTCTTGATCTTATTCAATCTTTTTCTTCTATTAATTTTGCAATGGGATCTTCATTCATTCTGTCTATATGATCAAATCATTTCTTCCTTTATAATTATTACTTGCTTTGGTATTTAACCTACATTCATCCATTAATTGTTGATGTTATATCCTTGTGTTGGTATCTGCACTTTTTGGCACCCCTGTCCCATTGCTTTTTATTTGTTCTTATATTTCTCCTTACATACTCAACTCTCATTTCAATATTACAAAATGGACAGAGGTTTAGTCTTTTCATTACCAATAATCACATGCAATCCATTATTTTCTTTCACTATTTATATTTCCTAAATTTTCTCTACATTCCCAACTTCAATAAACATTCTATCAACATGTACCTAATTTTTGCCATTTATGCTAACTTTCTTATAGTGCCAGCCATAAGAGGTGGTAGAAAAGCAACATGATAAGCAAATGGCATTAGTATTTTTGGATGCACAGAAAGCGTTTGATAATGTAAATTGGCAATTTATGTTGATGCAAATGGAAGAGATGGGCTTTGGGGAAAGGTTGTTGTTTAAATGAGTGAGGCAATGTATTATAAACAATCAGCAAAAGTAATGATAAATGGAGACCTGACTGGGAATATTAACATTAAAAAAGGAACTAGACGCCCTCTGTCACCATTGCTGTTTGTACTGACTTTGGAAGTATTAAATAGAAATATTAGAAAAAAATAAGGAAATAAAGGGAATGAAGATAAAGAATGAAGAATATAAACTACAGGCATTTGCAGATGATCTGGCCTTTATTTTAGAACAACCATTAGAAACAGGTTCTAAGTTGATAGAAAAGACAGGAGAATATGAAGTAATAGGATTGAAAATAAACAAAGAAAAAACTAAGATTTTAGTGAAGAATTTAACTGAAAAGCAAAAGAAAGAACTGATGGACAGATTAAATATCCAGATCACAAAAAAATTAGTAAACGTTGGGACTTGCTATTAAAGATAGATGGTAATTAAAATAAAAAAACCTAATGATATTGTAATAATGATAAAATATGATACATAATGTTGACTAGAATATAATATGAATGTAAACTCAATGAAAAATGTATACAAATATTATGTGCACAAGATATATGTACCAGACAACACACTGTATAACTGAAAAATGGTTTTTATTTGTTGTTTTTGTTGTAAAAAAATTAAAAAATGCAAAAAAAAAGAAAAGCAAGATGACAGCCACCATCACGACTAATATTTCTCTGTTTTACATTAATGTGAAATATGCAAAAAAATGGACAGAAATTTAATCATGAGAATTTATTGAATGATTTGTATCTTCCTTTTGTATGCCTACTTGCAATTATTCATTTCATCTTTGAAATGAGTGCTGTTCTGGTTAAACAGACCTTATACATTTCAACCTTATCTTACTCACTGCTGAATGCATACCATCTATTCTTACACATGCTTTAATCCCTTATATAACACTTTTTCCTTTCAGTTATTTACCTTTGATTTACACAATATTTACACATACATGCACACACAAATATATGGAAAATATTCTATACTTCAAGCCTAATTATTTTATTATACATTTATGTCTAAATTGACAGACGTACAACAACCCAAATTTCTTCTCACATTTATACATTTCTCAATTGCCTAAAGAACAGATATCTGTTCTGCACCTCGTGATCTCTGCTGGGTTTAGAAGTGGGCTTGAGGAAAAGACAAGCTAAGTGGGTGTAACAGAATACATGATGGACATTAATCTCATTAATTTATTTCTGATATATTAACTTTATTTGACAAGTATTATCCACCAAAATTTTAATGATGGAACAATTACATACTTGCCACCATTGAGTGAATGCAATAACAAATTGTAAAAGATTCCATTATATTTACCGGAAGAGATCAATTAAAGATCTCTAGCTAATAGAAAAATCTCTGAAAAAATTTCTTTCTGCTTTAGAATTTATGATTTGCACCTTTCTATGGTTCCAAATATACTACGGCTATATAATGTTTGAGCTTCTTAAGAACTTCATAAGAGTGAAGATCTTCTATATTTACATCCAAAAGCATATAAAACAAATTGAAACAATTTTAGTAATAGGGCTGATCTTTTCCAAATCCTGATTAGATTTATCTAATCATTGAATCACTACTAACTCTGCATCAAATAAAAATCTCTTTGAGGGCCTTTCAGAATTATGGAATGGAGCAAATTGAAAAAACTAAAAATAATTAAAATCCTGTGTCCTGAGGGAATCCATGTAAGAGTCCTTGAAGAACTTAAATAATGATACTTTCACAAAAATAACAACTACATATCTGCATCTGCTCCCAAGGACAGAAAAATAGCCAACCCTAATTTTGAAAAAGGATCAAGGAGTGATAAAGAGAATTATAGGCCAATTAAGCTAACATATGTTCTGGGGAAAAGGTTGACTGTTTTACTAAAGCAGCAATATTTAGAAGTAGGAAAGGAAGAAAGGGGAGGAAGGAGGGAAGGAGGGAGGGAGGGAGGGAGGGAAGGAAGGAAGGAAGGAAGGAAGGAAGGAAGGAAGGAAGGAAGGAAGACACATTAGAAAGGATTTAAAGTGAGGTGGATAGATCAGTATCAGGATTAGAAATTGCACAGAAAGAACAAGGGAGAATATTAAGAAAATAACTGCATTTGAAACACTTATACAACACCACCAATGCTATTTACAATGGATACTGTACAAACACCTCCTTAGATATGACATAGGAATAGAAAAACAAAACCTAGATGATAAACTGGATGCAATTAAAAAAAACAGTGGGAAAGATTATGCATCAAACTCATAAAATTTATTTTAAGCCAATAGTGCCCAGCCGTTCCATCTTTGAGGACGACAGTGGAGTAGGGAGGATGGTTCCGCATGAGCGCGAGTGCACATGTGCAGCTCCATTTCCATGAGTGGCAGGCCTGCACACCCACTGCTTGCGCAGATGGAGCTGTGTGCACGTTTGCCCATCACTTATGCAAACGGAGCTGTGGGTATACACTTACCCGCCACTTCTATGGCCTGGTTTCCAGTCGGCTATCGCCTGGTAGTGGGCTGCAGCCCAAGACTTAGGGACCCCTTGCTTTAAGCTACAGTTTTAAATAGAATATAATAGAATTATTTATTGGCCAAGTGTGATTAGAACACAAGGAATTTGTCTTGGTGCATATGCTGTCAGTGTACATAAAAGAAAAGATACATTCATCAAGAGTCAAGATCATAATGTACAACACTTAATAATAGTCATAGGGTGCAATTAAGCAACCAAATCATACTAGGAAATAGTCGATATAAACTTAAGGATACAAGTGACAAGTTACAGTCATGCAGTCACAAATAGGAGGGGATGGTGATAGGAATGATGATAAGATTAGTAGTGATGGTAATGCAGACTTTGTAAATAGTTGGACAGTGTTGAGGGAATTATTTGTTTAACAGAGTGATGGCTTTCGGGAAAAAAACTGTCCTTGTGTTTAGTTGTTGTGGTGTGCAGTGCTCTATAGTGTCATTTTGAGGGTAGGAGTTGAAACAGTTTATGTCCAGGATATGAGGAGTCTAAATATTTTCACAGCCCTCTTTTTGACTCGTGCAGGTTCTCGATTGAAAGCAGGTTGGTAGTAATTGTTTATTCTGCAGTCCTAATTACTCTCTGAAGTCTGTGTCTGTCTTGTTGGGTTGCAGAACCAAACCAGACAGTTATAGAGGTGCAGATGACAGACTCAATAATGCCTCTGTAGAATTGTATCAGCAGTTTCTTGGGCAGTTTGAACTTTCTGAGTTGGTGCAGAAAGATCATTCTTTGTTGTGTTTTTTTGATGACGTTTTTGATGTTAGGTGTCCACTTTATGTCTCGTCATATGATAGAACCTAGAAAGTTGAAGGTTTGTACTGTTGATACTGTGATGTTTAGTATTGTAAGAGGTGGTAGTATGAGAAAGTCTCTCCTAAAGTCTACCACTATTTCTACGGTTTTGAGTGTGTTCAGTTCCAGATTGTTCTGGTCATACCATGAGGCAACCTCCTGTCTGTATGCGGATTTGTCGTTGTCTTGAATGAGACCAAACACTGTTGTATCATCTGCAAACTTCAGTATTTTAACAGATGGATTGTTTGAGATGCGGTCATTGGTATATAGGGAGAAGTGGAGAAAGGCCCAGTTAGGATCACTTGCCTCCCCTCATCTCTGCTGGACCTGGGCAGCCATGGCATCAATGGGGATCCAGCTTTCCGCACTTGGGGTGACTGTCTTTTGTCTGTTGGGCCTGGAAGTGCTATACCACCTCTACTCAGCCTTTCTAGGTAGCCAATTCACCTCCTTTGGGCTAGGTGGGTCTGCTGAGTGGTGATGGTGACAGCCTGCAGTGGGGCCGAAGTGTATCAGGTGCATGAGGGGAACATGCTTCATGCACAGGTCAAGGGCAAGACCTGTGAGAGGGCCAAAGGGAAGATGACCAGCAATGATCTGCTCTCCAACTGCAAGCAAAAACAGACAGTGGGATGGAGAAAGCACAACCAGTGGTCATCATCATGTGTCTCCCCCACTTGCTGCTGATGCCACCTCCAAGCCTGCTTGGATGACCAGTCCAGTGGAGCATGCTCTGGAGATGCTGAGTGTGCCAACTGAGCAGTTGGCAAGCTGCAGTTGTTGCCAGAAACCATTGGCCCCCATACACAAAGGTCAGTGAGTGTGTGGTGGCCAATGGTTTCTGACAGCAGCCGTCACACCCCTACCTCACTTCACAGCAGCAGCACCCCAACCCCTTTCTTGCCTTACCTTACTCCTGTGGGACAAGTTTCCACCACACAGCCCCACCTGCCCAAGACCCCCATATTCCCTCCCCAACCCCACCTGTCCTCCACAGGCAGCCTCCTACACAAGCAACGCTGAGATGGCCATGCCCCCAAGCCATGCCCAGTCAACCACGCCCACCCACTTCCAGCTGAGGACAACCACAATGCTGATGTGGCCCTCAATGAAATAAAGTTTGACACCCCTGTTTTATAGCATTCTTCATCTGCATTTTGTTTTGATTCAGGCCTGCATAACACACTGAAAATCCAGGAGTTAAAAGCCCTGTCTAGGACAATACCAATGAAGAAGAAAAATAACAGCTCTCAAAAGAAACCAGCATGGCTACATAAAGAACACTCTGATAAATTGAAAGACAAAAAGGACAAATATAAAAAGTGAAAAAGGAGGCAAATAACTAAGGCAGAATAGCAATAGCAATAGCACTTAGAGTTATATACCACTTTATAATGCTTTACAGATCTCTCTAAGTGGTTTATAGAGTCAGTGGTTTATATTGCCCCCAACAATTTGGGTCCTCACTTTACACACCTCGGAAGGATGGAAGGCTCAACCTTGAGCCTAGTGGGATTTGAACTGCCAAATTGTAGGCAGCTGGCTGCAAAAGTAGCTTGCAGTACTGCACTCCAACCACTGCGCCACAGAGGCTCCTATCAACAAATAGCCCGAGTGTCAGCTTTGGAAGCCATATTGAGATGCGATGTTCCCACGCTGCCACAATTGAGCCTGGGAAAGTGGGAGAAGGGAATTAATTTGAATATATCTAGTTAGAAAAAATAAATTTCTTTGTTGTTTCAAGGTCACGTAGTCTTGTGTATAGTGAAAAGGAAATTTTACTTTGGAACAGATGGTGATTGGGCCATGTGATGTGGGGATGGGGAATAGATTTGTAGTTTTTACTTTTGCAAGGAAGCCCGAAACTTTCAGATTTGGGATTCCACAGATGTACCAGTTACTATCCAAATAAAAGGAACCTTTGAGAGATGTCTGTCTCAGAGTTATTGGTTGGATTGGTTTGCTGGAACTCTGACATTATCCCAAATCTCTAAACAAACTCCAACACCCCAAAAAGGGGCTCTCAGGGGTGCTGAGATGCAGCACTGACTCAAAAAATGGAGCAGTACAAAGACTCAGTGAAGATGAAAGAAAGGGAGGAAGCTACAGAAGGGGCTATGGGCACAGACACCAGAGAACTAATTGAGGCCCCTGCCCCCCTTCTGAAGAATTTTTGCATGTGGTAGAAGCCACAGACAAAAGGCAAAGACTAGGCACCCTGTCCAAGGATGGAGAAGCTGCCAAACAGAGCTGAATCCAGGGACAAGAGGAGACGTTGCCTGAACACCCTTCCTACTCCAGCCCTCTGAGGAAGCCCACAAGACAGATGGAGAAGTGGGGGGCAGGCATTGGAATCAGACAACTCCCAAGACTGGAACCTGTTGCCTCCATCCTGAAGCCAGTCATTGGCAGGGATCCCAGCGCAATTCTGGCAACTTAATGTGGAAAGATATGTTTCACAGCCACAGCCTCTCCAGACAAGCTGGGTCCTAACACAGTCCACATTCACTTTCCCTAGTCCAAGACTTGACAGTGGAACCAGCATGGCATCGGTCAGAGATGGCCTAAGGATTGGCCCAACACAGCAGGCCCAGGCAGCAAGGGAGAGACAGCAGATGCAGCCGACATTGGGTATGTTACAAACTCCAATTCCTCCCCCTCCACAGCCAGCAAGGAGATTACCCCTTGTGGAGAGTATTCCTCCAGGGTGGGGATTCTATCCTGGTCAGGGGTGGGTCCAATGCCAGTGGATGCCAGCACCACTTGCACCACCTAGTTTGGGAGCACCCTGGGCCCAAGGAGCAGCAGCAATCCCTCCTCAGCAAGGGGATCTGTGCAGGCACCAGACTGCAACCACCCCCCTTTCCCCAGTGCAGAGAAGAATTCAACAGACAGCCCCTATTCAGCAGGTTCCAATCCAGCCACCCTTGAAGCAACCCTGCAGGGCCCCTACATGCCCCAGCTGGCTCAACACATTCCAGCTCAGTCTGCAGTTGCAGGCTTTTAACACTTTGCTTACTTCCTTACCTGGATCTGGTCACATATAGATCAGTTTGGGAACCACTATGCAACAGATCGCAACCTAGTTTCTGCAATTACAGATGGGATGAATGAGGGGGATGCTTCCGATTGGGTAGCTCAATTGCACTATGAGGATACCTCTGAATTACAAGATGCCAATGCCTTTATTGAGCTTCTTAGGGCTAGGTTTGATAATCCTGATAGAATTGGGGAAAGTGAGAAGACAAAACAATGGAATTGTTGAAAGGCTGGCAAATGCCTTTCTTCTGAGGATTCATTTTCCTGCTGGGAGAACTCCGATGCAAGGATACAGACAACTGCTTGAAAGCTGGGTCTTTTTATTTTTCAGGAAGGCAAGAGACAGCAAGAAGTCTGCGTTCCTGGGGCTAGCTAGCTAACTTTGAATGGTGAATTCCTGGTTCTTTATACCATTTTTTCTCCCTTTGTGTATGAATGTTCATTTAGTATTTAATGTTTAATGTTTAGATATTAAAATCCTGTCAGAGTTTAATTTTCGCCGGAAGGCATACTTAGCGAGGTGTGGAAAATAACTCTGCGGGGCGGCTTGATTGCCTTATCGGTTCTTTCTTAATCTCTTTTACCTTTATAATGGGTTTTTCTATTTGTTTTCTGGCAATCTCCTGTCTGTTTCCTATGTAATTTATTCTGTGTCTTTTGTTTGTTTGTTTTGCTGATTGACCCTGTAAGGGTTTTTTTTCCCTTGTTTCCCTAGCTTTCTTAATTACTTGGCTTTTGTCTAGGGGGCTTCTTTCAATACTTTTTATTCCATTTCTTTTCCTATGCAAGTTTGTTCTATGGCTGGCCTGATGTTCCCCTCGGGCTTTTCCTGCTTGGGTGTCACCACTGTCTTCATGAAGTTCCCTTTCCACAGAATGAAGCGAGGCAAGCAACCCTTAAAAGACTTTGTATAGGACTTTAGAAGGGATGCAGGCAACCTCATGAACTGACCTGACAGAATATTTCTGCACTATTTTAGGAACACTATTGATCCAGAAGTCAAAAAGCATGCAGTATCAGAGGAATACCAGAGATATTACAGGATTGGTAGGCCATGTCCCTTAGGCTGGACAGGGAAATCAACCCACACTGAAAAACTCTTCTGAGGGCTCTCCTAGGAGAATTACAGCCAGATGACCTCTGAGTAAACCTGCTGAAACTGCTCCTACCCAACTCACAAGAATTATAAAGTGCTATCGATGTGGCCAGGCTGGTCATAGGGCAACCGACTGTCTGGCTCCAGCATGTGTTCCACAACCAAGGCCTAGTATAGTTACCAGGGGTCAAAGAAATCCATGGAAGCCTCCAGACATTAGCCAGTTTGCCAGACACACTGTAGAGGGTCTACTCCCCACAGAAGAGGGTGAGAAACTTCCAGCCAAAGAAATCCTCCCCAGGAAGGCAGTTGAAGAAGACAACCTCATGGTGACTGCTGCCATTCCCCCCTTTACAGTTAAAATGAAGCTGGCAGTGCCTGAGATGGGGGAAGCAGGGGAGGTAGAAGCAGTAATAGATACTGGGTGTTCCTGATGCCTTATTGGGATCCCCATCATCGAACAATTAGGGATAAAGACTAAAGCCCTAAAATGCCCAATCAGATTTGAACAGGTAGATGGAACATTAATTGGAGGAGTCCCAGCCACCCAAATTACAGAGTTAATCAAACTAGGGATGGGCAGACGTTTTGTAGTGGCTCCAAAAATGTCAGAATCTATCATACTGGGACTTGCTTGGCTTGATAAATGGGCCCCTACCATCAAGTGGGAAGACAGATACCAAAAAATCATAATTGGGGTTGGCCTGCTGCCCCCCCTTCCTCCCACAAAGAAACTGCCACCCAACAGGGATCCACAACCAGAAGCAGCCATCACTTCAGACTCTCCCCCAGGTGAGCCCCAAGTCCCTAAAGAATACAGAGACTTGGCTGGTGTTTTTAGTGAAGTGGAATGCAACATTTTACACCCCCCTTCCATCGAGCATTAATTGTGCCATTGAGTTAGAACCTGGGCAAAACTGCCAAAACCAAAGATGTATTCCATGACACCAGCCAGGATGGCTGAGTTGAGGAAATACATTGATACCAGTTTAGACAGAGGCTTCATTGAACCTGCCAAAGTAGGGGACAAAGTGCTTTTGTCAACTAAATGTCTTAAGGTAAAACTTCCTAGTAGAAAGTTGGGCCCTAAATTCTTAGATCCATTCCCTATATCTAAGATAATCAATCCAATGATAGTCCAATTAAGTCTCCCTTGGCTGTTAGGGAAAATACACCCAGTGTTCCACAGTAGTTTGTTGTAGCCTGCTGTAGGGTCAAATTTAAGGCCGATACCAGCAGCTCCCCCCAAACCTCTGATTGTACAGGGTGAGGCACATTATGAAATAAAGAAGATCTTCAATTCTAGATTACATTGAGGATGATTACAATATCTATGCTATGGAAAGCTTTGTCAGAAGCTACTTGGGAAGTTCCAGTCTGCAGCGCTTTGGGGCAGGCAGGAATCCGTGACTGTGCACGGTTTCTGCCTGTGCTCGCTGCCCGAGTGCCCTGAGCCACCCGGCTTCAGGGCTAGCCACCTCCACAGAAGGGGGCGAAGACAGGGGGGACCTGGCAGGGTCGAGAGATATTGCACCTCTCTTCCCTAGCCGGCTAAACCCCCTTTTCCGAAGGCAGCTGAGAGGTGGTCAGAAATGGCTGCCACATAGAAGCACTCAGCCTGAAAAAGAAAGTGCAGGAGGAGTTGTGAAGAAGTGAAAGTGTTTTTTGCTGACTGGGATAAAGTAACAGCGAAAGTACCCTGGAACTTGAAATTTGCCAAAGATACATCATTTCCAGAGATTTACAAGCGGCAAATGGAAGTTTAAAAGGGAAAGTTTTCCTTTCTTTTCACTCTCCTTCCTAACATGGCAGCGAATAGAACCGCAAGAGAAATCGGAAAACCTGCATTGGAGGTAATTAAATGCTAAAGGGATAAGGATTTCTGAACATTTTTTAAAAAAACCTTTTTTTGCTGTAAGTGGGAAGGGAGAGGGAAAAAAATTGGAGCAGAATTTGAAAGTAAGGAGGAGATTGCCTAGAATTTTAAAGAGCTATTAAATATTAACAAGACTTATAAAAGATACATTTTAACTGGAACTTTGTGACTAAACAGTAAGCCCAGAAAGAGAGAGAGAAGAAAGGAGAAAGTACTAAAAGAAACAGCTTACTTGGATTGTTTGGTGATTTTGGAACTTTTGGGAACTATCCTTGATTAAAAGCACTTGGGTGGTTGTTTTGGAAAAACTTTTTCTCTCTACAATGGCATCACTTGTGGATGAATTGAAAATTGAGTACCAAAAATACAAAAAAGAAGAACAAGAAGGGAAAGATTCTCTTGGCACTCTTTTTCAATTTTTAGAAATGGCACTTTGTGCTTATGAAAAGCTGACTGCACAACAGGATGACTGGGATAAAGAAGAAGCCATCTTTGATGAACAAGTGACTCTATTTGGGGAAGGAAAAAACAAAAAAAGAGAGAAAAATAAGGTGTAAAGTGGATACTATGTTAGAAAACAACAGATGAAATTGAGTGGTCCAAAACCATTTAGTGTTCTTTTTTTTTCCAAATAATTTTTTTTTATTTTTTAATAACAAGATAAACATAAACATACATAACAAAATAAACATAAACATACTACAAAAAACATAAAAAGATCCTTCTTCATAAATTTACATACAGTGCATCGATTGGTTTACCACTTTTTTTTGTGCATCCATTTCCTAGTCACTAGTATAATTATATTACATAATAGCTCATATTATCAATCAATAAGTATAACCTAATATCATCACTAAAAAAAACAACAAAAAAACCCATTTATAATTTTGTTAATTCATATTTTAACGAGATAACTATAGTTTGCTTAATTTATTTTGCAATAAATCATAAGATCATACCAATTCTACCTTAATAATGTTTTATAAAGATAATATTAAGAAAAAAAAATTATTATTTTTTTATGCTAAATCTGAATATTCTATCATTATGTTTTATTATCTAACCATTGATAAAAAAGATCCCAAACTTCATAAAATTGTTTATCTTCTTGTTCTCTGATTTCAAATGTCAATTTGCTCATTTCAGCACAATCCAATATTTTCTTAATAATTTCTTCTTCTGATGGAATTTTCTCACTCTTCCAGTTCTTAGCAAATACAATCCTAGCCGCTGTTAATATATTTACAATCAAATACTTCAAATTTTTATTATATATATCAGGTAAGATTCCCAATAAAAAATCTCTGGTTTCAAGTCTATATGTGTCTTTGTCATTTTTTCCAACCATATGCGAATTTTAGTCCAATATTTTCTAGCGTCCTCACAAGTCCACCACATATGGTAGTATGAGCCAGGTATCTGATGACATTTCCAACATTTTTCAGATTTGTTCTTAAACATTCTTGCAATTCTTGTCGGGGAAAATGCCACCTGTAAAACATCTTATACAAGTTTTCTTTATAAGCTGTTGACATTGTCATTTTATAATTTTGAGACCACAATTTTTCCCAATTCTCCAAATCAATCCCATATCCAAAATTCTTCCCCCAAACAATCATCGTTTCTTTAACTTGTTCCTCCTCTAATAAAATTTCCAACAAATAAGTGTATAATTTTTAATCATTTTTCATCAGTACCTGTCAAGATCCTGTCTAGATCAGTCAATTTATCATAAAATCCCTCCGCTTTAGAATCTATAAGATACCTTGAATGTATTTGCGCATATGAAAACCAATTCATCTTTATGCCTTGTTCTTCTAGTTTTTGCATTGTTTTAAGTTCACTCTTTTCATCCAATATTTCCCCATATCTAACTGTTTGTTCCTTCTCATATATTATAGGATAAGAAAAAGCTTCAATAGTTGATAACCAGACTGGGATTTTCAAATAACATTTTCTCTTAATTTTCTCCCAATTCAACCATAAAGACTCCCTTATATAATGCCTTCTAAAATAGCCCTGCGATTTGGTTCCTTATACCACAGAAAAGCATGCCATCCCAGTAATAAATCATGCCCCTCTAGAGTCAACAATCTAGTCTTTCTTAATGTTATCCAATCCTTAACCCACATTAAATTTGCAGCTTGGTAATACAACTCCCAATTCGGGAGGCCAAAACCTCCTCTAATTTTAGCATCTTGCAGGAGTTTTAATTTTATTCTGGCTTTCTTACCTTGCCATATGAACTTCAACACAATTTTATTTAATTCTTCAAAGTAATCTTTACCAAGCCTGATTGGTATGGTTTGGAATAAATATAAAATTCTGGGTAAAATATTCATCTTGATTGTTGATATTCTACCTATCAATGACAATTGTAGATTTTCCCATTTTTTCAAATCAGATGCTATCTGTTGTTTAAGTTTGATATAGTTATTCTCTTTCAATGTAGTACATCTTGACGTCAAATATATCCCCAGATATTTGACCTTGTTCATAACTTGAATTTTCAATAAATCTGCCAGTTCATCTCTTTGTTTTAATAACATATTCTTTGTCAAGATCTTTGTTTTATCTTTGTTTATTTTCAAACCGGCCATCTCACCATAAATCTCTATCTTTTCCAGTAGCTTTAAAGCTGTTCCTAGAGGATCTTCCAAAATAAAAACCAAATCATCCGCAAAGGGCTTGCAATTTAAATTCCTCCTTCTTAATTTTCATTCCTTTTATATTTGGATCCTCTCTAATGTTTCTATTCAGCACTTCCAAAATCAATACAAATAACAAAGGTGATAATGGGCAACCTTGTCTTGTGCCTTTTCTTATATTAATAGAATCTGTAAAATCTCCCTCTATCATCACTCTCACCGTTTGTTTGTCATATATGGCTTCTCTTGCTTGAATAAATTTTCTAGCAAAGCCCATCTGTTCCAATAACAAAAACATGAATCTCCAATTCACATTATCAAATGCTTTTTGGGCATCTAAAAATACCAAAGCCATTTGTTTTTCAGGGTGTGCCTCGTAATATTCCAAAGTGTCCAGAATTACCCTCATGTTATCCCTAATTTGTCTCCTTGGCAGGAATCCATTCTGGTCAGGATGAATAAAGTCATTTAGATATCTTTTGAGCCTTTCTGCCAAGATGGAAGCAAAGATTTTGTAATCTGCATTCAGTAAAGAAATAGGTCTATAGTTCTTAATTTGTGATGGATCAGCCCCTTCTTTTGGAATAAGTGTGATATAAGCATCTGACCATGTTTTAGGTATTTTCTTATTTAACATAGCTTCATTCATAACTTCTAACAATGGAATGCTCAACGATTCTTGTAATGTTTTATAAAATTCTGCCGGGAGCCCATCTGGGCCTGGTGCTTTTCCATTATTCTGCCTATTAAGTGCTTCCGTTAGTTCCATCATTGTTATGGTACTTTCTAACATTTTTTCAGTCTCTTCAGGTATCTTGGGTAGGTTAGCATTTTGTAGATAAAGCTTAATTCTTTCCTCATCAAAATCCTCCTGTTTATATAATTGTCCATAAAAGTCTTGAATAATTATCTTTTCTCCTTGTTACCATAACAAATTTGACCTTTATCATCTATTAACTGTACTATTCTCCTAGATTCTTTCTCCTTTCTCAATTTGTATGCTAGCCACCTACCTGGTTTATTTGCATCTTCAAAATAGTTCGGTTTAGCACTTCTAATTTTTGTGCCAACTCCTCTTTCTCCGCCTGACCCATCTTATGTTTAATTATATCCATTTTGAATTTAATATCTTTTTCTGTGGCATATTCTGCAATTCTTTTTCCAGTTTTTATAATCATCTTCTAAAGCTTTAATAGTTTGCCTCTTCCTAATATTTTTTTCTTTGTATAGTCCATTATTAATCCTCTCGCATATGCCTTCATTGTATCCCAAACATTCTGCATCGAAGTATCTTCTTTTTTATTTTTAATGAAAAAGAAGGCCAATTCTTTGTCCATCCATTGTATAAAGTCTTTTTCCTTTAAGATAGCGTTATTTAATGTCCATCTAGATCTTCTTCTTTGTCCTTTCCATTTAATTGTCATAGGGTTATGGTCTGCCCATATACCCGTTTCTATATTATTTCTTGAATGTTAGATATTAGTTCTGATGAGGTCCAAATCATATCTATTCTGGACCATGATAAATGTCTATTTGAATAAAAAGTATATTGCTGCGTTTTACCATTTCTTTCTCTCCATATATCTTTTAAATTTAATTCATCTACCATTTTAAAAAGGATTTAGGAGAGTCTTTCTATTTTGTTTTAATGCTGTCGCTGTATAGTCCAATTTATTATCTACAATTCCATTAAGATCTCCCATCATAATTATATTGACATGGTCCAGTCCAATTAATTTCATATGTAACTTTTATAAAATTCTTCTTGTTTATCGTTCGGAGCATAGATTGCAACAAGTAATATTTTTATATTGTTATCCACTATTTCAACCATTAATACTCTTCCATCTTCATCAGTATAAACCAATTTTGCTACAATAGTTTCTTTAATATACAGGACCACTCCTCTTTTCTTACAGTTAGTCAAGGAAGTAAAAATTTTCCCCAGTCTTGGTCTTACCAATAATCGTTGATGTTGTTTTTTAATATGTACTTCTTGTAGGCAAATTATCTCAAATTTTAACTTCTCTAATTTATGAAAGATTTTTCTTCTTTTAATAGCTGAGTTCAATCCATTTATATTCATAGAAATCAATTTTTTTCCTCCATGGTTATGTTTTATATTTAGGTCTAACAGTTCTTGTGGATCTTACTTCACGTTGTTCTTTGGTCTCCATTTGTCCACCTACCGCACCTTCTTCCTTCCCGATCTCATCTGGTCTTCTTGAGGCTCAATTGCAAAGGTTTCTTTTTCTGTCTCTATTTCTCTTCTTCCAAAAATTTGTTGTGGAATATTTCTGCTTTCTCAATTGAGTCGATTCTGTGTCTCTGTTCTTGCCATATAAACATTAATCCTTCTGGGATCAACCATCTATAATTCACGTCTTTTTCCAATAATTTTTGGTCAAAAATCGATATTCTCTTCTCATCTCTCTCACTCTTCTGGGGACTTGTTTTAAAACCATAATCTCTTTACCTTTATATTTCAGCCCCTTATCTCTTGCGACTTGTAATATTTGTGTTTTAATAGTCTTCTTAGTAAATCTGACATGGATTTCCCTTGGTAGCTTATTCCTCATTGCATATCTTGTAAAAACACGATATATCTCATCTACTCCGTCCATCATCTTTTCCTCTGTTATCTCCAAGGCTCCAGCCAGAATTTCTATCATTACAGCCGCCAAATCCTGTCCTTTTTCTTCCTCAATATTTTGAAATCTGAGATAAAATTCTGACCTATCCATCTCCCACTTCAACATCCCATTTATATCTTGTTGCACCATTGTTAATTTGCTAACAATATTTCCAGTTGTCTCATCTCTTTGTTTATCTTTCTCCTCGATTTTTTGAAGTCTCTCCTCCTGTTTTGCCATCATCTGTTGAAAGTTTTCAATTTTTTCATCAGTCTTTGCAATTCTTTGTTCAATACTCTCTGTTCTTTGGTCAATGCTTATTTTGAGTTCTTGTATTCCTTGTATAATCGTTGCTAGATCCATTTGTACTTTATCTTGCTTTGCCATTATTGATAGTCGTCCTCCAGTTGATGGAGAAGCAGGAGCAGAAGTTGAACTGCCAGAAGGTAAAGTTTTCTTACTTATTTGAATAACTCAAGATCTTTAAGCTCCTTTAATCCAATCAGTAGGGTAGCCAATTATAATCCAATTGGGAAGAAGAAAAACATTTTTTAAAAAAGCCAATAAAAAATAAAGAGTCCAGAATTAAAAAGAGAGGGAGAAAAAGAAGATTAAAAAGAAAAAAAAGAAGGAGATTCTTCAGGTTCTTCTAGACCTTAATCCTATTGTAAGATGGCCAATTATGATTCAAAAATAAAAATTAAAAATAGTAAAAAAGAAAAAGAGAGTAAGACCCAATAATATTAAAAAACAATGATCAAAAAAAAAGGAAAAAGAAAGAATTCTTCAGGTTCTTCACACCCTAGTCCAATTGTAGGATCTCAAAAAATAAATAAAAAAAATAACCATAAAAATAAATAAAAATAAAAATAAAAAATAGAAAAGGCAAAAATCCCAATAAACAAAAGGAAAAAGAAAAGCTATTCTGAGGCTTTCCCTTTAAAAAAAAAAGTAAGTTTAAAAATTAAAAATAAAGTCAAAAAAAAAAAAAGAAAATAGAATATACAAATATTACAAAATACTATGGGGTTGAGGAGGAGGGATGAAACAACTAAAGAAAGATAAGAAAAAGAGCACACTGCATCTTATTTAGTTATCCAAGGCTCTTATTATGGCTTCTCCACAAATTCCAAAGCCAAACTTCAAGTACTCAATAATAGAAGTTCCAAAGAACACCTGTTAAAACATTCTCCGGTGTTCTTCCTCTATCTAATCAAGTTCCAGTGTCCTTGAGAAAGAATTCCTTCACAGCTTTTTCAACTTTCAATAAAGTATTTTCAAGCCTCTAGTTGGCAGTGTTACAAAGTTTCTTTAGTCCACTCCCCCTTCTTTCCCCAAAAAGCCTAAGAAAAAGAGGGAAATATACATGTATATATATATATTTAAAAGGAAAAAAAATTACTAAAGGGAGCCTCCATTCTCAAAAGGGAGAAAAAAGAAAGAAAAATTAGATAAATATAAAAGGAGAAACCAGTCTAGTTACAGTTACTAGATCACAATAGAAGTTCAATGAAAACAAAAGTAAAAGTAAAAAGCCAAGCCTCAATTTGACATTCTCTCTAAGAAATCGCCGCTAAATCAGTTCCATCTGTTTTGTCCTAAGTCTTACAGGATTCTTCTCATTTTAGAGTGTCCTTGAGTTCCCGAAAAAAAAAATTCTCACCAGCCGATGCACGTTCTCTCTCTTCCGGAGCTGCCACAGCTTCAGCAGCCAAGGGGCTGCCTCTCCGCCCGATGGTAAAGGGCTTCTTCTGGATCAGCCAGGGACTTTGCGATGTCCCTGGGATCAGCAGAACGCGCCCCTTACAATCATCGTCTCTACGGGACGATTTAGATCCATAGGACCGACCAGGGGCGAAGATATCAGCTGCAATCTCAGAGCCCCAAGATTGCAGCTGTATCGCAGCAACGTGGCTCCGCCTTCCCGCACTGTAAATGACCATGGCCACGCCATGGCTCAGCCCCAGACACGTAACCAGCATCTGGCATCCTTCAGTCCTCCAGTTTCTTCCCAGTTTTTGGCGCTTTGCAATCAGCACCAGTCAGCCGTTCTGGCTGCTTTGCAGTCAGCACCAGTCAGCTGTTTCTAGATGAAGGCATGCAGTCACTTTGCACGATCAGCACCAGTCAGCTGGCAAGTAAGAGCAGGTAGCCGTCGGATCCACGCTGTTCCTGCAGCTGTTTCTGCCATCCCCCTTTCTCCCCAATTGAAAATTGAGTACCAAAAATACAAAAAAGAAGAACAAGAAGGGAAAGATTCTCTTGGCACTCTTTTTCAATTTTTAGAAATGGCACTTTGTGCTTATGAAAAGCTGACTGCACAACAGGATGACTGGGATAAAGAAGAAGCCATCTTTGATGAACAAGTGACTCTATTTGGGGAAGGAAAGGAGAAAGAGGAAAAGAAAAAGGGGACTTTAAGGTTTGAAAAAACAAAAAAAAAGAGAAAAATAAGGTGAAAAGTGGATACTGTGTTAGAAAACAACAGAAAGGGGGAAAGCAGAAGAAGAAAAGGGAGGTGGAAAGAGAAGGGGGTAAATAGGGCAAGGAGAAGAATAAGCAAGGGAGAAAGGAAGGGATGAGAAGCCTCAATGGTGGGGAGCAAGATGTAAAGAAACAAAATTCTTTTAGAGACAATGGGTAAACTTAATTGAAAAAGGGATTCTGCAAAGGTACATAAGATTGTATTCCTAAATTTGTATTCAGAAATAATGTTAGAAAATTTGAAACAACATGTAATCAAAAATGGGATAAAATGTTTAGTGTAACTTAGTGAAGGCAATGAAATAAATGAGAGAATTGAAGTAGGAGAAGTGGGAACATTTTAATGAAATAATTATTTAAAATATGTGATGTGGGGGCGAAATAACTATGGAAAGTATAAGTGTTCCCATAAAAGTACGATATTTAATTGAAAAGTAACATGTAAAGTGTTTAAGATATAAATGAATATTAATATTAATGATTAGATTTGTATTGGCATTGATACTTATTTTAATTACATCATATACTTATAATTTTTTTTCTATAAAAAACATTGTGTAATTTTAGAATGTACTAAACAGAATCCCAATGCAAGTTATGTATTATATTAAGTATTATAAATTTAGGGGAAAGAGTTAAAGGTGTCATACTCCAGTCAGTGTACAGGAGAAGTTTTGTTTAAAGAGAAAAGATAAATGAATAGCTGGAAACAGAACAGACAAAGAATAATAAATATTATGATTTGAACTGAGATGAGATAAATAAAATAAAACTAAGAAAGTTAAAAGAGGTGAGAAGTTTGAAAATGGTAATAAGATATGGAATGGTATATAAAATGAATATGAATTTGAATTTGTATCTGTACGAAGAGTTGTAACCCGGGATCAAGCAGCTTTCAGAAAATATGTTTTTATATTTTATGTTTTGTTTGTTTGTGTATTGTCTTTGAAAATCAATAAAATTGTTGTTGTTGTTTTTAAAAAAGAAGCTACTTGGGTGAAAAGTTGGGATATACATGTGGATAGATTGGTTAACCAATTCCATGAAAAATTCCCTGACAAGCCAAAGGGTCCCCTTGGAGGGGGAGAGGGGGTTAAGGGCATCGCATTAACCCCTGGTTGTGTTTTGTTTATTGTATCTTCCAGGACATGATTATTTTCCAAGGGGGAACATCTGTCAGCTTTGGAAGAAAACAATTGGTCCATTGCTGGGAAAAAGTGACAAGCAACAGGGAGAAAGCAGAACTACTTAACTCAGTTTTTGCATCTGTCTTTACACAAAGTGAAAAAACAATCCAACCTATCAAAAACAGCACCACAAAAAAACAGAATAGGAATGCAAGTTAAAATAGGGAAGAAAATGGTAAGTGAACACCTATCTACCCTAGACAAGTTCAAATCACCAGGACCAGATGGATTACATCCCAAGTTTCTAAAGGAACTGACAGACGAGATCTCAGAACCACTGAACTATATCTTTCAAAGATCCTTGAGCACTGGGGAGCTACCAGAGGACTGGAAAAGAGCCCATGTAGTTTCCATCTTCAAAAAAGGGAAAAAATAGATCCAGGAAACTACTATCAGCCTGACCTCAATACCAGGAAAGATTCTGGAAAGGATAATCAAGCAACAAATCAGCAAACACCTAAACAAAATAATAACCAAAAGCTAACATGGTTGTTAAAAACAGATTGTGCCAGACTAATCTTATTGCGTTCTTTGACAAAGTGACAAAATTAGTTGACTAGAGGGATGCTATAAAAATAATTTACTTGGCCTTCAGTAAGGCATTTGATAAAATAGACCATAACCTACTACTAGATAAAGTGAAAAAATGTGGGTTAGACAGCATCATTACCAGATGGATTCAAAACTGGCTAACCAACCACACTCAATCTGTACTCCTCAATGGAATTGCATCTACATGGAGGGAAGTTTGCAATGGAATACCCCAAGGCTCTGTTTTAGGCCTAGTACTCTTCAACATCTTCACTAACGACTTGGACAAGGGGATAGATAGGGAACTCATCAAATTTTCAGATGATACCAAGGAATAGCCAGCACTCCAGAAAATAGGCTTAAGATACAGAAGGGTCTTGACAGACTTGAACATTAGGCGCTATGTAAAAAGATGAAATTCAATGGTGAAAAAAGTAAGGTTCTACATTTAAGCAAGAAAAATCAAATGCACAGTACAGTATACGTGGTACCCTGCTCAATAGTAGTAACTGTAAGAGGGATCTCTGAGTCCTAGTAGACAGGCATTTAAATATGAGCCAGCAGTGTGCAGCAGTTGCCAAAAAAGCCAACACAATCCTAGGCTGCATAAACAGAAGGATAGAATCAAGATCACGTGAAGTGTTAATTCTACTTTATAATACCTTGGCAAGGCCATACTTGGAATACTGCATTCAGTTTTGGTCACCATGATGTAAAAAAGATATTGAGACTCTAGAAAGAGTGCAGAGAAGAGCAACAAAGATGATTAGGGGACTGGAAGCTAAAAAATATGAAGAACGGTTGCAGGAACTGAGTATGTCGAGTCTAATGAAAAGAAGGACTAGGGGAGACATAATAGCAGTATTCCAATATCTCAGGGGCTGCCACAAAGAAGAGGGCGTCAAGCTATTCTCCAAAGCATCTGAGGACAGGACAAGAAGCAATGGGTGGAAACTAATCAAGGAGAAAAGCAACTTAGAACTAAGGAGAAATTTCCTGACAGAACAATTAATCAGTGGAACAACTTACCTCCAGAAGTTGTGAATACTCCAACACTGGAAGTTTTTAAAAAGATGTTGGATAACCATTTGTCTGAAGTGATTTCCTGGTTTCCTGCCTAAGCAGGGAGTTGGACTAGAAGACTTCCAAGGTCCCTTCCAACTCTGTTATTCTATTCTATTCTATTCTATTCTATTCTATTCTATTCTATTCTATTCTATACATTACATTACATTACATTACATTACATTACATTACATTACATTACATTACATTGGAAAGCTAAATGAGATGTGCCATTGCTGAAACTTTAAAATGAAGAAAACATGAAAAGGTTAAAAAGGTATGGGGAAAGAGAAGATGGGAAAAAACAGAAAAAAGATGTAAAAAAGGACTTAAATGTTTTTATTTATGCATGCTTTCTTTTGTCAATTTTATTTCTGTGCAAAGCATTCCATCTTTAATGGACAGCTTGGGCATTCACTCAGTGCATTAGGCAAATATTCAAACAATGTGTTAACTTCCTGCTTCAGAATTAAACATATTTGGGTGACCTTGCACAAGTAGGATTGCCTAAACTAAATGTGTGCCAACATTCCTTAAACCTGAAAATCTGGAAATGGCAAGCACAAATAAAGCCACCCAATGAGAAACCAAGAAGGGGAAAATGCTGCAATGCCTCATTATTTTTGACAGTAAGCTTCAGTGTTTTAAAAATATTTTTATTTAGTAGTTTGTCCTCCCCAGAATGAAAGAACTGAATAACAACAGGAGAAGCTCACCACTTTAAAAATGTTACATAAATAATTTCGTATTTAAAAATGTAGGTTTAGAGGAGGAGAGGATGGTTTGGAGATATTTAAAAATATTGCGCATTGGTTTGGCTAGACCACATGAAAAAATGGGGGTTTCTCCCAGAGTACAAGAATATTTACTCTGAATGTTGCACTATTCAAACAATTGCCCCTCTTTTAGAGTGCTCCTTGAGTACCAACATACACACAAAATGACTTGCTACTCAGAAATAACCCTATCATCAATGTGGCCTAGCATTGGACTAGAACTAAATAAATGTATGATTTTATTAAAGTTTTAAATCTTTTTCCATTTAAATTAATAATTTTTCCTTTTTCCAGTTCCTGCATTTCTGACACGAGATGAGAGCCTTGCATAATGCTAGAATGCTAGAACTTTTCCTGTTTCTGAGCAACTGTGCTAAAAGGTGAAGACTTATCTTTTCTTTTTTTCTTTTCCTTTCTTTTTTTCTCTTCTCTTTTCTATTTTAGGCAATAGCTATCTTACATGCTACACGTTTTTTTTCCTGGATATTGATTCTTATTTACCAGAAGGATGTCAACTAAACACAGAAGGATGGAGTGGATGTCAGAAAGCTTGATGAAATTGCAGGTTTGCAGAAGGAACCAAAATATTTGCACATATAAGCCCAGATTTGGAGGGAAAGTAGCTCAGTGAATACTGAACATGACTGGGAATATTGAGAATGCTGATTGACTCTCAAGTTAATAAATTATTTCCAAAGCAGATGAAATCTCTTTGGAAAGATCCATTTTTTTCTCAAAACCTAAATAGGCATATTTCACATAGTTTTTTTTTTAAATAAATCCTATTTATATAGGTTTGACAGGTATTTAAAAATATGAGTTTCACCAGCTGCAGTACAAGCCAGTAAACATATGGTGGACCTTTGCATACACCAATGCAACATAAAACAATGTGATGGTAGCCTTATGTCCTTATAATTAGTTATTTTCTGACACCAAAATATTTGATTTATGTACATCTTTTGTTTAGTCATAACTGGCAGGAAGTCTATTTTTCAACAAAAGATGCTGAAAATTTATCATGGTCCAATTATTGTTCCATGACCTTGATTTATTATTTTTAATTTCTATAATTCTGTATAAGTTTCACTTTTTAAAATGTGCACTATTTTAACTTTACTGTTATGCTGTACTTGGAGATTATGATGGGAAAACAGTATGGTATATATAAATAAACTGAGAAAGACAAAAAAAGACAGAGATGATAGATACAACAAGATAACATATGTTTAAAAATGTACATTGCTGTTGAGAATGAGAACTGAGAATTGCAGGGCCATTGGAAGGCAGCAGGAATTGGCAGAAAAAGAGCAGTAAGAGAGAATAGAGATATTTAATAAAATAGACATTTAATAAAATAGATCAACTCCATGCAAATAACTATCCACCAGCAGACACATTATCATCCAGTTTAGTATTGCAAGTTCCCAAATATAACCATAAATATTTTTAACATGGTGATTACTATAAGACCATCTCAAGAAGCACAGTTGAAATCAATAAATTTGTAACTGAAATTTTTGGGATTAATATAAATTTAATTTAATAAATCTGCTATTCCCAAATAGTGCCTGCTTCTGGGATAGTACCACACACCTCCTGTATATAGTACCACACAACCTCCACAACCTTTAGTTTGGTCCATGGTAGATCAGCTGCTTTCCAAAGATAATATATGATAAAATAAATGAACTGAACCATGATAGGGAAGGGTGTGATTTAAATAAATTACCTAGGCTTGAATTATAGAATAATGTAAACAAATATTGATTTGAGGTTGATTACTGAATATGATGAAAATGGTGTACTTGGGATGGAAAAGCATGACTGAAAATGAATGAAATGGTTGAATAGAAAGTAAGATAAGAGCCTGCAGTGTCCATTGGCATCATATGTTTGTAGGGAATGCTGGTGGTGATGGTAGGAGTGAATTGACTGGAGATGTGAGTGCATATTTACATTTATATCAAGTAACACCATTTGTTTAAAACCAGTTTATTTCCTGTTGTATTTGACAGAACATGCAAAGTTCCCAAATCAGCATATGCAAAACAACCAAGCAAGCAAGCAAACAAACAAAAAACACATTTGCAGCATAGTAAGTTATATAGACTTACATGAGAAACTATATAGTTTATTTTAGGAAGATTAAAGCATACCAAAAGACTAGGAAGAATATTCTTCTTATCTGTTTTATTTTCCAGAATCAATTCACATTGTCCTAATTATTGTGCACAAAACAGCAATATTATATTATGCTAGTTATTAGTTATTTATATCCAGCCTTTTCTCTGAGAGTTCAAAATAGTATATGAGGGTGTCCCCTAATTTTGTGTCCACAAAAAAACCTATGAAATTGAGTGGTCCAAAACCATTTAGTGTTCTTGATGATCTATTAGGAACATGAATTTTGATTCTAGTATAAAACACTATGTAACACACATGGACAAGGGGACATATTATCTACTTCATGTGTAATTATATTGTAGAATTGGAGCAATTAAAGTTTATTATTTTAACAATTGGGGAGAAAAAGGCTGGATTCCTCCATAAATGCTGTTCTGCCTTAACAGCATGGTTTGAGAAAGAATTTCAAAAGCAAACACCAATGTAGACATTTCCCTACGGAAAATACTCAGATGCCGCATATTAAAACCCTTGAAAATGTCTATCATCAGTTGATTTGATGCAAGCCTCCTAGGGATCTGTACCAAGGCTGTAATGGGATGAAAGATTCCTTATAATGCTGCATTGCAATTTAAAAGTTTTCTGCCTAGGTTTTGCACTGTGTCTACCTTTCTTATGTTAAGGATATCCAAATAATATCAATTAAATGAAATAAAACAATGCAATGGTAGGTGAAACACTGTCTCGTTCTAATCAGCTGTATGGGGTCAGAACAAGCAGAAATAGCATCCCACATACAGGACATTCAGCATTATCTAGGTACTACAACCTTTGCTCAGATGTTCTCATCCAGTGAGTCTACAATAGACTTTTTAATATTCTTTGGCTGAAGATAACATATGTTGGTCCCTGGGCCAATGTCCATGTCTCTCTAGAAGGCCAAAGATGCCATTGGTTTTTAGGCTCCTTGCTCATTTTGAAACCTGAAGGTAGAATTCCCTCCAGTTGGAGATTGCAACCAGCAATGCCACTCATAAATAATATTTATCTTATGAAAAATCATTTTCCTAGGAGCAGCATCATTGGGGACACCAAGCAATCTTCTGTGTTTGTCTTTATTGCTACCTTAAACAAAATTGGATGGGAACATTCCCGCTGATCTCGTGGTGCTATCAAACTTGAGGACTGGGTTTCCGCACTCTCATACTGAGTTCTCCCTGTTGGAGGGCTCCGAAAGGAGCTAAAGCCACTTGTAGGGATAGTGAAGAAAAGAGAGGTACCTTGCAGGTTGCGGAAAGCAGCAACTCTCCTGCTGGACTCAGGGCTTCTTCTCTCTCCCATGACAAGAAGGAGAGGCAGCCATGATGGCTACCAAAAAGCTGGGACCACCAAGGTAACAAAGAGCTGTGCAGGAGCAGTGTAGATGAACAGTGATTGGAGCTGGGTGAGAAGATTCCTTTTTTATTTATGCCATAACCTTAAAAGGAAAAAAAGAGGAAAATCCGGGAAAAGAAACTCTTAGAACTATTTCTTAAAGTGGCAAACAACCATAGAGAGAAAAATGCAGGAAAAGAAACTCTTAGAACTATTTCTTAAAGTGGCAAACAACCATAGAGAGAAAAATCCTACACCCGAAACAAAGGAGCTAAGGGAAGAAAAGCTGAAGACCTTTTAAAACATAGAAAATTGGATCTTTAAACTGGTCAGGCATTGCTTTGGAAAAGCATTATAAAATGCTGGAACTGTCTACTTGAATATACTTGAATAGTTGACTTTGCTGCCATAAATTGAACTAAATTTAGATTAATCAAATCTATAAGACTTGAAACAATGCTGAAACCTAAGCTGAGGGCATCATCTGCTGGTGAATGGAATATACCAGACCCCTAACAAGTTTAGAACAATTTTTGATGAGAGAAATAAACATTCATCTGAAGGACTGTGTGCCACTTATTGTTCTATCACTAGTTACTTTATGATCACTGCAGACTCTATTGTAAGATTAAGGAAGACTCTTCAGTAAAGTAAAGTGACTTTTGATTTATGGAAGCTGCCTGGACTATTTAAATGGAATTGATTAATAATCTTGAGATGTAAAGAACTATGATTATTGAACTTTTTGAGGAATAACATTGGACTGGAATATATTGTTTTTGGACTTGAGTAAGAGAGGGACTTATTAAATTAAGACAAGATGCTCTATCTGGGGGAAATGAGTGAGATTTCAAGAGAAATGGCATTGATGTTTCAAAGCATTAGGGCTACTATGGAAAAGAACCACAGAGTTATAAAGAATCTAATGCAAGGCATATATGGGAAAATAGAAATGCTATAACTGATAATGAATGAAGATCAAAGAGTTCAAGAAAGAGAGGAGATAGCAAAAAGAATGGAAGAAAAGATAGAATAGACAAACCAACAAACAAAGCAAGAAGATGAGAAGGAGAAGACAATAAAGACATTAATGATTGATAAAACAACCCAAGAGAAAAGTACTTTACGAGATTTTAAAATGGAATCAAATAACCTGGAAGATATTTTTGAAAAGGAGATAGGGGTTTGGGTGGATACTCTAAAGATTTGGCAACTTAGGAGGATAGAGATGGGAGAAATATTCAATCTGAATGGTGAAGGTTCAGATGTTGATGAAGACAAACATCCAAGAGAGGAGTATAGGAGGCAAGCCAAAAAATGAATAAGAATTAAAGTATTAAAATGAACGAGAGATGGAGAGTGGAGCTGGCGTCGCGGCAGTATGACATGCGATCTTGATCTCCAAGATCACCGTCGATATCTCCCCTGCTGGATGGTCCCGACGGACCTAAACCGTTCTGTAGAGACAGTGATTGATAAGGGCAAATCCTATCGATCCAAGAGACATCGCAAAGTCCCTGGCTGATCCAAGAGAAGCCCTTTTGCCAGCAGTGGAGAGGCAGCCATTAAAGCTGCTGAAGCTGGGACAGCTTCAGAATGGAACAGATTGAAAGAAAGTGTGTCAGCTTGGTGAGATGAACTTTTACTTATTATTTCTTGAAGAGAACACCCTGAAAGATTTAAAGTGAAATTAAAAGTGAAGAGAAAAGAGTTTAAGTAGCAAAATTAAGCTAGTTAAAGTTTCCCCTTTTTATTGGAATTTGGCAAAGCTTCTTAATTTTAAACTGGACTGGACTTTTAAAAATTTTCTGTTTTTATTTTTTTTAATTTTTTTTGAAAGTCTGTTTTGATTAAGACTCTTCTTTCTGATTTGAGATTTATTTGTTTTTTAAAAGAAAGGATTTCATTTTTTTTCTTTTTGTTCCTGGCATTGGATACATGAGGGTGAAGTGAAAGTGAAGGAAAAAAAATTGCACTGCCATCTAGAGGCTTGGACATATTGTTTCTTTTTTCTTCTATTTGTTTATGTATTCGTGTTATACTCAAGGACTCTGAGCTTTGCACTGGAAAAGATAGTGGGATGAGCATGGCAGATTGTTTACGCAGGTGCCCATCTGTGAAACTATAGATAACTAGAGTTGATTGAAGTGACCTTGAAAATACTGGAACTAGAAACTTTGAGTTGATTTATTAAAGAGTCTTGAATACTCAGTGGCAGTGGCTGGCTTCACATTAGAACTGTTCGTTAGTTTTCACTTCCTTTTTTACTCCCCCTCCAGTTGGATTTTTATATTTGGATTTCAACCTTTCATTCCAGGAACTAGAATGTAAATTCTTTCTTTCTTTAGTTTTTTGCTCTTTTCCTTGTTTCCTTCTTATTAAGAGAAATAATTGGATTAAGGTATACAAGTACCTGAAGATTTTTTTCCCCTTTTTACTTTTTGGAGTGGCAATTGCCTGCCTGTGCTCTCTTTTTTTTTCCTTTCTCCTTTTCTCTTTTTTCTCTTTCTTTCTTTACAGATAAGTACTACAAGATTAGCAGAAAGACAACAGCCCCAGCTTCCTCAATACCAATAGCCTCTTTACCATCTGGAGGACAATGGTCAATATAGACAATTTTACAACAGGAGAAAGAGAAGGAAGTGACATTACAGATGATTATGCAAGTTATTCAGAAGATTGAAAAGAGAATGGAGAATATTGAGCAAAGAACTGAAAAGACAGATGAGAAAGTAGAAAATATTCAACAGATGATGATGAAATATGAAGACAGATTCAAAAAAATTGAAGAAGATAAACAAAGAGACAAGACAATTGGAGTTATTGATACTCGATTGAGCGATGTTGAGAAGGGCAGGTGTGAACCATTAGGATGGGAAATTGATAGATCAGAATTCTACCTAAGATTTCAAAATGTAGAAGAAGGAAAAGGTGAAATATTGCTGAAATAATGACAGAAAGACTGGCAGAAGCATTAGAGATAACCAAAGAGAAGATGATGGATGGGATGCATTAAGTGCTCTGTGTCTATACAAGATATGCAATGAGAAACAGACTACCAAGAGAAGTTCACATCAGATTTACTAAGAAGATTATTAAGACACAGATACTGCAGGTTGCAAGAGAGGAAACATTAAAGGATAAAGACAAAGAAATTGTGGTGCTGAAACAGGTACCAAGAAGAGTCAGAGAGATGAGAAGAGAATATTTATTCTTGACTAAAGAGTTACTTAAAAGAGGAGTAAACTACAGATGGCTGATGCCAGAAGGCCTCTTGTTCACTTGGCAGGAACAAAGACACAGATTTGACCCAGTTGGAAAAGCTGGGCTATTCTACTTAGAATACTTTAGAGAAAAGGAGGAGGAAGCAAGAAAGGAAGAGTCATTAATTGAATTCCAAGAGGAGTGTATAGCAGTAATTGAAAAAGAAAAAGAAGATACAAAAAAAGAAAATACAAAAGAAATAATAACATCAGCCAAAGCATTCATCCAGCATATTTCCATCATTTCTGAACACTCTGATCCAATGGATTTACCATCTTCTTAGTGTACAATTTCAATATTTCCTAAGGAATATTATTTGTAGAAGACAATTCTAATGACTCCCAGCTTCATCGACTGGAAGGACCACTGTATTCTCCACATTGTGATTTACTTATGATGAAAATGTTTAAATAAACTACAGTAATAAAAAGAAAAAGAAGATGCAGTAGGTGGTGTACCCAGAGAGCAACAAGAATTAAGACCTACTAGAGCAATAAAAACCCCTTACATAACTTAATATGGATGAAAGAAAACTGATTACGATTAACATAAATGGACTTAATTTGTCTACTAAAAGAAGGAATATTTCATAAATTAGAGAAATTAAAATTTGTTATAATTTGCCCACAAGAAGTACATACCAAAAAACAACATGAATATATATTGAAACAAAAAAAAAAAAGGGAAATTATTTACGTCGCTGGCACAATCTAAAAAAGGGGTGTGTTGTGTATACTAAAGACACAATTTTGGCAGAACTAATTTACACAAATGACGATGGAAGTATTTTGATGGTGGAAATAATAGACAATAATGTTAAAACACTTTTAATTGCAATTTATGCCCCGAATGATAACCAAGAAGAATTTTACAGGAAATTACATATGAAAATAATTGAATTGGACTATGCTAATATTTGCATGATGGGAGATCTTAATGGAATAATTAATTATTGGTTGGACTATAAAACGCAGAAATCAACAAAGAAAGCTAGAAAGATACTACCAAAATCTTTCTTTTGAATAACAGAAGAATTTAACTTAAAAGATGCATGGAGAGAGAGAAATGTGGAAAGTAAGCAATACACTTTTTACTCAAACAGGCATGCATCATGGTCTAGAATAGACATGATGTGGATGTCAGCAGAATTACTGGCTAACATATGAGAGATTGAAATAGAAACAAGCACCTGGGCAGACCATAATCCAGTGATAGTTATTTAGAAAGGATATAAGAGGAGATCTATATGAACTTCAAATAATACGATATTAAAAGAAAAAGATTTTAAACAGAAAATAGAGAAAGAACTCATTTTCTTTTTTAAAGAAAATAGAAAAGAGGATACATCTTTACAGAACCTCTGGGACATGACGAAGGCCTACACAAGAGCCTTGATAATAGACTTACAAGGAAAAGAAATATAAAACAGAAAAAGACTTTCAAAACATCAGAGGATGATTATAAAAGATTGGAAAAAGATTTACAGATGTTCCCACAAAAAAAGACATTAAAAATAAAATGGATATAATTAAATATAAAATGGGACTAATGGAAAAAGAGGAACTAGCACAAAAAAATAAAAATGCTTTACAGAATTCCTTTGATAATAAACCAGGCAGATGGCTAGTTTATAAACTGAGAAAGGAAAGAGAACCAAGAAGGATTAGTCAATTAATAAATGAAGGACATGTTTGCTATGGAAATGAGGAGAAGAAAAAAATTATACAAGGTTACTATGGAAAATTGTATTTTCAAGAGAATATTCAAGAAGAAAAAGTTAAGCAATATTTACAGGAAGCAAATTTACTTCAGATACCTAAAGACATTGTAACAATGTTAGAAGGGAACATAACAATGATGGAATTAACAGAAGTCTTAAAAAAAAGAGAATGTTGGGAAAGCACTAGGTCAGATGGTTTACCAGTAGAATTTTACATGACTTTTCGGGAAATATTGAATCTTCACCTGTTAGAAGTTATGAATGAAGTTATGCTAAAGAAAAGAATACCCAAAACATGGTCAGAAGCATATATTACACTTATACTGAAGGAGGATACAGACCTGCAGCAAGTTAAAAATTATAGACCTATATCCCTATTAAATTCAGACTATAAAATTTTTGCTTCAATCCTGGCAGAAAAACTAAAAAGATACTTAAATAATTTTATCCATATTGACCAAAATTGATCCTGGCAAAGAAACAAATCAAAGACAATGTGAGAAATTATTTTGCACTCTCTGGAATACTATGAGCACATCCTGAAAAGCAAATGGCCTTGATGTTTCTAGATCCACAAAAAGCCTTTGACAATGTGAGTTGGTGATTCATTTTACTGCAATTGATACAAATGGACTTTGGTAAAAAACTTATTCAAGCCATTGAAACAATATACCACAAACAAACTGCAAAGGTTATGGTAAATGGAGAATTAACAGAATCTATAGATATAAGAAAAGGGACAAGACAAGGTTGTCCACTGTTGCCTCTGCTCTTTGTGTTAACATTGGAAGTGTTGAATAGGAATATTAGAGAAGAAAAAGAAATAAAAGGAATGAAAATCAAAAAGGAAGAGTATAAATTGCAAGCTTTTGCAGTTGACCTGGTATTCCTATTAGAAGATCCATTGAATACAGCACCTAAATTAATAGAAAAAATAGAAGAATATAAAAAAGTAGAAGGTTTGAAAATAAATAAAGATAAAACAAAGATATTAACAAAGAACATGTTAGCAAGACGAAAGAAAGTTTTGGAAGAAGTTTTAGAAATACAGGTCATGAACAAGGTTAAATATTTAGGGATATATATTACACCAAGATGTAGTACACTGAAGGAAGAGAACTATTTTAAACTCAAGCAGCAGATTGTAACAGATTTGATAAAATGGGAAAAACTACAACTATTATTGATTGGGAGAATATCTACTGTTCCGGACTAGCAGGCTCGAAAGCCTGCAACTCTGATTGGCCCGCGAATAGCAGATCATGATTGGTCGCCACAGACTGATGCGATTGGCTAGTAAACGGGCTGCCACGATTGGCCCTGCCAAGAGCGGCAAACTCAAATTGCTTTCATTGGCTGCCTAGCCGCAGCCAGCCCTATATAAGGGGCTGCTGCGGCTGGGATAGTTTGCTCAGATCTGAAGTCACTAATAAAGAGCTGTTGTTGTTATCTGAGTCTTGCCTCTGTTCTTGAACCATCCTCCCAGATTTAACATCTACAATTAAGATGAATGTATTGCCTAGAATTTTATATCTATTCCAAACAATTCCTATTCGATTAGGGAAAGGGTTTTTTGAAGATTTAAATAGAATTGTGTTGAAATATATTTGACAGGGTAAAAAAGCAAGAATAAAATTAAAACTGTTACAAGATGCAAGAGTAAGAGGAGGGTTTGCCTTGCCCAATTGGGAGCTGTATTACCAGGCAACAAGTTTGATGTGGGTAAAGGAATGGACAATGTTATGTCCCTGGAACTTGCCAAAGTTCCCACCCAGGTCCGTTCATGCTGCGGGGGCGTTTGCTGCCCCTCATTGGCTGACTTCCCTCGACAGCCGGCTATAAAAGCCAGCTGCAGGGTTCGGTCAGTCGCTGTTCGCTGTGAGCCTGCTCCAGGCAGGGCCAACACGTTCAGTCCTTTATTGTTTCAATAAAGCCTTCGTTGCATCCATGCCCTGGTCTAGCCTCTCATTGCTCAACTACAACACTGGCGACGAGGATGGGATGGCTACCAGAGGCAATCCGCAACAGCTGAAGTCACTCGATCGCTGAGCCACAGCCGCGCCGTCGGAGAGCTCGGCCAGCAAGAGCGAAAGTAAAGAGCGTCTGTAGCCGCTTGGTTAGCAAGCTACAGGGGAAAGTGAAGCGCTGCGAGCCGCAGCCGCTCAACACAAAAGAGCGCGAAATTCAAACAGCTGACGTTTGAATTTCTTGCCGGAATACAGCGCGGTGCTGTTATTCCGAGTCACTGTCGCCTACGCAGGCGTGAAATTTGAAGCGCTATCAGGGGTGGCTAGCCATTACCGCCTACGCTCCCCAGGAGCGCGAAATTCAAAACGCTGCCAACAGCCGTTGCAGCCAAGTCTCAATCGTTAGCCCAGAGAGAGCGGAGAGGTTTCTGAGGAGCCTCTCCAGAGCTGAAGTCACTAGCCTGTCAAGAGCACAAAGGGCCATTTTGTTGTCCCAGAGAGATTTCACAGCAGCATAACCTGCAGAAGTTCTCATCATGAACTCCAACCCAGCCTTCCCACCGTTCAAGCCTGATGAAGAAAAGTGGGAGTCATACAAAAATCGCTTTAATCACTATATCGACGCCATTGGTCTGGCTGATGCGGGGGAGCACAGAAAGAAGTCATTCTTCCTCAGTTATTGCGGAGCCATCGTTTTTGATACCGCCACAGCACTCGTCGCTCCACGTGAGTTAAAGAATGTTCCCTGGGCAGAATTGCTGGAAATTCTCACCAATCATTACTCCCCTAGGCCCTCACAGATCGCAAGGCGTTTCACCTTCCGGATGAGGAAGCAAGCTGAAAAGGAAACCGTCAACCAGTACATGGCCGCCTTGAGGACTGCAGCTCTCCACTGCGGGTTCGGGAACTACTTGGATGACATGCTCCTCGACCAGCTCGTCTGCGGGGTCAAGGACCTTCACCTCCAAAGGCGACTGCTTGCCAGGAAGGATCTCAACCTATCCCAGGCCGTCGAGGAAGCCTTGGCTGCAGAACTGGCAACCCAGTCAGCCACCGAGATTCAAGGTCCCCTTCCCAAACAAAGCTATACCACCGTCCACTCAGAAGAGGTGGTCAACGAAGAGGATCCCAACGATCAAACAGACATCCACTGCCTCGCTCATGCCAGACAACCCCAGGTAGGAACCAGGCAAGAAAGCAACAGTTCACCAAAACACATCATCCTGTGCCTATCCTGTGGCGGACCTCACTCGAGAGCTACCTGCAAATTCAAAAGTGCCACCTGCAACAATTGCCACAAAAAGGGCCACATCGCCAGAGTCTGCCAGGCCGCACACAACTCAGCTCAAAAGGTCCCTTCCTTTTCCCATTCTGGTCTCCAAAGGCAAGTACTAAATTGTCACACTTGCTACCATGCTAATCACACCTGTCATTCTATTAGTAAAATCACGCTCTCCATTTTATTAGAAGGTAAACCTTGTCGTATGGAGGTTGACACGGGGTCAGCGCTCTCAATCATATCGTGGAGCACTCTCAAGAGAATCCAGCCCAGGCTATCCAGAGACCAGCTCCAGAAGTGCCAGCTCACCTTGAGGGACTATCAAGGGAAGGACATTCCAGTACTCGGCAAAGGCAAGTTCCTTGTTAATTTTAAAGCTTTCAAAGGCCACCTGCCTCTAGTGGTAGTTAACGGCAACCTCCCTAGTCTCTTGGGGCTTGATTGGTTCCCCTACCTCGGCCTAGGGTTAACAGGAGTCCATGCTGTCTCAGCTTCTGACACTGACTCCTTATTCACTGACTATTCAGACGTATTCAGCGATGAGTTGGAGTGTTATAACGGTACCCCCATCTCATTTGCAGTTGACCCCCAAGCAGTTCCAGTCCGGCTGAAACCTCGTAGAGTCCCATTCGCCATTCGGCCTAAACTGGACACGGAACTGGATAAATTATTAAAGCAAGGGGTCATTGAGCCGACAGACTTCGCCAAATGGGAGACGCCAATTGTCACACCCCTTAAAAAGGACGGCAGTCTGAGAATTTGCTCGGATTACAAAACAACAATTAACCGCTTTCTACAAGTTAGCGCTTACCCAGTCCCGGTCATTCAACATTTACTGCACACTTTCGAGCCTGGCAACATTTTTGCCAAATTGGACATGTCACAAGCGTATCAACAGTTCCCTGTTGACAATCAAACAGCCGAATTACAAACTATTGTGACCCACAGGGTGCTTTCCGGTGCAGGCGTCTCCAGTTTGGCGTAAGTGTTGCCCTGGCATTTTCCAGTCCCTCATGGAGCGTATACTTCAGGGCCTCCCTGGCGTAGTACCCTACTTGACGACATTTTGGTCTCGGCCAGGGACAGACCCCAACTCTTCCAGAGAGTCAGAGCAGTGTTAGACAGGTTCAGACAGCATGGCCTCAAATTAAAAAGGAGAAATGTGCCATTGCCACTAGACAAGTGGACTTTCTGGGCTATAGAATTGACGCCTCAGGCATTCACCCCCTAGAATCCAAAGTCAAGGCAATCCATGAGGCACCCACACCAACCACTAAAGCCGAGCTACAAGCCTTTTTGGGATTATTGAACTTCTATGCATCATTCCTACCCCACAAAGCGTCAGTAGCAGAGCCCTTACACAGGCTCTTGGATAAAAAATCACCGTGGCACTGGGGACACAAGGAAGACACCGCTTTCTGCGAGTCAAATCACTGCTCACATCAGACGCAGTCCTTATTCAATTTGACCCACATCTTCCATTAGTACTAGCAGCGGATGCATCCCCTTTTGGGATTGGAGCTGTCTTAAGCCATAGACTACCCAACGGCTCCGAGGCACCTATCACCTTCTTTTCCAGAACGCTCTCAGCAACAGAGCGTAACTATAGTCAAATTGACAAGGAGGCTTTAGCTGCAGTGGCAGCGGTAAAGAAATTTCATGAATTCCTTTTTGGCCACAACTTCGAACTAATCATGGACCACAAGCCTCTCCTGGGCCTCCTATCCGGAGACAAGCAGACTCCCCAAGTGTTGTCTCCCAGAATGACGAGGTGGACCCTGTTTCTGGCGGCATACTCGTACAAGCTCATCCACCGCCCAGGAAAAACATTAAGCCACACAGACGCCCTCAGCCACTGCTCCCTGCCAGCTCCAGCCGAGGACCCGGCCCCGGTCCACGCCATCTTCGATGTCACCGAGCTCGACCTTCCCATCACCGCCCTCGACATTGCCACCAAATCCAAGACGGACAAAACAATCGCCCAGGTACTGGACTGGGTGAGGAGGGGGTGGCCGGGTACGAACCTTGCAACCGAATTCACACCTTTTAAGACCCGTCAACAGGAACTATCTAGCTTGCAGGGCTGCCTGTTGTGGGGCACCAGAGTTGTCATTCCGGCCTCGCTTCGCACACAAGTCTTAGAGGCACTACACGAGGGCCACCCGGGTATCGTCCGGATGAAGGCGTTGGCGCGGAGTTACGTCTGGTGGCCTGGCTTGGACGACGACATCGTCAAGTGGGTAAGCTCTTGCAAACCCTGTCAGGAATCCAGACCATCCCCTCCAGTCACCTCCCCCACAAAGTGGGAGAGCGCCAACGCGCCCTGATCAAGGCTTCACATTGACTTAGCGGACCCTATGCACGGCAGGACCTTCTTGGTGGTCGTGGATTCATATTCCAAATGGATCGATGTGGCCCAACTATCCACGACCACCACGCAGGCAGTTACCAAGGCCTTGACCCGTCTATTCGTGACACACGGGCTACCTGATACTATAGTTTCGGACAATGGCCCCCAGTTTGCCTCAGCTGAATTCAGCCGTTTTGCCGCCAATCTTGGCATCCGACACATCTTCACGGCCCCCTTTCATCCTGCCAGCAACGGATTGGCAGAGAGGGCCGTTAGGACCACAAAAGAAGCGTTAGCCAGATTCAGCAAAGAAGACTGGCATCACAGACTATCCCGCTTCTTACTAAGCCAACACTCAACCCCTTGCATGGTCACCAACAAATCCCCAGCTGAACTTCTGATGGGTAGACGCCTACGAACTGTGTTGGATAGGCTCCACCCTCACTATTGCCCTGACACCCCCCTTGCTTCAATGACGGGGGTCAGAGATTTTGTCTTGCAGGAACATGTCTTTGCAAGGAACTACGCCAGAGACCCACTCTGGATTCCTGGGGAGATTGTAGCCATCACCGGCCCCAGGTCGTACCGAGTCCAGCTGGAAGATGGCCACATCTGGAGAAGGCACCTGGACCAGCTTAGGAAGCGACAAGGTACCCTCGCCGGTGCCGGATCGTGGGCACAGGTCAGCACCCAGGCGCCTCACCAGACTCTCATCGAAGACCGTTCCAGAGACTCTTCGCCACCATCATCCGAGCCGAGGGAGCAGGCAGTAGACCGGGACTGCCCGATGGGTCCTCCGCCGGAACCATCGGATGGGGCCACGACATCGCCGGCCAGAAGCATGTCACTGATGCCAGCGCAGACCTCCGAGCGAGCTCGCTCCCCGTCACTAACACAACCAGTTTCTTCGAACTCTGAGACACTTGGCAACCCGCCAGAGTTACGACGCTCGGGGCGCCAGCACAGACCACCCACTTATTTAAATGACTATGCATGTTCGCATCTGGGGGGAAGGGGTGTTATGTCCCTGGAACTTGCCAAAGTTCCCACCCAGGTCCGTTCATGCTGCAGGGGCGTTTGCTGCCCCTCATTGGCTGACTTCCCTCGACAGCCGGCTATAAAAGCCAGCTGCAGGGTTCGGTCAGTCGCTGTTCGCTGTGAGCCTGCTCCAGGCAGGGCCAACACGTTCAGTCCTTTATTGTTTCAATAAAGCCTTCGTTGCATCCATGCCCTGGTCTAGCCTCTCATTGCTCAACTACAACAGACAACACTAAAGAACAGTAGATTATTGACTTCAGAAGGCCATGACTTGCTGCTGGGATGGTATGCCTTTCTCTGGTATAAGGGAACTAAAACACAGGGGTATTTCAGAAGACACTGACATTGAGAGGCACTGTTTTTGAATTGTGTCCTAGTGTGTCATCTGTTTTTTTTTGTAGATTAGTACATCTGGGAATGGTAGTTGTTTGTTTGTTTCCGTTTCCATGGTGAATTTGATTTTGGGGTGTGTGCTGTTTAGGTGTGTTAGGAAATTGTTTAGGTTTTCTTTTCCATGGGGCCAAATAACAAATGTGTCATCGATGTATCTTAACAATAGTTTGGGTTTGTGGGTGGCATTGGCTAGGGCTCTGGATTCAAATTCTTCCATGAACAGGTCTGCAATGATGGGTGACAGTGGTGATCTCATAGGGGCTCCTTCAATTTGCTTGTATCTTGTCCTTTGTATATGAAATATGTGTTGGTTAAGCAGTGTTCTGTTATGAGGTGTTTGGGTGGTTGGTATTTATTTTTGATGATTTTGAGAGTTTCTTTTATCTGGGTGCCTGGTGGGATGTGTTTGAGCTGGAGGTATCAGGAGGAGTCTGTTTGTGCCCAGGTGCTTGCCTAGCTTGTGGTGTGGAGATGGCACACTAGGACACACCATATACCAGAAGAAAACACACACCAACCGCTACCTCAACGCCCAATACCACCACCACCCAGCACAGATAAACTCCATGGCCAAAACACTAATTGCCAGAACCAAATGCCTGGCAGACAAGACACAGATAAACTATGCACCTTGACTAAAGTACTGACAGTCAACGGCTTCCACAAAAGCAAATCACTGGCTTGATCCACAAAAACGCATTGAGACATAATGGAGACCTAGAAGATGAACAGACCTATGGAACAGCTGTCCTGCCCTACATAAGAGGTATTACAGACAAAATCAGTAAGATGCTACACAGGCATCACATCAAGACTGCCTTCAAAACAGACAGAAAAATAGCAGCCATCCCAAGAAACCCCAAAGATAAAATTGATCTGGAAAACCAAGGCATATATGAAGTTCTCTGTGCATCATGCCCTGCCACATACAGACCAATAGAAGAATAAATACCCGCCTAGATGAAACACAAAAATGCAGTAAAAAAAGCTGGAACACACTTCCTCACTAGTCCAACACATGAAAGCCACAGGTCATAGCATTGACTTCAATGGCACCAAAACCCTAGCCACTATAGAAAACCCCAGCCACAGAATTATCAGAGAAGCCATAGAGATTGAAAAAAGACCTGAAAGCATGAATAGAAGAGATGACTTCACCAGACTGTCAATTATCTGGAAGCCTGCACTCACAAACAAAAAAATCTCCACACCACAAGCCAGGCAAACACCTGGGCACAAACAGACTCCCCCTGATACCTCCAGCTCAAACACACCCCAACCCAGATGAAACCCAGCTTCCTAATAAATGATAGCCTTCTGTTTACTTGGAGCCAAGCCGCACTAAAAGCCTCCAATACAGGAAACACAGTGTTGCCAGCCAATCAAGACACACACAAAAAAGCTACAAAACAGACAGAAGATATTAGAAACACCAATCAAGCAGAACACAGCAAACTCCAAGACCAATAAACACAGACCAAGACTCCCAACCAATCAGGATGAAGAAAAAAACATTCTGGCACAGCATAGGCTAGCCCCAAATTTAGCCCCTCCCAGAAACGGCTGTGAAAGTCTGACTCACAGATGAACCCAATACACAAGCCTGATGATGGCAGATGAGATTCTGCTGAAACGCTACAACTTTAAAAATGCAACTATAATGACGTGGGAAAATACCTGAACAAAGCTGAATACCATACATATAAATACCCGCGAAAACTTAAGAATATATATATACACACATACATACATATATACATACATACATATATCTTTATATGAAGCAATAGTTAGATGGTTAAAAGGTGGTATTATTTGGTATATGTAAATAATAGGAAGACTAGTACTTTGAACAACCAAATAATGAAGGCTATGACTTAATATAAGCATATGTATTAATACTAGGATTAGCAATGGTAACCTGATTAGAAGCTAGAATAGAGGTAGAAATAAGAAATGGAGAATATTAGCAGATATAATTTTTATATAACAGAATATAAGTAATATTATCATGTATGCTTATAATATCATTGGCATTCAAATGGAACATTGAAATATTGAATAACTACTCTTTAAAAACCATGTATGTAAAAACCATTTTAGTTTCTTTATTTCTATTACTTGGTTTATTTTCAGCCTCACCAGTTCTTGCTTGCAGGAAAATGGTATTTCTTGCAGATATTATAGTGCATCATTATTGCTACTTTGTCATGCATGCTGTTGTTTGTAATCAGATTGTGCCATCTTCTGCATAACTTGCTAGTTAATTTATATGTGCTGGTAGGGATGGAATTCAGCTGATTCAGACGAACCAGATCTTAAATTTATATCTGATTTGCCGAATTGATAGTTGAACTGACCGGCTGGCTCCACCCAGCACATCACACCCCTCCCAGGAGTCTCCATGCAGCCCATTTTGGATGCAGGTAAGTGCAGGATCCATGTGGAGGCTCTGGGAGGGTGAAAAATGGCCCTTCCATAGGTTCTGGAAGTTCGGAAATGGGCCTATTTCCAGCTTCCAGAGGGCCTCTGGATCCCAGGGGAGGCCATTTTTGCCATCCCAGAGGCCCAGCACAAGCCTCCTGACTCTGGGGAAGGCGAACAACGGCCCTCCCGGAAGTTCTGGAAGTCCAGAAAAGGGCCTATTTCCAGCTTCTGGAGGGCCTCCAGAGTCCGGGGAAGCTGTTTTTGCCCTCCCAGAGGCCCAAGGGAAGCCATGGCCATGACAACCCAGCATCCAGGCAGAGAATTTTGTAATACTTTGCCTTGCCTTGTCTATTCCTCATTTGGTCTTCCTTGTAAGCCAGTTTGGACTCTTCAGTATTCAGTAAGCCTTCAGAGTGTATAGGCTTCAGCACATCTTCTTTACTGTCCTTCAGACATTGTTCTAATGCCTTTTAACTGTCTGGAAGATTTGCACATTCAATATCCCACTATTTTCCTTGGTAAGTAGAGTCTGTCAATACCACTGCATGGATGGGGAGGGCAATAATCCATTGACTATTTTTCTGGTCTATCTTACTAATGATGATCATACTATTACCAGGATGTATAGATTTCTATTGAAAATGAATATGCAAGGTGAATGTGTTGGACTGTATGACTAAGTGGGCAAAAAATGGAAGATGATGACACAGTAAATGATTGAAAATCACTTTGAGTTATAATTCAAAAGAAAAATTTTATAAGATGATGGGTGAGATCATCCAACACTATGAGATGAAATATTATCAGTATGCTGATGACACACAGCTTTATACCTTCATCCCTACTGATCCAAGCAATGCTATTTTCTTTCAGTGCCTGGAAGCTATAAGGTTCTGAATGGGGGACAACAGGCTTGAACCCAGGCAAGATGGAGACAGTGTACATGCAAGGAACCTCTGGATCTAGTTGTTTATCATGATTAACTCTGGATGGGGTTACACTAACCCAGACAGATCCAATGTGCAACTTGGGAATCTTCTTGGTCTCACAACTCCTGCTCAAATTGCAGGTAGAAATCATGGTTAGAAGGGCCTTTGTGTGACTGTTGTGCACCATTTTTTATATTACCTTTATTGCCAGAGTACAATATGTGTACAATGAGATTCGCTGAACCAGCTTTCGTGCACCCCCCCAACACAACTCACAGTGAGGACAGAAGTCCCTAACCCAGTCGCAATCTTATTACACTATGTGACCTTGTTGCACAATGCACCAGCCCCACAGGTCTATCATATTATGTTGACATGGAGTTATTTTCTGTTCAGACATCTGACAGCCCACAGGTAGAAACCGTTCTTCAGCCTGTTGCTGAAGCTGGCTTCTATATCTCCTACCCGATGGTAGGAGAGTGAAGAAGTGCTGACCGGGATGTGAGCTGTCCCTGAGAATTTTCACTCTTCTAAGTCAGCGAGCCCTAGCGATATCATCTAGTGGTTTTAGGGAACAGCCCACAACATTTTGTGCTGTGATCACCACCCTCTGTAATCTCTTTCTATCTACAGCTGTAAAGCCAGCATACCAGACCATAATGCAATATGTGAAGATGCTTTCTATTGTGGACTGGTAAAAGGAGTCATCAGTTGTTGTTCCACTTTATTCTTTTGCAAGACCCTAAGGAAATGGAATCTCTGTTGGGCCTTTCTGGCCACCTGGGTTATGTTGATTTTCCTGGTAAGATGAGGTAGACTCCCAGGAATTTAAAGCAGGAAACTCTCTCCACACAGCCCGCCTCAGTATAAAGTGTGGTGGGTTCCTCTCTCTTCTTCCAGAAGTCTAACATCATCTCCTTTGTCTTGCTGATGTTTAGGTGCAAGTTGTTTTCTAGGCTCCATGAGGATAATTTTCAAACCTCCCCCTGTACGCTGTTTCATCTCCATCTGTAATGAGACCCAATACGGTAGTATCATCTGCAAACTTAATGATCACAGTAGATGATACACAGTCATGTGTGTACAATAAGTACAAGTAGGGACTGAGCACACAGGGAGTCAGTGCTAAGCTTCAGTGAGGTGGATGTGACAGACCCAGCCCTCACTGTTAGTGGTCAGTCCCTCAGAAAGTCTTTGATCCAGTCACAGATGGAAGAGGGAAAAATCCAAGAGTCAGCTTTTTGATAAGGATGCTCAGCAGGATAGTATTGAAGGCCGAGCTGTAGTCAATAAAAAGCATCCTGACATAGTTTCTGTGTTTCTCCAGATGTCTCACTACAGAATGTAAGGCTATGTCATCATCTGTCAACCTGTTCCCCCTGTAGGCAAACTGATGTTTGTCAAGCTCCAACATCCATTGTGCAAAACTGGCAGCACTCAGTCTCTGCTATTGTGTACAGATGAAGCTGTGCTCCTGTCTTTAATTAAGATGAATGTGCATTTCTTGCACTGAGTGACTATGGTGGATCTCAGGAGATGGTGCAAAACAGAGGGCATGGAAAGTGCTGGTCCATAGAGTCGCCGATGGTCAGACAAGACTGAATGGCGGGGCTTGTGGTGCTTCGGTGCAGGCAGGATTCCGTGACTCTGCACGGGTTCTGCCTGTGTTCACTGCCTGAGTGCCTCAAGCCATTTGGCTTCGGGGCTAAGCCACCTTTGTAGAAGGTGGTGAAGACTGGGGGGTTCTGGCAGGGACGAGAGACATCGCATCTCTCTTCCCTAGCCAGCTAAATCTCCCTCTCCGACGGCAACTGAATGGCGATCTTTTATGGCCGCCATTTAGAAGAGCCCAGCCGGGGAAAGAAATGTGTTGGAGGGGTTTGTGAAGAAATGAAACTGATTTTGCTGACCGGAACTAAGGAACAGTGAAAGTATCCTGGTATTTAACACCTATTAAAGACACATTGTTCCCAGACTGAGTAAGCAGCGAATGGATATCAAAGGGAAAACTTTTTTTCTTTTCACTCTCCTTCCAAACGGAACAGCTTTGAGAGAAATCGGAAACCCGCATTGAAGGTATGCTAAATGCTAAAGACTGTGCTAATGCCAAAGGGATATGGATTTCTAAATATTTAAAGAAAATTTTTCTTCTGCTGTGAGTGGGAAGGGAGAGGAAAAAAATTGAATTTGAGAATAAGGAGCAGACTGCCTAGAATTTTAAAGAGCCATTTGAGCATTAATAAGACTTCAAAAGACATATTATAATTGGAATTTTGTGATTTAATAGCAACCCCAGAAAAAGAAATGGAAGAAGGGAAAAAGTGCTAAATGAAATAGTTTATCTGGATTGTTTGGTGACTTTGCATCTTTTGGGAAACTTTTTTTTCTTTGTTTAAAAACACTCGGGTGGTTGTATTGGGAAAAAGTTTTCCTCTTCATAATGGCACCACTTTTGGATGAATTTAAAACTGAATATCTAAAATATAAAAAGGAAGAACAAGACTGGAAAGATACCTTGGACATTCTTTTTCAATCTTTAGAAATGGCGGTGCATTCCTATGGAGAATTGATTGCGCAGCAGGATAATTGGGACAAAGAAGGAACCATTTTTGATGAACATGTGACCCTACTGGGGGAGAAGAAGGAGGAAGAGGAAAAGGAAAAAGGGATTTTAAAACTTAAAAAAACAACCAAAAAGATAAAAATGAGTTGAAGGGTGGATATAAGATAAGGAAACAACAGGAAGGGGAAAGCACAAGAAGGAAAGGGAGGTGGAAAGACAAAGGGGTGAACAGGGTAAGGAAAAGAAGAAGCAAGGGAGAAAGGAGGGGTGAGAAGTCTCAATGATGGGAAGCAAGATTTGAAGAAACAAAATTTATTTATAGACAATGGGTAAATTTAATTGAAAAAGGGATTCTGTAAGGTACATAAGATTGTGTTATTATAGGCATTTATAGAATAAAATGTTCAAGATATAAATATATAAATAAGTATTAATAGGTATGATTAAAAATTTTTCTTTTTCTCTTTATATAATATATTGTGTGACTTTAGGGTGTGCTAAACAGAATCCCAATACAAGTTATGTGTGATATTAAGTATTATCAGGTTAGGGGAAAGAGTTAAAGGCATCATACTCTAATTAGTGTACAGGAGAGGTTTTGTTTAAAGAGAAAAATGAATGGATAGTTGAGAACAGACAAAGAATGTTAAGTATTATGACTTGAACTGAGATGAGTAGAATAAAATTAAGAGAGTTAAAAAAAGGAAGAAGCTATATAGAAAATGGAAAACGGTAATAAGATATGGAATGATATATAAAAGGAACGTGATTTTTGAAGAGGTGTCTGTATGATGAGTTTTAACCCAGGATCAAGCAACTTTCAGAAAAGATGTTTATGTTTTTATGTTTTATGTCTTGTTTGTTTGTTTGTTTTTATTGGAAGAGAATAATGAAAATGTATAAGACAGATGGATATAAAAAATGTATACAATCTAAAGTTAAAGAGATATAATTTGAATAAATAGAAGGAAAAGAAGTAATAAAGAGAAGTTTGGGATAAGATATGAAGATGAACAGATAAGGTAAATATATATATCAAATTGTGCTTGTTTGGAAATGTGATAACTTGGAATAATTCTGTCTTTAAATAAGTTGTTGTATTGGCTTTTTAAGAAAAAAAAAATTCCTATGTCATTATATTTTATGTTTTGTTTGTCTGTGTATTGTTTTGGAAAATCAATAAAATTTGTTCAAAAAAAAAAAGAAGACAAGACTGAATGGCTGACAATGATGATATATTTATAGATTATTATTCAGATACATTCCTTGTGGCCAGCCTTAAGAAATACAAGATAAAGCTCCCACCGCCAAGCAAATTAAACTTGAAAGATTAGGGTTCAAAGAAGTAAAGGTGCAAAGGAAAAAAAGCAGAAATAAAAAAAATAAAGAAATAAAAAAGAAATAAGTAACTTCCAAGCTTCATCACAAATATGAAGAATTTTCATAACTCTTTTCCCTATTTTAATTTACAACTTATGGTTTCTATATCTCATATCCAATTTTTTTTAATCCTTATTTTGTCTTGAAAAAAGTCCAACCAAATCTATTTCTCACTAGAAAATGTCCTAATAATGTATTCCTTTACAATTTATCTTAAGCCATTCTTAGATCAAAATCTTATCTAAACTTTTGCTATTTATTTCATTTTTAAAAAAATCTTATGTTCAAGATTAAAATTTTCTTTTATTAAAACTGAAAGCAAACTCAATGTTTTCCGGCTTGTTGATACAAAGAATTCTAAGGAATCACTGTCTTGATGTCTCCTCACACACAGCAACTGCTCAGAATGCATGTGGTTAACTTACTGAATCTTTATTCTTTGCCACAGTCATCAGCTTTGCTTTTCATGAAACCATCTTCAATACATCATGTATTCCTCTGGAAGTCCAATCCTTAGCTATTATTTCAATTATTAGCTTGTTAAATATTCGTATAAAATTTACATCTCAGTCTGGCATCACATGGGCCAAGGCCTTATTATTTGGTTCTTTTTCATCATGAAATGAGAGGTTCTCATGTTGATATCATGGACCCTTAAAATATTATGATCGACTGTTGCTTTATGTCTGTATACCCTTTAGTCCTTTATGTCTGGAGCCTCCAACTATTGACTGAAAATGAAAACTTATTTCATTTTGGGAAAAGCCAGTTTCTCTTTTAATATTTACTAGTTTTTTAAAATTCTACTATAGGAAGACCTGTTGGTAAAGGAATTCCAATCAATATGCATATATGTTAACAGATCTATGCCCATGTACTTATCAGTCCTCAGGTGCTGCTGGAACCATATGAAATATTGGAAAGAAGATAAGATTCAAGATAGTTATCCTGAGGTCCTGAAATGGCAATGAGAAGAGAAAGTAGTATAAGGACATTTCCTGTTTTAAATATGATTTATCTAAACAAAAGTGTTCCTAAACTTTGGTTCATCTTTGACTCTGACTTCTGGCTTGTCAATGGCAACTGGTTCTTGACTCCAGCTTAGATCAAGACACAGCATGGGGTGAATTCGTGAAAGTAAACAGATTGCAGACCACGGAGATCTTTAATGCCCTTTCAGTTTTGTCTTAGATTATATCAGCAACCAAAACAGGAATGAAATATTTCCTGTGAGACTTTCCTGTCTACATCTGCAGTTTCTGGAACAGTGTTTTCAAGATAAGCAAATACCCAGCAGAATCTGTCCTTGATTGCACCAAAGCAATATAAAATTAGAATTGTTGGTATCTATAAATAGTGACATTTGAGCAATTGTCATGGTAATAAATAAATATATAAAATAATTAAGATATTATAGACTTGAAAATTTTGGCACTGTTCATAGGTTCATTTATTTAAATTTACTCTTACTGCATCCATCATCCCAAATTACCAAATAACCAAAGCTCAATGTGAAAAAGAACTATTGAGATTCTCAGTCATCCAGATCATCTAGGTTGTCCCAAGGGTACTTTTTTCAAGAGGCAACTGTACTTTCCGGTTTTTCTTTGAAGACATTTTGCTTCTCATCCAAGAAGCTTCTTCAGCTCTGATTGGGTGGTGGGGAATGGAAGGATTTATACTCCTAGCAGACAGCTGATCATAGTATGCTACAACATAACATGGCACAACACAGGAGAACAAACCCATCAGGACTAGATTCAATAGTCCATCTGCATTTAAAAGATAAAGGACACTCTTTTGAAGATAGCAAAGTCTACATTTTGGACAGAAAGTATTGCTGGTTTGAAAGAGGGGTCAAAGAGGCAGATGGACTACTGAACTATGTCAAAATTAAACAGCCCTCTCTCAACAGAGGAGGAGGGATATGACATCATCTATCTCCAGATGGAATTGCATTCACCAGACAATGGATGTGCAATTTGGAAGTATTCTTGACCTTAAAACTCCTGCCTTTACAGAACTCCATCCGTAAAGGCAGACTATTCACTAAATGTACCAATTGAAATTGATCCAAGACTGGAAGCTCTGTTCATCTCCTGCACAGCTGAACGAAACACTTTCTACCTTGAGTTGAAATGTTGCAATAAAAGTATTGGAATGATGGAATTGAAAACCACTTGGAAGTTACAATTGGTACCCAAAGCAACAGTGCTCATAGTTATGCAAATTGCACTAGTTTCCTGTAGATTTCTGAATGTAACTCAAAGTGCCACCTACAAACCATTTATCATCTTTAAAGCCATTCACATGATACAGGAAATAGGATGAGTTATTTGCATATTACATATCTCTGATTATGTTATACCAGAGGTCTGATAGCATGGGCATGCTTAAGGTCTCCTGATGAGGAATTCCGGTTGACATCACAGCACAAATAGCTGGAAAATAGCAGGCTTTGCTGAGCCCTGTGAAATTCAGCCAGTAACCGCTGTTGGGAGACCCTTCAGGGTCACAGCTGCCTTGGAGGGGTGGTGAAGAAAGGAGAGGTGCTTCTTTGACTACGAGGAAATTGCAATTTCTTCATTAGGTCCAAAGCAAGCTCTCCTTGAACAACAGCAGGGATGATGGCCATTGTTTTGGCTGTCACGAAGCTGGGCAACTGGAACCACAAGATTTGTGCTAGAGTAGTGTATGGACAGAGCATTTAAATTGGGTGAGATAATTATCAACTTTTACTCTAAAGATTGGAAGATAAGTAGTTATATAAGTTATATAAGTCTTCTAAATAAATAACATCTGCAAAATTGCTTTAGGATTTTGAATGCTTTGTGTTTTTGTCTATGCTAACCTTGTTTTATATTGTGCTATAGTGGTTCTTCTCTATTTAATTTTATCTTGGTTTCATTTAATCTTATGCAACTTACACAAAGTCACATTTTGTAAAATGGGTGCCCATACTCTTTATATTAACAAACAGTTGGGTGAATACCTTCTTCCTTAAAATCAAAGAAATACAGCCGAAAGGGAATATCATCTATGTGCTAATTACTTCATATTCTCAGTTGATCCTGTTCAATAACTTCATATAATTATAAAAATGAAGTCATATTGATAGAGATCATCTGGCAACTGGTGTCCGTCACCATCAAGTCCACTTCGCATGAACAACACATGAATCTACCAACAGATGGATGACCTTATAACATCACCCAGCATATGCTCAGCAGAGATCTTCAGCCAGAACCACTTACCAGGATCAATCTGATATGGTATAATGGTAAAGGTTCTATGTTAAAAATCTAAGAACAGTCTTGGAGAAAAGTTTCATTATAGAAACAATCCCTCCATGCAGATCCTTCCTATTATATTTCTCAAAGCATGTTATTATCCTCTTATTTTTCAGGAAAAAGAGTGCAGGCCAACACACAGGAAATGGCAGAAGCTACAAATAAACAAACAGCAATAAAAGAATGTCATGAGTTGCAAGTAGCTTAATTGAGAAAGGAAACTTTGCAAGTCTTTCCAGAAATTCTAATCAGACTCTGTCCTGGAACCAAAGATGTTTTTAAAGCTCAAAATGAGAACGAACAGGTTAGAATAATTTTTATTATGATTTATTTTGAATTACTAGAATAAGGGAGCTATATGTCCCCAAATTTAATTATAGAGTGAATGCCAAATGCTATAAAGGAGAATCAGAACGTTATGTAAATTAAAATTGTGATTAGAATGATGGAATTCTGATTTGATAATATTGGGCTGCTCAAACAGGTAATCTAACTAATTTTTTTATTATGCTGTATATTTTATTGTTATAAATTTGAACACTCTGTTTGCAATACATGGCAGTAAGAGCAAAACAAAAACAAAAACTCTCTGAAAACCCACAAAATAAGGTCTGAAGCAAGACCATATATGACAGAGATAGAAACTTAAGAAAAAATGACATCAGAAAAAAGTGCATTAAAGAACCTTATATTGGGGCTACAGACATGTGAAAAAAATGAAAACCAGCTTACTTGACCTGCTTATGCTAAAACTTCATAAATTAGAGAAAGATATCTGCAAAGTTTATATTTCTTAGTACATGATGGTTATATGTGTCTTTCCAGGCTCCCTCATTCCAAATCATTGAATCAAAATTGCTTGCTTATTTGCTTGCTTGATTAAATAAATGTATATATCATCCATCTCCTTATTGAGTTGATCTGTTAAAAATAACACTTTTAGTTATATACACTTTTCTACTGCATAGAGTTGTTTTGAGAGTAAAATGGGATACGAAAACCATGAGATTCATCCAAAGATTTCCAAAATGAGGGCAGAACATTGCATTATGTCACCGCTATATATAAAATGATCTGATCTTTTGAGACAGGTATATGAATTTACTAGATTATTAAATAACTGTTATAAACAATATAGTTTCTAATTTCTAATTCCAAGGAGATAGAATAATAAAACAATGTCCATTTATCTAGTTTAAGGGGAAGTTTGAAATAACATTAATTGTAACATCTGACACCTTTGCACCATATTACGGATTATAAAGCCAACTGATTTCCTAATAAAGCCAACTGTGTTTCTAATCACAACACAACAGTGGTATCCCATTGCTTACCAGACAAGACATAAAGACACAATAATTATTGAAAACTTGAGTTTGACAATGAAAGAGTTAAAAACATAATAGATAGTAGAAGAAATCCCTATGTAGCCCTTCTTCCCTTGGTCTCATAAGCACATGCTTATTTTGCTTAAAGGTTAATTTAAGAATGCTACATTTCCATATTTATTTGATACATCAAATAAAGCAGTGATTCTCACATAAGGCATCAAGACATCTTGGTTATTTATATTTGCGGAAAAAACATGAGATTTGGATGCTTTACAGAGTGACATGACAGTAGAAACTAGCTCTACAAAGGATGTGTTGTATAGTCATCAACAACATAATGATAGGAATATTAAAACTACTAATTAATTCCGCTCAGAACAAAATTATAGGCATTATATAGTATGTTAAGGATGTCAGATAGGAAAAGGTTGCTGTATGGAAACTACAGTATGTACAAATAAGTCCTATTTCCACAACTTTTGTAGTCAATCAGCCACTACCCCAGTCAAAACTCTTCATCACTGATTCTGGCAATAGATAATCTCATTAACTGTTCAGAAGTCATTTTGGGTGCAAATAAGAATTCTCACTCCCCCCAGTAAATCATTCACCTCAGGGAACTCAAAAGTTTGAGTTCTAGGGCCTTTTCTGTCTTTAATTAAAAACCTTACAACTAAACTGTGTACCCTGACAAACGTGAGGGAGCTAATTTACTCAAAACATGTTTGGTCTATTTGCATGTAATTCTAATTCATAATTCAGATTGTTAAATTATTTATTTCTCACATCCACATCCAGTCAGAACAGATATGAAAGTTTAGGTGCCTTGTCTTCTGTTTTAGAAAAATCACTATTAATTACAACTAATCCGCTAAAAATAGTATTTAATCTTTTAAATTAATTAACTTAAACATATGAGAAATGAAAGATACCATTGAAATGATATTATGAATATAAAACTTTGATCTACCTTTATCTGCTAGAACTGAAAGTAAGCAACTGGGGAAAGCATAGGGCTATGTTATGTTTATCTCATTCTAATCTTGATTGAGAAATGTGCATTCATTTCTCTAGGTTGATTTAAGATTTTTTGAACCATGAAGGGCTAGACCTCTACCTACATTTACAGATTCTTTCAAAACATGTTTTCAAAAGTTCAAAAGTCACAGATTAACAATAATGGACTATAACGACATAATGTTGAGAATAAATTATGTTATCCAGTCATCTGATAAAAAACAGCAAAGAAAATATTTACAATGTATTCAAGGAGCACATGAAAAGCCATGAGAGTTCAACCATTGAGTCACTTTCTGAGCAGGGTTTCTCCATTGGCACTACCATAATTCTACATCATTAGCAATAACCTTCCTTTTTAAAACTTTCTGCATGGTAAAAGTATGACATCTCTTCAGGGTTGCAGTAATTCCTGAGTCATGGATCTCTCATAATTAGCTCCCTCACATTTGTCAGAGTACACAGTTTAGTTGTAAGGTTTTTAATTAATGAGACTACACTTTCCTATAGTGTAGTCATTTAATAGGCATAAATGAACAATCAGGGTTGTTCATTGACACCTAGTAAAAGACTACACTATAGGAAAGAAGCCGATTTCTCATGTAGAGGAGTTTGAGGCCTAATTTCTCATGCAGAGGAGCTGTATTTCTGATTAAATTTGTGAGTTTCTTGCACTTGGATTTGGTTGTGACATTGCTACAGAAAACAAATGTCCTCTTTTTAGATGAAAAATTAATTCCTAGGATGACTGCTGCCAGAGGAACGCCTGAAAACAAAGGAAGAGAGGTTAAGGGTAACCATGCATAGTCAAGCTGGCATACACCCCGGTCATTGCTCAGCATTCTTCAATGATCACCATAGGGAAGCAAACAGGAGTATATAATGTCATCAGTGCGAGGCAGCACTAACCATCCCAGCAATAACTAACCTGCGCAAGAAGAGAACAAATCGACCTGGGAGGTTTTGCCAAATGGAACTGGATTAACACTTCATTGAATTCGGCTACCTTATGTCTTTTTGCATCACATTAAGATGTGGGTCATGATCCAAGCCTGCCCACAATTGAAAGGTTTTCTCTTACTGTTCTATTCTGCGGCTTGCTTCAATGAAACACACAATTTCTCCCACATTTTAAAGAAGAGATTTATAATGTCTATAGTGCCCAGCTTTCTGTTTATTTCATAGATCTAAGTAGTGACAGAAAATAGAAGTTAATATGAAAGGACAGCAAAAATCTAGGCATTCTTCAACAGCTCTCGAAAAGCAACCCAACTGAACATAACTTGCAGTAGAGCTGCCAGAACTAGACCATTAGATGGCAGAGTTGAGTTTTAAGGTCTATGCTGCCATCTAGTGATTATCTGGATATTTGCACTCCAGAATTGGTACTCTAATCACATTTGCTCTGTGACATTTTATATTGCTTGTAAGCATCCCAATTTTTGTAATTAGTAAGATAAATTAATACATATTTTTAAAGACAGTATTACATAATTTGAAAAGATAACAGAATAACAGAGTTGGAAGCGGCCTTGGAGATCTTTTAGTCCAAACAGAAAACCTTGTATCATTTCATACAAATGGTTGTCAAATCACTTCTTTAAAACCTCCAGTGTTGGGAGCACCCATAACTTCTGGAAGTAAGCCATTCCACTAATTAATTGTTCTAGCTGTTAGGAAATTATTTCTAAGTTCTCTCCTTGGTTAGTTTCTATCCATTGCTTCTTGTACTACCTTCACATGCTTTGGAGAATAGCTTGACTCCCTCTTCTTTGTGGTAACCCCTGAGATATTGGAACACTGGTATCATGTCACACCAGTCCTTCTTTTTATTAAACTAGACATCATATGTTTTTGCCTCCAGCTCTCTAACCATCTGTGTTGCTTTCTTTGCACACTTTCTAGAATCTCAATATCTTTTTTTATATTATGGATGCAATATTCCCAGGGTGGTCTTCCTAAGGCAACTTCAGATCCTGCTTTGCTTTACTTGCTATCACTTTCTCTCAATCAAAGTTTCCTTTTGAAATATTGTTTGATTTAAGAGTTGAGCTTTCTTGAAGAGAGAGGAGAGGCAAGTCCTTACAGCATTATAAAGTAGGTGTCAAGCCCCGATCAGCTTGCCAAACCTGGGGAGAAAGGGGGATGGCAGAAACAGCTGCAGGAACAGCGTGGATCCGACGGCTACCTGCTCTTACTTGCCAGCTGACTGGTGCTGATCGTGCAAAGTGACTGCATGCCTTCATCTAGAAACAGCTGACTGGTGCTGACTGCAAAGCAGCCAGAACGGCTGACTGGTGCTGATTGCAAAGCGCCAAAAACTGGGAAGAAACTGGAGGACTGAAGGATGCCAGATGCTGGTTACGTGTCTGGGGCTGAGCCATGGCGTGGCTATGGTCATTTACAGTGCTGCTAGGTGGTAGTTCCCAGCACTGACTTTGCATCTACTAAGGACTCATTTGTGCTGGACCTCAATATCCATTAAACCTGTTCAATCAAGCCTGCTTGTTTCAGTGTTTTACTTCGTCAGGCTACAGACGTGTGAGAGTAGGACTAACACACTTCATGTGATCTTGAGTCTATCCCTCTTTTAATGCAGTCTAGGACTTCATTGGCTCTTTGGTTGCTGCAGCCCACTGCTGGTTCATATAAAAGTGATTGTCCCCTAGGACTCCAAGATCCCTCTCGCAGTTACTACTAACTGGCTGTATTATTATGATTTTTATTATTATTAAATTATTATGATAGGACTACATTATTATTACTTTTTGAAATTTATATTATATATTATTTCATAAGATAAATTGTAAGTGTACCTTAAAAATGTAACCAGGAAAAAATTAATGTCAGTTTTGTTGCCTAATTTTTGAATAATGAATAATCATCATCATGAATAATCACAAAGTGGTAGTTTTTAAACCATGTTGTACCCACTCCTTGGTTTAGAATTACTTTCAATAATTTTCTTCTCCATTTATAAGCCCAAGCTACTATTCTGAGAGGGGTTTTTTTATGCCTACAATAATGAGGCCAGTGGTAAAACTAGGCAATTTAAGATTCTTCCATTCAAAAAAAAAATTATTTTAAATAGACAGGTATATTACTTCTGTGATTAACCATAAAACCAATTTTTTTTCACACGTTTGCAGAGATGTTCTGACAAGGTACTATTTTGAATCTGAAATTCACTTTTTTACTCATGCTTCTAAAGGAAAAAAATAAAGCAGAAGCAGCCTCAGTTTATTCTGGTCTGCTGGCACTGGCCCACTTGTTATTTGTCCCTGGCTTCCCTATCATCTGCTGATCATCAGGTGTTACATTTGAGAGGAGTATAGTTTGAAGGATCTTAAGAGTTTAAACCTCACCCCACAACCAAAGTGCATCTTGTCTGCACCAGAAGAAGTTCCCACAGTCAGGATCTAGTTGGAATCTTTTCTTTTATAAAGGGAATGTTACTCTATTGATGAAATAGTCACTATTACTCAACTATCTCACAGGATGGTTGCTATGATAAATAACTATTATAAGTGGACCTATGTACATTCCAAAGTGCTTCTAAAAGGAGGGAAGAAAAAATTGTAATAAATACAACACAGACTAAGTTAAACAACATTCCTCACAGATAATCCAGTTCAGCCAATTGGAAAGCATCTATTCTGCAAAAGTGAATTTAAGCTGCAGAAAGCAGCTTGTTTGAAGTGGTTTATATTGGACACATCTCAAGAACAATAACCATAAAATATGCTCTATTATAAACTCCTCCAAATCATCAAACTTACTCCACTAACAACATTTTGAAGCAAAGAATTATATTAAAGAAATGTGGGGCAAGTAAAACTGACCATAAGTTTATGTATTTGAATACATGAAATAGAAAAGATAAATAAAATGACAGCTTTCTCTTTTAATGCTGAACTGACAGGCGAAAAGTTAACTTTAGCCTTTTTAAAAATCTATCCTTTTGCAACTTTCCTGTGAATCTAATTATATGATCTCTATTCTACACTGTGTCTTATCTGATTTTTCAGAATTGGTGTCAGCCAAGAGAAATATGATTGAAAAATAAAAAGATACAAATATTCCCATAACTACTGATCCAGCAATAATATAACTCCTTCATGTCAAGACACTCTTCTGGTTTACACTTTTAAAACCTTAAGTTCAAATACATCCAAAATAAGGCAACATTTCTCAAATGTTCCTTTTAGGAGTGAAATGAATCCTCTCATCTTGATCCATATAGAAGAAAAAATAAAGCTACCCTGTCTCATTGTATTTTCTATGCTGCAGGATGTCAGGCTATGAAGACAATTCCTTCTGATATAAATTTCAGTTTAAAACAGTGATGGTAGCACTGATACTGAAGCTCAATAGCCAAGTGCTTCTTCCAACAGTTGAACCAGGGTTGCAGACAAGAATGTGGTCCTTAAAAAGGTAAAATCAAGAGGGTGATATTGTTATAGCAATTACAAATAGACGGAAGAAATAAAGATGGATTTTGTCATATTGCTTAGTATATGTTACTGGAGAAGCCAAGCTTTTTTTTTCAGAAATTGAAAAATTGACTAGCAAGATTATAAGATCTGGCTGCCAGATAAACCGATGTGTGAAATTTACCACAGAGCTCCTATACAAAAGGCTGAGAGCAGAGCAAGATTAAAAATGCCCATGAATTTAAAAAAAAACACAATTATTTGCTTATGTCAAAGTTGAGTCAAACTTTGGTCCAGGGGCCCAATGCAAGCTGTGCCGAAAATACTACATTCTAAAGTTGCTCTCAAATTGGCACAGAACCATTATGAATGAACGAAGGAGTTTACCAGGATAATGAAAGTTAATAACTTTTAGTGGCAGAAATGTTTTTTCTTTAACATAAGTATGAACAGTTTATCTAGGCTTCATTCTAAAAGGAAACAAAGAGTTTACCTTCCATTAGAAGAAGATGTGTCTTGCATTAGAAGATGTGTCTTTACTTTGAATAATTCAATAAAGGTATTTAAAAAAATAATAGAAGTAGACCTTAAAGGGGGACAAAACAAGAATTACACTGTTGCAACATCCCTTTCCAGTTTGCTAAAAACAGCAAGTCTTACACTGCAATGGGTTGGGGTTAGGGCAGTGGTGGAATTCAAATTTGTTTAGTACCGGTTCTGTGGGCATGGCTTGGTGGGCATGACAGGGGAAGGATACTGTAAAATCTCCAGTCAGAGGTGATATTTGCCAGTTCTCCAAACTACTCAACATTTCTGTTACCAGTTCTCCAGAACAGGTCAGAATTTCCTGAATACCACCTTTAGGTTAGGGCATGGCACATGGCAACCTGGCATTATGCTCAAGTTGTCACTTTAATAATACAGTGGATCCTGCAAAAGCTTTTGATCAAAAGATCATTGGCCTTTGATAAATACATGTACAATGGATCTGCATTCAAAATAATAAATAGCATTCTGATGTATTTCATCATTGTCTTTGCATGTAGAAGTGGGAAAAGGCCCTATCCAAAATAAATGTGTTCTGAGAAAAGATTAGTTCATATAAATTTCCAAATTCTTTTGAGAAACATGATTTTAAAGGTAATGTATTTCTTATTTCCATAGTCTTCCAAATGAAAAATTAAATTTCTCTTGAAGAAACAGTTATTTACTCTTTTAAATGCTGTGTAGAAATTGCAAGTAACTGTTGAGCATTAGTTTTTTTTTTTAATGTAACATTGGAAGATGCCCAAAAGGAAAGTCTTAGTGAATATTGATCTCTCATCTTTACATTTTTAGAAACTAGTTTCCCATAAAGTCAGGCCATTTCCCCACTAGCAACTTCATAGCATCACCCAACCATTGTTGCAATAATGAATAGCCTATGCTCATTACTATTATTTTGGCATGAAATGCTTGAATGACTCTAGAAAACACTGTAAATTACTAATGGGGAAATAACCTAAGTCTCCTCTGAGATCCTTACTACTAGTCACAAATCAGATCTTATGTAGTTATAATTACTAACACAGAAGAGGAGAAAGTCAGAAAGTTTCAAAACGATCTTCAAATTGATAAGGAAAATTGCATTCTATACCTGATCGTTTAGTAATTCAGTTGCTCATAAAAAAAACCTGCCTATATTGCTAAGGACAGCTTGTTGAAATAGAATTCTTATAACCAGTAGCCAACCCTGCTGGTGAAAAATGCATTAAAAACTATGCTTGCAACAGTTAGCAGTAGAAGGATGAGGAGTGATTGAAAAGAGGGGTTTCTTTATTCTAATTACTTTATTCTAATTATTGCACTAATTACTGGAGATTTTGTAGCAGCATCTGGATGACTTCAAAAGAAAAAGCTATAAAAGCTAGATTGAATAGTACCTGACTGTACAGCATCATTCCTCCAGAAAAGTCCCTCTAAAAACTGTTGGGGTTTCCCCCATCATTTCCCCAAAATGCATAGTCACAGACATCAAACTCCGTAAGAAGACTGACTAAAGAGTCATCCCCGCCCTTCCCCCACCCCTGATCCATGATTATTCCACAATAGCAAAGGTAGTAGCAGCTGCTTAGCCCTTTACTTAATAGCCTATAAATATTGGACCTTTGTTCCATAAGGATGCAATCTTCTGAGAGAATATCACAAAAGTGTTTTTTCAGTAAGCAACGGGACTTTTTTTCTTTTTTTTCTTTGAAAGTGTTTCGCTTCTCATACAAGAAACCTCCACTTATCTATGTCTTGGGGTCACATGAATAATACTCCTAGATGAACCCAAGAACACAGATAAATCTCCAAGTGCTTCAACAACCCTCTAAAAGGATGCAAATGATCAGCAGTCTGCAAGGATACAAATCCTTCCATTCTCCACTGTTAAGTTTGGGAAAGAGAGGCTGAACCAGAGCATGAATGCAACGAATACTTTATTGAAACAATAAAGGGCTGACCGTGCCACGCCTGGAACTGGCTCGCAGCAATCAGCAACTGGTGGGACCCGCAGCCTGCTTTTATAGCTGGCTGCTGGGAGAACCAACCAATGGGTGAAGGGAAGAACGCCCACGCAAAGTGAGTGGACCTGAGTGAGAACTCCTAGAGTTCTCAGGACATAACACCCCTTCCCCCAGATGCGAACACGCATAGTCTCTGAGGTAGGCCGGAGGTTTATGTTGGCGCCGGAAGGCGCAGCTCTGGAACACTGTCTGTCCGTTCGGGGTCTGCCTGGGAAGGCAGGGCCGGTAGGTGTCATCAGTATGCCCCTCGGTTCGGGCATGTCCGGGGCTCGTAGGGTTGGTCTCTGGGGATGCGCTCCCGTAGACAGGATCGGGTTGGTCAGCCGTCTGTGTGTCGCTGTCCGTGTTCGGCTTCGGGATCGGCTGTTGGTGTGAACTGGTCGCCGGGCATGATGTGGATGTGGGGCTGCTGATGAGGTCTCCCTTCATGCGTGTGACTCTGGATCCCTGCTGGCGAGGGTGCTGAGGCGCCTCCGTAGTTGGTCTATGTGCCTTCTCCAGACGCCATGCCATCCTCTAGTCTGACCCGATACGACCGCGGTCCGGTGATGGCTACGATCTCGCCCGGGATCCACAGGGGTCTCCAGCGGTTCCTCGTGAATACTGGCTCCTGTAAGATAAAATGTCTAACCCCGATGTGGAAGCGAGGGAGAGTCAGGGCAATATTGTGGGTGGAGTCTGTCCAATACAGTCCTCAGGCGCCTGCCCATCAGGAGTTCGGCTGGGGACTTATTGGTGGCTGAGCAAGGAGTTGAGTGCTGGCTCATCAGGAACCGCGAGAGTTTGTGGTGCCAGTCATCCCTGCTGAACCTAGCCAGGGCTTCTTTAGTGGTCCTGACGGCCCTTTCAGCCAATCCGTTACTGGCAGGATGAAATGGGGCTGTGAAAATGTGGCGGATGCCCAGGTTGGCCACGAAACGGCTGAACTCGGTCGATCACGAACTGTGGGCCATTGTCAGAGACAATGGTGTCGGGTAGCCTGTGCGTTACGAACAGGCATGTTAATACGTTGGTGATTGCTAGTGTGGTGGTCGTGGATAGCTGTGCTACGTCAATCCATTTAGAATAGGCGCCCACGACCACTAGGAACATCTTCCCATGCAAGGGCCGGCCAGGTCGATGTGAATTCTGGACCAAGGAGCGCTGGCGCTTTCCCATCTAGTAGGGGTGGTAATGGGGGAGCAGGACGGGATTCCTGGCAAATGCTGCAGGAACTTACCCAATTGACAACGTCCTCGTCGAGACCGGCCACCACACGTAGCTGCGTGCTAATGCCTTCATTCTCACGATGCCAGGGTGTCCCTCGTAACGCTTCCAGAACTCGGGTACACAGCGAGGTCGGGATGACCACTCGAGTGCCCCATAGTAGACAGCCCTGCAAACTGGACAACTCCTGCATGCGAGTCTTGAAGGGTGTGAATTTGTTTTCAACATTGCCCCTGGCCACCCCCTCCTCACCCAGTCGAGCACCTGGGCGAGCGTTTGATCTGCCTTGGTTTTAGCCGCAATATCAAGGGCAGTGATGGTAGGTCCAACTGGGTGATCTCGAAAATCGCGTGGACAGGAGCAGGGTCTTCAGCCGGAGCCGGCAGGGGCAGCGACTGAGAGCGCCAGCGTGGGACAGTGTTTTACCCGGGCGGTGTATAAGTCTGTAGGAGTAGGCTGCTAGGAAGAGGGTCCACCTTGTCATCCTAGGGGAAAGGACTTGAGGGGTCTGTTTGTCCCTGGCTAGTAGGCCCAGGAGGGGCTTGTGGTCCGTGACCAGCTCGAAAAAATGGCCAAAAAGAAATTCGTGAAATTTTTTCACGGCTGCAACAGCTGCTAGGGCTTCCTTATCGATCTGGCTGTAATTGCGCTCCGTTGCAGAGAGCGTCCTTGAGAAAAAGGCGATGGGAGCCTCGGCGCCATTGGGAAGCCTGTGACTTAGTACCGCCCCCAATTCCAAAAGGGGATGCGTCTGCTGCCAGCACTAAAGGAAGGTTAGGGTCGAATTGAATAAGTACCGCCTCTGACGTGAGTAGTGATTTGACGGCGTGGAAAGCCTGATCTTCTTTGTGCCCCCAGTGCCACGGTGACTTTCTATCCAGTAATCTGTGTAGGGGTTCGGCTACTGATGCTTTATGGGGCAAGAAGGATGCATAAAAGTTCAATAGCCCCAAGAAAGCCTGCAGCTCAGTTTTGGAGGTTGGAGTGGGTGCCTCGTGGATTGCCTTAACCTTGGACTCCAGGGGTGGATGCCAGAGGCGTCAATTTTATAACCCAGAAAGTCCACCTGTCTAGTGGCAATGGCACATTTTTCTTTTTCAACCTGAGGCCATGCTGTCTGAACCTCTCTAACACTGCTCGAACTCTCTGGAAGAGTTGGGGTCTGTCCCTGGCCGAGACTAAGATGTCGTCGAAGTAGGGTACTACACCAGGAGGCCCTGCAAAATCCGCTCCATGAGGGATTGAAAAATACCTGGGGCAACTCTTACGCCAAATTGGAGACGCTTGCATTGGAAAGCACCCCTGTGCGTGACAATGGTCTGGAGTTCTGCTGTTTGGTTATCAACAGGGAACTGCTGATATGCTTGAGACATGTCCAATTTAGCAAAAATGCTGCCTGGTTCGAATGTGTGTAATAAATGCTGAATGACGGGCACAGGATAAGCGCTAACTTGCAAAAATTTATTGATTGTCGTCTTGTAGTCCGAGCAAATTCTCAGGCTACCGTCTTTTTGAGGGGTGTGACAATGGCGTCTCCCATTTGGCAAAATCTGTTGGCTCAATGACCCCTTGTTTTAACAGTTTATCCAATTCTGCATCTAGTTTTGGCCGAATAGCAAATGGGACCCTACGCGGTTTTAGCCTGATTGGGACTGCCTGGGGGTCAACTGAGAATGAGATGGGGTACCGTTATAACACCCCAGCTCTTCGCTGAACACATCTGAGTAATCAGCGAATAAGGAGTCAGTGTCTGAGGTTGAGACAGCATGGACTCCTGTTAGCCCTAGGCCGAGATGGGGAAACCAATTGAGCCCCAATAAGGTGGGTAGATTGCCGTTAACTACCACTAGAGGTGACCTTTAAAAGCTTTAAAACTGACAAGGAACTTGCCTCTGCCGATTACAGGAATGGTCTTCCCTGGTAGTCCTTCAGGCTAAACTGGCATCTCTGGAGCCGGCTAGTGGATAGGCTGGGTTGGAGTCTCTTGAGGGTGTTCCACGAGATAATTGAGAGCGCTGACCCTGTGTCAACCTCCATGCGGCACGGTTTACCTTCTAGGGAAACGGAGAGAGAATTTTACTAACAGTGTGGCAAGTGTGCTTGGCAAGGTGGTGCGTGCAACAGTTCAATACTTGCCTCTGTGGTCCCGAGTGCGAGGGGGTGTCTTTGTGCTGCGCTTTGAGGGGCTTGGCAGACTCTCGCGATGTGTCCCTTTTATGGCAGTTATTGCAGGTGGCTCCCTTAAACTTGCAGGTGGCCCTCTGATGAGATCCCCACAGGCTAGGCACAGGGTGATGTGCTTGGGTGGACCGATGTTTTCTTGTTTGGCTCCTACCTGCGGCCGTCTGTCGTTGGAGAGGCGGTGGACGTCGTTTTCCACTGATGGCTTCCTCTGCTACCACCTCCTCGGAGTGGACTGGAAGTGATGTCAGCTTGGCACTTGGGCCCTGGTTTCGGTGGCTGAGTTCGTTGCCAACTCAGCTGCCAAGGCCTCCTCGACTGCTTGCAAGCGAGGTTGAGGTCTTTTTGGCGAGAAGGCGCCTTTGCAGGTGGAGGTCCTGACCCGCAGACTAGTTGATCAAGGAGCATGTCCTCCAGGTAGGTTCCAAACCCACAATGCAATGCTGCTGTTCTGAGAGCGGCCATATATTGATTGATGGTCTCCTTGCTCGATTGCTTCCTCATACGGAAGGTGAATCTCCTGGCAATCTGTGAGGGCCTGGGAGAATAGTGGTTAGTGAGGATTTCAAGTAACTCAGACCACGGAACGTTTTTCAGCTCACGAGCCACGAGTGCCGTGGCAGTATCGTAGACGGTGGCTCCACAGTAGATTAGGAAATAGGATTTTTTCGATGCTCTCCCGCATCCGCCAGGCCGACTGCATCGATATAATGATTAAAGCGGTTCTTATACGATTCCCACTTCTCCTCGTCTGGTTTGAACGCCGGAAGACTGGGTTGGAACTCATGGTGCTGGGGCTGGTTGAACTACCTGTGGAAAAAATCTCTCTGGGGCAGCAGACAATGTTTTAGTGCCTGTGGTAGGCGAGTGATTTCAGCTCAGGAGAGGCTTTTCGCAATCCTCTCTTTCTCTCTGGGTTAACCACGTTTGGCTGTTAGCCGTTGGCGGCGTCTAGATTCGCGCCTGTGTGGGCGTCAGTGGCTGGACTACAAAGCGCTGTGCTGTGCCTTCTAGGTTTGAAATTCAAATGACAGCCGTTTGAATTTCGCGCCTAATACTGAGCGGCTGCGGCTCGCAGCGCTTCACTTTCCCTGTAGCTGGGCTAACAAGCGGCTACAGACGCTTCTAACTTTCGATTCTGACCGCTCTCTCTGGCTGCGGATCAGCGTTACGCTTCTTATCGCTTGCTGGCCGCTTTCTCTGTCAGCGGATCAGCGTTTGCTCTTTTTGTTTGCTCTTTTTGTTTACTGACCGCTCTCTCTGGCTGCGGATCAGTGTTGCTCTATCGCCGGCGATCGCTCTCTCTGGCTGCGGATCGGCGGTCTAGTGACTCAGCGGTTGCATGGTGCTTCTGGTAGCCATCCTACCTTCGTCGCCAGTGTTAAGTTTGGGAAAAGAGAGGCTGAACCAGAGCATGAATGCAACGAATACTTTATTGAAACAATAAAGGGCTGACCGTGCTTGCCACGCCTGGAACTGGCTCGCAGCAATCAGCAACTGGTGGGAACCCCGCAGCCTGCTTTTTATAGCTGGCTGCTGGGGGAGAACCAACCAATGGGTGAAGGGAAGAACGCCACGCAAAGTGAGTGGACCTGAGTGAGAACTCCTAGAGTTCTCAGGACATAACATCCACTATCCTGTCAGAGCTGAAAAAGCTTCTTGGATGAGAAGCAAAACATCTTCAAAAGAAAAAACAAGAAAGTCCAGTTGCCATTCAAAAAAGTAAAAAATAGATAAATAACAAATTTCCTTCTTAAACACTAAAAATGAATACACAAATAGTCTGAAGATGAATGAAGATAAGAACATGAACTCTTAAATAGGTGTGGAATATTACAAAATCACCTAAATGACAAAACATTTAAGTTTTAGCAAATTTTTCATCCTCACTTTGCACTTGTAACCCTAGAGAAATACTCTGTCATTGTAGATATAGTTATGTTCTCTAATCTGAATGAGATTGAAAGACAGTTTCTAATGTTTATTTCATAAAGTAGTACAAATCAAGTTAACTCAGTCTCACAAAACCCAGAGTGATTTCCAGATTACAGGTTCTTTTAAATATGTAATTCTTAAGCAATTCATATTAATATTCCTAACATCCTGTCTTTTTCCTTCTTATTGCCAGGAATGAATGAATAAATGAAATAACACTCAGATGAAATACATAAGCATTTTCCTCGCTTTCTTTAATCTTCTCTCATGTTATTCAGCTAGTAATATGCCATTTTTGTAACATACAAAACAATCAAATTGATCACTATAACAGTTGGTTCAGAACTAATAATGAATTCATCTTGTTTATGAAGCTTTGGATTTTTGGACTTAATCAGTGTTTCCACTGTTACTTGAATAAACGACAGTCTTGCAAACATTTTGAAATAAATTTATTGTAAATTGTTTTGAGGAGGGAAGAGGGATGGGAAATATTTTAAATGCTTTTAGTAATATTTTGGTCAATTTTGGGAAGGCTTTCACAATGTGGCAACAGAATATTATGCTCAGTTTCAGTAAATGGAGGGTTTGGAAAGTGTGGTTTTTGACATTTGGAACTGAGATAATTAGATTGGGCACATGTTACACAACAATCTGCAATCTGAGAATACATCACTTTTGTGCGTCAATACCAATTTTTAAAATAATGTAATACTTTCTTTGAGGTTAATTTTGCAGTGTTATTCTATACCATCTAAGGATTACAGCGGCACTTACAACTTTTTTTTCAAAAACCAAGTCTTTGGTTTTCCTTTGTTGACTGTAAAATAGAAATAAACATTGATATCACAGTATACTTAAAAAGAAAAAAAACCTACCATATATAAGGAGATTCCCTGCTGCTTATTCAATACTACTTAATTAAGACAGATGCCCATGGCATATTATTCTTCCAATTACATTTAAGTACATTCCATGTGGAGTCCTTGACAAGAATCTCATAATAGTCCCTTCTATTAAAATATATCCCACATTATGTTCTACAGATTTATCTAGTGGATTTTATGAATCATGATCTGATTTCTCAAGCTTTGAGTTACATTAATATTTTTTATTTCCCTTCTTCATTCTTACCTCATTTGCTTCTGCATATGCCAAGCCTCTATTACTAAGAAACTTCAACATAGCACATGTGACTCTGATCTTCAGGTACCTTAATTATATATAACTTCTCTTTAAGGTTAAAATATTTGAAGTAATCAAGTACTCAGGACCAACCCCAATTATCTGAGAAGGGAATTAAACTTTAGAAAGTTTATTTTCTTTCTCAGATATTCACCAGGGAACAGATCAAGTGAGCTTTTACTTTACAGTCTTGGCTTTTTTCAATGGATGTTGATCTGGTTTGTTTGCAAGTTATTAAAGAAATGAAGTAGCTTAGCTTGGAATGGCAGCTACTATGGTTGCTAGGTTTGAATAGGAAAAAATTAACAATTTTTAAACAAACCATTTAAATTGTTCAAATAATGTTCAGAAAAATAAATTTAAGTAAGTCATTGCTGTAAGTCATTCTTAAAGCATTAATCAAGCTACTGTATGATTTGCTTCTGATGAAACTAGAAAGTTTTTGCAATTCAAGCAGCCTATATGTTATCTACATCTTTATTTTCAGGAGCAAATTGTGAATATCATGTTCGCATGTGTGTTTCAATAAATGTACTGAGCCAAATAAAAAAATTGAATCAGTAGGCCTGAGAAACTACTGAAAGATATTTTCAGAAGCCTTGACCTAAGCCAGAGATGGTTTATTTTCAGAGATTTTGAACAAAGCTGACTCTAATTTAAATATTTTTATTCTTGGAAATGAGGACGAGATGGCCTTTTTCACTGAGTGAAATCATTATATCTATTTGTAAATATTATTTTGAAAGAATAAGTTACTGCAACTGCCAGTTAGGGAACAGATGATGTTATCTAAAAGTGACTTTCTACATTCTTTCTTTCATTAACCTTGGCTGCTCTTCTTGAATTAAAGTTGAATTATATAATTGTACTTCCAACCCTGAAACCTATTTTTGCCCTGCTTATTTCTTTCTGGCACTTGCTCCAAATGTTTGATAGCTACAAATATTTCTGCATCAGAATTTCATAATGGATTTAGCATATGGACAAATGATTTACTCTGGTACTGAGACTGCAAGAGCATAAGTAAGTTTTTGGGTGTGTGTGCGCGCACACACACGAAAATGGAAAAAACATTAGAAGGAAATCTAAAAATATGAGAGGATAACGATACACAATTTAAGCTAACAAAGGAAGTCCTTACCACATAACTTCAAAGACAAGAGCAGTTCCATTTAAATTTAATTATATAATAATATTCTTCCTTTAATTTTTTGGGGTAAAACAACATAAGTTGCGAAGTTCAAATCTAGCACAGAGGATGTTACTTGTTAAACTAGAAACAAAGTGACAGGCCACTTATGAGCAAGCCTGTTTCCGATTCTTTGAATGAAATATGGTCATTATTTGTTGAATGTCAGTTTGGGTTAGTTTTATTTAGTTTCGGGGAAAGAGAGCAATGGCTCATTTTAGTACAGGCACACACAAAAAAACCCAATGGAATCTTCTTAGTCAAGATGTACGTTTGATCTAAATTATATGCCTGCAAGATTGAACAGTAATGCCTTCCTCCCACCCAATGCTTTTGAAGAAATGCCATATTGCTTTGTATACAAAAAGTGGCTTTGCTTTCATGTATCGTGTGCTGTTAATTATGGTCTAGATTCTACTAGCTTTATTCATGCTATTAGTTGCTCTTGGCATAGAAGCTAGATATTCTAAAATTCATCAATGTATTTCCAAAGAAGAGCACTACTGAAAGCATGGGGATGGGAAGAGTGTGGATTTTATTTTGTAACATCAGTGCTTAAGAGTTATAACTTCTTGCTTTTTGTGATAGTCAGTTGAAAGTTCCTTGGATGAAGAAAAGAAAATGAATTTCTTTATATCTATCTTCAGGCCAAGCAAAGAGAGCCCTGTCCTGCTGCTTGAACACTCTTGGATTTATAGTTCCTGACTCATTCTGTTGAATTTGGAAGCCATGGAAATGTGTTTCCCCAGGCATCCTGATCATAATGAATGGAAATTCAATTCACTTGAATTCATGCTGAGCTATTATCCCAGCATCAAACAGATCCTGTATAACATCATCCTTATACCCCAATGTACTCTTCAATACATCCAGTGTATGCTGTCCAACCAGAGGTGGTGGTTTAGGTTCAGACACTTCAAACTGGCTATACCTTACAGCTGGTCCTGTTGAAAAAAAAAAGAAATCTATTATTAATTTTGTGCATAATATCTTCCAGATGTACTACAGTAAGTGCTTCTGCTATAAACACTATTATTTAATATAAGAAATAAATAATTAAGATGCAACATCAGCCTAAAGGTATTTTTCTATTTCCTGATTACTTTTAAGTCTGGGATTTTCTGCCTTTTCCAAAACAGTAGAAACTATGAGGCACAAATAGCAATACACCTAGACTTATATACCACTTCACAGTGCTCTCTAAGCAGTTTACAGAGTCAGCATATTGCCCCCAACAACCCGGCGGCAATATTTACCAATTTCAGAAGGATGGAAGGCTGAAATACATTTATTACCAGAATATCTAATTTCATTATTTATATTAGAACAGACCTTATACAGTGTTTTCTACTTTCAACTGCTAAAAAACCCTGAAATATATGTAAAAGTATAGCTAAAAAGGAGGCAATTTTCCAATGATGTCTATCCCATTGTTGAAAAATTTGCATTGTCAGGATGTCATTCTTAAAATTCTTGGGTTTGGTGGGGTTTTTTTGTAACTCAAATTCATTGTGTCAGCTCTTCCATGATAGTTGTTCAGTTGCAGATTCAACCTGCACAGTTCTTTCAGCCTTATTTATACACATTAGTATGGCTATTAAACAAGGACGTGGTGGCTCAGTGGTTAAGATGCTGAGCTTATCAGTCAGAAAGGTCAGCAGTTCGGCAGTTTGAATCCCTAGCACCACATAATGGCATGAGCTCCTGTTACTTGTCCCAGCTTCTGCCAATCTAGCAGTTCGAAAGTATGTAAAAGTGCAAGTAGAAAAATAGGGACCACTTTGGTGGGAAGCTAACACCATTCCGTGTGCCTTCAGCATTTAGTTATGCCAGCCACATGACCATGGAGACATCTTCGGACAGCATTGGCTCTTCAGCTTTGTAACAGAGATGAGCACCACCCCCTAGAGCTGGAAACAACTAGCACATAGGTGCGAGGGAAACTTTTACCTTTATGGCTATTAAGCATAGATGTACCAAATCTCTATCGTTATACCATGCACCATGATTATTACACATTATAGCAAGAAGCATGATAAATAAGTGAATTTTACAGTATTGGAAAGCCAAACTTTGTATTAGTTCTATCTTCATAGCAATTTCTGAGATCATCATATGTAATCCTTCTGTAAAGATTGTCTGAAAGGCATGTGGATGGAAATTTTCTGCAATGGTTGTGTGTTAAACTTTTTTAAAAAAATGGATGCTGAAAGAATAAAACTTAAGAATTATTCCCCAATGTATACATATATTATGACTTATCATGCAAGCTGTTAAGATATATATTCTAGATATTACTTCCTCATCAAGTTCTCAAAGTAATAAAAATTTACACTTAGAATACCAAAACTGTCCCTGTAGGAGTTAACTCCATATCACTTTTTTATTTTGTGCCATTCTGCCTCAATATTTCAGGTATCAAATATATAAAAGTTGCAGGACACATTAAACATAAACACATTAAAAACAAAACCGTGGAAGCAACATTTTGTTACATAAGGCCATCAAAGGATGAAACAGCTATTTTGTTTTTAAAAGTCATAGTCTATAAATTTTTATGCAGGATATTTTAGATGAAAAAGGTTACAGATAAAAATGGAAATGTGCGCAGAGATACCCTTGACTACCCAAATGAAGTTCACTTGAATATTCATGTGAGCAGATGTATGCATATTCACCAATGGTGGGATTCAAAAAAAATTACTACCAGTTCTGCAGGCGTGGCTTGATGGAAGGATGCTGTAAAATCTCCACTCTCACCCCACTCCAGGGAGAAGGTTACTGCAAAATCATTCCCTCCCCACTTCTGGTGGAAGGTTCCTGCAAAATCCCATTCCTTCCCCACCCCACTACAGTTTTCACTAAGCAATGGAACATAAAAGGCCCTGATAATTCCTGATAATATCCTACTCAAAAATAGATAAGGCACTATAATAATTCCTGGATACTTTCTTTACTGGCATCCAGGCCTATCACTTTGATGGGGAAAATCTTTCAGGTATATCTCTCAAGAGCCACTGCTTCTTTATATTTTTCCTCTGATGAAAATGATTTCCTACAAATAGTTTTAACTATTTAGAATTCTGTTGTTGTTATCTTTTAATTGTACATGTACATATAGAGAGTAAATCTACAGACTAATAATATTTCCCTGTCCTAAGATCTAATCGAATAGGTTTTCTGGTTGAAATTATGACTCAGTAGCTGCAAAGGAAGGGTGTCAATGATTCAAAGGATTTTCCTATAAGCATGGAGAAAACCTGGATTTGGAAATATGAAAAATATGCTAGAAGAAAGCACTGTACCAAAATTCATCAAAGCAATAATCATTTATATTAAAATATAAGATTAATGTGGTTATGAGCACATTCACTTAAAAGTTGGACTGAACTAAGAGTTTCTCACGTCTAAGAAAATATGTTTAAAATTCTACTATATGTTAGCTAAAAACTTTCAAGAGTTGTTCAGAGCTTATAAAGAAAGAAGGGATAACTAAACATGGAAAAATTATTAGTTTTTAAGGTTAATGATAACAGTAAGATTATTTGACTGTAAGTCTAAAATAATAGCAGCAGTAGTTTAAAAAAAAGCCCTTAAGCTGAGTTCAACTCCTGGTAATTGTATTCATGAAGTTTTCTTGGCAGAGTTAAGAAAGGGGGTGGGCGTCACTGGCTTCCTCTGATACATTTAACTTTCCAGTCTAGCCAGCAACTCTGGAATTCCTAAGCAGTTTTATATCCAAATATTAATCAGAGCTGATCTAGTTTGACTTCAAGTTCAGTCAAGTTTGGATAAGTGCTGCCACCTGCTGAGACAACTATAATGCTGCAAACTTCTAATTAATGTTAAACACCAGCACCTTTCTGATCTTCCTGATTTCAAAAAAGTTACATAGAATCAGACCATCACATCTGGCAATGGTGGTTCAGCTGGAAGTTGAAGAAATACACACACACACACACACACACACACACACACACACACACACACACACGTAGGAAGAGCTGTTAAACTCGAACTCTTCCCGAGCCTTCTATAATTTCATTAAAGCCAAACTTAAAGACTCAAAATCTACCCCACCCCTAAATGGGAAAGACTGTAACAATGAAGTTGTAAAGGCCAACCTCTTTAATATGTTCTTCAGTTCAGTCTTTGTTGACAGCAACGGCTACTGCCCACCATTTCCTAGTTGCATCACAACAAATTGTAACGACTTACTACATATTGACTTTACAGCAGTTAATATTGAAACAGCACTACATAACCTAAATCCATCCCTATCTATTGGCCCTGGTGGATTATGTGCCTACTTTTTGAAAAAGTTTGCCACTGCCCTAGCCAAATCTTTAAGCACAATCTATAAGATATCTTTCAGAACCACCTCCCTGCCTAATTTATGATCATTAGCCACGGTCATACCTATTTTTAAAAAGGGAGAGCCTAGTCTAGTAGAAAATTACATACCAATCTCACTTTGTTGCATCACCTGTAAAGTAATGAAATCAAACCAATCCATCACTCTATACTTAGAAACAAACAACCTACTTTCTAACTAGCAGTTTGGTTTCAGGAAAAATTTGTCCTGTAATCTGCAACTCCTATACTGCAGAAACATTTGGACCACACATCTGGACCAGGATAAAGCAAAAGTACAATTTTTATAGACTTCTGCAAAGCCTTTGATTCAGTGGTGCACGACAAATTATTGCTGAAACTTAGTACTTACAAGCATCACTGGACCCCTGCACAAATGGTTAGCCATGTTCCTGTCAAACAGGCAACAAATGGTCAAAATAGGGAAGGCCCCATCAAATCCAATACCAGTTAATAGCGGTGTCCCCCAAGGCAGTGTCTTAGGACCCACACTCTTTCTGCTTTGCATCAATGACCTATGTGACAATATTAAAAGCAGCCGCATCCTCTTTGCCAATGATATAAAATTATTTAATACCACTGACAATGCTGTTGCCCTGCAAAGTGGCCTTGACTATCTGTCAGAATGGTTGCACAATTGGCAACTCCAAATTTCAATTAACAAATGCTCTGTCCTGCACATTGGCAAAAAAAAAAAAAATCAGAACACCAAATACAAGTTAGGTGGTGTTATGTCCCTGTTGGAGTCTGAATCCAAGGAGGAAGATGAACAGCTGACAGGGAGTGGGAGTGTGGCTCCATTGGCTGTGGAGGAAACTGGGGAAGGGCAAAGTCCAGCTGGGCAGAGGAGGGGAAGGTAGAACAAGGGAGAGGGAGTTGAGGAAGAACCAGGCCCACCCCTCTTCATCCTGGGCACGCAGGGAGGAATAGAGAAGAAAGCAACATGGGTTGCATGGCTTATGGGGGAGGAAAGGGCCCTGATTCCCTTCATTAGCCATAGCTGGGAAGAGAATTTAAATGCATGCTGAGTGCAGCAGCTGCTGGGAGCAAACATGAATTTATCTTGTGTTGACTTTAGTTCTCTGTGTTCCTGGCGTTTCCCCAAATGTATTGAGTTATTGCCATACCTTTAAGTCTAGAATTCTTGCTTCTGCTCTGCCGGACTAATTACCTCATTTTGCCATGATTGAACTTATAGTTACAATTTTTGTTGACCATGTTTTGGACTTGATTCTCTGCAGCCAAAGGCTGTTCCTGGGAGAGTTTTTCTCCAGCCAGACGTTAACCAGGGCATTGGGGACAAAGTTGGAGCTAATAAAGGGACTGATTATCTGACTGCGTTGCCTTTGTGCCATGTCCCAGGTCATCACATTTTGCTCCCCAGCCACCCTCCAACTTGCTTGTGTCTTACATGGGGTGACTATGGATCATCTCAGAGCAGACAATGACCAGCTAGCCCAGCAGGTGTCTCTCTTGGCTGCACAGGCTGTGCAAATGCAAGCTGCCTGGCCACACCACAAATGCCCAGTAGCAGTGCTGGATAAATTTGTTGGCTTGCTGGCCCAATTTCCAGCATTTTGGGGGCAGTGCCAGTTTTATATGAGCCTTCAACTGGAGGACTACTGCACTAACTGGGATAAGGTGGGTTTTTTGATTAGCCTGTTGTCAGAGTCTGCAGTGAATTGGGCAATGCCCAACCAGTTGTTGGATAATTATGCTGAGTTTTGCTATCAGTTAAAGCCATGTTTGAGGATCCTGTTTGGGCCCAAACAGCAAATAGGCGATTGAGAGAATTGAGGCAGGGGTGAAGCTCACTCATTGACTATATTGCTGACTTCCGGGTGGTCACCCAGGACCTGCAATGGGATGAGACAGCACTAATGTTCCAGTTCCAGGAAGATCTGTTGTCAGAGCTCCTGGATGAGCTGGGCACACTGAATGGCCTCGCACCCTGCAGGAGCTCATGCATTTGTGCCTTCACATTGACACTAGGCTTCAGCAGCGATGGGCATGACGATGGATGGAGGCCGCATCCGCTCCCATCAAGATGGCACCACTGTTGGTAGTGACTCTGGACGAGCCCATGCAGTTGGGGGCTGCCCAATCTCACTGGACCCAAGCCAAAAATGATCACCACGAAGGCCATTTGACAACCAAGTATCCCGCTAAGGCACCCAAAGCAGCGATGTCAGCAGCAGTGAGAAACAGGCAGTGCCTGGCGTATGGGGCTTTGTAGGCCAGCTTGAGTGGCATCAGTCCACCCATCTCCACCACAGTTGTCCTTTGTGAAGCACCTCGTGCTGACAGCAAGTGTGTTCGTGCCTGATCAGGGAGCGGTGGAGATCCAGGTCTTGGTGGACTCAGGGGCCACGGCCAATTTCATGGATGCGCACTTTGCTATGCAGTGGTCCATTCCCCTGCAGCAGGTGTTACCTCCGGTATTGGTAGAGACAATTGATGGTCTGCCCCTTCATTCAGGACCTGTGGTTGCTGCAATCAAACGCCTTCAAATGTGTATTGGGCAGCATGTGGAGGAAGCCATGTTCTACGTTGTTGCAATACCTCACTTTCTGATGGTGCTGAGGTTGGAGTGGTTATGGGCCCATGATTCGCAGATCGTCTGGTTGTCTGGAGCAGTGCAGTTCCCTGGCAATAAGTGTGCCACTCGTTGCCTGCACACCTGTGCAGGAGGTGTGGCTAACCTGTGAACCTGGATCTACATGCAGAATTGGTGGACTATGCTGACATGTTTGGGGAAAAGAAGGCAGATCACTTGCCCCTGCAGTGGTTGTATAATTGTCCAATTGACTTGCTGCCTGATGCTAAATTGCCAGTGGGTCGGATATACTCCCTGTCGGAACAGGAGCTGGCTGCATTGCGGGACTTTATTGAGAAGAATGTCCAGAAAGGGTTTATCCAGTCTTCTACCTTCCCATTGGCTGTACCGGTGCTCTTCATCAAGAAGTTGGGGGAGCTGTGCCTGTGTTGTGATTATCACAAATTGAATGCAATCACAGTACAGAACCGATACCCGCTTCCCCTCATCCCTGAACTGATTGAGTGGCTTTGTGAAGCTAAGATCTTCATGAAGGTGGACCTGTAAGGGCCTACAACCTGGTCTGAGTTCATGCCTGCAACGACTGGAAGACAGTCTTCTGGACACATTTCAAGTACACCGTGATGCCTTCGGCTTGACCAATGCTCCTGCCATGTTTATGCATTTTATGCACAACATCTTTCATGACTTATTAGATCAGTTTGTGGTCATTTACCTGGTGACATTTTGATCTACTCGGCATCCCTGCAGGAACACTGGCAACATGTGCAGTTGGTGTTGCAATACTTGTGAGATAACCACCTGTTCGCTAAGCACGAGAAGCACCAGTTCTCACAAACCACGATCAACTTCTTGGGTCATCATATTTCACCTGCCAGTGTGGAAATGGACCTGGAAAAAGTCATTTCAGGTGTGGGAACCTCCACAGCAGTTCAAAGTTGTGCACAACTGTTGGGGTTCTCGAACTATTACTGCACATTTATTCCCCATTTTGCTGCTTTGACTGCTCCTCTTTCTAATCTGGCCCCAGAAAGGGGAGAAATTCCATTGGGGCACTGAAGAGAGGAAGCCTTCAATGCCCTGAAGGCTGCCTTTGCCTCTGAGCCTATCCTGAAACACCCTCATTTGTTCCAGCCATTTGTGGTGGAAATGGATGCCTCTGATGTGGCAGTGCTCCTCCAGACCTACACCCCAAATGCACCTTGTTCCTATGCACCTATTATTCATGGAAGCTGTCAGCTCTGGAGCACTATTATAGATATGGGACATGGAGCTATTGGTGGTTAAGATCACTTTTGAGACATGGCAGCACCATCTGGAGGGGGCATGCCAACAGGTCAAGGTTTGGATGGACCATCACAACTTGGAATACTTACGTATGGCCTGGACATTGAAGGTGTGATCTGATTTTTGAGTGACCTATGTTCCAAATGGGTGGAATCAGCTCACTGACACACTGTCCTGGAAGCCCGAGTATACCCAAAGGGGGGACAAAATCTTGCCTCAGACAGTGATCCCATTGGAGTGGTTCATGGCCATCGAGGAACCTGTAGAGTCCAGCTGGGCAGAGCAGGGGGAGGTAGAACAAGGGAGAGGGAGTTCAGAGGAAGACCCACCAGCCTCTTCATCCTAGGGCTAATAAAGGGACTCCTACTAATTATCTGACTGTGTTGCCTTTGTGCCACACCCCGGGTCATCACAGGTGGAAGCAATCTCGTAGATGACCCTCACTCTGTCAAGGACCTAGGAGTACTTATCTCAAATGATCTAAGCCCCAGAGCTCACTGTAACAATATTGCCAAAAAGGCTTTAAGAATTGTTAACTGGGGAAGAAGGTGGAGCCTCCTCGCTGACAGACCGTAGATTACGACTCTCTGTGGCTATGGTCCATGCTCTTTCATTGGAGAGCCCTGATTATTACGATTAGGGGCTGAAGCTGCCTTGGAGGGGCGGCAGAGTAAGGGGAAGCCCCAAGCCAGGTTGAGGGGAGCAGCATCTCCCCTCCTGAGCTTGGTCTTTTTCCCCCTGAAGAAGACTGCAGCGGTGGTTTAAAATGGCCACTCCGAAGAGGAGGACTCAGCTGGATTAAGATTTGTGCAGGAGGGAAGAAAGTGGTGGATTACATCTGAACTGGGACAACTGGGCAATACAACTAAACAAAAGTACCCCGGGATTAAGGTAACATGGAATTTTTAAGAAAAGAAAAGTGAGCGGCGAAATTACAAAGGAAGAGGGGAAAAAAATGAAAATATTTTTGACAGCTAAGCAGGGCTTCAAACTGGGAAAGGAAGAAGCTGGAACTAAAGATTTAACTAAATTGGACTAAAATGTTTTGGGAATAAACAGGCATAAAATAAAGCTGGACTTAAGATTGTCAAATAATAATAATAATAAAGTTTACAAATTGGAGACTGGACTGGGCTGGAATATTGAGGTTTGAAAAACCCTAAATAAAAAAATAGGGGGAAAAGGTGAAGACTTTGTATAATGGAGAATGCCACCTTTTGACAAAAACTTGAGCTTAAACAAAAGGGAAAGCATCCTGTTTCTGAATGAACTTGTGTGGATATAACATTAAAGAAATATTGAAACAAAGTAAGAATCTTAGAAAGTGAAAGCAGAACCAGAATAAAGAAAAAAGTAAGGATAGACTGACTGTGGGATTGATTGATGGTTTTGGTATAGACCCTCAGCTGGAATACCTGAGAACTTTAGAAAATTGAAAGAAGAAAGAAGGAAAGTAAAAGTGGTTTTTTTGTGGACTTTAACGATCATAAAATATAAGAGTGTGTAATGATGATATCTCTTCGGGAATTAAAAATGGAACTTAAAAATATGAGAGAATTACTACAGGAAAGAGGCAAATCACTTTGCTCTGTGTTAGAAAAAATGGAAATGGCGATTGAAGAACAAGAAGAAAGAGCTTCAGAGGAGGAGGAGTTGATTCAAGGATAAGACATTTTAAATAGACAATTAACACAAAGAACACTACAAAGAAGTGGGGAAAGTAGGAAGGTTAAAAAGTTGAGCTTTAAGAAGGCAATCAAAAGGGGGAATACCTGTGAAGTCACGAAAGGCAGAAAGACCCAGCAGAAAAGGGGAAAGGAAGATATTAAGAAAGAGAGGGATATAAACTGGAATGAGAAAAAATATGGGGAAAAGAGGGAGAGGAGAAGCAGTAAGAAACAGGTGCATGAAATAAAGAAATACGGAAATAGTAAAATGTTGAAAAGAAATGGTTTTTTCAGAGATAATGGTTGATGAATTAAAAGGGGGATTCTGCAGGGTGACAAGGGGTAATAAGAATATTTCTGCAATTAAAAATATTTAAAAATAGGGTAATATAGATACTGATAACTCTTATTAAAAATCAAGGGGGAAAATATGCTGCGGAATCCAGATGAAAAGATGTAATGATTATTATTGTAACTTCTTAAAAATAATGGTTTATTGGGAATCAAGATGAGGGAATAAAGGTATATTTTAATCATTGAAGTGTCACACTCAAAACAGTAAAAGGGGGGAAACCTATACTTGTTTTTTTTTTTTAGTGTTAAAATTTGTATTAATCTAGAATTTATAAAAAGAATGTGTACTGGAAAGGGAATATGACAGACTAAAGAACCAACTAAATTAATAAGTTAATATAGACTATTAAAAGCAAGGAGAGACATTGGTAACTTTTTTTATTATCATTATTATTATTATTATTAGGCAAACACATATTGTTTATCTTTATTTTTAAAATAAATATTAAAGGATTATATTTGAAATAATTGAAATGAAACAAAAAGATGTTTCGATTGAGATTAATGAAAGACGCTAGAATTAATGTGTTTGTTTCTCTCCTTACTGAAAATTTGGAATGGAAAAGGTAATAACAGAATTTAGTATGCATATATGAATGTATAATTGCTGTCATATTTGTATGTAAAGGTGATGACCCAGAAATATGTTGTCCACTAAAAAGAGATTTTTGTTTTTAATGTGAAAAACTGAATAAAATTTGTTAAAAAAAAAAGAATTGTTAACCTTATTTTGTGAAGCTTCTTCTCTTCACTCCACATTGAATTGTTAACTAGAGCATACAAAATCTTTGCCAGACCAATTCTAGAATACAGCTCGTCTGCCTGGAACCTGCACTGTATATTGGACATTAACACAATTCAGTGGGTTCAGGGGTATTTCTCGAGAAAATACTGCACTCCTCCACTCACAATAAAATTCCCTATGCCTCCAGGTTCAAAATTTTGGAACTGTGCTAACTGCGGACCAATCTAAGCATAGTTCACAAAATTGTCTGCTATAACATCTTGCTTGTCAACAACTTCTTCAGCTTCAATCACAATAATACACAAGCAAACAACTGATACAAACTCAAGGTAAACTACTCCAAACTCGATTGCAGAAAATACGACTTCAACAACAACGTGGTCAATGCCCGGAACGCCCTACCAGACTCCTTTGTTACAGCCTCCATCTCTCACAGCTTCAACCTCAAACAGTCTACCGTGAACCTCACTCCATTTTTAAGAGGTCTTTAAAGGGGGAGTGCATAAGAGCACCAGCATGCCTACCGTCCTGTCTTAATGTCCCTATTTATCTATATTTACTTCCTTTGTTCTTGTTTATGTTCATGCTATACTTGTTATTTTGTAGATGTTTGACAAACAAACAAGCAAACAAATAAATATTAGTAATGCTTAAAGGTATCTTCTGTATTGTTCTCACCTTCTTGATCTTGTCAGCTATATATAGCTAGGCATTTATTAGGTTCGCCTTCTCTGGCCTATGGCTCTCCATTAAAAATATTCTCTTTTATGTGTCCCGGTCATGAAGCTGGATGCCTCTTTCCTTTTTTTTTTCATGTACTCACCTGAGCAAGGAAGCTTAGTTTTGAGGTGCTTAATTTATGAAATAAACTCATCAAGGATATAAACATAAGACAACAGTTTAAAAATGAATATTTGGGGATGAAGAAAAACATAGAATCAATTGAAAATTTTAGCGAGGAATTTCAAGAAGCCTCAATAATGTTATGTTTTACTCAATTGGCAGGACATTTTTATGAATCCAGTTCTTTTAATCCAGTTCTCCATAATTTTTTCAAAAATGATTATAAAACTTCAGTAGATGAATATAAGAAGTTGTTTTTTTTTTTTTTAAGAAAGGAAATTCTTAATGCAGCTAGTATTATTTTTCTGAAATGCTTTGTCTATTTGAAATAAACAAATACATAAAAGCTCTGTAAACATGCCCTCACAGATATGCTCTCTACCACAAAATATTACTCTGGACAATAGATTTTGCAAATGTCATAGGTCCAGATTTACAAACGATAGTTGAGTCTGTGACATGAAAACATACTGTAGAGATTATGGCTGAATTTCCAGCTCAAGGAAATAACAGAAAAAATGTCTCCTATTTATCTAACTGGTTTTAACATAGTAATTGTTTTGCATTATTATGAAATCATATGCAGGAGCTTTCTATGAGAATTTAACAGAAATATGTTAAGCTGGGCAAGTGTGCATGGCTGTGCATTAACTTTGTACCCAATGATATTTAGCTGCTCTAGTGGAAGCTCCTATTTGCACACGGGATAACTGAAATGCCATCACTAAATTGGGCTACCATTTGTTAAACCACACTTTTTGCTGCTGTCTCCAATTTCAAACAGGCATCTGTTTTATTTTAATTTTAAATTCTTTGAAGAATACTCAGCGTTAGTACTTGAGTGGGTGTTAAGGGAGAGCAAATTCCACATTTGAACCCTATTCAGACAAATTTACAAACTGACAATTTGATCAATACCAATACAATAAGAAGGCCAAGCAATTGTGTTGGCTTTCCACTGTCTTTTGTGATGCTGGTCATGTGATATTCAGCTCAACAGAGCTGGGAAATATCAAAGCAATATGAAGCATCTCAGTTTCTTAAAACAGGCAAGCAACCTTCCGTTTATGTTGCATGGGTGTGCCTGGGTGAGCAAAGTAGAGCTACCATATATTTTAAGCTACCATGGTTATGCTTTTCAGTAGCCTGTATTAAACATTTTCATTCTGTTCCAGGAAGGCCAATTTCTGTCCCATCTTCCAAACATTAGATCAGGAACCAGTGACCTAATTCACAAGTAAAATAGAATAATTGGTACACCCATGAAGAGGAATGAGACATAAAGCTAGGAAGTTTTCCCAATCCCCCACCACCCCACTTTTCTTACTTTTCCTGCCCCCCTATGAATTGTGTGTGAGAGAGGGGATTCTTCCAAGAAGACAACTAAAAAGTATGAGGACATAAATTATAGTCAGATTGGAACCAGCCATTCATAAGCAATATTCCATTGCAAAAGCATACAGATCAATTTCATTAAAGCAATTCTGCACTCTCCCTGACTTTTTCCACCTCCTGATGTTTTGGACTAGTTCCTTTTTATTCCTTTTAACTGCTGGAGAAAAATTCTTTAACTTCCTTGGGTTAGCAGTTTTGAAGTTCTAATCGTAAGCAGCAGGTGCCTTTAAAAAAATAACAATGTTTCCATCATGGGTCTCTAGGAGATGAACAGTGTCTTCCTCTCAAACACTCCATGGTCTTTTATCTTTTGCCATTTGCACTTGTGGCTTTTGGATTTGACTATTCCACCCCCACTCCCCCGCTTTCCATTATATCTTTTCCTGCTGTACTACTTTCTATTTGTTTCTACCATATTACTGAATTTACATTAGTAATCTGTTAAATCTAGAAGCTTTGAGAAATTACATGATCACTAATGTATGAAAGGATTATTAGCTTTCAGAATAAGCATTTTGTTCATAATTCTTAAGCTAAAACTATATTGTACAAAGGCTTCAGCTACTGTATTATAACACAAAATTCTACAAACATTAAGTCTTCCCATCTCTATTTCAGAAATAACATTTTCTTTCTTAATGACTCAAAATCTTTTAACTAAAAATCAGTTCATATTTCAAAAATCTAATACTTCTTGATATCATTTCTAATGGAGGACAGTAATTCATGACTCAGAATTAGCTATATCTATCTGAAAATTATTCTTGAGTCAAACAAGGGAATTTTTCAGTTTCGGCAATCACATCTGATACAAGCAGCTGTGTCTATGATTATGACACATCACATGCCACTATTTTCTGTATTGATATGTTCCTGGATTCAATTAACTACAAGATGAACAAATGTTGTGGCATTGATACTAGTAGCAAAAGGTACAAGAAGTTCCTTCATTTAAAAAAAACAAATGCTGTATCAGAAAGAGTCTTAGGACTAACAAATTTATCACTAGTATGTTCCAAAGTCATAACGGTTAGTCCCTCACAACACTATCACTACAGGTTTTTCATTATAGAAATCTTCTGTGCTGTGAACCCTTTAGCTGTGCTTCTGTTTATTAATCCTGCTGTGTCCTGTCTGACATCAAGAAATACATGGCACATTTTCATTTTTCCCACCAGAGCAAATGATTTGCAACTTGCATATTCTGCATATTCCATCCTGTTTTCCCTTCTTGGTCTGAAGGATCCACAAATAGTTATTTTCTTACTGGGAACTAACTAAAGTCTAGTCTTCCAGCTTTGGGGAACATTTAAAGCAAATTACATGGAAATTTCTATAATGTCAAAAAAAAAAAAACCAACTTGTGCTCACTTCAGGGATAAGTGACTCATTCATATACAAATCTTAGCAAAAAAAAAAAAAAAGCACCTGCTTAGCTGAGTCTACATATTGCTGTCTACAATTCACGAAGTCAAAGCCTTGATGCTTCTCTGAGATTCTTGACCATTTTAGAATAGAACGGAATGGAATGGAATGGAATGGAATGGAAGGGAACGGAACGGAACGGAACAGAACAGAACAGAACAGAATAGAACAGAACACTTTATTGGCCAAGTGCGATTGGACACACAAGGAATTTGTCTTGGTGTAAATACTCTCAGTATATATAGAAAAAGTACATTTGTTAAGAATCAAGAATCATAATGTACAACACTTAATGACAGTCATAGGGTACAATCAACAATCAAATCATACTAGGAAACAGTCAAATGGGAGGGGAGGGGTGAGAAGGAGTGGTGAGAAGATTAACAGTAATAGTACTGTACACTTTGTAAATAGTTGAACAGTGTTGAGGGAATTATTTGTTTAGCAGAGTGATGGCTTTCGGGGAAAAACTGTTGCTGTGTCTAGTTGTTCTGGTGTGCAGTGCTCTATAGCGTCGTTTTGAGGGAAAGAGTTGAAACAGTTTATGTCTGGGATGTGAGGGGTCTGTAAATATTTTCACAGCCCTCTTTTTAACTCGTGCAGTATACAGGTCCTCAATTGAAGGCAGGTGGGTGTTAGTGTTTGGGGATAAACCCCCAAGCAGAGTATGCAGCAGCAGTCAAGCCAGGCAGGCAAATGAGAGAGAGGCTGGGCCCAAGAGTATACACACACTGGAGACAAAAACACTGTTTGTAGTTTTAAAATAGTTATTTAATACACACAGAGAGTAAGAAGTGTCATTCAGTCCATATATCATTATCCAGTATATCCATCCAGTTATCAAGTCCATTAACAGTAAATACAATGTCCTTATCTGCTTGTAAATCTTCTCCTCCCGATACCTTTCTCTCAAAGACAACGCTGAATCCTCAGCTCACCAGGCAAACAGTCCTTGTGTTCAGTTGAAATGGTATCTGGCACAGTAGCCATCCAGAGTAAGCAGATAGACGTTCCAGCAGGCAGCAGACCAGGAACAGAACCAGGTGCATCCAGAAGCAGGGTCTATTACGTTTCCCTTCCTACCTATATTACTGCCTGCAACCGCACCCACAATGACATTGCAGTTTCTTGCTTAAAGCTACATAGACACTTAATCCTAGGTTTACATATTTATTCAACCCAAACCTGGTTGGTGTATGCATATACCCAACATTCTCCCCTTTTGGGTGACATAAATATGTAATGCCTTTATATTCTAAACCCATATTTTTCACAACTCTCTAGATGCTTAATAGCACCTTGGGCTTTAGTAAAATGATCAGCTACATTGTCCTCCGACATGCAGTACTCCAGCTGTATCAATTTACTCTGTACAGATTGTCTTACATTAAGATACCTCAAATCTGTATGTTTACTTCTCGTTTTAACTGCAATATTAGTGACCATTTGAATTGCTGCCTGATTATCTTCATGTACAACTATAGGGTAATTTACCGTTATACCCATATCCATCAACATTTGTTTGTACATAATTAACTCAGTACACAATAAAGATAAACAGGAGAATTCTGCCTCCATAGTAGACAAACTTATATGCTGTTGCCTTATAGACTTCCAGCCTATTAATGTCTTACCCAGCATTATGGCTGTTCCTGAAGTCGACTTTCTAGTATCTCTTTCTGCTGCAAAACTAGCATCTGCATAAGCACTCAATATGAGATCACCTTTTGGTTCTAAATACAGTGCATGGTGTAATGTTCCTTTAAGATATCTTAGGATTCTTTTCAATGCTATCCAGTGACATTGAAGCGGATCGTTATTGTGTCGTGCCAGCTGATTAATACTAAAAGCAATATCTGGCCTTGACCAATTGCTAATATATGATAAGCTACCAATCAAAGATTGATATAATTCCTTATCACATTTGGGACTTTGTGTATCCATTTTGCAAATATCCTGACTCATTGGAGTCTTTGCAGGCTTACAGAGTTCCATTTTATAATCTATTAGCAATTTAGATATCTTATCTTCCTGAGATATCTTAAAACCTTTCTGTGTTCTCAGTATATTCAAACCTAGATATCTCTTTATCTCCCCTAATTGCTTGATTTTTATTTTCTTGGCTAATGATGATATTATTTCATTTGCTTCATCATTAGTTTTAGTAATCAAAGCAATATCATCAGTAAACAACAATAATAATGATATCTTCCCATTCTTTTCTCTCTTAAATAGACATGGGTCGGCTAAACCAGCTTTAAACCCTATATTGTTCAGTTCCTTTACAATATACTGGTTCCATTCATAGCCCGATTGTTTAAGACCATAGAGGCTCTTCTTTAACAACCAACATTCATTATTATTGTCTCCTTTAAATCCATTAGGCCTTTTCATATACACAGTATGTCTTAGTGGAGCGTGCAAGTAAGCAGTTTCCACATCTAAATGGTTAACTATATATTGCTTGCTTGCTGCCCACACTAATGCTGCCCTTAAAGTTGCTGCTTTCAGACTAGGTGCAAATACTTCATCATAGTCTTTTGCACTTTGTCTAAAGCCTTGGGCTACTAACCTTGCCTTATGGATTGTGTTTTCATCCTTATCTGTTTTTATTTTAAAAATCCATTTGCAGCCAATGGGTTTTTCATTACTAGGTAATCTCACGTTTTCATACACTTTCATATCCTTCAATGATTTCAATTCCTTATTGATAGCTGCATACCAATTTTCTTTCTCTTTAGAAGGATATCTTTTAATCTCATCCACAGTATTTGGGATTCTATTTTCCTGGCACACTGTGTTAGCCTGGTATCTATCAGGCGGTCTAGAAATACATGTAGTCCTTCTGGGTATTACTGGGCTTGGTTGAGTTACTACCTGTTCCTCATCTTCAGCTATTTCTTCCTCTAGGGGCTGTACTTCTTCCTGTACTTCTTCCTTTACATTATTTTTAAAGTTACAGGGATACTTAATGGGATTTCTGTATGATTCAATAATCACCTCGTTATTGCTATCCTGTTCTAACTTATCCCATCCTACGTGCTCTAGAAATTGGGCATTGGCACTACATAACACCTTAGATGTGCCTTTCTCCCAAAATCTATATGCCCTATGGTTAGCTTGGTAACCAACGAAGAAGAATTGTTTAGCTCTGTGTTGCCCTTTACGCCTGAGTTGTGTAGGGATATGCACCCATGCTGGTGCACCAAATGTGTGCAGGTAACTCAAATCAGGCTTCCTGTCATGCCACATGGTGAATGGTATTTCACCAGTGGTTGAGTTAACAACATTATTTAATAAATGATTAGCACACATTGTGGCCTCCCCCCACAAAGAATCAGGTAACCCAGAATCAGTTAGCATAGTACGAGTCATTGCCTGCAGAGTTTGGCCTCGCCTTTCAACATATGCATTGTGCTGTGGTCTGTATGGTGCAGATGTCTTATGAACTATTCCAGCTGCCTTTAACCTATTCTGGAATTTGCTATTAACAAATTCCGTACCATTATCTGTCACCAGGGTTATCAGTTGCCGTTTGGTTTTTCTTTCAGCAAACCTTAACCAGTTGAAGAAATGTTGATATGTTTCAGTTTTGCTTTTCATTAGGTAGCAAAACCCATATCTAGAGTAATGGTCCATAATGCTCAGTATATATCGAGCACCCCCCATACTGGGTTTCCTTGGACCTATAATGTCTGCAAATACTACTTCTAAAGGTTCTTTAGTTTTGAAACCATTTAGCCTATTTGCAGGCATTATTTTACTCTTATCTTCACAACAGACATTACAACGCAAATACTTATCACGGGGTTTTAACCTTATTCCTTCAGATAACTCTACTGTACGTTTTAGCATTTTAAAATTCACATGCCCCAAACGCCTATGCAATAAATGGATACATTCATCATGAGGCTTGATATTATTAAATACAGTCTGTGCCTCCCCTTTCTTACTATCATGTAAGACATATAATGCTCCATTTAAAGCTGCAGTTACCCTTTTGCCATCTCTTTCCAGTATGCACTTATTATTCTTGAATGTAACTACATATCCTAGTTTATCTAATACTCTTACAGAAAGTAAGTTCATCTTTAACTGTGGTACATACATCTGGTGGGTTTGTTATTATGTTCCACAAACCTTCTCTTCGTAGAAGTAAACTACATTTCATTGACCATGAAACATAGTTTGTTCCATCTAGTCTGGATATCATGGACAGACTTGGCAAATTTACTTGTGCCATTGCTCTTGTGATAAACAACTATTTAACAAACAGTTTGTATTTACAGTAATGTGCAACTCACACCAGCTCTCACTGCTATATCCTGGTTAGTTAGACTGTGCACTCTGCTGGGCCCATAACCAATGTTAGTGTTTGGGGATAAACCCCCAAGCAGAGTATGCAGCAGCAGTCAAGCCAGGCAGGCAAATGAGAGAGAGGCTGGGCCCAAGAGTATACACACACTGGAGACAAAAACACTGTTTGTAGTTTTAAAATAGTTATTTAATACACACAGAGAGTAAGAAGTGTCATTCAGTCCATATATCATTATCCAGTATATCCATCCAGTTATCAAGTCCATTAACAGTAAATACAATGTCCTTATCTGCTTGTAAATCTTCTCCTCCCGATACCTTTCTCTCAAAGACAACGCTGAATCCTCAGCTCACCAGGCAAACAGTCCTTGTGTTCAGTTGAAATGGTATCTGGCACAGTAGCCATCCAGAGTAAGCAGATAGACGTTCCAGCAGGCAGCAGACCAGGAACAGAACCAGGTGCATCCAGAAGCAGGGTCTATTACGTTTCCCTTCCTACCTATATTACTGCCTGCAACCGCACCCACAATGACATTGCAGTTTCTTGCTTAAAGCTACATAGACACTTAATCCTAGGTTTACATATTTATTCAACCCAAACCTGGTTGGTGTATGCATATACCCAACAGTGGGTATTAATTGTTTTTTCTGAAGTCCTAATTATCGTCTGTGTCTGTCCTGTTGGGTTGCAGAACTGAACCAGACAGTTATAGAGGTGCAGATGATAGACTCAATAATTCCTCTGTAGAACTGGATCAACAGCTCCTTGGGCAGTTTGAGCTTTCTGAGATGGTGCAGAAAGAACATTCTTTGTTCTGCTTTTTTGATAATGTTTTTGATGTTAGGTGTCCATGTTAGGTCATGTGATATAGTAGAACCTAGAAATTTTAAAGTGTCTACCGTTGATACTGTGTTGTCTAGTATTGTAAGAGGTGGTAGTATTGGAGAGTTTCTTCTAAAGTCTACTACCATTTCTATGGTTTTGAGTGTGTTCAGTTCCAGATTGTTCCAATTACACCACGAGGCAAGTTGTATAACCTCCTGTCTGTATGCAGATTCATTGTTGTCTCGAATGAGGCCAATCACTGTTGTGTCATAAGCAAACTTCAGTATTTTAACAGATGGATCGTTTGAGATGCAGTCATTGGTATATAGGGAGAAGAGAAGTAGAGATAGTACACAGACTTGGGGGGGGGGGGGCTGTGCTGATTATACAGGTATTGGATGTGATTCCGCCTAGCTTCACCTGCTGCTTCCTGTCTGTTAGGTAGCTTATGATCCACTTACAAGTGTGTTCATGTACCGCTAGTTGGTTTAATGTGTCTGGAATAATGGTATTGAATGCTGAACTGAAGCCTACAAAGAGGACCCTTGCATAGGCATTTGGAGATTCAAGGTGTTGTAGGATGTAATGCAGAGCCATGTTAACAGCATCACCTGTCGATCTATTTGCTCGGTATGCAAAACTGCATGGGATCTAACAGTGGATCCGTGATAGTTTTCAGGTGGGACAACACAAGCCTTTCAAAGATTTTCCTAACTACAGATGTTAGAGCAACACACCAGAAGATCAGACTCTAGGCCCCAAAATGACTTCTTGAAGATTGATAGACTTGAAGAACTTGCTCATATCTGGGAACTGTAATAAGGCCTCGGGAATATAAAAGAACTCAATGAATACTAAACCCTCATCTGAAAAAGAACCCTGGTCTCTGGGACCTGTCCAGGGTTCTGACCACTCTACTTTCCAATGTTACTTCTTTGACCTATTAATGGATAAATTTACCATTAATCTGCTTTGATAATCTACGCAATCTCTGCTAGGATCACTCCTACAATCAAAACCAGGTTTTTCCAGCATGGAACACATAATTCTTTCAATCTAACCAAATGTGGAAGTTGGAGTGGTAGCACTTCTACAATACAAATGTATTATTTCTCTTAATTGTTTCAATTAGTGTCTTTCAATATGAACAATTATTTCCAGAAAGTTCTCTGTGTGTGCTCGTGTACATGTATGTATGTGGTTCTGTAAAAAATAATTCAACTACATATAAAAAAAACTTGCCCCACAAGCGTACGCAAATATTTAATACGCTTGAATATCTTTCTTAACTTATGTTGATTCTCATGATGATTTCTGCACCAGCTTTTTCCCATAAGATTTAATGCTCATTTTTCACTTTAATGCACCGGTTCTACTGCCTAGTTACCTTTCATACAACAGATATGAAGGCATTTTTCTAATACTTGCTCATTCACTTGAACAGTATTATTTAGTCTAGTCTCACAATGGGACAGAGCTCAGACTCCCATTCAATTTGCCTTATTCCTTCGGTCTTCCCTTGGAAGCAGAGCTTTTTTTTTTTTAAGAGGAAAGCCATTGCTTGCCGTTGCACACTGACAGTAGGGTTGGTATGGGGGTGAGTTATTTAATTTTCAATTTTCAGATGAATATAATTTACAATGGGTCCATATATGTGAGATGAAATAATTCTAGGCTAGGAGGCAATACATTTGAATTGTATTTGTATTCCTTCAAATTATTATTATTTTATTTATATTTTCACTTAAACAGGGCTGTACTTCCGTCACCTTTGGAAGTGAGGACCTTGAGCTCTGCAGTCCCATTCTGAGCTCAGATCATCGGAGGGCCCAAGTCGAGGCTATAGCCACCCTGGAGGGGTGGTGAATAAAGGGGGGTCAACTGGCAGGTAGAGGGGAGCTGCATCGCTCTTCCCTGACATAGAAATCCCCCTCATCTGAAAACGAGATGCAGTGGCAACCAAAATGGCTGCCATGAAGACAGAGATAGTCTGAATACCCAAGTCTGTGCAGGAGCGAGGAGACAGTGAATGGTCTGTGAACCAGGTGAGAATACCTTTGAAGTTCTAAGTGCAACCCTGATAAAGATATTCACAAAAGAGGACTCATAAGGATTTTTAAACTGGCAACGACCTAATACTGGATAGAATTTTTAAAGTACTAAAAACCTAATTTAAAAAACTGAAACATGGAAGCAAAGTAAAATGAAGGAAGAATATAGTAAAGTTCTTAAAAGATAATTGAAAATCAGACTTTGTGATTGGACAGATTTTGGCTTTGGATAGGCATTTTTAAAATGCTGTAGTCTATTTGCAAAAAAAGAATATATATCTATTTTTTGAAATATTGGTAAAGTTTGATGAGAAAGAAGAAAAGAAAAGTGAAAACTGATCTAAGGGCGCCATCTGCTGTTAAAAGAAGATACTACAGATCCCTAAAGTTTTGATAAGACCTGACTTAAGGAGAATTGAAAACAAGAATTAAAGAAATTGTATTATCAAAATAAATAATGATAATTGTATTATCAAAATAAAGTTACAATATAAAATTTAACTGGTGGAGAAATTTATGAAGATTTCACCCTTGGATTATTTAAAAGAATAGATTGACTAATTTGGGGACATTAAGGATCTTGGATGTTGGATTTATAGTCTGAAAAGTGATTTTGGTTTGAACAAAAGACTGTTGGACAATTGGATAGAAAGAAAGAATATAAACAAAAACAAAGATGAGTGGAATTTGCAAAGAAATCACATTGGAACTTCAGGATATAAAAGACATTATGAATAGAAGATTTGAGGACATTTTGACTAAAATACAGAGCATGGCAGAAGATTTGGAAATAGAAACACAAATAACAGAAAGAAAACAGGAGAACCAGGAAGAGGAGGAGCTAATTGGAAGAGTAACTAGAAAAATAGAACAGAAGGAACAACAAATAAAAAGAAATGACAAAAAGGAAATAAAATTAAAAATGATAATGATTGATGTAATAAACCTAGAGGAGAGTATTTTAAGGGAAATCGAACAGGGATTGGAATTTCAGGAAGAATTTCTTGGGAGAAAGATAGGGGTAAGAGTAGATAATTTGAAAATGAGACAATGGAATATAACAGAGAAGGGAGGAATGATTAAGAGAAATGGTAAAAAAATTGATAGATAATGGGAGACAAGCTAGGAAGCAATTAATTAAAGCTTTATTGAGAGTGAGAGACAATAAAAAGATTGTGATTCCACATAAATGTGTGTATTATTATTTAAGATGTATAATTGCTAACTGTAATAAACATGAAAATTAATATTTTATCGTAAGAAAAGAAATGACATGTAGAATCTGATGATAATAAAAGTTATATAGTCAAATATAGGATAAAATAAAAGTAATTATTTATTATTAGAATTGTATAACTTGCTCAAGTAAATAGGATGAATATTATCTTGTTTGTATTAAAATGAGACTAGAAAGGAATTTTGCCTTAAATATAATAGTGGCAAAACCAAGAATCAAAAAGGGGATAAATAATAGAAAATATAAATTAATATGAATTTATGAATGGTTATTAGAATTATATAATTTGTTAAAAACATTGCAAATATGAATATAGTATCTATAATAAAAGAAATCATGTAAAGAACACAAAGACTGACACAAAAATAACACATGGTAATATTGAATAATTAAGATAGATAATTTAACAAAATATATGTATTAATAGAAATGTTCTTTTTTATGATAGAAGATGTCCAGAGAGACAGTGGAATGGAGAGAATGGAAAATGAAGGAAGAGTCTGGAAACCAGGGCTGGGAAAAACATCATGCTAAGATTGCATCGCACTGCACTCATATTGGAAGCAAGGAGGAACTTCTGGGTTGAAAAGATTAACTGGTGACATCACCATTGCCTGGGGGGTGCCCAGTTGGTGGCTGGAAGAAGGATGAGAGCTCACCCTGCCCCATGGCAGCACATGGATCTTGAATGAAGGATTGCTGCCAGCATCCTAACCATGAGAACCACCATGTTCCAGGCTAAGATAATTCCCAGTAGTGTCAAATTTAGATTTCAGGATTCTGGAAGTTGTTCAAATAACTGAGATAGATACAATTTTTATTTGAAGAAAATTTAAATATTGAAATCTCACTAGAAATAAGTAAAAATCCAGCCAGAATTTATTCACTTAATTTATTTGTCTACACTGTTCTGGTAAGATTCTGGTTTCTTTGTATAAAATAAAAATGGTTGTGTGCTTAAACTACCATCTGTATTTGTACTTCAGACTATGTTCTAGAATTTTCTTACTCTCTGTAAAAATCTTCAGTTGAGGTATAACATTAATTTGGAAATGTGTATCCTACCTCTTATTTATCGAGATTATAGGAAGGATTTTTCTCTGCTCAGGGAATTACATTTACATATATTTAATTTAAAATGGAATTATACAATTTATCTTACATTTTTAAATAAAGTTTTATTATATTTATATCTGGGGAAATTGGTGTATTTTTCAATGCAGGTAAAGAAGAATGAAAATATCTGATAATGCTACATAGGTGGTAGCATCATTTAAGTTATTTTCTTAGTTTAAAACAACAAAAACATTTTAAAACTTTTTAATTGCCAGAAAGCAATATAGTTCATGAAACTCCTGTGTTACCCACTGAGAATATGAAAAGCTAGCAGCTCTAGGACCTCTACTGAAAGAAAGTTCAGACTACTAGCATCCTATTCTATAGGCTTTTCTGTTATAATTTATACATCTGATTTCCTACCCCAACATATTGTCTATACTTTTTTAATAAAAAAAATATTTTATATTTACAGTAATTCCATCTTTTATTTCAACAATGTATCGACTGGTGCTATGTATCTTGTGCTAACAATTGTGATTAAAACTTTTCTTACCAATATAACAATAATCATATTTTCTTTATAATCATTTCTTATATCTATTTTTAACAATCTTAATTTATTTCTCTATATATTCATCGACTCTATTTTAACTTATTTTGCTTTCCAACCATTGATAAAATAAATCTCATTCCATGTAATATTCCATTTCTTCTTTTTCTTTAATTGCCAGTATTAATCTATTCATCTCTGCACATTCAAATATTTCCTCACTTTACCCTCTCCTAATATCTTATCACTTTTCCAGTTCTGAGTAAATACAATTTTAGCTGCTGTTAATACATGAATAATTAAATATATTTTTTCTTTAGTGTAACCTTCAGGTACCATCATCACTAATAAAAATATTTCAGATTTCAAATCTATGTGTTGCTTTATCATTTTTTCCAACCATGTATGTATCTTTGTCCAATATATTTTAGCTTCTGCACAAGTCCACCACATTTGGTAATGTTCCAGGTGTCTGGTAGCACTTCAAGCATCTGGCTTATTTATCTTTAAACATCTTGGCCAATTTTGCTGGTGCAAAGTGCCACCTATAAAACATCTTATATAGATGTTCTTTATATGCTGTTGATATTGTTAATTTATAATTCCTTTTCCATAACTTCTGCCATTTATCTAATTCTATGGTATACTCAAAGTTTTTTGCCCATGCTATCATCATTTCCTTTACTTGCTCTTCTTCTAATTTAACACCTAGTAAATAACAATACAATTTTTTGATCAATTTATCTTCCGTTCCTGTTAATATTTTATCCAATTCTGTCAATTCCTTATAAATACCTCTAGCTTTAATATCTTTTTCGTATCTTGATTGTATTTGATAGTATTTGTGAATATGAATACCAATGCATTTCAACCCCTTGTTCATTCAGTTCTTGCTTTGTTTTGAGTTCACCCTTTTCATTCAATATATCCTTATATCTAGCAGTAGTTCCCATTTTACAAATATTTGGGTGTATAAGGGCTTCCATTGTTGATAACCAGACTGGAATTTTCAAATAATGTTGTTCTCTAGTTTTTTCCCATCCTAACAACAAAGCATTCCTAACCACATGTCTCTGAAAATATCCATTTATTTTATTTCTCCTGTACTATAAAAATGCATGCATACCCAGTTGCAAATCATGCCCTTCCAATGTCAACAACCTTCTATTTCTTAATGTAATCCATTCTTTCATCCAAGTTAACATTGTAGCCTGATAGTATATTTCCCAGTTAGGTAATCCAAACCCTCCTCTATTTCTTGCATCCAGTAACATTTTAACATTAATTCTTGCTTTCTTCCCGTGCCATATATATTTCAATACTTTTTCTGAGATTTTTTTTTGTTTTTACAACAAAGACAAACCAATAAAACCATCTTTCAATTCAACAGTGTGTCGGTTGGGTATATATGTCCTGTGCAGATAGTAATATCATACATTTCTTATTTATTTATATATTATATATAAAACCATTCTCGTTAATATTTTATCTCACATTAATCAATTATTATGTTATAATTAATATTTTAATTATTATCTTTCAAAAATATATTCCATCCGTATCTAAATTATATTCATTCTTAATTAAATCAATTAATTATAATATATTATTACTTCTACTATTATCACATGATTCCATTTCTTAGTCTTCTGTTTAACCATTCATAGAATAAATTCCAAATCTTATAATAATCTTTTTCCTCCTGTTCTCTAATTGCCATTATCAATCTACTCATTTCTGCACATTCCATTATTTTTTTAATTGTTTCCTCCTCTGTCGGAATTTTCTCGTTTTTCCAATTTTGTGCAAATACAATTCTAGCTGCTATTAATACATTAATGATCAAGTATGTTATCTCTCTGCTATAACCTTCAGGTAGAATTCCCAATAAAAATATCTCTGGTTTAAAATCTATTGTGCTGTTTCATCATTTTTTCTAACCATATGCGTATTCTAGTTCAGTATTTTTTAACGTCAGTGCAGGTCTACCATATATGGTAGTGTGATCTAGGTATTCGATTACATTTCCAACATTTCGACCTTAACTATTCTTGCTGGGGGTAAGTGCCACCTATAAAACATCTTATACAACTTCTCTTTGTAGTCATTGACCTGGTTAATTTATAGTTTCTAGTCCCTAGTATATTTCAATACCATTTTGTTAATATCTTCAAAATATTTTTTTCTCCAGTTTTATCGGAATTGTTTGAAACAAATACAACACTTTTGGTAGTATATTCATCTTAATTGCTGTAATTCTTCCTGTTAGTGATAACTTCATATTGCCCCATTTTTCCAAATCTATCTTAATTTGTTGTTTTAATTTATAATTATCTTCTTTAATTGTTCCACATCCAGCCATTAGCTGAATCCCCAGGTATTTAACTTTCTTTACTCTCTGGATATCTAATAATATCAGTATTTCCACCATTAACACCTTCCCATCATTGTCTTGATAAATTTGTTTAGCTTTTATAGTATCTTTTATATATAGTGCTATTCCTCCTTTACTTTGTTGTGCCAGGGAGTTATATAGTTCCCCATTCTTAAGATAGTCCAATACTTTCTCATATTGTCTTTTGATACGCACTACTTGTAAACAGATTATATCCAATTTCAATTTTTCTAATTTATTGAAAATCCTTTTTCTTTTTATTGCTGAATTTAGTCTATTTTAATTAATTGTCATCAATTTTATTTTCTCTTTCATATCTTTATTTATAATGCAGTTTTGTTGCTCTTGTTGCTCTTATCTCTTTTGGTTCCTTCAGTTTTTCTTCTTCTCTTCTTGTTCTCTCGTTTTCTTTCCTCTCCTCTTTGTCGTATTTCATTTGTTCCTGCGGCTTCTTCTCTGTGTTTTATTTTTTCTATCTCCCTCATTTTCTCTCCCTCTTGTTCTCTAAAGTTTATTTTTTTTAATTTGGTTTGTCAATTGCTTACAAGATAATAGGTATAAGTAAAAACATAGTTATGAATACATGGATACATATAAGAAAAATAAAAGAAACAATAGGACAGGGACGGTACACACTTTGATGCACTTATGCATGCCCCCTAAAGACCTCTTAGGAAAGGGGTGAGGTCAATAGTAGAAAGTCTAAGGTTAAAGTTTTTGGGGTTTGGGGAAGAAACCACAGAGTCAGGAAGAGTGTTCCAGACATTGATCACTCTGTTGCTGAAGTCATATTTCCTGCAATCAAGTTTGTTGTGATTAACCTTGAGTTTGTCTCTATTGTTTGCTCTTGTATTGTTATGGTTGAAGCTGAAGTATTCATTGACAGGTAGGACATTGCAATGTATGATTTTATATACTATAGTTAGATCAGACCGAAGGTGGCATAGTTCTAGGTTTTCTAGGTCTAGAATTTCAAGTCTGGTGGCATAAGGTATTCTGCAATGAGTAGAGGAGTGGAGAACTCTTCTTGTGAAGAGGGTAGCAGTATTGTCTGTGGTGTTGAATAGCTTTATATCGTCAGCGAAGAGAATGCAGTTGCTCTTAATATGATCACAGAGGTCATTTATGTAGAGTTGGTCCTAGAACACTGCCTTGGGGGACACCACTGTTGACAGGTACAGAATTTGATAGGACACTCCCAATTTTGACCATTTGTTGTCTGTTTGACAGGAATGCTTCTATCCAGTTATGCAGGTGTCCAGAGATACCATAAGATTTTAGTTTTAGGAGTAGTTTGTCATGTACCACTGAATCTACAGACTTACAGAAGTCTATGTAGATTGCATCTATTGCTCTGCCCTGATCGAGTTGTGTAGTCCATATGTTTTAGCAGTGTAGGAGTTGCAGATTATCGGATAGCTTTTTCTGAAACCAAATTGTTTATTAGAAAGTAAGTTGTTTGTCTCTAAGTGGAGGATAAGGGATTGGTTAATAATTGATTCCATGACTTTACGTGTGACGCAGCATAAAGAGATTGGTCTGTAATTTACAACTAGGCTGGGGTCTCCCTTTTTGAAGATGGGGATGACCGTGGCTTATGACCATAGGTTTGGCAAGGAGCTGGTCCTGAAAGATTTTTCAAAGATTATGCTCAGAGGTTTGCCTTTGGCAGCAGATAGCTTTTTAAAGAAGTAGGTACATATTCCGTCTGGTCCAATAGATAGAGATAGTTTTAGATTGCGTAGTGTTTTTTCAACATTGTCCATTGTAAAATCAATATGTTTTAGATCATTGTAGTTGTCTGTGGTTCGACTAGGAAATACTGGGCATGATCCATTGCTGTTTGCAAATACTGAGCCAAAGAATGTGTTAAAGAGGTTGGCTTTAATGGTGTCATCACCAGTCTTTACTATTAGGTCCTTTCAGAGGTGGGATGGACCTTGAGTCTTTCAGTTTGTTGTTTACAAAATTGTAGAAAGCCCAGGTGGAATTGGTGCATAGAAGGTTTTCCTCTTGTTTAATGTGATAAGTGGTGCATTCAGTCTTTATCTGGTGGCATAAACTTTTGTATCGACTTTTGAAGTTGGCAACATGACCAGATTTGTTTTTCTGCCAAAGTGATCTCTTTTTGGATTGAAGCTTCCTTATTGTTATGGGTAACCTTTTTTTTCCTGGTTTTTGGAGTTGTTATTGGTAACTATAATTTGATGACTCTTTTGACTTCAAGTAAAAATATATTGTAATGGTCTTCAACAGTATTGCATCGAGTGAATAGAAATTGCCAATCAAGGGATGAGAGATCATTGTCTATAAGATCATAGTTGCCTTTTTTGAAGTTATAATTGGGGATCACATCATTGTGTTGATTTTTGTGTGGACATATGTTGAGACAAAAGCCAATCATGCTGTGGTCACTGTTGGAAAATGGTTCTTTAATTTGTATTCCATAAATTGAATTCAAACTATTGCAGAAGATGAGATCAAGGCAGTTGTTAAGTCTAATATTGTTGGTTACTCGTTCCAGTCCCAGGTTTGTTACAGCATTGTAAATGGTTGCATGTATGGGTTCAGTTTTACATTTGTTTAGGGTCCAGTTAATGTGACGTAGATTGAAGTCACCAAGAAAGATAAAAGTGTGTAGGCAGGATGCTGCCCATGTTAGTAGTATATTTACCTTGTTTACATGTTCGATGTCATAATCAGGGGCTCTGTAACATATTAAGAATTGAAATGTGATATTTAAGGACAGTTCACAGACGATGGTCTCAGGAACAGCAAGCTCTTGGGTAACTTGGATGTTTTTTAGATGTAAGGACTTTTTATAGAAGATAGCAACACCACCTCCTCTACGGATTTCACAACCTGATCAGTAAACATGATAGTAATGGAGTCAGGGAGGGATGCATTGAGCCATGTTTCACAGACAAATGTGATGTCGAATTTAGCCATATTTAGTAAGAGGAAAAATTCAGGTATTTTATTCACAAGGCTTCTTGCATTGAGTAGCTTGCATTTAAAGCCAGTTGTAGTTGGAATTGAGGTAGTTAGGGACGTGCGTGCCTAGTTTTGAGTGATGGTGGGTTGGATGAGGTAGAGTTGGATATGGAGTTGTGGGTTGTGTGAGTTACTTTTGATACAATCAGTGTGGTAGTCAATGTACAGATCCTTCTCTCCATTGTCTAGACATCTTTTGAGTTCATTGTGGAGTTCACGGGAGTGGATTCTTTGCAGTATGGATAAGTCTGGTCTTGAGCGAAGTTTTTTGTGGTTGGGATTGGTTTTTGCGATGGTGTTTATTGTATGAATGAATATGCGTTTGCTGGACTCATTTTTGCATAAAACTCTACAAAATTTTGGGGCCACTGAGCCATCATGGTATTTGAACTCAGGGCCATCTCTGGGTATTTCAATGATATCTTCAGGCGAGATGCTTGTTGTATTTGAGTTGCTCATGATATTATGAACTTTGGTGATGTCATCTGATTCGTTGGTGTCTTCAAGACCAAATAAGATGGCATTTTGACATTTCTGATCACGTTCCATGATGTCTCTGGTGAGTAAGGAGATATCATTTGTGGAATTATTTGATGGAATAGTAATTATTTATGGTTGTGGTTTGGTGGTTATTTTTGGTAGTAGTTGTGGTAGTGGTTGTTGGGTTGGGATTTGATTTTGAGCTGATAGGTAGTCACTTATCTTTTTTTTTTTTCAAGAGAAATTAGGGTTTCTTGTATAATTGTTTCAAAATGTGTTGCTAAACATTTTTCTATTACGCTATCAACTCTGTCAGGCAGGGTATTTGGTGTGTTTAGCTTAGAAAAACATGAGGGACATCGTCAAGGGAATGTATCTGATGCTTTTAGGAGATCAGCTGTGTCTTTGTTTAAGTTTAAGCAGGCAAGGTGGGCTTGCTTTTCACATAGGTAGCATTTGATGTTATTTTCACTTTCATTGATGGTTTTAAGACATCTGAAGCATGTACAGGAGTCAGGGAGGTCATTGGTAGAGATATTATTTCTTTGTTGTTGTTTGGTAGTGGAGGATTTGGAGTTTCTGGCTGGCATGGTCAATGACAATAGTACACTAAACAATTACAATAATTAATTAATGTGATAGACAGTTACTTAATGAATGTTGGTAATTAATAAATGTTAATTGATAAGTTAGAGAACAAATCAAAAGTAAGGTTACTTATTACTATCAATCAATCAACTTATTACTAAGAATCAATCAATCAATTGATCGACTAGATAATCAATGATAACAGTATTAAATCTCTATCAGTTCAATGAATCAGTAAATTAGTGGTCATTTAACAATTAATTATTATACGATAAATCAATTATTATAGACAAAGCATTATCTATAAATATTTGGATTTGAGATACTGAAATAGTGGAGGTGATGAAGTATTGGAGTATTTATGAAGTATTTATTGTTGTGTAAAGTTCCTTTGTTTTTCCTTAAAGCCATGTTTTTTGGTTTTTGTTTTGTTTTTGTTTTAAAGAGAAAGCATTGCTGTTTGATAGACTTGAATGGAGATTTGAATGAGCTCACCAATCATCTACTTTGGAGTTTGGAAAGGATGAGATTTGAGTGAGATTTATATGGAGACTATCAATTCTCTGTGAGTCTCCTTTGTTCTCCCCAATTAGTGGCTGTTTAGAATTACAGTCTCTTGCTCTCCTCCAGTCCCTATTCCCTTTCAGATATTTAGGATTACCCTCTGTCAATTTCATCTTTCTCTGAAGTTCAGATTCACACTCTACACCAGTCAATCTTCACTCTCAGAATCAGTCTCTCTGTAAGTGTCTGAATCAAACTCTCATCTAAACACAGCTTGTCCCAGCTCTTATCCGCTCTCTGCTATCCACTCTCTGCTCTCATTTATTCACAGCTCATGTCGTCTACTATCTCTATCCGCTCTCCACTATCCGCTCTTTGAACTTTGCATGCCCCATTCGTTATCCACCAGTCCCAGTTCTTTCAGGTCTCACCTGTTCAGAATGGTGTCCTACGGAATGGAGTCTTAGGCTCTCTGCTCGGGATGATGTCCTGGCTCACTCTCTCTGCTCACTCTCAGGATTGCTGTCAAGTTCCCAGTTCTCAGAACCTTCCGAAATCTTTCAGCAGTCCTGGTTGAGATAGATCGCAGCTCTGTTGGCCCCAGACCCCAGACCCCATCTCCTGCGATGAGGTTAGGCATTTGCCTCAATTGCCATCTTCTCTCTCTCTCAGAACTTCTCTGCTTTCTCTATTGTATCTAGTCTGTGTCTCTGTTCATGCCATGTCACCATTATTCCCTCTGGTATCAGCCATTTAAAACTGATCCCTCTTTTAATTAAGCATTTTGTCAAGAATTGATATTTACTCCCCAGATCTCTAACACTTCTTGGCATTTGCTTCAAACTGGTATCACCTTCCCTTTGTATTTTAATGTATCATCATTCACTTTCTGCAATATTTCAGTTCTTACAGCTTTATTTGTGAATCTGACATGTACTTCTCTTGGTAACTTATTTCCGTCTCGACAGACTGACCTCTAAATATTTCATTTATATCATCCATCACTTTTTCTTTTGTTGCTTCCAAGGCCCTTGTCAATAGTTCTGACATTATTTCTGCTAGGTTTTCCTCCTTTTCTTCCTCAATATTTTGAAATCTTAAATAGTAATCGCCTCTGTCTCCAACATGATAATTTTTTCCCCTTGTTTTGGTCTGCTAATGTCAGTCTATAGTCCATTTCTCCTACTCTTTTCTCTGTTATGTCTGCTCTCTCCTCTATTTTTCCCATACGTTCCTCATTTTTCATCATCAATTGTTGAGTGTTCTCTACTTTTTCTTCTACATTGCCCACCTTTGCTGCTATATTCCCTACTTTATTCTCCAATCTCCCTATTTGCTCTTGTAAAGCTTGTAAAATTGTTTTAATCTCCAGCTGCAATGTAACTGCCTTCTCTTGCTGTAACATCAAATCTATAGATCTTTATCCTCAAGGGCTGGAAGCTGCCGAGGGGGCAGCAGAAGATGGAGCAGATGTTGTTGCTTTTTTCATTTTAAGATATTGTATTTGTTGTCTCTTTATGATCTCTTTGTAATCCTTCTTGTGTTCAAAGTTGCTTTATAGTCCACAATGAGGTCTTCTCCGAGGTTCCTTTCTTGAAGCTCTTATATGCTCTAATCCAATTATTGTTTAATAAATTCCCAAAGGGGCGGCAAAAATTAAAAAAAAAAAGAAATAAAAGAAAAAATTGTAAAGTATTATAGTAATGTAAAATAGTAAGTATAGGAGGGGAAGGAAGGTACAAAAAATACCAATCCCCTTTAAAAAGTTGAAAGTTAAAAAGTAATTCAAAAAAATTAAAAAGGCAAGAAAAATGAAAGAATTGTTAAAAAAGGAGAAAAAAACCAAGTCTAGTAATATTAAGTCTAGTAATATAAAGTTGTTATGTTGTTATAGTTCAAAAAAGAAAAAAAGAAAAAGGGTAAAATTTAGCTATCCAATTATAGTCCACATTAGATCACCAGGTCTCAGCACCCAGCCTTCAATAATTTCCCTACATTATGTTCCACAGTGCAATTTTGCCAATGCATTCAAACAGTCCAAGAGAAAGGGATTTAATCTTGTTCCTTTGTATCTCATTTGTTTCTTATAGCGTCCAAAAGTTACACTGTTTTCAATAAATGTTCTCAGTATAGCACTCCCTGTCTGCCAACAATGTATCTTTATCTCCTTATTCTCGAGCTGTCAAGGTCGAATAGCCAAATAATCAAATAGTCCTTTTCTCCCTTCTCCCTCTGTCTTCAATTTCTTTTTCTCTTTAGATGGTGCTGTTGCACTGCTTTTTCTTTTCTATTCACACTAATAAATCCTTAATCCTTCAAGATTTATGTTTAAATACAGGAGTTAAAAAATTTAAAAAGTTAAGAAAAAAATAAAATAAAGAAATGGGAAAGTCCAAACTTCTTTTCTTATTTCCTTTAATTTATCCCAGTAAATTAAAAAAAAAAAATCCAGTCCAGTTTTAAAAATATTTCTGTTCACAGATCCTTAGTTAATGACTTCTTTTATCTATTTGCGCTGTAACCACTTTCCTCGCCCCTTTCTTCTGGGAGTCCCCCAGGAACTCTGAGGTATTCTGTCATATCACTGCAGCACCAGCTCCAACCCTTATATATTGCCTATACTTTTGATATTTATGACACCACATTCCTCATACCAATCCCATTTACATGAATTACACCAATCAGAAGGAAGTTTGAAATGTCTAAACAGTCAAACATTTATAGGTTGTATACTGTGCAAATCTAAGTCAGTAGTGGTATTCTACCAGTCCGGCCCGGTTTAGGTGAACTGGTAGTAAAAATTCTGCCAAACCAGTATTTCCAATGATCAGCTGGGCAATGATCAGGTGTGCCGCATGATTTTAGATTAGCTAGAAAGCAGGAAATAATCATATTTCTTGCTTTCTAGCTAATCTAAATTACACGGCACAGCTGATCTCCCCCTCGCTATTGTACTTAGCCTTTTAAGGCTTCAAAATGCTTCTTTTTTTAAGCACCCAGGAGGCTTCCTTGAGGCCCAGTAGGCAAAAACAGGGCACAGAGAGTGCTGCACCCTATTTTTGCTTCCAGGAGGCCCAGTGCCCCATTTTTGCTCCCAGGAGGCTTCCCTGAGGCCCAGTAGACAAAAACAGGGTGAATGGGGTGCTGCAAAAGGGAAAAAAACACCATAACCATGCCCACTCAGTCACATAATCACCTGGCCAAGCTCTTCTAGCCACACCCACAGAGCTGGTAGTAAAAAAATTTGAATCCCACCACTGATCTAAGCCTATTCTGGAGGGAGGATTTCTAAAACCTTGAAAGAGTATGAACTACTCAAATCTTCAATGTGCATGTCAATGTGTGCCTATACAAACCTGCATATTTAACATCATATTTTTGTATGTATATGTGTTATGTCTCACCTGTGCCAACGAGGTGAGAAGTCCAAGTTTCCAAAGGAATATAAACAAGTAAACAAGTCCAGTAATGACAGGGTTAAATTCCTTGAGCTGGGGAAGTTCTTGGCAGTCTCACACAAGCTGTCTGCCAAGTCCGATAATAAAACAAGAACATAAATCACAAGCTATCACCACACACAGAATCTTTTCAAAGCTTCTCTCACAAATTAACATGTTGTCTCGAACAAAAACCCAGAGCTAACACACACCCTTTTATTCCCTGTGGGGCATGTCAGTCTCTCATCTCAGTCTCTGATTTGTCCTTTCTTTCTGCGTTGCATCTCACGCCTTTGCCTGCATCTTTGCCTCGCATCAAACCAACATTCCTCAGCCAGAGGCTCTGATACGCCCTTCTGGTTATCTGCCAACACCTGAGGCACAACCAGGGAGGAAGGTCTTGCCGAAGAGGAAAGTCCTGGGGAGGAAGGCCATTCCAAATCCTCTAACAAAGCAGGCTCAAACCTCAGAGCCAAATCCTCTTCTTCCTCATTATCCAAGTCTGTGTCCTCTAACAGAGCAGGCTCAAACCTCCAAGTCACAACATATATGTATGTATGCAAGAGTGTGAATATGCAATATGTTGTTTAAATATGTATGTGGGTATGTTCAGCAATTATATTCATGAACTTTTGTGAATGTGTTTATTTATATTGCTTAAAGCTGATGTAGCCAAGTGAGAGAGTATTGTCAGCAGAAAAATGATATAACCAATATATTTTGAAATTAAGAATATTCTGTGTTTTATGCCAATATATCATTCCATTTCACAGTGACCGTATTTAGTGAAAAATCTGAGACTGCTGAAATAAACTAGCACATAATCACAACTTCATTTGCTTTTCAAAAGCAGTGCATCAAGTTGTATTTGTCTCTGCAAAAATAACCATAGATTTAAATATTGTCTGATTTGGATAGTGTTACAAGTTAATTGAAAATATAATTTCAATGCAAAGTAGTTTTCATTGTTAATTGCCAACTTTATTGCTCAAGCTATTTAGCATTGAATATTTATCTACTGGGTTCTTGATACATATGTAAAACTTTAACAAGTACACTCAGGCAACCCAAAAGATAACAATACTTGGAAAATAACATATTTGCTTTCAGGGAATCCTAAGAAAGAGATTCTGAACAGCTACCTGTTCTGTCTCACCTGTGGCCATGAGGTGAGAGTCCAAATGTCCAAAGGAAAAAACATGAACAGACAATATCAGGAACAGCAGAGTTAACTTTCCTTTGGCTGAATTCGTCATTGGCAGTTTTCTCAGAAGCTGTCTGCAGATTCTGATAACAAGCAGAACTATAAATCAGAGACGAACGGCAAACAGAATACTTTGTCCAAACTGCAGACGCAAATTAATAAGTTTGACCCAAACGGGGATTCAAAGCTAACACGCCTCCTTATATTCCCTGAGGGGCGTGTCAGTCTCTTTCCTCAGTCCCTGATTCGACATCTCCTTCCAGTTTGTGCTTGACGTTTGTGCTTACGTCTGTTCCTTGCATCAAACCAAGATTCTTCGGTTTGATCTTCATCCAAAGACTCTGGCAGGTTCTCTTGATTATCTGCCGACACAGGTATAACTAATGAGGAAGGTCCTGGAGAGGATGAGGATTCCAAAAACTTCCAGCAAAGCAGGTTCAAACCCCAATGCCCTATCTTCCTCTTCCTCTTGGCTCACGTCTGTATCTCCCATCAAAGCAGGCTCAAATCCCAATGCCAAATCTTCCGCATCACTCAAGCCTGTGTCTTCTGACATAGCAGGCTCAAACCTCCTAGTCACAACACTATCCCTCACCGCAGGGCCCTTCCCCCAAGTCTGATGATCCAGATGCGGTTTCGATGAAAATTGTGCATGAAACATCTGGATAAGGTCCGGGGCGTGAACCGCGGAAGCATCCTCCCAGGAAAAAGCCTCTGATCCATTCTCCAGCCTCCCGACGAAGTACTGAAATCGTCCTTTCAGCCAGCGAGAATCCTGAATGCTGACCACCATATCATCAACAGCAGGATCATCGCTGGGTACAGATGGAGAAACCCTACCAGTGGGAGAACGGAGAGCACTCGATGGGACATCAGGAACCAGAAGGGAATGGTGGAAGACAGGATGAATGCGCATGGAGCGTGGTAGGGTGAGCCGATAAGCAACGGGTTTGATGACCACCTCAATAGGGAAGGGACCAATGAAGCAATGATCCAACTTCTTAACTGGACAATCGATGAATGCATCCGTCTCTACCACAAATGGACGATGGGGATCAGGATGCATCAAGATCGGTTCTGCAATGAAGACTTCCTTGATGGCCTCAAAGGCCTGTTGCTGCGGGGGCCCCCACTGGAACGGAACCTTCTTGCAAAGGAGCTGGGTGATGGGATCTGTCAGCTTGGCAAAACCCGTGATGAATGATCTGTAATAATTAGCGAACCCCAAGAGACGTTGCATGTCTTTCACTTGACGAGAGGGTTCCCAACTACACAAAGCCTCTACTTTCCGCGGGTCCATGGCAATGCCTTCGGGAGAGATGATATGCCCCAAGAACTCTATGGAAGTCTGGAAAAAGAGGCATTTCTCCAGTTTCGCATAGAGTTTATGCTCCCAAAGACGTTGTAATACCTGGCGGAATTGACGAAGGTGGCTTTCCCTGGAATTAGAATAGATTAAAATGTCATCCAGATACACCACCGCGAACCAATCAAGGATGTCCCATAATATATTGTTCATCAAATGCTGGAAGACCGCAGGGGCGTTGGTTAACCCAAATGGCATCACGGTATATTCAAAGTGGCCGTATCGAGTACCAAACGCCGTCTTCCATTCATCTCCTTTGCGCATATGCACCAGGTTGTAGGCCCCTCGAAGATCGAGCTTGGTGAAAATAGTGGCCTTCCTCAACCACTCCATCAGCTCTGGAAAGGGTGGCAAAGGATAACTATTCTTCACCGTAATGGCGTTCAACCTGCGGTAGTCACAACACAAACGTAAATCTCCCATCTTCCTTTTTACAAAATGGACGGGAGCGGAAAGAGGAGACGACGACAGCTGGATAAACCCCCGGGCCAAGTTCTTGTCCAAGAAATCGTGAAGAGCAGCCAATTCAGGCTCAGACATCGAATACAGACGAGCCTTGGGTAGCGGAGCATTGGGCAGTAGGTCCACAGGACAGTCATAGGGTTGATGCGGGGGTAACCAATCCGCCTCCTTCTTGCTAAAAACATCTGAAAAGTCACATAGTTCAGGAGGTACAGAGACGGCGGGGACAGCTATGTCTTGACCAGCACAGGTGTGTCATAGATGGTCCACACACTGGAGACTCTGGAACAAAATGGCGTTCTGTGCCCATGCCACCTGAGGATCATGCAACCGTAGCCAAGCCATTCCGAGAACCAAGGGGAGATGGAGGTCCGATGTGATGTAAAAACTAATCGCCTCCTCATGGTCCCCAATGACCAGGCGTAATGGCTGAGTAGCAAAACGAATAGGCCCAGCCCGCAGTTCCTGCCCATCAATTGTTTCCACCTTAATGGGAGGCTCCAGCACAACCAAGGGAATGTCAAAATGTGTTGCAAAAACCCAGTCCATAAAATTGGTCGTAGCCCCTGAATCCATTAATGCAACTGCAGGAATTCCCTCCGACCAGGACTGCAAGCAAACCCGTGTGTCCAAAAGCAAATGTCGGGAAAGACCAGAGTTCACCTCCGCTACTTCAGGCGGTTGTTTGATACGTGTCTGGCTTAGAGTTTCCCTGAGACCAGACCAACCTTGTTTCCCCAACTGTACAAGATTAGATTCGGGCACTGGCTTTCGTGCCCCTCATCGTTTATCAGGACAGGAACTTGCAAAATGTCCAGACCCCCCACAATACAGACACAAGCCTCCCTGGAATCTCCGCGTGCGTTCTTGTGCCGTCAAACGAGGGCGGACCGCACCCAACTCCATCGGTTCCTCGGTCCTCACCACGGCACTGTGGGAGACCTGGGGTGTTGGTTGCACAGGATGCTGCTGCAGCCTTGAAGGGGAGGGCTGCTCTGGAACTGGGCATCTAGTCTTGCGCCTTGAAGCCGGGCATCAATGTGCAAACATTGCACCAACAGAGCATCCAGGGTTAGAGCCGGCTCCCCGTGCACCTACTCATCTTGTATTTCCTCTGCCAGACCATCTTGGAAAGCGTCCATTTGGGCTGCCTCATTCCACACAGAGTCCATGCAGAGCAGACGAAACTCTGAAATGAACTCCTGCAATGGGCATTTCCCCTGGCGAAGTTCCTTTAATCATCTGGTGGTGGTCTGAGCTTTTATGGGGTCCTCATACATTGAGCGTAGATGGTGCCAAAAGCCCTGATAGTCCATTAGTAAAGGACTATTTTGCACCAATAAAGGAGTGGCCCATCTAGCAGCCGAACCCGACAAAAGACTGATAACAAACCCCACCCGAGTCCGGGCATCAGGGAAATCTTCTGGCCGCAGAGACATAAATAATTGACACTCTCCCATGAAAGACGGGAACATTTCAGGCTGTCCAGAGAATTTATCGGGCACAGCTACCAGGCATTTCCTATGGGGAGGGGCAGGAGGAGCAGAAGGAGCTTGCATCAGCGTAAGATGGTTAACCAGCTGGGTGACTTGTTGCTGCAAAACCTGGTTATCTGCTGCTGCTGCTGCTCTAGCTGTTTTTGTTCCATCTTAGTCAGAAGGTTCTTAGAGGTTCGGGTCAAAAATCTTCTGTCTCACCTGTGGTCACGAGGTGAGAGTCCAAATGTCCAAAGGAAAAAACATGAACAGACAATATCAGGAACAACAGAGTTAACTTTCCTTTGGCTGAATTCGTCGTTGGCAGTTTTCCCAGAAGCTGTCTGCAGATTCTGATAACAAGCAGAACTATAAATCAGAGACGAACGGCAAACAGAATACTTTGTCCAAACTGCAGACGCAAATTAATAAGTTTGACCCAAACGGGGATTCAAAGCTAACACGCCTCCTTATATTCCCTGAGGGGCGTGTCAGTCTCTTTCCTCAGTCCCTGATTTGACATCTCCTTCCAGTTTGTGCTTGACGTTTGTGCTTACGTCTGTTCCTTGCATCAAACCAAGATTCTTCGGTTTGATCTTCATCCAAAGACTCTGGCACGTTCTCCTGATTATCTGCCAACACAGGTATAACTAATGAGGAAGGTCCTGGAGAGGATGAGGATTCCGAAACTTCCAGCAAAGCAGGTTCAAACCCCAATGCCCTATCTTCCTCTTCCTCTTGGCTCACGTGTATCTCCCATCAAAGCAGGCTCAAATCCCAATGCCAAATCTTCCGCATCACTCGAACCTGTGTCTTCTGACATAGCAGGCTCAAACCTCTTAGGCACAACAGCTACCTATTTAAAGAAATTTGTTTAAAATATAAATGGGTCAGAGATCATGATCCAGTTAAAATATGATAAATGAATCAAAGTCCATAGTGGATTTTAATTTGTAAAACAAAAGCCAAATTGAAAGTTCTCTTTTAGAAATTAAGCTTAAACCTTGACTAGGAAGTCTAGGAACTTACAAAACTATACATATTACTATAGCTAAATCAGATGTCTCATCCTTAGCTTTCCAGGAATGATCATAAACATGGAAATCTGAATGTTTGCCAGAATCTATTTATGTTAACACTTATTGAGTCCAAAATTTCTGGGAATCAGGCATGGGTGTGATCTAAACACATGCACATTTAGCAATAGCAACAAAACTTACATACAATTTCACAGTGCTTTACAGCCCCTTCTAAACTGTTTACAGAGTCAGCATATTGCCCCCAACAATCTGGGTCCTCATTTTGCTGAACTCGGAAGGACAGAAAGCTGAGTCAACCTTGAGTTAGTGAGGATCGAACTTCTACTGTGAGCTGAATTAGTCTGCATTCTAACCATTGGGCCATTATGGCATTATCTATCTATCTATCTATCTATCTATCTATCTATCTATCTATCTATCTATCTATCTATCTATCTATCTATCATCTATCTCTATATATATCTGTCTATTTAATATTGCCACCTATTCACCCATGGCGACTTGAGGCAGCTTACACAGTGTAAAACCATATTTAAAACAAAAAATAAAAATAAAAAACAATAAAAATTAATAAAAAGAATCAAATAAATTATTAAAGTACAACAGAACAAAATTTTGGGGGAAAAAATTTAGAAACCAAGAGTTTAAAATATACCAGTCAGTCTATCACAATCACTGATATATCTGTATTTATTAAGTCTATGAATGGAATTCAAAATAGGGATGGACAAATTGTGGCCCACATTGTTTTCACATATATCATCAGGGTATTATATTCTATTTCCGTGTTATTTTTTCATTTAAAAAAATCTGCTCCAAAATAAATGTGCATTTTAAACACCATGTACACTTTCATCAAAATTCATATTTCCAATCACATTTCTTTTCAAAATAATGTATTTTAAAATTTTGTATGAGCAAAATCAATTTGGTAATATGCAAATATGCACAGTAGTCTAGAAAAATGGAGTATGTTGGAGGAAATATCAGTGTGCTGATTACAATACTAAGACATGCTGAGCATAAAAGCTCTTCCACATGCAAGCTGCATCACGACATATCCCATCATAACACAGGGCTTTTGTTTGCTTTGCAGGGCAAACCAGATAGTAATCATAACCAGACAAGCTAATTGTACCTTATTGTGAAACTACACTGATACAACATTCCAAGGCTGAAAGTACAATCCTGTCACACTTCTACTGTTCTGTCCTCACTTTTTGATTTGATAAAATGTCAACTGCTTTCATTTGCTTATCCGGTATAGCAGTTCTTTCCACACCATACCTGTCATTTTAGATCCATTTTCAAATTAGACTCTTTTATCCAATAAAATTTGCTGTCTTTCCATATAGGCTTCCAAGCACAATCTGTCTATAATAGCAAATATTTTAAAAATTGACTTTAGAGTCCATTGTCCTAATTTCCTCCAAAATATCCAATGTTAAACTTTCCAAAATCAATATTTGAACTACCGTCTCCCTGTTTATTTTTTTAAAAATGGTATTTTTAAGAACTACAGATTTTGTAACATGAGATTTGTTTCCTTCAATATTTAGTGAAGTTTACGAACTTAAAAATTATTTAGGAATAAACAGCAAAGGAGTGATTAGAACTTTGATTTTGGAAAGTTACAAATGGAATAAGAGTAAATATTGATTTGGAATAAGATTTTACAATTAACTATAAGAAATCTTGCTATGGAAAGTATATTTGTTTTTAATTCATTTAGAAAAGATAGAACAGTTTGAAGGCTGAAAACTAGAAGGAATTCGTTAAGTTCGGTCGGTGGGTCCCATAGAGAGGCGAGGCACAAGTAATGAACAGCTCTTTATTTAGTGAACAGATTCTGACACGGCAACCCTAGCCGCGGCAGCTCTTCTTATAGAGCCGGCCGCGGCTAGGCAGCCAATGACAGCTTTTTGAGCTTGCCGCGTTTGATTTTACCCAATCGCAGCAAGCCCCTTACGAACCAATCACGAGCGTGTATTTCTTCCAATCATGGCGCGACTCTTCCGGACCAATAGGAATGCAGGTCTTCAAGCCTGCTAGTATGGAACCCCCCTCCCCTCTTGGTTTTGTCCAAGGGGCGGGGTAAAGTAGTCATGCAAGTAGGTGGGTCTTCGTACCTGCCTACTTGACTTGCGCGGTTCATAATGTCTCTGGTCGTCGTCGGGTTCAGACGGGCTCCACGTCACTCTCAAGCTTCTTGATGGAACCGCCTGGAAGAGTGAGCCAGGTCTATAGCTGCGACTCCCACCTGGTGACTCCGGGTCGGTCGAGTCGTTTGCTCTGCTGCTCCCGCCTGGGTTCTCTGGGCTGGTAGAGCTTGTCCGGCTGCTGCTTCCAGGCGAAGTACCCGTCTGCCATGGTTCCCTTTTAGCTGGTAAGTATTGTTGGCTTGATGTTTGGGTTTTATTTAATGCTTGTGGGGGGTGTTCTGCTTGCGCAGGTACTGGTTCTTTTTCCATGCTTGAGGTTTCTCCCCCCCTCTGATTTCTTGATTAGGGTCTGTGAGGGGAGAGGCGGCCAGCCTGGACCTTAGCTGATCAATATGTCATTTCCAACACCTACCATTGGTGGTTTCGAGCCGATAGAAATGAGGGCCCGTGATTTGGGTGATTTTTGTAGGGAGCCATAGTGGGTTCCCTGTGAAGATTTGGCGAAGACAGTGTCTCCTACTTTGAAGGCGTGGTGTTTGCTGCTGGATCCAGGGGGGGTTTCCAGGGTGTAAGCCAGGTGCAGGCGGTCTAGGGGTGACCGGAGTCTTCTGCTCATCAGCAATTCTGCTAGGCTTTTGTTGGTAGTGGAGTTGAGTGTGACGTGTTGTAGTAGAAGCATTTTGGTGATTTTCTCGTGGATGTTGCCATGTTCAATTTTGTGAAGAGTTTTTTTTCTGTAAATTGAACCATGCGTTCAGCCATTCGCCACCAGGTGAGCTGGTGATGTTAATGCGTGTCGGATGCCGCGATCTGCCAAGTATTGCTTGAAAGCCAATGCGGTAAATTGGGGACCATTGTCAGATATTATCACATCTGGCAGACCGTGCGTGGCGAAAAGTTTATTTAATTTCTTGATGACAGCTTCCGTGGTGGTTGTTTTCATTTTGCTTACTTCGAGCCAATTTGAGTAAGCATCAACGGTGATTAAAAAGGTGTGCCCCTTGGTTGGTCCTGCAAAGTCAATATGGATGCGCGACCATGGGCCTCTGGGTGTCTCCCATTCTAATGGTGGGGCTTTTGGGGGAGCCGAGCGAGTCTCTTGGCATCTGTTACAAGCGGCGACCCAGGTTTCAATTTGTTTGTCCATGCCTGGCCACCAAGCATAGCTCCTGGCCAGGGCTTTCATACGTACAATGCCTGGGTGCCCGTCGTGAAGTAAATTCAAAACTTTTTCCTGCAATGTCTGGTATTACCACCCAATCACCCCACAGAATGCAACCCTTTTGTGAGAAAAGTTCAGTTTGTCGATTTTTAAAAGGTTTGAAGAGTTCACTTTTCTCGCTTTCTGGCCAGCCCCTCTCCACCCAGCTGAGGACTCGCGCCAAGCGTTTGTCCTTTTTTATTTCATGGGCAATGTCTTGCGTGGTTAATGGTGGCGTGGATACAGTTTCTATTTGTAAAATTGGTAATGTGGGTGCCGGGTCATCTTGCATGTCTGGTAGGGGGGATCAGCTTAACGCATCGGCGTGCGAGATAGTCTTGCCTGGTCGATGTATTAATTGGTAATTATAAGCGGCAAGAAATTCAGACCATCTTGTCATTCTAGGTGACAGGATGAGTGGAGTGGGTTTGTTACCCACCAAAATGCCAAGTAGGGGTTTATGGTCCATAATAATTGAAAATGTCCTACCATAAATGTATTTGTGGAATCTTTTTACGGCGGAAACAATGGCGAGGGCTTCTTTGTCCAGCTGGCTGTAGTTCCTTTCCGGCTTGGACAGGGTTCTGGAAAAAACTGCAATGGGAGCCTCTGTTCCATTTGGCAAAGTATGGCTTAAGATTGCGCCAACACCGAAGGGAGATGCGTCGCATGTAACAGTCAGTGGTAGGGTTTCGTTGTATTGCATGAGGACTGCATCCGAAGTCAAAAGGTTTTTTATTTGCTGAAAAGCGTGTTCCTCTTGCCATCCTCATATCCAGGAAGCCTTTTTGTCAAGGAGTCTATGCAAGGGTTCCACGACAGTCGCTTTCTGGGGTAGGAAAATATTATAGAAATTAATAAGTCCAAGGAATGCTTGGAGGTCTGTTTTGTTTTTTGGTCTGGGGGCTTCTTTGATGGCTTTTAGTTTTTTGTCGGTGGGGTGAATTCCCTTTTTGTCAAGGAGGTATCCGAGGAATTCAACCCTTTCAGTACCTAATTGACACTTTTCTTTTTTTACTTTGAGGCCGGATTCTTTAAATTTTTGTAGGACTGCCCTGAGTCATTTTTCCAATTGTTTTTTAGTGGGGGCTGCTACTAAAACATCATTGAAATAGGGTACGACTCCTTTAATTCCATGCAGCAATCTTTTCATTAGGCTCTGGAAAACCCCTGGTGTGACGCTGACTCCGAATTGGAGTCGGTTGCATTTGAATGCCCCTCAATGTGTCACGATAGTTTGAGCCTCAGCATTGACTGGCAGTTGTTGATAGGCTTGTGCCAGGTCGAGCTTTGCGAAGATTCTGCCACCCCCCCAGTGAGTGTAGGAGATGCTGGACTACTGGCACAGGGTAGGCACTTTGCTGCAGGGCATGGTTGAGGGTGGCCTTGTAGTCAGCACAAATTCTCAGGGAGCCATCTGGTTTGATGGGGGTGACAATTTGTGTCTCCCATCAGGCATGGTCGATAGGTTCTAGTACACCTTGCGCTATGAGCTTATTTAATTGCTCATCTATCTTAAGTTTGAGTGCAAATGGCACTCGGCGCAGTTTGAGGCGGATGGGAGTGATGTCAGGGCTAAGATTAAAGGAGATTGGGGACCCCTTGTACTTGTCTAAGGTGTCATCGAAGACCTCTTGGAAGTCCCGTACGAGTGTTGCTTCCCAGTCTTCATCATCTGTGCGGTTGATGCCTGCCATCTCGATTCCCAGCGGTGCGAACCATTGCAACCCGAGTAGGCTGGGGCGGTCCTTGTCAATGATAGTGAGTGGTAGGGTTGCGGTATGGTTTTTGAAGGCAATCTGGAAGTGTCCTGTGCCAGCGACCGGGATGCAGTTACCCTGATAGTCTCTCAAGATCAGTTTCTGGTCGCTTAGCTCTTGGCGGCGTATGCTGGGTATCAGGCGCGTTATGGTCCCCAGGAGACCATAGAGAGGTAGGAGCCAAAGTCAACTTCCATGGTGCATGGTTGGCTCTCAATGGTGACTTCAACACGTATCTTCCGTGCGTCTATTGATGAAGCGTGACCAATGATGACTGTTTGGTGCGTTTCTTCTCTTCTTGGCGTATCAAAGAATTTCTTGGGCCGGCTATCCCGGTTCCATCGGTTGTCAGTCGGGCGGTCCTGGTTTTTAGTGGGGGTGCCATCTCGTCTTCTCGAGCTGTTTCCCCGGTGCCGGGGGCTGAAATTTTTTTTGTTGTGGCATACTTTGGCAATATGCCCTCGCCTTTCACAAAAACGGCAAACAGCATCCAGGAATTTGCATTCAGAACGCGGGTGATTGCCTCCGCAGCCGGCACATTGGTATCCCGACTTACGACTGCATCGGTCTCGCCGCTCGCGTTCTGATTGAAGTCTATGTATTTCTTCCTCTTCACTGTCAGAAGGGGATTCGATGTCGCCATGGTGGGTGGAGGCTGCGAGTTTCTCTGGTATGGTAGTGGCTTCGCTGGTTGATTGGCGGTTGGTTCCATTTGAACGCCGCATTCGCGCCACTGATTTACAGGTAGCTTCAGCTGCAGTGGCTTCGGCTATGGCGTTGGTGAGGGAGATGTCACCCTGGGCCATTAACCTGCATTGGAGTGTTGGGTCTTTTAGGCCAAGGACAACTCAGTCACGCATGGCCTCGTCCAAATTAGCGAATCCGCACAAATCCCCTAGGTCTCTTAGGTCTGCTACGAACTCTCCGATGCTCTCACCCTTGTGCTGATCCCGCTGATAGAAATCATGCCTTTGGATGAGAGTTGGTACAGCTGGGGCGTAGTTGTTCCGGAGGATGGGAGCTAGGGTATCCCACTCCATTGTCTTGACGTCTGCGGACTTCGCGAGTGCCTTGGCCATTTTAAAAACGGCGGGTCTGCAATGTGTTAAAAAGACCGCTCGTTTTTTGCTGCCGGTCGCATCTTTTAGGTTATTGGATTCCAAAAACATTTGGCTGGGTTAAATGGTGCGGGTGGCGCGGCGCTGCTGGCCATTTTGCTGGTCGTCTCTGCGCTGTTTGTCACGTGCTGACTAGGCTTGTTGTCTCAGAATCCCACCTTCATCGCCAGTGTTAAGTTCGGTCGGTGGGTCCCATTGAGAGGCGAGGCACGAGTAATGAACAACAGCTCTTTATTTAGTGAACAGATTCTGAGACGGCAACCCTAGCCATGGCAGCTCTTCTTATAGAGACGGCCACGGCTAGGCAGCCAATGACAGCTTTTTGAGCTTGCCGCGCTTGGTTTTACCCAATCACGGCAAGCCCCTTACAAACCAATCACGAGCGTGTGTTTCTTCCAATCATGGCCTGACTCTTCTGGACCAATAGGAATGCAGGTCTTCAAGCCTGCTAGTATGGAACAGAATTAAAAATTACAATTAAAGGAGGACACCACTTAAATTTGACTTACTAATGCAGAATTGAAGCACGGTATTTTTAGGGTATTATTATTTTATTATTTGTAAGATTTGTTTGCTACCCATCTTGCAAAGGTGATGCTGGGTAGTTTACAACATTAAAATGAAATCATAGTGAAATATATTTTTTAACAATGAACCAAGAAATTAATTTGAAGAGTGTCTGCTTCTATAGATTAACAGTGTTTAAAAGATGTAATGGAATAGGAAAACGTTTTACTGGACATGACTAAAAACAAACTGAAAATGGATTTAAAAATGACAGGTTATAAGAATGATATGGGAAAAGATACTACATTGGGCAACTATCTGAGGTGTTCATAATTAAAAAGGATATAGAAATAACAAACCAACAGCATGATCTGGACAACCTTTTTATATTGGATTTACAAAAGAGTCAGGGTTAAAGTTTGAAGAATTTTGTGAGAAGGGACAAAGAAAAAAATAAAGAAAACTCAAGTTCTAGGATATTGTTTAAAGAGATTAAAGATAAATTTTGTTACAAATAAAAGCAAAAAAATGAACTTAGTTATTTGATCAAGGTTAAAATAGATACATGTCTTTTAGATATGTTGTTCTCTCTAAAATATGTAACTCTTAATAGACTTTTGCTGATCAGGACTAAACAAATAGGCTTTATTTATAAATAAGAGATGGGATATGGGAAGAAGAAATTATTTCTTGTATTTTAAAAGAAGGTGGTAAATTACTAAAATTGTTTATACTTGTCATAAATGGTGAAGTTATTTCTTTATATACTTATTTTCTTTACTACATTCTTTTCTATCTTTCTATTTTTTTCCTTTAGTTCCTTTTCTATTTTTTATTTCTTTTTGTTTGTATTTTTTAATTGTAATTTTTAATAATATTACTATAAAATAAAATTTGGAAACTGTTGTTAATAAATTTATCATGGGAACAAGTTGCATAATCGAATTAGCCTTCTGTAGACAGAACCCTTTGTTTTAAAATTGTTGGTCCACTCTAACCCCAATGGCAAGAGATCATCTGGTTGACACCAAGAGATGCATTATTCAATTGGCTTGTGGGGCTGATCCAGCAGGGTTCTTTCCATGTTCCAGGTCCCACAGGAATCAGTGGGGTTTTCTTCTGAAATAACTAAAGCTATCAGTGTATTCAAATGCAGCCAATTATAATATGTTGCATCCATCTAACTTGGATATTAGAAAATTACAAACACATTTCTGATTCATCAGAATAGTACATCACCGTCCTTAAAATATTTAAATTTCTGACCGTCAATATATTTTCCTGGGAGGAATCTATTCCTCTTAGCAGTAGTTAATATCTTCTTTTCTTTCTTTTTCTTTCCTGCTTTCCTCCCCTTTGTGTGCTTAAGCTAGTAATGTAACTCGATTATCAAACTAAAGCTAGTAGAAGGTAAGACACTGTAAGAGTTCACTATTCCTCACTTCTGCTCTGCATTACACATTATTTTTCTTTATCTTTCTAAGTCATCTCACACAGTTACAATATATAAACAAAATTACTATTTTCAAGAGAATTGCCTTCTTCCCATGGAAGGGGGGAAATATTGTCCTTCTGATTCAGCCATATTTTAACGTTTCATACAAACACATAAGGCCACAATTTATGTAGACTCAAGGTAAATCTAAAACAAACACAGATGTCCAAATATGTATAGCTTCCCTCCTCCCCAATTAGTTCAACTGACTCCAGGGTAAGCAATTAACTTCAAAGGAACTACTGTAGAATACATGATTTGAGGACTGCCATACATAGATGATTTAACAGAAACATTTGTAAAAAAAGAAAAATAAACCTTTCATCAAACCTATGCTTATGAATGTTTTTTTTTCAAGTAAAGAATACTTTTTCTTTATTTATTGGAGCTTTCCATAAGCCAAGAGATAGGATTTGAAGGTCTCTTGCCTCATGTTTCCAGAAATCAGAGACAGGAAATAGAAAATGTGACACACTCACATGAAAAAGGCTATAGAAATCATATAACTACTTTGAATATTTTCCTTCTGATAAAGCATTTTCCTCCTTCTAACTGTCCATGTTACCTTCATGTGTCATGCAGAATAACCAACACATACAGAAGGCTCCTTTACTTGAAGTCTTTCTCATTTAGAAGCAGCTGGACCCTGAATAGTAGGAACAAACTAGATAGGAACTCTCATCTACCACTACCATCTACATTCCTTAGTTTACATTATTTTAAAGTAATCTTTGTATGAGGTAAATGATAACTGTCCTTAACACAATTTGAGGACTATCACAATAAGATTTATATGAGCCCTGAGTGATATATACTGCTTTTGGAGAAGTGGCACCTAGGTTTCAAATGTAGTACCAGCTGTCATTCTAGATTGATGGCTCCTGTCATTCAGAAGACCTTTACAGCTTGCAGAGGTACTGAGAAGTTATTTGTGAGATTGGCCTATAGGAAGCAGATGGGAATATTGCCTCTGTAGCATCATATGCAACACACCATCATACATAGGGATGGGACTGAAATTTCTCAGATGTAGCGCATCACCAATTAGTTTATTGATTCATGGTTCAATATATTGTACAAATGCAGCCACAGAATCTCATTGAAGCCCATGCATGAAGTATTTCTAAAAAATCTTTTATTTTAGTGAGTAATATTAATCTTAAGAAAATGTGCCAACCTGGAACAGTAATCTTCCCTACTGTTGGATGCTTCATCTCCATTATAAGTTTATTGTGCAGAACCTAAAACATAATAATAAATAAAATCAGTGTGATGAGGGTGATTTTAAAAATATTTTTAAATCAATAATATAGAAAACCATTATTACATATATGGCTAATGACTGTATGGGCACTGCAATACTCAAAATTTTGGCAAAAGTCATAAGTTCCTTTGTTCAATATCATAACAACTGCTCATAAGTTAAGGACTACCCATATAGGATTCTGGAAGCAAATTTCTCAATTAGTTATTTCAAGAATTTTTACTGGCAACATAAAACTGACTTAGAGGTATATAGTTTTAAAAAAGTGGGTAACTAACAAGGGAGATGATACATTTTCCCCAAACTCACATATTTAATATGATTAAAATTAAATAGCCACATGCATATCTGTGTTTTCTCAGTTCATGGCATCCCTGAACAATTGATTTGCATTCTTGTATTGAATGCCAAACAGGGCTGGAACTGAGTTTTAATAAAATAACAAATTCAGCTCTTTTCTGTGCAATGCAGAAATACTTTCTTTTTTGGATCATGTCCACATTGTAAGTGATTTTATAAATAATTCAACTAACTAGTTCCAGATATACATGGGCAGATGTACATTTTGTATACATAAAAGCAAAAGATGAGCCTCTTCAATAACATCACTACTACAGACCAAGAAATATTAAGGCTAGGCAATGATCCAAATTTGAAGCAAAAAAGACAATTCCAAAATTGCTTGGATGTGTGTGCGTGTGTGTTTATTGCACGTGCTTCCATTTCTTTAAAGATTTGTATCCATGAACACATTAGGCTCATGTCTTCTTCAGATATGGATCACTATCTAGCCCTTCAAAATTATATAACGATACAATGGACCCTGAATATGCACTCCTTTTTCATATCAAATACTGTGTTAGCGATCTCTCTAATTTGGATAGATTATAATATTTGTAAATATTCTCCACAGAATTGAATTGTGGAGTCTTTGGTGCTTTCTGAATTTGGTGTGCTTTCTGGCAGATGTTTCATTACCAAATTAGGTAACATTATCAGTGCAAGAAGGGGGTGGGGCTTGCTCTCATTTTATGTATTAATGGATTGAAATGTTGGTGTTGGTAGGATTGATCTTGATGGTTCTCTAATTAAGATTGTTGTGTACCATTTAGCTCATTTATTTGCATTGATGGTTCCTTGTTTGAGATATTGTTTCATTCTTGATTATTGGTCTTGATGTTAATATCTGGTCATCTGGATGTTGATTGCTGGTGAGGATATGTTTTGATCTTTTTGTTTGTTTTTTGGTTTTTCACAGGCTAGCATTGATTGTGCTATAGAAGGTTGAGTGGTCAGATAATTTGGTAAAAGTTGCATAGATATCTACTTAGTTTTAAGATGTTGTATAGATTTATCTGTTTCCTTTTTTTGATGTTCAGGGTTGATGAAGTTTTGTGCTCCTCTAAGTAGTGTTCTTACATAGCTTCTCTTGTGGGAGGTTGGGTTGTTAATTTAGTAGCAGAACACTTGGTTGGTGTGGGTAGTTTTACAATAGACATGTTCTAATTTGATGGGGCTCTGATGGGGAGGATATCCAGGAATGCAGATGTGTGTTTGATTTCTTTTTCCATAGTGAATTTTATTCCTTTCAATGTATTGATGATTTTGTTTGTGTTGATCCTTATTATGACAAAGGTGTTATCCATAAGCCAGAATGGGTTGCATGCATGGGAATGCTATAGGTGTTACATTATGGTCTCTTCTATTAGTTCTGAAAGTGGTAATGCCATGGGTATTCCTTTGATTTATTGATATATTTCTCCATCAAACTGAAAAAAGGTGGTTAGGCAAGAGTTGTTCAGATCCATGATACTGGGTATTTCAATCCTGGTGTATTGGATTAGGTCAGATTAGCTGTGCACTGTCATAGATTTTTGGCTAATTCTGGCTCTATGTATATAAGTGCTGTGACATCAAATGAGACCATGATTTCATCTTCTATTTTCACATCTTTTATTCCTTGGAGAGACTGCAATAGACAATGGATGGAATATTTGCTGCCCTGAATATCCAAATGGTTTTATCAATTTTTTTAGCAATGTTATTTGTTGAGGTCTCTGGTAATGATACAGTTGAATAGAGAGGTATGTCTGACTTGTATGTTTTGGGACATCCATAGAAGTATGGAAGGATGAGTCTGCTACTTTTTATCTGCTACTGGTCTTTGCTGATTTTACTTTTTCTGGTGAAGTAACTGAGATTTGTTGAGTTTCTGTATTGGATTGGTGTTCACTGGGATGAAAGTTGCTTTGTCTTCTAATCTTTCACTTTTTGTGTATATTGTGATCTGTTCATGATAACAGTGGTTAGAACTGTGTCTACTGATAGGATGGTGATAGTTTGGTTCTTTTTGAGTTTTTAAGGGTTACTCTGCCCTCTGCTTTGAGTTGGTTTTGTTCTCTTCTTCTTTTGGTTTGTGGTATGATAGTTTGTTTGATGCTTTCTTGGGTCTCTGTGGGAAGGGCTGTGGTTTTAAATGCTCATTCTAAGGCTGCAAAGAATTCTAGTTGATTAGCATCATCTGTGCTACAGTTCAGGTTTTTCTGTGCTCTGCAGTAGATAGTGGGCGGCTGGACATGTTGACCACCCAGTTGATGTTCATCTAGAAACAACAATCCCATACTCTCTAATTTCATACTAAAATATAAAACAGCTGTCAGGCAGATGTTCCACTGCATCAAATGTGCACACATTCTAGAAACTGTTAGATAAACAAAGTTTTCATTAGTTCTTATTAGGAGTAACTGAGATAAAATTGTGCTTTTCATCAAATCAACTTCTGAACTAATAAAGTCTAATGTACAGTCAGAGATTCCCATAATTTTGTACTCAGGTGGACTATTTTCTCACTTTATTCTGAAATTTTTATTGCTGAAAATTTTCTTACTTTATCCTAAAATATTTCATTAATATTTTCTTTTTCATATCTCATACATAGAATCCATTTTTATTCAACTTCATTAAACAAAACGTTAGCATCTATATAATTCAGTTTGTTTTTATTGATATACAATATACTTTTATTTTGTTTATTATTGCATATTTTACTTTTATTTGCTGAGTATGTATTATTTCTATAATCAATAGTTCATTAACTGTAATAATATAGAAATATCAATAATTAATTATTATTGTAAAGATTACAATCATGAAATCATTCTCTTTCCTCATAGGATTTCAAACTATTCAAAAATAAATTCATCTTACTATATGCCTGATTTTTCTGTCAAACTATTGGGTAGTATTTGTCTTATTTATTTCCAGAAAATTGGAAAAGAGCTGGTGTGGTTCCCATCTTCAAAAAAGGAAAAAAAAACAGACCCAGAAAACTATAGACCAATCCTCTTAATATCATTACCAGGAAGATACTGGAAAAAACAGAACTATGAACATCTCGAAACATATAAAGTCAAAACTACTGGCCAGCACAGGTTTGTTAAAAACAGATCATGCCAAACCAATCTTACTTTAATTTTTGACAAAGTGATTAAATTAGTAGACCAGTGAAATACTGTGGACATAGTATACTTAGCCTTCAGCAAGGCATTCAACAAAGTAGATCACAACCTATTTCTTGGAAACTAGAAAAATATGGAATAGACAACATCACAACCAGATGGATTTGTAGCTGGCTGACAAACCATACTCAACAAGTAGTCCTTAATGGCACTACATCCACATGGAGAGAAGTAAGTAGTGGATACCATAAGGCTCTATTTTAGTATTCTTCAATATCTTTATAAATGACTTAGATGAAGTAATAGAAGGGAAACTCATTAAAGTTTCAGATGATACTAAACTGGCAGATATAGCCCCAGAAACAAACTCAGGATCCAAAAAGATTTTGACAACTTGAACAATGGGCCTTATCCAACAAAATTAATTTTAAGGTAGAGAAAAGCAAAGCTTTACATTTAGAAATGAAAAATCAACAGTATAAGTACAGATTAGGTGAGACCTGGCTCAAAAATAGTAACTGTGAGAGGGATGTTGGAGCCCTAGTGGATGATCAGGCAGAGATTCAAGATCACATGAAGTATTAGTGTCACTTTACAAACCCTAGTAAAACCATACCTGGAATAATGCAACCAATTTTGGTCACCATACTACAAAGAAGATGTTGAGACTTTGGAAAAAGTTCTGAGGATTACAACTAAGATGATCAAAGGCCTGGAGACTAAATCATATGCAAAACAGCTGCAAGTTTTGGGTCTGGTTGGAAGAGGTGAAGAGGTGGTATTCAACCAGTTTGCACTGGTTCCGGTGAACCGGCAGTGGTGATTTGGCGTGGGTCATCAAACTGGTGGCGACCCCTGGCTGGCCATGCCCCTGACTCGGGGGCCCACTTTCCCCAGTCACTCTCCTAGCTTTCCCTACCATGTGGTGGCCGTGGCGCAGCTCGGCAGATGTCCTGCAGCTGCTGCACATGCGTACTGGGTGTGCAGCCACTATACATGGAGTGCACATATGCAGCAGCCCGGGGACATCCGCCCACCTGCCCACCCTCCCAGAGCATGCTTTCTTCCTTCTCCTGGTGGATGCGCCTCTTCCAGCCCGACCCAGACCCCCAGTAGGTGGCCACATGTCCAGCCGCTCCTTTTTCAGTGCAAGAAGTCTCCCCCAACCGGATGGCTGCTCTCCTCCTTCTCTTCCTGTTTGTTCTGTATGGCCGAGGAAGAGGAAAGTAGATGTCCGGTTGGCTTCTTGCACTGCGAAAGAGGTGGCTGGAGATTGAAAAAGAGCACAAGAAGCCTCCCCCAACCGGCCAACTGTTCTCCTCCTCCTCAGCCAACAGGTAGAGAAAAAGGGGACCAGCTGGTTGGTTGTGCTGAAAAAGGGGTAGCTGGAGACCGAAAAAGAGTCTTTTCCAACCGCCTCTTCTGCAGCACAAGAAGTCTCCCCCAACCGGCCAACTACTCTCCTCCTCTTCGGCCAATACAAAGCAAACAGGCAGAGAAAGAGAGGAGCAGCTGGCCGGTTGCACTGAAAAAGGGGCATCTGGAGACTGAAAAAAAGTCACCTCCAGCTGCCTCTTTCGGAGTGTTGCACCACTATGCTCGTACTTGCTTGGGCAAGTCCCTTCGGTGCACTGGGCTCAATGTGAACCTGCATGGCTGGTGCTTAGAACGCCACCACGGCATGTTAGAGAAGCAGAGCAAAGCCACTGCAAAAAGCCAATAGCCGCCACTTTTTTTTTTTTTTTTGGTGTGGGAGGAAGGAAGGTAACGTTTCAGGCAGTCAGGAAAGCTGCCTATCCCAGAGCTGTCGGCAGCGGGAGGAGCGAGGCTGCAGCACACACCTCACTTGAATTTCCCAGCCCCAAAAGCAGGAGGGGAAGAAGTCCCACCCACGGCCCCTTTGTTGGACCTGGAAGCCTTGCCTGCTGCCTTTTTCAGGCAACGCTGGACCAGAGCCTGGCTGGGAAGAACCCTTGTAATGAGTGATGCTGCCAGGTGCTTAGAAGTGTGTGTGTGTGGGGGGGTGTTTTTTCAGGTGGATCTCCTCTCCTAGCTTTATTTTCCCAGCCCTCAACTTTCCCCAAAAGTGGGAGGGGAGGAAGTCCCACCCACGGCCTTTTGTTGGACCCAAAAGCCTTGTCTGCCTGGAGACTGGCCAGGAAGAACCCTCGTAATGAGTTATGCTGCCAGGTGCTTGGAAGAGTGTGTGTATGTTTGTTTCAGGTGGGTCTCATCTCCTAGATTTAGGAGGAGAGAGAGAAGGAGGAAGAGAAGGGATAGAAAGAGAGGGAAAGGGAAATCGAGAGAGGGAAAGAGAGGAAGAGAGAGGGGCAAAGAGGGAGAGAGAGAAAGAAAGAGGGAAAGAGAGAAAGAGAGAGAGAAAGAGGGAGACAGAAAGAGAAAGAAAAGAAAGAGAAAAGGGAAAGAAAGAAAAAGAGAGAGAAAGGAAGAAAAGGGACAGACAAAGAAAGACAGGATGGAAGGAAGGGAGAAAAAGAAAGAAAGAAGGAAAGAGGGAGGGAAGGAGGAGAAAGTGAATGAGATATATGAATGAATGGATGGATAGATAGATACATGGAAGGAGGGAGGGAGGGAGAGAGTGAAAAAAGAGGAAGGAAGGACACAAACCCTGGCTTCAGAAGACTCTTTGAAATAGCACAGCAATCTAGGCTGGAAGGGATTTCAGAAGTCACCTTCTAGTCCAAGGGTTAGATAACAGATAATCAGAGTTGGAAGGGACCTTGTAGGTCATCTAGTCTAATCCCCCACCCAAGCGGGAGACCATACACCATTTCTGACAAATGGCAGTCCAACCTCTTCTTGAAAGTCTCAAGTGATGGCGCTCCCACAACTTCTGAGGGCAAGCTGTTCCATTGGTTGATTGTTCTCACTGTCAGAAAGTTTCTCCTTGTTTCCAGGTTAAATCTCTCCTTGTTCAGTTTCCATCCATTATTCCTTGTCTGGCCTACAGGAGCTTTAGAAAATAGTTTGACCCCTTCCTCCCTGTGGCAGCACTTCAAATATTGGAAGACTGCTATCATGTCTCCCCTGGTCCTTCTCTTTACTAGACTAGTCAAGCCCAGTTCCTGTAAACGTTCTTCATATGTTTTAATCTCCAGTTCCCTAATCATCCTGGTTGCTCTTCTCTGTACTTGTTCTAGAGTCTCAACATTTTTTTTATAGTGTGGTGACCAAAACTGGATGCAGTACTCTAGGTGTGGTCTTACTAAGGCTTTATAGAGTGGTATTAGTACTTCCCTTGATCTTGACTGTATCCTTCTGTTAATACAATTTAGGATTGCATTAGCTTTTTTGGCTGCTGCTGCACACTGCTGGCTCATATTTAGCTGGTTGTCCACTAAGACTCCAAGATCCCTCCCACAGTTATGCTATTAAGCCTGGTTTCACCCAGTCTATATGTGTACTTTTGGTTTTTCTTGCCTAACTGTAGGACTTTACTTTTCTCTATATTGAATTTCATAGATATGGCCCTGTGTTCTAGTCTGTCAAGATCCATCTGGATCTTGAGCCTATCTTCTTGGGTGTTAGCAATTCCTGCCAGCTTAGTATCATCTGCAAATTTGGTAAGTTCCCCTTCTATTCCCTCATCTAAGTCGTTATTGAAGAGTATTGGGCCTAAGACGGAACCTTGTGGCACCCCACTGCTTACTACTCCATGTAGACTTAGACCCATTAAGGACTACTCGTTGAGTACAGTTTGCCAGCCAGTTGCGAGTCCATCTAGTGGTGGTGTCTTCAAACTTGGCAAATTTAAGACTTGTGGACTTCAACTCCCAAAATTCCTGAGCTAACATAACTGGAGGAGGAATTCTGGGAGTTGAAGTCCACAAGTCTTAAAGCTGTCAAGTTTGAAGACTCCAACCCCCTGCTGCAGTAAGAGATCCTTACAGAATCATAGAATAGCAGAGTTAGAAGGAACCTTGGAGGTCATCTAGTCCAACCCCCTGCTCCAGCAGGACACCTTATATCATCTGGATTCTGGATTATTTTGGTGCCTCTAACAAAGAGGAAAATTGGCAGAGGAGTTTACTAGGATAAGGCTGCCATGCAGAGGAAGGCAGAGATAGTCCTTCACTTATGACCACAATTGAGCCCAAAATTTTGGTTGCTAAGCAAGAGCGTTGTTAAGTGAGTCACCACATTTTACTCAATTCATGATATCTCCTGGGTCTAATGGTCATGTGCAGGCAAGGGAAGTAAATCTGAAAGCATGTACAATGTTCTAATATACAGAAGTTATAGTTAAATGTGTGGCAGAAAGTGGATTATGGGTGTGTTTTTCCAAACGCAGTGAGTTTGAATGTGTATAGTTTTAGAAGAGCTGTGTGTATATGTGCATATACATATATATATTAGGAATATAAGTCACCTAACAGGTATTTGGGTTAGAAATATATAAACCAGGATAGACATTTTAATACTTTTTTTTTAAGAGCATGCTAAAAACTGCAATTGGGTGTGGTTACTCAAACGGCCATAAGATGGAGCCAGAAACCTGGGTTGTTTTAGTCTTAGTCTTAGTCTCAGAAGAGAGTGTGTCTGAGTGAGTATCTCTGTTTCCTTCTGTTGGAAAATATTGCAGGTCCTCCATTTTTTCCTAATTGACTGATATTACTGGATTTAATGTAAGTCTGTTACTGAACTGTTTTTTGACACTGGAATTTGATATTTGGATTATCCCTGGATTGAAAAACTAACTGATTTACCTGTGAATGACTTTTGGACTGCTTATTTTGGACTTTGCTTAAACCTTTCTGGAAGTAAAAACCTACATTTACTGTACAGTGTATCTGTGTGCTCTGTGTGTATTATTCCAACACTACTCTCTATACGTCTCCCTGTATGCACTCATTCTCCTAACAGGGAATTACCTCAACAATATATAGTATATATAGTAGATAATATATCTTTTTGTGTGCCTTTACACACACCATACCATGTAATATGTATGTACACATACGGCATATATACATAGAATTAAATAGTGTACTTTGGATGTTCAGTAATAGTAAATAAATAGAAACGGAAATTGTATCTCTTAGAGGCCAGGCAAGGCACCCCTTGATGTGAGTGATGTCAAGTTGGCCACACCGACCCAGTCACATGACCACCAAGCCACACCCACCCAGTCACATGACCTCCAATTATGCTCCACCCAGTTATATGACCCTCAAGCATGCCCACCAAGCCACACCTACCAAATAAGCCACGCCCACAGAATTGGTAATAAAAATTTTTGAATCCCACCACTGGTCTAAAGAAAAGAAGAATTAGCGGTGACATGATGGTAGTATTTCAGTATTTAAGGGACTGCCACAAAGAAGAGAGGGTCAAATTATTCTCTAAAGCACCAGAGGGCAGGACAAGAAATAATGGTTGGAAACTGATCAAAGAGAGAAGCAACCTGGAATTAAGGTGAAACTTCCTAATAATGACAATTAGCCAGTGGAATAGTTTGCCTTCAGAAATCGTGGGCGTCCACCACTGGAGGTTTTTAAGAAGAGACTGAAAAGTTGCTGTCTGAGATGGTATAGGCCAGTGGTGGCTAATCTTTTGGGACTCACATGTTGATAATTGAGCATGCCTGTGCGCTCATGCTTGTGTGCCATCACCCAGAAGGCAATGCACACAGCCCCCCATGCCCCCTGCACATGCGTGCGTGACCTGCACAACCCACGCAACCCGCACTGTGCACTTTTGCGCATGTAACCCGCACTGTGTTTTTCTGCATATGCGGGCGTGACCCATTTGACCGTGCTGTGTGCTTCTGCACATGTGCATGTGACTCCTGCGCCCCCTGTGCCCCCACGTATGCATATGCCAGTTATCTGACAATTCGCTGTCAGGCGGGCAGCATGTATGCATGCGCAGTAGATCTTTTCTGGGCAAGGGCTCGCATGCTGGCAGTAATGGCTCTGCATGCCACTTCCGGCATGCATGCCATAGGTTTGCCACCATGGATATAGGGGCTCCTGCTGGAGCAGAGGAGTAGAACAGAAGACCTGCAAGGTCCCTTCCAGTTCTATTTTATTCTTCTTCTACTTCTTGGTAAACTAGAAAAATGTGGGATAGACAGCATTACCACCAGATGGATTTGTAACTGGCTGACAAACAGCATTCTACAAGTAGTCCTTAAAGGTACTACATCTACCTACATGCAGAGGAGAAAGCAGTGGGGTAACACAAGGTTTGTTTTAGAACCACTACCCTTCAATGTCTTCATAAATTACCTAGATGAGCGAATAGAAGGGAATTCATCAAATTTTCAGATGGCACAATGTTGGCAGCCAATACCCTAGAAGACAAGCTCAGGACCAAATGATCTCGATAGATTTGATCAATGGGACCTATCCAGCAACATGAAATTTAATGTAAAGAAAAGTAAGGTTTTATATCTAGGCAGGAGAAACCAAAGGTACAAGTACAGATAGAAAAAACCTGGTTCAAAAACAGTAACTATGAGAGGAACCTTGGAATCAGCTGTCAAAAATAATTCAATAAAATAGGAATACAGACAAACCACAAGCAATAAATCTTAATTTAAAATCAGAGGTTTATTTCATGAGCAATTTCGAACATTCTATGCACCAATTCCACCCGCGCTTTTTACAATTTTGTAAACAACAAATTAAAAGACTCAAGGTCCATCCCACCCCTAAAAAAAAACCAATGGTAAAGACTGCAACGATGACACCATTAAAGCCAACATCTTTAACACATTCTTCGGCTCAGTATTTGTAAACAGCAATGGATCATGCCCAGTATTTCCCAGCTGAACCACAGACAACTACAATGATCTAATACATATCAATTTTACAGAAGACAATGTTGAAAAAGCACTACGCAATCTAAAACCATCTCTATCTATTGGACCGGATGGAATATGTGCCTACTTCTTAAAAAAGCTATCCACTGCCATAGCCGAACCTCTAAGCATAATCTTTGAAAAATCTTTCAGGACCAGCTCCTTGTCTAACCTATGGTCACAAGCCACGGTCATCCCCATCTTCAAAAAGGGAGACCCCAGCCTAGTTGAAAATTACAGACCATCTCCTTATGCTGCGTCACCTGTAAAGTCATGGAATCAATTATTAACCAATCCATTATCCTCCACTTAGAGACAAACAATCTACTCTCCAATAAACAATTTAGTTTCAGGAAAAAACTATCCTGTAATCTGCAACTCTTACACTACAAAAACATATGGACTACACAACTCAATCAGGGCAAAGCAATAGATGCAATCTACATAGACTTCTGTAAAGCCTGTAAAGCCTGTAAAGCCAAACTACTCCTAAAACTAAAATCTTATGGTATCTCTGGACACCTGCATAACTGGATAGAAGCATTCCTGTCAAACAGAAAACAAATGGTCAAAATTGGGAGTGTCCTATCAAATTCTGTACCTGTCAATAGTGGTGTCCCCCAAGGCAGTGTTCTAGGACCAACTCTCTTCATACTCTGCATAAATGACCTCTGTGATCATATTAAGAGCAACTGCGTTCTTTTCGCTGATGATATAAAGCTGTTCAATACCACAGACAATACTGCTACCCTTCAAAAAGATCTTGACTATGTATCATAATGGTCAAACAAATGGCAACTTCAAATCTCAACAAGTAAATGCTCTGTCTTATATATTGGCAAAAACAATCAGAAAATAAAATACAAGCTGAATAGTCAAGATCTTGTTGATGATCCAAGCTCTGTAAAGGACCTTGGAATACTCATCTCTAATGATCTAAGTGCTAGAGCCCACTGTAACTACATAGCCAAAAAGGTATTAAGAGTTGTTAACCTAATCCTACGTAGCTTTTTCTCTGGTAATATCACACTCCTAACTAGAGCATAGAAAACATTCGCTAGACCAATACTCAAATACAGCTCATCAGTCTGGAACCCACATTATGTATCTGATATTAACACAGTTGAGAAAGTCCAGAAATATTTCACAAGAAGAGTTCTCCACTCCTCTGCTCGTTGTAGAATACCTTATGCCACCAGATTTGAAATTCTAGACCTAGAAAACCTTGAATTATGCTGTCTTCGGTCTGATCTAAGTATGGTATATAAAATTGTTGTGGCTCCGGGCTTGGATTCAGCTCCTGTGATTGATATGAGTTCAAGTGAGGAGGTCATCGCAGAAAAATATGAGCCGGCCTGGCTTAGTAATTGGACTGATAACCAGGATGAGGAGATGGACGTGACAAAGGACAACAGACCTGATGTATTAGAATTGTCAGGACCTTTGACCTCCTCTGGTTCCTTATCTGATCAACAGCCGGGAATGGCTGACAGGGAAGTTTTGAGAGAGTCTTCTAGTGGAGATGAGAACTTGGAAAATTTGTGGTTAAATGTAAAAAATAGAAGACGGTTGAGAAGGCAAAATCAGCTGGAGCGAATGAGAAGAGCAAGTCAGTAAATTAGCACGTTGCCTCAATGAGTATAAAAGGACACAGCTGGGCTGGTACATTTGCCAGGAACAAAATGACTATTTGAGTGAGGACGTTACAGCAAGGAGCTCTGAGACTGGAGATTTATTGCCAGGACTGGTTTGCCGGACAGAGTAAATATTTATGCTGTGGTTTCTGCCAGCCGTTATCTTGTAAGACTTCTTTCCGTTTGATTTAATTGTGAAACGGCTGCTTTCTGTTTTGTTTGTTTGAATTTTGAAGGGGAGTCATAACATTATTGTTCCTGGCCCAAACAAACCATATTTAAAGCAAGATGGATTCAAATCAACTGCAGCGTTTGGTAGAGCAGCAACAACAACAAATTAATCAGCTACTGCAAAGCAATGTGACGCTTCAGAATCAGGTAACACAATTGCTGAATTATGTTTCCAGCTTATCAAGCCCTGCTGCTGTTCCCCATGCCCCTCCTGTGAGGAAAAGCCCAGTATCCATGCCGGAGAAATTTTCTGGGCAAATAGACAGGTTCCCGGCATTTATGGGTCAATGCCAATTGTTTATCTCTCTGAGGCCTGAAGACTTCCCAACCGACCGGTCTAAAGTAGGATTTATGATCAGTTTATTAACCGGGCAGGCTGCTAATTGGGCTACTCCCTTGTTAGTTCAAGATAGCCCGTTGTTGAACAATTTCCAGGGTCATCTCCAACAAATGAGAGTGATGTTTGAGAACCCAATTAAGATACAAACTGTGGACAGACGGTTACGGGACATTAATCAGGGGAAACGTTCCCTGCAGGAATACGTTGCAGAATTTCGTTTGCTGTGTATGGACTCTAACTGGAACGAACCGGCTCATATGGCTGCATTCCAGGAAGGCTTGTCTGATGCCATCAAAGATGAGCTGGTCCATGCAGAGCGGGCTTTAACTTTGGATGCATTGGTAGTTCAGTGCTTATGAATTGAAGCTCGTTTACAGCAACGTGGACGCAAACGGCTCGTTATGGAACCATCTTCGTTTTCTCGTGCACAACCCACGCCACCGAGAGTTTTCCAACCCACGGTTAATGCTGAGGAGCCGATGGAGTTAGGCGCACTCCGCCCTCGCTTAACGGGTGCAAGAACGTTCGAGAAGGTTCCAGGAAGGCTTGTGCCTTTATTGCGGGGTCCGGGACATTTGCAAATTCCTGCACTCGGAGAAGGACTTGCCGACCTGTGTCTGAAACCACTCCTGGCCCGTCGGAAGCGGGGTAGGCCCGACCTCAGGGAAACCCTAGGTCGGGCACATTCTCCACCCCTATCCCAAATTGCCGAAGTAAATCCTGGTCCTCCTCGGCATTTACTTTTGGACACTTGTATCTTCTTACAGTCCCAGAAGGAAGGAATTTCTGCCATTGCGCTGGTGGATTCAGGGGCTACAACCAGCTTTATGGACTGTGCTTTTGTTAAACATTTTGGAATTCCTTTGATTCCTGTGAATCCACCCATTAAGGTGGAAACCGTAGATGGGCGTGAACTCAAGTCGGGACCCATTCGCTGCGCTACTCAGCCAGTGCGTATGCTTATTGGGGATCATGAGGAGGCGATAAGTTTTTATGTCACCTCGAACCTCCATCTCCCTTTGGTGCTCGGAATGTCCTGGTTGCGTTTGCACGGTCCGTTGGTGGCTTGGTCACAGAATGCCATTTCTTTTCCAAGCCTACAATGTGTGGACCACCTGAGGCATGTTTGCGCTGGCCAAGATATCGCCGCTCCTGCTGTCTCAATTCCTTCGGAGCTGTCGGACTTCTCCAATGTTTTCAGCGAACAGGAGGCAGACCGATTACCCCCACATCGTGCTTATGATTGTCCTGTGGACCTGATACCGGACGCTCCATTGCCAAAGGGGAGATTATACTCCATGTCGGAGCCCGAGTTGGTTGCACTCCGAGAGTTTTTGGATAAAAACTTAGCTCGGGGATTTATTTGACCCTCGTCGTCCCCTCTTTCGGCTCCCGTTCTTTTTGTTAAGAAGAAGTCGGGAGAACTGCATCTCTGTTGTGATTATAGAGGACTAAACTCTATCACCATGAGGAATAGCTATCCCTTACCGCTCATTCCGGAATTGATGGAGCGGTTGCGGGAGGCTACTATCTTCACTAAACTCGATCTGCGTGGGGCTTACAACCTGGTTCGGATGCACAAGGAGGATGAGTGGAAGACGGCTTTTGGCACTTGTTATGGTCATTTTGAGTACACCGTCATGCCATTTGGTCTAACCAACGCTCCCACTGTATTCCAGCATTTGATGAACGACATTTTTCGGGACATGCTGGATCAGTTTGTCGTGGTGTATCTGGATGATATTTTAATCTACTCTCGGTCCAGGGATCACCACCTTCATCAGGTCCGTCAAGTGCTGCAGCGTCTTCGGGAGCATAAGCTCTATGCGAAACTGGAGAAGTGTTTCTTTTTTCAGTCGTCGATAGAGTTTTTAGGGCACATCATTTCTCCCGAGGGCATTGCTATGGACCCTAAAAAGGTTGAGGCATTGTGTAGTTGGGAAGCCCCTCGTCGAGTCAAGGACGTCCAACGTCTTTTGGGATTCACCAACTACTATCGGACTTTTATCCCGGACTTTGCTAAAGTAATGGACCCCATAACTCAGCTCCTCCGTAAGAAGGTCCCGTTTGTGTGGGGGCCCCCGCAACAACAGGCTTTTGACATTTTAAAGAAAGCGTTTGTAGCCGAGCCCATATTGAGGCATCCTGATCCGAATCGTCCATTTGTGGTCGAGACAGATGCCTCTAATGTCGCTATCAGAGCAGTACTGTTACAAGCTTCGAAGGATGGCGCGCCTCTTTTCCCATGCGCATACTATTCTAGGAAGCTTACACCTTCAGAGCGCAACTACACCATCTGGGAAAAGGAGTTGTTGGCCATTAAGGCTGCTTTTGAGACCTGGAGACATCATTTAGAGGGGGCTCGGAACAAGGTAGAGGTTCGGACAGATCACCGAAACTTGGAACATTTGACCACAGCTAAGAAATTGAACCAACGCCAGATTCGGTGGTCGTTGTTTTTTGCCAGGTTCAATTTCTCTGTTACTTATGTTCCGAGTGGACAGAATCGGAGGGCAGACGCGTTGTCTCGGAAGCCCGAGTATATCGGGCCTGAGGATACTCTTCCTTTACGAACGGTGTTACCACCAGAATCCTTGGCCGTACTGCAAGATCCAGTAGACTTGTGGGCTCGCATATGAGAGGCGCAACGATTGGATGCGTGGACGCAGCAGAGACGGGATACGTCGGACCTGATTCTCCATGGTCCATTGAAGAGGACTTGCTCCGACATTGGGGTTTATTATACGTACCTACCAGGTCGTTGAGAGCTCTCATCATGACACAATGTCATGATAAACCCGCTGCTGGCCATTTTGGATTTTATAAAGCCTTGCATTTGGTCACCCGGACTTTTTGGTGGCCTCGGGTTTGTCACGATGTGTTCTCTTACGTCGCTTCTTGCGTCCAGTGTAGGCAAGCGAAAGCGGCGTCGGGTGCGCCCCCTGGACTCCTCCAACCATTGCTGACTCCAGGCAGACCATGGGGAGCGATCTCCATGGACTTTCTCACACATTTACCATCCTCGTCGGGCTTCACGACGGTGCTCGTGGTAGTTGATATGCTGACTAAAATGGCTCATTTCATTCCCTGTTGGAGATTACCTTCGTTCCGCACTACGGCTCAGCTATTTTTACAGCATATCTTTCATCTGCATGGACTGCCAGATAGAGTGGTTTCTGATCGTGGGGTTCAGTTTACTGCGCAGTTTTGGAAACAGTTAATGGCAGCGCTACAAGTTCAGGTATGCTTAGCGTCAGCGCACCATCCGGAAACTGATGGCGGGACTGAGAAGGTGATTGGCATTCTTACCCAATATTTGAGGTGTTTTGTTAATCAGCGACAAAGCGATTGGGCGAAATACCTCCCATTGGCAGAATTCGCTTTTAATAACTCCTCGCAGCACACCTCCACTGGTAACGCCATTTTTCGCGAATGTAGGTTATCATCCACGCTTCTTCCCATTAACTTGGATGGATTCACCGGTTCCTGAGACACAAGATTTTCTGGAGGAACTACAAGCGGTCCACCGTTTAGTAAGGCAACAACTTGAATGAGCAAAAGAGGACTATAAACTGTTTGCGGACAGGTCACGTTGAGCACGGCCTCCATTAGCTGTGGGTGACAAGGTGTGGTTGTCCACGAAACACCTTCGGATCGATCGCCCAATTATGAAATTGGACCATCGTTTCATCGGTCCATTCCCGATTGAGGCGGTTATCAACCCTGTGGCATACCGGCTCACCTTACTGCGCTCCATGCGTATTCACCCGTATTCCATTGCTCTCTTTGGTTCCTGACTCCCGAACTGTCCTCTCTACGTGCTCCAGCTGGTGTCGACTTCCCATCAACGCCCGTGAGGAGGCGGAGGTTGATGACATGGTGGTCAGCATTACTGATTCGCGTTGGCTCAAGGGTCATTTCCAGTATTTAGTCGGGAGGAGAGTGGATGACTCGAAATTTGCTCATGGATGGATGCATCTGCAGTTCATGCTCCAGACATCATTCGGGACTTTCATGAACGTTTCCCTTCGAAACCGCATCCGGATCGTCAGACCCGGGGGAAGGGCCCTGCGGTGAGGAATAGTGTTGTGGCTCCGGGCTTGGATTCAGCTCCTGTGATTGATATGAGTTCAAGTGAGGAGGTCATCGCAAAAAATATGAGCCGGCCTGGCTTAGTGATTGGACTGATAACCAGGATGAGGAGATGGACGTGACAAAGGACGACAGACCTGATGTATTAGAATTGTCAGGACCTGTGACCTCCTCTGGTTCCTTATCTGATCAACAGCCGGGAATGGCTGACAGGGAAGTTTTGAGAGAGTCTTCTAGTGGAGATGAGAACTTGGAAAATTTGTGGTTAAATGTAAAAAATAGAAGACTGTTGAGAAGGCAAAATCAGCTGGAGCGAATGAGAAGAGCAAGTCAGTAAATTAGCACGTTGCCTCAATGAGTATAAAAGGACACAGCTGGGCTGGTACATTTTGCCAGGAACAAAATGACTATTTGAGTGAGGACGTTACAGCAAGGAACTCTGAGACTGGAGATTTATTGCCAGGACTGGTTTGCCGGACAGAGTAAAGATTTATGCTGTGGTTTCTGCCAGCCGTTATCTTGTAAGACTTCTTTCCATTTGATTTAATTGTGAAACGGCTGCTTTCTGTTTTGTTCGTTTGAATTTTGAAGGGGAGTCATAACATAAAATCATACATTGCAATGTCCTACCTGTCAATGAATACTTCAGCTTCAACCATAACAATACAAGAGCACACAATAGATACAAACTCAAGGTTAACCACACCAAACTTGATTGCAGGAAATACGACTTCAGCAACAGAGTGGTCAATGTCTGGAATACTCTACCTGACTCTGGTTTCGTCCCCATACCCCAAAAACTTTAACCTTAGACTGTCTACTATTGACCTCACCCCTTTCCTAAGAGGTCTATAGGGGGCGTGCATAAGCGCACCAATGTGCCTACCGTCCCAGTCCTATTGTTTCTTTTATTTTTCTTATATGTACCCATTTCATGTATTCATAACTATGTATATACTTATACCTATTATCTTGTAAGCGATTGACAAATCAAATAAATAAAAATAAAATAAACAAATAAAACATGAAAAGCCATCATAACACAACTTATATCAATAACTCATTGCAATGAGGTCCACTGACATGGCTGAGCCCAGCAAGGAGTAGCCATGGCCAGTGGCCCTGAACACATCCCAAGATATTCTTTTTATACTTTTCTGCATGCATTTCACAACTTACTTCTCTGTTCTTTCTTACTGACTGTCTCCATATATACCCATGTACATTTCAAACCTCTATCCATCGTCTACTTTCTGTTACCTATTTCTCACAGTTTTCAAAACTACGTACTTTGCAAAATCACATTCCACAGCAACAGCTCAGCAGAATTACAAATAGTTCTGGTACATTTTGAAATCACCCTATCTAAAACTTTGGTTCATGTCTCTTTTATTCTGGGGTCTACTATCATGCAAAGACATTGTTGAATCCGATAGATCAATAGCTTTTTTCTTCCCACACAGCCAAAAAAGCTAATCCTTGGTTGTATAAACAGAGGAAAAGAATCAAAATCACATGAAGTATAAAGTACCACTTTATAAATCCTTAGTAAGACCACGCTGGAATATTTGATCCAGTTTGGGCAATAACATAATATATAGATGAACAGCTATATAAATTTGTTTAAATAAAAACTGATGCATGGCATAACTCGCCCTCTTGTTTTTGCCCATGCTTTCAGTGACATGGAAATTTACTCATTATTAATTAATTAATTAATAAGTAATTCATTCATATTCTTTCTTTATTATTTTTGCAAATAACTCAAGGCATATCCAACATATCCAGCATATCTTCCTCATCCTATTTCCCCACAGCAACCCTGAGAAGGTTTGTTGAACTTGAGCTCAGTCTCCTACTTTCTAGTCTGGTGCCTTAACCACTATTCAAAAGCCAAGAAACTACACCTGTTTACATTTCAAGAACAGAACTATTTTTTAAATTATTGTTGTTGTTGTTATTGTTATTATTATGCAGTCAATTTATATGCACTGTCTCAATTACTTTGTTATACATTTTTTTTAAAATTTGTGTACTCTTTAAATTAAATTTCTTCCAAAGTGCTATTGTGGTGTACAATGGCTCTGTTTGCACTCATATTTTTCTTATAAGCAATCTAGAAGGAAAATTAAACCAAGAGAAGAATTAGCTAGAGTTAAATTAATTTATGAATGAGAGAGAATTTGAGTCTTCTTTATTCATGGTCAAGACTACAACTGCTTGGTACACTAACTTGAACAAAAGGAAGTGTTCATTCACTGAAATACTATGACAAAACAGACAATAGTATCCACAAGAATGGAGGCCATGAGATCAATGATCTTTCTTCTATTCAATAGGACAGCTAACATGGAAGATCTTTCAAGGGAAAATAGAATCACACTTGATACATGGGGCCTCAAGCTGGGATCTAGATTTAGAATCTAGATCTAGAAGTGATCCCGAATAAATTATTAAGATCAACCTTAGTTTTACCCCTGTATATACCAATGGCAGTTAAGATTATAGTGGGCTTTACATCAATAAACTTAATGATAAAGAATGGTTAAAGAAAGCAATAGTCTTATATAATAGGAAACTACCCCTTATACCTGATATTTATTCAGCCTTCATGAACAACCAAATGGGAACAAATGTCTAAAATTACTCTCACAACTTTTTTCTAGATCAGGAACTCCTATATAACACAAATAACATCCTTGAGGGACTACTTATTTTTTTAAGAATTTCAAACAAGATAGAGAGCAGGTACGTAAGCTTTAGTTATCTAAGTAGTAAAATTCTTTAAAGAAGGCCATATTATTACACTCATTTATATCCTATTGCCTGGGATTAGCTTTTACAGATATTTACTTTCGAATAATGTCAGTAGTGTCAGAATCTTGTAGGAATCCTGATGAATAGCTTATTTGGATGAAAGATATAAAGATTTACCAATTGCATTATATTGATCCAACTGTAATGACTTACAGGTGGAAAATCTGACCCATTACTTACTATATTGCAAACTACAGAAATTACACTCTTGTTAATATGAGGGAATCAATCTAATCCAGAAGAAAACAAATCTCTTCTTTTTTCTGATGAAGACAAATGCATGGAAACAAGTTGCATTGTTTGCAAAGGCAGCAAGGAAGACACAAAAACACATCCTGATAAATAGTACTGTTAATATTAGAAAGGATGTATTGAATTGATAATGATTGCTGTACTTTAATGTATATATTTTGATCAAGGCTATGATTGCAGATAAATATTTTACTACTACTAAAAGTAAACTAATAGCCAAACTTCACTTTATTAGGCCATCAATTCATCTTTGTCTGTGATTCATCTATGACTATTTAGATAATATGAGCTCTCATCATCAAAATCTTGCTACCCTTTCTTGTTTAAAGTCAGAAAGTCAGAATTTGGTTATGGCCATCTTCATAACAAATTAGAAGAAACAGTCCCCAAGATGACTGATGAATAGTATGACTTTTCTTTTTCCTGCTGATAATCTGCTGATTTTGCTGCCAAAGCTGGCTTGATCACAAGGATTCAGCAAACATTTTTAAAGCTTCGTAGTGAAAGTTGTGTGAAAGTGGAGAAATAGAATACGGGCGCCATCTATTAGTGAAAACTGATTCTAGGAAAGGGAAAAGACCTTTGTATTGTTTGGGACTGTCTGGAACTGGAACTGATAAGCTTAAACTTGTTTTCAGCTTGTGGAGCTTACACCTGCAAATTGTTTATATTTGGCATTTGGAAATAGACAGTGAATATACAGAAAGTTCTGACTGAGACTCTCTGAACCCCTGTGGATTACAAACACACTGGGCAGCATGAAGCCAGGATTTACTTTGAAACAAAGTAGATAACTTTTTGACTTTAGGCAGGGTGATTTACAAATATTGGGGATTTTCTGGGCCTTGTGGATTACAAATAATATTTGTTATAAGAAGAATAAGAAGAACAACAGTTGTCCTGGAAGAAACCTACTGGACTACTCCAGATGTAGACTGTGTGGATTTTAAAATTAAAGAACAGCAAAGCTAATCGAGGACTTAAAGGAAAATAAGGGGGGAGGAGAGTTAATAGTTATTTGCTCTATGTCAAATTCAAACCTATCTAGATTACGGAGGGAAATCCAATTGGCACCATCATCTGCACCATCAGCAACAGCGTCAAGACCCTCAAGTCAAAGGTCAATAGAAAGCTTGATTCAACAAGAGAAAATGAATACAATTCAGAAAGAGATGCAGACAATGTTTCAATTGCTACAAGAGGCCACAGCTAAAAAAAACATGATGAAATGAAGAATGAGATGGGAGAGATGAAGGGGAAAATGCAAAGTATGGATGAAAAATTGGGGAACTTTCAGCAAATGTTAGCTAAAAATAAGAAAAGATCAAAACAATAGAAGAGAAATCAGAGCAAAAAGAGAAAAAACCAGAGGAAATGAATCAGAGATTAACACAGGCCAATAAGGAACTGGAGGAAACTGTAATTCAATTACAAATGGAGAAGGCTGAATACTTTTAGAAATTTCAGAATATTGAAGAAGGAAAAGGGGAGGACCGTGTTGACCTGATGGCAGTTATTGGCACAGGCTCTACAGATAATGAAGTAAGAGATGATGGCTGAGATGGACGAAGTGTTTAGAATACACACTAGTTATGCAAGAAGGAACAACTCCCAAGTGAAATGCATGTGAGATTCACAAAAAAGATAATAAGAGCAGAAATCTTTTTTAAAAAGCAAGAGATGAACCATTGAAACATAAAGGGAGACCAGGTATGGTTCTGAAACAGATGTCCAGAAGATTAAGAGACCTACAGAAGCAATACCAATGCCTGATTGGACAGTTGATTAAATATCAGGTGAATTTCAGATGGTTGATACCTGAGGGAATTTAGTTAATTGGAATGAAAAAAGATATAGATTTGACTCTCTAGATAAATCGTATGAATTCCATGATCATCATTTCAGTCCACAGATGGAACAAGAAAGAAGAGAGGAAATAGAAGGTAAAGGACAAGAGGAACTAACAAGAGGAGAAAACAAAAGTAAACAACAAGAAGAAAGTGAAACTGTACAAAAAATAAGAGCAGAACGAGAAGGAGCAAGAGCAAAAGAGTGGAGAGAAATACAAACAACTAGAATGACAAAACCAATTTATAAGTGAAACAAATCTATTGTTGACCAATATAAATGGACTAAACTCTACCACAAAAAGAAGTCTTATGAAATTGCAAAAATTGAAATTGGACATAATTTGCCTTCAAGAAGTTCATATTAAAAGACAACATAGTAAATTCTTAGAATACCTCAAAATTGGGAAATTATACTTTTCATTAGCACAACAAAAGAAAAGAGGGCTGTTTTATACATTAAAGAAGCAATAAATGCTAAACAAATTTATGCAGATGAAGATGGGAGAATACTGATGGTGGAGGTAATAATAAATCATAAACAGATGCTCTTAATAGCAATATATGCACCAAAGAATAAGCAAAATTTTTTTTATGAAAAACTTTATGAGAAAATTGTACAACTGAACTATGAAAATATTTGTGTAATAGGAAACTTCAATGCAATTACAGGTGCAAAACTTGATTACAGAAGCAGTAAAATAAGCAAAAAGGTAAGGAAAACTTTACCAAAGCATTCTTTAACATGGTGGAAAAAGTACACATTCAAGACATATGGAAAGAAAGAAATTCCAAGAAAAACCAATACACACACTACTCAGACATCAATCCTGATCAAGAATAGACATGAGATCCATGTCACCAGAATTAAGTGCCAATGTACAAGAAATAGAAGTAGAACATATGTGTTCTACTAATATGTGGGTGAATCACAATCCAGTTAAGTGGAAAGGACAAAAGAAAAACTGAGATGGATGTTGAACCAATCCATATTAAAGATAAAGAATTCATACAAAAAGTTGAAAAAGAAATGAACTACTTCTTCAACGAGAATAGAAAGGAAGATACCTCATTGCAAAATCTATGGGATACAGCCAGGGCATATCCCATAACTTATACAGGAAGAAAAAATAAGGAAAAGAAGCAACATCAAAAGATATTAGAAAGAGAATACAAAAGATTACAAATAGAGCTACAGAAAGAACCACACACAAAAAAAAAAGAATCTTAAAAATCAAATGGAACTAATAAAACACAAAATGAGTTTAACTGAAAAAAGAACTAGCACAAAAAATAAAAAGGGCGAAACAAAATTTATTTGAAAATGCCATGGTTGGCATACAAACTAAAAAAGGAGAAAGAAAAGAGACATATAATTTTTGGCAGATGAGAAGAGTATACTTCAGTACCAAAATGACAATAAAAAGAAAATAATTTGGAATTACTGTGAAAATTTATATGATCAAGAGAAATTTTAAGAAGATAAAATGAAGCAATACTTGGAAGAAGCTAAGCTATCTAAAGTGCCTGAAACAATGAGAACCATGTTAAATGAAAGGATAAATATTTGAACTTATAGAGCCTATTAAGAAATAGAAGAACAACAAAACACCAGGACCAGATGAGTCCAGCGGAATTTTATAAATATTTACAAGGCATTCTAGGACCATCAATGTTGGAAGTCTATAATGAAATTTTTTTAGAAGCCAAGATACCAAACACTTGAATGGAAGCAAATATAAGTCTTATACCAAAAGAAGACTCGAATTTTAGGCAGATCAAAAATTATAGGCCAATTTCATCATTAAATGTGGACTATAAAATAGATGCATCAATAATAGCAGAAAGATTGAAAAGATTTCTAAATGAGTTTATACACCCAGATCAAAATGGATTTTTACCTAAGAGGCAAATTAAAAATATGAGAATTATTTTGAATACATTGGAATACTATGAAGCACATCTTGAAAAACAATGGTATAGATGCGCACAAAGCATTTGATAATGTAAACTGGCAATTTATATTATTACAATTAAAATATATGGAATTTGATGAAAGATTTATCAATATGATCAAGACGATTTACTCTAAACAGATTGCAAAAGTGATTGTAAATGGGGACATGACAGAGAATTTCAAAACAAGGTACAAGACAAGGATGTCCATTGTCCCCATTACTATTTATTTTGATATTGGAAGTGCTAAATCGAAATATCAGACAAGATATGGAAATAAAAGGAATGGAAATAAAAAAGGAAAAGTATAAATTACAGGCATTTGCGGATGCTCAAGTATTTATTATAGAAAAACCACAAGAAACTGAACCCAACCTAATAAGGAAAATAGAAGTCTACAGTGAGGTTGCAGGGTTGAAAATAAATAAAGATAAAACTGAAATATTAATTAAAAATCTTACAGACAAACAGAAAAAAGATTTAATGAAGAAAATAGATATCCAGCTAATGAAGAAAGTTAAATATTTGGGAATTCAACAACCAGCAAGGTGTGCAACTATAAAAGAACTATAAAAGAAGACAATTACTTTAAATTAATACAACCAATTAAGCTAGACTTGGACGAGTGGAAAAGCCTGCAACTATCACTAATAGGAAGCTAAAATTAAAATGAACATTTTGCCAAGATTACTAAGTTTATTCCAAACAATTCCAATAAAGTTGGAAAAAATATTTTGAGGAATTAATTAGATTAATGTCAAAATTTATTTGGCAAGGGAAAAAAGCTACAAAAGTTTGAAATTGTTACAAGATTTTAAAAACTTGAGATTTTGGGTTGCCAGATTGAGAGTTATATTACCAGGCATTGCACTTACGTGGCTGAAAGAATGGATAAATCTGAGACATAGATGACTATTAACTGTGGAGGGACATGACTTGCAACTGGGGCGGTATCCCTTCCTATGGTATGGGAAAAATAAAATACACAGATATTTCCAAAGACACTATATTAGAAATGCATTATTGTCAGTATGGGTAAAAATTAGAGAAAAACACTATTTGAAAATACCAGCCTGGCTTTCCACGATGGAGGTACTGATACACCCAAATATGGTTAATATGGAAAAAATCATAAGATATAAAGATATTCTGAATGAGAAAGGGGAACTTAAAAGTAAACAGGAATTGAATAGTTAAGGGATTGATTTAGCATGGTGGCTGCGTGTACAAATACAATCAAGATACAAGAAAAACATCAAAACATTTTTTTTTTACAAAGAACTAACAGAATTAGATCAGATCCTAAAAGAAACAGATTAAAAACAAAAATGTACAATTATCTACTGAGCTTTAGAATGGAAGAAGAACAAGTAAAGGAAACAATCATAAAAACTTTGGCTACTCGATAGAATTAGACCAGGTGTCGGCAACTCATGACTCCAGAGCCACATTCGGCTCTTTGACTCCTCTCCAGTAGCTCCCTGCCGATCCGGTCACATAACCTGCTCTCTGCCCTGAGACACAGTTGAGCCACCTGTTCTCTGCCCCAAGAAGGTGCAAGCCTCTTTGCAAAGCAATGCAGCTGAAGCACCCCTAGTGTTTTCTCTGCACTGCCTACGACCGGCTGCTTTTTGTGATTCTGCATCATTCACAGGCAGCTCAGCACAGCTGAGGTCCCCTTTGTGTCGACTCAGGAAGGAGGAGAATGGGGAGGAACAGCTACCACCACCACCAAATGCAGGAAGAGAAGAGCTCCAGTTCTCCTGCGGGTTGTGGCTAACTACCCACTTGAGTGCGCAGTGGTGGCAGTGGGAGGAGGAGTTGCCATTGCCACTGCCATTATGACCCTGGCCCAGGAGAGTATTCTGGTTGTGTGCATGGGTGCGTGCGTGAGCGATGAGAGAGAGAAAAGGAAGGAAAAAGAGAGAGACAGAGAAATGAGAAAATTATGGAGGGAGAGAATGAGAGAGGAAAGAGAGAAACAAGAGAGAGAGAGAGAAGGGAGAGAGGGAGAAGGAGAGACAAATGAGAGAGAGCTGGAGGGAAAGAAAGAGGGAAAGGGAGGGGAACAAATGAGAGAGAGAAGGAGAAGAGGGGAGAGGGAAAAGAAAAACAGAAATGGGGGAGAGAAAGGGAGAGAGAAATGAGAAAATGATGGAAGGAAAGAATGAGAGAGAGGGAGGGAGAAAGAGGGAGAGAGAAATGAGAGCTGGAGGGGGAGAATGAGAGAGGGAAAAGGGAGGAAAAAGATTGAGAGAGAGAAGGGGAGAGGAAGGAAAGAAGAAAAAGAGGGAAAAAAGAAAAAAGAGAAGGGGAGAGAAAAATGAGAGAAAGAAAAGGGGAGAAAAAGAGAGAAAAAGAGAAAGAAAGAGAAAGAAAGAAAGAAAGAAAGAAAGAGAGGGAGGGAGAGAGGAAAAAGAGAGGAAAACAGAAATGAGAGGGAGGAAGGGAGAGAGAGAGAGAGAGAGAGAGAGAGCTATTTCTCATAGAAAACACCGGGGGTGTGTGTCATGTGACTGGGTGGAAGTGACATTGAGTTGGTCACGGCCAGCCAGGTTTTGTGGTTCCCGATGTTTTCTTTGTGGGAAATGGGTCCAAATGGTTCTTTGAGTGTTTATGGTTGCAGCTTTCTGAATTAGACAAATGACAAAAGTTGTGGGTCAGGGAAGGCCTTTGGTGTTCTGAAGCAGGTAGCCTGTTCCATCCCCCCCGTGGCCTTCCCCAACTCGACATACCTCACGTACACTTAATAAGCTGCACAATTGATTATCAAATGCATGGGTGAAAGAAGGGAGTGATCATGTTCAAGTCACTCTCACAAATCCATTACATTTGTAACTTGAGGACTACCTGTATCCAGTATATGTTTAGTATACCTCTGGTGCTTCTGAAGACTCTCTTACTGTGATTCTAGACCAACAGATTTCCTTGTATGTGTCTTTAAGGAAAGGCTGCATTGCCAAATTTTATTTTAATGTTTAAACTCAGTTCTACAATTTAAATAATATCTCTTTATATACATTTCTGTCAAGTATTTGCCCAGAATAAACTTTCTTCTCTTAACTTATGATACATTTTCTGGATTTTAAACTAGCTTTTAAACAAAGTTTCATTGACACACTGGGAAGATACTGTTCTCATAAAGCAATTTTTCAAGACACTGGAGTAAAGTAAACTGGATCTAATCTGGCAAGATTGCAAATAATTTGATGCAAAATGTAATTGATACTTTGTTTCCTTTTTTATCCCTATACAGTCAGAATTTATGTTCATGGCCTTGATTGAAAAGACAAAATTCAAAGCCCTCATGTAAAATTACATTCAAAGATTTATGGAAAAAGAAAGAAAAAAATGTATATAGATTTCTGGTTAAGAGAAAGTGGAATTTAAATTAATCTGATAAATTTCAGCAACCAGGTAGAATGTATTTAGTCTGATGCATGAGAATATATGTTAGAGTAAGGAAAAATTAAATATCAGTAAATACTTCTCTTTTCCACGTTATATTGTTTCATATATTAGTCTCTTGTGGGCACATTTCTCAAAATCATTTTTTGAATTTAGTGTTTAGATGTAAATGAGCGAGAACAAAATCCTGCTCAAAATCATGTCAGATAAATATATGTTGGATTGATTTCACAGATTTCTTCTGTACACAAGTTTATTTAAACAGTTGTCTGTGCATATTTGACACATTTGAAGAAACTCCTGTTATAAGAAATGATCAGGTATAGTAGAGGTTTATGATACATTAAGATCTTAAGGTGGTAGATCAGGGTCTTTAACATACAGTTTTTGAACTTGTTATCATCATTTAATAATAAAAAGAACAGGATTCTTGTATTACAGGATAACACAAAATGGAATAATAGGCAGAATCCTATCTTTGATCTGTAAAATTGACTAACAAGAAGCATACAGGCAGGGGTGGGGTTCTACTGGTTCAGTAGAACCAGTTGTTATGATTCCCGGTAGCTCGAAGAACTGATAAAACGGGACCCTGGCTGTCCCCACCTTTTTGCCCGCTCCTCCATCCCTTGACCAGTCAGTCCTTATTGCGCATGTGCAACATTGTGCACATACACAATGGCTAACAGCATTCTCCCCCTGCCTGCCCCACTCTGCCTCACCCAGTCACTCCTTATAGTGCATGTGTGCAACATCGCTTCCCAGATTTTCTTGCCCACCGCCATTGTCTCCAGCAGCCATCGCTGCCTGTCTTCTGCCGCCCTGCATGATCTGGGTGAGGGCTCTGCAAGCCCCGGTTACCACCGCCGCTAGCTACCCTCACCTGCCCGGCCTCACCTGCCCAGCCTGCCTTGTCCAGCCTGCCTTTCTCACCTGGACTGCCTCCCCAGGTCTAGCTGGCTTGTCTGGCCTGCCTGCCTCACCCAGCCAGTTACTGAAGACACAGATCAGTGAGAGAGACATCCAAGCAAGCCCCGTCCGCCTATCTGCCACCACCACCAGCCTCAGTTGAGTCCTGACAACTCCTGGACTGCCAAGCTGCACTCACCGATGCTGCCTGCCTCGCCCAGCTGCCATCTTCTCCTGCTCAAGGCCCACCATTGTTGCTATCTGGCATTCCACCACCAATTGATGAGTGAGGACGCAAGCAGCAAGCCCCACCGGCCACCTGTAACTGTATAATTTAAAATGTTCTCCCAAATCAACATGGCTATCTTTTGCCAATGAAGACAAGAAGCATGTACCTAAATTGTATCAAATTGATATTAATTTTGTTAGCAAGTAAAGCAAGAAAAACCACTAACAAGAAAGCAGAAACCTTTCACAAAAGAAAAATTAATTAAATTCATGGGTCAAATAGAACAGTACAGTTGATCCATTAATCTTAGTTATTAAAAAACAACTGCAAAGTAATCAACATGTCCTCAATTCTTAGTAAAACTAAACTCTAGGGTATAAACCTCAGATAATCACATTTCATACAATAATCAGAAATATAAATTATGCATATGTTCTCACTTCTTCTTTTTTCAGCTGGCAAACAAAACATAAAATATCAATTTATTAAAATTTTCCTTTTTGTCCAAACTGGAATATTAGAAGAGCTCTAAAGAAATTAAGATATTAAGCCAACTCTAACCATAGCTTATCCCTTGCCTAACCTAGAAACCACCATAGATCTACAAGTTACAAAAAATATAATCAGTTAGGGACTACACAACTAATAAATTGACCACAAGGCTCCTTCATCCTTTAGATTATTTAAAAAAAACTAGGTTCAAATTAACATTACCTAAACAGAGTGGAAACAGTCTTTTTGTTTTAAAACTATATTAAGAAGACAACAAACAAGCTCAGAGAGCACCAAGGATGCTATACTTCAACCCTAAACTACAAATATTCTCTACAAATATTCAATATCACATATGGATATCAAAGACTTCAGAAAGTATGTAGGCACATTTCTACCAAGGAGTAATTATTCTTTCTGAACAAATCATGCAAGGCATTTATTTATTTATTTTCAACATGTAACAATAACAGTGTAACAAAAAAAATCATTTATGTATTTATTCATGTTTTTAGTATTTTTATGATTAATAAAACAAAATCTATACTAAAAAAATTATTAAAAATAGATACTGAGATAAATGACAGAAAATCATAGGAAGTTGAAATATTTTACATTGGCTACTTTGCTGGTGGCCAAATTGTTCAGTATCTGAGTACAATGATGGCATATCTCATATGGAAGAATGAAGAAGTGCATTGTGAGTGATGATTTTAGTAGCTGAAATATAGTACTCAGAATAATTATAGTGAGAATAGACATTTGATTTTTATGTTTCATTTTTATTGTGGTTTATAGTGTTATTGTTTGCAGTTATTTTATGCTGGACAGTTGAAGATTTCTACCACTATTTCATGAAAATGAAATGTATTCAATTTTGTTTAACATGACATTCTTTTTAATCACTGTCTGCTTCTAAATTAACTCTGAGTGGCACACAACATAAAATAAAAATATATACCTGGAATAAAAAATCAAAATGTGAAACAATATGGTGATTCCAGCCAATCACATTAAAATATGTAATGCACCCCAGCAAGGAGCTCTAAGCATCCTACTCTGAAGCTAGATCTTTGAAACCCTCTGGAACCCTATCAGAATGAGAGCTGGAGATATTTCAGGAGTGACTTGATTTCAAAGAGTGTGACAGAAAGGCACATTCCCAGATTCCCAATAGAGGTTGTTGCTTAGTCAAAGGAAATCAGAACATACAAAATATATTTTTTATACAAAATATAAATTTTAAGAATGAGCTATAACTGAACTATAGTTACAAAGTTCAATAAATATAGTTTTTACTTCACAATCATCCTGTTCTAATAACATCTTCCATTTATAACCAACTTGTACTTTTAATTGACTTTTTCTTACATTAAAAAACAATCAGACCATTGGACATTACATTGCACATTACTTGTGAATTAGAAGTCATTTGTTCAGAAGTTTGCATGGTCTTTCAATCAAATGTATTCTATATTTCAAAACAATGCTTAATGGATTTACACTGATGTTACCATTTCAATGTAAGTTTGTGGTCTTAGGAAGTCTGGTATCGGAAGAACAATGAAGTATAATTTTTTCAATGAAATGAAGTACAACCTATCTGCTGCTGATTTAGCATAATATAGATCTACCAACCTCCCATGTCATTCAGAGAAAGGCTCTGCGAAATGTACAATGTAATCAATAAAATTAACATTAAAATCAGAATTAATTTAAGATTAAAAAGTTTTAATATTATAAAAATATCAAAAAATTTCAAAAAGTGGAACGTTCTAAGATGGAGACTTAGCGATTGTTAATAAAGGTGAGGGGTGAGGGTGATGGTATCTCATAGGGTCTCATTGTGAGAGCCTCTGTTTCCCCCATGCATGGTTACACAGACAAGTTTTGACCCCTTTGTGGAGGGCCAAGAGATCGGGGGTTTCCTCATCGCTGAAGGCAAGGTGTTCCATAGGGCAGGAGCAATGGCAGAAAAGGCCCTCTTCCTAGATCATACCAGGCAAAATACCTTCGCTATCTGAACAAGTGGGACAGACTGATGTGATGGGGTGGATCTGGTTCTGTAGGTAGCCTGGCCCTATGCCATGTAGGGCTTTATAGGTAATAACTAATACCTTGAATTGGGCTTGGAAGCAAAGTGGCACCAATGCAGTTCATAGAGCAAAGATGTTATACAGTATGTGCCCTGCTTTGGGCACCCAGTGTAGCTCATACAACATATTTTGCACCATGAGGCTTCCAGACCTTTTCAAAGGCACCCCATGTACAGCATATTGCAATAATCCAGTCAGGAGATGACCAGGACATGAATGACTAGATGAAGGGCTCCTGTCCAAGAAGAGGTATAACTGGCACACAATGAAGAATTGGGCAAAGGCCCTCCTGGCCAAGGCTGCCACCTGCTCTTTAAACAGGAGCTGTGAACCCCCAAGTTACACACTGGATTTGTCTGGGGTAGTGCAACCCAATCCAGGACCCAGAGATGATAAATTCCTAGGTACAGAATGGCCCACCCACAACCACTCAATCTTCCAGTTCTAGGTTGGTATTCCCCATCCAGACCCCAGCCAAATCGGTAGTTAAAAAAAAAAAAAGATCAGATGATCAGCTGAGCGGATAAAGAAGAGAAAAGCACAGGAGCAGCCCTCCCACCTGCCCCTGCGCTTTTTTCTTCTTTATCCTCTCAGCTGATTGGCGCAGCACAGCCTCAGCTGGTGTTTGGAAAGCTGTATGTGCACGTGCAAAGTGCACAATTACCAAACCAGTAGGGAAACTGGTAGAATCCCACCACTGCTCCAGCCACCATGAAATGATGTCTATTGCATCACCCACTTCAGCTGGGACAAAGATATATATAGCTGGGTATCGTCAGTATATTGGTGACAGCTTGTCTCATGGTAACAGATCATCTCACCCAGTGATTTCATGTAGATTTTAAAAAGAAGCAGAGAGTACACCAAGCCCTGTGGTACCCCACACAGAAGGGCTATGAACTAGATCTATTGCTCCGATTGAAACTGGTCTCAGAGAAAGGAAGTAAACTGGCACAAATCTAACCATCTACCCACAACTACCTAAGTCAGCACAAAAGCATACCATGATCCATGCTATGGAAATCTGCTGAGAAGTCAAGTAGAGCAAGTATAGTCATATAGCAGCTGCAATGTAATCATAATGAGTGGGTATTTATAATCATACAATATACATACAACTTTCCAAGTAACAACTAGCATTCTTGTCATTTTCTATAAATAGCAAAAGCACATTGAAATTAGGAAGAATAAGAAAGATTCTGATAAAATTGTCAAATGAGTTTACTTCCAAGACTCAGATAATATATAAAGGAGCATTGTGACTATTTCTTAAGTGACTACAGATCAGTCTCTTCCCTTATTTCAGTCTCTGGAAACAAGTCAGAAATGTTAACAGTTCATTTCTCAAAAGGGAGAATAAAACATATCTTTTTATTGATTGTAATTTGGACAAATGCTATAACTATATTTTGAAAATATACATTTTTGTACAAGGAAACAAAATAAACACTAATACATCAGTATCAAGTTACTCTTCTGTGCTTGCAATGACTTTCAACACATGCTTTTCCTCCTTTCATGTTAATTAATGCTAAGGCTTTTAGATGAATTGAAAGGGAGACATAAAAACCATATGTTATTACTGGAAAATTACAGTGTGTACCTTTTCCGTTTTTTCCTCATTTTAACTGTATAATAATTTAAAATGTTCTCCCAAATCAACATGGCCATCTTTTGCCAATGAAGACAAGAAGCATGTACCTAAATTGTATCAAATTGATATTAATTTTGTTAGCAAGTAAAGCAAGAAAAACCACTAACAAGAAAGCAGAAACCTTTCACAAAAGAAAAATTAATTAAATTCATGGGTCAAATAGAACAGTACAGTTGATCCATTAATCTTAGCTATTAAAAAACAACTGCAAAGTAATCAACATGTCCTCAATTCTTAGTAAAACTAAACTCTAGGGTATAAACCTCAGATAATCACATTTCATACAATAATCAGAAATATAAATTATGCATATGTTCTCCTTTTATTTTCAGCTGGCAAACAAAACATAAAATATCAATTTATTAAAATTTTCCTTTTTGTCCAAACTGGAATATTAGATGAGCTCTAAAGAAATTAAGATATTAAGCCAACTTTAACCATAGCTTATCCCTTGCCTAACCTAGAAGCCACCATAGATCTACAAGTTACAAAAAATATAATCAGTTAGGGACTACACAACTAATAAATTGATAAATCAAAGTAGCTGCCAGCTGGACCACAAGGCTCCTTCATCCTTTAGATTATTAAAACAAACTAGGTTCAAATTAATATTACCTAAACAGAGTGGGAACAGTCTTTTTGTTTTAAAACTATATTAAGAAGAAAACAAACAAGCTCAGAGAGCACCAAGGATGCTATACTTCAACCCTAAACTACAAATTTTCTCTACAAATATTCAATATCACATATGGATATCAAAGACTTCAGAAAGTATGTAGGCACATTTCTACCAAGGAGTAACTATTCTTTCTGAACAAATCATGCAATGCATTTATTTATTTATTGATTCACTCATTCATTCATTCATTTATTTATGAAATTTATATGATCACTTACTCACAGTGATTCTAGGTGGCTTACAAACAATAAAAACATGTATAGAATATTTTAAAAATCAATAAAAAACAATGGCCCCTATATTTTCCATAACACTTGAGCACACGACAAAAAGCAATACACAGTAGCAGATTCAATCTGGAAATAAGGAGGAATTTCCTGACAGTAAGAAAGAGTAATGAACGGAACAGCTTGCCCCCCGAAGCTGTGGGTGATCTATTGCTAGAGAAAAGATTAGACAACTATTTGTCCAGGGTGGTCAGGGTGTTGGACTAGAAGACCTCCAAGGTTTCTTCCAATCCTATAATTCCTTATGACAGCATCCCATGTCAGATACAAACCTCCATGAAATTGTACAGCTGGATGCAAAATAGCCTAAGAAAATGGATGGAAAATGATATGTACCTCAGGCTGAATATCAGCACACCATGAAAAACCTGAAGGATTAACTAGAACAGACCATTAAACCAGAATACATAGAGAGCCTGACAATCACCATCAAGACTATTTCCCAGAGACATGCAGGAAAAAATAAAATGAATCTATAAACCAAATTACTCAAACTAAATCCCAGAATCAAAGGCACTAGAGCCCAAATGGGTAGTCAACATGTCCAGATGCCCACTGATCTACTGCAGAACACAATATTATATGGAAAGGCCTCAACTTCAACACAGATGAGTCTACTAGAATTCTTTGCATCCATAGAAGAAGCATTTTAAACCATAGAACTTTCCACAGAAAGTCAAGAAAGCATGAAACAATCATACCACATGAACAGGACTGAGCAGCCCTCAAAAATGTAAAAAAAGGACCAAATTATCATGGATTCATAGCTCAAACTATAATGCAATTCTCAGAATCCACAGTATTCCCACGCATACAACCCAAAGTATGGATCTGGTATGTAGATGACACCTTATCATATTATAAAAGGACAACTAGAGAAAGCACACAAAATGATCAACAACATTTTCAAAAAAATAAAATTTACAAGGGAAGAAGAAAACAACAAAATGAAAAGGAGTACTTCTAAGCCACATCACTTTTTCAAAAACCTACTATAGCACAACCAACACAATCTGTGAAAGGATAATACTGTGATAATTTAAAAACATATCAGAAATCACCAATAGATTATGACAATCAGATGGAATTACCATAGAATATAACCCAATTAAAATCCTCCAAAATAACCTAACTAAACAAACCAACTCAGCAGCCCCAGAAGTAAAAATAAAAAACAAGTCATCTACAATACACAGCATAAGGACTGTAACAGCCACTATGTATGATAAACAGGCAGAAGACTGGCAGAGTGCATCCATGACTAGCAATCAGAAGACCAGGGGTGGGCTTCAAAAAAATTAGCAACCGGTTCTCTGCCTGGTTGCTGGGCGGGCAAGGCAATGGTGAGTGTGGCCAAGTCGGCCTCCTGCACCATGGGGGGGGGGGGCATTTTCACCCTCCTCAGTCTCTGGAGGTTTTCCTCAAGCCTCCAGGATGGCAAAAACCCAGGTTCTGGAAGCTCTCTGGAAGCCTTCCAGAGGCCTCTGGAGGCCTTCCAAAGCCTCCAGGAGGCCCGTTTTCCCCCACCCTGGGCTTCAGAGGCTGTCCATGTCAGGTTTCCAAGTGATGAAAACCCATTCAAAAAGAAATAAGCAAAATCTATCTTCCAAAACAAATTTCTTTTATTTAGGTAAGCATCAAATTGGCAAATTCTGTTGTAATTCTGGATCTGACACAAGCCAGAATTATACCATATAATATTGTAAATTAGAAACAATACACAAAAGTTACATCCCCCAATGGAAATAAATCAATGGTGTCTTCAATCTCCACCTGCAGGTTTCGGCAGGGACAGCTTCTGTTCCCACAGAAAGGAAAGTCACCTAGATAAAACAATCCTCACTATCTAACCACTCCTCCCACCTTAAGAATGTGGTGAGCCCGAAACCCTCACCCTTATACCAACGAAGAGAAAGAAAGAAAAAGGAATATATGATTAGAATATGGAGCTAAATAAAATGGCTACATATATGTCAATTTTGGGCTCAGCAATCCGGAGGCCTTCTGGAAGCCTTCCAGAGCCTCCGGGAGGCCTGTTTCCCCCTCCCAAGGCCCCGGAAGCCTTCCAGAGGCCTTCTGGAGTTTTTTGCCCTCCCCAAGCTTCTGTGTGAGCCCTGTACTTACCTGGGAACCAAAATGGGACATGTGCAGACTGCTGGGAGGGGAGGGCTGGGTGACAGCCAGTCATTGCAACTACCAGTTTGCCAAACCAGATGTAAAATTAACATCTGGTTTGCCCGAACTGGTGAGAATCAGTAGCAGCCCACCCCTGCAGAAAACATGATAAAAGCTCTGTAATTTCACAACACAGACTCAACTATAGTTCCAACTAGGAAATTGTGAACATCCTACACCAAACTAAGTTTAAAATGCTAGAGAATTCCTCTCAAAAGTGACAATCAAAAAGCCAAAAAAAGGAAACAAAAAGACCAAATCATCTCCTCACCTGCAATCAACACCCAGATTAACACCAAGATAAACAGTTTAAATGTCTATGAAGATTCTCAATCATCCACATCATGGTTTTCTCAAACCAAGAAGCTTCTTTAGTTATAGCTGAATGGTGGGGTTCTCTCATAGTTCTGATTGAATTGAGGGGGGAGGTCCTCTACCATTCAGCCAGACCAGAAGAAGTTTCTTGGATGATAATCAAAATATGTTCAAGGAAAAAACCAAGAAAATCTAGTTGCCTTTTGAAAAACACATTTGAGACAATCAAGATTGATTCTAGACCAGTGATGGGATTCCTTTTTTTTTACTACCGATTATGTGGGCGTGGCTTGGTGGGCATGTCAGGGGAATGATACTGTAAAATCTCCAGTCAGAGGTGGTATTTGCCGGTTCTCCAAACTACTCAAAATTTCTGCTACCAGTTCTCCAGAACTGGTCAGAACCTGCTGAATACCACCTTTGTTCTAGACCAACAATGAAGAAGGAAACAATACATCAAATAGGGAACTACTAATGCAGACAAAGAAGTAAATAGGGAACTACTAACGCAGACAGCCTAATTAGGGAACCTCGAAGACCACTCCCACCAACACTGACAGTGCACACCACTAATATAAAAAAATGAGAACAAACTCCACCCCTTCCTGAGCTGATCATGTTATCTAGCTTGGTCATGAAACATCTGTTAGAGTTTGCAGCAGAAATTCAAGTCCAGAAAACACACAGATGACTGATTCAGCAGGATCATTAACTTCTTTATATATAAAATAAGTAAATGTACAATACCAGTAGTTTCTTCCAATGTGGCATAAGCAAAAACACAAGCAGCAGCAGCTCAGAGCAGATATCACTTTCAGCTTAGAGCAGAGCTCTAGTTTGAGTTTCAATTCTCAGCAAAGCACACTGAGCCAAACCACACCCAGTCTGTCAGCTCTCATTGGTTGGTCTGTGGCCATGTTTACTCACTTGCTGACTTTGTTCAATATGTCTCTGCCCGTTAATGAATATACTCGGACAACATCTATTATACAACCAAACCCAGAGATCTCTAAGGATCCTAACCCACAGTATATTTATTTCAAAATTAAAAGGCAAAGTCCTTTCAATCTGGATCTGTTTTGCAATGACTGTATGGATGCAAGAAAAGAAGCAGTTTGCCTTGAATGTTAATAGTCTTAGGTTATGAATTAACAATTAAATAAAAAGTTAAAATCTGGTTGCCTTTCATTTCCACATAAAATACCAAAATATACAACGTTTAAAATACTGATATTCGTACTGCTATGGATGCTTGAGTGTAGCTAAAAGGTTATCTTTCAGAGAAAACAATTCTTGTTACCTTCCTTTTTACCATGCCTATACTTGACTGCTACCTCCCACTGAAAATCAATTCCTGCAGCTTTAGCCTAAAGAATATAAAGTACCATGTTTTCCTGAAAATAAGTCGCAATCTTTTTTTCCTCCAAAAGAGACATTAGGACTTATTTTGGGGATAGATCTTTTTTTTTCATGTACAGGCTGTGGTGAGTGTGGGGGCAGGAGTGGGAGCACTGATATCGTCAGCTGTGCCCTCTCCATCCCACTGTCTTCTTGCCTAAAGTCGCAATGGACCATGTGGTCGGTATGGCCCAGCCTCCACCCACCCTGCCTACTGGCCCTGATGCTGCTCAGACACCTCTCAGCCCCTGCCTGTGCTGCTGCTGGCCTTGTACTCCTGGCAGTGCTGCACTCCTGGGCTCTTTGCACTCCTGGCAGTGCTGCTCTCGGCCACCCTGCTGGGTTGATCCTGCCTGCTGCAGGGTGAATTGACCAAGTTCTACCACCTCTGGAGTGCCCTCCCGTCTCAGGTGGAGTTGAACCGCTGGTGCTGCCTCACCTGCCACCGCCTTTGGACTGCATGCCTACTCTTCGAGCCCTGGCATTTGTGGGCACTGCAGCTCTCATGCTGGCTGTGCAAGGGAGGTGTGGAACTTCCCCAGCCATCTTCAGCCTCGACCTCACCTGTGGATGCTCTGCTGCCAGCAACTGCCTCTGCCTCTCTTTTTGCCTAGCTGACCCATCACCAAGTCCCGGCTGCTGCCCATAGCCTCTAGTATTTCTCACTGGAGTTGCCCTACACAGTCCACAGGCCAGGCTGCATACCTCTTCCCTGCCCTGTGGAGATTTGCAGGTGTCTGGCAGGTGGAGGGAGGCAGACCCACTTCCCCACCACTGCCTCACTTTATTTTGTAGTGGCAGGAGTGGAAAGTGAAGTGGCAGCAGTATGCTGTCCATCTGCTTTCCACCCTCCTCTGCTTTGTCTTCCCTGCTGCTGGGGCCAAGAGCATCTGTTCCTGCTGTGGTCTGGAGTTCATGGACTGCTACCTTCTGAAGATAACTTGTGAGTGACCAGGGGCAGGTAGCTGGGCTGGGCCTTGCCTAGAGCACTTCTCCATCACCTGTGGGGCCTGTGGAGAGGGAGGGCAAGGACGTGGGAGGCCAGACATGGACAGGTGGCCCCAATTGGCCACTTTCAGTGCAGGACTCATCTAAATGGCAATAGCAGAGCCAGCTTCACCATGCTTAGATGGAGCAGAGCAGAGCAGGTCCTGCTGTCCACTTTGCTCCAGATGGAGCCTCCGCCACTGACTATGGGAAAGGAGCCGAGCTGACAGCAACCACTTTCCCTGGGGCAGCTGCTGCTGGATAAGAAGAAGGCTTGCTGTAGTTGGGGACACATGCTAAGCATAACACTTCCCTGAGAAGGGACGGAAGAGCCCAAAAGAAAAGCTGCGAGCCACCTCCTCCTATGCTGGACATTCCCACTGCCCCATCCCCCACTGATGACACTCTTAACTAGGCTTATTTTGAAGTAGTGCGAGTAGCATGAAAAATCATGCTAGGCCTTATTTTCAGGGTAGGTCTTATTTTCAGGGGAAAATAGTACATACTGTGTACCACAAATCTTAGAAGAAAATTACAACAAAATTTCTAAAACTATTATCAGAGTAAAATATAAAAAAATAAAATATAAAAAACCCATTGTTAGTTGTGAAGGTACTTGAAGACTTAATTTCTCTTATTAAATTTAAAATACAACCAAAAGCAAATTTAAAGAAGTTTCAGAAAAATGTCCAATTTTAATGAGCTTACTAGCAAAAGTAAAAATTCAAGATATGATACTTTGTATAAAATTACATGTTTTATTTTGTAATGTTACAAACAATATGATGTACAACTTGAACTTGAAAAGTAATGTTTCACAATCTTTGAAAAGAACTTCTAATGCTTCTCCTGAATTGATTAAGTAGTGATCAGTGTGGGCAATGCAATCTAATAAATTACAATGAAAGAAAAGAAAGAAAAAGAGGCCACAAAATAATGAATAATTTTTGCCAACAAAAATACTATATTCCCTTTATACAATTTTGTATATTATCACATGAAAATCTAGGTTTTAATGCTTCTGAATTTATTTTAAAGGAAAGAATTACTCAGTAAACAAAATATTAAAATCTTTTCCAACTTCCATCTTCTGAGCATCCAACAACAATGTGGTTCACCCCAGAGGTGGTATTCAGCAGGTTCTGACCAGTTCTGGAGAACCGGTAGCGGAAATTTTGATTAGTTCAGAGAAAATACCACCTCTGACTGGAGATTTTACAGTATCATTCCCCTGCCACGCCCACCAAATCACACTGATAGAACTGGTAGTAAAAAAATTTGAATCCCACTTCAGCCACTCTTAACACCCCAATGACAGATCCCCAACATATAATAATCAAAAGGAATTTCAATGTCACCTGTCATATGAAGACCATCTTCAAAGTTCTTTGGACATAGTTTAAAAATGGCACACAAAATTCAAACTATCTTGAATGTGACAACATATTCAATTCATATTTTGAAATATCATAATATAAGAGATATTACTTAGACTCTTTTTAAATTGTCAATAAGGCAAAGACACCTTAAGAACTGAGCTAGTATCTAGATGGGTATAGAAACATATCAATGTTGTTTTCTTTGGCAATGATTTGAATGTATGCAATGCAATGATATTATTCTAGATTCTCTGAGTAAGAATTAATTAACTTAGTGATGATTAAATTTTAAAAAATCAAATTCTGTCAGCAATGAAAACAACAATATTACAATATTACAATATTACAACAGAAGTATGCTTCATGATATGCCTTGCTTTTATATACATATTGATCATATTGTTTCATTTTACTTTTATTAATTATGGTAGAAGGGCTGATTGATAATCAAAACAATTCCTTTTTCTTATATCTTCCAGCCACGGACATGAATAATAAAAGTATTAGTGTTCTTATTTTGTCTTCTTTCCTTTCCTTTCCTTTCCTTTCCTTTCCTTTCCTTTCCTTTCCTTTCCTCCCTCCCTCCCTCCTCTGATGTAATAAATCAAACTTTAGAAATTGAATACAACAAATGGACAAATTAAAAATTCTGCAAAATACTAACAGTAAATAAAACAGAATAAATAATAAAAATTGTATATCAAATTGAATCAACAAAATAATAAAATACTCTTCAGAATTGGTTGTTAATGCCTTTCTAAAGCTTAGTAGGAAGGAGATATGACTGAATTGAATTGAGGCAATTCAGAAGCACTGATGGCACCATATAAAAGTATTTCCATCTAGCCTCAGCAACTTTTACCTCCCTGAAGTGTAGAACCACTAGCAAATGTTCCCTACAAAGTTTCATAAATTAGGGTGATATAGTTAGAAGAAGATGGTCTTGGAGATACCCAGTGCAAAACTATAAATAACAGACTAATTACAAAATCTTATATTGAAGTCAAAGACCTATCATTTAAGGGAACCTCAGTGGTGCAGTGGTTAGAGTGCAGTACTGCAAGCTACTCCTACTGCAATTTGACAGATCGAATCCCACCAAGCTCAAGGTTGACTCAGCCTTCCATCCTTCTGAGGTGGGTAAAATGAGGACCCAGATTGTTGGGGGCAATATGCTAACTCTGTAAACTGCTTTCAGAGGGCTGGAAAGCACTATAAAGCAGTATATAAGTCTAAGTGCTATTGCTATTTAGTCAGTGCAGAGCCTGCAAAATTTTTTACATGGTCCCAATGCTGGGAATCAATAACAAATTAAACCATGGGGATGCTTATGACATCATATGCTCATGAAAGCCTAAGATTTTAAAGGTAGTATTTCCTTTAGAATCATCCATATTATAAGTAATTAGCCATATATTCTGTGGCATGTCAAACTATTGCTGTGGTGAGTTCCCATCAGTATGTATTCATGGTGTCTAATCCTAAGCAACATGGACAACATGGTCTGGCCTTTTTTCTGTCCCTGCAATCTTACTGATATTACTGATATTGTTCCACTTGTAGACCTATTTAGGAATACCACTGGAATAGCTCAAGAATCAAGGACTATCTTGGTTTTGAGCTGGTGATGGTTTAATTCCACAAGTTGTTAGTTAAAGCTTGGGGACCACTTAATTTTCATAATATTTGAATACTTCATCAACCCATTAGCTGATTTGCAAGTAGGAAGAGGTCAGCTACAGAATAACACCATCTCCCTGAAAAGAAGGGTGAATATATGCTGAAGTGACACTGAAACTAACTTCCACCAAATTCCTATCTCTAACTCTGAAGTCTAGTCTGCATCATAACCAAGATTTATATAAAAATAACAAAAAATGTAGTTGATGTTACTATTGGCACATCATCTTAAAATTCTTTCTTGCAAATAATTGCTTTTTTTGTATGACTATAAATATTTTACCATATTCTTTCTAATTTTGTTTTTGAACAATTCGAATATAGATTATAAAGAAACTTCAGCATAATGATGAGCAAGCAGCCTCAAAAAAATCTGCATACCATGCAATCAGTTGAAAAATCTGCATTTTTCTTTTTCTTATACACTGAAGCTTGGAGAATGAGAGCAAATTTATTTTGATTAGGAACAAAAGACTATGCTGGCTGTAGTGTTGTTATCTAGAGAGAAAAATTATTACATTTTGATTAAAACTTGGGCCGAATTCTTCACAAAATCTATTAACAGATTTATTGAATTAAGTGGTAATTATTTGTGGCTGTAAATCAGTTTAATCAAGATTTGAACTGAAAGTTCCGAATTTAGAATTGTAAATAATTAGCCTGATTTTGAAGTATGCTAAATCCTTAGCAACTCTGAATAAAGTTCTCTCTGAACCCTTTATTTTATCATTGTTGTGTTAACATTTTTCACAAGAATTGTATTCCAGCAACCCCTTTCTTCTATTGTAGTATTAGAGATTTCAAGAGTTTTTCCTTGTACCTTTATATTGCTAGTTAAGATAAATTCATTGTGATGTAATTAAAAGGTAAAAAAGGCTAATCCAAGAAAAGGCTCATTATAAAGAGGTCCCTTACTGTACAAAATACTCACCATAATGATCTCTATCATATATTTCACAAGAAGAGTTCTCCGTTCCTCTACTCATAGCAGAATATCTTATTCCACCAGACTTGAAATTTTAGACCTAGACAACCTAGAACTACGCTGCCTTCAGTCTGATCTAAATATCGTACATAAAATTATCTATTGCAATGTCATACCTGTCAATGAATACTTCAGCTTCAGCCACAACAATACAAGAGCACACAACAGATACAAACTCAAGGTAAACCGCAATAAACTTGATTGCAGGAAATACGACTTCAGCAACAGAGTGGTCAATGTCTGGAATACTCTACCTGACTGTGGTTTCTTCCCCAAACCTCAAAAACCTAAGACTGTGTACTATCGACCTCACCCCTTTCCTAAGAGGTCTGTAGGGGGCATGCATAAGCGCACCAATGTGCCTACCATCCCTGTCCTATTGTTTCTTTTTTTTCTTATTTGTATCCATTTCATGTATTCATAAACATGTTTATACTTATACCTGTTATGTAATAATCGCTTCACAAATAAATAAATAAAAATAAAAAAATATTTCCAGAAACACAAAGGTGCTTTTTCAAAAGGCAACTGGACTTTGTATTTCCTTGAAGACATTTCACTTCTCATCCAAGAAGTTCTGTTCTGACTGAATGGTGGAGGATGGAAGGATTTATATTCCTTGAAGTCATGTGGTCATTAGCACTTTTACTGAGAGTTGTTGAGACCACTTGGAGATTTACCTTTGCCCTCAGGGTCACCTGAATAGTGCAAAAGAGTGTGGAACCTTCTTGGAACTGTTGAAAGGACTATATTGTAAACAAGAGAAAAATGATGTATCTTTTTCCGCTGTTGAGTGAGAGCTGAATATTAATGTAGGCTAAGGAATTCCACACTCCCTTGCAAATTCAAAAAGACATTCTAGTATATTTATTACAGTATACGTTTGTATATGATGCAATCTTTGTCTGCATAACAATGCACTGTTACAACATGATGAGTGATTTTTCTAGTCAAAAATTTGGTGTATCATCTAGAAAGTATCAAGTTGGAAAAAGTTTATGTAATATATACCATTATTACTTTATATAGTATATATATAGTATACTATATATATATTATATAAAGTGTGTACCAAAAGTCAGACTTTATAGACAATTTGTTATATAAATGTATTAAATTTTCAAATTGGTCTATGGACCATGACTTTTGATAAATTCTGCATATTATGTGTATGTGCATACATGTATGCACATGTGCCATATATATTTGGACATTTTATAATAAGCCTAAGTGCTATTGCTATAATATAACACGTATACACTGCACTCACAATTATTAGGTAATTTAGAGGATTAATTTTATTATTGAACAACTACATTGTTTTCAGTCAATCCAAAATGTTAAGAAACCACAAACTTGAATATCTAAGAAAGCAAAAGTGACCTTTTAACTTTATTAGAATATCTATGTGTGCAGTTATTCAGAAACTATGAGTGTGCAGAATTATAATGCAACTAAATGAGAAATGAAAATTTGCCCATCTCACTTGTTTACATTTATTAAAGTGAGAATAATAAACAAGCAACTCAAAATGTACAAATAAACATTTACTGTACAGTGTATCTGTTTGCTGTTTGTGTGTTATTCAACATTACTCTCACTACATCTCCTTGTGCATGCTCATTCTCCTAACGGGGAATTACCTCAACACTGGTTATGGGCCCAGGCCATACCAGGCTCAGATAACTGAGAGTTGGTGTGAATGCACAGTACTGTAGACAGACAGCTGTTTACTGTTTAATTGTGGGTTACTATCCTGGTAAAGATGGCACAAGACACTTCAAGTCTATCACTGATAACCCGGTTGGATGGAACAAACTATGTTTCCTGGTCTATGAAGTGCAGTCTACTTCTGCGTAGAGAAGGTTTATGGAATGTAGTTCAAGATCCACCAGATGTAAATGCTTGGGATCCAGAAAATGAGAATGATGCCAAGAAGCTTGCTGACTTTAAACAGAACAACGAACGAGCTCTTTGTATAATAGGACTAACACTGAGTGAGCGCAGCTAGTCCATATTCGTGGAGAAGAGTCTGCTGCTAAGTGTTGGGAGAATTTGAAGAGAATTTATGTTTGTGACAGTGTAGGTGCACACATACATCTTACACGTAAACTGTTTAGAGCAGGCTTGACCAACCCGCGGCCTGCGGGCCGCATGCGGCCCAGGTCGCCTTGTAATGCGGCCCAGTGCCCACCCCAACCTTCGTGCCAGAGTCAGCGAGGAGGAGGAGGAGAGGCAGGCGCGAGGCGGGGTTAGGCGAGCGCCAGGCCAAGCAGCAAGAGAAAAGGCGGGCGCCATCAGAGTGCCACCTCCTGCTGTTGCCGCCACCGCCACCACCGCTTCTGCCCCCGCCATCGCTGCTGCTGCTGCCCCCGCCGCCGCCTCTTCCCCCGCCGCCGCCGCTTCTTCCAACACTGTTGCTGCTTCTGCCCCCGCCGCCGCTGCCCCCGCTGCCGCTTCTGCCCCCGCCACCACCGCTGCTTCTTCCCCACCGCTGCTTCTTCCCTGCCGCCACTTCTACCCCTGCCGCCACCCCCGCCGCTTCTTCCCCTGCCCCAGCTGCTGCTTCTGCCCCGCCACCGCTTCCCTGCCACCGCTGCTGCTTCTGCCCGCCGCCGCTGCCCCCACTGTCAGCTTCTTCCCCACGGCCACCGCTTCTTCCCCTGCCACCGCTTCTTCCCCACTGCCGTTTCTTCCCCGCACAATGCTTCTGCCCCCGCTGCTGCTTCTTCCCGCCCGCTGCCACTTCTTCCCCGCCGCCCGCCACCCCCGCTGCCGCTGCCGCTTCTTCCCCGCCACCGCTGCTGCTTCTGCCCCCGCGCCAGCTGCCCGAGGCGGGGGAAGCAGGCAGGCGGGGGTGGCGGTGGGGGCAGAAGCGGCAGCGGGGCAGCAGGCAGCGAGGGCAGAAGCAGCAGCGTGGCAGGGGCAGAAGCAGTGGTGGCGGCAGGGGCAGAAGCGGCGGCGGCGGGTGCGGCAGGAAGCAGCAGCGGTGGCGGGAATAAGGCGGCGGGGCAGAAGCAGCGGCCAGCGGCGGTGGGGGCAGAAGCAGCAGCAGTGGCGGGAAGAAGCGGTGGCAGTGGCGAGGGCAGAAGCAGCGGTGGGGCAGCGCGTGATGGGGCAGAAGCAGCAGTGGTGGCTTCTGCCCCCGCCGCTGCTGCCGCTTCTGCCTTCCAGTCCTGCCTCATCCAGCCGGGCCATTTGCAGGAGGAGAGGTAGGCGCGAGGCGGGCGAGCTCCCCGGCAAAAATTTGGCGGAAAATAAACCATGATAAAAACTGTGATAAAAAAACCGTGATAAAAATAAATAATTTTTAATAAATAATTAATAATAAATAATAAAAACATCTCACTAACTTCATTTCCAAATAAATTTAATATGTTAACTATGTTTTCTATGGTTTTTTTGGATGATCGGGTATTGTTACTGTTATTTTATTTTATGTGCGGCCCAAACCAAATTTTCATCTTCTAATGTGGCCCAGGGAAGGTGAAAGGTTGGAAAGGTTTAGAGCATGTCTTCTGAAAGGTGGAGATATGTTAGCTCATTTGAACTTCATGAAAAGAACTTTTCAAGAGCTACATGAAAAAGAACTGATATTTTCAGAGCTGCATCAAGTTTACATCATTTCTCATTGGATGAAAGTTATGATGATTATGCATCTTCACTGGAAGTCCTGCCCAGAGATAAAATGACATTGACTGACATAACCAGAAGGTTGTTAGAAGAAGCAAAAAGATGGCTGGATAGGGACTAACTGAGGAAGGAACAACCACAAGAAAAGAATTTGTCTTCAGCTGCCTATACTATTAGGAAATGTTTTTCTTGTGGGGCTAGGGGACATATAGCTAGATTCTGTAAAAAGGGAAAATAACAGAATATTGGTAATCACCAGAAGGCTAAGAAGAATGTTAGTTTAGCTATATCTAGCAATTCAACTGTAAACCATGATTTGTGGATTGCTGATAGTGGAGCATCGCAATGCATTACTAAAGATAGAAAGAGGTTTGTAAAGATGTCTACGAGTAAACAACATGTATCACTGGCAAATGGATGGAAGATGAAGGCTTCTGGTAAAGGTACTGCATATTGTTCTTGTGTAAACGAACATTTAACTATGTTATATGTACCTAAACTAAAATTTAATTTGCTATCAGTAAGGGCTTTAGTTAATCTTGGTTATGTAGTAACCTTTAGGGGAGATAAATGTATAATAGAGAACGTGGGTAAAAGTGTTACTGCTAATTTAGAGAATGATTTATATATGATACATGATGATCAAAGATGGCTAACTCAGTTTATAACAATGTTAAGCCACATGATGAATGTATACATTTACTGAATAGATGTCTAGGGCACATTAATTTCAAAATGCTTAAACAAACTGTTGAATTGTCAAAGGGAGTAAAACTGAAACCCTGTAGCAAGTATTTAAACTGTAATGCTTGTAGCCAGGAGAAAAGTAAGGTTACTTCTGCAAACAGACTTAATTGGTTTAAGACCAAAGAACCTTTAGAGGTTGTGTTTGCTGACATAATTGGTCCTAAGAAACCAAGTTTAGGAGGTGCCTGCTATATTTTGAGTATTATAGACCATTACTCACGATACGGTTTCTGCTATCTTATGAAAAACAAAACAGAAACATTCCAAAATTTCTTTAACTGGCTAAGGTTTGCTGAGAGAAAAATGAAAAGTAAAGTTATTACTTTAGTTACTGATAATGGGATTAAGTTTGGTAACAAAAGTTTCCAAACTATGTTAAAATTGGCTTCCAAACTGTTAAAATTGAGCATAAACGTTCTGCACAGACCACAACATAACTCGTTTATAGAACGAAGAGGGCAAACATTACAAGCTATGGCTCGCACTATGATATCTGACTCAGATTTGCCTGAAACACTGTGGGTGAGGCCATAATGTGTAGCAATCATGTGTTAAACAATGTAGTTAACACAACAACTGGTGAATTGCCATTCACCCGTTGGCATGGCAGAAAACCAAATTTAAGTTATCTACACACATTTGGAGATCTAGCATGGGTACATATTCCCTCACAAGTAAGACTGAAAGGGCAACATAGAGCTAAGAAGTTATTTTTTGTAGGTTATGAGGCCAACCATAGATCGTTTAGATTCAGGGATCAAGGCATAGGTCATGTTTATTGTAGTGCTAGTGCAAAATTTCTTGAGCACGTTGGGTGGGATAAACTGGAACAGGAATCCAGCAATGATATTATTATTGACACCCAAATAGTCCCTAAAGATGAAATAAGTAAACCACAAATAGTCATTAAAGAGGAAGAACAGGCACAGGAGGATGTAGTAGAACAGGCACAGGAAGAAATAGGAGAACAGGAGCAGGTGGTACAGGAGAGTCCACCAGTAAGCCCTGTATTACCAAGATGTTCAACCCGAATATCACGACCACCTGATAGATATCAGGCTAGTGTTGTATGTCAAGTAAATGCAGTTCCAAGTAATTATATTGAACTGAAATTGTATCCTGCTAAAGATCAGGCTGCTTGGCAGAAAGCAATGGATAAGGAACTGAAATCATTAAAAAAGTTGGAGGTATACGAAAATGTTAAGTTACCACCAGGTAAACATGCCATAGGATGTAAATGGATTTATAAACTGAAGACAGGTGTGGATGGGACTGTTACCTATAAAGCCAGGTTAGTAGCACAAGGGTTCAGTCAGACAGCAAACGACTATGATGAGGTGTTTGCACCTAGTCTGAAGGGCAGCTTTAGTGTGGGCAGTAAAGAGAAATACATTATAAATCATTTGGATGTAGAGATGGCATATCTGCATGCACCATTGCAACACACTATATATTTAAAGAAACCTTTAGGTATAAAAAATGATAATACAACTGATTGCTGGAAATTGAAAAAGAGTCTTTATGAAGCAATCAGGATATGAGTGGAACCAATGTATAGTTAAAGAATTAACTAAGATAGGTTTTGTAGCTGGCATGGCTGATCCATGTTTGTTCAAAAGAGAAAGTAATGGTGTAATGTCATTATTGCTATTGTCTACTGATGACATAGCATTAATCACCAAAACTGAACAAGAAGTTACTAAAATAATCTCACTATTAGAGAGGAAATTTAAGATAAAACAGTTAGAATAAATCAAACAATATCTTGGTTTAAAGATAGATAGAACTAGGAGAGGATACAAAATCTCACAGGCAGATAAAATTAACCAATTACTAAAAAGTTTCAAAATGCAACTTTGTAAACCGGCTAAGATACCGATGAGCCAAGAGTTTAGCCATAGTGATGTTTAAAGTCCTGTTTTTGATAAGAACATTTATCAGTCCTTGATTGGTAGTTTATCTTATCTCAGTAATTGGTCAAGGCCAGATATTGCATACAGTGTTAATCAATTAGCGAGATTTAATGTTGAGCCAACTGACAGGCACTGACAAACTGCTAAACATGTGTTAAGATATCTGAAACAAACAATGCATTATGCATTGTATTTGGAGCCTAAAGATGAACTGAGTTTAACTGCATATGCTGATGCAAGTTTTGCTACAGACATAAATACACGAAAATCTACATCAGGTACTGTAGTATTATTGGGAAACGTGTTGATTGGATGGAGATCAATTAGACAGAAGCATCTAACTTTGTCAACAATGGAGGCTGAATTCTCATGTTTGTCTTTACTATGTACAGATTTAGTTTGTTATAAGCTATTCTTGATTGACATGGGAATTGATGTATTTACGAAGATAACCAATCAGCAATACAGATGGCTTCAAATATTGCTGTTAAAACAAGAACAAAAACACAGATTTAAGATATTTAAATGTGAGACAATGTGTGCAAAGTAAAATGATTAAGCTGGAATACTGTATGTCAGAAAACAATATAACAGAACATTTTACAAAGGCCCAAGGCTCTATAAAGCATAAGGCGTGCTGTGAGGATTATGGACTTAGAATGTATGGTTGTATATATTGTCCTACCCAAAGGGGACAATGTTAGGAATGTAAGTCACCTAACAGTTATTTGGGTTGGAAATATATAAACTAGCATTAACATTTTAATACTATGTCTTTAAGAGAATACTAAATCTGTAATTGGGTGTGGTTTCTCGAATAGCCATAAGATGGAGCCAGAAACCTGGGTTGTTTAGTCTCAGAAGAGAGTCTCAGTAAATCTGTTTCCTTCTGTTGGAGAGAGTTGCCGTTTCTTCCTAATGACTGTTACTGATCGTTGATGTAAGTCTGTTACTGAACTGTTTTTTGATACTGGACTTTGATATTTGGATTATCCCTGAAGTGGAAACTGACTGCTTTACCTGTGAATGACTTGGACTGCTTATCTTGGACTGTGCTTAAACGTTTATTGGAAGTACAAAACCTACATTTACTGTACAGTGTACCTGTGTGTTGTGTGTGTATTACTCTTACTACGTCTCCCTGTATGTGCTCATTCTCTTAACGGGGAATTACCTCAACATCCTGTTTAAGAAGTTCTCAATAGGGATTAGGTCAGGTGAAGAAGGGGGGCATCACCATGTCATTATTTTTTCATCTTTCAGGCCTTTACTGGCTAACCACACAGTGGAGTACTTCAATGCATGCAATGGAGCATTATCCTGCATAAAAATCATGGTCTTCTTGAAAGATGCAGGCTTTTTCCTATACCACTGCTTGAAGAAAGTGTCTTCTAAAAACTGACAGGAGGTTTGGGAGTTAACTTTGAGTCTATCTTCAACTGAAAAAAATCCAGCTAAAGAACATAATTCTTTATTGGCCAAGTGTGATTGGACACACAAGAAATTTGTCTTGATGCAAATACTCTCAGTGTACATAAAAGAAAAGATACATTCTTCAAGACTCAAGAATCATAAGGTACAACACTTAATAATAGTCATAGGGTACAACACTTACTAATAGTCATAGGGTACAATAAGCAATCAAATCATACTAGGACACAGTCAATATAGATCGTACGGATACCAAGTTACAGTCATATAGTCACAAGTGGGAGGAGATGGGTGCTAAAGAGTGATGAGAAGATTAATAGTAAAAGTAGTGCAAGTGTTGAGGGAATTATTTGTTTAGTAGAGTGATGGCATTTGGGAAAAAACTGTCCTTGTGTCTAGTTGTTCTGGTGTGCAGTGCTCTATGCCATTGTTTTGAGGAAAGGAGTTGAAACAGTTTATGTCCAGGATGTGAGGGGTCTGTAAATATTTTCACAGCCCTCTTTTTGACTTGTGCAGTATACAGGTCCTCAATTGAAGGCAAGTTGGTAGTAATTGTTTTTTCTGCACTCCTAATTACACTCTGAAGTCTGTGTCTGTCTTGTTGGGTTGCAGAACCAAACCAGACAGTTATAGAGGTGTCGATAACAGATTTAGTAATTCCTCTATAGAACTGTATTAGCAGCTCCTTTGGCAGTTTGAGCTTTCTGAGTTGGTGCAGAAAGAACATTCTTTTGTCAGGATTCCAACAGTTACTCCAATTAAATCATGTGCTTTTTTGATGACATTTTTGATGTTAGGTGTCTATTTTAGGTCTTGTGATATGATAGAACCTAGAAATTTGAAGGTCTCTACTGATGATACTGTGTTGTCTAGTATTGTAAGAGATGGTAGCATGTGAGGGTTTCTTCTAAAGTCTACCACCATTTCTACAGTTTTGAGTGTATTCAGTTCCACCACGAGCCAAGTTGTAAAACCTCCTGTCTATATGAAGATTCGTCATTGTCTTGAATGAGACAATCATTGTTGTATCATCTGCAAACTTCGGTATTTTAACAGATGGATCATTTGAGATGCAGTCATTGATATATAGGGAGAAGAGAAGTGGAGAAAGCACACAGCCTTGGAGTGGGGGAGGCTATGCTAATTGTACAGTATCTGATGTGATTCTGCCTAGCTTCACCTGCTGCTTCCTGTCTGTTAGGAAGCTTATGATCCACTTACAAGTGTGTTCAGGTACTGCTAGCTGGTTTAGTTTAGTTAGAACAATGTCTGGAAAAGTGAAAAAATTCCGATAGAAGATGAGGTGATTAAGAAAATAATGGAATTTGCAAAAATGAGTAAATTGACATTAGCAATTAGAGAGCAAGAAGATAAAGAATATTATAAAATTTGGGATTTATTTTATCAATGGCTTAGATAAGAAAATAGGGAAATAAAATATACTATAATATAAATACAACATAATAGTAAAGATAAGACAATGTAATGATATGTTAGAACTGGTTACAATGAAATGAATGATATTATGAACTAGGTTTTTTAAAAGTTGAGACTTGCTCGTAAAGGATGATGTAAATTTATAATTAAAGTCTAATAAGGAGTTAACAATAATATAATATAATATGCATAATTGATCCATATAATAAGAATTTAAATTTAAATTTAGAAGGGAAAGACTGTCGATATCATGCACAAAAGATATGAACCAACTGACACATTGTACAATGAGAAAGATGGTTTTATTTGATGTTTTATGTTTGTATTTGTCAATGTTTGTTGTCAAAATAAATAAAAACTTTAATTAAAAAAGAATGTCTGGAATGATAGTATTGAATGCTGAACTAAAGTCTACAAAGAAGACCCTTGTGTAGGTATTTGGAGATTCAGGGTGTTGTAGGATGTAGTGCAGAGCCATATTAACAGCATCATCTGTTGATCTATTTGCTCGGTATGCAAACTGCGTGGGATCTAACAGTGGATCCGTGATGGTTTTTAGGTGGGACAGTACTAGCCTTTCAAAGGTTTTCATAACTACAGATATTAGAACAACTGGTCTGTAATCATTCAGTTCCCTGATGGAGGGCTTCTTTGGCACTGGGATGATAGTAGAGCAGGGGTGGGCAAACTACGGTTCGCGGGCCGCATCCGGCCCGTTGGTCTGTCCAATCTGGCCCGCCCTGAAAAAAAAAATCACTGGGCGTGGCATATTGCCCTGCGCCACGTGGCCCCCAAAGCTGCAAAACAGTGCGGAGCGCTCTCGGGGTAGGAAAGAAAGAAGAACTTTGCAAAGGCCTCGGCTGGGAGTTCAAATCACCTTCGAGTGCGACCTCTCCGAAGGTGAGTCCCCGCAGATCCCCCTTTTTTCCGGGGCTTCCAGGCTTAAACTTTGCAAAGGCAAAGTTTGCAGGCGGGAGCGCTTCCCGCCAAGGAGTGGGAAGGGTTCCGCCTGGCGGGTGGGTGGGCTGCTTGGAGCGGGCTGCTTGTAGCCACCTAAAGCTAGGCTGCTGCTGGTGGAGCCTTGCCCTGCCTTGGTGCCCTGTTTCCTGGCTCGGCAGTCCTGCTCGCGCGGCACTTTAAAAGCCCTCCTCCTCGCGTATGTGCCCGACGAGCCGCTCACCATGACAGCGGCTCCCAGCACCCGACCAACTTCCCAGCATCTTGCGGCGTCCTTTTTCCTCACGGGCGCTCGCACCTGGCCCCGAGCTGCATGGCGGAGGGGAAACCCGGAGCACCGTCGGGTCGCCTCCTCCAAGCCGCCCGCCCGCCCTCTGGGCAGAACCCTTCCCACTCCTTGGCGGGAAGACGCTCCCACCTGCAAACTTTGCCTGTGCAAAGTTTAAGCCTGGAAGCCCCGGAAACCCGAGCAACTTCCCGGCAACTTTCGGCTTGCTTTCAACTTGCAGGTGCTCGTGCCTGGCCCCGAGCCGCACGGTGGAGGGGAAGCCCGGAGTGCTGCCGGGTTGCCTCCTCCAACCAGCCCGCCCGACGGGCGGAACCTTCCCGCTCCTCGGCAGGAAGACGCTCCTGCCTGCAAACTTTGCCTGTGCAAAGTTTAAGCCTGAAGCCCGGAAACCCGAGCAACTTCCCAGCAACTTGCGGCTTCCTTTTTCTCACGGGCGCCGCGCCTGGCCCCGAGCCGCGCAGCAGAGGGAAGCCCGGCGGGCGGGCGGGCTGCTTGGAGGAGGCGACCCAGCAGTGCTCCGGCTTCCCTCTGCCGCGTGGCTCGGGGCCAGGTGTGAGCACCCGAGAGAAAGTCAAGCCACAAGTTGCTGGGAAGTTGCTCGGGTGCTGGGAGCCGCCATCGTGAGCAGCTCTTCGGGCGCATACACGAGGAGGAGGGCTTTAACGTGCCGCCCGAGCAGGACCGCCGAGCTGGGAACGGGCACCAAGGCAGGGCAAGGCTCCACCAGCAGTGGCCTAGCTTTAGGTGGGCTTGGATGCCCCTGAGCGCGGTTTGCTGTTTTTTGTCTCCTGGGACTCGCGTTTGGAAAGCGTGGAAAGTAGTAGCAGGAGCAGCCGCAGTGTTATTTTTTTCTCTTTATATAATATATATATATATTCTATATATAATATATATATCTATATTATAAAGGGTCCATTATAAAATGCAGCAAATTATATATAAGAATATTATTTATATATATATATATATATATATACATACATACATACATACACACACACACACACACACACATATATATATATGTTATGACTCCCCTTTAAAATTCAAATGAACAAAACAGAAAGCAGCCGTTTCACAATTAAATCAAACGGAAAGAAGTCTTACAAGATAACGGCTGGCAGAAACCACAGCATAAATCTTTACTCTGTCTGGCAAACCAGTCCTGGCAATAAATCCTCAGCGTTAGAGCTCTTTGCTGTAAAGTCCTCACTCAAATAGTTATTTTGTTCCTGGTGAAATGTACCAGCCCAGCTGTGTCCTTTTATACTCATTAAGGCAACGTGCTAATTTACTGACTTGCTCTTCTCATTTGCTCCAGCTGATTTTGCCTTTTCAACCGTCTTCTATTTTTTACATTTAACCACAAATTTTCCAAGTTCTCATCTCCACTAGAAGACTCTCTCAAAACTTCCCTGTCAGCCATTCCCGGCTGTTGATCAGATAAGGAACCAGAGGAGGTCAAAGGTCCTGACAATTCTAATACATCAGGTCTGTCGTCTTTTGTCACGTCCATCTCCTCATCCTGGTTATCAGTCCAATCAGTAAGCCAGGCCGGTTCATATTGTTCTGCCATAACCTCTTCACTTGAACTCATATCAATCACAGGAGCTGAATCCAAGCCCGGAACCACAACACTATCCCTCACCGCAGGGCCCTTCCCCCGGGTCGGACGATCCGGATGCGGTTTCAAAGGGAAACATTCATGAAAGTCCCGAATGATGTCTGGAGCATGAACTGCAGACGCATCCGTCCATGAGCAAATTTCCGAGTCATCCACTCTCCTCCCGACTAAATACTGGAAACGACCCTTGAGCCAACGCGAATCAGTAACGCTGACCACCGTGTCATCAACCTCCGCCTCTCACGGGGCATTGATGGGGAAGTCGTACTCAGCTGGAGCACGCAGAGGACAGTCCGGGAGTCAGGAACCAAAAGAGAGCGATGGAATACAGGGTGAATACGCATGGAGCGCAGTAAGGTGAGCCGGTATGCCACAGGGTTGATAACCGCCTCAATCGGGAATGGACCGATGAAACTATGGTCCAATTTCCTAATTGGGCGATCGATCTGAAGGTGTTTCGTGGACAACCACACCTTGTCACCCACAGCTAACGGAGGCGGTGCTCGACGTGACCGTCCACAAACCGTTTATAGTCCTCTTTTCGCTTCGTTCAAGTTGTTGCCTTACTAAACGGTGGACCGCTTGTAGTTCCTCCAGAAAATCTTGTGTCTCAGGAACCGGTGAATCCATCCAAGTTAATGGGAAGAAGCGCGGATGATAACCTACATTCGCGAAAAATGGCGTTACCCGAGTGGAGGTGTGCTGTGAGTTATTAAAAGCGAATTCTGCCAATGGGAGGTATTTCGCCCAATCGCTTTGTCGCTGATTAACAAAACACCTCAAATATTGGGTAAGAATGCCAATCACCTTCTCAGTCCCGCCATCAGTTTCCGGATGGTGCGCTGACGCTAAGCACACCTGAACTTGTAGCGCTGCCATTAACTGTTTCCAAAACTGCGCAGTAAACTGAACCCCACGATCAGAAACCACTCTATCTGGCAGTCCATGCAGACGAAAGATATGCTGTCAAAATAGCTGAGCCAGTAAAGGGACGAAGGTAATCTCCGACAGGGAATGAAATGAGCCATTTTAGTCAGCATATCAACTACCACGAGCACCGTCGTGAAGCCCGACGAGGATGGTAAATGCGTGAGAAAGTCTGCTGCATTTTATAATGGGTCCTTTATAATGGCCTTTTGTAAAATTGGTTCGGCCCTCGAACGCAGATCTGATTTTCCATGTGGCCCCCGACAGAAATTAATTGCCCACCCCTGTAGTAGAGCATTTGAAGCAAGAAGGAACATAGCACATCTCTAGTGATTTATTAAAAATTTAGGTGAAGATGGGGGCCAATTGATCAGCACAGACTTTTAAGCAAGAAGGAGTTATCTTGTCTGGTTCTGATGCTTTTCCTGGCTTTTGTCTGTGAAATAGATATTGCATTTCTTTTTCTGTGATCACCAGAGGTTGTGAACCCAATGGGTTGAGGTCAGTTGTAGAAGGCTTGGCTGTTGGTGTGTTTGAGATGGGGGTTGTGGAGAAAGGTAGCTGTAGTTTCCTTTCAAACCTGCCATAAAACACATTCAGGTCATCTGCTAGTTGTTGATTTTCTTCTGCCTGGGAAGGAGGTTTGCTGTAGCCAGTGATGTTTTTAAGAGTTTTCCACATGTTTGCTGGTTTATTTGTTGAGAACTGATTCCTTAACTTTTCAGAGTAACTTCTTTTTGCTGCTCTGATCTCTCTTGTTAATATGTTTCTGGCCTGATTGTATAGCATTCTGTCACCTTTTCTGTAGGCTTCCTCTTTGGAACGACATAGCTGCTTAAGTTTAGCTGTGAACCAAGATTTATTGTTACTATATATTTGCAGGTTCCTTGTTGATACACATAGGTCTTTGCAGATGCTGACATATGATGTTACAGTATCTGTGAGCTCATTTAGTCTGCAGAGCTATCTTCAAAAACATTCCAATCAGTGTAATCAAGGCAGGCCTGGAGTTTCAGCTTTGCCTCAGCAGTCCAAGCCCTCACTGATTTAATTGTTGGTTTCATGGTTTTAAGTCTTTGACAGGTACAAGATAAATCATGCAGTAATCAGAGTGTCCCACAGCTGCTCGTGGTAAAGATCTATAAGCATATTTTACTGTTGTGTAGCAGTGGTCTAAGGTATTTTTGCCTCTGGTGGGACAATTGTCATGGTGGAAATATTTTGGGAGCTCTTTCCTTAAATTTGCTTGATTGAAATCTCCTTAAATGATGGGAAGGGAATCTGGGTGTCTGGCTTCAGCCTCCATAATCTGATCAGCTAGAGTTTGTAATGCCTTGTTTACACAAGCTTGTGGAGGAAAATACATAGCTATTAGGAGAAATGAGAACTCATGTGGAGAATAAAATAGCTTGCAGTTGATATGTAAAGACTAAGTTTTCATCACAGAATTTATATATTATAGTTATATCCTGAGACCAGCTGTTGTTGATATATAAACATAATCCTCCACTCTTTGTTTTACCTGATGTCTCTTCAATTCTGTCTGATCTAAATATCTGAAAGCCTGGGATATATATGCTGTTGTCAGCATGAATTTTTGCATTAAGCCAGCTTTCAGTAAAACAGAACTGCTGAATTGTAGAAATAAGAATTGCATCTATTTAAAAGGATTATTTCATCCATCTTGTTAGCAAGTGAGCAAAATTAGTCAGAAAGATTGAAGGAGAGTTAGGGTTAATCTATTTAAAATTCCTGCTCTTTTACCTCATCTCCTTTTTCAGCGCTGCCACTTCTTTCCTTTGTTTGTTGTAATCCATAGCACTTGGGAATTAGTTAGAATCTCCTCCATGTTTGCAAAGACTGGGGAGCAACGAGGAATCAGAAAGCTGCTCCTTAAAGAAATATTGCCCAATTCTTAGTAGATGGTCTTGTGAATATTAAATCCATAATGAATTGAAGAGAATAATAAAGAATAAACCATTAGAGAGCATTTCACCAATGCAGCATTGTTGGTGCCATCTTGGATCGTCATTTTGAGTCCATCTTCAACCAAAAAAGGTCCAACTATCTCATCTAATAATACCAGTCCGTACTAGTGTCCCAACTTCACCTTGCTGGTGTCTGAGTCAAAGTGCAGCTCTGTGTCCATTACTAATCCAGCCATGGGCCCATCCATCTGGTCCATCAAGAGTCATTCTCATCTCACCAGTCCATAAAACCTTTGAAATATCTGTGTTCAGTTATTTCTTGGCCCAATTTTGCTGTTTCAACTTTTGTGTCTTGTTCAGTGGTTGTCAGGTTTCAGCCTTCCTTACTTTGGCCATATCTGAGCATTGAACACTTAGTACTCCTGGACATTCAGGTACGTGGCACTTCTGGAATATGACAGCACTGGAGGCTAATGGGTTCCTGGTAGCTTCACGTTTGATTCTTCTCAAATCTTTGGCAGTTAATATGAGTCATTTTTTCTACAAGTCAAATGAAATGAAATCAAATGTTTATTGTCAATGCACAACATGTGTACAATGAAACTGAAATAAGCCTCCCTTGGTTCAGTCTCTCCCCCAAAAAACACAAAATATATCTCAATAACTCAATAAATGAAAGAGAATCCCTAAACTCAAATAAGTAGTAACTAACACACATTCCCATATACCTATATATACGTAACATTATATTATATTACACTGGTATGAACATGTTGCACGTTGCGCTGGCCCTGGAAATCTCTCATATTAAATCTAATTGTGGTGTTATATTGCATTCAGAAGTCTCACAGCCCATAGGTAAAAGCTATTTCTAAGCCTATTCATTCGGCTGGCTATGTGTTCTGACCCAAGCCTTGTTCAAATTAAACAAACACGAACTGTGTAAAAAGGCAAATCTTTTTTAATGTGGTGCTGGAAATTCTGCATTCCCAACCAAGAGTAAGTTAATGCTAATTGTCTGATATCAAAAGCAAGCCCTTTCAAGGTTGAGAAAGGCTGCCAAGAACAGAAGACTAATTACTGATTAAATATCCACCGACAGAAGTTTCAAAAACAAACCAGAGTAAGCAGGGTTTTGACAAATACTCTGAGTCTAAAGCAGTGGTCCCCAACCTTTTTTGTACCAGAGACCAGTTTCACGCAAAAACACTTTTTCAAGGACCGGGGGAGGGAACACGACACTTTTTCAAGGAGGGAGGGAGGGGGAGGAGTCCGAGTTTGGTGGTTTGCTTGCAGACGTTTCATTACCTGACTAGATAACATCTGATGTTGTTACCTAGTCGGGTAATAAAACGTCTGCCAGCAAACCACCAAGTTCAGGGAGGGTCAGGACAAGTCCCTGCAGGATGGCTGAGAAGCCCGCCTCTCAGCCCTGCCTCCCTCAGCCTCATCCCTCAGGTGTCTCCCTCCCTCCCTCAGCCTTATCCCTCAGGTGTCTGCCTCGTTCCTCTCTCAGTCGCTCTCTCACTCCTCCACCAGCCCAGGAAAAACTGCTTCAAAGCCGGCAGGAGGCTTTTCCTGTCGGCGCAGCTCCTCCAGTGCCCGTTCACCCCCACCCGCCCGTCCGCGGTTCAATCCAGTGCTCCATTCTGCCTGCCTGCCTGCCTGCCTTCGTTTCTGGTTGTTTCGGAGCAGCTTCGGCTGAGTAAAGAGGCGAATAGTTATTATTCTCAGCCAAAGCTGCTCCGAAACAACCAGAAACGAAGGCAGGCAGGCAGGCAGAACGGAGCACTGGATTGAACCGCGGGCGGCGGGGTGGGGGTGAACGGGCGCTTCGGAGGAGCTGCACCGACAGGAAAAGCCACCCTGCCGGCTTCTTTGAAGCAGTTTCTTCCTGGGCTGGTGGAGGAGCGAGAGAGCAACTGAGAGAGGAATGAGGCGGGAGGAAACTGAAGCCGCTGAGCCGGAGAGCAGGACAGGCTTTGGTTGCTTCCTCCCTCCCCTTCTTTCATTTGTGTCCTTGATCCCTGATCCCAGCAGCATTCACCGAAGGTGAAGAAAGCCGCCATTTTTATTTTATTTTTATTTTCTTTGCAGTCCGGTACCAAATGATCCACGGACCGGTACCGGTCCGCGGCCCGGTGGTTGGGGACCCCTGGTCTAAAGAACTTCTTTGCTTCCTTCAAAAAACACATCCCTGAGGGCTGGCTTTTATCCCTTATGGGACGGGCCATCACCTTCCAGCCTTATTTCTGAATCACCCTTGCTGCTTCAGCTGCTCTTTCCTTCAAGCAGCCCTGCATGCACATGCAATGGGCACAGGTTCCCTGGGGTCCTCTGTGTCATTGCTGCCAAAGTCCACAAGCTCCGAAGGTAGCACCCCACTCTCTGATTGTCTTGGCCCCATCCCTGCATCACACACTTGCAAAAAGCAGAGTTAACCCAAATACCTGAGGACATCAAGATAATGTTGGAAGGGAAAATAACAATGATGGAATTGACAGAGGCATTAAATAGACAAAATACTGGAAAGACTCCGGGCCCAGATGGGCTATCAGTAGAATTTTACAAGACTCTACAAGAATCCTTAAATATTACAATGCTTGAAATGATGAATGAGGTTTTGTCAAAAACTGAAATATCTAACTCATGGACAGAGGCTTATATTACTCTTATACCAAAAGAGGATACCGACCTACAACAAATAAAAAAACTATAGGCCTATATCCCTGCTAAATGCAGACTATAGCATTTTTGCCTCAATAATGGCAGAAAGACTCAAAGATATTTGAACAATTTTATACATGATGATCAAAATGGATTTCTGCCTAAGAAGCAAATTAAAGATAATATGAGAATAATTTTAAATACACTGGAATATTATGAAACACACCTGGAGAAGCAAATGGCCTTGGTATTCCTAGATGCGTAAAACACCTTTAATAATGTAAATTGGCAGTTTATGATATTACAAATGGAACATGGGCTTTGGAGAAAGTTCTATTAAGATAATTGAGGCAATATATCATAAGCAATCTGCTAAAGTAATGATAAATGGAGATCTGACAGATAATATTAAAATTAAAAAAGAACTAGACAAGGATGTCCTCTGTCACCACTGTTGTTTGTACTGACTTTGGAGGTGTTAAATCGAAATATTAGAGATAATAGAGAAATAAAGGGAATGAAAATAAAAAGGAGGAATATAAATTACAAGCCTTCACAGATAATCTGGTCTTTATATTGGAGGAACCATTGAAAACAGTGTCTAAATTGATAGAAAAGATTGAAGAATATGGGAAAGTGGCAGGATTGAAAATAAATAAAGATAAAACTATGATTTTAGCTAAGAATATGATTGGAAAACAAAGGAAAGAATTGACAGAGAGATTGAATATCCAGATCACAAACAAAGTAAAATATTTAGGAATACAACTAACAGCAAGATGTGGAACACTAAAAGAAGATAATTATTATAAATTAAAACAACAGATAGTGACAGACTTGAAAAAAAACGGGAAAATTTACAACTATCTCTAATAGGGATAATATCTACAATCAAAATGAATATATTACCAACAATATTATGTTTCAGACAATTCCAATTAAACCAGGGAAAGAATACTCTGAGGATTTAAATAAAATAATGTTGAACTATATATGGCAGGGAAAGAAGGCAAGAATTAAATTAAAATTATTACAGGATGTTAGAATAAGATGAGGTTTTGGATTACCCAATTGGGAATTATACTATCAGGCTGTAACACTGATGTGAGTGAAAATGGATTGTTTTGAGAAATGGTAGATTGTTAATGTTGGAAGGTCATGATTTGCAATTGGGATGGCACACATTTTTATGGTATAAGGAAAGTAAAACACATGGATATTTTAGGAGGCATTATATTCGAGATGCATTATTGTCAATATGGGAGGAAATAAGAAAACAACATTATATCACCCAAAGACCTCTGTGCTCCGTGGTATACAAAAGAACTGAGAGGGATGAAACGCATGAGCAGACATCTAGAGCGCTGCTGATGGAAGACAGGAGTTGAACTCAATCGAACATGGGTAAGAGCTGCTACTAAGGCCTATCTTGTGATTTGTGAGGCAAAGTATAAATACTTCACACTAAATGTGTCTGCGGATAATCGCCGAGTGAGTCTCTTTAAGGTGAGCCGTCTATTCTTAGGGAAGGAGGAGACTGAAGGGGCGCGCTGAGGAATTTGTGGATTTTCTGGAAGACAAAATCGCTCGACTTTGTTCTCAGTTAGATGCCAGCATGCTTGCTGATCCGGTGGAAGCTCCTGAGGCAGGTTCTTGCCCTGTTATCTGGGAATGGTTTGATCCTGTTGCTTTTGAGGAAGTGGACAGGATCTGAGGGAGTATGCACACAAGCACCTGTATTTTAGACCCATGTCCCTCCTGGCTTGTGAAAGCTTCCCAGGAGGTGACAGGTGGGTGGACTCTGGTGGTGATTAATGCTTCTTTACAGGAGGGGACAGTGCCCCAGCACTTTAAGGAAGCTGTGGTCTGCCCTCTTCTTAAGAAACCATCGCTGGACTCCACCCGGTTGGATAATTTCTGACCTGTCTCCAATCTTCCCTTTTGGGGGAAGGTTGTTGAGAAGGTGGTCTTGCAGCAGCTCCAGAGGTTTCTGGATGAAACGGATTACCTCAACCCCTACCAGTCCAGGATTCAGCCCTGGATTTGGGACAGAAACAGCAGTGGTTGCACTTTTGGATAATTGCTGGCAGGAGTGGGATGGGGGTAGTGCATCCATCCTTGCTCTACTTGACCTCTTGGCGGCTTTTGATACCATTGACCATGGGATTCTCCTGGGGCGGCTTCTGGGGAGGGGAATGGGAGGCCTTGTGCTGTCTTGGTTCACTTCCTTCCTCTGTGGCTGCTCTCATTCAGTGTTGATAGGAGGGGAGAGATTGCCCACTGCTTTACAGGGTTCTGCAGGGCTCGGTTCTTTCTCTGCTACTGTTCAACATTTATATGAAGCCGTTGGGTGAGATCATCCATCACCATGGGCACACTTATGGCACACCCTCCCTCATTACACAAATGCAAATCACATGATATGCTTATATCCACTAAGCATTCAAGTTTATACAGCAATACAGTTATATAGTTTTACAGCTTGGTGGAAAATATGCATACAAATTATAATATGATCAAAATATTAACTTGCCTAATCATTGTGCACATAATATATGAGAGTTTAAGAGGTGAACTAAATATACTATTCTCAGAGATTTCACAAAAATCAATGTGCGTTATACACATATATCTATTACAAAGTCTGTGTAATTGTGTAATGCTCTAAAATTTTTATCCTTTCATAAACATTCAATTTTTGTTCACAAAAACTTCAAGGACATCAGCTACCACTTTCACTTTCCCTACTCAAATCCAACATATATACATGAAATCAGGATAGGTTACAAATGAACAATAAGAGAAGATATTTAGAAAGGGCAATGTTTTTAAAAATGTAAAGCAATTGGAGATGAAAGATTTCTTTATGTGTGGATAATTTACTTTCAATTTTTAAATCAAATATCACAGAAGTATATGTAATATTATCGAAGATCTTCTAAACATATGTAGAGTATATCTCACGCCTCTCAAATGATTTCTTCAATAATCTTCAGAAATACTTTTTCATATCTATTCTCTAAACTAAGTAGTAATTCAGATCAATGTCTTATGTAAACATTCGTAAACAGTCCTAATCATTTTAAATGGAACATTTTTCAAGAAATTTATTCATAATTATTTGTAATTAATCCTTCTTTTCCAAGTCCTTTCATTTAACTGATAATTATATGCTCATTGTTCCTTACTTAGCTTTAGGCAAATTGGATAATTCTAGAATTTTATGTTATTTATTTGCTTGTTTGTTTTTGCTACTGAAAACTTTTTTCTTTTTCCATATTAGAAAAGAAAGCTTCTTAGAATTATCATTTTCCCCATAACATTTTTTTTCCTCAAGGAATGCAGAAGATCAATAGTTCCATAAAAGTAAGCATGCAGTTCCCATTCATGGTCTGTATTGTCATTTAATTATTAAACAAATACTAAACTATGTGAATTACCTTCTAATTATTTACAATTGGAAACTTCCTGTGTGAAATGAAATATTTGACATTCATGGCTCACATGTTTTGCCTATCTAGGCAAAGCATGTGAGCAGGCAATCCATGGTTTTAGCTGGTAGAGCTGAAAAAGACTTATGCTTAAAATCTTGAAAATTCATTGCCAATTATAAGGGTACAAGAAAAAAAATACAATGGATCAAATAATAGGACTACAAGAAAAGAAGGCAACTTTAATTAGCACTTATTCATGTATTCTGGGTTTACAAAATATTGCTCCAAATATCTTGGAGCATTTACACATTGATTTTATTGCTTAAAGCAAGCCAGCCAAGATATACACTGTTTGGTAATTCTTTTCCAATTGATCCACTTCTAAAGGTGGACTTCAGTTAATATAACTCCAAATTTTGTTCATGTTGCATGGGGATTAAGGGAAAGAAGGAGTCTCTACACCTTCTCTACAATGACTACTACAGTTTTCCTAGTGGGTAAAGTTGCACAAGAAATAAAGGAGTATTTCTTTGTGGGTGGGTTTAAATAACAGTCAAAAAATATCTTAATGGCAAATAATCAAACAATGTGGAAATTGGATAGAACCTACTGGAAAAAGTCAGGAGAAGTAGGGTAGCATCTAGGTGAAAATAATTAAATAATTATTTTATTGTTGCCTGGATCAGATACATAGTATTTGCAACTGATATGGAAATTTAAGACCTCTCTGTGTATGTATATCTTCCTATCCACTGTTTATGACAGCAAGTGCTAAATATGGAACATTTCTAGGAGTACTGTAAAGCCATATTCAAAGAATTTGAAGGCAATGATAATCCTGTTAAATCTGCTGAATCATAGGGTCCAAGTGATTGGTCAGAGTTCTGGTTTAAAGCTTCAAGTATCTAATTTACATTCTGCTATTTAGAAGGATCTTCAGATGAAATGCTGTGATCTCTTTGATATGGAAATCTTATTACTGCACTGGAAACATTTTTCTATAACAACAGTTGCAAGATCAACTATGTAATTTAACAGCAGTGCGTAGAGATTATTAGTCAAGCATCCTGGTTGTGCCTAATTGTTTCCATAAGTTTCTTTCATAATGTAAAATGTTTAATTAAAATAGATTTAAAAAGAAAATATGAGACTTTCTCTAACGTTAATTAGATATTTCCTCTGACACACCAAAGGGGTTGAGGCAGTGATTCACTCAACAATAAGTATTGTGCAAATGAATAGTTTTAATTGAATGTAGAATTAAAAACAACTAAAATTTTATTATACGTTTTTCAAGATGAAAGAAGCCAGCTTTTATTGTATAAATTCAAATTTGTGAGCATATGCTGATATACCAAGCATGTTTGGGTACCTCTTGATCAAGAGTGCCACCTGTTGTATTCTTGGAGAAGCTATATAATGGGCAGTTATTAATCAGTGAATATCCTATCTATTTTTGCCAATTGATTCCCACATGTTGTGGTAAAAATAAAATGGATTTTCCTGACAATTTTATATATGATGTAAGAGACATACAAATAAATGGAATAAATCAATTACTAAAATAATAATAATATAGCAATCATTCACTCATAAGAAAACTAGAAGCATTAACTATAATCATGCAATCAATAGATTTCATTAAGGAAGTTAACCAACTATTAAGCAAAACAAATGTTTCTCAATACTAAAACAACAACCAAAATTATATTGCAATAATAGCTTAACAAAGTCTGGAATTTATTAATTGTGTCATTTATATCTTATTTACAATAACAAAACATTTCAAGTCTTTAAAAATAATTTTCAGAAATTCAAAGCTAGTTCTATAGAACTTGCAAGCAATGGACTTTTCCCCTTCAACCAAAAAGAATGAACTTCTGAAAGCCAGGTATTTCAAAAGGAATTATTTATTGTAAGGAAGTGAATCCTTTACTACTCAAAGAAGAATCTAAGATGCTTCCAGGCATACAATAATAGATAAAGGGAGTTAGAACCCCTCCCCTTATTTAGATGTGGATTTAGGTCAAAGTGATCTCTGGTTTGAGTAGGTTACAGTGAAATACTGGATGAACCTGTCTAAGTGTTTTGGGAAGTAGAAGCTCTACCCTAACAGAATTAATAATTCTGTAGATGGAAAATGGCCCAATGAATTTATGTCCAAGGTTCTTAGAGGGTTGCAACGATTTTAGGAATTTTGTGGACAAATATATGCAGTCCCCAACTTTGAATGGTTTAGGATCACAATGTTTTTTTCCGCTTGAGCTTTAAAAGCTGCTTTAGCCTCTTGTAAGGGCTAGTCTGACCACTGGCCAAGTGGCTTGCAAATTATTAATCCACTCTTTAAGGGGGGGAATTTCAGGTTCCTTGGTGGGTAGTTCTAGCATGGGGTTGAATTCTTGGCCTGTGGCTACCTGGAATGGGGTGAAACCAGCGCTGCTGTGGACCAAGCTATTGTATGCTACCTCTGCAAAAGGAGATCAGCCCAATTGTCCTGTTGGTAATTAATAAAGCATCTTAAATATTGTTCTAATACGCTGTTTGATCGTTCAGCTCCGTTGTTAATCTGGGGGGTGATTAGATGACGACAACCCCTGGGTGGAACCTAATAGGTTTAAAAACACCCACCAAAATGTGGATGTGAATTGTACACCCCCTATCTGAGATAATCCATTGGGGAGCTCCATGAAGGCGATAAATGTGTATTAAAAACAACTTTGCCAAGGCCTTGGCTGTTGGGATCTTTTGGCATAGTACAAAATGAACCTGTTTTGAAAAAAGATCAGTTTCAACCCAAATGACAGTATTTCCTGCACTTTCAGGGAGCTTCATAGAGATCTCTTTCCAGGTGCTGAAGGTTCTGCCACTGTTTGTAAAAGTCCAGGAGATTTTCCTTGTCTTGTTTTTGCAGCAGCAAAGATGGGGCAACTAGCAACATAGTTTTCAATGTCCTTTATGAGAGATGGCCATCAACATTTTATTTTGATGAGGTGTAGGGTTTTTACAAAACCAAAGTGTCCCGCTATTTTTGAGTCATGGCAACATTTCATGAGGTCCATTCTCTGGCTGGCAGGGGAATAAAGTTTGTTTTCTACCCAGGCTAGACCATCTTTGAGTAAGCAAGTGTTTTTGTTAGCCTGGAGCCAGTTGTCCTTAAGTAGTGTCTCCTTAAATATTGAAGTCATTGCTTGTCAGTCAGTGATTCTTTTTTCTCTTGTGCCCAGGTGATTACTTTGGCTGCAAGTCGGGTTGGTTGGATCATGGGTTTTATAACTTCAATATTTTTGCTGTGTATTGGGGTTCCCTGGACAGGGCATCTGCCAAGAAATTTTTTCCACTGGGAGATATTTGAGAGTGAAATTAAACCATTTAAAATATTGAGCCCACCTTGTTTGTTTTTCTGAGAGTTTCCGTGGAGTTTTCAGGGCTTCTAGCTTTTTATGATCAGTCCAGACTTCAAAGGGGATTTGGTTCCCTTCTAGAAAATGTCTCCATGTGAGGAGTGCCCATCGCACAGCATATGCCTCTTTCTCCCATATGGCCCATCTTTGCTTGGTTTCTGACAGTTTCTTGGAAGTATAAGCACAGGGGTTGTAACTGTCCACGTTGCTACATTTTGGAGTAGAATTGCTCCAACTGCGGCAGAGGCTTGTTTTACACTGCTCAAAAAAAATCAAGGGAACACTTAAACAACACAATGTAACTCCAAGTCAATCACACTTCTGTGAAATCAAACTGTCCACTTAGGTAGCAACACTGATTGACAATCAATTTCACATACTGTTGTGCAAATGGAATAGACAACAGGTGGAAAGCATAAGCAGTTAGCAAGACATTCCCAATAAAGGAGTGGTTCTGCAGGTGGTGACCACAGACCACTTCTCAGTTCCTATGCTTTCTGGCTGATGGTTTGGTCACTTTTGAATGCTGGCGGTGCTTTCACTCTAGTGGTAGCATGAGACGGAGTCTACAACCCACACAAGTGGCTCAGGTAGTGCAGCTCATCCAGGATGGCACATCAATGCGAGCTGTGACAAGAAGGTTTGCTGTGTCTGTCAGCGTAGTGTCCAGAGCATGGAGGCACTACCAGGAGATGGGCCAGTAAATCAGGAGATGTGAATGAGGCCATAGGAGGGCAACAACCCAGCATCAGGACCTCTACCTCCACCTTTATGCAAAGAGGGACAGGAGGAGCACTGCCAGAGCCCTGCAAAATGACCTCCAGCGGGCCACAAATGTGCATGTGGCTGTTCAAATGGTCAGAAACAGACTCCATGAGGGTGGTATGAGGGCCCGACGTCCACAGGTGGGGGTTGTGCTAACAGCCCAACACCGTGCAAGACATTTGGCATTTTCCAGAGAACACCAAGATTGGCAAATTCGCCACTGGTGCCCTGTGCTCTTCACAGATGAAAGCAGGTTCACACTGAGCACATGTGACAGACGTGACAGGGTCTGGAGACACCGTGGAGAACGTTCCACTGCCTGCAACATCCTCCAGCATGACCGGTTTGGCAGTGGGTGAGTAATGGTGTGGGATGGCATTTCTTTAGGGGGCCACACAGCCCTCCATGTGCTCACCAGAGGTAGCCTGACTGCCATTAGGTACCGAGATGAGATCCTCAGACACCTTGTGAGACCATATGCTGGTGCGGTTGGCCCTGGGTTCCTCCTGATGCATGACAATGCTAGACCTCATGTGGTTGGAGTGTGTCAGCAGTTCCTGCAAGACGAAGGCATTGATGCCATGGATTGGCCCGCCTGTTCCCCAGACCTGAATCTAATTGAGCACATCTGGGACATCATGTCTTGCTCCATCCACCAACGCCATGTTGCACCACAGACTATCTAGAAGTTGGGGGATGCTTTAGTCCAGGTGTGGGAGGAGATCCCTCAGGAGACCATCCGCCACCTCATCAGGAGCATGCCCAGGCATTGTAGGGAGGTCATACAGGCACGTGGAGGTCATACACACTATTGAGCCTCATTTTGACTTGTTTTAAGGACATTACATCAAAGTTGGATCAGCCTGTAGTGTTTTTTTCCACTTTAATTTTGAGTGTAACTCCAAATCCAGACCTCCATGGGTTGCTAAATTTGATTTCCATTGATAATTTTTGTGTGATTTTGTTGTCAGCACATTCAACTATGTATTGAATGTGTATTTAATAAGAACAAAGTATTTAATAAGAATATTTCATTCATTCAGATCTAGGATGTCTTATTTTTATGTTTATTTTTTTGAGCGGTGTATATTAGAATTGCTTTTTACCTTTTGCCTCCCTTTCTACCCCACCCCCCCACTACTAGTTGGGCTTTTTTTTTCTCTTTAATTGGATTTTGACGTTTTAAACCAGGAACCAGAATGTAAATCTTTTATTTATGTTTTCTTTTTGTTTATTAAGTGGAACATATAGAATATTTCTCTTTCTCTTTTTTCCCTTTTTTATCGTTGATTTTTTACTTTTTACATCTACCATTGCAACTAATTGGATTAAGGTATACAAGTGCGTGAATTTTTCCTTCTTTTCTTTGGAGTGGCAATTACTTGCCTTCGTTTTTTTTCTTTTTTCCTCTTTTTTCTTTTTTTCTCGCTCTGTTTCTTTACAGATAAGCATTATGAGTAGAAAGACAACAGCCCCAGCTTCTTCAATACCAACCCCCTCACCATCTGGAGGACAACGATCTACACAGACAATATTACAACAGGAAAAAGAGAAAGTGACATTACAGATGATTATGCAAGGAATCCCGAAGATTGAGCAAAAAATAGAAAAGACCGATGAGAAAGTGGAAAATATTCAACAGATGATGATGAAATATGAAGACAGATTTTTAAAAATTGAAGAAGAAGATATACAAAGAGATAAGAAAATTGGAGACATTGATATTTGATTGAGCGATGTCGAGAAGGGCAGATATGAACTATTAGGATGGGAAATAGATAAATCAGAATTTTTCCTAAGATTTCAAAATATAAAAGGAAAAGGTGAAAACCTTGCTGAAATAATGGCAGAAATATTGGCAGAAAGAGCACTGGGCTTACCTGAAATGCATCTTCTAGTTGTACAGGAGGAGAATCCAAAGTGTGGGCTGTCTCCTGCTTCCTTGCTTAGTCAATCAAAGTTTAGTCCAGCCCCCTTTCCACTGCGCATGCCCAGTTTTTGATGAAATTTTTGATTGACTTGGAGAGTTCTTTGATGCTCGTTCTTGACCATTATGAGCTCAGGACTAACTATCTAAGGGTGGGATTTGGATTCTCCTCCCGTACAATTAGAAGATGTATTTCAGGTAAGCCCAACACTCTTTCTCAGTTGTATGGGTCAGAGAATCCAAAGCATGGGATGTACCCAAGCTAACTGTCCTGAGGGTGGGTCAATTCCTTGTCCTGAGCCCCCATCTCCATGTGAACTCTTTGTAGCTCTCTTCTTCCAAAGAATGCTTCCACTGATACAAATGTATCCAGTTTATAATTTCTGATTAATGGAGATGGCGATCACCACGTTGCTACCCTACAGATCTCTTCAATCAAGGCCTGTGTGTTTCATGCCGCTGATGTGGCTGCACTCCTGGTTGAATGTGCCATTATGTTACCCGGCAATTGCAATGATTGGCTTTCATAAGCTTTTGATCCACATGTCTTGATCCATCTGCCTATGCCTTTGTCCCAATGAACTTGGTCTAAATGAAACAAACAATGCTTCCATTTTTCTAATGGGCCTTGTTCTCTTAATATAAATGTGTATAGCTCTCCTAACATCCCAGGAGTGCCACTTCCTTTCTAGTCTATGGACCAGTTCTGGGCAGAAGTCTGGTAGTACTAACTCTTGTGCTCTATGGAATGTAGAATTGATCTTTGGGATAAAGGTCGGGTCTAATCTTAATACTACCCTATTTGGGTGAACTATACAGTGGTCCTCCCTTATGAATAATGCTGCCAACTCTGAAATTCTTCTGGATGATGTAATGGCTATTAGGAAGGCCACCTTGAAGGTGAGTGAAGGTAGTCCTACTGACCTCAGCGGTTCAAAGGGCTCAGTCATGAGCGCCCTTAGCACCCTTGTCAAGTCCCAAGTAGGGTACCTGTGTATCACTGGTAGCTTTAGATTGGTTGCTCCCCTGATGAACATGCTTATGGATAATGCTGCCAACTCTGAAATTCTTCTGGATGATGTAATGGCTATTAGGAAGGCCACCTTGAAGGTGAGTGAAGGTAGTCCTACTGACCTCAGCGGTTCAAAGGCCTCAGTCATGAGCGCCCTTAGCACCCTTGTCAAGTCCCAAGTAGGGTACCTGTGTATCACTGGTAGCTTTAGATTGGTTGCTCCCCTGATGAACATGCTTATGGATAATGCTGCCAACTCTGAAATTCTTCTGGATAATGTAATGGCTATTAGGAAGGCCACCTTGAAGGTGAGTGAAGGTAGTCCTACTGACCTCAGCGGTTCAAAGGGCTCAGTCATGAGCGCCCTTAACACCTTGTCAAGTCCCAAGTAGGGTACCTGTGTATCACTGGTAGCTTTAGATTGGTTGCTCCCCTGATGAACATGCAGATTAGGGGGTATTGTGAGAGGGACTCTGAGGTCCCGCAACCCAACACTGAAGCTATCGCTGCTACCTGCCTCCTTAAGGGGTTAAACCCTTCTCCAGGCCTTTCTGGAGAAAATCCAGAACTTGAGTAACTAACACTGTGGTTGGATCTATTTGTTTTTTAGAACACCAGGTTCCAAATGCTATCCAAGTAGCATCATAAATTCTGTTGATTGATGGTCTCCTGGATGCCTGGACTGTCTGTATTATGTTGTCTGAGCACTCTAAACGCTTTAGCGTGGTCCTCTCAAGTGCCATACAGTTAGTTGCAGCCATTGTGGCTCTGGGTGTTGTATGGCTCCCTGACTCAGTTCTATCTTGTCTGGGGAAATTCTCCATGGTCTGGATACCAACAGATCTACCATTAAGACCTCCACTCCCTCTTCTATCACTTTCTTGATTACCCTTGGTATCAAAGGGAGTGGGGGAAATGCATAGAGCAAACCCCTTGGCCATGCTCCTTGGAGTACATTGGTTCCTTCTGCTCCCTGTAGGCTCCCCAGCCTACTAAACTTGGGAATCTCGAGTAGAATCTTGGGAGTTGTGCATTTGCTGGCATCACAAACAGGTCCAGGACTGCTCTCCCAAATCTGTGCAACAGTTCCCTCAACAGGTCCTGGTGTAGGCACCACTCTGAGTGGTCGACCATTGTTCTGCTGAGCCAATCTGCCTGAATGTTTTCCACTCCCGATATGTGTTCTGCCCTGGTCGATAGAAGGTGCGTCTCCACCCAGCAGCCCAATCACTCTGCTTTTTGCATGAGCGCTAGGGAGTGAGTACCCCCCTGCCTGTTGATATGAGCCTTGGCAGTCACATTGTCTGTCAGGATCAACACGTGCTGTCCCACTATCACTGATCTGAAGGCCCTTAGAGACAGGTGACATGCCCTGAGCTCCAACCAGTTGATGGTGTTCTTGAGGTCTGACACTGACCCTGTGTACTCTGGCTCTGACACTGGGCTTCCCAGCCTACTAAACTTGCATTTGTTGTGATAGTCGGGTGGGTTCCTTGAACCCACATCCCCTCATCACTGCAGGTGATCTCCACCACTGGAGTGACTGCTTCACTCCGGGGGGTGGGGGGGACTCATACCTTGGTTCCTGTTTCACCCTTGCCTGATCTCTGGTAAGGTAATAGGAACCACTGCAATGTCCTTGCATGCAGCCTGGCCCAAGGTACTATCAAGATGCATGATATCATCTTCCCTAGTATTTGTGACAGCAATTCCAGGGACACCCCCAGAGCTGTGCTCACGTGATCTATTTATGACCTTATGCTGTCCTGCCTTTCCTATGACAGGTAAACCTCGCAGGAGTTGGTGTCTATTACAGCTCCTAAGTGTTGTAATCGCCTGGTCAGTTCTAAGTGGCTCTTTTCAAAATTCATTGAAAAGTCATGCTCTTGTAATGTCTGTATCGTGGTTTCTAGATCGCTCTGTGCTTTTGACTGTATTAATACGTCATCTAAGTACCATTGGACCCATATGGGCTTTGTCCTGAGGAAGGCTGCTACTGCTGCCAGGACCTTGGTGAAAGTCCTAAATGCTGAGGACAGGCCGAATGGTGGAGCCCTGTACTGGTAGTGTCTCCCTGCATAGCAAAACCACAGGAACTTCTGATGCCTCCTGGTAATAGGTATGTGTAGGTAAGCATCTGTGAAGTCTACTGATGTCAGGACATCCCCCTCCTGTATGCTCCCTAGTATAGCTTGCAGGGACTGCATCTTGAATCTCCTGTATACTATGTTCCTGTTTAGTAATTTGAGATCCAAAATTGGTCTCCACCCCCCTGTCGCCTTCTGCACAACAAACAAGTTTGAATAGAACCCTTGTCCCTGTTCATTTTCTGGTACCACTTGTACCGCCTGAATGTCCAGCAAAAGTTGAACTGCTGTTTCCATAATTACCCTTTTGGTTCTGTCCTTGGTGTTGGGCATCTTCTGAATGAGCTCAGGGGTATGGAGATGAATTCCAGAACTAGGCCTTTTCTTAATGTGTCTAGGACCCACTTGTCCATTGTAGTCAACACCCATCGGTCTGTGAAAAGGCCCAGCCTCCCGCCGATGGGCGCATTGTTCCAGCTGTCACTTTGTATGCCGGAAGGCTCTGCCGGTCAAACTCCAGAAGGGGCGCCTTCCCTGGAACCATTGTCCACCCCATCTCTAAATCCTGACCTATCTGGATGTCTAATAGGGGTCTGTGTGTACTAACTCTGTGTGTATGGGGAGTGGCTGAAGCCACCCCCAAGATAGGAAAGGGCTGTTGCTGTGTATATGGAAAAGGTCACCTATCTGCCTGATGAAGTTTCCTGGGGAAGACCTTCTTCTTGTCCTTGGTTTCAATCAGTAATGACTCAATGGCCTTCCTGAAGAGTTTGTCCCCTTTAACTGGAGCTGATGCCAGTTTCCATTTATGTTTCAGATCTGTCTGCCAGTGGTGGAGCCAAACAAGTCGCCTTCCAGCCACTGAAGCTGCAATGGCCTTAATTGTGTACTTGACCTCATTAAGTGTGGCATCTGCTATGAACTCTGTTGCAGCAGTTATTTTGTTCAAATACTGTTGCAATTGAAGATCACCAGGTGGCATCCTTTCCTTCACCTGTTCAATCCATATCAGGACTGCTCTGCTAAAAAAATGATGCTGTGGACATTGCCTTTACCGCCCATGCTGCAGCCTGGTGAACTTTTTGTAGGGTCTGTTCTGTTTTCTTATCCTCTCCTTTTAGACCATCCTCAGCTTCGTTAGCCAACACTGTAGCAGACATGGAGGCTGCAACAGGGTTGTTTATTGTGGGAACTGGGAATAGGTCCGCTAGTTCCGCATTATAAAATTTCCTTTCATTCCCCCCTGGCATTGGGAAAATAACTGGTCTGTCCAACTGACCTTCCACCACTTCCCTGAACAATTCAGGTGAAGGTATGGATTCACTTTCAACCTTGGTTCTAGCAAAAAATCTATCTTTGGGATCAGATGATTCTAACTTAGACCCTTCTGTCCATGTGATTCTCTCCAGGCCTGTTGCTATCTTAGGCTTCCCCAGCAGCATCTTAAACAGCTGGTGACAAAATAGACCTGTAAACATTGGAGTTTCTGGTTCATTAGTTTCCCCATCTGAGAAAGCTGACTCCCTATATTCTTCCTCTCTTGAAACAGAGGCCTCACTGTGAGTATCTACTGGAACTGTCTCCCTGGAAGTCCAGTTCCTCCCTTACTCCTCCTGCTTGAGTAGAATGATGATGAGCATCCTGTCTCCTCTCATTATGTATCAGGCTGGGTCTGTTACCCTGACTGTCCCTGAATTCTGCCATCATTTCTTTCACCATAGCCCTAATTTCCTCTTTAAAGGACTGTTCCCTGACTTCCGATGCTGTGGAGGAAGCGCAAGACTCTGTTGAAAATCTCTTTCTCTTGGGGGAGGGCTCTTCATTACATGCCTGAGAGCATTGTCTTTCTGATTCATTCAATCCTTCATTCACACAAAGAGCAGGCTGAAAAGGCTGATCTTCAGTGCCCTCTAGTGTTGCGCTCCTTTCCTGATACTTCACTTTCCTTGGTTTGCCTGTTGGAGCGTGGGAATTTCCATTCTTCTCCGCCTCCTTTTCTGCCCTTGGGAAGCATTTTTCAATGGCCCTTTGCCTCCTTAATGGCTCCCTCTCATCTGCCTTGGACACCTTGCTGAGAGGCCTTTCTGAAGCTCTCCCAGCCTTTCTGGGTTCCTTTGTGCTTTGCTCTCTGTTCAAACTGGGGGCAGGGGATTCCTGCTCCTCCAGGCTTGCCTCTGTTTCAGAAAATTTGTCCATAGTCCTTCCCTTTGGCTTTTGCTGATAGAGTATACTCAGATTGGCCTGAGCATGGACTCTAGCCTCCCTTTCTCCTGGATAGGCTTGTGTGGCTGTGACGGAATTATTCTCTTAACACCAAACAACTATGTGGGCTTTCCCATCTTGGGATGAGGTCCTGGCTCTTTCGCTTACTCATGCTTTGCTGACTTTCACTCTTTCTTTTTTCTCTCTTTTTTTCTCAAAGCGTTGATCCTATATTTTCTATCTTTCTTTCTGAGCACACTCTCCTTGTGTCCTCTTTGCATAAAGATGGAGTCAAAAACTGGGCATGCACAGTGGAAAGGGGGCTGAACTAAACTTTGATTGACTCCATCTTTAAGCAAGGAAGCAGGAGACAGCCCACGCTTTGGATTCTCTGACCCATACAACTGAGAAGCACTGGAAATAACCAAAGAAATGATGGATGGGATGGATGAAGTGTTTTATGTCTATACAAGATATGCAACAAGGAATAGACTACCAAGAGAAGTTCACATTAAATTTACTAAGAAGATTATTAAGACACAGATACTCCAGGTGATAAGAGATAAAACGCTAAAATATAAAAACAAAGAAATTGTGGTGCTGAAACAGATACCAAGAAGAGTAAGAGAGTTGAGAAGATAATATTTATTCTTAACTAAAGAGTTACTTAAAAGAGGAGTAAACTACAGATGGTTGATGCCAGAAGGCCTCTTGTTCATTTGGCAGGAACAAAGACACCGAATTGACAGAGTTGAAAAAGCTAAGCTATTCTACTTAGAATACTTTAGAGGAAAGGAGAAAGAAGAAAGGAAGACTCATTGAACTTCAAGAGGAGTGTATAGTATTAATTGAAAAAGAAAAAGAAGAAGGTGCAGTAGATGGTGAACCCAGAGAACAATGAGAATTGAGATCTACCAGAGCAATAAAACCCTCTTATAAAGCTTAACATGGATGAAAGAAAATTGATTTTGATTAACATAAATGGACTTAATTTGGCTACTAAAAGAAGGAAAGTATTTCACAAATTAGAAAAATTAAAATTTGACATAATCTGCTTTCAAGAGGTACATATTGAAAAACAACATGAATATATACTAAAAGAAGGAAAACTAGGGAAATTATTTATGTCGCTGGCACAATCCAAAAAAAGGTGTGGTATTATATATTAAAGAAACAATTTTGGCAGAACTAATCTACACAGATGATAATGGAAGGATTCTGATGGCGGAAATAACAGATAACAGCATTAAAACACTTCTAATTGCAATTTATGCCCTGAATAATAAACAAGAAGAATTCTACAGAAAATTACACACGAAAATAATTGAATTGGACTATGTTAATATTTGTATGTTGGGAGATTTTAATGGAATAATTAATGACTGGTTGGATTATAAAATACAGAAAACAATAAAGAAAATTAGAAAGATATTACCAAAATCCTTCCTTCAATAGAAGAATTTAACTAAAAAGTTGCATGGAGAGAAATGCAGAAAGTAAGCAATATACTTTTATTCAAACAGGCATACATCCTGGTCTAGAATAGATATGATATGGATGTCAGCAGAATTTATTGGCTAATGTATGACAGATTGAAATAGAAACAAGCATTTGGGCAGATCATAATCCAGTGTCAGTTATTTGGAAAGGATACAAGAGGAGATCTAGATGGACTTTAAATAATATGATATTAAAAGAAAAAGACTTTAAACAGAAAATAGAGAAACAACTTGTTTTCTTCTTCAAAGATAATACATCTTTACAGAATCTCTGGGACACGATGAAGGCCTACACAAGAGGCTTGATAATAGATTATACTAGGAGAAGAAATATAAAATAGAAAAAGACATTTAAGACATTAGAGGATGACTATAAAAGTTTGGGGAAAGACTTACAGAAGACCCCACAAAAACGATATTAAAAATAAAATGGATATAATTAAACATAAAATGGAAATAATGGAAAAAGAAGAATTAGCACAAAAAATTAAAAATGCCAAACAGAATTACTTTGAAGATGCAAACAAACCAGGCAGATGGCTAGTTTATAAACTGAGAAAGGAAAGAGAACCAAGAAGAATTAGTTAATTAATAAATAAAGGACAGGTTTACTATGGAAATAAGGAGAAGAAAAAAATTATACAAGATTGCTATGGAACACTGTACTTTCAAGAAAATATTCAAGAAGAAAAAATTAAGCAATATCTACAGAAAGCGAACCTACCTCAGATACCTAAAAATATTGAAACAATGTTAGAAGTAAATATAACAATGATGGAATTAACAGAAGCCTTAAAAAAACAGAATGTTGAGAAAGCACCAGGTCCAGATGGTTTGCCACTGGAATTTTACAAGACTTTTCAGAAAATATTGAATCTTCATCTTTTAGAAGTTACGAATGAAGTTATATTGAAGAAAAGAATACCAAAAACATGGTCAGAAGCATACATTACACTTATACCGAAGGCAGGTACACACCTGCAGCAAGTTAAAAATTATAAACCTATATCTCTATTGAACTCAGACTATAAAATATTTGCTTCAGTTTTGGAAGAAAGACTAAAAAGATACTTAAATAATTTTATTCATACTGATCAAAAGGGATTTCTGCCAAAGAGACAAATCAAAGACAATGTGAGAATTATTTTGGATACTATGGAATATTATGAAGCACACCCTGAGAAGCAAATGGCCTTGATGTTTCAAAAAGCCTTAGATGCACAAAAAGCCTTTGACAATGTGAGTTGGTGATTTATTTTATTGCAATTGATACAAATAGGCTTTGGTAAAAAAAATTATCCAAGCCACTGAAACAATATACCATGAACAAACTGTGAAGGTGATGGTGAATGGGGAATTAACAGAATCCACAGATATAAGAAAAGGGACAAGGCAAGGCTGTCCATTGTCACCTCTGCTGTTTGTGTTAACATTAGAAGTCTTGAATAGGAATATCAGAGAAGAAAAAGAAATAAAAGGAATGAAAATTAAAAAGGAGGAGCATAAATTGCAAGCTTTTGCAGATGACCTAGTATTTATATTAGAAGACCCATTGGAAACAGCACCCAAATTAATAGAAAAAATAGAAGAATATGGAAAAGTAGCAGGTTTGAGAATAAATAAAGACAAAACAAAGATATTAACAAAGAATATGTTAGCAAGAGGAAAGAAAGAGTTGGAAGAAAATTTAAAAATACAGGTCACGAACAAGGTTAAATATTTAGGGATACATATTACACCAAGATATAGCACACTGAAAGAAGGTAACTATGTTAAACTCAAACAGCAGATTACAACAGATTTGATAAAATGGGGAAAACTGCAACTATCATTGATTCGGAGAATATCTACAATTAAGATGAATATATATTGCCTAGAATTTTATATTTATTCCAGACAATTCCTATTTGATTAGGGAAAGAGTTTTTTTTGAAAATTTAAATAGAATTGTGTTGAAATATATTTGGCAGGGTAAAAAAGCAAGAATAAAATTAAAACTGTTACAGGATGCAAGAATAAGAGAAGGGTTTGCCTTGCCCAATTGGGAGCTATATTACCAGACGTCAAGTTTGATGTGGATAAAGGAATGGATAACTTTAAGGAACAGTAGATTACTGACTTTAGAAGGCCATGACTTGCTGTTGGGATGGCATGCCTTTCTCTGGTATGAGAACTAAAACACAGAGCTGATAGCTTCCATGCCACACCGCATTGAGGCAGTAATTGCTGCAAAAGGGGCCTAAACCAAGCACTGAGTACATATGCATGCTTATACTTTTCAGAGGTCCGATATTGTTTTATGTACAATCCTTGTTTTATTGATTGCATGTAATATTCTAATTTTCTGAGATTGTGAATTTGGGGTTTTCATGAGCTATAAGCCATAATTATCATAATTATGACAAATCGCGGCTTCAACTATCTTGCTTTGCATGTAATGAGTCTATCTCATATGTTAGTTTCATGTTTCAAGTTGCATTACTGAAATAAATGAACTTTTGCATGATATTCTAATTTTTTGAGTTTCACCTGTACATATACTAACAGCAGCAACTTTTAGCTATGTAAATTCTGAAAAAATAAGAATACCCCATCAGATGAGGAGGTAATCAGGAAAATCTTAGAATGTGCTGAGATGGACAGATTAACTTAAAAAATGAAAGAAAAAGAAGACTCAGAATACTATTTGATATGGAATAGATTTTACAAGTAGTTAAAAATAAGGGGTAGAAGTTAGAGGAAGAAAAATAATGAATGTTTTATTAAAAACAGGTATGATATATAACTATAATCACTATCAGTACTAAAAATATGAGTGAGTTAAACACAAAGAATGGGAATTGCACTGTATGGGAAATATCATAGTATTATTAGAGCTATTAATATGTTATAGATGTTATATATATATGTGTATTATTATTAATAAAAGGACAATATATTGTACAATATTGGCTATGTTTTTTTTTACTTTTTTGTAAATAATATACCCGGACAAAATGCTGTATTCAAAAATGTTTATGAATAAAATCTAAAAGGAAATTAAATAAATAAATAAAACCTCTCCGATCCTAGCAGTAGAGTCCAAAAGTTGTCTCTGCTTTCTCATCTGTACCTCTTAAAAAATGCTTCTGTCTTCATTTTCATTCATTTTAAAATTCTAATCCAGGGTCCCACACACCTCCTAGACTAGGAATGGACCCCAGATGCTGCATCCATTCCTTATCTGGGCCTCTTGCAATTTCTTTTCTTCTTCTCCTGCTCCTTCTTCCTCTTCTTCTGTTCTCCTCAGAATGTATATAACACTCTTCTATATAACACTGAAGCATTTCCTTCATACTACTGGATCATGATTCAATTGGATGAAACTTGCAGCAGTAGTGATAAGTGGTGACAATCAGTGGTGATAGGTGATGGCATCAGCAATTCCCGCTGCCTGATACAGGCTGAAAGCAGGATGCGCGGAGACAAAAAATGGGGCATACGGACACAGTGATAGCAGCAATGGGTGGCGGCGATTCTCGCAGCCTGGAACAGCTGATCAGCGGTTTTCCAGGAGATGGATCCAACCACCAATCATGCTCATGCTAAATAAGGCATGTGTTTAAGCTGACCAGTTTGTTTGCTACAAGGAGGCAAATTGCTGAGAGGCAGATTTTTTTTTCCATTTTCCTCCTCCAATGCTAGGTGCATCTTATGGTCTGGAGCATTTATAGTGCAAAAAATTCATACTTGGAGTAGAAACATTAAGGGCAAGATTGTACAAAGCAGATAAATAGTGTAATCCCAAGGAAACTGGTCTATGCAGCAAATTTTAAACATTTAAGATTTAATTTAATTATTTAACTTAAGATCTATAAAGCACACTGGTTTTCCTTCCAACTCCTCCTTAAATCAAAACCAAGGATAATTCATAAGAGGAAATTATAGCATTTACTAAGCTCATAATTAGAAGAGACCTCCTGCTTATAGTGTCAAGAAAATCATTCTTTTCCAGAGACCAATGAATATTTTAACACAATTAAGAGAATAACAGAGTTAGAAGGGACTTTGGAGATTTTTTTAGTCCAATCTCCTGCTCAAGCAGGAGACTATACCAGAGGTGGTATTCAGCAGGTACTGACCAGTTCTGGAGAACTGGTAGTAGAACTTTTCAGTAGTTCGGAGAATTGCCAAATACCACCTCTGACTAGAGATTTTACAGTATCCTTCCCCTGCCATGCCCACCAAGCTACACCCACAGAACCGGTATTAAAAAAATTTGAATCGTACTACTGTTCTATACCATTTCAGACAAATGGCTGTCCAGTCTCTTCTTAAAAACCTCCAGTTTGGAGCATCCACAACTTTTGAAGGCAAGCCATTCCACTGATTAATTATTCTAGTTATTAGGAAATTTATTTTTATTTATAGATTGAATCTCTCGTTTCTATTGACGGTTTCTTATCTTGCCTTTAGGTGCTTTAGAGAGTAGGTTGACTGCTTCTTCCTTATTGCAGCCCCTCAGATATTGAAACTCTGCTATCATGTCTAGTCCTTCTTTTCATTAGACTACAGAATATCCAATTCCTGCAATTGTTCTTCAAATGTTTTAGCCTCCAGTCGCCTAAACATCTTACTGCTCTTCTCTGCGCTCTTTTAGAGCTTCAACATCTATTTTTATTTCATGGCAACCAAAATTGGATGCAATATTCCAAGGATGGTCTTACCAATGTTTTATAAGGGATTCTACCAGATAATTCTTCCTAATGTTTGTGAGGTGCAGCCAATCCCTTGCCAAAAGCCCATCATGGAAACAGTACAGACCATGGTCCAGGTCTCACTTAGGATAAGCCTGTGATTAGGTTAAACCATTTAGAATATAGGCTTCCATTAGAGAAGGAATGTATTTCAAATACAGGAACAAGACTGCTGAGACCCATGTCATATTTTCCAAATATGACCACTTTCACTAGGTGACATGACTGAAAAATGACAATAAAATAAAAAGACAATATGAACCACTGCATATAAAAATAATTTGGAATTTGGTGGCCATACAAATAAAGTACATTTTTATTTGATTAGTTTATTTTTATGGATTTGGTTTATTTAATTAATTTATGTTTAACTAAAAGTGCTTTTGGGGATTTATACATTTTTAGCTGGGGAATCTGATATGGATAAAGTTCATACTTGGGACACCGAGCCATAGCTTTTCTAAAGAGTTTTAGTAGTACAATTCTACATCTTCATAGAAATTAACTCCTTCTTTTATTAAATCATAGTGAAAAAAGCTATTCATATGTCCTTCATTTTGGGTTTTGGATATGTTTCTCCTGCACATGACATTTTTCAACCCCCCAAAAAAAAAAAGTGCATTCAAAAGGGTGAACAGCAACAAGAAAGGAAAGATGACATTTTAAAATGCTTTCTGGGACACCAGATGTTGCAGAGCCATTCGAGCGAAACAATACAGTTCAATTATCAAAAGGAAAGGGTTGTTTGTCCACATTTTTAAAAACTCTTGGGATATTTTTAGGCACTTAGTTGTGGTCTTTCTCTGTGTGAAGAACATAGCAAACGCCCTTATAGAATTGATATTTAAATGATACATGACGTGAGAACTGCTTGATGTGGTTCAGAATTTTCTCTTATTACAGTCTGTTCTGACTACAAACATTCCAGCTGTCTGAATAATAATAATAATAATAATAAATCCTATGTATGAGCTTTTATTATGTTTAATATGTCCTTATTCTCAATTTCCAACTTTTGTAAGCTTATTATGGGTAAATCTTTATGAAAAAAAAATGAAAAATATACTTCTGTACTGCACAGTTCCAGAGGCAGATGAGAACAGCTGTTGATGTCACACTGGAAAAATGCTACGAAATTCATCAACTGACTAAATTAAAAAAAAATCCTTATAACAGTATCAGATTTTCATTTTTTTTTAAAAAAGACAATTTTATTATCATAAAAAAACTAACAAAATGAATAGACAAGGAGAATAAAGCCAGAATATAATGAGAAATAGCAGAGATGTATACAATAAAAAATATAGAAACAAACAGAAATATACAAAAAGAATGATTTCCAACTTTTTCAGCAAATATAAATAAAATTTGAGTTCAAGTTTTAGTCTGCAATTACATATAACTATCATTTTTTTACCTATATATATAAAAGCAAAATACCAGTCACGCATCATCAAAAAATATCCAGAACCGTAAAGCCTACATACTTGAAATTTGGCACCTATGTTCCTCTTGGCTTCTAGGTACTCACTAAGAAATGATTTTTTGAAATGACCATCAGAGCATTACTATTTCGTATATTATTAACATGCTCTGATCAGGGGTGGGCTTTAAAATTTTTAGCAAAGGGTTATCTGCCTGGTTGCTGGGTGGGCATGGCCATGGTGGGTGTGGCCTATCTGGCCTCCTGCACCATGGCGAGGGGGTGTTTTTGCCTCCCTAGGCTCCAGAGAGTTTCCTTGAGCCTCTGGGAGGGTGAAAACAGTCTCCCCGAGCTCTGGAGGCTCTCTGGAAGCCAGAAATGGCTCAATTTCTGGCCTTCCTGAACTTCCAGGAGGCCCATTTTTCACCCTCCCCAAACCTCTGTGCGTGCCCTGCATTTACCTGCATCCAAAACGGGCTGCATGGGGATTCCTTGGAGGGAAGGGGAGGGGTGGGCAAGACCAGACAGGAGTGGGATTTGGGGGTTCTCCAAACTGTACAGAATCTTAGCTGGGGCTCTCCCAAACCCCTGCAAACCCCCAGCAGCTTGACCCTGGCTCTGATGCTAAGGAGTTCTACTCCCTCTCCCCACCTGAAAAGAAATCTGTTCCAAATGCAAAGCACAAGCAGAGGAGAGGAGTTTCGGTTTCAGTCTTAGTTTCACAGCACTAAGCAGTTTTAGTATTGAACAGTTGAGCTAAGCCACATCCAGGCTCCTTGCTGTTTCCTTCTTGCTCACACAGCAAATACTGTTTCACCTTCCAAATAGCCTACAACTCTCTCACACACTGACATACTAGCTAGATGAATATCAATGGATGCTGGTTGGCAGAGGCAGAATCCCCCCCATTCTTTTCCTTCCCCAAAACTGAGCCCGACTGCATAGTTTCGTAGTGAAGCATGGGTATCGAGCTAGTAATCTATAAATAATAATAATGCTCAAATCTATGACTTCATTTTTTCTGTTTCATGCAAAATGTCCAAAAAGGGCTTCCAATTGGTATTAAATTTAGCCAATATCTTTTCTATAATCAGAACTGTTTATCAGAACTGTTTTGCTATCCCAGCCAGATTCAATCACTTTCCCATTGGACTGATTGTCAAAGCCTTCCAAAGTTGGCCATATAGAACTCTTGCTGTCATTATCATATATATAGGTGAAACTCGAAAAATTAGAATATTCATGCAAAAGTTCATTTATTTCAGTAATGCAACTTAAAAGGTGAACCTAATATATGAGATAGACTCATTACATGCAAAGCAAGATAGTTCAAGCTGTGATGTGTCATAATTGAGATGATTATGGCTTACAACTCATGAAAGCTCCAAATCCACAATCTCAGAAAATTAGAATATTGTGAAAAGGTTCAATATTCTAGGTTCTATTCTATTCAAAATGTCCCACACTAATCACCTAATTAAGCCATAACACTTGCAAAGTGTTCCTGAGGCTTTAAATGGTCTCTCAGTCTGGTTCAGTAGGAATCCCAATCATGGAAAAACTGCTGACCTGACAGTTGTGCAGAAAACCATCATTGACACCCTCCATAAGAAGGGAAACCCTCAAAAGGTAATTGCAAACGAAGTTGGATGTTCCCAAAGTGCTGTATCAAAGCACATTAATAGAAAGTTATGTGGAAGGGAAAAGCATGGAAGAAAAAGGTGCACAAGCGGCAGGGATAACCGCAGCCTGGAGAGGATTGTCAGGAAAAGGCCATTCAAAAGTGTTGGGGACTTTCACAAGGAGTGGACTGAGGCTGGAGTCAGTGCATCAAGAGCCACCACACACAGACGGATCCTGGACATGAGCTTCAAATGTCGTATTCCTTTTGTCAAGCCGCTCCTGAACAACAAACAATGTCAGAAACGTCTTACCTGGGCTAAAGAAAAATAGAACTTGGTCTGTTGCTCAGTGGTCCAAAGTCCTCTTTTCTAATGAGAGCAACTTTTGCATCTCATTTGGAAGCCAAGGACCCAGAGTCTGGAGGAAGAATGGAGAGGCACACACTGCAAGATGCTTGAAGTCCAGTGTGAAGTTTCTGCAGTCTGTGTTGATTTGGGGAGTCATGTCATCTGCTGTTGTTGGTCCACTGCGCTTCATTAAGTCCAGGGTCAATGCAGCCATCTACCAGGAGATTTTGGAGCACTTCATGCTTCCTTCCGCAGACAAGCTTTATGGGGATGCTGAATTCATTTTCCAGCTGGACTTGGCATCTGCCCACACTGCCAAAAACACCAAAACCTGGTTCAATGACTGTGGGATAACTGTGATTGATTGGCTAGCAAACTCGCCTGACCTGCACCCCATAGAGAATCTATGGGGCATTGCCAAGAGAAAGATTAGAGACATGAGATCGAACAATGCAGAAGAGCTGAAGGCCGCTATTGAAGCATCCTGGTCTTCCATAATACCTCAGCAGTGCCACAGGCTGATAGCTTCCATGCCACGCCGCATTGAGGCAGTAATTGCTGCAAAAGGGGCCTAAACCAAGCACTGAGTTCATATGCATGCTTATACTTTTCAGAGGTTCAATATTGTTCTATGTACAATCCTTGTTTTATTGATTGCCTGTAATATTCTAATTTTCTGAGATTGTGGATTTGGGGTTTTCATGAGCTGTCAGCCATAATCATCACAATTATGACAAATCACGGCTTGAACTATCTTGCTTTGCATGTAATGAGTCTATCTCATATATTAGTTTCACCTTTTAAGTTGCATTACTGAAATAAATGAACTTTTGCACGATATTCTAATTTTTTGAGTTTCACCTGTAATTGGTCCATTAATAGGAAAAAGTGACAAGAAGATGACAAACAACAGGGAGAAAGCACAACTGCTTAATTCATTTTTTGTATTTGTTTTACATAAAAGGAAAAAACAGTTGAACCTATCAAAAACAGTATCATAAAAACAGATTAGGGATACAAGTTAAAATAGGCAAGAAAATGGCAAGTGACTACCTGTCCAACCTAGACAAATTCAAATCACCGGGACTAGATGGATTACACCCCAAAATTCTGAACAAACTGGCAGACATGATCCCAGAACCACTGAACTATATCTTTCTTTCTTTTTCTTTTTTTCTTTTTTTAATAAATACCTTTATTGAACTTTAAAAAAGAAAAAATACAAAATACAATACAACTCGTTAAAACGAAAACACTATAAACATTACAAATTAATTTGAAGGTGCTTATATACCCATTATTGTTCCAGTACATATTTCATGTTCCTGGTTATTTTTCAAGCATTATCCTCTTTAAACTCTTCCTTATTTATTTACTCGCTTATCTCTATCATTTATCTATTTGTACCAGTTTTCCCAAACTGCACTTTTGAGTCTTCCTTTCTTTTAATTTTAGAGTAAATTTATCCATTTCAGTGCAATCGTAGAATTTTTTGGATTATTAAACTCTCTGTTGGCATGAGGTCTCCTTTCCAACATTGCGTGAGTGCTAGTCTCACTGCAGTGATTATGTGCAAAATTAAATACTTATCACTTTTGTGTAATTTCCTTTTATTATCCCCAATAAAAAAAATTCTGCTTTGAGATCTATTTGGAAGGTTGTAATTTATTTTATCCATGTTTGTATTTTTATCCAATATTTCTTAATTTGGGGGCAAAACCACCAGAGGTGGAAGAAGGTGCCCTGTGTCTGCTTACATTTCCAGCAGACCGGGCTTTGGTTGGGGTATATTTGGCTAATCTTGAAAGGGCCAGGTACAACCTATAACACATTTTATACTGATTATCTTTATATACTACTGATTTCATTATTGGTAATTCGTTTTTCCAAATTCTTTCCCAATCCTCCAAATCAATATTATGTCCCACATTTCTTGCCCATGCTATCATCGGGCCTTTCACTAATTCCTCTGCCAAATCAAACTCTAATAAATAATTATACACCTTTGAAATTAATTTCTCTTCTGTATCCTCCAAAAGTTTATCTAATTGGTTTGGCTCTACTTCAATTCCATATTCCTCCTGGTCTTTTTTATACCTTGTTTTTAATTGGAAGTACAGCCACCAGTCTACGTTCAACCCTTCATCTCTAAGTTCTTGATTTGTTCTTAATTCTCCTTGGTGATCTAAGACTTCATAATATCAAGCCATTTTTCCAATTTCTAGGGTATTGGGGTGTATCAGTGCCTCCATAGTGGATACCCATCCTGAAATTTTCATATAGTGTTTGTTTTTAATTTCCCTCCATATTCATATTGATGAGTCTCTAATTATATGTCTACAAAAGTAAGCTTGGGTCTTACTTCCTGGGTTCCACATGAAGGCATGCCACCCCGCCTGTAAATCATGCCCTTCTACAGTTAAAGTTCTTTTATTTCTTAAGTTGGCCCATCCTTTGATCCATGTTAAACCTACTGCTTTGTAATATGTTTCTCAGCAGGGAGTCCAAATCTACTCCTGCTTCTATTATCTTGCAGTGCACTTAATTTTATCCTTGCTCTTTTATCTGCCCAAATGAATTTCGTGTTCATTTTATTTAAATCCAGAAAAAACTTTTTGTCCAATTTTACCAGGATCGTTTGAAAGAAATACAGTAATCTTGGCAAAACTTTCATTTTAATGGCTGAGATTCTTCCTAGCAAAGATAACTGTATTTTCTCCCACTTTTCTAAATCATTCTTTATTTGCTGTACTAAGTTTATATAATTGTCTTCTTTTATTGTTGAGCTGTAAGCCAGATGCCCAAGTATTTAACTTTCTTTGCAATTTGCAGACCTGTTTCTTACACTAATTTCTTTTTCTGGTTATTTGTTAAATTTTTTGTTATCATTTTGGTTTTATCTTTGTTAATTATTAGCCCAGCTACTTCCCAAATTTCTCTATCTCTTGTATTAATTTTGATCCTGATTCTATTGGTTCTTCTGTAAAAAATACAAGGTCATCAGCAAATGCTTGGGCCTTATATTCTTCTTGTTTAATTTTTAACCCTTTTATTTCCTGATTCGACCTAATTCTTATCAATAAAGTTTCTAATGTTAGGATAAAGAGCAGGGGTGAAAGTGGACAACCCTGCTGTACTCCTTTCTTTATTTCAAATAAATTTGTAAATTCCCCATTGATTATTACACGGGCTTTCTGAACAGAATATATTGACCCTACCATTTTTTCAAATCTGTCTCCAAATTTCATCTTTTTTATCTGTTGAATCATATACTGCCAATTTACTCTATCAAAAAGACTAGGGCAGCCTGTTTTTCTGGATGGACCTCATAATATTCCAATGCATTGATTACCGTTCTTGTGTAATTTTTTATATGTCTTGTTGGTAAAAAGCCACTTTAGTCCATGTGTATTCTACTATTCAATATTATTTTCATTTTTTTGCCATAATATTCATAAAAATTTTATGATCAGTGTTTAATAAAGAGATAGGTCTATAATTTTTTATCTTTGTGGTATCTGTGCCTTCCTTTGGTATTAGGGCAATGTAAGCTTCTCTCCACGATTCTGGTGGCCTTGCCTCAATTAACACCTCATTGCAAACTTCCAAGAATATCAAATCAATTGCTTCTCCTAAACTTTTATAGACTTCTCCTGGTAATCCATCTGTTCCTGGCATTTTATTATTATTTTTTTGTTTTTTGATAGCCTTCCTTAATTCTTCTAATGTGATGTCTCTATTTAACATTACCCTTTCTTCTTCCGTTAACACTGACATGGTCTCCCCTTTTAGATAGTGATTGATTTTCTCATCTGTAATTTCCTCTTGTTTGTAGAGTTCTTTGAAGAACTCTTGTGCAATCCCTTCTTTCTTTTCCATACTATATTGTAATTTCCCCTCTTTCTCCTGTAATTGCTGAATCATTCTCTTTTCTCTTTTTTTTTCTTAATCTATAAGCAAGCCACCTCTCCGGCTTATTGGCACACTCAAAATAATTTTGTTTAGCAAATTTCAAAGCCCTTAGGTTGTTTTCCTGTTCTAGCAGGTTTAGTTTTTGTTTGGCTAATGCTCTTTTACTTAAAATTTGTTCATTCCCCAGTTTGTTTTGTAATTGGGTTTCCAGATACTTGATCTCCTCCTGTAACATATTGTATTCTTTTTCTCTATCTTTTTTCCTTTTTGCATTATAAGCTATTGTTAACCCTTTTATGTATGCTTTCGTTGTGTCCCACAAATTTTGTAAAGATGTATGGTATTTTGTATTGTCCTTAAAAATAGTTCTAATTCCTTTGTTAATCATCTGATGTATTCCTTTTCTTTCAGAATTTGTGGGTTCAACATCCATCTCCCTCTTTACCTTTGTTGTCCCTTCCATATTAACATTACGGACTATGGTCCGCCCATACATTAGGTGCAATTTCTATAGCTTCTATATTTTTCACTAATGTTTTACTTATCCAGGCCATGTCAATTCTTCAGCAGGATTTATGGGGTTAGAGTAAAAGGTAAACTTTCTCTCTTCTGGGTTTTGGATTCTCCAAATATCTATCAAATTTAATTCTTCTGCCATGTCAAAATAAGATTTAGTATTCTTTTATTTTTTTAATCACTGCTATAATCCTTCTTTATATCTACAATTGCGTTGAAATCGCCTATCATGCATATATCCTCTTTGCCTGTCTCTATTATTTTCTCATTAACTTTCCTATAAAAATCTCCTTGTCCACTATTGGGTGTGTCTATAACCACTAACAATATGCCTTTCTGTACTGATATTACTTCTATCATCAATATTCTCCCTTTTAAGTCTGCATATATTAGTTCTGCTTTTATTCCTTCCCTAATATACACCCCCCCCTCTCTTTTTTTCGTCTACCAAAGATACATAAAGTTCTCCTAGTTTTTTACATTGTAAATATTTTTTGTCCTGGTTTTTGATGTGCACCTCTTGGAAGCACACAATGTCCATCTTTTGCTTTGTCAATTTCATGAAGGTTTGTTTTTGTTTAATTGGAGAGTTGAATCCAATTTATATTTAAAGATAATAATTTCAATTTACTTTCCATTTTCTTGCTTTTATGCTACTTGCTATTTTCTATTACTTTTTGTATCTCTTTGGGCTCCTGTTCTCACTCCTCTTTCCTTTTGAAGCTCTTCTTCTTCCTTCTTCTCTTCTCCCTTTTGTCTTTCCTTACCTGTCGCTGGTCCTATTGACTCGTCTGCTCCAATTCCTCTCTGCTATTGCTTGTTTCTCCTAAAACAATAAGTTGGTCATGGAGATCTTATGCTTTATCTAGCGTATCCACTTTAATTTTTTCCCCCTGCCACAACATCAACATTCCTTCTGGTGTTATCCATCTGAATAATATATGACATTTGTTCAGTAAGGCCGCTAAAAATAATAATCTTTTCTTTACTCTTGGACTCTGTTTGGGATCTGTTTTAGTGTGATTATTTCCTTGCCTTTGTAAGTCATCAGCTCATCCCTGGTTATTTTGTATATGATATCTCTCACTTTTTTCTGGGCAAAGCCTACATGAACCTCCTTTGGCAGCCTATAGTGCCTAGCATAGTTCATATAAACTATATAGACATCGTCCAGTTTGTTTATTATTTCTCTTTTGTCTCTCTGAAGAGCCTCCACTATCATTTCCGCCATTACTGTTGTCAGGTCTTCCTCCTTGGTCTCGACAACATTTTGAAACCTCAGACAGAACAAGGCTCTGTCCATTTCCAATTGGATCAATGAATCCTCAACTTCCTTATTTCACTCTTTCATCCTCCGATCTACTAGGTCTTATTTTTCTTCTGTTTTTTTCCATTCTTTTCTCGATTGTTTGTATTCGTTGGTCATTTTTCTGTATTGCTTCTTTTATTGAGCCCACCTTTTCATCTAGCTTCTGGATGTCACTCTTAACTTCTCTCTTAACCTCCTCCATTTCAGTTTTCATCTTTCCGTGGTTTTTGGTCATATTCTCTTGTAATTTCACCATGGTTTCTTGGATTGCTAGTAGCATAGCCTGCATTGTTTGCATGTTCAGTGCGGAGTTTGATTTTTTTGTCACAAACATTCCCCCTCTGGGTTGCTGGGGATGCAATAGCTGCAGTTGTTAGGGTGGTTTTCTTTCCAGTCTTCAAGGTGGTAGTTGTAATGCTTGTCATTTCCTTTAGAATTCTGTATTGCTCTCCTAATATCCTATTTATCTTCTCTCAAACCACCATTGAATGTTCTCTTAGCTTTTTTTTCTTAAACTCTATTCTTTTGAACTATAATATAATATGCTGTAATATATATCATGTTATATTCTAAATATTGACTAGGCAGCACAGTCTTCTAAATTAATATACTTTGTAAAAATCAATCCCAATAGCAATAACAACTATGATACTAAAGATATAGTCTATTCAATATGATCTATTTGCTAGTTAATTGGCAAATTAATTAATTAGTTGATTAATGGTATTAGTTTATAGATTATTAGCTTTGTTCCACTCTGATCGTAAATAGATAAGCTATAACTCTAAATTTGATTATATCTTTATATCTTTAAATATCAATAAATAACAGACAATAAGAATATAAATATCTAGCTATCCATAAGTTTCAGTCAATATATCTCTATATATCTTTATAAGATAAATAACATAAATGTAAGTATATCTTTAAATCACAACATATAACAACCAATAAGAATCTAAGTATATAATTGTCTATAAATTTCCAATCAGTATATATCTATATAAAAATAAATATGGTCATAAATAAAGGTATGGATATAGGTATCATTATAAATATAGGTATCAGTATAAATGTCAAAGTATAAATTAGATGTAGAAAAAGTAGATTTGCATAAAAAGTTTCCGTTAAATTATATAAGTTAATGAGTTATGGGTAAGCTGTTCTTTAAACCTTACTGTAGAACTGAAAGAAATGATAGTCAGCTATTTCATCTTCAAGGTGGCAGTCCTGTCAGATATGCACTGTCACTCTCCTATACTTAGTCTTTCTTCCTCTTTCTCTCTTCTTGTGTCACTAGAGGACCAAATACTGGAGGAAAAGAAAAGTTCAACACCTCCGTTCTAGGCACACAACTCTTTCCCCGTCTCAAAGAACAATTTCAATTTCTTCTGTTTTGATTGCCTCTTCTTCTCCGTGTCTCTGCTACTGGTCCCGTATTTCGCCCTCCTGCTCAGCTCTCCTCTTCATTTAGTTGCTTGTTTATCACTCGGAGTGGTCACTGTCATCTCATTACTCCTCTAGACACCTCCTCACCAACAATCCGATCTCAAAACCAAACATTTCTTCTGCTCCCACTGCTTTTACTGCACTGCTCACCCTCTCTGCTTCCTTCTTCTTCTTTTTTTTTTAAACAAATTTTATTAATTTTCAAAGACAATACACAAACAAAACATAAAACATAAAAACATAAAACGTCTTTTCGGAAAGCTGCTTGATCCCGGGTTACATCTCTTCGTACAGACACAAATTCAAATTCATGTTCATTTTACATACCATTCCATATCTTATTACCATTTTCCATTTTCTATATAGCTTCTCGCCTCTTTTAACTTTCTTAATTTTATTTTATTTATCTCATCTCAGTTCAAATCATAATGCTTATTATTCTTTGTCTGTTTTTCCAGCTATCTATTTCTCTTTTCTCTTTAAACAAAACTTCTCCTGTACACTGATTGGAGTGTGACGCCTTTAACCCTTTCCCCTAAATTTATAATACTTAATATAATACATGACTTCCATTGGGATTCTGTTTAGTACATTCTAAAATTACACATTATATGTTATAAAAAAAATTATAAGTATATAATATAATTAAAACAACTATCAATGCCACTACAAATCTAATCATTAATATTAATATTCATTTATATCTTAAACATTTTACATGTTACTTTTCAGTTGAATATCATACTTTTATGGGAACACTTATACTTTCCATATACTTTCCATAGTTATTTCCCCCCCCCCCCACATCACATATTTTAAATCATTGTATCATTAAAATGTTCCCATTTCCTCCTACTTCAGTTCTCTCATTTATTTCATTGCCTTCTTTTTATTCACAAAAATTTCACTAAGTTACACTAAATATTTTATCCCATTTTTTGATCACATGTTGTTTAATTTTCTAACATTATTTCTAAGTACAAATATAAGAATACAATCTTATGTACCTTTGCAGAATCCCTTTTTCAATTAAATTTATCCATTATCTCTAAATGAATCTTGTTTCTTTACATCTTGCTCCCCACCATTAAGGCTTCTCATCCCTTCCTTCCTCCCTTGCTTGTTCTTCTCCCTGCCCTTTTTACCCCCTTGTCTCTCCACCTCCTTTTTCTTCTTCTGCTTTCCCCCTTTCTGTTGTTTTCTAACATTATATCTACTTTTCACCTTATTTTTCTCTTTTTTGGTTGTTTTTTCAAGTCTTAAAGTCCCCTTTTTCTTTTCCTCTTACTCCCTTTCTTCCCCAAATAAAGTTACTTGTTCATCAAAGATGGGTTCTTCTTTGTCCCAATCATCTTGTTGCGCAGTCAGTTTCTCATAAGTGCAAGTCGCCATTTCTAAGAATTGAAAAAGAGTGCCAAGAGAGTCTTTCCCTTCTTGTTCTTCTTCTTTGTATTTTTTGTATTCAATTTTCAATTCATCCACAAGTGATGCCATTGTAGAAAGAAAAAGTTTTTCCAAAACAACCACCCAAGTGTTTTTAGTCAAAGATAGTTCCCAAAAGTCCCAAAGTCACCAAACAATCCAAATAAGCTTTTAGCACTTTCTTCTTTCTTCACTTTCTCTTTCTGGGGTTACTGTTTAGTTACAAAGTTCCAGTTAAAATATATCTTTTAGAAGTCTTATTAGTATTTAATAGTTCTTTGAGATTCTAGGCAATCTCCTCCTTACTTCCAAATCCTGCTCCAATTCTTTTCCTCTCCCTTCCCACTTACAGCAAAAAAATTTTTTAAAAAAATATTCAGAAATCCTTATCCCTTTAGCATTTAATTACCTATTTGTGCCAATGCGGGCTTTTCCGATTTCTCTTGCATTTCTATTCACTGTCACATTAGGAAGGAGAGTGAAAAAAAGAAAAACTTCCCCTTTTAACTTCCATTCGCCGCTTGTAAATCTCTGGAAACGATGTATCTTTCGTGAATTTTAAGTTCCAGGGTACTTTCGTTGTTGCTTTGTCCCAGTCAGCAAAAAAACTTTAACTTCTTCTCAACTCCTCCTGAATTTTTTTTTCTGGCTGAGCGCTTCTATGTGGCAGCCTTTTCTGACTGCCGCTCAGCTGCCTTCGGAAAAGGGGGTTTAGCTGGCTAGAGAAGAGAGGTGTGATATCTCTCGACCCTGCCAGATCCCCCCTATCTTCGCCACCTTCTACAGAGGTGGCTAGCCCTGAAGCCAGGTGGCTCAGGGCACTCCGGCAGCAAGCGCAGGCAGAAACCGTGCACAGTCACGGATTCCTGCCTGCCCCGAAGTGCTGCAGACTGGAACTCTTTGCTTCCTTCTTTAGTGTGGGACATCAAGCCTCAGGGTCATCCATAGAGGCTGGCCTTTTCTGCATCGGGATTCAAGAGTCTCTTCTTAGCACATGAGGAGATCACACCTCTCTGGTCACCTTCGAAGTTTCGCTTCTTTCTTGCCAAGTGGACCAGATCTTGCCTCAAAAGGCCACCGATCACCAGAAATATGATAACTGGGAACAGAGCACTGTATCCCCATGTTGCCAAGGCTCCAGGTCACCACCAGAAGTCCTGAACTATATCTTTCAATGATTCTGGTGCACCCCGGAAGGAAGGAATAGAAAAGGGCTGATGTATTCCCATCTTCAAAAAAAGAAAAAATAGATTCAGAAAACTACAGACCTATCACCCTTTCTATATCTGGGAAGATTCTGGAAAAGATAATCAAACAATGAATCAGCAGACGCCTAGAGGCAAGCAAAGTCACAACTAAAAGCCAACATGGGTTTGTCAAAACAGATCATGCCAGAAAATCTTATTGCATTCTTTGACAAAGTGACCAAATTAATGGACCAAAGGAATGCTGTGGATATAATTTACTTGATTTTCAACAAGGTATTTGACAAAGTAGACCACAATCTATTATTCGATAAGATAGAAAAATGTGGGTTAGACAACATCACCAACAGATGGATTTGTAACTGGCTGATCAACTGCACTCAATGAGTAGTCCTCAATGGAACTGCATCTACATGGAGGGAAGTATGCAGTGGGGTACCCAGGCTCTGTTTTAGGTTCAGTACTCTTCAAAATCTTCATCAATAATTGGATGAAAGGATAGATGAGGAACTCATCAAATTTATAGATGACATTAAGATGACAGGAATAGCCAACAGTCCAGAACGTAGGCTTAAGATAAAGAAAGGTCTTTACAGACTTGAACATTGGGCATTATCTAACAAAATGAAAGTCAATGGTGAAAAAAGTAAGATTCCATATTTAGGCAAAAATCAAATGTACATGTATAATATAGGTAATATCTGGCTCAATAATAGTAACTGTGAGTGGGATCTTGGAGTCCTAGTGGATAATCATTTAGATATGAGCCAGAAGTATGTTGCAACTGCCAAAAAAGCCAATGCAGTTCTAGGCTGCATTACAGAGGGATAGAATCAAGATCACATGAAGTGTTAATCCCACTTTATAATGCCTTGGGAGACCACATTGGAAATATCCAGTTTTGGTCACCACAATATAAAAAAAGATGTTGAGACTCTAGAACAGGGGTGTCAAACTCACATCATCGCAGCAGCATCACATGATACACCGGGACTTTTCCCCCTTCGCTAAACAAGATGTGGGCATGGCCAGTGCATGATACATCTGTCCCATGGGCAGGGGGGTTTGACAGCCCTGCTCTAGAAAGAGTGCAAAGAAGAGCGACAAAAATTAGGGGACTGAGAAGGACTAAGGGTGACATGATAGCAGTGTTCCAATATTTCAGAGGTTGCCACAAAGAAAAGGGAGCCAAATTATTCTCCATAATACCCAAATTTAGGACAAGAAGCAATGGATGGAAAATAATCAAGGAGAGTAGCAAGTTAGAACTAAGGAGAAATCTCCAAACAATGAAGACAATTAATCAGTGGAACAACTTGCCTCCAGAAGTTGTGAATGCTCCGAAGTTTTAAAGAAGAGATTGAACAACCATTTGTCTGAAAATGGTATAGGATTTCCTGCCTTAGCAGAGGGTTGGATTAGAAGACCTCCAAGGTCCCTTCCAACTCTGTTATTCTGTTTTGTAAAATAAGAACAAATACCATGCTATTTTTGCAAACTCTTGTCCTTTAGCCCTAGTAAAAATATTTCTGGCTTGAATGTTATATTGATCTTCATTTTTTTTGAATATATATATATATATATATTTCAGTCCAATAATTTTCAGCGTTTCTTCAAATCTGCCAGATCTACAAAGTTCTTATTGGTATTTACATTTCCAACATTTCCTGTTATATAGTTTGGACAAATTCTCTGGTGATACCTACACATCATTTTATAGAAAATCTTTTTCAGATTGTAAGTTACTAACTGCCAATTTCAACCTCTTTGTCCAGATATTTTCCCATTATTCATTTTTATATTATACTAAAACATTTGTCATCTTATCATGCCATCTTTAATTTGTTCATCCTCTGTCTCCAAACGCAACAGAAATTTATACATTTCAGCAATAAGATGTTTGTTAGTATATGACTCAACTTCCAATGTAGTCTTATCGAATCAAAACCATACATTCTTTTATCAAGTCTTTCTGAGAGTTGCATACTTATAAAATCATTGATACTTATATCCTTCTGATATAAATGTAGTAGATATACAGTATAAGCCGATATGATTTTATTTTATTTTATTTTATTTTAAACATACCTTTGGAATATTCTAGCAATTCACTAAATTTTAGCAATCTGATTAGTTGCCATTTCGTTTCTATGATATGTTTCTTGTGAGGGTAGCCACAGAGGTATTTTTGGACGTATTCTAGATTTATATTTATACCAAATATTTAAGATGACATTTCTATTAAAATGATTTCTAAACTCTACATTAACTTTAACCTTGTCATAACATAAATAGGCACCCCACCCAAATCTCAAGTCATCAGAGAGAAGAGGAGAGGAAGTGGGGGAAGAGAAGGAGAAGAAGGACAGGGGAGGAGAGAAGCTTCTAATGTTTTTGAGAAATGATGTTATCCTCTCTTTGTAAGATTAAATTATAAATTCATTATTTTCAATAATCTACCCTTTCTAATTTTCAAACCATAAATCACAGGTTTATTTTTTCCTTTTTTTTAAAAGCAAAAAGTCCATAAAGTCACTAAAGTCTCCAGTCACTAATAAATGTAATTGTTGATCTTTCACTAATCAAGCAAATTAATTTTGTCTTTGTTCTTTCATTGCATTTTAGAATCTTTTGATTTTTGCACATATACTAGTTTTACAGCAGTACCAATACTACATAAAAATAATCTTCCATGATTTTTTTTCTAATTGACAGTTCAGTAATCCCAGAAAGAAAAATTCTGGTTTCAACTGAATATTAATCTTTAAAATCCTTTGTATCATTATAGGTATTTGAACCCAGAAATTTCTGGCCCTTTTTACTAGCCCAAGCATGATAATATGAATCATCTTGTTCTTGACATTTGCAATATAAAGTTGAAGTACCTTTATACGTTCAAGACAATTTTTCTGGAATAATATTCAACAGTACATCACTCTATACAAATTCTCTTTTAAATTATGTAAATTTCCATCCTTTTAACCACATATTTTCCCTTTGTTCCATTAATGAAATCAATTTATTAAATTTCAATAAAACATTTATATATTTTAGCAATTATATTCATCATTTGTACATAGTTCAATTTCAAATTTTGGCTTTTTTGCTCAATTCCATATGCCTTATTATTTACCTAAATCTTTTTCTTAACTGTGCATACAAAAACCGAAATCTAAATCTCCCTGCAGTCAATTCTAATAATTATTGATGGATTAAATATTTTTATTTACTATTTCTTTTCTAAAAAATACTTCTTGTGCTAAGACCCATGAAAGTATTTTGGGCACCACATGGATTTACATCTGTCTATATTCTCAGTATGGCGCTATTATTATAATGGTTCCTAAGATCTATATTAGTCTTAACTTTAAGATAGAAAACTTTGCCACTCTTCTAATTCTAAGATCCTCTTGTTTCTCAACAGAACATATTTTTTATTTTAGACTAAGAAACAGGTTACTAAGTACAATTTCATAGAATAATCTATCTATTAATAACTGAAATGTAAGGCAATTCAATATAGTATAATACAGTATGCATGTGTTTATATATTTCAACTCTAAAAAATAATATCTATTAGAAAACAAACTACTATTACAGAATTACTTTTCAAAGCTTTTGTAGATTTAATGTATTAAAATTTGCAACACCACACTTTGAAAGATAAAAAGATACTACTGAAAGTATTATTGTAATTAGAAGTATTAGTTCATTTATATGAAAACATCCTTGTTTTGTTGCAATTATGTGACAATTGTGCCAACTGTGTTTCTGTTTGTGAGAATATTTCCACAGAAACTAATTATGAGCAATAAAGGTTTAGAAATCCAGACAAAGGAGTAAAAGAAGTAGCAAATGAATCTTAACAACTAAAAGTTCAAAGCAGATTACTATGTATTAATGATAGAGAGAACAGAAAATATTTATATAGCAGACAGTGCAAAAATAAAAAACCTAACTTTAATTTGGAACCAGAAAACTGTACATAATATATTTATCTTCATTATGAGTAAATGATATATTCAACACACCCTCTTTCCCAATACAGTTATAATTTGAGGTATAAATGACGTTGACAGAAGAATACTATCAAGATTGAATACAAGTATCCATATGATACTGGGCTCCATTTTCTCCAACATTTAAAAGAAAAAATAGAATCAATCAATTTTATTCCAGTCTTTGACCATCATGAAGTATAAAATAAAAAATGCAGAATTAATCACACATTATAAAATATTTCTGTAAAATAATTATGTCCAATGAGATTATCATTTTACAACTTATTACTGCAAGTACAGAAATAAAATATACTTTATAAAATGCCTATGAGATTAGGATGTATAAATTAAAACATGAAAGTCAATAAACAATTAAGTTAAAATATGTAATTTATATTTATAAGATACTATAAAAATGCTATTAAAATTAAGAACTATAAATAGATACACCTATGGATCTAAAATCTGTAAAAACAATATTGTTTAAAAACAAAATTGTTAAACTAAACTTAATTAAAATACTAATAAAAGTATTTTCCAGATATTGACCAAGAGTAAATATAGTAAAAAAATAAGTACATTAACATTCATGATTTTGCACACTTCCTATGTTCAACAAATTCCTTCTATCAATAAAGAATAATTGTACCTCAGGGTTGAAATGAGGAGTCCTTGGTTCTCTCTGAGCTTAGCTTTTTCCTGCAGATATTTCATTACCCAAAGTAAGTAACATCATCACTGCTATTAAGGAGTGGAACTTGCTGTCAGTTTATATTCTAGTGGCTTGCCCTGTGAGTGTTGATGATATTCTGTTGATGATTTGGGTGATGATTACTGGTGGGGAGGTGTTTTTGGTGTTTTTATTCCTTTTTTGACTTTTTGATTCTCTCTTTTGCAGTGTGTAGATGATGCTTATGTCTATACGTCTATTGATGACCAATTTTCTCAGATTGTCAGGCTTTCAGGAATTCTTACCTTTTAGGACTTGGTTTGGTCTAGGATGGTCACAGTTTCTCAGTTGAAACTGTGGTTAGGTCTGTCCATGTATTGTGAAATTAAACCGTTTTCATCATGTCTTCTGACTGCTAGTTGGTATTCATGGATGCATTCTGCTAGCCTTCTTGTTTGTCACATTTATGGTATGTTATAGATGACTCTTGTCAGGGGTGGGATTCAAAACTCCCAGCAACCAGTTTGCTGCACAGTTGCTGGGTGGGCATGGCCATCGTGGGCGTAACCTACCAGAACTTCAGCGAGGGCCATTTTTCGCCTTCCCATACTCTGGAGGCCCTCCGGAAGCCAGAAATAGGTCCATTTCTGGGAGGGCTGTATTTCATCTTCCCAAAGGTCCAGAGGCTTCCCTTGGGCCTCTGGAAGGGCAAAAATGGCCTCCTCCGAGCTCTAGAGGTCCTCCGGAATACGGAAACAGGCCCATTTCCAGACTTCAGGTAGGGCCATTTTTCGGCTTCCCAAGGATCTGGAGACTTTCCTTGGGCCTTTGAGAGGGCGAAAATGGCCTCCCCAGGCTCTGGAGGCCCTCTGGAAGCCGGAAACAGGCCCATTTTTACCCCTCCCAGAGCCTCCACATTGACCCTGCACTTACCATCGAAAATGGGCTGCGTGGAGATTCTTGGGAGGGAAAGGGCGGGGTAGGTGGGACCAGATGGTGGGTTCAAATTCCGGTTCTGCGAACCAGATGCAAATTTAACATCCAGTTCATCCAATCCGGTCCAAACCGATAGAATCCCAACCCTAACTCGTTTTTACTTCTGGGGTTGACTTTTAGTTTACTTAGGATGTTTTAGAGGGCTTTAATTCATTTGTTATTTAGTTTGCTATGCTGATTCCATGTGTTAATAGTAACATTTAATAGTCTGTGGGTGGTTTCTGAGATGTTTTTGAAATATAACAGCGTTATCCTTATGTTGTTGGTTTGAGCTCTGAACTTGGTGATCTGGTTGCAAACATTTTATCTTGATTTGAAAAGACATCTTCAATGCACTTTGGATTGTACTTATCTGGGGAAGCACTGCCCTTTAAGTACACTTCTGAATCCTGGTCTGATTTTGGGTTATGTGATTGGCTGGCTGTAGTTGCTGAGTAATAGTCCTTGGTTTTAAGTACCATCTGTGTGTAAATTGGGGCTGTTGTTGTTTGGATATCTTCTGATGATGTTATCTTCTGGTATTGGGTTGATTTGATCGACTGTGTGGGATGTCGTCTGATTTCTTGTAATCTGTTGAGCTATAACTTTGTTTGCAGCATGGCTGTTCATTGGTCTTTAAATGCTGCCTTTGGGGTCATGGTTGACGTTGTTCTTTCATTTTAAGTGATTGGTAGATAGGGTCAATGTCAATGTGTCTGTTTATTGATTTATTGGTGGAAAACCAGGAATTCCCTTTCTCTCCTTGTTTTCACCTGGGTTACAACTGTGGTCCCGGTTCAATCAAATTTGTATCCTTTTGAATCTTCGTGGACAGACATTAGGGATAGAGGTCATGTCTCTTGATGGCCAGGAAGTGTTCATGCAATCCAGTTAATATTTTCTCCCTGTTAGCGTTAGGCAAATATAGTTCTTCTCGCAGTTGCTGCATTGATCCAATATATGATGCCTGATCTTTGGTTTGTTTCTGTCTGCTCTTTCAGTTTTGACAGGGTCCATCTGAGGACTGAGGTTGGTTTGTGAGCTACTATGAGGTTGTGTTGGTGCAGCAATCTTTCCATCATTTCTGAAACATTTTGCACATAGGGGATTGTGATACATCTGGTCATTGTTGTTTTTGTGGTAGTTGTGTTGCTTTGCGTGTTTGTGTGTTATCCTTTTTAAGGCTTGTGTTGGTTGTTATATTGGAGTGGGTGGTCAGACACTTTCTGATGAAGTTACTCGAGCACAAACACATTGCAGCAACCATGAGCAGCAGAAAAGGGAAACGGATCAGTTATACAACATCTTACAATAAAATGGATATCCATGCAACTTCATCAATGCTGACCACTCAACCCAATGTAGCACAAACAACATCCAATTATATTAAAGGAAGAAAAAGTTAAAAGAAAATTATTTTTTCTGCTAAACAAAAATGAATTAAGAAGAAAACTATCTACTACATCACAAAATACAACATCATCCTGCTGATGAGTCAGTGCTGGTTGTAACCTTATTTGGGGAGATGCTGAGTGATTGAAATTTACTTGTCCTTCCACTGTGATAGGATTAGACTGAGTCAGAAAGAGATTTATATTGAGATGTTTGAAGTTCAATAACTTGAAACAATCTTGTCAAAATTTCCTACTAGGCATGTGTCAGTATACATGAAATATTTCACATATATGTTTTTCAAATTATGGTTGATGCACATATATGATTTATATGGTTGGTCATCTTAAATGTATGGTAGGCCTGTCATACTGTTGGATCTCACCTACAGCTACACTTTATCAGCCTTTTCCCTTCTACTAAGCATAAGCAGAAAATATTCTATTGATATTTAATTTCCAAGCTTAAAAGTAGAGTGGAATAAAACTTTACAAGAGTTGGCAGCTGCAGAAAATACATGGAAATGCTCTTCCCAGAGAAGAATCTGTCCCTAATTAGCCTCTACAATTTCTTTTAGGAAGAAATGACTACTGATATTGATGGGTTTTTCTTAATAGCCACAACAAGTTACCCTATGTTAGTTGATCTCAAAAACCAAGCAAAGTTTGCCTTTTGAGTTGCTGGATGAGAGATGACCAGGAAATCACAAGGCTATATATTGTGAAGTCCAAGAACAGTCTCAAGAAAGGCTCTATTAAACCACTTTCATATTGTAGCCCAAGAACTATGTAGAAATGTTCACTTTAAGAATGATGGAGACTTTACCTTAAACTTAACTACAGTAGGAAATGGGACTGAAGGAGGACATAAAGAGAAAGAAGAGTAGGAAAGGGAGAAATAAGAAAAAATAAAGAGAAAAAAATGGAACAGATTGTGCACATGTGAAAGATATTTTCTAAATAAATAAATAAATATGGAAGGGGGGATTTATTAAGTCCTGTTCTGAGATACTTCATATCTTTTGAAGGTTTACACTGTTTTAAACACAGTGAGATTTTGGCCCATGGGAGTTCCTGAAATTTAACTTGTCCAAATAATTTATGAAAATTAAAGACAATTTTATTATTAGCGTATTAGTCTACTATATCACCATTTCTGTTCTTTTAACAAACATAATGCAAAAGTATTACTCCAAACCAGAGTTTGATTATCATAAATACTTCACTTTTAAGAAAAGAATATGAAACCTGATATAGGATTGTACGGTTCCTAGACAGGGAAAATTAATTAATATTTCCTTTGATATCTGTCTTTGTAATAACCCTGGATTTGATGGGAGACTACAAATTTAAATTAAGTTAAAATAAAATAAATGAAATATTTCTTCCTGGGTCTCTCATACCATCACAGTAAATATTGTACATTTTTTAGATTTCTGGTTCATGTTGTGGCAGGAACAGCTGGAGAATATCAAAGTTCTTCTGGGCTTCATGAAATGCAACCGGAAACTGCTGGAAGACCCTATGGGATCAAACCACCCTGGAGGGGTGGTGAAGAAAGAAGAGGTGCTTCATCAATCACAAGGAAATCACAATTTCCTCATTGATCTGAAGAAAGTTCTCCTGAACAGCAGCAAGGACAATGGCCATTTTGGTCAGTCACAAGCTGGGACAACCAGGACCCTAAGATCTTGTGCTGGAGCGGTGCATGGACAGAGCAGTGAAACTGGGTGAGATAACTTCCAACTGTTACCTTCGAGATTTAACCCAAGTAAAAAATTCCCCAAAATAATCTCCAAACGTTAAGAAAGCAGCCCATTCTGCAGCCCAAGCAAAGAGGCGTCTCTCAGGGCCCGCTGCAGCCCACACAGCCAAAGGATGCAAGAAGCTTGGAGCCGCTGCTCTTTGTAGCACATGAAGCCTGCAGTCACTGGTCTTTTTCAGCACGATAAGCCAAAAGAGAGAAGGCAGCTGCCTGGATTTCACCTTCTCTCAGCAAAAAAAGGGCCCGGAAGCATTAGAATCCAAGACGGGACTCGCCATCTCCCTCAGCAGCTTTGGAGCAACTGAGAAATAAGATCTAGTATTAGGAGAAAGAAAAAAAAAAGTAACATTGAGTTGAGAAAAGCTGTTTCCAAGGTGTTGGAAATGCAAAAGCTCTGAAGGAACATTTTTCCACACATGGTGGTCTTGTAAAACTACCCAAAAATTTTGGCAAAAAATCAGAAAATGGTTGGAGGAGATAACTAAAGAACAAATAGACTATAAACCAGAGTTCTTCCTGTTATGGATCTCTGATAGATATTTATCCAAAAAGACAAAATATGTAATAATTCATATTCTAACTGGGGCTAGATTAGCGTTTGCTCAATGTTGGAGATCACCTCATACAACTTCAGAGCAAATGGTTATTCAGAAAATTTGTGAGTGTGCTGAAATGGATAAACTAACGATAGCGTTAAAAAACAAAGAGTCCTCAACATTTTACGACAACAGGGACTCATGGTATAATTGGCTTACACAGAGACAAATTATGTAAATGATAAAGAGTAACTTAAACATAATGGAAAACAGGAGTAGATTGGATATGACGAAGAGAAATGATCCTTACAGACTGTCACAAAAATATATCATTCGTTTTTAATTGTATTTTCTACCCTATTCTCCCTCCCCTTCCCTTCCCCTCTCTCCCTCTATATCTTTTCTCTTCCCCCCAACCAGCCTTTATCCAGTGTGTTAGGCCGGGTGTTTTCCTTCTTTCCCCCTAGCCGTTTTCTTTCTATTTTGTAAATGTATTGTCGATGTGTTTTTAAATTGTAAATTCAATAAAATCTATTTTAAAAAAAAAAGAGAGAAAAGCTGTCTCATCTCTGCTCATGGAAGAAGCAGAAACAGCGACCATCGCAGTCAACCACAGAAAGCTTATCTAAAGAGCAAAAGATATGCCACACAAATATTTAAAAGTGACCCAGCCAAAAGGAGAATGAAGAAGACCTACAAATGCTCATCAGCCGCGACTATGACTACTACGCCATCATCCAAAAAGGTGGTGGCAGCTACCAATGAGTCATATGATATCTGTAAGGGTTTCCTCTGTGCCGAAAAACTTGAGAACAAGAGTACTATGAAGTGCTCTCTATGTGACTCATGTTCATAATAAATGTCTGGGGTTATCTAAAGGTATTGCCCAGTTTTTACACTCAACATTTTTAAGTAACTCCCAGTTTGTGTTTCCATTGTTTTGTCCTTCTTGTAAGCCAAATTTTGACAAATTCATTGTTTTGAATGACTGGGTTGACAGTATGGAAGCATGTTTGTTGGCTCTAGAAGAAAAGGAAAAGATGAGGAGTAGGGAACAATCAATTTTGTACAACTCTGATGAAAATCGCTAACCTAAGCCGCAAGATGTTACTAAAAACCCGTATACGACATCCCGTTCCTCGTAAAAGATGCAATTGAAAGAGAAGGAACATTGGTCTTACCTGAATGTTCTTCTCTTTTTGTGGTGAGAGAGTCCAAAGCATAGGTTATACTTTGTCCCCTTGCTGATTGAACTGAGTCTGCAAAAGTTGTTTAAGCTCCGCCTCTCTTGCTGGCCCAATCCAGCTTTCGGCAAAGTCACATGACGTGTCTCTACAGGTTAAGAAAGGAAACTCATCATCACCCCCTCCCCCCGCCCAAGCCCCAGACTAGACGTACCTAGGGTGGGGCTGGATTCTCTCACCACAGAAAGAGAAGAACATTCAGGTAAGACCAATATTCCTTCTCCTTTATGTGGTTATGAGAGTCCAGAGCATAGGGACATACCAAAGCTGGAGTGTCCATGGGAGGGTTCAAGTCTGGTCCTGTACACTTCTCTCTGCATGAACTCTCTGTAGCACCTGTCAGCCAAATGCTGCATCTTCTGATGCAAAGGCATCCAAATGGAGATGGCGAAGACCATGTAACTGCCCTGCAAATCTCTTCAACAGATGCTTGTGTGGCACAGGCTGCCATCGTAGCCTCACTCCTGGTAAAATGTGCTGTCACACTCTGAGGCACAGAAAGAGAACTACTGTCATAGGCTCTAGATATGCAGGAATGGATCCACCTGCCCACCGTAGAAGGAGTGACCTTGATGCCCAACGAGGCTGGTAGAAACAATACGAACAGCAGTTCTGTTCTACAAAAGGCCGCAGTCTGCCGAATATAAATCTTCAGTGCTCGACGAACATCCAGAGAATGCCATGCCCATTCCAAAGCATGATTTGGATTAGGACAGAAATTAGGCAAGACAAGTTCCTGAGCTCTATGGAACCATGAATTGACCTTAGGTACAAAGGTTGGATCCAATCTGAGTACCATTCTGTCCGGGTGAAAGATATACAAGTCTTCCTGAACCAATAGAGCTGCCAGTTCCGAAATCCTCCTAGCTGATGTAATTGCTACAAGGAATGCCACCTTAATGGTCAGCATATTTAGGCTAACCAATCTCAAAGGCTCAAAAGGAGTCCAAGTAAGAAACTGCAACACCTTGGACAAATTCCATGTAGGGAACCTGTGCACCACAGGAGGCCTAAGATTGGATGTACCCTTAAGGAATCTATGGACTGTGGGGTTGAGTGTAAGAGACCCTGACTTCCCATAAGGTAAGACAGAGGACAATGCCGCTACTTGTCTGAGAAGTGTATTGGCTGATAAGCCTTTGTCCAGATCATCTTGGAGGAAGTCCAAAATGTTGGGAATAGAAACATCCATAGAGCTAAGGTCAGACTTTACCCACCACCGGCAAAAGGCTTTCCAAGTCACATCGTAAATATGATTCATGGAAGGTCTCCTAGCCACCTGAATTGTTGAAATTACTCTTTCTGAAAGATTGTCTTACTTTAGAGAGTCCCACTCAAGCGCCATGTGGTTAGAAGTAACCACTGTGGCTCTGGATGAACTAGGGCACCCTAGTGTAGTGATATCCTATCTTATAGAATCCTCCAAGGTGGGGCGATAGGCAGAGTCACCAGGTTTGCAAACCAGGGACTGAAAGGTGTGTAGACGTACCCAAGGGACAATAGAAAAGTGTAGACGTACCCAAGGGACAATAGAAATGCACAACACCATCTTCCCCAGGATCTGAGAGAGTAGGGCCAAGGGAATGGTCCCTTCTCTCTGAATCCTGCCTGCAAGCTCGTCCACCAGTTGTGGGAGAGAAAAACTTTGCATGAGACAGTATCAATCTTAGCCCCCAGATGTAGTAAACAAATAGGGGAGAAATGGTTTTTCTTAGAATTTATGGAGAACCCATGGACCTATAAGGCTGATAGAGTTGTCTGAAGGTCCCTCCGAGACACTTCTTCCAAAGATGACTGGATTAAAATATCATCCAGGTAACATTGAACCCTTACTGGTATGGCCCTTAAATGGCTGCTAGAGCTGCCAACAACTTCATAAAGACCCTGGGCACTGAAGAAAGCCCAAAGGGCATGGCTCTGTACTGGTAATGTTGACCATCATAGCAGAAACAAAGGAAACACCTATAAAAATGACCTATCTGAATATGAAGATAAGCCTCAGTCAGGTCAATTGACGTGAGGAAGTCACCCTCTGAACGCTCTCTAGAATTGTTTCAAGTGATTGCATCTTAAAATGCTTGTAAATTAGATGTTTATTGAGCCTTTTTAGATCCAATATCGCTCTCCACCACCCCCACCCACCCAAAGGCTTTGGGAATAACAAAGAATCTGGAGTAAAAACTCCTTCCACACTGACCTGGATAGCTTTAATATTCAACAAGTGGTGAATGGTGGTTTCCATGAGTTCCCTTTGTGCTGTGTCCCTGAGACAAGCCACAAAAAACCTTGAGGGCTGGGATCTAAACTTCAGAAAAAGGCCCATTCTCACTGTTCTAAGCACCCAAGCATCTGATGTGGTATCCTACCACTGATCCACAAAGCAGGGTAGTCTGCCTCCAATGGGAGGACCCAACCGAAAGGGCTGCTTGCCTGAGTATTGAGGCCTACTCTTGCCAGCCCGATCCTGCTGTTGCTCTTGGTGGGGGAAAGGTTGTCTCAGAGACCTTTGAAATCCTGGTCTGGAGTCTGGTCTGAAGGACAATCTCTGGAACTAAGGAGCTGATCGGAAGTCCAACCATCTGGACAGGAATGGGAGAAATTTCCTCTTGTCCTTGGCTTCTACTAAAAGAAGGTCAAGGGATTCCCCAAATAGCCTATCCCCTTGGACTGGGACACATGCAAGTTTCCACTTGCGTCTGCCATCTGCCTGCCAATTTTTAAGCCAGAATATTCTCCTAGAAGCCACTGGTGGCTTTTGAAGCAAATCTGATGCCATTAAGTGTGGCATCCACCATGAACTCCACTGCAACTACTAATTTGTTAATATCCTGATGTGCCTGTACATCAGTGACAGAAATTCTATCCTGCAGTTGGCGAAGCCATCTGAGAGATGCTCTGGTAAAGGAGGTTGCCTTAGAGGCCTTGACAGCCCAGGCTGCCGCCTGATGAGTCCTCTGAAGTGATTGATCTATTCTCTTGTCCTCTGCTTAGGACTTCCTTTGGACCAATTGGAGCCGAGGACAATGAGGAGAAAGCAGCCACCGGACCATCCACCACCATCACTTGAAGAGTCCTGGTAGAAACGGCTATCATTTATAGAAAGGGTGGGTGCTAACCCAGGAAAACCTAGCTATCTATTAACAACATTAAGGAGCAGTCTGGGAAAAGGAACTATCTCCATGTGTAAGGTAGGTTCAGAAAAAAAGCTGATCTGGAGGCACAGGGGCATCTCCCACAGGCTCTCCCAGATCTGCCTCCAGGCCTAACTGGGCCGTGTTCTTTGCTTTGAATAAGAGGGACTTAAAAAGGGTGGGCTGAAACAGATTCGAAAAGGCAGCCTGGTCAGGCACAAGCCCTCATAATCGGGAAGATCAGTTTTCCTCTTTTCCTTCTCTACTACTGAGGAAAACTGGTTGTGCACAGAGGGATCAGGTGAGCCAGGGTCTCTTAAAACTTGCCTCACTTGAGGTAGAAATGTAGGCTCCTGAACTGAAATCAGAGACCTTTCAGAAGTCACTGATACTGGCCCTCTAAGAAAGTGAATCCCTTCCAATATGCACTGCCTAATGGCCTTGGAGATGACTGCTTCCATACAAGCTGAAATCTCTGGTTCAGGTGAGGCTCTGTGGTGAAGGCTTGCAGCAGTGGGTGTGAAGGTAGCCTCTATCCCATGCCAAGGCCTGATGAGAGGTTGTTCCTAAGGCTCCTCCTGAAATGCAACTTCTGGAGACTTTTCATAATCTCTGCCTGCAGTAGCCAACTGCAGGTCTACAGGATTCTCCATATCATCAGGTGACCAGGCCTGAACATGCCGCCTACTCTCAAGAGCAGGCCCTGTTTCGGCCTTAGGACTAAAGGTGAGTCAACTGGGGGAGGTGATCTGTGACTCCGCCCACCTGCAGCTTTTTGAGATATCTCAAACTGCTTTTCCAAGGTCTTCTGGCATGGTGAGGCCTCCTTTTCCTCTGTCTTGGAGGCTTTCTTGGGAACTGGAGCCTTCTTAGTCGTTCTGCCTCTGCTTGCCCCTTTTGAGCTTGTAGGGCTGTGATTGCCCTCTCTTGGGGCCTTGCTGGAAGCCTGGGCCTCTGACATCTAGGTGAAAAAACAGTCTCCACATGCCTGTAAAAGGAGATTGGGGAGAGGGGGGAACATAATGCAAATACAACTCTCCTCCACAGGCTCCCAGCCACCCTTTGCCAGTAAAATCCCCATACCAGGTCTTCAGGCTTGGTTCCAGCCTTGCCCAGGCCTGATCTAGGGCTGTGACCACTCCCTGCTGAGCCTTTGGGCCTTCAGGCTGCTGGCGGGCTTTGCAAGGGCCCGAGGGCCTCTGGAACTCTTCAGGCCCTTCCCTGGGCAAGGCCCTCGGAGGTCAATGAGGCTGCATCAATCTTCACTCCTCAGTGCTGGATCACAAGTCCAGTGTTGGCAGTATCAGTCCAATCATCGCTAACAGCTGAGAAGCAGTACCAATCTGCCTGCTGAATGGCAATTGCTGCTCCCACAGTTTTGGCCTTTGCTCTTAGGACTGAAGACCAGCACTGTGCTGGGAACAGCTGGGCATCCTAGCCCTTCTCGCCGCTTTCGAGGCTGCTCCAAAAATGGAGAAATAGCCTCCAGCACCAACCTCTTCCTTCCAGACTGAGGGACTGAGTAGAAAGCTCGGTTGGAGAAGCCACAGAGGCAGAGCTTAAACAACTTTGGCAGACTCAGTCCAATCAGTGAGGAGACATGCTCTGGATTCTCGTAACCACGTAAAGGAGAAAAGAAATGACCAAATGCAGTCTTATTCAGATTGGACTTTTCTGATGAACTTGATGAGATCACCAGAGTGCGTGGTATTATCAGCAGTTTCCAGACATCGGCCATTACACCTGATGAAAATGTAGATATTTTCTCTGAAGGCCCCAAATATAAAAATGATGACAGGTCAGTGCACCACATTTTTGCAAGGTAGTTTGCAAGAGTGAAGCCTGTAAATGGAAGTTCATATCCATGATAAATTCGATCACCAAAAGCAGTGCAGACCATACGAAATTACATTCGTAGCCTACATCCAACCTACTACATATCCATGCTTAAAGAACGTTTGGACAATCTGTTTGATTTATACATTGACTACCATGCTGACTGTATTAAATCTAAGAACATTGGTCCACTTCCTAATGTTCATGCTTCTGTTCACTAACGTTATGCACACCCCCTATTTCCTTAAGGTCAATCCTACTGGTTTAACGTGTAAATTATTTTAATGCAAGAAATCTCACAAACAAAACATATTGGTAAACATAATCAGAATATCAGGTATAAGTTAGGTGGTATTGATCTAGCCGACAACCTTCACTTTGTTAAGGACCTAGATGTGTTTATCTCTGACAATCTATGCTCCAAAGTTCATTGTAACAGCATTGCTAAAAAAGCACTAAGAGTTATAAACATAATTTTACGAAGTTTTTTTCTGGAAACATTGTATTGCTAACTAGAGCTTATAAAAGTTATGTCAGACCAATTTTAGAATACTGTTCATTTGGAATCCCTACCATATATCTGATAGTACAATTGAGCGGGTTCAGAAGTACTTTATAAGAAAAGTTTTGCATTCCTCTGCACATAATAGAATCCTCTATCCTACTAGGCTAGAAATCCTTGGCTTGGATAATTTGGAACTGCATCGCTTGCGGTCAGACTTAGGTATTATATACAAAATTGTACATAGTAATGTTTTACCTGTAGGTAACTTTTTTTGTTCTAATCGCAATAATATGCATGCGAACAATTATTTTAAACTCAATGTGAATCATTCTAAACTTGACTGTAAAAAATGTGATTTTTATAATAGAGTTGTCAAGGTCTAGAATGCTCTACCTGATTCAATTGTTTCAGCTACAGATATTCACAGTTTTATTCAAAAATTGGCTTCCATGGACTCACTTTCTTATTTGAGAGGTCTGTCGAGGGAGCGTGCATAAGTGCACTGAAACCATGCCTGACATCCCTGTCATTGTTTTTTTATATATTATTTCTGTTTTCATTTCTGTTTGACAAATTACAATAAATAAATAAATAAATAAATAAAGCGCCAATTTGATTTCTGGAGAAAAATTAAAGACTAAAAACTAAAGAGAAAAATCAAAAACTCAGATGTAAAAGAAATACCTAAGGATGTTTTAAAACACAGAACGCTTGCAAAAATCGAGTACCATTGTGGAAAGTGATTATTGGGAGAAATCGCTTTTCTAAACTTTATCTTTAAACTGCCCCCCACCCCCATGACTGGTTGATAATCAGCCAATTTTACACTCTGTTGAGCACTGGAATTGGGAGCAGGGGAGGCATCTACTGGAGGAAGATAACTGCAATGTGGGAAACTTAAAGGAAAGTGATGAAGAAGAGAAAGTAAAGAACATCTGGAAGGCTATTTGATCTTGACTTAGTAGGCGATTTGGATGCTTGGAAATATTTGTGAGCTTTTTGAAGATCTAAAAGGAAAACTGAACTGCAAACACTATAACTTGTATTGAAACTGTGCATTTGAAAGATTTGAGGAAACCTGGTGGGCCAAGTTGGATTTGGATTATTAACATCACTTGACAGATCATCCTACGAAGCAAAAGAAGAAAAGCAATAGAAGGGGAAAAAAGAAAAAGAAGAAAAGACAAATAAGACTTAAAAATTTGGACAATTGGGAAGATGTAACTGGAAATATAAAGACTGTAAAGCTGAAATTTATAGTTTTTAAGGATTAGAAATTTAAGGGACTTGGAGGAATAATTTTAGGATTGACCAAATTTTATTAATAATTGACTTTTTTGGAGTTTTTAGATATTGGGATACTGGAATATTAGAGATATATTGAGTAATTTTTAATATATTACGTTGGTACAAAATAACCTAGCAGGAGACAATAACGTTCTATGAAGAAGTGTTAGTAATGGTCAAAAGTATTTACGAAAATGTGACAAAGAATCATAAGAAGATTATAGGAATATTTAAAGATAAAGATGTGAAAGTAGACAACACTTAACAAATGGTGGGAAAAGATGAACATGATACACAGAAGACAGATAAAGGAGTGGTGGAGGAGACAAAGCAAAATAAGTTACAAGAAGACAAAAATAAGTTACAAGCAGACAAAAACATCAAAAAGACAGTAACAATAAAAATTAAGAATTAAATACATAATCCTTTAAAAGATTACAATAGAACAGAGAGAAAAAAGGAAGATTTCCCAAAAATAATGAAAGGGCTATGGATGATTATCCAAAAGGTGCAGCAGAAGGAGATAAGGGGTAAGGCAGAGGGAATACTCAGCCTGGGCAAAAATGTTAGAAAGAAATATAGGATCCCAAAAGAGAAATATAAAAGAATCACCAAAAAGTCAATAAATGATGAAATTCTAAAAAGGCTGAGAGATGATTGATAGAGACATAATATCTTGCAATACAGTAATTATATTAAAAACCAATAGAAATAAGTGGAAAATATAAATTGGGAAAATAGCACATATATAATTAAATAATATAATCACAAATATAATAAGATTAGGAAGTGGAAGACTATGATTAGGTATTTCTGAATGTATTATTATGATTAACAGCATGCAAAAAATATACTGGAATTTATAGCTTTGAAGGACTATAAATTCAGGGGACTTAGAGATATAATTCGAGGACTGATTAAATCTTACTAATAATTGGTGTTATTGGTGTTTATAGAAAATTGAGATATTGAAAATGTGGTGGAACACTGAGTGATATTTAAAGTATTAAAACATTAGTGACTTAACAGGGGTCAACAAGTATATCGTATGAAGAGATGTTATTGATGTTTATATATCAATAGTGATAAAAATTATAAAGCGAGAATATTATTGTATAAAGAAAAAGAAGTAAATATAGAAGAACCCCAACAAATTGGGGGGGGGAGAAATAAGTACAAATTGGGAAAATAGTATAATATATATTGATACATAAAAGAATATATTATAGTTATAATAAGCATATTAAGGTTAGAAGTTGGAAGACAAAAACTATGTATATGTAATTGTATTATTACTGTTAGAACTGTGTAAAAATATATTGACTGTCCACAAAAAGTTGGTTGTTATAGGAAAACTACAAATAAAACATATGCTAAAATAAATAAATAAATAAATATTGTACATTTTTATAAGAAACTGCAAATAATTACTTAATTAAGAATTTTGCTCCAGAAAGTTCTGCAAAATGAAATATAATCTTCAGCACTCTGTTGTGCTACTGACTCAGATTTAAAGAAACTATACCACCTGTTATGTCATGTTTTAATTGATGAGACTGACAACAATGTGAAAAGAAATTATGAAGCTTTTTACAAGTGAGAGTGAGAAATGGCTAGATAAAGATTTTTACAGTGAATATTTTAGTGACAACAAATTTGCAAGTAATTGGTATCTTTGAGAGATAAGAATCAATACAAAATAAGTAGACAATGATCTTTAAAAGCACATACTCCACCTAATGCCTTTATATTTGCCAGACAAAAAGGATAGACATGTTAACCTTTTAATTGTTATTTATCTCTGAAGACTAGTTGGAAGTGAACAAGAATGAGAAAAAGGTCATTATACCCATGGTATAATGGTCAAGGGAATCTTACAGGAAAATAGTTATGAACATGGTTTTCAGATGAGATACTAAATAAGTTTTTATTATGATCTAGGACAACTTACATTCTTAATACCTGTCACTTGTATTCATTGCGGACTATGTAAAAAAACATATTCAGAAATAGTGAACAGTATCATAGTGATTTGAGTTAATAAATTAGTCATCTATATCCCTAAGAATAATACAGAAACATTTTTTAAAATACACTTAAAAAAAAACACAGCCAAGCAATAAACTCTAAGAATTGAAAGAAAGAAAGCTACAAAATAAAACAGCAAAACATAGTAAAATACAAACATTCCTTAGAATGTTTAACCAACCACAATTACCGGTTCTCTGTTAAAAGAAAGATGGGTGGGGATTGAGGTGAAGTGAGTAATCTATTCTTGATGCTTGTTTCATTCATCATAGTTTGAGCTGCTTTGGCAAAGTTCACACCTAACCACATCAGTCAAAAGAAAAGAATATATTGTACAATAAAATATACAAAACTGGGAAATGTATACAACCAACAAAACCATACCCAGTATGTCTTGATGAGACTTCAGTTTTATTCTCATTCTTCCTCTCCTTCCCCCACCCCTTGCAATATTCTAGTAATGTAAAACCAGCTTTAAGGTAGGAAATCATTTTTTTTAATTTTAGGAAACATCACACTAGATGCCAAGAGTTGAACTATATAATAACAACTATTCGTTAAAACTGAACACTTGCAATTTTGTTGAAGCCCTCTTAAGACAACTGCAACCAAACATCATAGTACACCATAAAGCAGCCAATCAAAAACTTTTATTTAGTAAAATAACACATTCGGCAGCTATTGGCCTGCATGCCAAAACAGTAAATTCAAAAGTTTCTTTTCATGAGATAATATCAACCCCAAGAGTGTATATTCACTTTGACAATGTCATTCTCCACCATGACCATAAAATTCTTGAAAGTACCTCAGATTATTGAATTTTGTACTGGGTTGAGACAACAATTACTTTTAATAGCTCAGGTGAAATGCATTTGCTTCTCACCAGGGCACATAGCTTATACATAGTCACTTCACTTAACTGTTCAGGTGAGATTTCAGCCATTACATCAAAACTAGATCAAATCCAGTTACATAACACCAAATTTATGAAATTATATAACACCAAATTTATGAAACTAATAGCGTCTTCTCCTTTTTCTAATAAATCCCCAAAATTAAAGATAGCAGAGATATGCTTCATATAATGAAATTATTGCAAATTATTCTTGTTTTGGATCTGATGGATATGCTCTGCAAATGATCATTGAAGGCTTCAATAATCTGTTCTTTCTTATTTATTGATCCTTCTTACTTATATTCTTCTATTGTCATTCAGATATAGTTACTCATGATGTATGATTAATCCATTCATTAAATGATGACGTAACATATAATTGACCTGATTCAGGCAAAGTTTTACAATTAAAGATTTTTCTCATATAGGAAAAAAAATATTATTCTGTTTACTTGGTATAAAGCAACATGCTATGACTATCAGGTAATGATAGAGCTGGATAAACAATTTAGTATTGAGGCTAGCCCAAAAGGATAACACCTGGACAGTACTGAAGGCCACTGAGAGATCAAAAAAGACAAGACACTTTTCTTTTGGGTTTAATGGAAAAAGACTTGGAGAAAAAAAATCTGGAACTTTTATCTTACATATTCCACAACCATTCCATGATTACAGAAACTGATGGGTTGGCAGAAATTGATAAATTGATTGTTTTGGTTAAAGGAAAGAATTTAGGCACCTTTGTTTCCACATGGAGACCTCTTGGCTTCTACTAGTTTAGATTATTACGGAAAAACAAAAGATTGTGATTTGATGTTGTGGTTATTGATGTTGCAGTAATCAATTTTTACTGCAACAGAGGGAGCCGGAAGTCATTTCTTTTTCTTTTTTTCCCATTTCCCCTCACTTTTCTCTCCCTCTTTACACTCCCCCAACTGTGTCTTCCTTTTTACTTTTATATTTTGTATTTTAACTTATAACCTAATAAAAATGTTAAACACTGGAAAAAATCATATAAAAGACCTAGCAAAGCTTTTTTGAAAAAAGAAAGAAAGGATGGTTGCACTACCTTTATTTTGCCCTCACTTGAGATTGTCAATAGTGCAACTAAGGCTGTCTCTGTTATATAGCCAAAATTGAATCCAGGTTGAAAGGGGTCCAGGAAATCCAGGACTCTCTGGAGCTGCTGGCAACCTGCCTTTTTTTTATCACTTTCCTAAAATAGGAAAATGGGAAACTGCACGAATATTGTCCAGGCAGATGGGAGCATGTAATGTTTTTTTTAAAGAGAGGACAAACCCGAGCCTCCTTAAAAGATCCCAGGAATATTTCTCTTGCAGTGAGGAATTTATAATTACATTTATCATCTACTGGTCCCTGTCCTAGAGGCTTTCACCAGCCAGAAGGAACAAAAATTTAAAGGGTAGGTAGTTTCAATGACAATAGGAGGATTCTGTCCACCTTCTTAGGAGTCAAACTGATTCTAAATTCCTAGTCAAGAAGCCATCCCTCATAAGCACTTGCACCATGGAAGGGTTCCAACTAGGAATTAATTCAAGTGATTTTTTCCAACTAATGTTCAATAAGTTCTTCTGCTGTCCCTAGAGATGATCATCTGAGCTTAACACCATCCCCAGGATTCAGGAGATTCAGGAGTGTTGAGGAGTGACACTTTGCAAATGCAATTGAGGAAGTATTTTTTCCCCGCTTGCTTTTATTGTCACGAGAAAGGCTAGTGCAGTGTTGACAAACCTTTTCGGCACCAAGTGCCGAAACGAGAGTGCCCACAAATGTTTTTGGTACTGAGTGACAAAATGTGTGTGTGTGCACATGCCAAAACTAGATGTTCTGTTTTTTGACATGCGCATGCGCAAAGGCCACCTAGTTTGCTGGTTTCTGGCATGCATGTGTGCACAAAGACCAGTCCTGTGCGCATTCGCCGGCTCCACCTTGCCTTTCAGGGGTCCTTGCACCTCCCTCCCACCTGATCCCCTTCGGGGTAGTGGGACATACACATTGCGACCTCCTCTGCTGGAAAGCTGGAGCCCCTTCCCAGCCTTGGAACAGGCCAGCGCAGCTACCCCGCTTCTCCCACCACTTCTTCCAAAGGGGCATGACAGCTTCCTAGCTGGTGCACCTTTTACCGCTTCCCAGACAGTGTGCATTCCTCCCACCCAGCTCAGCTCCTGCACAGCCCCACCTCTCCAGAAGAGTGGCAGCTGCAGGGGGAAGGGCAGGAGCAACTGGCTGGCCACCACAGCTGCTCCCACATTGGCAAGCCATGCGGGCAGCTTGCCCCCTTGCCAGCAACTCCTCCTCTAGCATCCTGCCCAGAAGTGGCAGCGCAACAGCCACCACCACCGGGGGTGAGGAGGCAGTGGAGGCATAAACGGGTAAGCCAGGGCTTCTCTCCCTCCCCCCCTGAGCGGGCTTCTTGTTCGGCCCCAAGCTTCCAGCAAGTGGCAGTGACGCGTATCTGTAGTTTGGAGTTCTTGGCCGGCTCAGGCGCATAGGCTAGCATTTGCTGGTTGAGTAGACAGCTGCCCCATGCCTGAGATGGCCAGCGTGCCAGAACCCAGAAGAGCAAGGAGAGCAGAGCTGCCAGCCAGGATGGCTGGGGCCCTACAAGAAGGGAGGGAAGCCCCAGCCCTCCTATCCTCACACCTGCTGCCTCCTCACCTCTCTTGCACTGCCACTTCTGGGCGGGGTGCTGGAGGAGCTGCTGGGGCTGGCCAGCTCTTCTGGAGTGCCCAAGCCGGCCAGGTCTCCGGAGCATGGATGCACCATGGGCCAGAGTCATGCAACAACCCCACTCGGGCGGAGAGGGAGGGAAGCCCTGGCCCGGCTGTCCTGGCTCACAGCTCTGCCCTCTCCAGATCTTTTGGCATGCATGACCAATACACTTCCGATTGCTGGTCTTGTACCCGCATGCACACAAAAAAACAGAAGACCAAGTGGCCGACGCACATGTGCGCGCTGGAAACAAGATCATCTTCCTGGTGCACACATGCACACCAGGTGCCTCCTTTTCCAGTTTTTGGTATACATGTGTACATGAAATCCAGCTGGCTGGCATGCCAGAACCCGGAAGAGCAATGGGCAATAGCTCCGCATGCCCAGAGAAATGGCTCTACATGCCACTTCTGGCACACGTGCCATAAGTTCACCATCACGGGGCTAATGTAAGATATATCCAGTCAGACTAATCCTTCATCTTTCTCCAGCAGTGGTCTAGACATCTCTTAACTTGCTTCAGAACTCTCAGTTCTTTTGATTCCAGGTTGTTAAGGCTTCAACAAGACCATGAAGCAAATGAGCCAGTTCTTTCTGGAATCCAGTTGGATCAATCAATCTCCGGGGAAGACCACCACCTATCTCCCTGTGGAGGGGCTGGGGAAAAGAGAGTCTCAAGGATATTAGGGCATGATCTGACCATAACAGAGGGCTTAACATTAAATTTCCCACTACATCAGATTGAAATTGTTCCAATAAGAATATTAGATCTAGTGACCTAGTATTAGATCTAGTGACCTAATATTAGATCAAGTGATCTAATATAACGCAAGCAGAATTTAGAAAGATCACATAGTGGCTTTGGATTAGTCAATTTCACTAAATACAATCCATCAAGGTGAGTTTTGTAACTGGAGGAAGAATGTTATGTGTGTTTAGATGAACTCCTGGAGAAAAAGGTCAAACAATTAAAAAGCTTGCCAAAGTGGCTAACATCAATTCACTACCATTTTATTTTCTGCCTATCTTCCCATTGAACTATTCTAGGCAGCTTACAATAATAAAAAGAAAGAAAATGAAAAAAAGTCTAAATAGAACAGAAGTAAAATAATACAATAAAATGGAAAATGAAAAATAACACAATGAGAATACATCAATATGATAACCAAAAAGATGGACAGGTGGAGAGCAGAGAGCAAGAGGAGGGGACTGGTGTCTGCTTTCAATCTAGCAGCCACCTCAAGTGTGGAACTCCAGGGCAGATTTCTTCCTGAAGGGTACAATGTTGTTGTTTTTTGTAAATTTTTATTAGTTTTTAAAGACAAACATAAACAAACAAAACATAAAAACATCAAACTTTCTTCCATAAGTGTACAAACAGTGTGCCGATTGGATTACAAATTTTTTGTGTGCATCCATTTGATAGTCTTCAGTTACAATTACATTGCATAATAGCTCATATTATCAATCAAAAATTGAATATCCCAGTATCATTATTAATCAACCATTTGACAATAATTTTATTCCTTCATATTTTGCGAGATAACCATAGTTTACTTAATTTATTTTATAACAATTCATATAATCCTTCCAAATCTATCATAAAAACATTTTGTAAGTAAGGGTACGATGTTCTAAAGGGTGGATTCTATGGCAGAGAAACTCTTCTTGGATCCCAATAGTCAGAGTTCTTTGACTGATGGGATCTATAGTAGACCCTCTCTGACAGCATGAGTAAGACAAGCTTATCCTAGTGGACCAGGTTCATGAGTTAGCCTTGACCTACGCCATTAAGGGCTTTAAATGTCATAACCAAGACCTTGAACTGCATTCAGACTTAGACCAGTAGCCAGTGAAGATTGTGAATCAGAGGTGTAATATGGGCCATGGAAGGGATCCCAAAACTGCTCTCGCTACCACACTTTGCCCCAGATGAAGTTTCTGAATGGATTTCAATGTTGGCCTATGTAAAGAGTGTTGCAATAGTTCAGATGAGAAATGACCAGGGCTTGAGTGCAAGAAGTCATGATCCAGGAAAGATAACCACTAATGCAAAAACAGTAGCTATCTTTTATCTTTTTGTATTAATATCTTTTTACGAAAATAGAAAATCTGTTGCAACCCCATGTCCAAAATTTCTAGTAATGAAATAATTAATTCTGGTCTAAGAAAGAGTTCCAGCCCTAATAGGTTATGATTGAAAGGGTGAATATACTGCAAAATCTATATACAGTATATAAAAGCGAAAAACCACTCACGCATCATGCAAAATCTCCCAAACCGTAAAGCCTACAAACTTGAAATTTGGCACATATGTTCCTCTTGCCTTCTAGGGGCTCACTAAGAAAGGATTTTTCTAAATGACTATCAGAACATTAGTATTTCATATATTATAATTTACATGCTCTGATGGTAAGGAGTACTACTCCCCTCCCCACCGGAAAAGAAAGCTGTTCCAAATGCAAAACACAAGCAGAGGAGAGGAGTTTCAGTTTCATAGCAGCAACCAGCTTTAGTACAGAACAGTTGAGGTAAGCCAAGCTCAGGCTCCTTGCTGTCTCCTTCTTGCTCACACACCAAATACTGTTTCAGTTTCCAAACAGCCCTCAACTCTCTCACACACTGACAGGACGCTAGCCAGATGAATACTGATGGATGCTGGTAGGCAGAGGCACAGTTTTTTCCCCTTATTTTCCTCCCCCAAAACTAAGCCTGATCACATAGTTTCGTAGCGAAGCACAGGTATAGAGCTAGTATTACATAGGGTTTGGGTTCAATCAGGGGAGAGATTCTCTGGGTGTGGCTAGGTGGACGTGGCCATGTGACTGTGTGGGCACTACTTCTTCCTTTTTTTTTTGCAGCATCTCTGCCCCCCATTTATGGGGGCTTTCTGAGCCTCAGGGAAGCCTCCTAAAGGAGCATTTTTGCTCCCTGAAGGCTTCCCTGAGGTCCAGGAAAGAAAAAACAGAGCCAGGGGCTCACAGCACCCACCATGCTCTGTTTTGGGGCTTTCTGGGCCTCATGGAAGCCTCCTGGGAGGCATTTTTGTTCCCTGAAGGCTTTCTTGGGGCTTGGGAAGGAAAAAATGGATTTGCTCCCAGAAGGCTTCCCTAAGGCTCAGGAAAGAAAAAATGGAGCATAGGGGTGCATGCAGCCCCCCACTCCATTTTGGGGCATCCTGGGAATCAGGAATGCTTCCTGGGGGGCATTTTTGCTCCCAGGAAGCTTCCCTGGGGCCCAGGAAGGCAAAAAAATGGAGGGGCGGGGGGAGCTGTGCTTCCCCCCTCTATTTTTTGCCTTCCTGGGTCTCAAGGAAGCCTCCTGGGTAAAGCAGTAAGTAAGCGAGCGGAATCCTGGCACAGCTGATCGTCGGGAGGGAGAAAAAAAAGTAATATCTTAAGGAGTGACTGAGTGGGGAAGAACACAGTCAGCGATGTCGGGCATGTGTGCAATGTTGTGCATGCGCGATAAGGACTGACTAGGGGGGGGAGGGGGGGAGCAGGCAGACAGGTGTGGGGCCAGCCAGGGGCATGATTTGCCAGTTCTTCGAACTGTGCAGAATCATAACTACTGGTTCTATACAGCCGGTCCAAATCAGTAGAATACCATCCCTGCATTCAATATTCCTTTTTCTACTTGCTGAATCATATGAAATATTAGAATATTTGATCTTTCCTCAATGAATTATGCTATGTTTCCACATAATAGTGTTACATGTCTATTCATTTTTTAAACTAAAGCTTAATAGATGAAAGCTGGCATAATTGTATTACTGAGAGCCAATCTAAAAAAACAAAAAATACCAGTGAACCTACAAGAAATTGAAGGAATAAGAGCCAGGTTGTTAGTTTTACAAACGATGTCTTTTTCACAGCTCTCTTAATGGAATAGTATGAGAACAGAGTAGGAATAGAATAGAATAGAATAGAATAGAATAGAATAGAATAGAATAGAATGGAATGGAATGGAATGGAATGGAATGGAATGGAAGGGAAGGGAAGGGAAGGGAACGGAACGGAATAGGAATAGAATAGAATAGAATTCTTTTCTGGCCAAGTGTGATTGGACACACAAGGAATTTGTTTTCAGTGCATAAACTCTCAGTGTACATAAAAGCTATGTGATAAATCATGATAAAGCTATAAAAATACATTCATCATAAATCTTAGGATACAACACTTTTTGATAGTCATAGGATACTAAATAAGCAATCAACAGAGTTTTGCAAAGTGCCTTAACGTGAGCATAGTGTCTTTCCTTGAAATGTGAGGCAGCTGGGTTCCTCAGAAGCTTTTGCATGACTGTTTGGTTGGCTATCTCAGATTGAATCCATATGTATGTACAGGCACTTCTGTTTATAAAGAACTACTGATTGCTTACATGCACCCACAAGCAACATAACTTGTAAAAAACATAGATGCCTTGGTTATATGATGAGGTCAAATGTTCTACATATCTCAAAATCCCAATGGGCTATCCCAGTTTTTCCAAGTGTACTGGAAGTGGTCTAGGAACCATAACAAAGCATGCCCATTGCCTACAGGCAACCATTTGTAAAAAAAAAAAAAAAGATCACAAAAACCATCAAATTCTGAACTCTTAATGTAATGGGAGAGGAAGAGAAGAAAGAGACAAAGATACAGAAAACACAAACATAATGTTGAATAATTCTCAAATGAAAATTCTCACTAGACAACCCATGACCCACTGGATTATATGTGCAGATATTTCCACAACTAAACAGAGAAAAAGACATGACCACAAATGGGCAAAAAAGCAAAAGGAATGAAAGCAACTTCCGTCTTCTTGCCAATTTCCTATTGACTTTGCTTGAGGGAATTTGATAAGGAACATTGGAAATCATGATCAGATGACTACTGCTGACTGGAGTGATGCTACAGCTACAACTTTGAAAATAAAACTAGTATGAAGAACCTTGAAGTTTCAGTTACATTGGAGTAATAGGTCCCAGATTTTGTATGCATTCTTTAAGTTATTGGATTTTAAGGTACCTATATTCAAAATATTTGCACTATGATGCACCATTTGGGCTAATTAAAAGTTACAAAAATATTAGACGGGGCAGTTTTGGTATTAATAGATTTTTAAAGAGAAAATATGACCAAATTGTTAAACATCAATTTCTTATTTAAGACATCTTTGGCCCATTCACAAAACTACCAAAACTACTTGGTATTTCTTCAAAGTTCACTGATCGATGCACTTTCCCCAATATGGCAAGTATGTCATTTGCACATAAGGAGAACATTAAAGAATCTGGTGAATAGAATTTAAGAGCAGCAAAGTTCAAAAATGTTCAAGCTCAATCCTCAGATATTTAGTTAAAATCATTTTGAAAAGCATGGGAAAACTATCGGAATAATCTTATCTAGGAAGCACCAGGTTGGGAAGATTGGAGAAAACAGGAGAAAATGAAATGGCTAAATGGTCTGATTAGAATTAGAATTAGAAGAACTTTATTATCATTGTACAAGTATAACGAAACTGTGGATGCACCCCAGCAACTGTTTGCAATACAATAAAACCAAAGCACTTAAAAATGAAGATAAGAAAAATAGAGTACCCACATCTCCATTTGCAATTTGAGAGTACATTATCTACGAATATACACAAAATATACATCCAACACTGACTGTAACACTTAGCTGAGTATAATACACAAGAGATGGATTGCACTGTAATATGTTACTATACACCTGAATGGGGTATTGAGATTTCACATCTTTTCACATCTTAATAAGGTAATGACTTCGTGTTTATTTGCGGTTCAGATGGCCCAGGGAAAGAAACTATTTGTTAGTCTAGTGGTATGGGATTTTATTGACCTAAAACGCCATCCAGACGGCAGCAGGTCAAAAAGATAATTGGTGTGAGGGGTCTTCTATAATGGCCTTGATTCTGCTTTGGCAGTGAGACCTGGCTAAGTCTTCCAGGGAGGGCAGAGGGCAACCAATGATCTTTTGAGCTGTGTTTATCACCCTCTGTACAGTTTTCCTGTCCTCAACTGTGGAGCCTGCATACCACACACCCAGACAAAATGTCAGAGTGCTCTCCACTCTTGCTCTCCACCAAGAAAGCCAGCAACAGCTTCTTATCCAGATTGTTCTTCCTGAGAATCTGCAGGAAGTGCAGCCGCTGGTGAGCCTTCTTCACTATGGCCTTGGTATTAGGGGGACCAGGAGATACCAACTGAAATATGGATGCCAAGGAATCTGATCGTAGGGACAGTTTCTATTCGTTCTCCATTGATGATGAGTGGGGCGTGGTTCTGTCCATGTTTCCTGAAGTCCATAATCAGTTCTTTGGTTTTATGGACATTCAATGACAGATTGTTCTGTGAACACCAGATAGACAGGTTCTCTACTTCTGCCCTATATGCCATCTCATCTTCTCCAGAGATGAGACCAATCATGGTCGTGTCATCCGCAAACTTTATGATGGTGTTTATTTCGTGGCTTGGTGAGCAAAGGTGTACAAGGCATATAGCAGGGGGCTCAAGACACAACCCTGGGGGAACCAGTACTGAGTGTAATAGTGGAAGAAAGGTGGGGGCCAGGTCTAACAGACTGTGGTCTGTTTGTCAAAAAGTTCTTAATCCAGGGGCACATGGGGGTGGGAACCTGCAAATTATACAGTTTGGTTACTAGTATATCTGGGATGATAGTGTTAAACACAGAGCTATAGTCCACAAAGAGCATCCTCACATAGCTCTGTTTGTTCTCCAGATGACTTGGCGCTCTATGAAGTGTGATGGCCACAGCATCTTCTGTAGATCTTTTTGCTCTATAAGCAAACTCAGGTTGATCAAAAGAGGGTGGGAGGCAGTCTCTGATGTGCTGTGAAACTAGTCACTCAAAAACCTTCATAATGGAGCTTGTTAATGCTATGGGCCTATAGTCATTGAGAGTGTTTATATTTGTTTTTTTGGGAATGGGGATGATGGTTGCAGCCTTCAGGCATTGTGGGATGATGGCATATGTTAAAGATAGATTGAACAGCTCTTTAAGTATTTCTGCCAACTGGTCAGCACACGCTTTAACTACTGCACCAGGAATGCCATCAAGCCCAGCAGCTTTCCTGGAATTTACTGCTCTCAGTGTTTTTCTCACCTCATGCACCTAAAGAGAAAGAGGTGCAGCATCGTGGTCCTTGTGAGGCAGTATGTCCAGGTTCTTGGTGGTCTCAAAGCATGCAAAAAAGCTGTTTAGCTCCTCTGCCAGAGTGCTACTGCTCTCACTGTTTGTTGGGCCTTGGCCTTTATAGTTGGTCAGGGCCTGATCCCCCTCCACATCTGTCGTGGGTCACTGTCAGTAAAGTGGCCTTCGACCTTCCTCCTATACATCTCCTTAGCATGTTTGATGCCCCTTCTCAGCTCAGCTCTGGCAGTGCTCTACTGTGAGGTGTCACCTGCTCTGAAAGCCAGGTCACGGGCCCTGATCAGAGTCTGGACTTCACTGGTCATCCAGGGTTTCCTGTTTGGGAAGGTCTGTATTCGTTTGTCCACAGTGACATTTTCTACACAGGTCTTCATGTAGAAAAGCACAGTCGCTGTGTTTAACTCAAAGTCCTGTTGTTTGAAGATGCTCCAATCTGTGCGGGCAAAACAGTCCTGAAGCTGGGAGAGGGCATTTTCAGGCAAGCATCTAATAGTTTGATTGTTAGATTTTGTTCTCTTCCTAAGGGGAGTGTAGGCTGGTAGTAAAAGCAGGGTGAAATGGTCTGATTGTCCTAAGTGGGGAAGAGGTTTTGCTTTATAAGCAGGCTTAATATTTGAATACACATGATTAAGTGTGTTTTTCCCCCTGGTTGGGCACTTAACATGTTGGTAAAGTTTGGGGAACACAGTTTTTAGGCACGCTCTGTTGAAATCCCCAGCAATGATGTGAACGCCCTCAGGATGAGCTCTCTGTTGCATAGTAATTATGTCTTGAAGGTATGTCCTGAGTGCCACGCTAACATTAGCATCTGGAGGTAAATATACAGCAGTGATGATAATTACTGTTAGCTCCTTTGGCAGATAAAATGGTTTACACTGAACAGTCATGGCCTCTAGATCTGGTGGGCAATGACTGTTTGTTATTTTGCTGTTTGTGCACCAGTCTTTACGTACATAATAATTAGGTCCCCTAATTACCGGAGGCTATATTGCGATCTTGACGGTGCAAGGTCCGGTCCGCTAACTCCACTGTAGAATCAGGGATTTGCGGGTGCAGCCAGGATTCTGTGACGATTAGCAGACAGCACTCACGAATTGTGTGATTGTGGGAGATCTGCAGCTGTAGTTCCTCCACTTTGTTTACGAGGGATCTGGCGTTTGTGAGGAACATAGATGGTAATGGGGGTTTCTGCAGTCTCTTCCTCAATTGAGTTAGCAGCCTGCTCTGCATCCCCGCTTCTGTTTTCTCTCCCTACACCATCTTCTACACTTGCTTGATCCAACAACAATCCATGGAGTTCCCGGAGATCTTGCTAGCTCCAATGGGATATTGTAGGATTCTGTATAAGCATAGGTGACTTCAGTTTTGAGTTGCTGTCCTATATTTATCAGGTCTTCTCGACAGTAGGTTAGTTAGTTGCAGGATGGAGTAAAATGCAGGAACAAAAAGAAGTAAAAACACAAAAAGAAGAACAGATGTTGGGAGCATTGAGCCGCTGCGACCATGTGTGCCGCCATTTTGTGGCCAAGCACTATGAATTGGATATCTTATTACTTAATAGTATGGGTCCTTATAAAAAGGTCTACATAGAAATATGACAATAAGTCATAACAGTGCCAATAAGAGAGGAGCTTCCAAGTTTTGCAGGTGCTTGAATTATTAACACTTCAACTAAAGCTGACCTTTAAAACTTCACCTAGATATCAGAAACTCAGCAGTCTGTTCTAAATAACACAATTTAACTAAAGTGAAATTGAAACCCTTAAAAATGCAGTGATTTTGAAAGTAATACTGACAAAAAAGACTTCCATATAGAGTCCTTTGTCTTCCATATAAAGAATCTTTGAATTGGAATGCTAACAAAGATGATAAATTTTGTTTCTGATTGCTTTAGATATTAGATATTGAAGATATTAGGAGAAATAAATGATAGAAAATGTTTAAAAATGAGTGCTTAACTTTTGATTATTTTGCATTTTAATATTACAGATAATCAAAACATTTATAGTATTAGCTGTATCCTAAACTCAGTGGCTAAATTTCTGCTTCAAACTGAATTGATGAAATGGAATTGTGTGTTTGGAATGTTTTTAGCAATAAATACTTTTTGTTGCAATAAAGCATAATTGGCTTTATTTAGTTTAAGTGGCTTTAGCTCTTTGGAATACCTTGCCCTCTGAGATAAGATTGGCTCTCACACTCCTAAAGTTCCACGAGAGCCTGAAGACTTGACTCTCTGCCAGGTGACTTGGAGCCGAACAGGGGAGTACCACATTGGAGCTGATTAATTGACTAATAGCAGTTTCCACCTCCCTACCCTGTATATTCTGCTCCCTCACTATCTTTCATTATAATTTTTATTGCAATTTTAATGAGATCTTACATGTTTATTAATATATTTATGGTTTTATTTCAATATTGTAAGCTGCCCAGATTTGTCTTGCAGTGAGATGGGTGGCAAATTAAATACATAAATAAATATGCATATTCTTTTTGTTAATTTGGAATAATCAGAAGATCAATTTTTTATTAGGTACTTAATAGTATTTTCAATATAATTAGAACAAGTTGAGCCAAAGCCTTCTATTCTGTCTTCTTTGTCCAAATGAAATGACTGGAACACAACCTGTTAGGATTGTGGATTTGCCTATGAATGCATATCCCAAATTTGTCAGATGTACTCTGGGGCTTCTTCTTACTCTGCTTGGTCAAGCAGAAAAAATACAATTTAAGACAATGTCATAACTGTTTTTCAAAACCACACTAAACTAATTAGAAAATAGAACTGGAATAAAGCACAGAAAGCTTTGTAATAAATAATTTAAAACATAAACTATAAAACAACAATATTTTAAAAGGGTAATTCTATTTACTACATATGGAGTTCTCTGCATCCTTTATTTTCAGGGATAATATCATATTCAGATATTATGAGATAACTCTATGAATGCAATAATGGGATTTTTCTAGATCAGAGCAACTAATTTAAAAAAATATTTTTGTTAAAAAAAATGGCTACCTTATGATAAATCAAAGAATACTGTACTGTCTGAAACTTTTTCTTTTCTTCCCAGGGTCAAAGATATAAAATAGCAGTACTTGCAATCTGTTCCCAAATACTTGCAATACTGTTTCCAAAAATAATGCAACTTATCTTAAAGTACAGTGCAGGCATATAAATAATTGCTTAAAAAAACAGAATTTGTTGAAAAATAACATTAACTCTTTATTACTTTGAATAAAAGTCTTAAAAAATCATCTTTTGATATTCATTAAAAATGATCTTATTTGCATAACCCTGAAGAAAAAAAGTTTTTTTCAAAATGTGAGCATTCCTAATTGTACACTGCTCATAAATTTTTATTTGCAATAGAAGGAATTCCTAAAACGACAAAGATCTGCAGTAATATTCAAATAAAGATTAAAAGTAGTTATAAATTCATGGCACATTTTTAAGTCTGGGAATGTAGTTATTCTTAAACTGATACAAATTTTAAGTCAACCATTTTAACTTGAAAGCTATTGAAACAATGTTAAATGTTAAAAAGTCTCCTGGAGTTATTGGGGACTGCTTCATTAGTGCAATTTTAACAGACTGCTTCATAGGATTTACTTTTTAACATTTGGCATGAGAAACCCATGGAATTATCAATTCTATTGGAATCCATTTAACCATCAATACCTCCATTATATTCCAAAGCAACAAACAGATATATCCAAGTAAAAATCAAAAGCTATAAATATCTTGCAGGAAATAGTACTGAAACAAAGCTTCATATTGTTTTAGGATCAATTTATGCTGTACAGTATCTAGTTCTCCACATCTGAAGGGCTTAATTTGTCTCTTGGAACAACAATGAAACATACAATCTCCTTATTTCTTCTCTTATTTGATGTGGTCATTTTACTAATCAATAATGCAATAAACTGAAATCTTATTTATCAGCAGCAAATGGTTCACTGAAAGAATTTGTGTAATAGAATATTTACCATTAGCTAGTTGCTAGAACTACAAACAACATCACTGAAAATTAAGAAGTTGTTTAATGATAAAGTCCTTGCAGGGAAATATATTATTCTACACATGTCTGAAGATAGCTGCTTCTTGTACGATGCACTGCGTCATATTTTCCATCTACATCAAGAGAATCTCTTACATCACTAAATAAAGGTCCACATGAAAGTCTGGAAAGAGATTACTATGCTACTGAAAACCTGGAAATCCTCATATAACAATTGAAGGATTCTCTTTCATCTACCTATAATTTTTATCATCTGACTTTAGGAAAAGGAGAAATTTTTTTGCCAAATTACAGTACTTACAGGAAAAATTTCCCCAAATTATGACTGTTCTCTAATCTTTCCACTCGTAGGACTTTGTTTTACAATTAAATTCATAGGTGGTAAAATATAAGAAGCAAAGACTGAACAGCATCAGAACCAAGCATAATCAGAAGGTTCCATTACTGCCTCTCCAGTAGAGTAGTTATTGTATGATAAAAAAAATAAGGTCATTGGTTGCTAACAGAAAAGCTTACACACTGTTCTTTTCAATAGAAGAAGTGTCTCTACAGTACATGGTTTTCCAGAGTTAAAAAAACTTGGCTGGACCCACTGTACTTGTTCTACTAAATAATCTGGGTCACTGCACTGCACTATACTTCCTTATCTTCTATTTCTCAATTTACTTTTCATCTATTGTGGGATCCCAGCATTCAATAAGAGTTTAACTTGCTTTCAAGGCTTTGTCATGCCAATTTTAGAACATTATTTTCTTCCAGTTTATCAAGACAGGTAAGGGCAGAGGCTTAACTGATTTCATCAGTGTTTAGTGTATCTAACCAAACCTTTCAAATGACCATAGCAGCCCAATATCACAGGAGATAATTAGTGTGATAGATTTGTTTTTGTGGACTTGTGTTGCTTGAAAATTAAAAAAGTAAAAAGGTAAAAGTAACATAGTATCACTAGACTACTAAGCAAACAACTTTCAGTATGTCACATTTTGGTCCAAAGATTCACCTTTTCTTAGAAACTCTATCACTTCTCAGTGATAAGAGTACAGGAATATGATACAAGAATCAACAATAAGGTTATGGAATATAAATTATTTTTATTACAGAGTAGACAGTAATGAACCTAATTACAAATTATAACTACTGAAGACTCTAGCAATCCAGCTCTCTATATGTAACAGAGTAGGCTTTTTTTTTAAAAAAAGATCTTTCTACAGTAAAGGATTTCTTGCAGTTCATTTCTTTTTTGGGTATGGAATGCACCTGGAATGCACCTGATAATGGTTCTATTATATTTCACTCATTTCGAGCTTTAGAATTCTCATCTTTCTTCACTGTGTATAAAAATAATTTTTAGTTTATTTAAATTAAGAAGGGTAATTAAGAACAGAATATATTCATATTCAACCTCTTATTAGAAATACTAAACAGAATATCTGCACTTGGAATACTTTGCTTCCCAATTCTATCTGTAACACAGTGTCTTGCCATAATCAAATTTTTCTTCATATTCCTAAGCATTTTTATAAGTTTTTTTTTAACCATAATAAAAGTAGAGGATAACAAATCTGTTGTTCCCCTTTTCATTTTTTTGTACTTGTCCTTTTTGTCTTTCAATTTGCTAGAGAGATCTTTGTACAGCCATGCTGGTTTCTTCTTGGATTTCTTGTCTTTCTTTCTCTGTGGTATTGTGCTGGTCTGGGCTTTTATGATAATATTCTTCAGAGTTTCAGGGTGTTCATCCCAAAGTGCAGTGTTACATTTCTATGGAGACTGTCAGTCATCCAGGTCATGGTTGTCCCAAAATGCTTTTTCCAAGAGGGAGCTGGAAATTCTGTTTTTTTCTTTGAAGACATTTCACTTCTCATCCAAAAAGCATCTTCAGCTCTGACTGGATGGTGGAAAAAAAGCTGAAATCACTTCTACCACTGTATGTATTGGAACAGGTCACATAATTTATAAAGAAGGCACAACTAACACAACACAACATCCCCACCATCTAGTCAGAACTGAAGAAGCTTCTTGAATGAGAGGCAAAACATCTCAAAGAAAAACCAGAATGTCCAAATTGCCTCTTGAAAAGAGCACCTTTGGAACAAGCATGACCTGGAGGACTAAGAATCTCAAATGACATGATGGCGTTGAATGCCCAGTTGAAGTCCACAAAAAGGACTCATGCATAGGTCTTTGAAGATTTTAAAATATTACAAGATATAGTGCAGTGCCATATTGACAACATCATCTGCCAATCTATTAGCATGGTAGGCAAACTGCAAGAGGTCTAGCAGCAGATCCGTGATTATTTTCAGGTGGACCATCACTAAATTTTCAAAGGTTTTCATAATTACCAATGTCAATGCAACTGGTCTGTGGTCATTCAGCTCCTTGATGGAGGATTTCTTGAGCACCTGGATGATAGACTAGCTAGAATTTTTTTTCCTTTGCATGAAAGAGAATTATTCAGACTCTAGACTACAGAATTAAATGATGAATTTATTCCTACTAGGCTCATCCTGCCCCAAGGATTTATTGTTGTGGAAAAGTTTAGGGAGAGAATACTCTGTTACACAGACATGAATTCCAGGAGAAAAGGTATCCAGGTAAACCTAAATAAAAGGATAATAATTTTGAAGTAACACCAGAACAGCTCCCAATTGTAGATCTCCTCACAGCCATAGCCATCAGGAACAATACACTGGCAGAAGCAGAACAATTAAGGATGAAGGCATTTGCAGTCCTCATCAGTGCCAAAACACCCCCTTCCAATCTCACAGTTCAAGAAAGGAGAGCAGTGACATCCCTAGGAAGAGATCCAAACATCACTATCCTGCCAGCTGATAAAGAAAAATGCAGAGTCATCCTGAATACAAATGACTGTAAGGCCAAGGTGAACAATTTTCTGAAGGACACTGCTACATATGAGATTCTGAAGAGAGACCTCACCAGCAGTTACAAGAAAAAGGTCATTGATTTCTTGCAACACCTACTGAAGGACAATGTCATTAACAAGCCACAATATTACCATCTTTTATTACCATCTTTCTGGGGAAACCACCCCATGCATATATCGACTCCCCAAAATCCATGAAGAGGAAAGTCCACTTGGACCAATTGTCAGCAGCATCAACTCTGTCACTTACAACATTGCAAAACATCTAACCACCTTATTAGCTTCTCTGGTTGGCAACACCACTCATCAACAATTCATAGGACTTTGCCAACAAGATTTGGAGATTACAACTGGACCTGGATGAGAACATACTTTCCTATGATGTGACTTCCCTCTTCAACTGCATTCCAACAACCGAAACTGTCATGGTAGTGAAAAAATGACTGCTACAAGACAGCACTTTAGGTTACAGAACTAACTGCAGCCCAGACCATATATGTGCCATGCTGGACCTTTGCTTGACCACTACCTATTTTAAATACTACTAGCTGATAATCCGGCATTGCCCAGGTATTTATTTATCCCAATCCTGTATTAGACATACATATCAATGATGCATACATATCAATGATGAATTGATGAAACAATTGTCTGCAGTTCAAGATGTGATTCTGTTTAGTTTCTCAAACCATTAGTATATATGCATAGTAATCCATCAGTGAAAGTTTCTTGCTGGTTGCTTCACCTGTTATTGGGTTGGTGTGCCTCAGATTAAAATGATATCCATCTTCACCATGGGGAATATCAGTGGGTACTGTAGACCATCATAAGATTGATGTGTCTGAAATGCACTCAATGATTCGCCACCTCATTGAATTACGATATCCCGTTGATGAAACTCATCGCCTGATATAACTACTGCAACTTCTACCGGAGGAGCATTGAAGCACCGCTCATGTTTGTCTGCTGGTGTTTGGTCTGCTCTTATAACTACTTTATATTCATCCATTGGCATATGTTCCAATGTTATTTTAAAAGTTTTAATAAGATCATTGTGCTCATGAAATATCCTTTGTAAATGTAAGACAATCTGACATCTTGTTCCTGAGATGTAGGCGCACCTCTGGTCAGTTTTCAATTGTTTGTTTCCAATAAAATATAGTTGTAGAAATTTTGGTGGTTGATCTGGCAGAGGAAGTAATGATCTTGCCTTATGGTAAATTGCCCTTGCAATGTGAATGTTGATGGAAATACAGGCTATTGAACAACTGACATGGCACTGATCAATGTCATTTAGAAACATGAGTTCTATTTTCTGATGTTACTATGAAAGTACTCTGAAGCTCTAGATGTAGTAGCTCTATCTCTCTTATCTTTTAATCAGGCCTCACTCTCTAAAATTCTAGATGAAATCTTGGCCAGAAGATGCTTCCCAACAACTTCAGGATTGTTTTGAGAACACAAATTGGGACATCTTTTAGCAACCTGACCTAGAGGAGCACACTGCAGCTGTTCTGTGCTATATCAAACACTGCACAGATACTATCACTGTGGATAAATGTATTAGGATCTATCCCAATCAACCCTGGATGACCAAGGAAGTCCAGCACCTCTTGAGTGACAGGACCAAGGCCTTTAGGTCCTGTGATAGGGCAAGATATAGCGTTGCCAGAGCTAATCTGATGAAAGGTATTTGGAAGGCCAAGACTGATTATAAGAAGAAGACTGAGGATAATTTTTATAGCAATAACATGAGGCAGGTGTGGCGATGGATTCAACAAATTACAAACTGTCAACCGACCAATGTCATCCCTGTTGAAGGGGATGCTTCATTGGCAGAGAAACGGAATAATTTCTTTGCTCGCTTTGAAGTGGAGACATCAGAAACAGCTAAAATGCAACCACCAGCCAAATGTAGCCCCCACCGCATTGTGGAGGAACAGGAGGTGAGGAGCATTCTGAGGGCTGTGGATCCTAGAAAGGTTGCCGGTCCTGACAGTATCTCTGGCCAAGTGCTTAAAGACTGTGTTGATCAGTTGGCTGGAGTCTTTACCAGGATCTTCAGTTGGTCTTTATCCCAGGCCACTATTCCATCTTGTTTGAAGACTTCCACCATTGTTCTGCTGCCAAAGAAGTTCCCTATCACTAACCTCAATGATTATAGACCAGTGGTACTCACTCTTACCATCATGAAGTGCTTTGAGAAATTGTTTTGCCGGCACATCATTTCTGGTCTTCCGCATACATTTGATAAATACCAGTTTGCATACAGAAGAAAAGATCTACAAAGGACACTATAGCCATCACTCTTCACACTGTTCTAACTCATCTAGAACAGCAAGGGGGGCTATGTGAGGATGCTTTTTGTAGATTTTAGTTCTGCATTTAACACAATTCTTCCACATAGACTAGTGTCTAAACTTCTGGACCTTTGACTTTCTTATTCCATCTGCCTTTGGATTATGGATTTCCTGTCTGGCCACTCACAGAGGGTCAGTTTAGGTAATCATACCTTTTCAGCCCTTACTCTTAACACTGGTACACTACAGGATTGTGTGTTGAGTCCCTTACTCCAGGGGTCCCCAACCACCGGGCCCCGGACTGGTACCGGTCCGTGGATCATTATCTATTGGGCCGCCGGTTTGCTGGGTGCCGCCATCTTGTTTCGACAGATATGATATTCTTCGGAATTCCAATTTTTGGGGGGAATCAGCCCCCCCTTTCCCCCCTTTCTTCTCCTCTTTCCCCTCCCCTCGGAGGCCCCCTGAGTCAGGAGTTGCTACTGCCCGGCATGGATCCACGCAGCTCCAGTCCCGTGTTGCCTCGGGAAGGGAAAGGCAAAAAGGAAGAGCCGCTGCAACGCTTTGCAAAGAGGACTGGCAAAGGCGAAGCGGTTTTGCAAACGATTCCTGGCCGCCCAGATGTAAATAAACGGTTTTTGCCCAGGAAGCCCATTCTCACGAGTTTAAAAGGCTCATGTAATAATATGCCTTTCTCTCTCTCCCCCCACCCCCCCAACGGGGCGCGCTTCAACGACTCCTCAGGCCACTCTCGCTCTTTCAAAAGTGTGAGGCGGGAGTCAGTTGCAGGAAAAACTGAGCCAAGGAGCGGGGACACAAGTTGCGACCACAAGGCTAGTGGCAGGCAGGGGGGGAAGAAGACTATTATTCCTGTTATTCTCATGCTGTGGGGATAGTGAGTGGATGTTTGAGTGGGTGTTCTGTGTGGGGGGGTGCGCGCGCGCTGATGCCGGGCAAGAGCTGCCTTTGGGGTTATAGAACCGCCGCCTCTCACCAAACTACCCGCACCGGACGCAAAAAAGTTCTCTGTGGGGAGGAAAGTGGACCCACGTCATGCCCCGGGTCTCTTCTCTCCCCCCAGCTGTCAGGTGCGTGATCAGCCCGGAGGAGCCCTGCCGCCTTTAGCCCGCAGCTCAGAGGATCTCATGCGGGGGGGCGAGGAAGAGCCCGAAAGCACCAGCTGAGGCTTCTGTGCAGGGAGGGGTCGCTGGGGAAGATCTGGAGGGGAGGGGAGGGGGAGGGGGGAGAGGAAATGCCTTGTCATGTGTGCTGATGCTGGTACTGGACTGCGGATCATTTTGTGATGCCGGTACCGGGCCGTGGCACAAAAAAGGTTGGGGGCCACTGCCTTACTCAATACTCTTTATGCTCATGACTGCATTCCCACTCACGCTAGTAATACTATTACTAAATTTGCAGATGATACAACAGTGGTGGGACTCATCTCCAGGGGGGATGAGTCTGCCTACCAAGCTGAGGTGGACCGGTCGCTTTCATGGTGTGGAGACAATAACTTGGTCCTCAACACCCATAAGACCAATGAGCTTATAGTGAACTATAGAAGGAACAGATCAGACATCCAGCCCTTCCTTATCAATGGAGACTGAGTAGATCAAGTGGCCAGTTTTAAGTTTCTGAGTGTTACCATAAATGGACCTGACTTGGGTGCTCACATTGCAGCCCTGGTCAAAAGGGCCCAGTAGAGATTATACTACCTGAGACTTCTCAGAAAACAAGAACTGAATGAAAAACTGCTGGTGACCTTCTACCACTGCACCATAGAGAGTATTTTAACATACTGCACCTCTGTGTGGTTTGCCAATTGCACAGTGGCAGATAGGAAAGCACTCCAGAGGGTTAACGTCATTGCCCAGAAGATAATTGGATGCCCTCTCCCCTCTTTGGAAGAGCTTTATAGCTCCCAGTGCCTTAAGAAAATTCAAAACATTCTCAAAGATCCATCTCATCCTGGGAACCCTTTTTTTTTGAATTATTACCATCTGGCAGATGGTACAGAATAATAATAAAAAAGGACAAATAGGTTGAAAAACAGCTTCTATCCCAGGGCAGTAGTTCTTTTGAATTCTGCTGTATAGTGCAGTATTGGTGTGGTGTCGGGGGGGGGGAGTTCAATGTGTGGAGTGTGAAGGATATGTGTGTTTATTTTCATGGTCATGGTCATGATGTGTACTGAAGATGGTGTTTGATTTTGTTGTACAAGGTGCAATGACAATAAACTAAACTAAACTAAACTAGATGTAGCAGCTCTCTCATGCAGAATCACAAGTCTTCTATTCCTCTATTTAGGAGTTTCTTGTCTACACTGATGTTTCATTTTTGTAGTCTTTGATTGCACTTGGCCAATTACCTGATGTTTCTTTGGAGGCATCATTACAGCAATGAAATATATTATTATGGAATACAATAAAGTAAATGTAAGAAAAAGACACTTGAGCCTGGCCCTGTTACCTCAACCACTACGGTGAGAATTAGAGACCTAATTGCCCTGGCCAACAGCCCTGGAAAAATTCTACAGGGAACAGCCTTTGACGTGATTATCTGCATTAACAAGCACCTCCCCCAACAACTTGCCCTCTTTGCTTGAAGCTGAGGGCCTGGATGTTTGTTTTTTAAGAACCAATCCCCCTTACCAGAGGGAGTCCCCTTGTTTTTTGTAAGAACCAATCCCCCTTACCTGAGGGACCCTCCTTGTGGAGTACTTTGAAGCTGTTACCATGGCAACTCCACTGTGCTGTACAATAGAAGCCATTTTAAGGCACAACAGGCTGTATCTTAACAGAATTTGAATCTAAAATGCACACCATCACTGTCAAAAGTACTGTGATTTGACACTATAGATATAATTCATTCCTTTTCATTTCAGCAGCCCAGGCGTTCCAGAGTTATGCTGGAACACACACGCACACACACACACACACACACACACAGAGGCAAGCAAGCAGGCAGGCAGAGAGATAGAGACAGACAGTGACAGAGACAGACAGATAGATAGATGGATGGATGGATGGATGGATGGATGGGTGGGTGGGTGGGTGAATGGATGGGTGGGTGGGTGAGTGAGTGAGTGGGTGGGTGGGGAGGTAGGTAGGTAGATGATAGATAGATAGATAGATAGATAGATAGATAAGATAAGATAAGATAGATAGATAGTTGAAGATTTCTACAGACAAACGCTGCACCATGGGTTCACCTATGTCCCTCATTGTGGCCAATCTCTACACAGAAAAGGTAGAAACCAAAGCCCTAGACTCCTTCACAGGAATTCCATCCACTCACTGGTTCACCAAACATATCAACTATATGGACAGATACATCAAATTCACATGGGAAGATGTTAAGGAAAATAGTCTTAACTGTAAGGTCCTGCCTCACCAGTTTTCTCAAGAAAACAGAACTATTAAAACAAAAATCATTTCAATAGGAAACTTTTATTTGAAGATTGTGATAGCAAGAGTTCTAAATAGGAAGTACCTTTTCCCGCTCGAAACATTAGATTAAACCATTGGAGACAGAACTCCTCCAAAAATTTAATACATCATTGAGCCAATCGCAGTGTGTGAAGATATTATGGGAAACTCGGGCCGAAAAAGTGATAAATGCCAGTCTCCAAGGCAAACGCTGCTGCTCCTCTCCAGAGGCAAGGTCCCAAAAGTTACAGCAAAGCAAAGCATGGAATAGAAACAGAAACCCCATAAAGAAATTCCCCCAAGCCTCTCCTCTCCAGAATGACAGCATCCCTATAGGAATCTATGGGACCTGACACTAGCCTTGCTAGACTGTGCATTACAGAAGCCTTAACATTGAAGAAAACTCCACACAGAGATCAATATTTACATTTTAATTCCCACCACCCACTGGAGCACAAAATGGGAGTCATTAGAACCCCACACCACCAAGCTGAAGGCCTGCCCACCAGCAAACATGGGAAAGAAAAAGAAATAAAACATATCACTTCAGAACATGTGGCTATCCCAAATAGGCCTTCATCAAATCTCAAAAAAGACCGTACAGGAGCTCCTCCAGAACAGACAATGAAGAGAACAATAAATGAAGCAATGTTATCATTCCATACATTGCAGGAATATCAGAAAAGCTCAGGAGGATCTTCAGCCAAGAAAACATGCGTGCATATTTCAAACCCAAGAATACACTAAGCCAGAAGTTTGTTCGCTCCAACAATAAAACACCCAGATACAAACTGAGCAATGTGGTATGTGCAGTTCAATGCAGAAAGCCATGTGCAGGTTTGTACACTGGGGAAACAAAACAACCACTGCATAAATGCATGGCACAACATTGGAGAACAAATACCTCAGGACTAGATTCAGCAGTCCATCTCCATTTAAAAGACATAGGCCATTCTTTTGAGGACAGCAAAGACCACATTCTGTACAGAGTACCACTGGTTTCAAAGAGGTATTAAAGAGGCCATCTATTGGACAGCCCTCTCTCAACACAGGAGGAAGAATACAACATCATCTATCTCTAGTCTACAACACAGTCCTTTCAACAGTTTCAAGAAAGCTCCGCACCAATTTGCACCACCCAGGTGTCCGTGACAATGCAGATAAACAGGTGGCCTTAATGACTTGCTAGAAAAATACAAATGACCAGCTGTCTGCAAGGAGTATAAATCTTTCCATTCCCCACCATTCAGTCAGAGCTGAAGAAGCTTCTTGGATGAGAAGCAAAACATCTTCAAAGAAAAACCAGTAAGTCTAGTTGCTTCTTGAAAAAGCAGCTTTGGGACAACCATGACCTGAGTGACTGAAAATTTCCACAGACAAAAGGATAACACAAATAACTATTGTTATTGAACTGGTCTTTCATCCTTTTCACTGATTACTTATTCAAATAATGTAAAAACTATATTTCTGATATATTACAAACTAACCATGCAGCTGATCAACCATGTCCATCAACAAGATTCCCATGGGACGGACTTCCGGCTTGTGGCACTTCGGTGCAGGCAGGAATCCGCGACTGTGCACGGTCCCTGCCTGTGTTCACTGCCTGAGTGCCCCGAGCCATTTGGCTTCGGGGCTAAGCCACCTTTGTAAAAGGTGGTGAAGACTGGGGGGTTCTGGCAGGGACAAGAGACATCGCATCTCTCTTCCCTAGCCGGCTGAATCTTCCTCTCCGAAGGCAGCTGAGCGGCGGTCTGTAATGGTCACCACATAGAAGAGCTCAGCTGGAAAAAGAAAGTGCTGGAGGAGCTTGTGAAGAAGTGAAAGTGATTTTGCTGACTGGGTCAAAGGAACTGTGAAAGTATCCTGGTATTTAACACCTATTAAAGACACATTGTTCCCAGACTGAGTAAGCAGCGAATGGATATTAAAGAGAAAACTTTTTTTCTTTTCACTCTCCTTCCAAACAGAACAGCTCTGAGAGAAATCGGAAAACCCTCACTGAAGGTATGCTAAATGCTAAAGACTATGCTAATGCCAAAGGGATATGGATTTCTAAATATTTAAAGAAAAATTTTTCTTTTGTTGTGAGTGGGAAGGGAGAGGAAAAAAATTGAAGTAGAAGTTGAAAATAAGGAGCAGACTGCCTAGAATTTCAAAGAGCCATTTGAACATTAATAAGACTTCAAAAAGACATATTTTAATTGGAATTTTGTGATTTAATAGCAACCCCAGAAAAAGAAATGGAAGAAGGGAAAAAGTGCTAAAAGAAATAGTCTATCTGGATTGTTTGGTGACTTTGGATCTTTTGGGAATTTTTTTTTCTTTGTTTAAAAACACTCGGGTGGTTGTTTTGGGAAAATTTTTTCCTCTTTATAATGGCATCATCCTTGGATGAATCTAAAACTGAATATCCAAAATACAAAAAGGAAGAACAAGACTGGAAAGATACTTTGGACATTCTTTTTCAATCTCTAGAAATGGCGGTGCGTTCCTATGGAGAATTGATTGCACAGCAGGATAATTGGGACAAAGAAGAAACTATCTTTGATGAACATGTGATCCTATTTGGGGAGAAGAAGAAAGAGGAAAAGGAAAAAGGGATTTTAAAACCTAAAAAACAACCAAAAAAGATAAAAATGAGTTGAAAGGTGGATATAAGGTTAGAAAACAACAGGAAGGGGGAAAGCAGAAGAAGAAAAGGGAGGTGGAGAGACAAAGGGGTAAAAAGGGTAAGGAAAAGAATAAGCAAGGGAGAAAGGAAGGGGTGAGAAGTCTCAACGATGGGAAGCAAGATTTAAAGAAACAAAATTTATTTAGAGACAATGGGTAAATCTAATTGAAAAAGGGAATCTGTAAGGTGCATAAGATTGTGTTATTATAGGCATTTTTAGAATAAAATGTTTAAGATATAAATGAGTATTAATATGTATGATTAAAATGGCTTTGACAGGGGTACTAGCTATATTATATATTTATAAATTTGTTTCTTTGTTATTGTTGTTCTTTCTTTTTTTTTCTTTTTCTCTCCATATAATATATTGTGTAACTTTAGGATGTGCTAAACAGAATCCCAATACAAGTTATGTGTGATATTAAGTATTATTAGGTTAGGGGAAAGAGTTAAAGGTGTCATACTCCAATTAGTGTACAGGAGAGGTTTTGTTTAAAGAGAAAAAAATGAATGGATAGTTTAGAACAGACAAAGAATGGTAAGTATTATGACTTGAACTGAGATGAGATAAGTAGAATAAAACTAAGAGAGTTAAAAAAAGGAAGAAGCTATATAGAAAATGGAAAACGGTAATAAGATATGGAATGATATATAAAAGGAACATGATTTTTGAAGTGGTGTCTGTACGATGAGTTTTAACCCGGGATCAAGCAACTTTCAGAAAAGATGTTTTATGTTTTTATGTTTTATGTCTTGTTTGTTTTTGTATTGGAAGAGAATAATGAAAATGTATAAGACAGATGGATATAAAAAATGTATACAATCTAAAGTTAAAGAGATATAATTTGAATAAATAGAAGGAAAGGAAGTAATAAAGAGAAGTTCGGGATAAGATATGAAGATGAACAGATAAGATAAATATATATATTAAATTGTGTTTGTATGGAAATGTGATAACTTCGAATAATTCTGTCTTTAAATAAGATGTTGTATTGGTTTTTTTAGAAAAAGATTTCTTATGTCATTATATTTTATGTTTTGTTTGTTTGTGTATTGTTTTGTAAAATCAATAAAATTTGTTTAAAAAAAAAAGATTCCCATGGGACAAAATACATAACTAGTTTAAATTTGGGGTTGCAGGCTTGGGATGCAAATATATGAGGTTAAAAAAACTCTTTCCTGTTGATCTGGTACAGAGCATAATAACTATTTGTTTTTATTTATATATTTTGGTATACAATAAAGATACTGTAATCTAAAGAAAATATTCATAAATTACCAAGTTTTTTAGAAAATTCAATCTACAATCAACATTTAGAAAAGTATTTTTAAAAAAATCTAAAAAAATATGTAAGACAGCCTATCTGCAATTTGCTGGTTATTCAGAAACACATCAATTATTTCCTTGATTAATATGGATATGATTATAGAAATTTGTAAAAACATACATACATACTTACATACATATATGTGTTTGTCTGTGTCTAGAATTATATTAATTTACAATTATTTTAGCAGAAAAAATAATAACTTATACAATAAATTTTTGATATTTAATTAAATGAAACTTAGAATTTAATGAATGGGATTCAAAGAATATTAGACATGCTGAACAACTGAAGCTTGACCAACGCAAAGTCTTTAATTTCCCGTAAAGTCTTTAATGGAACTATTATTCCATTAGAATGATATTTTAGTTGTATAAGAATATTTCCATTAATCAGGTTGCAGACTCTGCTGTTGAACTGTTCTTCAGTAAAATTATCATGTGTATACATTAATGACTATAAGTTGTGTATGTATATATGTATGTTTTCCATTCATGTATTACAAATACATGAATTTTGCAATATAAGTGCAACCATATTTAAACTCACAATTCTGACTTAAAACTATAATTAAGCCCATAATTTGACTCATAAGTTATGATAGAATAGAACAGAATAGAATAGAATAGAATAGAATAGAATAGAATACTTTATTGGCCAAGTGTGATTGGACACACGAAATTTGTCTTGGTGCAAATGGTCCCAGTGTACATAACAGAAATGATAGATTTGTCAAGAATCATAAGGTACAACACTTAATAATAGTCATAGGGTACAATATGCAATCAAATCATACTAGGAAACAGTCAATAAAAATTGTTAGGATATAAGCAACATGGTTACAGTCATACAGTCACAAGTGGGAGGGGATGGGTGAAAGAAAGAATGGGAGGATTAATAGTAATGCAGACTTAGTAAATAGTTTAACAGTGTTGAGGGAATTATTTGTTTAGCAGAATAATGGTATTTGGGGAAAAAAATTGTTCTTGTGTCTGGTTGTTCTGGTGTGCAGTGCTCCATAGCATCGTTTTGAGAGAAGGAGTTGAAACAGTTTACGTCTGGGATGTGAGGGTTCTGTAAATATTTTCACAGCCCTCTTTTTGACCCATGCAGTATACAGGTCCTCAATGGAAGGCAGGTTGGCAGTAATTGTTTTTTTTGCAGTCATAATTACGCTCTGAAGTCTATGTCTATCTTGTGGGGTTGCAGAACCAAACCAGACAGTTATAGAGGTGCAGATGAAAGACTCAATAATTCCTCTGTAGAACTGTATCAGCAGCTCCTTGGGCAGTTTGAGCTTTCTGAGTTGGCTCAGAAAGAACATTCTTTGTTGGGCTTTTTTTGATGATGTTTTTGATGTTAGATGTCCATTTTAGGTCTTGTGATAGAAATTTAAAGGTCTCTATTGTCGATACTGTGTTGTTTAGTACTGTAAGAGCTGGTAGTATGGGAGGATTCTTCCTAAAGTCTACCACCATTTCTACGGTTTTGAGTGTGTTCTGTTCCAGTTACACCACAAGGCAAGCTGTATGTGGATTTGTTGTTGTCTCGAATGAGACCAATCACTGTTGTATCTTCTGCAAACTTTAGTATTTTAACAGATGGAACATTTGAGATGCAGTCAATGGTATATAGGGAGAAGAGTATGGAGAAAGCACACAGACGGGTGGGGGGGGGAGGGCTGTGCTAATTATACAGGTATCAGATGTTATTCAGCCTAGTTTCACCTGCTGCTTCCTGTCTGTTAGGAAGCTTATGGTTCACTTACATGTGTGTTTCAGGTACCGCTAGCTGGTTTAGTTTAGTTAGAAGAATGTCTGGAATGGTGGTATTGAATGCTGAACTAAAGTCTACAGAGGACCCTTGCGTAGGTATTTGGAAATTCAAGGTGTTGTAGGATGTAGTGTAGTGATGGTCATAAATCAGGTCACCATATGATCACATCCAAATTTATGACCTTTTTTGTGCTGGTTGTTAAATGAACACCATGATCATTATACTGACTCATTGTTTCCTATGTGATAGATACCATAAGTAAATGCCAGTTTCCAGCAAATATGTAATAAATAGCAGTCATGTAAATGTAGGGGTCTTGAACATGAGATCTTTGAATCCAAGTCATAAATTCTATTTCCATGGTCTATCATAATAGTTGTAAGTTGAAAACTACCTGTACATAAAATCATTAGATTGATCTATTAAATGTTTTACTATTTAATTTTTGAATTAAATTTAGAAAGTACAGTACATATTATATATTGCTATCTTCAAATATTTGTGCTTAAAAATAGTTAGATGAGTTACCAGAAAGCTAGAGACTGATAAAATCTGTTTGCTGAGGATGAATTATATACAAAAAGCATACTTTAATTGTTGCAAATCTAGGACTATCAACTGAAAGGCGAGTTCCATGCATGCGTTGGAAGCTATAAAATCAATCAAAAACTCATACACTTCATCTAATATGTGTTTAACCATCTGATTTTCAAATAGATTGAGAACCATATGGAATAAAAAACTAGGTTACAAATTTTATCCTCTTTCTTTATCCTAGAAGTTTAACACAATCTAAATAGTTAGCCTAAATTTTATATATCAAATTTATATAGCCACTCATTTAACTAAAACAATTCTGTGAGGCATACAACAATCAAATAAACAACAAATAATTTCAATACCTCAAAGAAGTTACATAGATAAGACTGCAGCTTGCATAAAAAAATTAAATTGCGGTTAGCATTATTACTCAGTTAGCTATTGAGTATTAATGCAAAGTCAACTATATTCATGAATGATCACATGGAATGCTCCTATTTATAGCAGATGTCATGAAATCATCACAAGACACAACTCTTATTTTCAGAATTGTTTCAAAAACAAGTAGTAGGAATTTTAACATAAACTGTCATCGTTGAACTAGTTATCGTAAGAGAAGTTCCTATGAAAAATGCTTTTTACCACTTATTTTTACTAACAACAACTAATGAGATTACTTTCATATATTTCATATGCTTCTTACCACTTACTGTAACTAACAACAACCATGAAATTACTTTCATAAGTTTTGGTTAACCTGATCTACTTGCATGTATTTATACCCTTAAAAAAATAAGAATGAAAATTTATCACGAGAAAAAAAACAGAAAGTGAATAAATGGCCTTTATTATTGTATAGGCTAAATTTTAAAAAACATTTTCACCCAGAAAAGACTGAGCAAGTCCAGCATAATCCAAGGGAAGACTTCAAGACAGCTCAATTTTTAAGCAGTTTGTGGACTTCAGCTTACCAGTTCCTTCCACCACCACCCCTTTAACCTGGATGTTTAGTTCCTTTCATGGATTAAACTCTTTATGTTATTAGCTAAATTTTGATCATTCATTTGGCACTGCATTTTTATATCCCGTTTCCTTTAATTTTTCACATTTTTGTAAAGTATTACAAGATGTTTGCAGAAGGGCATTCAGTAAGTGCAAGTGCATCTAAAATATACTTTTTACAATAAGCAGACTTAATAAAACAGAAATGAATCCATTTTGATGAATTCAAACTTACTGAACTAGAATTCTCATCATGCTTGCTAGGTTGTTAAGGGATGAATGTGGCCTAACTCATTCAAAGGGCACCAGGTCAGAGAAAGCTCCCACAAGTATGAAATTCAAGTTCCTTGAAACTTTAAGGAAAAATAGAGGAGATAAAAGTATTCAATTTAAGCAGAAATTCAATAATTTCAAGTAAATAAAAAAAAAACTAAAAAAATGCAAAAAATGAATTTCAAGTAAAACAAAAATATCCTGGCAAAAAAGAGGTCTATCCCATTTCAAAACATCCCAAGAGAATAGCAAACAGATCACTGAACTGCTTAATAACATATTTTTCTCATTGTTAGCAGCTGTTCATTGTTCAGTACTGTACAACTAACCAGTTTTGTAGGAAAGGGAGTGAATCAGGAGGGAAGAGTTTCCTCTTAAAAATCAGCTGCAGCAATGAGATATGCTATGTCAGCCATCTTGTTGGCTAATATCTTAATCTTGTTCTGCAAATTATTCTGGATTTTTCATAGCTTGAATTTTGCATCATGAATCCTTTTCCATTTTGCCATTATAAAAAGTTTTAGAAGAGCTTTTTTGTTGTTGTGAGCAAGTATATGAAACATATGCAGGATCAATTTCTAGATCCCAAATGCTTGAGAGAAGGAATGCTATGGAGAAATCTGTGCTTTTTGTTTTGGTTTGGGAGTAGATCCAGGAAAACAATATTTGGCCCAGATTAAGCCCCTGAGAATGCATATTTCAGGGAAAGGTGGGAAGTAAAGGGGAAAAAAGTACCATTATGGTATGGGAGGAGGGAATGGAATATCTGGGGTGACTAAAGGAAACTAATAAAAGGTCAGGAAGAAGAATTAGTTATGCCATCTTTGAAATCAAGTGTAACAACAGTGATTAATAGAAAGAGTGGAATTGGGAAGACTCATAGGTGGGCTAGAATACAATGCTTCCAATTTGAACAACCAAAATGTTCTGGATTTTACATTCTATTCAAGCTGGTTGAGACAAATCTCTGAGCTACGAAGTTTTGCTTGGTATTTTTTCCCCCATTCATAAAGCAAAACATGTTTTGGAATTGTTGACACTTTTTAAAAATACATTTTTATTTTTTCTTGTTTTTACAAACATATTGTGTGAACAATGTGGTACCAGAGTGTCTTAGATTTTGAAACAAATATGATAATATTCTTCATATTCAATACAGTTGACAATCTTATAAAGTTTCATATTAATACATATATTTTCTTTGATTCTTAGGCCTAGTACTCTTCAATATCTTCATTAATGACTTAGAAGAGGGAATAGAAGGGGAACTTACCAAATTTGCAGATGATACTAAGCTGGCAGGAATAGCTAACACCCAAGAAGATAGGCTCAAGATCCAGATGGATCTGGACAGACTAGAACACTGGGCCATATCTAACAAAATGAAATTCAATGTAGAGAAAAGTAAAATCCTACACTTAGGCTAGAAAAACCAAAAGTACACATAAAGACTGGGTGAAACCAGGCTTAATAGCAGTAATTGTGAGAGGGATCTTGGAGTCTTAGTGGACAACCAGCTAAATATGAGCCAGCAGTGTGCAGCAGCAGCCAAAAAAGCTAATGCAATCCTAAATTGTATTAACAGAGGGATACATTCAAGATCAAGGGAAGTACTAATACCACTCTATAAAGCCTTAGTAAGACCACACCTAGAGTACTGCATCCAGTTTTGTTCACCACATTACAAAAAAGATGTCTCTGTACTCTAGAAAGAGTACAGAGAGGAGCAACCAGGATAATTAGGGGACTGGAGATTAAAACATATGAAGAACGTTTTTACAGGACCTGGGCTTTGCTAGTCTAGTAAAGAGATGGACCAGGGGAGACATGATAGCAGTCTTCCAATATTTAAGGGGCTGCCACACGGAGGAAGGGGTGAAGCGATTTTCTAAAGCACCTGTAGGCCAGACAAGGAATAATGGATGGAAACTGAACAAGGAGAGATTTAACCTGGAAATAAGGAGAAACTTTCTGACAGCGAGAACAATCAACCAATGGAACAGCTTGCCCTCGGAAGTTGTGGGAGCACCATCACTTGAGATGTTCAAGAAGAGATTGGACTGCCATTTGTCAGAAGTGGTGTAGGGTCTCCCGCTTGGGTGGGGGGGTTGGACTAGATGACCTACACGGTCTCTTCCAACTCTGATTATCTGTTAAATCTGATTATTCACCATTTCAGTATCTTATTTTTATGTCTATCTCCATGTTCTAAATATCCCTTTTTACTATGAATAAAATATTATCAATCATATTTGTAGTGTTTAACAAACTTGATTCTAATAATAATTCACTAATTTATATTATAATCTTCCATTATTTATGCCCTTTCTGATTTTTAATTATGCCACTATTATATTAAAAAAACACTTTCTAATCACATTTTACAATTTATTTAATACAAAATATATATATTTATGTTTGAAGTTATATAATTTTAATAATATTTTTTATCAAATTATAATTATTCTCTTATTTGATATTTCAGTATGTTATTTTTATGTCATTCAAATTCTACATAGCATTCCTTTTTCTGCAAATGGAATGTTAACATTCATTTTTACATTCAACAATCTTATAAAGTTTAACTCATAATACACACATTAATGTTGAATTATATTCAATTGTTTCATTATTTGATATATCATATTCAAAATTACCCTCATTGAAATTCTAAAATCCCTTGTTGTTAATTCACCTTATAATGTAAAAATATCTATTCCATTAATCCCCCTTTCTCTAATTTCTAGCCCTTCCATCATCTCTCACTCGCATTAAAGCTTTAATTATTTGTTTCTTGGCTTGTCACCCGTATTCCTCTCTTGGATCTTTAGATCTATCTGCTACCAGTTCTTGACCCATCCTCTTAGGAAGGATTTCTTCTTTCTCTACCCATATCCATTGTCTCTTTTTCAAGTTGTCTACTCTTACTCCTGTCTCTTTCCCAAAGAAAACTCCCTGCAATTCCAATTTCTGTTTAACTTCCCTTAAAATACTCTCCTCTTGATTTATATCATCAATCATTGTCATTTTTCTTTTTGTCTCCTTCTTATCATTTTTTTATGATTGTTGTTTTGTCTTTTTTGTTTTTCCAGTTGTTCTTTCAGTAAACTCCTCCACTTCCTGGACATCCTGTTTTCCCTTTGTCATTTATGTCTTAATTTCCAGCTCATTTATGTTCTGTATTTTATTCAGAATCTCCTCACATCTTCTTATCAAAATATCCTTTATAACCTGAATTTCCGATGCAATTTCTTCCCAAATTCCAATCATCTTTGTTTTTGTTTACTTTATTTCTTTTTGTCCAATAATCCAAAAATCTTTCAAACCAAAGCCACTTCTCAAAACAAAGAATTCAATATCCAATGTCCAGGAGTCTGCATCCTCAGGTTTTTCTGTATAATCCAAAAGTGGGACTGTTATAGAATCTCCTACCAATTCAGTCTATATTGAAACTTTCAGGGGTCTTTTTAGTGATAAAGTTTTTCTTATTCTCCCCTTTAAATCTCCAAAAGCCAGGCCTTTCCAGTATTTTGGGAATATATTGTACCTTCCTTTGACAGCAGGTGACACTCTTACATCACTTTTCACTTTATCTTTGTCTTTTATTTCTTGTTCAATTTTACTCAAATTCTCCAAAATATTAATATAAAATTAGCTTTTTATATGAATAGTTCCAGCATTTTACAATGCCTACCCAAAGTCAGCGTCTGTCCAATTTAAAAGTCAATTTTTCTGTGTTTTTAGCAAATATTCTGTTTTCTTCCTTGTCTTTCCATTTTAAAATCTTAAACTTTTACTCATGTCAGGTCGCTGCTGCCACTTTAATGATAGTTCTGAGTCTCTCTTTTTCTGAATCTTCTTTTTGCAAGGTTGCACTTTAAATACAAAGGATTCTTTTCATCCAGCTCCAGACACTGCTCATCGGCTCCGCTCCAGCATTTCTTCTTGGACGTTAAGCTGTAAATCTCCAGTTGTGTGGCAGTCACCTTGGCTCCCTCTTCTTCCTGCTGTGGCATAGAGGGCACAGAAAGCCCTGGGGCTCTATAGGGGAGTTGTGTTCTCCCCTGGGACCTCGCAGGATGTCTCTCTGTTGCTTCATTGCCTCTCCAAGGCAGCTTTGGCTTCTTCTGAGCCCACGAACCAAGAGAACCCAGTGCAGGGATGGAGAGCTCTGTTCTCTTGCGACTGTTATCGCTGTGATGTCAGTTCTATCGGAGTTGTTGACACTTCTATTTGAGAGAATTACTTTTTCAAGAATGGTTGGTTTTTAATGTCTTTCATGAAACTATAAATGCAAGTGCTGACATTTAGTCATTTGTATTTCAGTAAGATAAGATAAAACAAGGTAACAAAGCGTACTTCAGTAAGGTAAGATAAAACAAAATAATTCTGACATTATTAAAAGGGGTGGTTAGTGAAATTGCTCCCTTTCACTGCCAATACATTAAACTCATTTAAATTATCTAGTAAAATAAATCTCTAACCCCACAGACAACTATATCAATTTTTCAAAATTTTACCTTTTTAAATTAGACCTGGCCAGTCATAAAATATTAGAAAAGAATGTATTTTTGTAAAATAAGACTGAGGAGTTGGTAGGAATCGTAACAACCCTTGACTAACATCTGAATTTGATGTGAATAATACAAAAAAAAAAGTTTAGACATGATCTGTTTTGTCCTAAACATTTATTTCAGATATAAATTTATTAGTTCCTTACAGATTTTGCTAGGTTATTAACATGTTTGCTATTCAACATAAAATATACAGTGAATCTTATTTAAGTGATTATTTTATAATAGGACTTATATATTTGTAATATATTAATAAATCTGTTATTAAAGTGGAGAGAGAGTAAAATCCAAACAATTACTATACAACATTTGCTAATGGCTATAAATTATTATTATAAAGTTTTGGTACTTAATGTTATTTTTATTAAACCAAATCATCTGTATAAAATATTTCCAACCTTCCCTCATAAATCTTGTAGTGCATATTATGGTTTTATATTCATGAACCTTTCTAACATATGAATAGATTATTAATAGGCAATAAGAAAATATTTCATTTTTTCTTCTGTTTCCTAGGGGGATAATTGATAATCCACCTTGATGGATAGTTCTCCAGCCTCAATTCTATTTGATTTACTTCCTTTCAGGTTTGACCACTTGTTCTTTGTCCCAGAGACACATGTTAAATGCAGAACCTGGAGATCAGGACATCTTATCTGATAAGGGACATGGAAAAGCAGAATAATGCGCTATTTAGGAGTATTAATGATACCAAATATGAAGATTGCGTCTTCTGAGATGGACGTGTTGTCAAGTAATTAAGATATGTTTGCTTGCTTTACCATTTATCAATTATCAAGGCAGAGACAGAACAATTCAGCCCAACATAGTATATGAACTGTTTGTATACATTCAGAAGTAACTTATGAAATTGACATCACTGACAGGATCTCTGTGACCCTTATAAAGTCAGAATTCATTGCCATCTGCTGAATCTAACCACTTGAATCAGAGTAATGAAATCAGAATCATGTTGTACCATATGTAGTGGTGAGATTCACCCGGTTCTCACTAGTTCGCCTGAATCATTAGTTAATTGCTTATGCAGTTCAGAGAACCGGCTAAAATTAAGTGGTTTCTCTCTCTCTCTCTCTCTCTCTCTCTCTCTCTCTCTCTCTCTCTCTCTCTCTCTTCCTTCAGTTAATAGCTCTGGGCAGACAGCCAAGAACCACTGCACAGTTTCAGCTGGAATGCAGCAAATACATGCTGAATCAAGTCAATAAACAGAAATTTACATGATTAGGGCAGGGAAACCCATCAATCACTCAACTAGGGATGGGATTAATCTCTTCCCTTCAGGAAGAAGGATAAGATTACAAACATTTTGATTATAAAGAATATTAAGTAACACTACTGTGATCAGCTGATACTCCCTGGTCTGATCAGTTTGAGCATACAGGCTATGAATTTATGCATGTGTGGTCCAGCCAGCTGTATTGCTTCTGCTGTGAAACACCCAATTTAGAACATAGAATAATAGAGTTGGAAGGGTTAATGGCTTTCGGTAGCATGTCCAGGCTTTCAATTAGCATGAACAGCTGTTCTTAGTTTCTCTCTCAGCTGCTGCATTTGCTTTGGGGTTGACTTTTTTTTATAAAGGGGGGGGATTGCTGTTTTAAGTTTTCTGCCTTGTGTTAGTGGTTCCTGGCACTATCCTTTTTGAAGTGTACTTTCCTCACTCTTTTTGAAAGCCTCTAGTGATGGAGCACCCACAACTTCTGAAGGCAAGCTATTCCATTGGTTGATTGATCTCACATTTAGGAAATTTCTCCTTAGTCCTAGGTTGTTTCTGTCTTTGGTTAGTCTCCATCCATTGTTTCTTGTTGTGCCTTTTGGTGCTTTGGAAAATAGATTGACTCTCATTTTTGCAGGAGACCCTCAAATTTCCTGACAGAACAATTAATCAGTGGAACAATTTGCCTCCAGAAGTTGTAAATGCTCCAACACTGGAAGATATTAAGAAGAGATAGATGTCTGAAGTGGTGTAGGGTTTCCTGCCTAAGAGGGGGTGGGACTAGAAGACCTCCAAGGTTCTTTCCGATTCTGTTATTTTATTCTATTCTAGATATTGGAACAGTGCTATTTTATTGTGGGTTGGACTAAGGAGAAATTTCCTAAGGGTGAGACTAATCAAGCTGGCCATGCCCACTCAGTCACATGCCCACCCAGTCATTAGGGCAGAGAACCTGTTGTTAAATTATTTTAATTCCATTACTGGCTTTATGCTCCATCCATTTGTTGCAAAACATGTATGTGAGGTACATATAGAAAAAGGTAAAACTTATGTTGCAACACTAGGATGGCAGTTTTGTCTATCAGATTTCCCTTGCTTACCAGTGGCAGTATTTTATTTTGTTATTATTGCTTGCTTTCACATTCTTGAAGGTTTTGGGCAAACAGCATTAACATAAAATTAAAAAACTTAAAGTAGACAAATATAAAATGCCTCTGTAAGTGTTATGAATGTAATTCAAAAAAATATCTTTGTATATAGCATAAAAGATTTTTGCTCTAAATTAAGGCACAGGTTTGTCATCTACTTCCCACCAAGTACAACTTTTGAGGAAAATCCATGTAACAATCCCTCCACACAGTGATGGGATTCAACTGGTTTGCACCAGATCACTAGAAGCAGTAACTAAGTATTCATTCAGTTCGGCAAATAGGCTGAAGCCTCACTCCTTCCCTCCCAATCAATTCCTCCCCTCGCCCACCTCTCCTCACTTTAGGTAAGAGGAAAGGACTATTGACAGCCTGCTGTCATTGTTCTGAGTTTGGCCAGCAAAGGAAGAGACCATGCTGAGGGGTTTAATGGAAATTTTTACTGGACTTGGCTCGGCACACAGTGAATACAAAAACAAGAAATGCTTCTAGCCAGCATTATTAACTTCCACTGGCCAGCTGGCTATGAAGGCCTGCTGCTGTTCTGCTCTAGAAAGTACTCTTTGATGGCTGTCTGCAGGCTCCAGGAAGCCTAGATTCGTGGCTTCTGATCCGTCTGTCTCTGTTAAGTTGGGAGATCGGAATAAACATCTGGAGCCAAGGATCTGCAACACTTGTTTATTGAAGGTAAGTACAGCAACAATGTAGCAACAACGAATGACAATGGCTGGCGGGCAGCCTTTATATAGCAGCTGCCTGCCACTCTGTTATCCAATAACTTTGAATTATTTTTCCCACGCTGCTTGCGATGGGCTGCTTTGTGTCTGCACCTGCACAAACACAACACCCCTTACCCCTGCTGGAACTTTAATTATAGTCTCAGCTACATTTGTACTCTTCTAGGTACAAGGGTCACCAGCGCTTCTGTGCCAATTTTCGGGTCTCTTGTATTCTGGACTGCTTGTCCCCAGACCTCCTCATTCTCCCAATGTCCTCCCTCTCAGCAGTGTCACTTTGCCTCATTTCAGAGTTGTTTGATATATCCCTCTGGATTGCCATCAGTGGAACGTTCACAACAGGTGTGGTGCTGGACTCACCCTTCCAGGTACCGCAGTGTTCTCTTCTCGTCCATGTTGTTTGCCCTCATCTTCCTGGGGGTCTAAGTCCTCCGCTTTGCTCTCGGCCTTTAGTTCAGGGTCTCTTCAAAGCTGGTCAATATATCTGTGCCACACCTTGCCATATCTGAAGTTCCACACAATACGACCATGGACCCATGACTTCCAGAATATGTCCCACATAGTTCCTCACATACACTCTCTCCCCTTGTTTGAAACTCCTGATCCTGTCATCCTCCCCTCACTGGTCTGTTCCGTAGTCGGGGTGTACTCTATCCAGGTGTGTTCTCAGTCTTCCTCCATTAACAGTTTTGCCAGGCTCCTGCCACACATGGGGTGATGTGTTGGATCAGCAGGTATTTCTTTAGTTTCTTTTGGACATGTCCTTGCCTCCTTTTTGTGAGGGCATCCTTCATAGTGCACACCATCCTCTCTGCTTGGCCATTCCCTGCGGGGTGAAACAGTGTGGTGAGTGCATGGCAGATCCCTCAGTTTGCTAGGAATAACTCAAATTACCTTGCTGTGAATTGCGGTCCCTTGTCGGAGACCAGTACATCCGGCAGACTATGGGTTTCAAACAGTCTATGTAGCACATTAGTGATGGCATCAGTGGTTGTTGTGCTCATGACGTCCACCTCTAACCACTTCAAGTATACCTCGACAATTATGAAGAATTTTCTGTAGACCAGCCCAGCGAAATTGATGTGTATTCTGGACCATGAACTCCTGGAAGTCTCCCATTCTCATGACAGTATGATGGGGGATGACGGTCGCTTCACTTGGCATGGTTTACAACTGACCACCCACTTTGTCCAGGGATAGGTAACTGCAGGCTAAAGCCTTCATCCAGACGATCCCAGGGTGGCCTTCATTTAGCATCTGCAGCAACTATTTCCTTAATGTTGGGGATATCACTACGTGGCTTCCCCACAACAGGCAACCTTTTTGTACAGACAGTTCATGTTGTCTCATCTTGAAAGGCCTGAATTCTCTGCTGGTTGATTCCTTCGGCTACCCACTCCACACCCAGTTTAATACTTTTGTTATCGTTGAGTCTTCTTTAGACTTTCTGGCTACCTCAGAGACCATGATCAGGCCTGTTTGCATTGTCTCCACTAGCAATACTGTCAGTATTGGTACTAGGTCTTCCACTTGTTTAGATAAAGGGCATCTGCTAAGCGCATCTGAATGGTTTATACTCGTGCCCGGGTGGTGTATGAGTTTGTATCGGTATGCTGCTAAGAATTCTGTCCATCTAATCATGCATGGGGACAGAACTTGAGGTGTCTGTTGATCTCCTGCGAGGAGACCCAATAATGGTTTGTGATCTGTTATGAGTTTGAACTTCCACCCGTATACATACTCATGGAATTTCTTTATCCCTGTGATAGCAGCTAACGCCTCCTTATCAAGTTGGCTGTAGTTTCTTTCTGCCCCAGATAATGTTCTTGAAAAAATGTGACAGGCGCTTCCTTTCCCAGGCCCATGGGGTTTTCTTGTCCATTAGTTAGTGGAGTGGTTCTGCGATGGATGCCTTTTGCCTGAGGAAAACACTGTAGAAGTTTAGGAGTCCCAGGAACACTTGGACACAGAACACAGCTCCGTTTTGTTCGTGGGTGTTGGGGTGGTTTTGATTGCCTGTGTCTTTTCCTAGGTGGGGTGTAGTCCAGACACATCAATGAGATACCCCAGGAATTCCACTTGTTCTACAGCCACCAAACATTTTTCCTTCTTCACCTTGAGCCCCACCTGCTGGAATTTCTTGAGTACCACCCGCAACCATTCGAACAGTTCAGGTTTGTTTTGGCAGAGATCAGGACATCATCAAAATATAGGATGAACCCAAGGATTCCATGCAACATCCTTTCCATTAGACTTTGAAAAGAGACCAGGGGCAACACTCACTCCAAATTGTAGGCGTCTGCACTGGAATACCCCCCAGTGGATGACGATTGTTTGAGCCTCAGCTGTTTCATCCTCCACAGGGAGTTGCTAGTAGGCCTGTGCGAGGTTGAGTTTTGCGAAGATCTTTCCACCTCCCAACGAGTGTAGTAGTTGTTGTACCACTGGGACTAGGTACGTGCTCTATTGTAGCACTTTATTTATTGACCCATCGGGCTTCATAGGCATCACTATTGGAGTCTTCCACCATGCATGATCTACTGGCTCCAGAACTCCTTGTTGGATTAACTTGTCCAACTGTTCGTCAGTCTTGGGCTTCAATGTGAATGGCATCCATCTAGGCTTTAGTTTAATTGGTGCCACTTGCAGATCTAGGCTGAATGATATTGGCTTGCCTTTATATTCTCCCAACCAGCCATCGAAAACTTCTGCGAACTCTTTGCTCAGGTCCTTGGCTGTCTCTGTGATTGTTGTGTAGATACCTGTGAATCCCAGCTCCAGGGATGCAAACCAGTCCAGTCCCAGGAGACTAGGCAATGCTCCCTTGACTATCACCAACAGTAGGTACCCCACAAATTGTCCATACATCTCGGTTGGCCCTGCTTCCCTTCGTTTGGGCAGCCCAAAAATCCCTTTTCTGTGTTGGCTGAGGATGTTTCGGGAAAAGCTGCACGGCGTATGTGTGCTAAATATCCTTTCTTTCCACACCGCCTGCAAATTGTGTTCACTGCTGCTCTTGGGTGGCTTCCGCCACACTCCATGCACCAGGCTGCCTTTTGCTCCACATCCCAGTCGTGCTTTGGGGCTGCTGCTTTTATCTGATGCACATCATCCTCGTTGTCTTCTTTGTCTTCATCTCCCTCAATGTCCTCAGTTTACTCGGGATGAACCATGGCACCCCGCCTGGCAGCTCGTGGGCTGTTAGTTTTCTGTGTTTTTATTTCTTCCGCAGACCTGCCGGATTGCTCAGCGGCAATGGCCTCATCTAGAGCCTCCTGTATTGTTAGTGTGGCTCTGGCTAGTAGGTGCCTCTATAGTCTTATGTCCCTGATGCTGCTCACTAACTGGGCCTCATCTCAGTCACAGAAATCGCAATACAGAGTAGCATTGCAGAGCACAGACATATAGCGACTTATTGACTCATCCTCCACTTGGTCCCTCTGGTAAAATGTGTGCCGCCTTGCGATGCAAGAAGGTCAGGGGTGTAGTGTTGAGCCAGCTTTTTCAATAATGTAGCCCACAAAACCATCTGCAGGGGGTCTGGAGCAATGATTGTGCATGCTGTCTCAAAAACCTCTCTCCAGCAGCTACTGAGGAATAGTGCCCTTTTCCAATTTTCTGTAATGTTTTTGTAGTCGTTTGCCTCCATAGTCAAATTGAATTAAGTATGAACCCCATGTCTCCGCTTCAGGATCAAATGGCACAAATTTCAGTGGAGGGGGATTGCCATCCTTCCTCTGGGCAATTCAGCTGCTCTTTTGCTGCTTCCGAGGTCTCCTGCAGTGATCCAGTGATAGCTCCTGTTCCGACTGAAATCCCACCTTCGTCACCAGTTGTTAAGTCGGGAGATCAGAATAAACACTCGGAGCCGAGGATCCTCAACGCTTGTTTATTGAAGATAAGCAAAGCAACAATGTAGCAACAACAAATGACAAAGGCTGGTGGGCAGCCTTTATATAACAGCTGTCTGCCACTCCGTTATCAAATAACTTTGAACTATTTTTCCTGTACTGCTCGCGATGGGCTGCTCTGTGTCTGCACCTGCGCAGACACAACAGTCTTTCTCTTCCAGCTTGCTCCAGCAAACACTGATGCTTGGCTTTATATGAGATTCCTAGCTGCAATGGACAGCAAAACTAGGGTTGATATCCACTGTGTCAATCCAGCAGACAAAACAGTAAAGGAGGTCAGAGAGAAAGAATCCAATTGCCAAGGTACTATCTCCACAAGCTTCCTCCCCTGCTGCTGCTGCTGTGAGAATGGGAGGGCAGCGAATCAGAGAGCTTCTTCCAATCTTCCCAGAAGCACGGGACTTCTTGCAATCAGGCCCTGAGCCTCCTTGCAGTTTCTTCTGCTGCTGGAGGATGGGCTGCAGTGGCCTCACCTTGGCCCACACCAACTCTTTGCAGTTGCCCATGCCAGGATTGCTACAGAGAATCTCTCCCTTTGGGTTTTTTTTGTGCAGGTTGGAGGGGGGCAGAAATTCTGATGGGATCTCAATCTTCAACCTCCTGATGTGGGGCTTTGGGCAAAGGCTGGAGGGCAAACCTCTGGTGCCCTAAGAAGCCCAGGTGAGGAGTGGCTGGGAGGAGAGGCCAAGAGAAGCACCCCTCAATGTGAGTGACATCAAGTTGGCTATGACCACCCAGTCACACGACCACCCAGCTACACTCACCCAACTGGTCATTAGGGCAGAGAACCAGTTGTTAAATTATTTGAATCCCACCACTGCCTCCACCTCCCTATGAAAGAACTAAATAGATTAAAGAATATGGAAATGAAGTAATTCTAAATGATTCTATTATTTCTCATAGAAAACTGGGTGGAAATCACCATCATTCAAAAAATATTGATGTTGCAAAAATCTGATTCCAATCTTTCTAGAAATATAATCTCTAAATATATGTTGAATTTTATACTGAAGATCAAATTAGTTACGGAAGAAATATACTAAACAGCTCTACCTGCTTATAGATTGAAAACAATTATCTGACATGTCTGCAGAGCTCATTATCCAACACAACTTATTCAAAGCTATTATAGCTTTCATTTAAAGTGCTGCCTAAATACTGTAGCAAGACAACAATTCAGAAAGGAACCTAGGTATATTTTAGCTAATGTGATTATTCTATCAATTTCTTTTTTTTTTAGAAAAAACTTTATTAATTTTACTTTAAAAAACAACAACACAACTACAAATTATGTACAACAAAAAGACAAACAGGTCTTAGCATAGGCCAAGAGGGAAAGAGAGGAAGGCTTGAGAGAGGAAAGAGGGAAAGGTAAGGGAAGGGAGGGAAGAGTAGGGAAAACAATTATAATAAAACCATATTTTTTGTGACTGTCTGTAAGGTCCTTTCTTCTTCAAAACTATCGTCGGCAGTGCTTTTCTTTATCTCTCCTTCGGAGGCCCTCGGCCTTAATTTTCCTAGAGGTGATCTATCTTTGGTTTAGCCAATTATACAAAGGATTCCAATTGTTATAATAGGTTGAGGATTCTTTATTTTTTAATGCTTGGGTTAGTTTGTCCATTTCGGCGCATTGTAAAATTTTCTGAATAACCATATGTTCAGTGGGGATAGAAGGTAGTTTCCAGCACTGGGCGAATGCCAGTCTGGCCGGGGTTAAGATATGAATTGTAATATACTTCGATTTTTTGGATATTTGTTTATCAAAAATTCCTAGAAGGAAGGACTCTGGTTTGTACGCAATTTGTTCCTTGGTTATTTCCTCTAGCCAGTGCCTAATTTTTTGTCAGTACTTCTGGGTTTCCTTGCATGACCACCACATGTGGACGAAGGTATCTTCTATGTTTTGACATTTCCAACATTTGGGGCTCGTGTTGGGGTGCATCTTCGCCAATCTCGAAGGGGGCAGGTGCCATCTATAAAACATTTTATATGAGTTTTCTTTATAAGCTGCTGATTTCGTGATCTTAATGTTCCTGTTCCCGATCCTTTCCCATTCTGCTAGGGTAATGCTCCGACCCACGTTTCTGCTCCACGCAATCATATTTCCTTTGACAATTTCTTGTTCTAGTTCTGTTTCTAATAAATGTTTGTAAAATTTAGATATTTTTTTTTACTCGGTCCTAATAGAATTTTGTCTAAAGTCTGTAATTTATTGTAGATTCCAAATTCCTTAATGTCTTGTTTGTATCTACTATGAATTTGAAGGTACACCCACTGATCAATTATAAATCCTCGCTCTTGTGATTCTTGTCGTGTTTTCAGCTTTCCTTGTGGGTCTAATAAATTTTCGTACTTAATCATTTTAGTTATATCCAAATTATTAGGGTGTACTATCGCTTCCATTGGAGATAGCCAAATCGGTATTTTTAGATAGAGTTTTTTATGTACTTTTTTCCAATTAGTTAGTAGAGAGTCCCTGATAAGATGCCTATGGAAATATGATTGCCTGGGTTTCCCAGTTTCCCACAGAAAGGCATGCCATCCTTTCTGCATATCGTGGCCTTCTAATACTAGTGTTTTTTTGTTCGTTAGATTCACCCATTCCTTTATCCATAGTAGGGTGGCTGCCGTATGATATATTTCCCAGTTTGGCAGGGCTAACCCTGCTCTGCTTTTCGAATCTTGTAGGGCTTTTACGTTAATCCTAGCTTTTTTCCCCTGCCAAATAAATTTCAGCATTATCTTGTTTAATTCCATAAAAAAAAAATTATTTAATTTGATTGGAATTGTCTGGAATAAATATAGAAATTTTGGCAGAATATTCATCTTAATCAAAGCAATCCTGCCCAATAAGGAAAGTTGTAATTTACTCCAGGAATCTAAGTCTTTCTTGGATTGTTGGAGAAGTTTGTCATAGTTGTTTTCTTTTAACGATTTGCTTTGTGGAGTTAGCCAAATTCCTAAGTATTTAATTTTTTTTGTCACCTGTATTCCCATTGTTGTCTCTAGCTCTTTATTCTGGTCTCCTGTTAAATTTTTAGTCATTAATTTCATTTTTGCCCTGTTAATTTTAAATCCTGCGACTTCTCCAAATCGTTCTAGTTCTTCTAATAAGTTATGTCCTTTTTCTATGGGCTCCTCCAGAAAAAAACCAAATCATCAGCGAAGCTTGTACTTTATACTCTTCTGATTTGATCCTCAGTCCTCTAATTCTCGAATTTTGCCTAATGTACGTCAAAAGAGATTCTAGGGCGAATATGAAAAGCAGAGGGGAGAGAGGGCAACCCTGTCTTACCCCTTTTTCTATTTTTATCGGGCCAGTTTGTTCCCCATTTATTAGAATATTTGACTGTTGGGTGTGGTAAATTGTAGTGATGACATTTTCAAATCTGGTGCCGAGGTTCATATTATATATTTTTTGAATTAAGAAATGCCAATTTAAATTGTCGAATGCTTTTTCAGCATCCAAAAACGTAAATGCGAATTGTTTTTCCGGATGGGCTTCATAGAACTCTGAAATGTCTATCACTGTTCTTAAATTGTTCTTAATTTGTCGAAATGGGAGAAATCCATTTTGATCTTCATGGATATGTGTGTTTAAAACCTGTTTTAATCTATTGGCTATTATAGAAGAGAATAGTTTGTAATCTGCATTCAGGAGCGAAATTGGTCTATAATTATTATTAAGTCTGTGGTCTAGGTCCTCCTTCGGGATCAGCGAAATTAAGGCTCCCCTCCACGAGTCCGGCATCTTGGCTGCTAAGAGTACCTCATTAAATACTTCCAGCATCAGTGGTCCAATTTGTTCTATGATTGTTTTGTAAAGTTCTACCGGTATCCCATCCGGTCCTGGCGCTTTATTGTTACTTTGCTTCTCTATTGCTGACTTCAGTTCGGACCATGTTATATTTTTGTTTAATAATTCTATCTCTTCCTCTCCAATTGCTTTATCATTCGCTTCCTCCAGGTATTTCATTATTTTGTCCTCACAGACTTCTTTTTTGTATAATTTCCCAAAGTATTTAAAAGTGATCTCTTTTTTCTTCTCTATCTCCTCTTGCAAATTGCCCCCCTCGTCCATTAATTGATGTATCAATCTTTTTTCTTTCGTTTTCTTAAGTTTGTGGGCTAACCATCTCCCTGGCTTGTTTGCATGCTCAAAGTAGATTTGTTTAGTCATTTTCAGACTAATCTCCAATTTTTCTTGTTCCAGTAAATTTAGTTTGTGTTTAGTTGTTGTTAACTGGTTCTGTATTCTTTTGTTTTTGGGGTTCTTTTGTAGTTGGGTTTCTAAATCCTTAATTTCTTGTTGTAGGTTACTTTGTTGGGCATATTTTCTTTTATTTCTCATAGCATTGTAAGAGATTGTTATTCCTCTTATAAATGCCTTCAATGTGTCCCATATATTTTGTTTCGAAGTTAGTTCATTATTATTTTCCTTTAAGAAGTTCAGTTCTTCTTTCAGTTTGTTAGTATATTCTTCTTCTTTTATTAAGTGAGTGTTAAGAGTCCATCTTTTCTTTGGTTTTCTTCTACCTCTCCATGTTATTTGAATTGGGTTGTGGTCAGCCCAGTCATTTGGTAAGATTTCGCTATCTTTGATTTCATTAATTAATTCACCGTTTATCCAAGCCATATCTATTCTTGTCCAAATTTTGTGTGGGTTAGAATAATAAGTAAACTGTTCTTTTGGGGGGGTTAGTTTTCTCCAGATATCTACCAGATTCATTTCATTCATCATATCCTTACATGGCTTCGAAAATTCTCTTTTTCCTTTTTTGTTCTTACTCCTGTTACTATGATCCTTCCGGTAGTCAGCAATAGAGTTAAAATCGCCAATCAGACAAATATTGCCATTTTCAAAATCTATTATTTTTTGGTGGAGATGTTTGAAAAATTTACCTTGATCATCATTTGGGGCATAGATTACTACCAGTAAAAATGTAATGCCATTAATCGAGATTTGTACCACCAGAGTTCTTCCTTCAGGGTCCGCCCAGATTAACTCCGCTTTTAAGTCATCTCTCACATAGATTGCAATACCTTTCTTTTTGTGTTTATCTGCTGGTGCTGTAAATAATTTTCCCAGTTTCGGACAATCTAGGAATTTCTCCTCACTTTTCCTAATGTGTATTTTTTGTATGCAAATTATGTCAACGTTTTGTTTTATTAGTTTGGTTAGAATCCTTTTCCTTTTAGCTCTTGAATTTAGGCCGTTTATATTGATGGAAAGAATTTTCCTTCCTTCGTCCATTTACTTAAGTCTGCCTCACTTTTTGTCTCATAACTATACGGCTCTCTTCTTGTGGTTGATATGGGGTTGTTTCTTCTCTTTCTTGTTGTAAGTTGTCTTTCCCTTGAGTTTGGATAGATCTTTCTTTTTTGTTCCTATGGCGGTTATGATCTTCCTGCATGTTCCTTTGGGTTTCCTCCCTAGTGTGTTGATCCTCTGTGGTTGTTAGCTGTTCTAAGAAGTCTTGTGCTTGTTCTATTGAATCTATTTTAATTTTTCTTCCCTTCCACGATATTAGCATCCCTTCTGGGATTAGCCATTTGAATGAGATTTCTTTTTTATTTAAGTAATTGGCTAAAAATTTATATTCTTGCCTTATGGCCCTCACTTTCTTGGAATCTGCTTAAGAACTATGATCTCTTTGCCCTTATATAATATTTTCTCATCTCTGGCCATTCTAAGTATTAGGTCTCTCACGCATCTTCTTGAAAAGCGGATATGGATCTCTCTTGGGCAATTGTGACACCTTGCGTAACTGGTGTTCACCCTATAGACTTCGTCGAATTCTTTGAGTAAGTCATCTTTCTCTTTTTCAACTAGTTCAGCCAACAAACCTGCCATTAATTGCTCTAGTTCTTCATTTTTGGATTCCTCCACGTTTTGGAACCTTAGGTATGCAGCTGCTCTGTCCATCTCAAGTTGGACCAAGGAATCTTCCATTTCTCTATTAACATTTTAAAAGTCTTCCTCAGTCCTTTCTAGGTTCCTCTCCACTTGTTCTGTCCTCCTCTCTATTTCTTTTATTTTTATTTCAGTTCTTTCCATGGCCAATTGCATTGTCCCAACCTTATCTTCAACTCTCTGTATATCTGCTCTCATCTCCTCTTTTAATTTACCCATTTCTTCCTTCAGTTCGCTAATATCGGCTCTGGTCTCATTGTGATTCCTAATCATAATCTCCTGCATTTTAGACATTGATTCTTGCAGGGATAATAATGTTGCTTGTAGATTGGCATTAGTGACAGTCGGTTGTTTTTCTCCTGTCAAGGTCTCTTCTATAGTTTTCTGCGTTGTTGGGGAGGCAGTTGCCAAAGTTGTCATCAAGGTCTGGGTGTTCTTCCTTCCCGTTTTCAGGGCCGTGGTTGTTGTGGAAGACATCTCTGATAAGATTTGTTTTTGCAATTGGACAATGTTAAGAATATTATCCCAAATCACCATTCGATGTAATAGCCCTTTAAGTGTGATTACAAGTCTATTTACTAAGCTTACACACCAAGCTATTTTAGATCTCTTTCTTCGGCTCAATCTGTCATTTAGGCAAGTTAAATTCCAATTCAATAAAGTGTTATCACATACTATACAATAGAATGTTATCAAATATTATGTATTATGTATTATATATTATTCTCTATATTAAGTTCATATACCAGAGTTAATTGTATTTTACCCCCAATAAATCATTACCATATCAAATCAAACTTGTTTAAAGCTAACAACCAACTCTAGAATTTCTCACTCTATATATACCTTTATCCTATAATGTATATTAATATTTAAGGTTCCAATTAATCTGAGACAACCCTATTTAACAGACCTTAAAATTTTTGTATATCCAAGAGACTCTAATCAGTAAACCCTAATAACTATAAAAAGCAGTTTGCCTTTACACCTGTATTTATAACTATTATAGAAAGAAAGGAAAGACCAAGAGAGAAAGGGAGAGAGAGAAAGAGTGCGGGAGGAAAAGGGTCTTTTCAATTTCGGGGAATCACTATACATGTATCTGTGGGATTAGTTCCATAGAAAAACAAGTCTGAGTTGGGGCTGGCATTTTAGTCTTATAGTCTTTCCTCCTGGGTGAGCCAAAGGAGCAGGGGGAGGAAGTGCTGACTAATTGCTGTCAGCGCTCAGCAATCAGTCTTTGCCAGGCTTCCGTCTGTCTCTTCCTTCTTCTTCTTCCCCTTCTTCTTCCCTTCTGCCAGCAATTGTCAGTCCACAGTCACTTTGGGCGTCCGCCTCAGATCGATCACTTTAGAAATCAGTTTTGTAGGCAATGATGCTAAAAGGAAAAGGACCTTGCATATAAAAGTCAGTGCGTCGCTATCTCGCTCTCTACAGCTTGCTCTGCCCTCCTTCATAGCTATAGTCCTCTCCTAGTCTTCTAGTCTTCTCAGGTGCTGATCCCAGATGGCAATCCACTCCCGAGCTTCTTAAATTTCCCACCGCCTTCTTCTCTCCTCGACAATCTTCTTCCAAACGCTCCAACCCACACTTTCACTTTAAATGTCGAGCCATTCTATCCGCATTTATCCCCCTTTCACTTTTCAAACCGCTTTTCTAGCCGCTTGTCTCCAGCTTCCCCCACTGTTACTCACAATAAAACAGGGAGAGTCAGACCGATCTCTCTCACGGCTTTTGTCCTTCTGCCCTTTTCTGCTCAGATCTTTCAGGCTGTCACTTTTTGCTTCATCAGTTCAGTGACAGACTGGACTTTGGAGCCGCCATTAGCTGGCAGCTGGCTCAATTGCGCTGGTCTCAGAGGCTCTTCCTTCGTTGCTGGGAGTTGCCTTCCCCAAACAGCAACCCGGGGATCCTCTATTCTGACACGAAGCTCTATGGGTTTCGTGTATCCACTGGGGATCCCTCCAAATGTGAGAAGAGGTGTTTGAAAGCCTCAACTGGGCTTCTCCACCTCTGGACGTCCCTGTCCTGCCACCGGAAGTCCCTATTCTATCAATTTCAAGGAGGTGCTGCTGTTAAAAATCAGAGAATTTAATTTCAACAAGAAATTTAAATCTGAACAACAAAGGAAGCAGATGTGGAAGTATTCAAGATTATTACCTAAAGCTTATTGTTCAATTTTGAGATTGTTAATGAATTCTTGCTTCTATTGGAGCTTCATAACTTTACAAATAAATGATTTTTCCAATAAACAATGCTAACATTGTTTTCCCTTTTGTTCCATAGTCCTGGGCCCCAGCTGCTCACCTGATCTCTTGAGGGGAGCAGAGAAGAACACAGAGATGGAGAGGCAGGGGGAAGGAGCCACCTGTTTCATCACAGTCCAGCAGACTGTGGCGACACTGACAGAGGTTACCCTCCCAGCAGTGACCTGGCCCAAGGTCCGAGCATAGGTGATTACCACTGGGGACTTGTAAGTCCTCAGATACCAGGGCTCTGTTCAGAGGCTTGGGACAGAATTCCCACTGACATCTATATGTGAGTTGGCCACTTTCACCCCACACAGGAGAAAAGGCTCCTGACCTAGATGAGTCTGGGTAATGGAAATATATGACAGCTCACACAGGGCATGTGGTGGAAACCCTGCAGGAGAGGTTCAATCAGATGAGCATTGAGGGGATGGGGCAGGCGTGTAGGCTTGAACAGCCCAACGGGGTCCTGAACTGATCTATCCTGATGTTCCTGTCCTGCAGCAATCTATCTCCAGTGGCAGTCACATGGCTGGCTAGCCCTCCTCTGCTGTGGTTGGCTCAGTCAAGCCCAGGCCTGCAGCAGAGCCCTCTGCACCACTGTTGGGTAGCAAGCCCACCCAGTTGCATGCCCCACCCTCCAGGATGCCATGGTCCTCCACTGTGGGCATACTACCCTAGGATCGGATGGGCTCCTGACTCCTGGTCGCTGGCTTGGGCGCCACTGCAACCACTTCTCCCTCCTCCTCACCCAGCCACACCTCCTGCTATGAAAGCCACCTTCAATGGGGACTGGAGAAACTGGCTTTATGAACCAGGTGTGGGCTCACCTAGACCATATGGTGGACTACCCAAGTGACCCAGCTCTATCATAAGGATGTGCCAGAGCTGGGGAACATCAACACCTTCTTTCAAGAGTTGAGGTTTCCCAGGCCCTGCAAACCGAGGCCAAAATCTGCAAACTAAAGCATAGGGGCCAACCCACCAAAGAATATGTCCAAGAGTGAGTGTCTGGGAGGCTGCGGCAGTAGCCAGAGAGGCTGCTGGTCTACTTCAAAGAAAGCCTGGACCATGAGCTGCTAAATGTATGTGTTCACAGAGGGGTCCCTGATCAGATCTACGAGTGGCACTGGATGGCAGTAGTGGTAGACTTCAAGTGGTAGACTTCAAACAATGCAAGTGGCGCAGAGCCATGGAACCCAAGCCAAAGGCCCAACCAGAGAAGCTCCTTACAGAACTGATGAGGCTAGAGATGGGCTGGCACTGGGAAAACATCCACTTCATGCTAATACAAAAGTGACCGAAGGGGCGATTTTGGGATTGTCCTGGCTGGACAAATAGGTCCCCTACCATCTGGTTGGAAGGAAGCAGAGAAAGCTAAGACTAAGTATAGGCCCTCTCCCCCTTTCCCAGCAGCCCTGAGAGGGGAGCTGTCCAGAGGCTGAAGGACACTATGCAAAGTGATAAAGTAAAAGCTGAACAGCCGCCAGGGATCTCCTTGATCCCCAAGGAGTACCAGGACCTCACAGAAGTTTTCAGCAAGGCAGAGTGCAATGCCCTGCCCCCTCACTGGCCCACTAACTGTGCAATAAAAACTTGGCCAGAGGGCTCATACATCCAGTGAAGTGGCTGTGTCCATGCTATTCAAGGAGAAAAAAGATGGGTCAATGAGGCTATGCATTGGTTTTAAAGGAATTCCTGGGGTCTGCATGGAGAACATGTACCCGTTCCCCCTAATGAAAGACATGCTAACCCACCTAGATCTTCAACAAACTAGACCTATGAGAGGCATACTATCAAGTGAGGATTAAGGAAGGGGATGAATGGAAAACCACATTCAATTGCCCCAAATAACTGTAAATGCCAGCTGGTTGCTGAGCATCCAAAATATGGTCATATCACTGAAAGGGAAGGGTGATTGTCAAAATTCCAGAACTGGTTAATAATTATCTTTGGGGGTAGTTATTACCCAGTTCTGGAGTTTTGTGGCTTTCAATGACTAAATGACTAAGTCAAGGACTGTTTGTATTTTATTTTTTTTAATATGAACATTCAGTAAGAGAATTCAAACACAAATTACTCAGTGTGCATCAAAAGGAGGAGAAAAGTAGAAAAGTAGTCAGTTCTTCTGTATATTTTCTGGGTTATCAAACTATGGTTTCCAAAACCTTGGCTGAATACCTAAATTCATACATGATAAGTCAGAATTATTTTTTAAACATGGTTAACTGAACAAAGCATAGTCTTAATGTGGTTATAGTGATTAATAGGGCTACGCATACTTATAGAAAAAGGCAGACATACTTTGGACCATCCATAATTGCAGGCACATTCTTTGCTATTCACTAAAGCAGATTGCCTTTATTTAGATTTCCATGCAAGTCTGAAACAATGTATGTGCTTTAGATTCCTTAAGGCATTTTTTTTTTTGAAGATCCGTAGTGATTAAATTAGGTATTATGCTAAACCACACTCACAGACAGCCACACATTTTGTAATTTAAAATTATACTTGGACTATGCTAACAGTTGAAACACTACCTTGTAGATGACTCACAATATCAGCTTCCTCCAATATCAGTTTCTAAATGTGCAGACTATTTGTTATTAAAGGCCTTATTTCAAAACATATACTTTATAAAAAAACTACTATTAAGCTCCCACTTTTTAGGGAGAGACAAATTGAAAAGGATCAAGATTTGTGCTGAACGATTTGGAACTTCACAAAATTCTTTGGATTAAATACTTTTCTGCTTTCCTAGGTGGTAATTTAGAAGTCTAATCATTTCAGTATACTCAGGAAAGGAGTAGTAACAAACAGCATTGTATTATTTCAACTGTAAGTTGATGTAATGCTATATCATGATAGATAAACCAATTTTTTTGCAATAAGTTTATTAGAGATTATTTCATACAAGTAAAATTTATACAATTACAAAATAAAGAGATATATTAAAGAAAACAAAAAAGATGCAAAAAAATATAAAAAGAAAGAAAAACAATCCTTATTCTTAATCCCCAATGAGCATAATCAATATCCTCTCATTGGAGCATAATCAACATCAAAATCTTAAACAACTCCATTCCAGTGTCTAATCCACGTGAAACTTTTCAAAGCCTACAACAATGATCCTCTTTCCATATATTCTAAATACAGAAATCTTTAAACTGTTTTTTAAAGGATTGAAGGGCAGTCCCCCAATCTTCTATATATAACAGCGAAATACCACTACCATCATCAAATAATACTACCATCATCACAAAATATCTAGAACCCTAAAGCCTACAAACTTGAAATTTGGCAAATATGTTCATCTTGGCTTCTAAAAAGGATTTTTCAAAATGACCATCAGACCATTAGTATTTCATATATTATTAACACATTCTGATGCTAAGGAGTTCTACCCCTCACCATCTGAAAAACACAAGCAGAGGAGAGGAGTTTCAATTTCAGTTTTAGTTTCACAGCAGCAAGCAGCTTTAGTACAGAATAGTTGACCTAAGCCATGCCCAGGCTCCTTGCTGTGTCCTTCTTGCTCACACAGCAAATACTGTTTCAGTTTCCAAACAGCCCTCAACTCTCTCACACACTGACAGGACACTAGCCAGATGAATACTGATGGATGCTGGTAAGCAGAGACAGAATTTTTTTCTCCTTATTTTCCTCCCCCAAAACTAAGCCCAATCACATAGTTTTGTAGCAAAGCACGGGTATCCAGATAGTTATTTAAATAATTGGGGGAGTCTAAATGTTTTTGATTGTTCAAGAAAATCAAAGAACTGAAAAGAATAAAAATAAAAAAGAATTTTAAAAAGCCAAAGAATTGAGATTGATTAGCCATGCAGACTTGAAGTCCATTACAATGTTATATGTATAATGGAACCATGTAATTCTAAGCCAATTAAAAGCTGACCAATTCACCCCCCAAATTCCAAAAAAGCTGCATGGAACACATATGAGCCATGATGGCACAGTGGTTAGAATGCAGTAGTGCAAGCTAATTTTGCTGACTGCTGACTGCCAGCCGTTTGGCAATTCGAATCTCAGGCTTCCATTCATCCTTCCAGGGTTGCTAAAATGAGGACTCAAAATGGAGACAATATGCTAATTCTGTAAACTGCTTCAAGAGAGCTTATTTATTTATTTATTTAACATATGGCAAATACATAGAGTTATAGTAGTTCAAATGGTAATGTCCAGTCCACCCACCGATTCAAGGAGAGGGTGGTTATGTTGAAAAAAATCAGACATTGGGCTGATGTAAGGTCTTGATGGACATTTGGACACAATGTGATGGATGTTTTGTCAAGGACCACCACAGACCCTGAGAGGTAGGGTCAAGAACCCACTTAAACAATGAGTCCTGGCATATACTATGTTGTCTATGGATCCTGTTCAGAGCTGACCAATGCTGGCGAGGAAGGTCAAAACATGGCACCATTTGCATAGGGTCATCTATGTAACTGCCTGTATCTGGATGCTTAGCAGCCCATTTGGCTTTCCACTGTATATTGATGTCAAAGTTGTTAGACAACTGTTGAGTGAGTGCTAGAGAGGGCTTCCTGGATTTAAGCCTGCCAGTTGATAGATTAGGAAGATAAACGTGCACAGGGAAGAAGTGGGTTTCTCATAATTTTGTTTCTCCTTCATTAAGGCTTCCTAACTTCGTAGAGGTGGTGGTGCAATGTGGCTCAAGATGGGGAGCCACTAAATAGGAGTAGATTTTATGCAACCACTTATGATCCTCATTGTATCATTTAGTCTAGCATTGATCTTGCTAGTGTGGGAATTATTAAGCCAAACGGGGACAGAATTCAACTGTGGAGTAGGAGAGAAGGTTATAAAGCACTGTGGAGAGAGAGCTATAAGTCTGCTATTACTATATGGGTAATTTGACAATCTCTCCTTAACTCCAGAGAGATTTCAGCTACCTGATTCCTTGCAACTGGGCAGTTTTCAACTGAACGTGTTCCTCTCTTTTAACAGTTTGCCATTAGGCTTACCAGATCAAACTGATTAATATCTACTTGAAACCACTGTATTGTTTGCCTATAGTTTTGCAAACCAATTCAAAATGCAAGTTATCTCTTTTTTAAGTTTTACAGCATTAGGATTTAACAGGGAACACCTTGCCAAATTAAAGCTGCTTATTTGATCCAATCAATTTCAAATTTTCAGGAGCATTCCCTTTTATGGCACGTTCTTCTCCCGATTCCCTGAACTATGCATCTTTAAGTATTTTGAAATTGGAAAAATAAGGAAAAGCAATACTGTTTCAGTAAGTGAATGGTGCCTTTAATGTACTAGTTTTTTCATTGTTGATTTCTGATTCTTATGTCTTTAATGTACTTTTCAGATTTACTTGTACCATCCAGGATCTATAAGTATTGGGGAAGGTTACAAACATTGTTAAATAATTGGATGAATTAACTAATTTAATGATTATTTCCTTTCTATTGTCAATTTAAAATGAAAAAGGAAGACTGCTTATAGATTTTCTAGGGAAAGAAGTAAACCCTGGTTTACAACCAATTCACTAAGATTGTCCTTAATAAAAACCCTCTCCCCACTGAGCATTAATTCAAACCCTTTCAATTTAAGGAGATGACAGAAAAGCCAACAGATTTTTATAGGAGCCAAAAAGGATTTTGTCAGATGTACAGTATGTATTATGTAAGATCCAACTATAAACTGAAACAGCTGTGTCCATGTTAATGTTTGATATAGCAAAGCAAATACAGTATCTGAATTGTGTGTTTCCTTTTGTGGTATTTCTTAGCTGCATTTTTTTTAAAATCTGGAGGAAACAGGTAGAATTGGTGTTTGAGCTTGAAGGGCTAATACTATTAAACTTTTTGTTTCTATTCAATAGTGCAGCATTTCAAAATGACAATATATCTTTAAAACACAGAGAAGCAGCAAACATCTTCAGCTTCCCAATACTATTATTCAGGGAGTGATAAAAAAAATAAAATCTTACAACTTAGAGGCATGCAGTTTGACACATGCATCAGGGACTCTCATGACATAACTATGAATTAAAGCTATCTTTTATGAGAAGTAATTACATTCTTACCCGTCCCCTAAAGCCAAACAGACCCTGCCAGTGGAAAGGGATATATCATCTGCAAAAGGAATATTATGAACAGTGTGCTTCACTTTTTGACACTTCGCTAATAAAATATGTAAGATTTTCTTTGTTCAAATCTAAGAAACATTAAAGAAAGGAAGCAGAACATTGACAGGTGCTTTCATGCACTGTTGAAATATTTGATTCTCTACAATTAGATGCCAGGCTTAACCGATAAAATTCCAAATGTGAAGCTATGGAAATAATGCAGACAGATTTTTTTTGTCTTTTAAAAAAGAGAAATTTACCATATACCCCTGCTACTGGGAATGCTGCAAAATGAACATATCAAAGGCCATTATATATGAAAGAAATTGCTGTTTGGGATTTTTTAAAATATGCCATTATAAATGCAAATGGTAAGTATGAAAAGCCAGACCTGGAAAATAACAGTGTGCTTTTGGAAACAAATGGGAAATGAAAACTTCTGGATAACAAGAGAGTTGAAAATTGGTCATACCACCTATCCACGTTACTGGAAAAGCCATGTTCTCTTTGAATAGTACTATCCTACATTACTTCCATTTACTCTTTGTGATATAAATTTTTAGGGCAGTAAGGCATGCAACGGTGGCCTTAGAATGTTTGGGCCCTGGCATTATTGGGAACCAACACAGAATACTGATTTTTCTCCTTAGTGGTTATGTGGGTGATAGCATATGTCTATGATGCAAGAAAATTAAAATTAAAAAACAGCCTAATAATACTCAAGAGGGTCTTATCTAGAGTATTGGCATTTATTATAGTGCTGGCTAAAGAACTGGATGATTGAAAGACAAACATACTGGTCAAAGGTCCTGTAAGGGGCACTATGAAATGAACATAATTCTCTTGTGCAGGGAATTATGGGCTAGGCTACCCTTGGAAATTCATTCATTTAAAATTCTTACACAGAAGAAGTGCTGAAACACAACAGTATTTTTTAAAAAATCAAAGAAAGCAATTACATATGTATTATAATAACTTTATCAGTGAATCAGGTTTATGTGCACTGAAACACTGCAACTGACACTGAAAGGTTGCTACTCACCAAAGATTTTTCGTAGTCGATTTTCATGTGCAACTATCTTGTTTTGGACTGTACTGAAAGGAGCCAGCTTGCCAGTGGATTGCTCTACCTGCACTCTGAGTGTCTCATGAGAAGTAAAAATTGAAATCAACCTGTCACTATATCAATTGATTTTATTCTAAAGACAATTGCAGCAATCTTTGGATAATCACATTTCGTTGAGACAGATAAAATTATTTAAGTGTACAAACCTTTTCTAGATGTGCATACATCAATAAACTATATATCAATAAACTAATCTCCCTATGGAAGCAGAAGGTCTGAACTAATTTCCTCTCAGAAAACATATCTTATATTGGTCTTCCCCTTTTTAAAATAAGCCAGCGAATGCTCCTCCCAAAGATTAGGGAGGAACTACCAATAGTTTTTCCAGGTTTCAAATGGCTTTGGTTAAAGCAATGAGTTAATTTATAGTAGGAGCATCTCAATACTTGTCCACCCTCCTTTTTTTATTTAGTGTGAGAGGCTCTTAAGATTTCTAACATCGTTTAGAAGAGAAAATGACTTCAACCAGACTTTTACTGAATCCATTTCATTATCAGAAGATGGGGACAAATAAAACATTAGACCTGCAAAATAAAACAGTACAACATAGTTTCTAGTGAGATATTTTTATTGTCAATCCTGTAGATTTTCCTTTTCTTTATGATTTCGGTAGTTTCCATGCAGGAGCTACAAAAGCTGGATTATAACAAAAACATTTTGCAGCAATATAACTCTAATGTGATTGAACCAGTGGTGGGATTCAACTTTTTTTACTGCCGGTTCTGTGGGCGCAGCTTGATGGGCGTGGCAGGTGAAGGATACTGTAAAATCTCCAGTCTGAAGTGGTATATGCCAGTTCCCCAAACTGCTCAAAATTTCTACTACCGGTTCTCCAGAACCTGCTGAATACCACCTCTGGATTGAACTGTCACTGCTTGATCATTTTAAGATAATTGCTTCTTAAAATGATCAAGAGTTTTATTGTTTTATTTTTCCTTTTCTACCTACGAAGACAAGAAAATGAATACCCAGGATCCAAAGGTAAGCAGACTATGAAAAACATAAGGAGATCTTTAGGAGCAGCTCTACCTTTACAATTGGAGGGAAAAAATGAAGCAGGGATGCCAGAGATGCTGAAACTACAATACTTGTGAGATTTACTAATAAATATCTGTCATGGGAAAAAGTCTATAACAGAGCTGAATCAAAGAATTTTCAGCAATTCCAAATTTCTTTTATCTCTTATGGTATCAGAGCAGAAAGATTAGGTTACAAGAGTGGACGGTATCTCTCTATTCCAATGAAAACCCTGCTAATAACACTGGAAGTTTAGACATCTTAAAAAATAAAATGTAATGGCTATGCTAATCTTGGGAGATGGTCTGTTGTGCATCAGATCTGTACTACTTCATGGATATGCTCATGTTTTAGGTTCAGACCTGTACCACTAGAATCAAAAGACGTAAAATACCTCGAGTTGCCATGGGCGAATAGGCGGCAATATAAATTCAATAAATAAATAAATAAATTACAAAGCTTCAGAATCAAAACCAATGCAATGACTAGACAATGCAGAATGTGATATCCTATAAACACAGACAACAGAAGATAAAATATAATGAATGTACTTTTCATCCCAAATATTAATGGCTTTATATTGCATGTGTGTATAAAGATGTGTGCTGAAAAATATCTAATGAATGGTCTATTCTCATCTTATGTATAACGTAAGACATAAAAGAACAAATGTTTGATGCTCAAAGCCAAATAAAATTATTATGACAACTTTTATAAACCAAATTTCGTTTTCAAACAAGGGAAGCAAGCAGAAAGGGAAGGTGCATTGTGAAAGAACAAATTGGATTATACTGAAAATACAGGCAAACAACTGTGCAAATAATACATTAACTAGAATTAGTTGGTGGTGGTTGTGAAGTCATTGACCCATCGCAACCTCATGGACAATGTTCCTCGAGGCCTTCCTCTCCTCAACCATCTTTTGGAGTCCATTTAAGCTCACACCTCATGCTTCAGTGACTCCATCCAGCCATCTCATTCGCTGTCATTCCATTCTTCTATTGCCCTCAATCTTTCCCAGCATTAGGCTCTTCTCCAGGGAGCCCTTCCTTCTCATTAGGTGGCCAAAGTGAGTTTCATCTTCAGGATCTGGCCTTCTAAAGAGTAGTCAGGGTTGATCTCCTCTAGGGCTGACTGGTTTGATCACCTTGCAGTCCAAAGGACTCGGAGGAGTCTTCTCCAGCACCATAGTTCAAAGACCTCAATTATTTGGTGCTCACAGCCTTTCTCATGATCCAACTTTCACAGCTATTCATTACAATTGGGAAAACCACAGCCTTGACTATACGCACTTTTGTTGGCAGGGTGATGTTTTTTAGTATGCTGTCTAGATTTGTTATAGCTTTCCTCCCCAGGAGCAAGTGTCTTTTAATTTCTTGGCTGCAGTCCCTGTCTGCAGTGATCTTGGAGCCCAGGAAGATAAAATCTGTCACTACCTCCCTTTCTTCTCCATCTATTTGCCAGGAATTGAGAGGGCCAGATGCCATGATCTTAGTTTTCTTAATGTTGAGTTTCAAGCCAACTTTTGCACTCTCCTCCTTCACCCGCATCAAGAGGTTCTTTAGTTCATTTTCTACCGTTAGAGTGGTATCATCTGCATATCTGAGGTTGTTGCTATTTCTCCCAGCAATTTTAATTCCAATTTGTGATTCATCTAGTCCTGCCTTTTTCATGATGTGTTCTGCATATAAGTTAAATAGGCAGGGCAGCAGTCTCAGCCTTGCCGGACTCCTTTCCCAATTTTGAACCAATCAGTGATTCCGTGTCCAGTTCTCACTGTTGTTTCTTGACCCGTATATAGGTTTCTCAAATCAGATGGTCTGGTACTGCCATCTCTTTAAGAACTTGCCACAGTTTGTTTTGATTCACATAATCAAAGGCTTCAGCATAGTCAATGAAGCAGAAGTAGATGTTTTTTTTCTCTATGATCTAGCGTATGTTGGCAATTTGATCTCTGGTTCTTCTGCCTCTTCAAAATCCTGCCTGTGCTTCTGATAGTTCTTGATCCACGTAGTGCTAGAGTCTAGCTTGTAGGATTTTAAGCATAACTTTACTAGCATGTGAAATGAATGCAATGATGAGATAGTTTGAACATTCTTTGGCATTGCCTTTCTTTGGAATTGGAGTAAGCTGACCTTTTCCAATCCTGTGGTCACTGTTGAGTTTTCCAAATTTGCTGGCAAATTGAGTACAGCACTTTTACTGCATTGTCTTTTAAGATTTTGAATAGCTCAGGTGGAATACTATCACCTCCACTAGCTTTGTTATTACTCAGATTTCCTAAGGCCCATTTCAGATTCTAGGATGTCTGGCTTGAGGTCAGTGACCACCCCATTGTGGTTATCAGGAACATTAAGCTTGTTCTTGTATAGTTCTTCTTGTAGTTATGCCACCTCTTCTTAATCTCTTCTGCCTCTGTTAGGTCCCTGCCATTTTGGTCCTTTATCATGCCCTTCGTTGCATGAAACATTCCCTTCATATCTCCAATTTTCTTGACGAGAGCTCTGGTCCTTCCTATTCTATTGTTTTTTTCTATTTCTTTGCAATGTTCATTTAAGAAGGCATTCTTATCTCTTTTAGCTATTCTCCGGAATTCTGCATTCAATTGTATGTATCTTTTCCTTTTCCCCTTTGCCTTTTGCTTCCCTTTTTTTCCTCAGCTATTTGCAAAGCTTCATCAGGCAGCCATTTTGCTTTCTTGAATTTCTTTTTCTTTGGGATGGTTTTAGTTGCTATCTCTTGTACAATGTTGCGAACCTCCATCCATAATTCTTCAGACACTCTGTTTATCAGATCAAACTCCTTAAATCTATTTGTCACCTCTACTCATCAGGGATATGATTTCAGGGGTGGGATTCTACCGGTTCTGTCCAGCTCTGTAGAACTGGTAGCTCTGAAGAGCAGCAGACATAGAACCGGTTCTATGTCTGCTGCTGTTTTGGCCCACCTGCTTGCCCAGGCTCTTACCTGACCTTTATTTCCTGCTTTTTCAACATCAGCTGCTTTGCGCGGCACAGCTACGGTTGAAAAAGCAGGAAAAAAGTGCTTCTTCAACCACTATGCACCCGCACGCAGCGCTGTGCAGTTGTCCAGGCAGCAAGCTGACGATTTACACATGCGCACAGCGCATGTCAGGCACACATGCCCATGAAGCGCGAGGCACGCACAAATTGTAAATCACCGAACCGGTAGTTACACCGGTCAGATCCCACCCCTGTATGATTTAGTTCATATCTGAGTCGCCTGGTGCTTTCCCCTACTTTCTTCAATTTAAGCCTAAATTTTGCAACGAAAAGCTCATGATCTGAGCCACAGTCAGCTCCTAGTCTTGTTTTTACTGACTGTATATAGCTTCTCCATCTTTGGCTGAAGAGCACAGTCAATCTGATTTCTCTGTTGACCATCTGGTGATGTCCATGTGCAGAGTTATCTCTTGGGTTGTTGAAAAAGAGTGTTTGCTATGACCATTGTATTCTCTTGACAAAATTCTACCAGCCTGTGCCCTGTTTTGGCCTGTGTCTTCCAAGGCCAAACTTGCCTGTTATTCCGGTTATCTTTTGGCTTCCTACTTTAGCATTCCAATCCCCCATGAATGATAAGGACATCATTTTTTTGGTGTTAATTCTATTAGGTGCTGTAGGGCTTCTTAGAACCGGTCAATTTCATCCTCTTCAGCACCAATGGTTAGGGCATAGACTTGGATTACTGTGATGTTGAATGGTTTGCCTTGATTCAAACTGAGATCATTCTGTCATTTTGGGGATTGTATCCCAGTATTGCTTTTCCTATCCTTTTATTGACTTTGAAGGCTACTCCATCTCTTCTGAGGGATTCCTACCCATGGTAGTATACCTGATGGTCATCTGAATTAAATTCACCCATTTTAATTCGCTGATTCCTAAAATGCCAATATTCAGTCTTGTCATTTCTTGTTTGACCACGTCCAGCTTGCCCTGATTCATGCATCTTACATTCCAGGTTCCTATGGAGAATAGATCTTTATAGCATCGGACTTTCATTTCACCACCAGATGCATCCACAACTGAGCATCCTTCGGCTTTGGCCCAGTTGCTTCACTCTTTCTGGCGCTACCTCTGCTCTTCGCCAGTAGCATATTGGACACCTTCTGACCTGAGGGGCTCATCTGTCCAGCGTCATATCTTTTTGCCTTTTGGTACTGTCCATTGGGTTTTCATGGCAAAGATACTGGAATAGGTTGCCATTTCCTTCTAGTGGATCACATTTTTTTGGAACTCTCTGCTATAACTTGTCTGTCTTGGGTGGCCATGCATGGCATAGTTCATAGCTTCATTGAGCTACGCAAGCCCCTTCACCACAACAAGGCAGTAACCTATGAAGGGGTTGTTTGCTGATTTGCTTTTTTTGCACATTATCAAATATTTTCACAAACCACATAAAAGTTTTAAAGGCACTTTTGGAATGGGTTTAATAATTTACAAATTTGTTTCCTCTGGCTAACTACTATAGCTTTAAAATATTATTTACTTCTTTGTTGTTGCACATTTTATTTAACAAATGTGGATTAAACTGAGGAATGTTACATAAACACATCAGCTGGAGAAATTACAAGCCCATCCAAATAACTGCAAAGTCACATAAAATCCATGAAAAGAAAACACAAGTGGGAAATTACAACATATTGATAGTTTTGCAGCAATAATTCAGCGCCAGAAAAATAAATGCAGATGGCTGATGCTTCATTTAACATCTTTATAAACATAAGTAGATTTTACAAACCAGTTGAGATTTCTCCAACATGGAGCAAACTCAAACAGAAACATGTTGCAAGTTCAGAGCAGAGCTCCAGCCTTCAGCAAGGAAGCAAGTTGGTTTCATCTCCAATAGTCAGCAGACAAGCAAGAGGAGAGACGCAGTTTCATCTCAATAGACAGACTCAGAGCTTTACATAGCTGCAGAGTTGCAGAGCAGAGGTGGTATTCAATTGGTTCACACCTACTCGGGTGAACCGGTAGCGATTATTTGGCATGGGTCGCTGAACCGGTGGCAACCCCTGGCTGTCCACACCCCCAACCTGGTTGCCCGGTAGCTCTCTTGCGATTGCTCTCCTAGCTTTCCATTCCCCACGTCCTCTTTCTGCCTGGGGAAAAGGAAGAAAGGCATGGACACTTTACCTGTTTGAGTAAAGTGTCTGGAGTGAGAAGGAGTGCAGTCTGACAGAAGGGGTGGGGGTGAATCGAGCCTTGGAGCACTTTTGCAACTTAAAAGAAATGCGTTTTGGAAGCAGGTCCTTTAAAAACTTCTCCAAGGATCCCCCATGGAGGCGGCAAGTATCACTTTCCCCTTGTGAGTTAAAGTGCTGGAGTGACAAGGAGTGTGGTCTGACAGAGGGGGTGGGGGAATCCACTCCAGCCTTGGAGAAATTTAAAGGAGCTGCTTCCAAAATGCTTGTCTGTTAAGTGCTCTGTGTGTGTGTGTGTGTGTGTGTGTGTGTGTGTGTGTGTATGACAGAGAGAGAGAGAGAGAGAGAGAGAGAGAGAAAGAAAGAAAGAAAGAAAGAAAGAAAGAAAGAAAGAAAGAAAGAAAGAAAGAAAGAAAGAAATAGGAAGAGAGAGAGAGATAAAACTCTGTGCTATTATTTTTAATTGTTCCATTATTTATCATGTGTTAATATTTTACACTGTCCCTACACTTAGAGTGATTTTTCTGCCTTTCTTTTGCCCAGGGCTACCACATATTTTTCAGGATTTACATGCATTCAATGTCAGTAGCCCAGAGCATAAAATAAGATTTGAAAGGGACCTTGGAGGTCTTCTAGTCCAACTCCCAGCTCAGGCAAGAAAACTGAGGATGCCAAACTCTGAGTAGAAATCCTGGGAAAGGTGTCAGAATAATACTTAGAAGGGAACCCTCTACCAATAATACTTGGAGTAAACCCTATATCATTTCAGAGAAATGGCTGTCCAGTCTTTTCTTAAAAACTTTCAGTGATTGAGCACCCAGAACTTCTGGAGACAAGCAGTTCCACTGGTTAATTGTTCTCACTGTCAGGAAATTTCTCCTTAGTGTTAGGTTGTTTCTCTCTGTTCAGTTTCCATCCATTGCTTCTTGTTTGCATTCTGCTTCTTTGGAAAATACATTGTTCCCCTTTCTTTGTGGCAGCCCATTAAAAGCCTGTTGCCTTTTACACTCTTGAGTAAAGCATGTGAGCCATTTCCTACTTTCAGTGGTCCATGAAAGTACATCTATAGTATGCAGATAATAAAGTCAAAAAAGGTGAACAACATTTTTACAGAACTATAGATAAGTTGAGGCTGGGTGACAAGGAATGGCTGGGAGGGGAGGGGCCAGGGGAGCCACCCCTTGATGTGAGTAACATTGAGTTGGCCATGCCTACCCAGTCACATGACCACCAAGCCATACCCATCTAGTCACATGACCACCAAGCACACCCACCCAGTCACATGACCATTAAGCCACACCCACCAAATAAGCCATGCCCACTGAACTGGTAGTAAAAAAAAATGAATTTCACCACTGTTGCAGAGCTTAACATAGAGCCACACCTAGGCTACTTTTTGTTTGTTTCCAGCCTAGACTACTTCTAGTTTCAGTTTCCTAACTATCCTCATTGGCTGATTTAGTTGCAATGCCTATTCATTGGCTGACCTTGTTATCAAGCTCTATTCCAGTTTACTGACACAACAGCTAAGCAAATGCCATTCTGGTTTACTGGGCATACTTATCAAAATGTACATAGGATATCAAGTTGTGAAAAAAAAATCTGCAAAAAAATCTAATTTCTTTTCCATATATCTATAAGATTATCAAGTGATTTATTTCCACAAAACTACATTTAATACCAATGCCAAACTATGGCTCAATATTCTTTTAAGTTTTTCATTTAATGCCCATTATCTTCCTTTTCTGTCAGATCAGATATTTATGTTTCCATCTCAGGTGGAAAAAAAGTATGGTTGATTTTAGGTGTGCTTAAAATTAATCAGTTTCATAAAGCACTATTTAGTTGGCTTCTATCAAATATAAGTTCAGGTTCAGATATGAAAATCAATAATAATAAATGTTATTCAATTTCTCCTTGTTATCATACTGGAAAAGGTAGGGAATAGAAATATGTTTATGAACATATCAGCTTCCACTTATAAATCAGCTAATTTTTTGCAACACTATTATACTTGTTACACATTGAAGAGAAATCAAACATCAGGTTTATATGTGGATGATCTAAAGCAAGGGTGCCCAATCCCCAATTTTTTGATCAGCACTAGTCCACATATGCCAGAAACTGAGTCATGCAAACAAGCTGTGTAAATTCACAATGTTAGAATTTATCTGGCCAAATAAAGATTATAAATATATTGGAATTTAGCTAAATTTAGATGTTTGAAACCTTACTCTCCAAAATATTAAATTGATATTATTATTTAACTGTGAGATCTAAACTTAAGGTGAGAGAATATAAATGTAAGGAGACGGACCATCTGGTAGCAAATAAAATTTCTTACAAATTCAGACCAAGAGGACCCATAAGAACCATGGTGGCACAATGGTTAGAATGCAGTATTGCAAGCTAAATTTGCTGACTGCTGACTGCCAGCAGTTCAGCAGTTAGATTCTAACTAGCTCAAGGTTGACTAAGCCCTCCATCCTTCATCCTAAAATGAGGACCCAAATTGTTGGGGGCAATGATGATTCTATAAACTGTTTAGAGGGAACTGTAAAGCATTGTGAAACTATATATAAATCTACGTGCTACTGCTATAAGGCGTGGTTTGAAGATATCACAAATAATACAAGGAAGATGAAGTAAATTGCTTTTTTTCATAGCTAGTCATCATTTTGGAGTCAGAAATTGAACATCATTTGTTGCCATTAGGAGATTATAGCAAATTACTCTAAAACCTAAACAATTTCAATGAACTCTAATCAGTTCCTTATTTGTGTTTATTTTATTCTTTTAACTGGATTGTGGTTTGATGTTAGAGAATGTTTCAAATACCATTTTGCTGCTCTTTAATTGCCCAAAACGTAAGACAAATGCAGTTAATCCCATTTTGGATGATTTAATATAAAACTTATGAATTCAGTGGTGGATAGATTTCTTTGTACTTAATATAACACAAGAAGCTGACATTCCAATTAAATGAGTGATATACGTAGCTTAGTATGGTGTATTCTGGTTTTAGGTTTCTAAGCTTATGTTACCTCAGATCTTTTAAATGGGGATACAATAAACAAAGCCTGGGAACAAAACTATCCATTTGACCCAAATGTTATTTCTTTAACTGGGACGATTGGGACAAACAGATTGACAACTTTATAGTGGTAAGCCCAGTTACAGTGCTAGATCCAAATAACTGAGTCACTGTGTCTTTTATTTAATCTTCAAGTAATAGAAAGCAGATTGTCTGAGCCTTCAAAATATGTATGATATTGTGGGAAATGCATTGTTGTTCTATAGTCAAATTAGTTTAATCATAGCCAGCTGTTAGAAATTCCGTACATACCACTACAGAACAAATGCACAGTCCACATGGGCCTTTCTGTTGTGACAGGAAGAGAAAACTTTACTTAGAATTTCTAACAGGTTAGAGGCCCAATCAGAGCCGACTACAGCAAATAAGTGCAAGATACAGAAATAGAGACTGCAACAGAATTTCTAACACCAGCCAGCCATAATCAAAGAGCAAGGAGATTATATAGCATGCATCTAGTTTAGGATCTGTGATTGCATTTTTCAATGATTTGTTACTTTAAGAGAGTGTTGGTATGGTACTCTGCAAGACTGCTAGAACAGTGGTAGAGACTAAAAAACTTATATCAATCAATATAGATACTTCTGAACTAGACAGATTAGTTGTCCAACATTATAAAATAACTTTCTAAATCTTTATTCTCCAAGAACCAATATTATCTACAGATTATCCAATATCCAGTTATCTAATATTTCAACCTTTTACAGCCTGTTTTACCCAGTGTGGCACTTCATTTATTTATCATTTTTTTTATAACTTTCCATCTCACATTATTCAGCTGATTTTCCAGAGGAATTCAGGAACATCGTTGACTGTTGATAGTTAAAAGAATTGAAGAATGGCTAAAAGAGAATTCTGAAAATTGTCTCAGGGACCACTGGATTTCTGAACTACATAGAGAACTTTTGGAGCAGACTGTAGATCGATGGGATTCAAAAAAAATTGCTATAGGTTCTGTGGGCATGACTTGGTGGTCATGTGACTGGGTAGGGGTGGCTTGTTGGTCATATAACTGGGTGGGCATGGCTTGTTGGTCATGTAACTGGGTGGGCGTGACCAAGTCGACTTTTCACAGCAGCACAGCTCTCAGCCATACATTTCAACTCTAACCCTAACTCATAACCCCAACCCTGTAAGAATGAAATGTAAAGAATGGCTGATATCTGTACAATTAATTAATAATTGAAAAATAAACACTTAAAATGGAACAACAATAACCAAACCAAGGAAGTTTGTTACTTTGTGCCAGTATCACCACAAAAATCTTTCTTAGCTAACACTAACTTACATTAGCCCAGGACTTACCTGGACCTACAGTCCCTAATGGAATGAACGCTATAGCAAAGAGAGAGAAGCCAGGGGACTGAGGGGAAGCTATGTTTAGTCACCTAAGCATTTTAGACTTTTCATCTTAAAAATGTACTGAAGCTTTTTTCAGCATTCCAGTCAGGCGGCACTGTTCTGTGGGAACTTGGAAGGACAGTGCCAGAAACCCCACAGCACCAGAAACCTCAGAAAACAGTGCCAAGAAATTCAAGCCAGCCCTTTCACCTTTAGGAAAACCAAGAATTACCAGCTGAAAGAGAAAACTCAGAGCAGACAGAGCTGATAATAGAAACAGTTAAATGGAGTCATTAACAGATTTAGGCTAAAAATGACCCCATTAACCCATTAAGGGAGGAAGACAGGATCCAGGGCAATCACTTTAACTAGAGGCACACAAATAAACCCATCAAGCTGTAGGATCTTCAAAGGGGAATTAACAATTAAGCCTAAAAGGCTCAGATTCATACTTCCAATCTTCTTGCAATCCAAGACCCAGCTATGTCACACCAGCTTTTTGCCTTCCTTCATTAAAGAATCTACTGGTGTGGTCAATTTTTAAGAGAGCAGGGGATGGGGTCCACTGTCCAACAAAATGGAGATTGGGGACAAACACACACACAAAATCTGACTTATTCCAAAATATAAAAGCAACATAATAAAATTTGCTTGTAAGCAAAGCAAACTCACAAAATTACACAATACCAGCAAGGTATGAAAACAATCACAGAATGTACATCTGCCACAAATTTCAAAATATAAAAGCATAATATCACACAAAAATTGGCTTGCAAGCAAACTCATAACATAAAATTTGCTAGCAAGCAAACTCACAAAATTAGCTCAAAACACACCATGTATGTAAATATTTAATTTTTATTTTAAAAGAGCAACTTTTATCCAAAATCAGGTGAAGCAGGGAGGCAGATTGAGCTGCTCACAGAATCACAGAGTTGCAGATCTACCATTCTGCAATCTGTTGCCTGAGTCTGCACTGAAAAATAGAAGCTTCGGTCCTCACAGTCTGGGAAGGAAAGCAACATTCCAGCTGCTCAGCTCTACTCTCAGGCCACTTCTTCTCCTTGTAGCACTGAGCTGAGCTCTTGGCTTTTGAAATCCAGCACTGAGCACTCAGAGACACCCTCTGTGCTGTTTTTTAGCTCAGCTGAGGCCCAGTTCGGAGAACCAATAGGGATTGAGGTGAGAGTTAAAAGTGGGAAGAGTGGGCAAGGCTAGTCAAAAATTTTCCTTATCAGTTCTCCTGCTTTCTAACTAATCTAAATTGCCCAGCACAGCTGATCATCAGAAAACAGCTGATCGCGGGGAAAACAAAAGAAAAAAAGAATTACTGGTTTGGCCGAACAGATAACTACTGGTCCAGCCAAGGGGTAGCATTTTTTACTACCAGTTTGCTCGAACCAGGCCGAACCGGTAGAATACCACCAATGATCCAGACGGATCAAACGGCTGAAGATTTACTAATACCTAGCACATTTACATGTTTCTCATATATTCTAAAGTATTTTTTTCTGCCTTCTTACTTTCTTTTTCTTAACCTTTTACCCTAATTGACAGAGCCCCAATCATAGAGTTATTCTGTCTGCTCTCTAACTCTGCACCTTAGTCCTTCTAGCACTGGCTGGGGGATTCTTGGAAATGTAGTTTTATCACATATGGTGGATGCTACCTTGGGAAAATCTACTTCATAGAATGTAGGAATTATCTCAAGCAATTTACTTTGATGGGTGCTATATTCCTGATAGCACAATACTTACAAAATGAATGGCTGGGTTCAAACAAGAAGCTAAACAATAGGGTTGTCCAATGTTCCATATATGAAATGACGAACAGCATTCAGAGCATGCTCCCTTAAAGCAAATGTATCTGTTCTTGGGACCATGTATCAGAAGATATGGCAAAAAGATGCTGCATCTTTAAGCAGTTTCTGACAGGTGCCATGACATAACACTCATATATTCAAATCAGCATACTGCACAACTCTACTGAATAATTTAAAAAAAAAATGGAAGGGGAATTCTTGATTCCTGGTGACTGCCTGCATTAGTCCCTGTAGTTATCTTGGCAATAATTTGTAACTAATTTGACTCTGTCGTTTCTTAGGGCTGACAAAGAGTGACTGGTGCAAGATCATCCAATTGGTTTCATGCCGATGATAGGACTAGAACTCCCAGTCTTCTGATTTCCAGTTTGGTGCACTAAACATTACACCAAACTGTATCTCTGTCAGAGCTGCCATCATATTCAAGCTTCACATTAACTAGCTATCAGTCTGCCATGAATTGGGGGGGAGGGAGCTGGATGGGAGGGGGAAGATTATCGACTCCTCCTACCTTCCAATGACACCATCTCAAGGTCAAAGCCTGGGAATGGAATGCAATAGCTCACTAACCAGCCTTCCAATGAAGAGGCCGTTCCCCCCAAAAATTATTCAAATATAATTTGAATGGGGAAATTTTGGCCCGTGAACTTCAATTCTGCACTTCAGCTCTGCATTTACTATAAAGTAATCCACTTGGCTTTCAGTAAAAGAATACCTTTCACTACAAATGCAGTCAATGGTCTTTCTTGATTAAAGGACCAAGTCAGGACAGGTCTGACAATCTCCTACTGAATAGTAGCCTTAATAAAACATAAAGGTGATATTTATATGCTGTGCTATGTCCAAACAAATATAGTTACATTATAACTTAATATGATGCCATGATATGTACAACACATTAAGAAAATGGTACTGCATTTTAGCCTAATCCAGACTATTCTGCAGACTTGTTCTTTAACTAAATACCTGAAGAACAATATGTTTCAGCTCATAACATTTACTGAAGTTTGGTTCCTTATGTAAGTATGAACTACTTTAAATATTCTGGAGATAATACTACTTATGGTTTCTTGTTAAGTTTTATTTTCAACATTAGTTGTTAGACTGCAGTGAAAAAAAGAGGAAGGGGAATCTGTTATGAAGCCTCCCAATTATCTGTGCGGACACTATCAAAAATGAATTCAGAATTAGATAGAAGCAACCATAAATCAAGTGACTGGCACTTAAAAAAGTTTGAGTTAAACCATTTGCAGAATAAACTGGGAAGAACTATGGCATATGCAGGCAGTAACACTTGAACCAACAACATAACCCCCTCTTGATGTCTTGAGAGAGAGATGTGGGAAACATGCTAAGTAACATAAATTATATGAGTGAGACAATGCCTGAAAGCAAGGCAAAGACTTTTAATTTTTATTTCTTTACACAAATATTCTGCAGAAGGGTATACTGCAATGACTGAAATTATACCCAATAATTATTATTTTTTTGGCATTCTGAAGCTTTGGCAGAGCAGGAATTCACTGGGCAAGTAAGTAAAGGTTAGGTTCTAGGTGATTATTTGTGCATATTATCACTGTTTGAATGATTGAAGCATACTGACAACTTATACATTATGAGATAAATTATGCAAGCATAAAAGCCTATATGAAAATTCTATGTATTATGAATTACCAACAAACTGAACACTTCCATCTGGGTAGTACTGACTTTTCCAGCACTACTCTCCCCTTTCATTTTTCTCTGTTCAAAGAAAAGAGATAAAAGAATTACATTCAACTGGTTTGCAATTCAGCAGGACCAAAAATAAGCCCTAGAGAGAATGTTGCAGCTTATTGTACGTATTTCAACTCATGTAGCTTTCTAAAATAATGTGTTCCTACAATTGTAGTTGGTGCCATCTTAGAATATAATATAATAGAATAACATAGTTGGAAGGACCTTGGAGGTCTTCTAGTCCAACCCCCTATTCAAACCAATGGTTGTCCAATCTCTTAAAAACTTCCAGTGTTAAAGCATTCACAACTTCTGGAGGCAAGTTGCTCCACTGATTAATCGTTCTAATTGTCAGGAAATTTCTTTTTAATTCTAGGTTGCTTCTCTCCTTGATTAGTTTCCATCCATTGCCTCTTGTCCTGCCCTCAGGTGGTTTGGAGAATAGCTTGACTCTCCCTCCTTTGTGGCAGCCCCTGAGATATTGGAACACTGCTATCATGTTACTCCTAGTCCTTCTTTTCATTAAACTAGACATACCTAGTTCCAGCAACCATTCTTTATATGTTTTAGCCTTCACTCTCCTAATCATCTTTGTTACTCTTCTCTGCACACTTTCTAGAGTCTCAACATCTTTACATTGTGGTGACCAAAACTGGATGCAGTATTCAAAGTGTGGACTTACCAAAGCATTATAAAGTGGTATTAACACTTCACATGATCTTGATTCTATCCCTCTGTTAAGATCCTTCTGAATCTTAAACCTATCTTCTGGAGTGTTGGCTATTCCTGACAGCTTAGTGTTGTCTGCAAATTTGATGAGTTCCCCATCTATCCCCTCATCCAAATCATTAATGAAGATGCTGAAGAGTACTAAAATAGAGCCTTGGGTACCCCACTGCATAGTTCCCTCCATGTAGATGCAGTTCCATTGATGGCTACTTGTTGAGTGCAGTGGACAGCCAATTACGAATCCATCTGGTGGTGATGTTGTCTAACCCATGTTTTCTATCTTAGTAGATTGTGGTCTACTTTGTCAAATGTCTTGCTGAAAACCAAGTAAATTATATCCACAGCATTCCTCTGATCCACTAATTTTGTCACCTCGTCAAAGAATACAGTAAGATTTATCTGGTGTGATCTGTTTTTGACAAACCCATGTTTGCTTTTGGTTATGACTTTGTTTGCCTCTGGTGTTCACTGGTTTGTTGCTTGATTATCTTTTCCAGAATCTTCCCAGGTATTCAGGTCAGGCTAATAAGTCTGTTTCCTGGATCTATTTTTCCCCTTTTTTTGAAGATGGGAACTACATCAGTGCTTTTCCAGTTCTCTGGTAGTTCCCCAGTGCTCTAGGATCTTTGGAAGTTATAGTTCAGTGTTTCTCAGTTCACATCTGCCAGCTCCTTCAGAACCTGGGGTGTAATTGATCTGGTTCTGATGATTTAAATCCAGTGGACAGGTGCTCATTTACCATTGTCTTGTCTGTTTTAACTTGTGTTCCTAATCTGTTTTTTGTGGTGCTGTTTTTGATAGGTTGGACTGTTTTTCCCTTTGTGTAAAGACAGATGCAAAAAAATGTTAAGTAGCTCTGCTTTCTCCATGTTGCTTGTCACCTTCTTACCACTTTCTCAAAGCAATGGACCAATTGTTTCCTTGACTTTTTTCTTATTTTTAACATGTTGGAAGAAACTTTTTTTGTTATTTTTGACTTTTGCCACAAGTCTTAGTTCATTTTGAGCTTTAGCTTTCCTCACTTCATCTTTGCAGGATTGGGCTATTTGCTGATATTCTGCCTTAATTATGTGGCAGAAGGGTATTGTCTTATCTGATATGCTCCTTCTTGAAGTGCTGAGAGAGAATCCAAGAATGGGCTGACATTGGCCTTTCCGTCCAGACACTGAGTCTGTCAAGGTTCAGCTACGCCTCCGTTGCCTGTATGAGTCCCAATTTTTGATGAAAGTGTAGCCATTGACTAGTTGTATGTCCGGTGCTGATTCTGACCATTCCTGGACTCTGGACCAGACAGTCACTAGGGTGGGGTTGGATTCTCTCCCAGCACACTGAAAAAGAGTATATCAGGTAAGACCAACACCCTTGCTCCAGTGTACTGAGTAGAGAATCCAAGAATGGGATGTGCCAAAGCTGGCTGTCCTAAGGATGGGGGGCAGTTTGGTACTGAGTGCCTGACTCCACATGCACCTTTGAAGCATCCGCCTGCCAAAGGCCACTTCAGCTGAAGTGAAGGCGTCCAGTTTGTAGTGTCTTATGAATGGGGAAGACCATGTTGCTGCCCTACAAATGTATTTGATAAAGGCCTGTGTCACCCATGCAGCTATCGTGACTGCACTTCTGGTGGAATGGGCTGTCACTCGCCTTGGCACTGAAAGAGCTTGGAGTTCATAAGGCTTGACAATGTATGCCCGTATTCATTGACCAATGGTTGATGTGTAACCTTGTTACCCATCGTAGAAGGCTGGAAAGATACAAATAAGGATTCTGTCTTTCCAAGAGAGTCTGTCCTCTTGATGTAAGTCCAAGGCAAAAGTCTATCAAGTCATCCCCGGCAAAAGTCTAGCAAGATTACCTCCTGTGTCCTATGGAACCAAAAATTCACACTGGGAAGAAAGGAGGGGTCAAACCACAGGACCACCCTGTTTGAATGAAAGATATAAAGGTCCTGTCTTGTAGAGAAGGCAGCCAGTTCAGAGATTTGTCTGGCCAAAGTGATGGCCACGGGTAAGGCTACCTTGAAGGTGAGGGAGCGCAGACTGGCTGCCCGTAACAGCTAGAAAAGCACAGAGGTGAGGGCTTGTAGTACCTTGGGAAAGTCTCAGGTGAGGTACCTGTGCACCACAGGAGGTTTAGGTTAGCTGCACCTCTAATAAAGCTGCATATAATTGAGTGCTGAGCGATGGACTCCAGTTCCCCGCATGCTAACATCGTGGACAGAGCAGCCACTTGTGTGTGAATTGTGTTAGGGAAAGTCCCATGACCAACCCTTCCTGGAGGAAATCTAGGAACTGGGCTACTGATACCGAGGTGGGTTCAATGTGACCCTGACACACCAGCTACAAAAGGCTCTCCAAGTTGCGTCATAGATTCTGTTGGTCGAAGGCCTCCTGGAGGCCTCAATTGTCTGTATCATTCTTATGAAGAATTTGTCCTGCCTCAGAATTCTTCTCTCAAATGCAAATCGTCAGTTGGAGCCACTGTGGCTCTGGATGGACCGAGGACCCCTGGCTGAGGGTGACTCTGTCCCAAGGGATCCTCCAAGGTCAGAATACCAACAGGCTAATGAGATCTGCGTACCATGGGCATCTTGGCCAGTGGGGAGCTAGAAGCAGGACCTCTGCCCTCTCCACCAACACCTTCCTGATTACCCCCAGAATAAGGGGAAGAGGAGGGAAGGTGTACAGTAGCCCTCAGGGCCACAGTTTGCAGAGTGCATTGACCCCCTGAGTGACGCTGCCGGGTGACTACCTTGTTGGAAGTGTGTGTGTGTGTGTGTGTTTCAGGTGGGTCTCCTAGCTTAGGAGGAGAGAATGAAGAAGGAAGGGAAGAGATAGAGATAGAGAAAGAGAGAGAGGGAAAGAGAGAAAGAAAGAGAGAAGGAAGAGACAAGAAAGCAGAAGGGAGAGGGAGGGAGGGAGGGAGGGAGGGAGGGAGGGAGGGAGCATGGCTGTCAAAACTCCAAAAACAGATCAAGTAGCTCCGGGGAGATCAGTCATAAATTAGAACACTTGCTAAACAACCGGCCTTTAAGCGATGACCACTTGTATTTGGTTTGCCAGTCATCTGGCCACCTGGCCACGTCCACCCAGTCACATGACCTCCACACCACACCACACCCACAAATTAGGCCATGCCCACAGATCCAGTTGTTAAGAAATTTGAATCCCACCCCTGGGTGGAGGGCGTTGAGGATGAGTTTGTAGCACCAAGGGGGCAGTGGACTGAAAAAGTTTGGGAACCACTGTTCTATATACTTAAGAATATGTCAAAGTGAGTGAACACTATTACAAATATGGTGCAATGAATGGAAATATGTTTTAATTGTTTTTAATTGCAGAATATGTTTAATAAAAAAATTTAAATTAAAAAAAAGGAATTATCATTTTCTCAATTCCTTTCTCAATATTGCAACCTTAAAGAATCATTTCCTGCCATCATATTATAAAATTTCATCCGCTGTTGTTAAAGGAACTGTTTTAAGGCCTACTTGCATTAAGAGCTGATGAAAAATGAGTATGAGTTAGCAACATAAGCTAGAGAGTTTTAAGAGTCATTTGATAGTGAGATGGGTCTTATATAAATTTAATAATTTCTAATTAAGGAAATTGTATTTCTAGTATATTCTGTATTGATCAGAATAACCAATCAGAACTGTATACTGGTTTATTATAATATTTTCAATCAATCAATCTTTATTACAGTAATCAAGCAGCAAGTAAAACATTAAAATAATATTAATATTAATAACATTATTAATATTATTAATAACGACGACGACGACGATGATGATGATGATGATGATGATGATGAATTAAAAATGAAAGAATGAAAGAATAATATATTGCGACTGGCAGAATATGTTTAAATGGAAACTAGAAAGCTATCTTTTTAAAACATCCCCCAAAGACTTTCTAGTCTTCAGTGAAAGGATATAACTAAAAATTGACTGGGAATCAAATAAAGAAATTGTAGAAGAGAAGTTTTCTCTGAAATGCTATAATAATAGAAAGCCCTTTCCTATAGACTGGCCTGCGTACATTTTAATTTAATTATGGCACTGAGCAAAAAGTTTATGGATTTTAGGCTCATGAACTCTGTCCAAATTCTATTAATCTAATTTATTTGGTAGTATATCATCATTTTAAGTTTTTTTTTAAATATTAGTTTATTGTTTATATCCTACCCTGAGATCTATGGATGGAAGATTGACTAAAGTTGCTCGGCTGAATCAGAGGCTTGCAGACTGCACATTTTTAAGACAAGCAAATACTATCCAGAAAAAGCTTCTATTTAAAAATAATCAGCACAATTACAGAAAAATTCAGTTTTGTTACTCATTCGAACAAAATGTCACTATTTTAAATTTATGAGTGCTGGCAATTGAAAGATAAGAAAAACAATAATTAAACATCTCTTAAAAAGGTTTCCTGAGGCATGTAATTGTTCCTGTGCATTCTCAGCTTAGTCAAATTAGCTTGCAGGCTTATTTACCGCTAGTGTCAGTGCAATCAATATTTTAACCTCAAGGAACTATAGCCATATGCATTTGTCTATACTCCTCAAGTACATGCAGAACCAGAAAGCATGACATACCGTAGTTATAGGATAAGATTTTGGTTTTGATTGTGTGTGTGTGTGTGTGTGTGTGTTCTGTATTGCTACATTAGCATTCTTGTAACCACCTGTCCTGATTGACCAGGACGCACAGCGCTCAGATTGGCTGCAGCGATTGGCCCGTTGCGAATCTCCTGCGATTGGAGGAAACTAATCGCGGGGGATTCGAAGCGGTGTCATTGGCCGCGGCTGGCAAGGCAAGTTCAATATAGGCTGCCACCAATCCAAAGAAAGCGGAGCCGATCTCAGAACGAAATAAACGAGCTTAAAAAGGTCACTGAGTCTCGCGTCTCCTTTTGCAATCGGTGAATATGACACTGGCGACGAAGGTGGGATCACGTAACTGATACCCCCAAGCACGTGGCACCAAGACGAAAGCAGCCAACGAGATGGCCAGCAACATCGCGCCACCCGCACCCTTTAACCAGGCTACTGAGGACTGGGAATCGTACATTGATCAATTCCTGAAGTTTCTGGAAAGTAGCAACCTCAAGGACATGAATGGACAGAAAAAAAGAGCCATGTTCCTGACACACTGCGGGCCTGCAGTGTTCAAGATGGCGAAAGCCCTCACGAAACCCGAAGATGTAAAGGCGATGGACTGAGCCGATCTCGAACCTTTATTGAGAGGCCATTATGCCCCCGCCGTGCCCACCCTCATCAGGTGGCATGATTTCTACCAAAGGGACCAGAAGGAAGGTGAGAGCATCAGCGATTTCATGGCTGATCTACGAGATCTGGGGGGCATGTGTGGCTTCACCAACATGGATGAGGCCCTGCGAGACCGCGTCATCCTGGGACTCAAGGACCCTGTCCTACAGAGCCGGTTGATGGCGAGGGGCGACATCTCCCTCACGGACGCCCTCGCCAAGGCAACTGCAGCCAAGGCAACCCGGAAGTCAGCCGTGCGAATGCGACAGGCAGACACAGCAGACCGGCCCGCAACCACCAAAACAACACCGATGTCCGAAACACATTCGGAGATGAGCCGCCGAGCAACCACCACCACCCATCATGGCGACCTCGACTCCCTCTCCAACACCAAAGACGAAGAGGAGGACATCCACTCACTCCAAGAAGAATGAGACCGGCGCGAGTGGCGGAGTCGTAAGTTGGGGCTGCAATGCGCCAGGTGCGGGGGTGACCATCCTTGGTCAGAATGCCGGTTTTTCGAAGCGATTTGCCAACAATGTGACAAGAGGGGCCACATCGCCAGAGTCTGCCAATTCAAGTGGACCTACAGCCCCCAGCGATGAAACAGCAGCGGCAGGAGACGAGACGGTAAACCCCCCAAGGCGAGAGACCGACAAGCCGAGAGCCGGTGGAGCTGAGACGGACGGAGTCAACAAAATGGCGAGAACCGACAAAGGGAAGAGACCCATCAGACGGTCATCATCGGCCATTCATCAAGCTGGGATGCCCATAAGGTACACGTGGAGGTGGGCATTGAGGGCCAGCCATGCAAAATGGTGGTGGACTCCGGATCCTACCTCTCCATGGTTGCATGGTGGGAAATCAAGCGCCTGGTGCCTACCATCAACAAGCGAGAGCTGGAAAGTCAGAAGCTAATCCTAAAGGACTACCAGGGGAATCGCATCCCCATTGTCGGAACAGGACAATTTGAGATCACATTTAAAGGGCGCACCGAAATACTCCCCCTGACGATCGTCGACAAAGACCGCCCTAGCCTCCTGGGATTGCAATGGTTCGCGCCGCTCGAAATCAAAGTGACGGGCATCGACCACGTCGCCAAGGTAGACTGGGAGGAACAACTTGCAAGGGATTTCCAGGAGGTTTTCGACGGCAGCCTACCGAGGGCCCCCTATTTCCTTCAGTTTAGATCCCAGCATCCACCCAATCCGCCTTAAACCGTGGCGAGTGCCTTTCGCACTCAGACCCAAGATCGATGAGGAGATAGGCAAGCTCATCGAACAGGGAGTGCTAGAGGCAACCGATCATGCCAGGTGGGAAACCCCTATAGTCACCCCAGTCAAGCCCGATGGGTTGGTGAGAATCTGCGGGGACTATAAGGCCACCCTCAACCGTGCCCTACAGCAAAGCGCTTACCCCGTCCCAGTAGTACAGCACCTTCTGCACTCACTGGGGGAAGGCAAGGTTTTCGCGAAGCTCGACCTGGCACAAGCCTACCAACAACTGCCAGTCGACGCAGAAACTGTCGAGGCGCAAACCATAGTAACCCACCGGGGGGCCTTCCGCTGCAAGAGACTTCAATTCGGAGTCAGCATAGCACCAGGGGTCTTCCAGAGCCTAATGGAGAGGCTCCTACAAGGAATCAAGGGGGTAGTGCCCTATTTCAATGACGTTCTGGTGTCAGCGGCCAACCAAAAACAACTGGAAGGCCACCTGAGGGAGGTACCACAAAGGTTCAGAGACTCGGGACTAAAGGTCAAAAAAGAAAAATGTCAGCTGTATACCGAGAGGGTCAAATTCCTAGGGTACCTCCTAGACCAGCACGGGATCCACCCAACGGAAAAAAAAATCAGGGCCATCAAGGAAGGTCCCAGGCCAAGAAATAAAACAGAACTTTTTACTCAAAAAGGTTGTTTACTATGGGGGGACAGGGTTGTTATCCCGGAAAAATTACAGAAAAAGGTTTTGGAATTACTACATGAGGGGCACCCGGGCATCGTTAAAACAAAAGCCCTGGCCAGGAGTTATGCCTGGTGGCCAGGGATGGACAAGCAAATCGAAGCCTGGGTGGCAAACTGTAGGCAATGCCAAGAATCCAGGCCGAGCCCTCCTGCCGCCCCAATCCTGGAATGGGAAACCCCTAGAGGGCCATGGTCCAGGATACACATAGACTTCGCTGGGCCCACGAAGGGGCACACGTTCCTTATAACGGTAGATGCCTACTCCAACTGGTTGGAGGTAAGCGACATGAGAACTACCACCACAGAGGCCGTCATCAAAGAACTCAACAAACTATTCTCAACCCATGGTCTCCCAGATGTCATTGTATCAGATAACGGCCCACAGTTCACCGCATTGGAATTCGAGAAATTCCTAGCAGAGCGGGGAATACGGCACACCCTGACAGCACCAGCACATCCGGCGGCGAATGGGAAGGCGGAACAAATGGTCCAATTCACCAAAAAAAAAATCCAAAAAATCAAAACCGGGGAAATGCAAGAAAAAATAAATAAAATGCTATTCATCCAACACATAACGCCCAACACAACGACCAACAAAAGCCCAGTAGAACTATTAATGGGGAGGAAATTAAGATCCCCACTAGACAGGCTGCACCCCACATACAAACCCGAACCACCACCCCCGACTCATCGAGCAAGCACCGAACATTCACACCAGGAGACGCAGTATACGCAAAAAACTTTAGAGGGGACCCACTCTGGGTACCACCAACGATAACCCAGGTAACAGGTCCCCGCTCATACCGGCTATAAACAAACGATGGACGAGCATGGAAGCGACACATCGACCAACTAAGATCGAGAATTGCCACAGGAAACACAACCGACATGCAAGCATACAAAAACAAAAATCAGGAGGGGAGGGGGAGCACCCAAACACCAGCCAAGAAGGGAAGGCAAACCCCAAAAATCAAAACAGGCAACCCCAACAAGAAAGAAACCAGGAATACTCACCAGCCGAAGCACAGGGAAACAACCAGCCCGAAGCCTCGCCTGGAAGGAGCAGCTAAGACAGCTCGACCAGCCCGAGTAGACCAGGAGGGAGCTACAGCGAAAGGCCCGGCTCACCCTTCCAGGCGGTTCCATCGATGAGGCAGAGAGTGACACAGAACCTGACCAAACCACTCAAAGACCAGGCACCAACTAACCTGCGCAGGTCCAGTAGACAGATACGGAGCCCCGCCTACTTATGGGACTACATTACGTAGGACCATACCAAGAGGGGAGGGGTATTCTGTATTGCTACATTAGCATTCTTGTAACCACCCGTCCTGATTGGCCAGGACACATGGTGCTCGGATTGGCTGAGTAAGCCACAGTGATTGGCCCATTGTGAATCTCCCACGATTGGAGGAAACCGATCGCAGGGGATTCGAAGCGATGTCATTGGCCACGGCTGGCAAGGCAAGTTCAATATAAGCTGCCACCGATCTGAAGAAAGCGGAGCCGATCTCAGAATGAAATAAAAGAGCTTAAAAAGGTCTCCTTTTGCGATCAGCGAACATGACTGTGTGTGTGTATGTGCGCGTGCGCGCGCACACACGCACATACACGCACACATGCACATGTGCTGTAAACATCATTCCTAAGAGAAAATAAGCCATGTCTCCTGCTTATACAGATAATGAAATACATCTATTTCCCACCTGATCCTATGCATCTGAACATTTCATTTATGTTCTTCTCTCTCCCAGACAACATAAATACCATCCACCTTCACCTTGCCCCTCCTCCAATATTTCTAGTAGAATACTGGATTTATTTACTGGTGAAAATGATGACTGGTAATTTAGAAAATATGAATGCACTTGTCTCTAAATCATGACAGAAGCATATTCTGAGGAGTTTGAAATGGACAGAGGGAAGATCATCTTTAAACAAATGCATTATGCATTGACTATGTTTGTTTATCCAAGTAACACAGAATTATATCACTTTTGTTACAGAAGGAATAAAATGTAACAGCTTTGAAGAAGTAGTCACTTAAATATGGAGCTTGTCACCACTTGTATTTTTTCCATAATGAAAAACATATGGAAAAATTCCTTTAAGAAAGCAGTGTGCAAAGCAGACTCCTCTCTAGTCTGAGTCACAGTGTGTATTTGTGTCTCTGTGTGTTTCTTAAAAGGAAACATTAAAACAAACATTCATACACCTTGTGCTAACAATGCAATCCATAAAAATCTCAGTAGTTTACACATTTCCAACTACAAAGAAAGATCATTCAAAACTAATTGGTATCCATATGTGAGATGTATTGTAAACTTAGGGTCCAGCTTGCCAGTACAAGTAATCCTTGACTTATGACCAGAATTGAACCCAAAATTCCTGTTGTTAAGTAAAACATTTGTTAAGTGAGTTTTGCCCCATTTTATAATCTTTTTTTTGCCACAATTGCTAAATGAATCACTGCAACTGATAAATTAGAAACCTGGTTGTTAAGTGAATCTGGTTTGCCCATTGACTTTGCTTGTCAAAAGATTGCAAAAGGTGATCACATGATCTTAGGACACAGCAATGGTCATAAGTCGAACCTATTGCTAAGTATCTGAATTTTGATCACATGATCATGAGGATGCTACAAAGGTTGTAACTGTGAAAAATGGCCATAAGTCACTTTTTTCAGTGCTGTTGTAACTTTGAACAGTTACTAAATGAATGTTGTGCATCAACTATCTGTAACTATACTTCCATCAAATTCTTCTTCAGAATCTCGTAATTCATTTAATACTGCTGAATTTTAAACATGAACTGTGCATTTATATAGTGACATATTAGTTATCCAGTTATTTTATCATGCAAACAAAAATTAGTTTTGTTTAGTGGAATCAGCTGCCATGAAATAATGGACATTTGAAAATATATTTCAAAATGGAATTCATATAAAAGAATGATTAAGCTAGAAACTATATTTCAGCATCCAAGTTTATTTACTTTTGTACATATAAATTGAGACTTTTAAAACAGGTAAGCAATAGTATATAAGCCTTTTTTATAATCTTCAACACAGGCACGTAGAGAATTTCAGAAGCAATGTAACTGATACGCAAATGGCCTTTTTTTTTGTTTATATGACATTCTCATTGTTTTTTTTTAACAATCTCAAAGTTTTAACTGGAAAAGCAATCAATTTTGTCTAGCTTAAGTAGAAAGAATTCTAAAAGCATTCAAAATGTACAAATGAATACTACAATCTTCAGTAAGACAACATAGAATATTATTGACGTGTATTTATTTTGCTAAGTTTGAAACATATAGACTTCGTGAATTTTAAAAATTTTGAACCAGTTCTTCTGATTATATGCAAATTATTTTTAATATACTTTCTCCCTTTAAATGTAGACATTATCCTTGGAACCTAATGCTTATAATTTGAAAACTCTAACAAAGAATAATATTTTGAACAATAATTCAACAATCATTAATTAAAAAAACTATGCAAAAGGAAATTCGTTAAAAAATAAAATTAGACTACAATCATTAGCAAAACTAAATGAAATTCAGCTTTAGCTGGAGAAACAATGGATTTTGCCTTGTTTGTAAAAACAACAAACAATTGATTGCAGCTTTGGTATTAAATAGCAAAGAAGAAAAATAAAATCTTTAATTATTCACTAACATGTTGTTAGTATTTTTATTTCAAGACAGGAGACATAGCCAGAGACTGGATAGATATGAACAAAATGAACAGAAAGCTGACAGAAGCAAATGAAAGATCAACTGGAAATGGAGTTGCTGCCACATTCTATTCTCTGCCAACACCCTAAATGTTCATGAAATACTCTTTGAATAATTCTCAATTCCTGAAATCTAAATTCTGAAGCAAATCTGAAATTTCCTTTTATTAAAAAAAAAGAAATTAGATGAGTTGTGCAATGAGCATTGTTGAAAAATATAGTAAAATTGGTAGAATGAAAATCAAAGTAGATTTAGTTTTGGAGATTATATTCATATTGATTTTTGTTATTTTTTATACTGTATTAAAACATTACAACAATAATATATTTAATCTTATTCCATGTATCCTTGTAGCAATTAGACCCATAATCATTACCTCATGGTAACATGCTTATAGATAAATGAATAGACCAATCAACGATACATACATAGAAACATGGAAAACTTATTCTTCAAATGGGCATCTCCATGGAACAACACTGGTAGGTAGGTAGGTATGTAGGTAGGTAGGAAGGAAGGAAGGAAGGAAGGAAGGAAGGAAGGAAGGAAGGAAGGAAGGAAGGAAGGAAGGAAGGAAGGAAATCTCGGTTTTAGAAAAGCAAAAAGAAATCTGCCAAAAACCCTTCCACAATGCAAATTTCATGTAGGTTCTCATTTGTTTCTAATATTTTTCTGTCTGAATCTTGATCAAATCTGCAATACCAGAGAACTCACCTTTTTTCTTTGTGTTACAGTCCCACATAAATTTGAAGAATCCAATGCATACTGAAGTCTGCTTATGTTTTAACCCTATAAATTGCTAGGAGATGGAAACTTGTTTTTAAACTTCGTAGACTTTAATTTAAGGCCACTCATTTTAATAGCAGTCAACAAAATATTTGCATTTTTGAAATGCCACATTAGAGCAATCTTAGAGGATACTGCTGTAAAAAAAGAAATCACTAAGAATCTATTAATTTCATGTCATCTTGGATTTGATTATCTTCTTTTGGTTCCTCTGAAAACTGTTCTCTAACCCCTCAACAGATTGTTCTTTTATTCATAATGCATTGTTCCATTCAATTTATAGTCAGATTCTCCAAACTATTTGAGAAGATTCCAGAGGGTTTTTTTTTTCCAGAGGGAAGTAACAACTCAGCATCTTGAATAAGTTGACATTAATTATGCTTTCCTATGGTTAAACATAGAACAATAGGAAAGTTCAGGAGAAATATTTCATGAACAGCATATAAAATTACAACTATATTTTAGACTAGGGCAGTTCAAAGAACTATTTTTGCCACAGGTTCCGGAATATGTAGTGGAACATGGAATAATGAAAAGATACAATTAAGGCTACAAAGAATGGAATGTTCAACCAGGTCCTTAACAGAATGGAAATAGAACTTTCTTCTTTCTTGCCCAATCAAATTTGTGAACTGTAGCCTCCAATGGAAAAGGACTTTTGAGTGCAAATTCTCTCTATGAAGAAAAAAATGAGTATATTTTTGTTCAGTATTTGTTTGCTCAAATGTCATGTGGTCAGACGTTTTCATCATCCAACAAAACTGCATTCATCTACTTGGCACCAAGTAAGTTTTCAAAACACTTTTAGATAATTTTAATTACCAACAGAAAGGAACTAAAATATGGCCTTCCAAATTCTTTCCTTTAAAATGTAGTAACTGAAATTTGCCATGCTGTATTGAAACAAAGCTAATGTAATATAGGGATGATAAACAAAACATGAAATACCAAGAGCATATTGTGGCACTTTTGCTTCAATGAGCAAAGCACCTATCCATGCTCTCTTTTTTTGTGTTTCTTTCCCTTTAACTAAGGCCAAGATGGATTACATAACCTACTGCTAGTACTGTGTTTCTCCAACAATACGGCCCACCCCAAAATGAATACCCAGCACTGTTTTGTGCGCATGCAGTTAAATTAAGGCCTGCCTCCAAAATTTGGGCTTATTTAAGTGCATGCGTGGCCATTTACAACATGAGGTGAGGAGACATGGGGAGGAAGGGAGGAAGGGGGACTTACCCAACTCATCCTACACAACTCGCCTGTCCATCACATCGCACTCCCTTGCCTCTGTAATGCTGCTTCTTTTGATCCCTGCTTTCCCTGCCACAGTCATCGCCCATCAAAAGCCCCCTGCCACTTCTCCACCACTTTCTTTCTTACACACAAGAAAAGCAAGCAAGAAAAAGAAAGGGAGAAGGGGGGAGGCACTTTTGAACATATCCAGGACTTTTCATGTTGTCATGATCAGCCCCTGCCGTGTGTGTGTGTGTGTGTGTGTGTGTGTGTGTGTGTGTGTGTGTGTGTGTGTGTGTAGGAGGGTGTTTCTGGCAGAGATTAGGGAAAAGAGGAAGTGGATTGGAAGAGATTTTCCCCATGAGAATGGGGAATGCAATGCTTATAGGGTGTGATTTATCCAGGCTGCCTTCTCCTGTTATCTGTTCACAGCTTCCAGAGTTTTCCAAGTCTCCAAACACACACACGCACACACACACACACACACACACACACACACACACAGAGGTGGGGGGGGCTTCCATCCAATGCAGTGTCTCTGTATTAATTGTTATTATTCTGCCTTGCTCTTAGCATTGGAGCATCTTTTCTTTAGATAAAGAGATTGGGGGAAGGATCCATTAGAATCACCTGGTCTTTGCAAACCCGAATCCATTAGCTTTTCAGTAAGTTGCACAAGCTGCTATTTCTTCTCATTCCTTTTTCCCTCCAAGGACAGAGATAACAGGAGAGGGCAGCCTGGATAAATCACACTTGCAAGCATTGTGTTCCCCATTCTCATGGGACAAATCTCTTCCAATCTACCTACTCTTTTCCCTAATCTCTGCCAGAAACACATCCCCTACACACACACACACACACACACACACACACACACGGCAGGGGCTGATCATGACGTGAAAAGTCCTGGATGTATTCAAAAGTGCCTCCTCCCTTCTCCCTATCTTTTTCTTGCTTGCTTTTCTTGTGTGTGAGAAAGAAAGTGGGGAAGGTGGCGGAGGAGCGTTGGATGAGTGACGATTGTGGCAGGGAAAGTAGGGATCAAAAGAAGCGGCATAATGGCCAAGCTTTCCAGAGTGGATGACGGCAGGCTACAGGTAGGCAAGCAAAAGTGTGCATGGGGCGTTCCTTATGGCTGCTAAAGTAGCAGTCTGGTGGAGAGACAAAGGTGCACGCGGGGGGGGGGGGATTAAGGCACCCCTCGAAAAGACAGCCTAGCCCCTCGAAAAGACAGCCTAGCATTTTTTTCGGGGGTCTAAAAAAAATAAGGCCCAGTGTTATTTTCTGAGAAACACAGTAGAAAAATTTAACACTTACCAACAGCCTTGTGAGGAAGAATCTATTATACCAATAATTTTCAGCAACGTTACACCAGTTTTAGAAAGGCTCAGTTGTTAGGCAACTTCAAGAGCTATTTAACGTGAAAAATTGTTCCTACCCCAATTAATCATTATAACAATTTGTAATCAGTGCTTGATTATTTCCTCTTAGTCCTTAAATACTTCCTTTTCATCTTTACATTTGTTTCTTTTGTGTGCTTCGTAAGCATATAGAGCCTGTCTGTTTGATAGAATAGTAATAATAAACTATAATAAAACAGTACTTGCAACAGAATATACTAATAGTATGGATGACAATTGTGGGTAACAATTAATTATTAGATAACAATACAAAAAGCATTATGAAGTAGTTAATAAATAAAAGCTGTCTATCAGTGGAACCTTTTGTCTATAAATTATAATATAACCTTTTATGCTTCTATCAGAAAGTTTTCAATTCTGGAACATATATCAGAAGATACTGAATACTTGAAATCAAAGGATATTGTACAAATGCATCCCTGTCTCATTCATTTTTACTATATATATTGCACCCAAAACCCTTTGAAAAAATATGCATTCCTTCTTTAAATTATTTTACATGCTTGCTTTTCAAAATGTCTTTATTCAAGGTACTAAAAATTCATCAGGAAAATTTTTATTGCACAAAACATTAAAAATGATTTTCAAGGACAATGTCTGCAATATGTCCCTGCTTTCAATAGAATGACAAAAGTATCATCATATTGCTCTGCCAAAGAGCTCTGCTCTTTTAGAGCATGTGACATTGCAATGGAGATAGAAAAAGAATAGGGTTTCCATTGTGATGCCACAGTATTGCTTCAATCACACAGCCCTCCTTCCCTTGTTTCTCAGACATTGCTGGATTTCAAAGTCCTGTATCAGAAAATCAGTTCTGACGGTGTAAACTGAAATTCCATTAATAAAGTTCCCATATTCTCATTAGTTCTAAAAGATTCAACAACATCTCAGTTTCATTACATACATGCAGAAGTTCCCTTCTGTTCTTCACTATTCTTGTGGCATCGTGCTATCATTAATCCATATCCTTGCATGTCCCTAACAAGATCTATTGTTTTGTTGCCGCTCTGGGGGTTCACAGAATCCAGCAATCCTCTCCTTTTTTAACCCAATAAAACAAGAAATAAACACTAAAAGCAGATTTATATTGCATTTCACAATCAACATGTAATGATAGTTAAGACAATGAAGAGCCAAAGATATCTGAATGAACCAATATCTGCATCAGATTTGCTTCCAGGGATACCACAGAATTAAGATACGAGAACCAAAATGTCCTTCTCATTCTCCATATATGTTTTTCTCAGGATTAAACAGCAAGTATGTAGAGACAGGGAAATGCTCACTCAAATCTCAGAATTTAAACTATTACAAAATCATGAGCACATGATTTTAGCAGGCAATTCAGGCAATGCAGCTTAAAATTACAGCAAGATCTAATGCAGCTACAATCTAAGAATACCTGAACAGACGATCCTTCAATTAAACTACAATAAGATTCATGCTTCCCATACTTTTTTGATACAGAGAAAAATAATTAGTATTTCTTTCTCTAAGTTTTATCTGTATTTTTTAATCTATCTTTTGTAAAACCTGATGTGTATTTAATCTACTATGTAAGTCTAGTTAACTTTAAAAAAAAAAAACTAAATTTAATTTTTCTTAAAGTTTTCAGTTAGATTCATCCTTGGGGGAAAACAGCATGGTTTTGAACCTATACAATACGCTAAATCAAATCCAAAATCCAAAGAAATCCCATTTATTTTGATTGATATGGTATACTTCTTTTATACTTTTTAAGAGGCAAATTTAAGTTTGTATTTTAAAAGCAATAGAATAAATAGATTATCATTGGAAATTCTCAGTATTTTCAGACCACTATGGCAAAAACACACCTACTTATAAATCTCTTTCCCATGAATGACCCCCCCCCAAAGGTTTGTATGCCATTTGGAATTACTTTGTCTATACTTCCTTCCCTCTTTTCAGTGTATTAAAATGAAATTAATACCAAGCAAAAATCAAAAACAATTAAAAAGCTGGCAAAAAGATATATTTTTACCATTCATCTACACATTGGGAAAATGGCCAATATTGTTCTGGAAAAGCAACCTGCTGTCCGTGAAATTTTGTTTCCTGAAATGGAATAGAGTTGTGGGGCACTTTATGACGCTGTCTTTCATTGCCTTGCAAACTCCAAAGCCAGGTAAGAGATTAGACTAGATTTTTATGGGTATACAAATACTGAGTATCCTAAAATACACTGCTAGAATATACTAAAATAATTTATATATCTATAAATTGGTAAAAATTGTACAACAAAATAGAGTATATGCTGTTCCCAGTGTTCAATGAAATTCAGCTACAATAAGTTCCTCCCATTTTGTGACAAGGTTTTACCCACAATTGCCATTATAAGAACTAAATGTTATTTAAAACAGCTGCTATGCTTTTTCCAAACTTCCTGTATTATGAAATGACAGCAGTATCTGGTTTGGTGAAATCCACCCAACATTGCCTCCTAGTTAACTTGTAAAGAAATAAACTATCCCCATATGCTTAGTGTTTGTTTTTCCATCAGCTGCCTATAATGAGAGGTAGGCAATCTTTTCACAATGAAAGTAAGTATGTCTGTATTTAGCTGCAGTTCAACAACATAACTGACTCTATTGTAAGATGAAGAGAATGGAGGGCAAACTCTTTCTCAAAGGAAAACAATTTGGCCCCTTTAAAAAAATGCCAAAGTGATACATGGAACATAGCAACATATTTTGCTTGTTAATGCCATGCCTTTGATTCACACTTAAGAAGATTTCAATTTATTTGATCACACAGTGAAATTTTCCTTTTTATATCTTGAAGAGAGTTTATGAACCAAAGAAATTAGTGATTATTATACAATGAACCAAGTATTTTAAGCATGCCCAGCATGGCAGCTCAGTGCTATGACACTTTAATTCTTTTTAAGTGTTTTTTTAGGTGTACACCATTTTAGCTTAGATTAATTACTAGGTATTTGAAAGACTGCATGCAAAATAGGTTGTTGAAAGAGCATTTGAATCAGAAGAACCTTCTCTAAATTCTTTAATGCTGTTTTCAGCAGAATTATATATAAATACCATTTTACTTATCAGTATAGAAGTCTGCTTTAACTGTTTTCTTTTTTACAGCACTCGGACTTCCCATTTTCTAACATGAGAAAATATAAATATAAATGAATCTGTATATGTTCTGTTTCAAAAACTATAAAAATGCAAGAAAGATAAAATTATTAGGGAAGGAATCTACTTTTTAAAAACTGAGTTTCAAACTATTCCTTTTTAGTTTTATTATCAAAGTGTTTATTAATCTTTTAGCAGAACAGAATGATGCAAATATAAAACACAAAAGAAACAAGTACGATATTAAATTTTGTGTAAAAGCATGTAGTGTTTTCAAATTATTTAGCCAGATTTTGGTAATTGTTTACTTTGATCACTTTTGCAGTATTTGCAATTATTTTTTTTCCATCTCACACTATAAGACACTCAGACAACCATTGTCCTCTTTTCTTCCAATGACTCTATTTAATATACTAACACACATCTGCCCATATTCATGAGTGCAGTCAAAATAGGGTTGGGAAAATAAAGTTTGCAAAGGCATAAAAGGAGAAGAACACATGTACACCAAATGATATTGCTTGCAATTATTCACTATTATTCATTATTAATCAGTGAAAAAGAACAGAAGCTAATAATAATAAATAGTTTGTAGAGAAATAAATTAATCCACCAAAGAGTATGTGAAAAATATGTCTAGAATCAAAGGTCAAAATACATTCTGAACAAAAGAAAGACAGAGGATGGATGAGACTGAAAATGGTAGGAAAGAATGCTAAAAGGAAATTATCTCTTCTAGGGCTATTTTCCCCATCAGCTTCATCTACAAGAACCATCCTGCAATGCTGAATAGTTCCAAAATGTTCAATCTGTAGCATATACAGGTGACCATCTGACTTTGTCAAGAAAATAGTGTCTGATTAAAGTCTACACTCAGATGATTGCTACACATTCCTGATATTGCTTGGCTTTACACACTGTTCTAAACTATTTAATAAAGCACAATTCATGTGTTTATATACACCCAAATAAATCATTTTATAGCTTTAAAATATACTTAGGCTAAAACAGATTCTTTCCAACTCTGTTGTTCTATGATATTGTTTCCATAATATGCCAAACCACAAACTTTCCAATGCATTTTAGCTTAATCTAGTACAGTATATTGTATCAAATAATTATATAAACAATGAACTTTGGTCTCCTACTTTTAAGGTTGGAAAGAAATAGCAAAACATCTGTTGACTCAAAAACTAAGGAGAAAAGGGCTTAGGATTTAAACATTGTGCTTTCATATAAATAGGTTTTGATTCTAAAGATTTGCTGTATGCAAATCTTTAACTTAGATAGTGTATATCTAAAATAGCTAAGTAGCATTGTTAAGCTTCAGCCAATAAAAACTAAATGTGAGATTGACTATCCATGGGCTAGATCAGTGTTGGTGAACCAAGTGCCAAAACGGGAGCGAGCGAGAGCATACCCACATGCCGGAAACAGAAAGAGATAATCTTCCACTTTCCAGCATGCACATGCGGGCCGGAAATTGGTCTTCTGGTTTCTGATGCGCATGCATGCGTGAAGACCAACTGACCAATGCACATGCACCAGTTCTGCCTGACTTTCGAGAGTCCTCGCACCTCCCTGCCTGCCTCCCTGGTCCCCATCGGAATGGCAGGACATCCCCACTGATGACCCAGTTACACAGCCCCAGACAGGAAGAGAAAGTTGGATGGGAAATGCCACCTCCCTCCCCTGGAAATCAGAAGCCCTTCCTGACTTCAGAGGGAAGGGGCGTTGGTGGTCCTAGGACCTGGGCTGGGGAACCAGCAAGTGTGAGAGCTTCACACCAACTCTGGCCAGGATGAAATGCCCCTCCCCAGCCCACCGAAAACAAGCCAGTAGAGCCTCCCTGCCTCTTCTGCCAAGGGAGCATGACCGCTTCCTGGCTGGTCCGCCTCTTACCCTGGCGCTGGACAGACAGTCCTCCTGCACAGACTCAGCTCCTGTGCAGCCTCTCCACCCCAGAAGAGCAGCAGCAGAAGCCACAGGGTGAAAGGCAGGAGCGAGAACTGCCACCACCCCCCGGGGCAAGGGGGCAATGATGGTTCAAATACACAGCCCCGCTGCCCCAAAAGTGCAGGCAATAGTAGCCACAGGGCAAGAGGGAGGAGCGAGAACTGCTGCCACTGCGGGTGAGGGGATAGTGACAGTTCAAATGCACAGCCCACCACCCCAGAAGAGCAGCAGTAGCAGCCACAGGGCGAGAGACAGGAGCAAGAACCACTGCTATCAGGGGCGAGCGGGTGGCAACAATTCACATGCACAGCTCTGCTTCCCCAGAAGAGCAGCAGCTGCAGAGTGAGAGGCAAAAGGGAGAACTGCTGCTGCCCCCCCTCTGCTCCTGGTGGCAACAGGAATGGGACAGCATTTGCTGGCTGAGTGGTTAACTTCCCCGCCCACTGCTCCTGCCATGGCGGTCCTCGCTCCTGCCTCTCATCCTGTGGCTGCAGCTGCTGCTCTTCTGGGGTGGCAGGGCTGCACATGTAAACCATCACTGCCCCCTCACCCAGGGCAATGGCAGTTCTTGCTCCTGCCTCTTGCCCTATGGATGCTGCTGCTGCTCTTCTGGGATGGCGGGACTGCGCAGGAGCTGAGTCCATGCAGGAGGAAAGTTGACCACCCAGCCAGCAAATGCTGCCCTGCCCACTGCTTCTGCCACCACTGGGAGTGAGGGGGCGGCAGCAGTTCTTGCTGCCACTGCCCCCTCACCTCTCACCCGCAGCGGCGGTTCTTGCTCCTGCCTCTCACCCTGTGGCTGCCACTGCTGCTCTTCTGGGGTGGTAGGGCTGTGTATGTGAACTGCCGCTGCCCCCTTGCCCCCAGTGGCAGCTAGAGCAGTGGGCAAGGCATTTGACCACTCAGCCAGCAAATGCTGCCACACTGTCCCATGCACCCGAGCCAGCCAGGTGCTCTGGACCACAGACATGTGTCAGTGCCGTGGGCTGGAGCCACATAAGAAGCTGGCTCAGGTGGAAGGGAGGGAAGCCCAGCCCACCCATCTTGGCCGGCAGCTCTGCTGGGATGATGATCTTCTGGTTTCTGGTGCACATGCACACTTGGCCAGCTAATCTTTATGCATGCATGCATGCATAAACCAAAAGACCAGGTGGCCAGTGCGCATGCTCACTCCAGTAACTGGAAGATCACCGTCCCGGCATGCACAATGGCACTGGGTGGCTGTTCTTCTTGTTTTTGGTGCACATGCGCGCATGAAAATCTGGCTGGCACACCAGAACCCAGAAGAGTAATAGGCAATTCCTCGTGTGTCCGGAGAGATTGCTCTGCGTGCCACTTCTGGCACACATGCCATAGGTTCACCATCACAGGGCTAGATCTAACCATATTGTGGGCCACATCCAGCCCATAGGCCTTGAGTTTGACACCCCTTATCTACTGGAAATATGGTCATGTTGATACTCCTCCATCTCTTAATGGTTTTGACAGCACCAATCCTTAAAGATTTTAAAGAGTGAGCTAAGAGTCCAAAGTCTGTAATGGTTTTCTTGTTATCTGGATGCTATTAGAGAGAGCACTAGCAGAATTGTGTATTTTAAGCCAAGGTTATTGGGTTATTGGGTTATAGGGTTAGGTCTCAAACTCACTATGGGGCAATTATATTATTTCTCTCTGCAGTAACTTGGAACAGTACAAGGCAAGGCAGTCAAAATTATCAAAAGATTTGGACAACTTCTATATGAGAGAAGATTTGTATGTTTAAATTTCTAACTTGGAAAAAAGATGACTGAAATACAGTATATCAAATGATGAAAGACAAAGAGAAAATTGATAAAGAGAAGATTTTCTTCTTCACTCAAAACACTGTTAGAAGTCCACAAATAAAGCTAACTGAAGAATATTAAAATAGAGAAAAGTCCTTTGCATATGGCAAAATCAGCGGAATTCATTGTCATGGAATGTGGTAGTGTTCATTAACCTGGTTTCAAACCCCCAATTGCTAGGGGAACAAGGTTGGAAAAGGTGTATGTCTCTAACTTGTCTGGTCATTGTGAGAAAGAGACTGAGATGACCATTGACTTCATTGAAGACTATTTTTATGTTCTTATCTCTAGTTTTTATTATTTTCCCTTAATTTTATATCTAAATTAGACTAGATAATTAGTTTAGAAATTTTGCTTCCTGTCTCTTTCCACTTGTGAAAATAGTATATGCCTGCCACGATTTAAGAACATATGTTAATTTCAATAGACCTGGTCTAATGGTTAGGGACCAGGCTAGAAACCAGGAGATTGTAAATTATAATTCTACTTTAGATAGCTGGATGACTTTGTGCCAATCACTTTCTCACAGGCATGACACCAGGCTGGCAAGTCAATTCCTGTCACAACTAATGAATCCACAAACAGCTGATATAAAAAAAGATCCTGCAGTTGCAGAAAAAAACACTAGGGTGGGGAAATAAAACCAATCATATGAAGCATAGTTTGCAAAAACTATGAGAATGATTATCGTTTTGTCTGTTTCCAACACAAGTTAAAATATGATGCCAAGACTTATTAACCTGAGTTGTTTAAAGTAAATGATACTGAACAAATCTACATAATATAGAAGAAACATATTTAGAAACACAATAACACATACAAGCATACAGAATCTTCATCATTCTAGTCCAGGGCTACAAAAAGTGCAGCCCTTGGACCACTTGTTCTTGCCAGCATTCCAATTGCAGTCATCAGTCAATAGACTCAAAATATTTGCCCTTTTCTTTTTTGCAAATATTGATATTTTGGAAGGGCCTTAAAGAGCAAAATGGGAATCCTGAATGCTAAGCAGCTTTAAAACTTACATATCTTTGAACTAAAGAACCATCCTTAAAAGCAGATCTTGGCCCTGCTATTTTCAAGGTAGTGCTCAGTATGTTATGCAAAACTTTGTGTGGCCTTCCAGCTACACTCCTGATTAGCCAAGGCTGGTAAAGATCTTGCTTCCCAAATTCATTTTGGTTGGAAATATCCAATCTTACTTCTCAAATTTATTTGGGTTGGAAACATCCATACTTACATTTTAGACTTTGAACAACATGCAAAGCAACCACTGCAGAAATTTCAGCTTTTTTTGTTGGGGCGGGGGGACACTAGTAGTGGGCAATATACATGGGTGCATGAGTGACAAAAACTCTTATTTTAGAATGCTGGGAACAACATCTGTGCTTGTAACTGAGTATGGCATGTGTACTGCACATGAGCCAGTCTTTTTACATAGCCAGTGAAATCAATTGTGGAATCAGCAAAGGTTGTAAAAGATAACCCATGACAGGATGGGTAATAATTAGAGGGAGAGAAGCAGCATTCTTTTTTTCATAGCTACATCCCATGTTTCCCATCTATATAGGCAGGGTGGTTGAGAATTAGCAAAGGCAGCTAACTTTGTAACATCTCAAAAATAATCCAAATTAAAAATGAGAAGATGTTTTTTTTTTAAACCAAACATTTCACTATTTCAACTGTGTACTTGTTTCTGGAGTGTACTGTAATTGTCCTCTTTGGAAGAAAAGAGAGGAGGAACTGAACTGGACTTCTGGGAGAGGAAGAAAAGATTCCTGTATTACAAAAAAAATGTTAAAATTAATTTTATGGCAAAGTAAAGTTGAAGAAGTGTTACTAAACCTGGCTGCCTGCCACAGGGTGGAGTTTTGTTTTTAGAGTATGCAGGTGTTTGGCACATAGAGGGAAACAAAGACAGCTGTGATAGTTCAAATCTGCTATTCCCCTCCCAATGTTTCTCAGAAGTGATGCAGTGTGATGATGTCTTTATACCTGATACCTTCTACTTGTGTGGCATGCCTAACTACAGAAAGTCTTTGCATTTTATACTATATAAAGGGAAATAAAAAGCTCTTGCAATGGTCAGTTGGCAATGTCAGTCTAAAAATATTATACATAGTGCATATTGTTGTGATAGCTGCATCAGGAAATACATCCTGTCAATCTATCATTAAGCCGCTTTCTAAATTAGTTTCCCATAGACTCTTCCAAAATACTTGTATTTGTTGAGTATAAATTGGTATGTAAGAAAACATGTTTTGAAGTTTAATACATCCTGCATTGCTTGTTTGTTGTCTTCTTACAAGACAAAGAAAGAGGAAAAGGGCCTATTTAAAACCCATTAAAAGAAAATACATTGCAATTTGCTTATGCTCCCAAATTCTGAATTCCATAATAAATTCCTTTGAATAGGTAGACCAGAGATATCCTGTAGAGGAGAAGGGCAGCATAGAAGTTTAATTAATAAATAAACAAACCATACTGGTATCAGCAGATGTTGGAAAGCTGCAAACCAGGCTGGAAGAAGGAATCAAGTGTGGACCTAGCTGGAGACACTGTACAGCCACAAGCAGCATAAACTTGACCTTCCTCAAGTTCCAGGAATCCTTATCTGGTCATTCCTGAAGGAAGGCAAGTGGTCTGCTGAGATTCTTACAATTAGGTAGCAGACAAGTAACTGATTTTAACTATACATGAGCGGCTTTGGTTGATTCAATCTGACACCAAGTGAATCTTTAAACTAGCCTTTTCCAACCCCATACCTTCCAAATATGTTTGGATTACAATAACCTCTAGGCATGTTGGCAGGGGATTCTGGAAGTTATAGTACTTACACATCTGCAAGTCTGATCTAAAGATTGTTGGGAATTCTTTTATGCTGTACATAAATCTTGGACTGATTAAAGGCATGTTTAAAAAACAAAATTTGGAAATGCCTACTTATAAAAAAAAACTGCATGAAAATGGCCAGGATCATTGTAATTTACTTAATTGAAAAATGTTCTACATAATATGTGCCTTATATGTTAACCAAACATGGAGGGTGGGGGTTGACACCACAGTGACATGATGTGCCTCACAGAGAGCTCTGTGGGGGCCACTGATATCCAGCTGTCAGAGGGGTCCTAATGGACCTAAATAACCTTGGATGGGCGAGGATCATAGACAGCACACTCTGTCGATCGCAGGGAGCCTGCAAACTCCTTGTTCGGTCTGAAGAAGGCTCTCCAATCTGGCAACAGAGAAGATGGCCATTACAAGCCATTCTGAAGCTGGGCCAGCCACCGGAAAGAAAGTGAAAGCAGAAGACGGTGTGATCGACCTGGGTGAGATATCTTTGAATAGAACTGAATATTGAGAAAAAAAAGGCCCATGGAATATAATTAAAGGGAAGTGAGACCTAAAAGAGAAGGGGGATTTGTTTTGCTTTCTACCTCCGGAAGAAAAGCTGCGAGGAGAGGTGTTAAGAGCCATAGTTAGAACAGGAAATTGCCTAAAGGGCTTGCTGAAAGAATTTATTTAAGAAGCTGGACTGTGTATTTCAAATAGAATAGAATACCAACCTAGAACTTTTGGATAACATAAAAGATTATATGGAACTTTGTTTTAAATATATTTAATATTTTACTACTTCACTTTGCAACTTGAAAATTTTTACTGGGTATACAGCATATAAAAAGGAAAAGAACGGAGAACCAGAGCAACAGTGCCACCTAAAGGCAGGAGTGAAAATTGAAGGGGAAATTATACTGTTTAATAAATATAGCCTTGAAGCCAGAGAACAAAATGATAAGGAGTTGTTTTGACTGCAGAATTAAAATAGAAAGCAGAACACTGAGACTTTGTTTTCAAGAAATAAGTGTAGCTCTTGGAATTTAAATGAAAGTCAACAGATAAAGTCAACAGAAGCTGAATATTCCCCTTCTGCTTGGATTTTTTTTCCTTTTTCCCTTTTTCTGTTTCCTTTTTTTGCTCTGTGGATATAAACCTGCTGGTAGTGGAATTTTGGGGCATGGTGGGCCTATTTGGATTATAAATTATTGTTATATTAACTCTTTTCCTATGCTAGAATGGATTAGGGTTTGAAGAACCTGAAGTAAAAAAGAAAGCTTTAAAGAGTGACAAACCAGGTTTTGGATTATAACTCCTTGAGATAACAATGGAAATAATTTTCAACCGCTGGGGATTATAAATACTGAAATATTTTAAAAAGTAAGAAAACAACATCTGCATCATCCTTAGCATCTTCTTAGCCTCCAGCCCTGTGGGCCAAAGAACTTTGGATGCTCTACTTCAGCAAGAAAAGACAAATATGCAGCAAACAGAATTAAAAAATATGATACAAGCACCCCATGAGGACATGAAACAAATAATGGAGAAAATGGAAGGGAGAATAGAAGGGAAAATAGAAAAAGTAGAAAGGAAAATAGAGATCCTCCAACAAACGATGGCAAAAAATGAATAAAGTATACAAAAAATAAAAGAGAGAGCCAAATCAACAGGAAAAAAAAAAGTGGGAGAACTTGACACAAGCAGACAGGAGCAAAGAAAGGACAATTATAACATTAGAAATGGTTAAGGCAGATTTTTATTTGAGATTTCAAAAAGTAGAAGAAGAAAAGGGAGAAAACCTAGCAGAGATAATGGCAGAGTTGTTGGCAAAGGCCCTGGAGGTAACTAGGGAAAAAATCTTGACAGAGATGGACAAAGTGTTTAGAGTACATACTAGATATGCAATGAGAAACAAGCTCCCCAGAGAGGTTCATGTGAGGTTTACAAAAAAAGCAATAGAAACAGAGATCATGCAGAGAGTGAGAGATTATCCCTTAAAATATAAAGGAAAAGAGATAGTGGTCCTAAAACAAATTCTAAGAAGAGTTAGTTTAGCTTACTTTATTGTCATTGCAATTCGTACAATGAAATCAAACACCATCTTCAGTGCACATCATGACCACGAAAATAAACATAAACACTTATCCTTCACCCTCCACACATTGAACCGAAAACCCGCAACACCGCACCAACACTGCACTATACAGCAGAATTCAAAAGAGCTACTGCCCTAGGATAGAAGCTGTTTTTCAGCCTATTTGTCCTTGTTTTTAATATTCTGTACCGTCTGCCAGATGGTAATAGTTCAAAAAAAGAGTGCCCAGGATGAGATGGATCTTTGAGAATATTTTGAACTTTCTCAAGGCAGCGGGAGCTATAAAGCTCTTCCAAAGAGGGGAGAGAACAACCAATTATCTTCTGGGCAATGACATTAACCCTCTGGAGTGCCACTGTGCAATTGGCAAACCATACAGAGGTGCAGTAAGTTAAAATCCTCTCTATGGTGCAGCAGTAGAAGATCACCAGCAGTTTTTCATTCAGTTGTTGTTTTCTGAGAAGTCTCAAGTAGTATAATCTCTGCTGGGCCCTTTTGATCAGTGCTGCAATGTGAGCACCCCAGGACAGATCCTCTTTTATGGTAACACTCAGAAACTTAAAACTGGCCACTTGCTCTACTCGGTCTCCATTGATAAGCAAGGGCTGGATGTCTGATCTGTTCCTTCTATTGTTCACTATAAGCTCCTTGGTTTTATTGGTGTTGAGGACCACAAAAGCAACCAGTCCACCTCATCTCGGTAGGCAGACTCATCCCCCCGGAGATGAGTCCCACCACTGTTGTATCATCTGTAAATTTAGTAATAGTATTACTAGCGTGAGTGGGAATGCAGTCATGCTCATAAAAAGTATTGAGTAAGGGACTCAACACACAACCCTGTGGTGTACAGTGTTAAGAATAAGGGCTGAAGTGGTATGATTACCTAATTTGACCCTCTGTGAGCGTCCAGACAGGAAATCCATAATCCAAAGGCAGACTGAATAGCAAAGGCAAAGGTCCAGAAGTTTAGACACTAGTCTATGTTGAAGAATTGTGTTAAATGCAGAACTAAAATCCACAAAAAGCATCCTCACATAGCCCCCTCCCCGCTGTTCTAGATAAGTCAGAGCAGTGTGAAGAGTGATGATAGATCTGTAGATCTATTTCTTCTGTATGCAAACTGGTGTTTATCAAATGTATGCGGAAGACCAGAAATGATGTGCTGGCAGATCAATTTTTCAAAGCACTTCATGATGATAGGAGTGAATGCCACTGCGCTGTAATTGTTGAAGTTATTGATAGGGAATTTCTTTGGCAGTGGAACAATGGTGGAAGCCTTCAAACAAGATGGAATAGTGTACTGGGATAAAGACTGATTGAAGATCCTGGTAAAGAGTCCAGCCAACTGATCAGCACAGTCTTTAAGCACTTAGCACTCAGGACCGGCAGACTTTCTAGGGTCCACAGCCCTCAGAATGCTGCTCACCTCCTGTTCTTCCAAAATGAGGTGGGGGCTTCAATTGGCTGGTGGTTGTTATTTTATCTGTCTCTGATATCTCCACTTCAAAATGAGCAAAGAAATGATTCGGTTCCTCTGCCAATGAAGCATCCCCTTCAGCAGGGATGACATTGGTCTGTTGATGGTTGGTAATTTGTTGAATTTCTTGCCACACCTGCCTCATGTTATTGCTATAAAAATTATCCTCAGTCTTCCTCTTATAATCAGTCTTGGCCTTCCGGATACCTTTCTTCAGATTAGCTCTGGCAACACTGTATCTTGCCCCATCACCAGACCTAAAGGCCTTGGTCCTGTCACGCAACAGGCACTGGACTTCCTTGGTCATCCAGGATTTCTGATTGGGATAGATCCTAATATGTTTATCCACAGTGATAGTATCTGTGCAGTGTTTGATAAAGCACAGAACAGTTGCAGTATGCTCCTCTAGGTCAGGGTGCTAAAAGAGGTCCCAATTTGCATTCTCAAAACAATCCTGAAGTTGTTGGGAAGCATCTTCTGGCCAAGATTTCACTGTCTTTATTATAGGCAGAGCCCGTCTCCTAAGAGGGATGTATGCTGGTGCTAAAAGCAGTGACATATGGTCTGATCGTCCCAAATGTGGTAAGTGTATAACCTTATAGCCATGTTTGATGTTGGTATATAATTTGTCCAATATGTTTGCTCCTCTAGTAGCACACTTAACATGCTGATAGAATTTAGGGAGTACTGCTTTTAAATCAGCTTGATTAAAGTCACTCGCTATGATATACACAGCATCAGGATACTTATTCTGCTGATTACTAACAATGTTATACAAGAATCCCAAAGCTATGGTAGTATTGGCACTAGGTGGGATATAGACTGCAGTAATCAAAACCACACTGAATTCCCATGGAAGATATGTGGGTCTACATTTAAGAGTCATATACTCCAGATCCATGGAGCAGTGGCTGTCTACAGTCTTTGTATTGATACACCAGCTTTTGTTCACATAAAGGCTTAAACCTCCCCTTTTGATCTTGCCAGAATCTCTACTCCTGTCCTGCCGGTGAGTTATGTAGCATTCCAGCTCAACAGCTGTATCTGGAATGAGTGAATGAAGCCAAATTTCTGTGATTAGCAAAACACAGCAGTTCTTAATGAATTTAGTCTTTGCAATCTGTAACCTTAATTCATCCATTTTGTTAGTCAGAGATCTTGCATTGGTAAAAAATATACTTGGAATTGAAGGCTTGTGTGGAAACTTACTCAGCCTGAAGAAAACCCCAGCATGGCATCCTCTTCCTCTTTCTCTGACTCTTCCTCCTTCCTACAGGAATAGTGATCCATGGCTCCCGCAGGATCCTAGTTGCCTCCTTCAGTATGTTATGAGAATGTATAAAATCATCTGTAATAGCCTTTTCACATTTCAGTCCAAATTAGAGATTTAAGGAAGCAATATCAGTTTTTGATAAAAACTTTAATTAAAAACGGAGTGAACTTTAGGTGGGTGGATACCAGAGGGAATATTGGTAACTTGACAGGAGCAGAGACATAGACTAGACTCAATAGAGAAGGCAGAACAATTTTATGATCATTACTTGGGATCACAGGAGCAAGAGAGAGGGAAGGAGGAAAAGATTATCTGAAGCGAAGAAGAAATTGCACGAGAGAAGGAAATACAACAAAAAGAGGTTGAAAGAGATTTGGAGGAAAGAAACATAAGAGAAGGAGCAAGAGTAAAGAACCAAGAGAGGCAAGGACAACCAGAATTGCAAATCCTATCTATAAGTAAAAACATGGAAGAAGAAACAAAATTACTATAAATGGACTGAACTCTGCAATAAAAAGGAAAAGAAGTTTTTAGTAAACTAGAAAAACTACAACTGGATATAATTTGTCTACAAGAAGTTCATATTAAAAAGCAATATAATAAGATATTGGAACATCCTAAAATTGGGAAGTTGTATGCTTCACTGGCACAACAAAGTAAGAGAGGAGTAGCATTATATATAAAAGAGACAATAAACACGAAACAAATCTTCATAGATGAAGAAGGAAGGATCTTGATGGTGGAGATAATGTTGAATGTGAAGCAGGTATTGTTGGTAACAATATATGCACCAAATAGTGATCAAGAAGATTTTTATGATAAATTACATAAGAAGATAATAGAATTGGAGTATCAAAACATATGCATAGTAGGAGATTTTAATGCAATTGTGGACTCAAAACTGGACTATAAAACTAGGAAAATAAATAAGAAACCTAGAAAAATATTTCCAAAAGCCTTTTTTTAAATGGTGGAAGAACTAAGTATGGAGAGGGAACTAAGAAGTATGGAGAGGGAACTATCCTGAGATAGAATAAGATTCATTTTATTCAAATAGACACACATCAACAGAGCTAAGATCCAACATACAAAAGATAAATATTAAAACAAGCATATGGGCAGATCACAATCTGATTAAAGCTATATGGAAAAGACCAAAAAAAGAAACAGATGGATAATGAATTAAACAATATTAAAGGAAAAATAATATATTCAGTTTATGGGGGGAAAAATTGGATTTTTTTCTTTAAAGAGAACAGAAAAGAAATTTCACTACAAAACTTACTGGATACCGTAAAGGTGTATATTAGAGGATTAATGATAACATATGTGGGAAAGAAAAATAAAAAGAAGAGACAAGAGCAAAAAATAGTTAGAAGAAATATACAAGAGACTAGGGACTGAATTACAGAAGGACCCACAAAAAAAGAATATTAAAAAGCAAATGGAATTAAAAACAAGCTGAATTTGATGGATAAAGAGGAACTAGCACAAACAATCAAAAACATTAAACAAAATTGGGAAAAATGGGAAGAAATGTGGGCACTAAACTACAAATTAACCATATCTACAGCATATAGGGAAAACCTGTATACAATGTTTTATAGGTAGCAGGTACCCCTCGCTAGATTGGTAAAAATGTTAAATTAAACCCAAATTGTTGGAAGTGTGAGAAAGAAAAAGGCACTTATTTTCATATCTGGTGGACATGCCCAGAAGTGAAGAAATACTGGAATACAATGAGACAATGGCTAGAGGAAATTATAAATCAGAAAACTGAATTTAATCCAGAATTCTTTTATTAGGTATAATAACACAAAAATGTAGTAAAAAAGATACATTATATTACATATACTGACAGCTGCAAGGATTTCATATACGCAACTTTGGAAAGAGAAAAGGATACCATCAGAGGGCATGGTTATAAAGAAAATAATAGATTGTATAGAGATGGACAGGCTAACATTGAAATTAAAAGACAAAGAAGATTCAATATATTATAGATCCTGGGATCCTGGTATGAATGATTTAAAAATAAAAGAAAATGTCAATTAGAAAAAGAATGAGGAAGTATGTAAATATGTATATATGTTATAGAAAAGATTGAAGTGTAAGATGAAATATACTGATTTGTAACAAGAGTAAGATGTAATGGTAATGGAATAAGTAATCGAATATTGAAAAATGTAAGGAAATCTAAAAGATGTCTTGATGTTGATAACAATGCATATAGTTTTATTTTATGTTTTTAAACTTTGGAAAATTAATAAAATATTAAAAAAACAAAAACAAAAAAACAAAAACATTAAGCAAAATTTCTTTGAAAATGCAAACCAACCAGAAAGATGGCTGGCATACAAACTGAAAAAGAGAAAGAAAAGAAATGGATTCACCAATTAATAGATGAAAATAGAAGAGAAACTTCACCATCGAAATGAAGATAAAATAAAAATAGTCCAAAAACACTATGAAAAACTATATGATCAAGAGACAATCTTAGAAGATAAAATAAAACAATACCTACAAAAAGCAGAATTGCCGACAGTATCAGAAACAGTCAAAGCAACATTAGGAGAGAGAATAACAATGATGGAATTAACAGAAGCAATTAAAAGACAAAAAAATGGCAAAACACCAGGATGGACTACCAGCAGAACTATATAAAGATCTACAAAACTCTTTAAGTAACATAATGTTGGAAGTATTTAATGACTTACTGCTAGAGGAGAAAGTACCTAACTCTTGGATGGAAGCATATATTACTCTCATACCAAAAGAAGAGTCAGACTTACAACAGATTAAAAATTATAGATCAATATTGTTACTGAATGCAGATTATAAAATATTTGCATCAATTATAGCAGAAAGACTAAAGGGATTTTAAAACCAGTTTATACACTCAAATCATAATGTCTTTTTACCTAATAGATAAATTAAAGATAACATGAGAATAATTTTGAATACGCTGGAGTACTATAAAGCACACCCAGAGAAGCAGATGGCGTTGATCTTTTTAGATGCACAGAAGGCTTTTGACAATGTGAATTGGCAGTTTATGTTGGCACAGTTAAAAGAGATGGATTTTGGGGACCTATTTATTAAAATGATCAAGGCAATATATCATAAATAAACCACAAAAGTGATGGTAAATGGAGATATGACTGAAAAGTTTAATATTAAGAAAGGTACAAGACAAGGATGTCCCTTGTTGCCATGACTATTTGTATTGACTTTGGAAGTATTAAATAGAAATATGAGACAAGATAGCCAGAATAAATGTATGGAAATTAAAAAGGATGAGTATAAGCTACATGCATTTGCAGACAATTTAGTTTTTATTTTAGAAGCCCCACAAGATAACAGATAATCTGAGTTGGAAGGGATCTTGTAGGTCATCTAGTCCAACCCCTCGAAACAAAGTTTAAACTAATGGAAAAAATAGAAGAATATGGGGAAGTGGCAGGACTGAAAATAAACAGAGAAAAAAGATGTTAGTGAAGAATATCACAGATAAGCAAAAAAAAAAGAGTTAATGAAGATATTAGATATTCAGATTACCAAGAAAGTAAAGTATTTAGGAATTCAATTAATGGTAAAATGTGTAACAATCAAAGATAATTATTATAAATTGTTACAACAAATTAAGACAGATTTAGAAAACTGGAAAGATTTTCAATTATCATTAATAGAAGGATAGCCACAATTAAAATGAATATATTACCAAGGTTACTGTATTTGTTTCAAACAGCCCCAATAAAGTTGGGGGGAAAATACTTTGAAGATCTGAATAAAATAATATTAAAATATATATGGCAAGGGAAAAAAGTAAGAATTTAAAAATGTTACAGGATAAAAGAATGAGTGGGTTTGGACTGCATAATTGGGAATTATATTATCAGTAGTGTTAACATGGATGAAAGAATGGATCATATTGAGGAATACAAGATTTTTGACCTTGGAGGGACATGATTTCCAATTGGGTTGGCATGCCTTTCTATGGGAAAAATAAGATACATGGTTACTTTCAAAGACACTATATAAGAAATGCTTTATTGCTAGTATGGGAGAAAATCAGAGAACAGCACTATTTGAAAATACCAGTTTAGCTTTCAACAATGGAAGCACTTATCCACCCAAACATTTTTAATATGGGAAATGTGGTCAGATACAAAGATATTTTGAATGAAAAGGGTGAGTTCAAATCTAAACAAGAACTGGATGAGCAAGGGATTGAAATGGTTTGGTATTCACACATGCAAATATAATTTAGATATGAAAAAGATGTAAAGATAAAAGATATGGTTTCTATAGAGAATTGACAGAACTGGATAAGATACTAACTGGAACAAAATAAAGATTGACAAAAAATATTGTATAGCTACCTGTTGGGTATTAAATTAAAAGAGGAACAAGGAGACAATGATAGCATGAGCAAAAAAAATTTGGTTATAAAATAGCATTAGATAAATGGCAGAAGTTGTGGGATAAAAATTATAAGTTAACGATGTCAAATACATACAAAGAAAACTTGTATAAGATGTTTAATAAATGGCATTTAGCTTTGGTGAGATTGGCAAGGATGTTTAAAGATAAATCAGCTAAATGTTGGAAATGCCAAAAAGCACCTGGGTCATGTTATCTATCATATGTGGTGGAGATGTGTAGAAGCTAAAACATATTGGACAAAAATATGTGGTTGGAAAAGTTGATACAACACCATATTGACTTAAAATCTGAAATATTCCTGTTGGGGATCTTACCTGAAACTAACAGTAAAGAGAAAGTATATTTGATTATTCATGTATTAACTGCAGCTAAAATTATATTTGCTCAAAATTGGAAAAGTGAAGAGATTCCTATTGATGAAAATGTGATTAGAAAAATATTAGAATGTGCAGAAATGAATAGATTAACACTTGCAATTAAAGAGAAGGAGGAAACTGAATATTATAAGATATGGGAACTATTTTATCGATGGCTAGAGGAAAAATATGAAAGCTAGAAATAGCTAATAGATTAGTGAAATATAAAAAATAGGTTTATAGAATTAAACATGTTAAGAAGAGGAGTGTTATAGTAATAGAGATATTATGTATATTAATAAAATAAGAATAAGATAAGAATACAGAATTAATACCAAAGCAATGAACATGAATGTAAATTTTAATTATTATTGCACAAGATATTTGTACCCAGACGATATACCGTTAAATGGAAGATGCAACGTATGTACCTCAAATAAAATAAAAATAAAAATTACAATAAAAAATGTTAACTTAACATGTAAAACTGTTAAATTGCCCTGATTTAATATCTTCTGTGATGACCCAGAGTATATCAGAAATATAACAAAACCCAAAACATAACTAAAAGTACTTTAATGCCTTCAACTTGGCTTCACTGTTTAATTGTTCACAGTGGAGGAGTAAACTATTTTCAAAGGAAAGAAACACAGTTCAAAGTCAAAGAGCTGATGACGAAGCAAAAACCAAAAACAAACCAAATTGAATAAAGTTCCTTGATAGACCAGGATCGATAATTGCCAGCTTCAGGAAGATAACCAAGGACAGTCCGTTGGAAGAATGCCAACCAAGATAAACTTTCTTTAGGAATAAAACACTAATTGTCTCCAGCATCTGTTAGCATGCAGGTCCGAACTTTTATCCAGATCTCACACCTGCAACCCATGAAGAGGATCGTGGCCCTCTCCTCCCGCGTAGACCACATTTTACCTTGATCCTCTCCTCCCGAGTAGACCAGGGGTGGGATTCTACAGGTTTGCACCTATTCGCTAGAACCCGTTGTTAACATTCTAAGAAGTTCAGAGAACTGGTTGTTAGAAGAAATTACTGGCAGGAAGGAAACATTCTGGTGTTGCTTACAGAAACTGCCTCTCCGTTAACCCTTATTATATTCTTGGCAGGACTAGACTTCCTGTCTCTGGAACTTCTCCGGAGTTGTTTTTTTTTCTCCTTTGCTGGTACTTTGCTTGTGTGGAGTGACCATTCAAAGTTACAATGGCACTGAAAAAAGTGACTTATGACCATTTTTCACATTTACAATTGTTGTAGCATCCCCACAGTCATGAGAGGCCAGGTGAGGAGATGTGTGCCATGATGTGAGTGACGTTGACTTGACCACACCCAGCCAGTCACATGACCATCAAGCCATGCCCACCAACTAAGCCATGCCCACAGAACCAATTGTTAAAAAATTTGAATCCCACCCCTGGAGTAGACCATGTTTACCCTGATCCTCTCTTCCCTGCGTGCTCTAGGATGGATAAGGGATGGGCCTGGGTCCTCCACTGACTGCTCAGAGTCAGTCTCTACCAGGGACATGACATCTTCATTATTTCTTTTCGCAACTGAGGACTATATTCAATTCCACATTAAAACATTCAAATTATCATTCTTTTTTTCTGTTTTATTTCAGCTTGGTACAGCTTGCAAAACTGTTTGAAAAAGTTTCCTAAAATTATGGAACAGATCTTGAAAATGCTTATCATTTAAAAGAAAGAACCCACCAACAATGTCTTGCTATGATAACCCAAAACAATCTGATAAAAGCCTGAACATTCATGCTTAAAGTAAATATTTGGATGGATGGATATAGTATATATGCATGCATGCATGCCTGGGTGTATGTGTATGTATAGTACTATGCCCCACACTAGATATTCCCACACCCATTAATGAAATTCCAGGACAGAATTCACTTTCTTAAAGGAGAAAAAAATCTACTTTCTTTTTGCATAAATCTACTTTCTTTTTGTTCAACTTTCCATTTGTAAGGATGAATTGATATCTGGATACATTTTCTATTCTTTTTTGTTTCTACGTACAAGTATAATCAAAGCCAATTATCTGGTTCTTTATGAGGTTTTTTTAGTTTAAATATCCCTTGAATATATGATACACAAACACAATTTATAGCTGACATGTTCACTACTACAAAGTCCTTTTTCCCTGTAAAACTTTAACAGGTAAGAAATAATGTTATAAAGATATAAGTAACAGTATGCCCTTTGTTATTCACTCACTAGATTCTTGTCTGTCTCTGTCATATTCACAAGATCATATTGCAGAAAATATTATTTTAAAAAAATAAACAATAAACCTTTTGCTTCTCTTCAAGCTTCAAAAGAAAAATATCTAAAAAAATAAAATATTGTTCTTGGATTTAAGTATCCTATTTCTGATAGTAAACTTAGTTGTAAAAACAAGACAGAAATAGAGCAAGGAGACAAACATTTCAAGCTATTTTCTAAAGCGCCTGTAGGCCAGACAAGGAACAATGGATGGAAACTGAACAAGGAGAGATTTAACCTGGAAACAAGGAAAAACTTTCTGACAGTGAGAACAATCAACCAATGGAACAGCTTGCCCTCGGAAGTTGTGGGAGTGCCTCAGTTGAGACTTTCAAGAAGAGATTGGACTGCCATTTGTCAGAAATGGTGTAGGGTCTCCTGCTTGGGTAGGGGGGTGGACTAGATGACCTACAAGGTCCCTTCCAACTCTGATTATCTGTTATCTGTTTAAGAATCTCAGGGAAGAGTCCTAGTAATTTAGAACTGAATTAAAAACCAGTAAATATCTTTATTCTACTCTGAATCTTGTAACCACTTCCCAAATCTCTTCCAAAATTAAACCCAGTGAGAATATGACTATTAGGAAGTAAGCAACTTAAGGGAGACTTCTCTTTTAAACAGTGAAATATCAAATGATATACAGATACACTATGTCAGTAAATTTTTTGCAACTGAGTCAAGAAATACATTTTGCATAAGTTCCTAATCCATACATTTTTCATTGTTTTGCTATTTCCAATCAAAGAAAATTGAACATCTGTCAGAAAACCAAATACTTTAAATATGGAAATATTATTACTTTCTACTTAATCGAATTTGTCATTAAAATATGGTAAATTCATTTTGAATTTCCCTAAAGTCATTTGAAAGTCAGAGTCATTTTTTTTAGCAATTTCTATATGTCAATTTTTTAAAAAGGGACTGGAAGAAAACATGCTGTACTAAATTTTACTTCTTTTTCACTACATCATAGGTAATTTAATCTAAATGCAACTCACAGAATACATATTCATGTAAATACTATGACTAAAGCATTTTGTCTCTCTCTTGCAACCCCATGTGATTATTGTATACAGCTATTTGCACGGGGGTGGGATCCGACCGGTGTAACTACCAGTTCGGTGATTTTACATTTTGCGTGTATGTATATCATCGACATCTAGCTGCCTGACAGCTGAACAGCGCTGTGCACAGGTGTGCAGTGATTGAAAAAGCACTTTTTTCCTGCTTTTTCAACCACAGCTGTATTGCGCAAAGCAGCTGCAGTTGAAAATGCAGGAAATAAAGGTCTGGTAAGAGCCCAGGTGGGTGGGCAGGCCAAAACAGCAGCAGACATAGAACTGGTTCTATGTATGCTCTCTGTTTGCTGCTTTTCAGAGCAACTGGTTCTACAGAAGTGGGCAGAACTGGTAGAATCCCACCCCTGTACCAGGTAGTAACCAATATTACCACTCTCTGACATGGTAGAAAAAATTGTTCCTGTCTTTTCCCGCTTCTAAAAACTGTCAGATCTCAGAAGGTCTCCACTGTTAGTAACTTGGACTCCTTGACTGCTTAAACAATTAGCTGTGTTGATTTGTGAATTTTCAATTTCATTTTTATTGTATTTCGTGTAATAAATTGCCATAGGACAGTTTTCCCACTGGGAAGACATAAGTGTATACATGAGTGTTATCTGATATAAAGAGACAATTTTATTTCAAATTATAATGCATACATATGTGGCTATTTTATTTAGACAATCTGGGAGGCAAATGTTTTCTTCTCTCAGAAAAGATGAACAGATGTGTTTTTATCATATGACAAATCATAGAAAAGATTAGCATCTGTAAAAAGCATAATGATGAAGAGCATCAAGTGGTGGAATGGAGGGAAGAGAACAGATTGAAAATACCGAACATATCCAGAGTCCTTAACATAAATTTAGATGTTGAGTAACAATTAAGTAAAGCCAGTATATAAAGTATGTATCATTTATAAGAATCTCTGAAAGAATAATTTCTAAAAGAAGCTACTTTATTCTCAGTTTAATTTTTGAATTTCACCTCTCACAAAGTTACAAATATTTACTTTTTCAGCCTGTTGCATACATAATTAATCACCACCTTGGCAACTGTAGATATGAACACTTGTAAAATTATCTGCATATCTCACTATTCAAAATCTGAGACTTAAATATCTGGAAATTTATAATTTGTAAAAATTGGCTTTCTTACTGATAAGGCAATATTCTCACTGTCTTTTCTTTTCCTATAAATGACGATGTAGTATCTACTGATATAATTCTATTTCTATAGAAATCAATTGTATAGAAATCAATAAAAGCCCTGCACCATTATCTCCAGACAAGCACGTTCCACACAGGAAAACAACTGTTGCAAATTCAATTCATATAGCCAGGGGCTTCAAAATTGGATAAAATGATAAGACAGCATTTTTATAACAACACTTCACTTTCTTAATGACTTGGAGAGCATATGTGTTGCCACAAGGTAATAGTTTGCCATATAAAGTAACAACATACATGTAGCCAGTAAAGGAAAAATGTCATGCTATTCTTTTCTTTGAAATTAAAACACTGTAACTTTTAATCACTGCCATCTGTCTTGTGAGGCAGGTTCTACAATATGGTAGCTAATAATCTTTTTTTCTTTAATGATTACCATCTTTTTATTCTTTATTCTTATTCCAAAACAATCCTAATGTATTTCTGACTAGCTTTTTCCATTATGCATTTGTGTTTTTGTGTGTGTGTTCTGAATATAGAGAAAGGCATTTTTATTTAGTTAAAAAGTGCTTCTGTTTTTTGTTTTAGTTCTGGTAAGTTGTTATAAAATATATGAATATTTTATAACAGCTTACCAGAACTAAAGCAAAAAACAGAAGCACCTTTTAACTAAATAAAGATACCATTCTCTATATTCAGAAGCAATATGTTTGAGGACAACATGGTTAACAAAATTTCTGGTTTTAGAACAATGCATTTAGTAGGTTTTCTGGGATGTTCTTAGTAGTAATGGTTATTTTTCATATAAGATATAAAATAGAAAATATTGAATAGTGCCTGATTAATGTAATAACCATGTTCACAATGAGGGATGGAATAATAATAGAGTAAAAAATTACTCATTTAATCTCTAAAGGTGCAGCCTACTGTCATTATAATTTAAAAATTAGCATCAACATAAAATGAAACTCCTCTAGGAAAAAAGGATAATTTTTTAAAGTATGAAAGTACATTTATTAGTAGAATTTTAGATAAAATGAAAATATTAAAAATAATCTGTTTCTTTACTCCTATTTGTGAGATCTCCATGGGAAAAATCTTCCTTTTCTCCATTATAAATACATTAATTTAGTTAAACTTGAGCTTTTCAAATAAGAGTTAACTATAAAAGTAATTACATTTTACATGTTTAGAATTATAAAGCACTATGAATTATTAGTAGCTGGCAACCAGCAAATTTGAACACTTTGGATTGGATTTGAAGGATATGGTGTGCGACAGAAGAAAATGGAGAATGCTGATCTAAAGAGTGGCTGACAATAACGATGATTTTATATTATTGGATTTAAAATGGCAAGTCCCCACTTTAACAAGACCCAACAGCCTAATGTTTATAATGCAAAGATCTGTCAAGTTATTGAAATGTGGTTTAGGACCCCATAAACTATCCTATGATACAAAATACATGAGTTTGCAGGTATTTAAAATGACTTTCACATGTATAAAAAGTTATTTTAAAGTGATGTTAGTTTTAAACTGGGAGGTGACCTATAAAGATTATTTGGTGGTTTTAGAATAGTTTATTTGCTTTCAGTCCAACTTATCTTGATGAGGGAATAAAGTTAAGCTGCTTTGAATTCTCAGAGAAAAGATAACATATATATGAAACATTACTTAAGTAATAGTGCCTATGATAATAATTGAATATTTTAAAGAACATACACCATGTAAAAGTGTTTCCAAGATAACTGACCTGAGGATCTGAGAACACTTGCTTCATGCTGTTGATTGGACCGTATGGAACTCCACTGCCCTCAAAATGGTCTAGCCATTTGGAGGTTTCTTTTTCCAAGAACCTAAGAATAAACAGGAAAAAAGTGTAAAAATGCATTTTAAACAATAGTGATTAGTAGCAATCAATAATGTAATAAAAATGTTCTGCACATGTTCCTCAGAAATGGAGAAAACAAAGCCTGGAAGCAAAAATCATGGTTTAAACTGACTTCCAATTCTATCTGATTTTCTGATGCAAGCCAGCAGTGATACAAACCAAAATTATCAGAAGTTTCAAATAGAAGTCAGCATATTTCCTCCCATTCCTAATTACAGTAATGAGCTTCACATTTTTATTTCATATTTTTAGTTTTTCATAACAACAAGAAGAGATACATGTGATGTGGTTAAGAGCCACATACATGAAAAAGCTGTTCTATTTTTAAATATAATGCTCCAATTCAAAGTCTCACAAAGTGTTTTGCTCTGCTACATCTGAAACAAATGACCTAATTAAGAACCACAATTGTTGATCAGATGGTAATATTGATTATGTGTTTATATGTTGTATGACTGTAATATTTGTCCCAAGATCATCCGGTTGCAAATCAGATACATTCTCCTTATCCTATTGAACCACAATTCCACTCTTTCTACTGGATTGCCTTCTCAGGACCACTTATATAATTATACTTTATTATCATATTCACATTGTTAGATACACATATCCTGTTTTTGTTAGGACAATGTGACTTTATCCTTGTGAGATAGAGTTACTGGTAGCAACAATTCATGCACTGTTCTGAACAAAAATGAAATAATTTTATGACTGCAACCCTACATGTTAATGTTACTGAATTTAAAGGAATATATTTTAGAGTATGTCTGTAAGATTAATACTTTACAACCAGGGAGCCCAGTTTTGCACATAATGAAAAGCCAGAATTGTTCCTTTTTGGCAATTATACTAAATAAAACTTGAGAAATTCAACTTTGTTATCCAAAAGGTAGAGGATGGAACTAAAGGGACAGCCATACTGGACTTAATTCTTAAAAACAGAGGAGAAGTGATAGAAGGAGTTGAAACTACAGAAACCTTGGGTGAGAGTGACCGTGTCATACTAGAATTCAACATAACACAAACACAAGCAATAGAACGTAATGACACCAGAGTCTTGGATTTTAAAAGAGCTGATTTTAATAAACTTAGAGAGAACTTGGGAAAGATTCCAGGAATGAAAATCCTAAATGGGAAAGCAACTCAAGAATCTTGGGAAACTCTAAAAAGTATGATCATAGAAGCCCAGACCAGCACAATACCACTGAGAAAGAAAAACAAGAAATCCAAGAAGAAACCAGCATGGCTGCACAAAGATCTCTCTGGCAAATTGAAAGAAAAAAAGGACAAGTACAAAAAATGGAAAGAAGGACATACAACTAAGGCAGAATATCAGCAGATAGCCAGAATCTGCAAAGATGAAGTCAGGATAGCAAAGGCTCAGAACTTGCAACAAAAGTCAAAGATAATAAAAAAAAAAAGTTTCTTCCAACACATAAATAACAAGAAAAAAATCAAGGAAACAATAGGTCCACTAAAGAGAGAAGATGGCAAGGAAATAACAGGCAATAGGCAACAGAGAGAAAGCAGAACTGCTTAACTCATTCTTTGCATCAGTTTTCACGCAAAAAGAAACGATAGCTCAAGACAGACCAGAAATAAAAATTTAAAAAATAGTAAGAGAACACGTGTCTGATCTTGATGAACACAAATCACTGGGGCCTGATGGATTACATCCCAGAGTTTTAAAGGAGCTGGCAGAGGTAATCTCAGAACCAGTGCACCATATCTTTCAAAAAATCCTGGAGTACCGGGGAACTATCAGAGGACTGGAAAAGAGCTGATGTGGTTCCCATCTTCAAAAAAGGAAAAAAACAGACCCAGGAATCTACAGTCCAATCAGCCTAACATCAATACCTGGGAAGATACTGGGAAAGATAATAAAAAACAGATCTGCCAACATGTAGAAACAAGTAAAGTAAAAACTAGCAGTCAGCACGGGTTTGTTAAAAACAGATCATGCCAAACCAATCTTATTTCATTCTTCAACATAGTGACTAAATTAGTAGACCAGTGAAATACTGTGGACATAATATATTTAGATTTCAGCAAGGCATTTGACAAAGTAGACCACACCTACTTCTAGAAAAAAGTGGAATAGATAGCACCATCACTAGGTGGATTTGCAACTGGCTGACAAACTGTACTCGAGTAGTCCTTAATGGGTCTAACTCTACATGGAGGAAAGTAAGCAGTGGGGTACCACAAGGTTCCATCTTAGGCCCAGTACTTTTCAATATCTTCATTAATGACTTAGATGAGGGAATAGAAGGGGAACTTACCAAATTTGCAGATGATACTAAGCTGGCAGGAATAGCTAACACGCAAGAGGATGGGCTCAAGATCCAGATGGATCTTGACAGACTAGAACACTGGGCCATATCTAACAAAATGAAATTCAGTGTATAGAAAAGTAAAGTCCTACACTTAGGCAAGAAAAACCAAAAGTACACATATAGACTGGGTGAAACCAGGCTCAACAGCAGTAACTGTGAGAGGGATCTTGGAGTCTCAGTGGACAATCAGCTAAATATGAGCCAGGAGTGTACAGCAGCTGCCAAAAAAACTAATGCAATCATAAGTTGCATTAACAGAGGGATACAATCGAGATCAAGTGAGGTACTAATACTACTCTATAAAACCTTAGTAAGACCACACCTAGAGTACTACATCCAGCTTTGGTCACCACACTATAAAAAAAGATGAGACTCTAGAAAAAGTACAGAAAAGAACAACCAGGATGATTAGGGGACTGGAGACTAAAAGGAGACTAAAACATATGAAGAACGGTTACAGGAACTGGGCATGGCTAGTCTAGTGAAGAGAAGGACCGGGGGAGACATAATAGCAGTCTTCCAATATCTGAGGGGCTGCCACAGAGAGGAAGGGGTCAAGTTATTTTCTAAAGCGCCTGTAGGCCAAACAAGGTATAATGGATGGAAACGAAACAAGGTGAGATTTAACCTGGAAATAAGGAGAAACTTTCTGACGGTGAGAACAATCAACCAATGAAACAGCTTGCCCTGGGAAGTTGTGGGAGCGCCATCACGTGAGATTTTCAAGATTTTGGACTGCCATTTGTCAGAAATGGTGTATGGTCTCCCGCTTGGGCAGGGGTTTGGACTAGATGACCTACAATGTCTCTTCCAACTCTGATTATCTGTTATCTGCTATTTAACAAACATGTTATTAACTAAAAAACTGCAGTGATTCACTTTTCAACTCTGGCAAGAAAGGTCATAAAAGGGGGCAAAATTAACTTCAGTTAGCACTTTTGGTTTTATTACTGCTGGCTTGCATCAGAAAATCAGATGTAAAAAATTGTAAAAATTAATCAGTAAATTGAAGAAGCTTCTTGAATGAGGAGCAAAATGTTTTCAAGGGTCAGAGTCTAGAAGCTGTTCAGAGAAAATACTTTAAAAATACTAATACTTCACAAACTGAAGAAATCAGAAATTAATAATTTTTTTAAAGTTATTTGTCAGATAAACCACTGCGAAAAAATTCAAGGCTAAATTACGTTTTTCTTTGGATTGATGTATTTAACTAGAGAGAGAGTTGTACTGGCTAAAAATCAAACTAGTACCAAACAGCAGCTTATAATTATGCCATTTTATTCATATTTTTATTGCTTAACAATTTTAACCAGGCATTTGCTCACCTAATATCTCTAGTTATCCACTTTGTGGATATGCATTATCTACATTGTCTGTGTGTGTCCGTGTGCATGCATGTGTGCACATGCATGCATGTGAACTCTAATATTTGTTGTTTGTTTCTTCCTTTTACTATTTTTAATCATTTTTCCTGTTATGCAAACTTACTCAAGAGAAGATTAATTTAATGACATTGCTTTGAAGAAACCTTTGGCATCTGACATTTTTATTAGTACAAATTGCCCTGCCATTAATACTAGCCATATCAAAAAAGCTTAACTATTCTTTAGATGATAGTAATCATGTTACATGTGACACATACATGCAGAATGCTCAGTATGATTAATCTATGAAATAAATTTGCAAATAAACGTATTGAATGTTGAGGACATACCTGGCTGACAATATTCCAATAAGTTCTTTCCTATTTATCACTCGCTGCTGGTTATTTTTGTATTTGGGGTCATGAATGATTTCAGGAAAACTGAGAACCTAAATCAAATGAGTTAAAATACATTTAGGAACATAATGCCAATGAAAGTTCTAAGATTTAATGTAAGTGTATGATTTATTAAACTTTTTAATAAATAAAACCACACTGTTTAAAGTATGTTTATATATATGGTTATTATAAACATCATTTCTATATTTCATTCATTTAGTTATTTCAAATATTTCTACCATGACATTTCACTCTACATTTCTATGTGTCAAAGATGTCTAAAAATCTGTATATATCAATATTAATTATACTTGCCACTGTGTTGATAATTTTGATTTACTATGTTTTTATTCTGGTAAGAATTTCAAGCAATATCAACTTCTTTAGCCTACAGTAGAAGTGGAACAAAAGACCATGTTTCTGAAGAAATATAAAACAGTATTGGTACATGCAGCCAATCTGCCACTTAGATATTTAGGTCAATTGCTAAATAATTAGCAGATTCTGCTTTCTTGCTTTCATAATTGTAAGAAAAAGAAATGTAAATTTTAGATTAAAAGTAATACACTAAGAGTTTCACTAGGATGACAGAATAACCCTATTAACCTGAAATCAGCCATTTTCTCCTCCAAATATTGGGATTTAGGTAGATTTCCAGGTGAACTTTTAATCCTAAATTATACAACTACAATCACTACTAGATTTTCTTGTGAAAATAATTTCTTCACACTACAGTGCCTTTTTAAAAAACTGCACATGACATTGTCACTTTTTGAACTAGTAATGGCACTTAGACTTATATACTACTACCCTATAGTGCTTTATAGCACTATCCGGATGGTTTACAATGTCAGCAAACTGCCCCAAAGAATCTGGGTCCTCCTTTTACGGATCTTGGAAGGATCAAAGGCTGAGTCAACCTTGAGCTACATCAGGATTGAACGTTAGGCTTTGGGTGGAGTTTGCTTGTAATACTGCATTCCACTGCATCACCAGAGTTCCTAGTAGTTAATCACTAATTGCTAGTAAGTCAGAAAAAACAGTTTATTTAAGTCAATTATTTTGTTTTCTGAGTACTATACCTTGCAAACAGTAGCAAACTGTTGATTATTTCCTGCTCCCACTACAATATATCCATCTTTTGTTCTGAAAGCCTAGAAAACAGAAAGACAGAACACACGCATTACATTAATATTTTTTATCTTCCATGAACCATCAATTACTTATATGTGCACTTTCATGTTTTTGCAGGTAATTCAATATTTACAAAATCTAATAATCTTAATATAAAGTATGAATGAAATTTTATGTCCTGGTTTATTCTTTTCTGAAATCATTACAAGCAATTCCTCCAACTATATATCAATTATTTAAAAAACTTTTTTGGTTTAGCTCCTAAAAACAAAAATATTAAACAACTTTATTATTTTATGCCAGTAAGATTATGCTACTTCAGTTTTAAAGATTTTCATCAGTGCTACAAATTATGCAGCTATACGTATAAATATACTGAAATTTAGAGTTACTAAATGATGGTCCTGTTGAGGTAATTCCGCTAGGAGAATGAGTGCACACAGGGAGACGTAGTGAGAGTAATGTTGAATAACACGCACACAGCACACAGCTACACTGTATAGTAAAATATAAGTTTTTTGCTTCCAGTAAATGGTTAAGCAAACTCCAACCAGCAGTCCAAGTCTTACATGATTATAGCAGTCAGTTTTCAGTCCAGGGATAATCCAATAACAAAGTCCAGTATCAAAAACAGTTCAGTAAAAGACTCACATCAAATCCAAGAATAACAATGATCAGTCACAGTCAATAGGGAAATGCAGGAATGGCAAAACTCTCAACAACAGGACAGAACAACCCCGGTTTCTGGCTCCATCTTATTGCCATTTGAGGAATGACACCCAATTACAATTTTAGCATTCCCTTAAAGAGACAATATTAAAATGTCTATCCTGGTTTATATATTTTCCAACCCAACTGTTGGGTGACTTATATTCCTAACATTCTCCCCTTTTGGTAGGACAATATATACAACCTTACATTCTACGTCCATAATCCTCACAGCAAGCCTTATGCCTTACAAAGCCTTGGGCTTTTGTTAAATGATCTGCAATGTTATTTTCTGACATACAGTATTCCAGCTTAATCATCTGCACACATTGTCTCACATTTAAATATCTTAAATCTGTGTGTTTCGTTCTTGTCTTTGCAGCAAGATTTGAAGCCATTTGTATTGCTGATTGGTTGTCTTCATAAACAACAACAGAATCTGTTACATCAATTCCCATATCAATCAATAGTTGCTTATAATAAATTAAATCTGTACATAGTGAAGACAAACATGAGAATTCAGCCTCCATTGTTGACAAAGTTAGATGCTTCTGTCTAATTGATCTCCATCCAATCAACACCTTTCCCAATAATACTATAGTACCCGATGTAGATTTACGTGTATTTATGTCTGTAGCAAAACTTGCATTGGCATATGCAGTTAGACTTAGTTCATTCTTAGGCTCCAAATAAAATGCGTAATGCATTGTTCGTTTCAGATATCTTAACACACGTTTAGCAGCTTGCCAGTGCCTTTCAGTTGGCTCAGCATTATTTCTGGCTAATTGGTTAACATGGTACGCTATATCCGGCCTTGACCAATTACTGAGATAAGATAAACTACCAATCAAGGACTGATAAATGTTCTTATCAAAAACAGGACTTTGAACATCACTGTGGCTGAACTGGCTCATCCTGGCTCATTGGTGTCTTAGCCGGCTTACAAAGTTCCATTTTAAAATTCTTTAGTAATTGGTTAATTTTATCTGCCTGTGAGATTTTGTATCCTCCCCTAGTTCTATCTATCTTTAAACCAAGATATTGTTTAATTTCTCCTAACTGTTTTATTTTAAATTTCTTTTCTAACAGTGATATTATTTTAGTAGCTTCTTGTTCAGTTTTGGTGATTAATGCTATGTCATCAGTAAACAATAGCAACAATGAAATTACACCATTACTTTCTCTTTTGAACAAACATGGATCAGCCATGCCAGCTAGAAAACCTATCTTAGTTAATTCCTTAACTATACACTGGTTCTATTCATATCCTGATTGCTTCAAGCCATAAAGACTCTTTTTGAATCTCCAGCAATCAGTTGTATTATCATTTTTGATACCTAAAGGTTTCTTTAAATATATAGTGTGTTGCAACGATGCATGGAGATATGCCGTCTCTACATCTAAATGATTTATAATGTATTTCTCCCTAGCTGCCCACACTAATGCTGCCCTTAATGTAGTAACCTTCAGACTAGATGCAAACACCTCATCATAGTTGTTTGCTGTCTGACTGAACCCTTGTGCTACTAACCTGGCTTTATGGGTAACAGTCCCATCCACACCTGTCTTCAGTTTATAAATCCATTTACATCCTATCGCATGTTTACCTGGTGGTAACCTGACATTTTCATATACCTCCAACTTTTGTAAGGATTTTAGTTCCCTGTCCATTGCTTCCTGCCAAGCAGCCTGATCCTTAGCAGGATACAGTTTCAGTTCATTATAGTTATTTTGAACTGTATTCACTTGGCATACAACACTAGCCTCAGGTGGTCGTGTTACACGGGTTGAACGTCTTGGTAATACAGGGCTTACTGGTGGACTCACCTGTGCCACCTGCTCCTGTTCCTCTACCTCTTCCTGTGCCTGTTCTTCCTCTTTAACAGCTGTTCGTGGTTTACTTAATTTATCTTTAGGGACTATTTGGGTGTCAATAATAATATTATTGCTGGATTCCTGTTCTAGTTTATCCCACCCAACGTTTTCAAGAAATTTTTCACTAGTGCTACAATAAACATGAGCTGTGCCTGGATCCCAGAATCTAAATGATCTATGGTTGGCCTCGTAAACTACGAAAAATAATTTCCTAGCTCTATGTAATAGATGGAAACAATTTTATTTTTATTCCATTTTCTAGTCATTTAAATATCCATACATTCCTATACATTTACACATAGGAATATATGACACTTGTGTATAATAATTTTGGAAATCATATTATTTTATTTGACAAAAGAGTATCATTAGCATAATGGAAGAATTTAAATGCTAGAACATAGTTCAAAGAATTTGAATCAATCATTTATAGATTAGAATATTGTTAAATAAACAATAAATAAGCCTGTTTTGTATGTTCAGTAAAGTCAGTGGCAATAGCTGAATTTGCTTAACAACCATACGTTTCACTTAATTACTATGGTGATTTATTTAATCACCATGGCAAAAAAAAAAGTAAAATAAGGCATGACTCACTTAGCAATCACCTTGCTTAGCAATGGAAATTCCTTTTTTAAAACTATTTTTATTTTACTCAGAAAAAGTTAAGATACAAAACACTATTTTTTAAAGAAACAAACAAAAAAACAAAACAAAAAAGACATTAAAAAAAGAAAAAAATGCATTAAAAAACCTAACATATATATCTTACTCAGGGGTGGGTTTCTACCGGTTCTATAGAACTGGTTGTTAACATCACCGGTAATTCTAAGAACCAGTAAAACTGACCCCTGCTTGGCCCTGCCCCTCTCCACCACTCCTATGGGCCAAAACTGGTTTTTATTACTGCGCACGTGCAAAAATCTCTTCCTCATTCTCCCCCGCTGGCCCCTCCCTTCACTGCCCTGGCCCCCGCCCCTATCCGCTGTTCTTATCCCCTACCTCCTCCTGCTGCAGCTGCCGCCAGCCGACTCCCAGGCCCAGCACTGCTGCCTTGCACACCACAGCCCAAGGGTTGCTGCCTTGCCTTCTCACCACCGATTGGTAGTGAGGAGGCAAAGCAGCAGCTCCTGCTGGCCCAGTCCCCTACCGCCTCATGCCGCCACCGCCACCAGCTGACTCCCAGGCCTGGCACCGTGGCCTCTTCCGCCATGGCCCAAGTGTTGCTGCCTTGCCTTCCCACTACTGATTGGTAGTGAGGAGGCAAAGTAGCACGTCCTGCTGGGCCGATCCCTTACCTCCTCCTACCACAGCCACCGCCAGCCCAGTCGAGAGCCGAATCCTGGACCAGCCATCCTCGCCGCAACAAACTAGAAAACGGAGGAGGACCGCAGCATAGTTGGCTAACCAACTTGCCTGTCTCCTTTTTGGTAAGTTGCTTTTTTATATTTATTTATTTATTTATTTACTATCTGTTTTTTTATTAATCAAAAGCAAAACAGAGGCAAAAGAAATAAATAAATACATAAATAAAAATTATTTTACTATTCATCTTGATGTTTCTTTAAGCAATGAAGAAACATCAAGATGAAGAGTAAAATAATTTTTATTTGTGTTTATTTATTTCTTTAGTATCTGTTTTGTTTTTATGATTAATAAAAACAAAAACAGATAGTAAAAAATAAATACATAAATAAAAAAAGCAACTTACCAAGAGGGAGACAGGCAACTTCTTGTTACATTGATGTTATACGTCCCCTGTTTCTGCTTAAATCAATATACAGCAACATCAGTGTAACAAGAAGTTGCATGCATACATAAATGAAATCTTTTAAATGTGTTCTATTTTTTTTTAAACATAAATAAAAACATAAAACATCTTCAGTTACATAGTGTGTTGGTTGGTACAAATCACTTGTGCACAATTTCTGCAGTCTTTCCTTTCCAATTTGCATTAATCCTTATATCATGCTAAGCAATTGGCCACTAAGCGAGCACCTAGTCATTAAGTGAGGACCACTTAAATTTGGGTTGCCAGCCACATAGCCACCTGCCTGGGCCTTGCCTGGGCCTCTCCAGGCTTTGGAAACTGGCAAAAAGCACTTGCTAAGCTATTGGCCACTAAGCGAGCACCTGGTCATTAAGCAAGGACCACTTAAATTTGGGTTGCCAGCCACATGGCCATGCCCACCCAGTCACATGACCACCCAGTAATTCCCACCCCAGTCACATGACCACATAGCCACACCTAATCAGCAAGCCACTCCCACCCCAGTCACATGACCACCAAGCCATACCCACAAATTAGGCCACACCCACAGAACCGGTTGTTAAGAAATTTGAATCCCACCCCTGATCATCCTGTCCCTCCTAGTTGAATGTGATTAATATATTACAACAATATTAGTTTCCCACCACCTTGTGAAACAGTCCCAAAGAATTTTAAACTACTAAACTGTCATCAATAATATATTAATATCAAAATAGCAGAAATAACAACAATAATAAAGACAAGATTAAATTTCCAAAATCCTGTTAATAAACTGAAAACTATTGAAAATTTATTAGAGCTTAACTATCCCAAATCATCCCCACAATTAACAATTATCCTGGATCAAATATCCATATTCTTACTACATCTTTTATCAATTGTTCCCTGATTAAATTCGGAGATTATATAAATCCAAGCTCAAAAGCGAATCTATCTTCCCAAAAAAACCCAGATAAAATCATTCTCCAATGAAATATGATAAATCCATTCCCAGTGAATTTAGTGGTTTGAAACTTTCCCTTAGTGGTTTTAATTTATTTACTGTAACTCTAGATGTTTTCTACAGCCTTCATGAATTCATCAAACTTATTAAAAAAGATTTCAGCTAAGAATTGCATGTTGCCCAACAGACTTTTTTCTAGTGTCTGCCTCCTTCCCCTAAAAAAACTCCGAAGTTTTTGCAGTTTTCTGATAAAATACAGAATTCCTGTAATGAATGGCCAATAAAAATGTAACTCAAGTAGAAGCACTTTCATTATCTAAGGACAGACTGTGTTTCCTTATAGAAAAGTGAAAGTTATTCAAAATAACCACATAAATCAAAAGGGAAAATAAAACTCAGTGCAGCAAGGGGTTAAAATAAATCAGCATTCAGCCAACTGATCAACTTTTAAAGATAAAAAGCAAAATAAACAGAGGATTCAAAAAGTGAAGTTAAAACTCAGGCACACTTAAGAAACAAACTGCCATGAAGAAGATGTATGCCAATGGCTTTCTGACTGCTCTCAAAGAGAACTGGAAGACTCCCCATCTTGGCCATTCAAACTTGGTTCATCTTGGTTCATTCCTAAGTACTCCCATTCAAATCCAAGGAGCAGCATTGCCAAAACCAGCTTTGGCAGCAAAATCAGCAGATAGTTGGCAAGAGAGAAAATTTCCCTTACCATTCAGCAGCCATCTTGGGGAGGAATGCAATGGAAGTTCCTATCCCAATTGTGGTTGTAGTTTGGGGAATTCCTATAGCAACATTTGTGAATGTACTATAAAATCAGGGTGTGAAACTGGTGCATAAACAGAATACAGCACAGCTATGAAGATTGTTAAATCCAGTTAACTTGCCCAGCCTTACAGAAACAAAATTAGCCCAATATGAGCAATGTACTAATTTCTGTTTATTGAACAGTCTTATTCAGCAAACATTTCATTTATAGCTTTTGATACTTTTATTCAAACATTATTTCAAATTTGGTTTGTTTTACAGCAGTACCTCTATATAAAATGTTTTTTAAAAAAAGCAAGTCCTAAAATAATATGATTGGTCCTGGATCAAATAACCACATCCAATTTAAAAAGCTGCTATTATTTCTCTTGCTGCAGGCCTTTACCTTAACTATTATATAAGTTAGGCCCATAGAAAGAGAAATAATTGCAGGTTTGTAAGTTTAAAAAAATAATAGTAAATGAGTTTTGAGTAATCAGTAATTTGCTTTGGATGAGAGTTATTATGTAGATTTCTTGGAAAGCACCCAATATATTAGTGTGTTCTGTTTTTTGCAAGATTATATTGTGCATAGCCTTTGCTAAATGGCCATGGCAAATTAGTTATGAATTTATAATTTTTTTCAAATATATCAAAGCTGTGCAACTGGTTCTGCAACTATTTAGTATTCCTTCCTAATATAAACCAAGGTCAATGTGCTTTACAAAAGTCTTGAGAGGTTCTTTTTAAAAATGGGCAATATAAGAATAAGTGAACAATAGACAACGTAAAATATTTTTAAAGAAAGTGGTAGAAAGAATTCCCTTTTCTTTTTCTTTCTTTCTTTTTTTAATAAACTTTTATTAAATAAACATTAAAAACAGTTGAACACAGTGCGACTTTCCTCGATTCCAGCCATTGATATACTTTACTCCAGACCTTATAGCACTCTGACCCACCTTTTTTCCTTACATTCTAGAGTTAGTCTGTCCATTTCTGCACAGACTAATATTTTCCTTATTATTTCGGGGTCTCTTCATTCTTCCAGTATACACTAATCTCACAGCCGTTACAGGTAACATTAAATATGTTGTTCCTTTGAGAATTTCCTTTTCTTACTGTGGAATTTTGTGTTACTATTCCATTTTAAATTTGATTATGCAGCTTAGAATTATATCATGGCACATGTGCTAAGCAGATGAAATTATCTGATAATTTGTTATTTAATCCCATCACTTGGTCCTGCATAATTCTGTGTAAACAATTTTTTAAAAGCCCAAATAAATTAACTGAAGCAGTGGTGTATTTCAAAAAAATTTACCACTGGTTCGGTGGGCGGGCCTTGGTGGGCATGCTTTGCGCACACAGTGTGTGCGTGCGCACCAAATGCGCACTTTGTGCAGGCACAGAGGCATTTTGAGTCATCTCCTGCAATCCTGCACTCTCCCTGATGCTTCAGCAGCTGCCGTGCAACAATTGCTGTGCCAGGCAAAGCAGCTGCACTTCAAAATCAGGACATAAAAATTAGTATGGGAGCCCGGGCACAGAACATCGGAGAGAACTGGTTCAGTCTCCGCTGCTCATTACCGCTACCAGCTTGGCAGAACCAGGCAGAACCAGTAGAATACCACCACTGAACTGAAGGCAAGATTAAAATCAAAGAATTGCTCCTTTGGCTTAAGATCATAAATGAAAGACAATTCAAAACTAAAATAAATAAATCCAAACCTAAAATATTTAAATACTGTGTTATGCCAGGCTTGTGTTTATTCAACTGCACCCTATTGTGAATTGATATTGGAGCTTTAATTCTGAAATTTTGAATTTTATTACTTTTAGGCTTGAGCCAGAAAAATAGAGTAACTTTATTTACTGATCCATTTGCTTGATTAATAAGTGCTTTCTGAATTATTTTAATTCTTTTTACTTGTCAAAATGAAGTATATTCTTATTAAAGGACACACAATTATTTTGCCATATTGCTAGTTGAAAATTTGTGAAGATGATAAAAATTGCACAATTTTTTGAAAAATTAGATTTTAGGTAGATTTTTCTGGCTAATAAGATCTTATATATTGTCATAAAGTACATTTGATTTACTTTTAACAAGTACTGTAGCAATATTGGTAAGGGCACAGACTTTTAAAGGAAAAAAAAATCTGTCATCTTTCAGTTTCAGTCCCATAATTGTAGATTTATATTCTCTATTGCATATAATGTAATGGAAGATTTTAAAAGCTGTATTTGTTATTTATTAGAAATGACTAATTATTACACTGATACCTTGATATAATCAATGTCCTTATCCCATATCATCTGGAGAGGGGAAGTAAAATGCAGCATGCAGAACATTTGTGGCTATGGTATATAATTCAGCCCTGTCTCTAGCTATAAGGTAATCATCATAAGTTGCACAAAACTACATAAATATATGGTAAAAACCATTGGTATCAGGTGATTTACATTTATACAGTTTCTCAGGACAGAAAAACAATGTTTGCCCTTGAGAGAAATTATGCATTTTTGTCCAGGTTTTTCCATCTATTTTCATTAGCCAAACCACAAACAAACCACTTCTTAAACTTCCTTAAACATAGAAAGAAAGTTGGCAAGGACATTTTCTGAAGGAAAAAAACCACTTGTACACATATGTCCCAGAAAATGAAATAAGGGGAGAATCCAGGTGGTTCCATCCACTTATGGCACTTGGGAACTGTGGCCATTGTGAATGTCAACACAGAAAATTAATTGCAATGACCAAGTAACCCAAACTTATTAATGCATGATGTAAGTCCAAATATATGGAATAAAAGGCCCTGATATATCATAGTTTCAGAAGAGCACTGTTTCAGTGCCAAAACCTCTGATTACTTTTTAAATAAAATTATTAAGTCTATTGTATTCTATCCTGATTAATTAAAACTAAGCAAATGAATAATCTGAAAGGTGGTAGCAACCTTTTAAACAATTTGCAATAAACATTAGTACATATGAGCAAATTTTCTAAATCAGCAACACTGAAAAGAATATTCTACTATGTTTGTTACAATGACCCAGCTGCTAAATAAATGCTGGAATATTATTTAGCTTGACAATTATGATTTCTGCTTTCACATGGACTATCCTGGAGATGATCCATAATTCATGGGATCCTGCACTCACATTAATTATATGCAGCATAGAAAATCAAAATAGTGTTCTCATTCTCTCACCAAATCAGCTGGACACCAGGAATGTAATCAAGCAGAATTTCCTATGGAACACTTTATTGTCCATGATTTAAATAAGCTATAAGGTTGGGACTCTAATATGTCAATTGAAAGTATACCACATTCAATTTTACATAAATTTAAAGCTCTTTTTGGATTAATTAAAAACAGAAAAGGACAGATCAGTCTTATAGAAATAATTACTTTTAATTTTATTCAGGTTCATGGGCATTAATATTTGTACGTTCTTCAAATCTCTATAGAGAGGTTTATAATGGAAAATATATAGTTTGAGCATTTTGAAGGAGATAAGGAAAACTTCACAGTGGAATGGCAGGGAGAATGCAAGAAATGAATGGTGGCAAGGAAAGCCAGGGTTATTTTATGATTATAATTTAGAAAATATATAATTCAGAAGCAGTGATTTATTATTACAGATCTCAATGAGATCTGTAGGGTGATTTCTCCATAATCTTTACAAGAAATGAGGAACATGACAAAACAATTGTTACTTTCTTCCACCCAAGCCTTTAAAAAAAGGAAATAAGAATGATAAACAAAACCCTTTGATCTCACTGTTGAATTGCACATCCAATCCAGATATGTTACCTCCATAATCAAGGAAATAATTCAAAGAAGTCTAATAACAAAAGTCATATAAACCATTTTCCTGTATATTCTGTAAAGTACATATTCTGTGGAGGGAATTCAATCAATAAAGTAGAATTCTTATGTGTTATGGACATTAACATATTGATCACTCCTGGTGATAGCTTGTACCAAAGTTCTAGATAGAAACTGTTATTCCTTAGTAAAAAGAATAATTAAATTTTCTTTTATTTGCTCGGTTCTGGAAACCTATAAGATATACGTTTTTAAGACCTTGATCTTCTGGGTAATTCTTTAAAGTAGGAATATTTTGTTTGAATTTTGAACAGAACCTTGAACTTAGGTAGATTGGCTATGATATTAGATTGTAATTTATTCTTCTGAAAATTATTAATTATCAGAAATTATAAGATTATTAGCAATGATTTCAGTGGTAAAGAAAGAACCTGTGACCCAAGAAAAATATAAGCAATATAAAGATTCAGCAAATTAGGATTTATATGAATATAAAATTCATGTCAAAGTGCCTGGAGACATAATGTACCATGATACTGAAATATCACCAGCCAAATTATACTATAAATATCAACAAAGATGAATATTTTAAAAATACTTAATGACTTCTGGTCTTTCACTCATAGTTTTGGGAATTCACTTTCTAATAAAACTGTTCCGGTCTTCCGGTTTGGGCTTCTTTGGCAACAGACCGAAATCTGCGATCGTGCTTGGTTTCGATCCATGCTCGCTGCCACAGCACCCCAATCCTTTGGATTTGGGGCTGAGGCCACCCTGTAGAGGTGGCAAAGAAGGGGGAGACTACCAGCTGAGTATAGGGGAGCTGCATCTCTCCTCCTCAGCTGGTCTAAACTCCTTTTCCCAAAGGCAGTTGCAGCAGTAGTCAGAAATGGCCACCCCAAAGAAGAACCTGACCAGACAAGATTGAGCAGGAGGAAGACAAAGGGGAATGCAGGACAGACCAGGCTAAGCAGAGACAACATCTAAGCAAGGTACCCTGGATTTAAAAGTATTAAGAATATTATTCCTAAAAGAAGATTTTTAAAGCAGCGAAGAAGAGAGAAAAGAAGGGAAATAATCCTTTTTTCTATTTTCATATTGACAGTTACAATTGGATTTCAGTGTTTAAAATTAGAAATCTAAGTAAGAAATTTGTAATAATTTACTTTGACACTAATAGGCAATCTTTAGCTGAAATTAAAGTGTCAAAAGGAAATAAAGACTTTCTGGACATTCTAAAGCCCTTAAAAGGAGAAGAGTGAAGGAAAAAGGGTGGAACTTGGAAAGAATAACTGAGTGCCACCTGGAAATAAAAGGGATTAACAATGAAACTTTGAAAAGACTTACAAAAGATACATTGTAACTGAGACTTTATTAAAAATAACAGAACCCCCAGAAGGGGAAAGTAGAAGAAAGAAACAAGAAGAAACAGCTTTGGATTACTTGGTGATTTTTAAAATTTTGGGTGTTGGATTTTTAATTAAAGTCAATCAGGTGGTTGTTTAAAAGTGCTTAAAATGGCATCACTTCTTGAGGAATTAAAAATGGAACTTAAAAAACAGAAAGAAGACACACAAGATGGAAGAGGATCTTTTAGTTTTGTATTCCAATTTTTAGAAATGGAGATTTCGAACTATGAAAAACAACAAGAAATGTCTGAAGAGCAAGAAGAAGGGCAGGACAAAGAAGAAGCCATTTTTAATGATCAAATAATGCAACGTGGGGTAAAATGGGAAAAAGGAGTTAAAAGCTTAAGATTAAAGGGAACAACTAAAAAAAGAATAGTTTGTAAAAGAAACACAACAGTAAGGAGAAGCAGAAAAAAGAATTACAGAAGGGAGAGTTAGAGATAGTGCGGGACAAAAAAGGGGGTGAGAAAAAGGCTGGAAAATAAAGAGGAAAAGAAGTTATAAGGGACAAAAGCTGGAAATAAAGAAACAGAAAATGTACAAGGATCAAAGGCATTAGCTTATTTAGAAGACATAGTTAAATCAAATTAAAAGTGAGAATTCTGCAAGGTACAAAAGATAGTGTTGTTATAGTAGAATATAGTAATGAGTTAGAAATGAAATAGGTGATTAAATTACAAGATAAAACTGGATTGTTATGCAATGGTATGTTTATTAACAATTAATGTAATAATGAGAGAAAGGGAATAAAGGTAAAAGAAGTTGAAATAAGAAGAAAGAATGGAAATATTTTAATTGTTCTTAAAGATTGACAAAATACAGTTGAAAAGAAATGTGAAAGATTTACAATGAAATCAATACCAGTTGTTAGGATGAATTTGAATAGAATAATTATTTTGCTTATTATTTTTTATATATAATTTTGTGTGTATTTTCAAAGGAAAGTACCCAGCGGAATTTGGTTGATGAGAGTTATATGATATAAAATAGATATTAGAAACTGAATGCTATAATTCCATAATGTATAAATTAAATGTTTAATGACATTTTATATGATAATAATTATAATATTCAAAGGTGCCATACTCTAATTGGCAATTACAGTGGGAATCTTGCTTTTCAAGGCCTGGAAGGGGAGGGAATTATTATTATTTTTTCCCTCTCTCTTTCAGGATGATGATGGAAGAGAATTTATGAAATTGTAAACAGGACAGACGAAAGTGTAAGGATAATGAATAGAAAGATGTAGAAATTTAGGAAGAGAAATGTAATTGAATTAGAAAGAAATTAGATAATTATAAAAGATTAAGGAAAACAAGGGGAAAAATATTGAGAAATTGAAAAAATAGTGATAAGATATGAAACTGAATAAATAAGATGAATATGTGTTTGAGATTATGTCTGTATGGAAATGTGGTAACCTGGAATCATGCTGTTCTCTTATTACGTTTTGTTAAAACCCAATAAAACTTTTTTTAAAAAAAGGCTTCCACTGATATTGCCCTGTTGTTGTTATGCTTTCAAGGTAACATGAACATAATGCCAACAGTCTCAAATTACAAGACATATAATAATGCAGTATCTACTATGTGGAGATGAAAGGATAATGAAAAAAAACATTATTTAGTTTCATACTTTCAATTCATAGTTCTGAATATGGGTGGTGGTGAAATACTTTTAATATTTAGAAGTGCTGTTAAAGTCCATAAATAATTACAATATTGTAATACAATTACCATTATTGCTTCTTCATTCCAATACTAGAGAATCTCAAGTACATTACAGCCCTCCTCATATTCCGTTTCAGTTATTTCAGTGTATTAAGTAAGCATATTCCATTAATTATTCCATTCATCTTTGTACATATGAGAAAAGAGCATACATTCCAATACCAGAAATATCAGTTCCATTTTTCATCCTAATTATCTATCCGTTTTCTAGAATATTCATAACTTTAAGTATGTTTATGCTACCCCCCATTACCTTGCAGAATCCCCCTTTTTAGTTCTTAATCAGCCATTGTTTCTGTGTCTTCTAAATAGACAATTTCTTTTCATTTTTTTACAATTCCCATATTTCTTTGTTTCCTGATCCTTTTTTTTAATCCCTTCCCCGGTGCTCCAGGATTTTTGAAAGATATGGTGCAGTGGTTCTGAGATGATCTCTGCCAGCTCCTTTAAAACTCTGGGATGTAATCCATCAGGCCCCAGTAATTTGTGTTCATCAAGATCAGACAGGTGTTCTCTTAATATTTTTTAAACTTTTATTTCTGGTCTGTCTTTTACAATTATGTTTTTGGTGGGTTGAGCTATAATTTCTTTTTGCGTGAAGACCGATGCAAAGAATAAGTTAAGCAGTTCTGCCTTCTCTCTGTTGCCTGTTACTTCCTTGCTGTCTTCTCTCTTTAGTGGACCGACTGTTTTCTTGATTTTTTTCTTGTTATTTATATGTTGGGAGAATTTTTTTTAAATTATCTTTGACTTTTGTTGCAAATCTTTGTTTGTTCTGAGCCTTTGCTTTCCTGACTTTGTCTTTGCAGATTCTGGCTATCTGTTGATATTCTGCCTTAGTTGTATGTCCCTCTTTACATTTTTTGTACTTGTCCTTTTTTTTCTTTCAATTTGCTAGAGAGATCTTTGCGCAGCCATGCTGGAATGATAAAATATTCTTTACTATGGCTCCCATCTTCTCAGATGCACTAGAATTGCCTACTGTGGATGAACCATGGGCCTCCCTGGTTTCATCCACCGCAGTTTCTGGGGACCTAGTGGAAACCCTGAAAGCAGAAGACAAGAAGGTGGAATTAAACTTCCGCAGAACCCATCAGGCATTATGCTGCCTGGGCAGTAAAGGCTGCTACAGCCACTTCCTTCTTCACTAGAACCTCCTTCCTCTGGTTTCACCAGGTGCAGTGAATGCACCACGATATTAACAAGCTGGTGGCAGCTGCTGAATTTTCAGCTGATGCATCATTGCACGTGGCCCATTTTTCCTCCAGGGCCCTCACTTGCAATGTCACTTCACGCCGTTTGCTATGGCTTTGCCAATGGCAGGCAGATGCTAGAACCAAGTGGAGGCTTGCCTCTGCCCCATACAAAGGAACCTCCTTTTGGGGGAGGTATTGAATCCCCTCCTTATTGAGAACAATTTTGGATTGTTCAGCAGCTGTTGGGCTGGAAGGCTACATAGCTCACAGGCAGGACAGGAGTAGAGATTCTGGCAAGAACAAAGGGGTTAAGCCTTTATGTGAACAAAAGCTGGTGTATCAATACAAAGATTGTAGACAGCCACTGCTCCATGGATCTGGAGTATATGACTCTTAAATGTAGATCCATATATGTTCAGCGGGAATTCAGCTGATTTTGATTACTGCAGTCTATGTTCCACCTGATGCCAATACTACCATAGCTTATATAACAGTGTTAGTAATCAGCAGAATAAATATCCTGATGCTGTGCATATCATAGCAGAGGACTTTAATCAAGCTGATTTAAAAGCAGTGCTACCTAAATTCTATCAGCATGTTAAGTGTGCTACTAGAGGAGCAAACATATTAGACAAAGTATGTACTGACATCAAACATGGCTATAAGGTTATACAGTACCACATTTGGGACAATCAGACCATATGTCACTGCTTTTAGCACCAGCGTACATCCCTCTTAGGAGATGGGCTCTGCCTATAATAAAGACAGTGAAATCTTGGCCAAAATATGCTTCCCAACAACTTCAGGATTGTTTTGAGAATACAAATTGGGACCTATTTTATCACCCTGACCTAGAGGAGCACACTGCAACTGTTCTGTGCTTTATCAAACAGATAAATATCACTGTGGATAAACATATTAGGATCTATCCCAATCAGAAACCCTGGATGACCAAGGAAGTCCAGCGCCTCTTGCGTGGCAGGACCGAGGCCTTTAGGTCCAATGATGGGGCAAGATAGTGTTGCCAGAGCAAATCTGAAGAAATGTGTCCGGAAGGCCAAGACTGAGTATAAGAGGAAGATTGAAGATAATTTTTATAGCAATAACATGAGGCAAGTGTGGTGAGGGATTCAACAAATTACAAACTATCAACCGACCAATGTCATCCCTACTGAGGGGGATGAGTCTTTGGCAGAGGAGCTGAATCATTTCTTTGCTCACTTTGAAGTGGAGACATCAGAGACAGATAAAATACAACCACCAACCAATTGTAGCCCCCAACTTATTGTGGAGGAACAGAAGATGAGGAACTTTCTGAGGGCTGTGGACCCTAGAAAGGCTGCCGGTCCTTATGGTATCTCTGGCTGAGTGCTTAAAGACTGTGCTGATCAGTTGAGTAGAGTCTTTACCAGGATCTTCAATCGGTCTTTATCCCAGGCCACTATTCCAACTTGTTTGAAGGCTTCCACCATTGTTCCTCTGCCAAAGAAATTCCCTATCAATAACCTCAATGATTACAGAGCAGTGGCATTCACTCCTATCATCATGAAGTGCTTGGAGAAATTGTTCTGCCGGCACATCATTTCTGAACTTCCGCATACATTTGATAAACACCAGTTTGCATACAGAAAAAATAGATCTACAGAGGACACTATAGCCATCACTCTTCACACTGCTCTGACTCATCTAGAACGGGTGGGTGGGTATGTGAGGATGCTTTTTGTGGATTTTAGTTCTTCATTTAATACAATTCTTCCACATAGACTAGTATCAAAACTTCTGGATCTTGGGCTTTCTAATTCAATCTGCCTTTGGATTATCGATTTTCTGTCTGGCCGCTCACAGAGGGTCAGATTAGGTAATCATAACTCTTCAGCCCTTATTCTTAACACTGGTACACCACAGGGTTGCATGTTGAGTCCCTTACTCTATACTCTTTGTGTGCATGACTGCATTTCCACTCACGCTAGTAATACTATTGCTAAATTTGCAGATGATACAATAGTGGTGGGACTTATCTCCGGGGGGGGGGGATGAGTCTGCCCACTGAAATGCGGTGGACTGGTTGCTTTCGTGGTGTGGAGACAATAACTTGGTCCTCAACACCAATAAGACCAAGGAGCTTATAGTGGATTATAGAAGGAACAGACCAGACATCCAGCCCTTGCTTATCAATGGAAACCGAGTGGAAAAAGTGGCCAGTTTTAAGTTTCTGGGTGTTACCCTAAAGAGGACCTGTCCTGGGGTGCCCACATTGCAGCCCTGGTCAAAAGGGCCCAGCAGAGATTATACTACCTGAAACTTCTCAGAAAACAAGAACTGAATGAAAAACTGCTGGTAACCTTCTACCGCTGCACCATAGAGAGCATTTTAACATACTGCACCTCTGTGTGGTTTGCCAATTGCACAGTGGCACTCCAGAGGGTTAATGTCATTGCCCAAAAGATAATTGGTTGCCCTCTCCCCTCTTTGGAAGAGCTTTATAGCTCCCGCTGCCTTAAGAAAGTTCAAAACATTCTCAAAGATCCATCTCATCCTGGGAACCCTTTTTTTGAACTATTACCATCTGGCAGATGGTACAGAATATTAAAAACAAGGACGAATAGGCTGAAAAACAGCTTCTATCCTAGGGCAGTAGCTTTTTTGAATTCTGCTATATAGTGCAGTGTTGGTGTAGTTCAAGGATTTTTGGTTCAATGTGTGAAGGGTGAAGGATGTGTGTTTGTATTTATTTTTATGGTCATGGTCATAATGTGCTGGTGTTTGATTTTGTTGTACGAGGTGCAATGACAATAAAAGTTAAAAAAAGATAAATTAGACAAGGAAAAATGCAAGGTTTTGTCATCTTTGACCAGGCGTGCAGCTAGGTGTGCCTCCCCATATGTCCATAGGCAGTCATTTCGCCTGACAGACTCCAGCCCTGACATCAGTCAATTTCAATGCTCCTACCCTCCAAGTTCTGACCACCAGCCAGCCAGATCAGGGTTTAGAGATATCCCAGGCAACAATTCCAGGCCAAGTGGCCATTTCGTGGCTCAGGAGATCATCCCTTTTGCCATTCCAAGTGACTGCCAAGACCCTCCTCCTATTGGCAGGCATCTGGCCCTATTTGCGAATCAATGGCAGAATATCACCACTAATTCTTGGGTCGTAAATACAGTAAGATTTGGCCTTACTCTAGAATTTCTCTCCACACCTCCGAGACACTTTATCCATTACCCCATCTCCAAAAACATCATCAGGAGAGGTCTCATTGACAAGGCTATCCAACACCTGTTGGACATCCAGTCCATCAAGCCGGTCCTGGAGGACCAATGGGCACAGATTTTACTCCATCCTATTCACAGTTCTGAAGGCCTCGGGTGGGGTGGAGAACAATTCTGGACTTCAAGAAATTAAACATCCACTTGACATACAAAAGATTCAAAATGCAGTCTCTGCAGTCAATCTTGGAGGACATCAGACCCAGCGACCTCCTGACGTCCACTGACCTGACAGAGGCTTACTTCCATGTCCCCATCCTTCCCTTCCATCGAAGATACTTTAAGTTCTGCTATGCAGGGCACCACTTTCAGTACAGAGCCCTGCCATTTGGACTGTCCTCGGCCCCCAGGGCATTTACAAAAGTGCTGGGAGCACTGGCCACACACATCACAGCAATTCCGGTGTGTGTCCAGTGCTGCCTAGATGACATTCTCATTCAGTCTGGTTCTTACATCAGGCACAGAAGGACCTTCAGATAACAATACGGGTACTTCAGGACCATAGGTTCTCTATCAATTTGCCCAAGAGCCACCTGGTACTATCCACTTGCCTGTTACATGTGGGCATAGTGATAGATGCTAGGTTACGCAAAGTCTACCTTTTCCAGGAACTCTAGGACAGCATCAAGTTCTTGGTGAATCAAATCCAAGTGGAATGAACCATTCCCTTGGCCGTGCTTTCCCAGCTCCTGGGAAAGATGGTATCATGCATAGCTATAGTCCCTTGGGCTTGGCTACATTCCAGAACCTTGCAATGTTCTGTTACAATTCTGGAGGGCAGGAGACAGCAACTCCAGTACCAAGGTTCAGGTACCACTAGAGATACTTAGGTCCTTCAGATGGTGGGTTTCCCCAGCAATAACCAGGGGAAGCTTGTTGAAGGAGCCCCACCGCTTGACCCTGACATTGTATGCCAGCCTCTTTGGCTGGGGCGCACATCTCCAATCCAAATTGGAACAAGGACAATGGACTCAAATGGATTTGAAAAACAACATAAGCTCCAAGCAGTCCATCTTGCCCTATGGCACTTCCAAAATGATGTTTCTGGACAACATATACTAATCCTGATGGACAACCTGGTCACCAAGGTGCACATCAACCGCCAAGGGGGCAGCACTCCCTCATGTGCGAAGTGGACCAACTGGGACACTTGGCAGAAGCTCACTTGCAATCCATCAAGGCAGAGCATATCTCAGGGGTGACAAATGCACAGGCGGATTATCTCAGCAAGACCACGGTGGATCATTCCTGGCTGCACCCAGACCTCTTCAGGGAGTTGTCTGAGAGATTTGCCATCTAGTCCTGGACTTGTTCGCCACCCCGGCAAACTTGCAACTACCCAGATTTTTCACAAGTTTTGCAACACCAGGAGCAGAAGTGGTCAATGCCCTATGCAGTCCATGGCCCAGGACCCTATTATATGCCTTCCCCGCTCTTCCCTCATTCTGGGGGTGATTAGGAAGGTTCTATTAGAAAAGGCAGAAATCCTGCTTCTCGCTCCCCATTGGCCCAGATGGCCATGGTGCACAGACCTGGTCAGCCTATCAGTATCCCATCCTTAGAGGATTCCTCAAGACAGGAATCCCTTGCCCACCATCCGGTGGTACGTATTTTCATCAGAGGTGCAGTTAAGTTAAAACCACTTGTCATACATAGGTTTCTCACCTGGGACCTTTCTAAGGTACTATAGGCCCTCACTTCAGCACCCTTCAAGCCACCTCGGACTACTAGCCTGCAATACCTGACCTTCAAAGTCACCTTCTTAGTGGCCAACACCTCAGCCAGATGAATATCGGAACTGGCAGCCATCTCAGTCAGAGAGGATTTTTGTAATTTCCACACAAACAGGGTCGTTCTATGGTTGGAACCCTCCTTCGTCCCCAAGGGAAACTCCTGGTTCCACAGGCCCCAGGAGAGCATTACCAGACTGTTCAGGGCCATCCCATGCTCTGGTACAGAGGTGGCACAACTTTGGATGTGAGAAGGGCGCTCCACAGATACATCAAAAAGAACATCTTCACATCATAGAACAGAATCCCTGTTTGTATCATTCCAACCATCTTTTATGGGTGCCAAGGTTACCTCACTGACCATAGGCCATTGGATAAGGGCGTGCATCGCCAAGGCCTACGAAATTCAGCTTCTCCCAGTACCCAGATGAGTAACTGCCCATTCTACAAGAAATGCAGCTACTACAGCTGCGTGGGCAATGCAGGCATCTATTGAGGACATCTGCAGGGCAGTGATATGGTCCTCCCCATCTCCTTTCGTAAGGCACTACAAATTGGACACCTTCACTTTGGCTGAAGAGGCCTTTGGAAAGAGGGTGCTCCAGTGGGTGCATATGGGGGGGGACACACAGGACCAGACCACTTCCTGCCCATAGGGACAGCCGGCTTTGGTATGCTAGAGAATCGGCATGCTGGAGAATGAACATTGGCTTACCTGATATGCCCTTTCTCAGCATGTTGATGGAGAATCCACTACCACCCTGGCGACCATCTGATCCAGTGTCCAGAAGGGGCAAAGCCAACACCACAAAGAAGTCCATCAGATGGCTGTGCCTTTGTCAAAATTGGGGTCTTGGCAATTGACAGAGAGGCATGGCAAAAGATTGAGGACTCAATATCTCCATCGACATGCTGACAAAGGGCGTATCAGGTAAGCCAACGCCCCTTTTCATTCCAAGTCAGGCCAGTATATATATTCATTGAAGTGTTTGTAATTCATACAAAATTGTGCTAGCTGACTCTTTTTAAACATCTCCCTCCATTTTAAATATATGATGTATAGCCTTGGAATCATCTTCATATGTAGTAATTTGTTTAATTATGTGTGTTACAGTATTCATATACTATCCTAATCAATAGGATTGTAGGTTGTATAAGTAAAACAATAAAAAGAATTTTAAAAATCCAACATAAAATAAATGTTATCATAATAAACAGTGGTCACCCAACAATAATATTATGAATTGTTAAAAAAAATATTTAGTGTATGGTGAGAACATGACAGAAAAGAAGTAAACAATTTTTTTTATTAAAAAATTGCTTTCTAAATAGCAATAGCGATAGCACTTAGACTTATATAGCACTTAGACTTTATAGTGCTTTCCAGCCCTCTCTAAACGGTTTTAAAGAGTCAGCATATTGCCTCCAACAATCTGGGTCCTCATTTTACCCACCTTTGAAGGATGGAAGGCTGAGTCAACCTTGAGCCTGGTGGGATTTGAACTGCCAAATTGCAGGCAGCCGATAATCAGCAGAAATGATCTGCAATACAGCACTCTAACCACTGCACAACAAAGGCTCTTAAAAATCAAAGGAAAATACTACGGTAGCTGTCTATACTTTTATGGGTGAAATATTATTGATTGTAAAAGATATTATTGAAAAGGCTTTAATTCTCACCTTTATGGATTTCTCAGGGATTCTCTATAGCAGGGGTGTCATACTCAAGGCCCATGGGTTGGATCCGGCCCATGGGGTGCTTAAATCTGGCCCATGGGGCTCACTTGGAAATAGCAAAGGACCAGCCCGTGGTGCCTCTAGCAACCCAAATGGGCCCTGTTTTAGCTGGCAGGGCGCTGCAGGAGGCCATCGAGGCTGAAAATAGAGCACGGGTGGCCACCCAAGGTCCCTCGGGTCCTGTTTTGGCCAGTAAGATGATGCAGGAGGCCATCCAGGCCAAATATGGGGTGTGGGTGGGACACAAATGGCCCCCCCTGTGCCCCATTTAGGCTGGCAGGGTGCTGCAGGAGGTGTCCATCATATCTCCCCCACATCCCATCACCTGCTCAGCCCGCGGAGGAGAACATTTGCTAGACCAATACTCAAATACAGTTCATCAGTCTGGAACCCAGATTACGTATCTGATATTAACACAGTTGAGAAAGTCCAGAAATATTTCACAAGAAGAGTTCTCCACTCCTCTACTCGTTGCAGAATACCTTATGCCACCAGACTTGAAATTCTAGACCTAGAAAACCTAGAACAACGCCACCTTCGGTCCAATCTAAGTATAGCATATAAAATCACACATTGCAATGTCCTACCTGTCAATGAATACTTCAGCTTCAACCATAACAATCCAAGAGCAAACAATAGATACAAACTCAAGGTTAATCACACCAAACTTGATTGTAGGAAATACGACTTCAGCAACAGAGTGATCAAGGTCTGGAATACTCTACCGGACTGTGGTTTCTTCCCCAAACCCCAAAAACTTTAACTCAGACTTTCTACTATTGACCTCACCCTTTTCCTAAGAGGTCTGTAGGGGGTGTGCATAAATGCACCAACGTGCCTACCGTCCCTGTCCTATTGTTTCTTTTATTTTTCTCATATGTATCTATTTCATGTATTCATAACTATGTTTTTATTTACACCTATTACCTTGTAAGCAATTGACAAACCAAATGAAGTAAAAAAATAAAAAATAAAAAAATCAAGATAGGGCTGGAATAGACAGGTAAAGATCTTAATGATCTATGCTATTTAATTATATCTGAAAGACAGACTATTAGGAGTTTTCAAACAAGTAATCTACTATGTGATTTTTTTGAAGTTATAATTGTAGGAAGTAAATGCACATCTCATTTTGTGAAAATGCCGTAATTGCATTCTATATGCTAAGCAAATAGAACATAAATGCATTTCTTACATAGTATATATTGGTGAGTGAAAGGAATGTTTTATTCCATCCTAATGGACTTATGATACAATTGGGCCTTGAATTCCCACTGCTAAACAGGGCTATTATTAAGTAAATTGCACTCAATTTTTATAATTTTGCCATGGTTATTAAACAAATCACTGCAATTGTTAAGTGAATCACACAGTTGCTAAGTAAATATGGCTTCCCCAGTTGATTTTGCTTGCTGAAACGGAAATCATAAAGGATGATCACCAGTGGTGGGAATCAATTTTTTTTACTACCAGTTCTGTGGGTATGGCTTGGTGGGCGTGGTATGGCTTGGTGATGTGGCAGGGGAAAAATCTCCATTCCCGCCCCTCTCCTGGGGGAAGGTTAGTGCAAAATCCCATTCCACCCCAGTAGCCTGCTTTCCAGCACCATTCTCCTGTGCAGGGCAACAAAAGAAGACCCAGCCGATCAACTGGGACTCGGGAGGCAGAGAATAGATGGGGGCGGGGCCAGTCATAGGTGGTATTTGCTGGTTCTCTGAATTACTCAAAATATCCGCTACCGGTTCTCTAGAACTGATCAAAACCTGCTGAATACCACCTGTGATGATCACATGACCCCAGATGGTGCAACTATCATAATACATGTTTGTTGTCAAATGCCTGATTTTTGATTATGTGAAATGTGGATGCTGTGATAGTATGAGAATTGGTTGTAAGTCACTTCTTTTTAATGCCATTGTAGCAAAGGTGGTATTCAGCTGGTTCGCAACGGTTCTGGCAACTGAGTAATAAAAATTTGCTACCCAGGGGTTGCAAAAGTGGTAGCGACTTCTGGCTGGCCATGCCCCCGAACCAATTCCCCAGTCCCTGGTTGCTCAGTTGCCCCCCCACCTGATGCTCACTCGCACAACTCGCCCACTGCTTTCTCCACTCAGTCACTCCTCCCTTTCTATGTGGCATGCTGGGCCCTTCGTGGCTTGCCTAACCTGACTTCCCCACATGGTGCCTGCACCCCAATTGAGCAGCCCTGATCTGCCTGCCCTGCTCACAGGTAAGCCTGCGTCGCACTAGGCCCTCACACACACAATATGATCTGTCCCAAAAGGATGTACTTTCTGTGCAGAAAGAGTTCCAGAACTTGGGGTATGAACTTAGTAGTAGGGGTTGTAAGCTTATCTTTTCAGAGGTTTTACCAGTATACAAAGAACAAAAAGGGAAAGGCCAGCATGTAGCACAGTTTAATGTGTGGCTAAAGGAGTGGTGTAAAAGGGAAGGCTTTGGTTTTGTTAGTCATGATGTCTGCAGCTGGTTCAATGAAAAACTGTGCAAAAGAGATGGTTTGCATCCATCAAAGAAAGGGACTGAGCTACTTGGCATTAAATTCACAGATTTTCTGGATAAACATTTAAACTGAACAGCGGGGATAGAGAATTAATTGATACAGAACATTTCCTTCCCCAGCAATCTAAAATTAATAGGGTTACCAGTGCATGTAATATAGATGTTTGTGCAGGTAAGATTACCAACCTTGCTGACAAGCAAAACCAAGCAATTAATAGCGAGTGCCATACCATGTGCATTAATCAAATAGGTGGCAAAAAAGTAGGGGCAGGCAGGCACAACACAGGTTATATGTAAGTGCTACATAGCCAAAAAGGCATTAAGAGTTGTTAATCTAATCCTGTGTAGCTTCTTCTCTGGTAATATCACACTACTAACTAGAGCATACAAAACAGTTGCTGGACCTACACTTGAATACAGCTCATCAATCTGGAACCCATATCATGTATCTGATATTAACACAATTGAAAAAGTCCAGAAATATTTCACAAGAAGAGTTCTCCGCTTCTCTACTCATTGCAGAATACCTTATGCCACCAGACTTGAAACTCTAGACCTAGAAAACTTAGATCTACGCCGCCTCCGGTCTGATCTAAATATAGTATATAAAATCATACATTGCAATGTCCTACCTGCAAATGAATACTTCAGCTTTAATCATAACAATGCAAGAGCACACAATAGATACAAACTCAAGGTTAACTGCACCAGACTTGACTGCAGAAAATACGACTTCAGCAACAGAGTGGAATACTCTACCTGACTCTGTGGTTTCTTCCCCAAACCCCAAAAACTTTAACCTTAGACTGTCTACTATTTTTTTTTTAAGTTTTTACTGGTTTTTAAGACAAACATAGACAAACAAAACATGAAAACATCAAGCCATCTTCCATATATATATGGAAGCACAACTACTTTAAAAGCACAACTACTATGACGTGGGAAAATACCCGAACAAAGCCGAATGCCATACATATACATATACATATACATACATACATACATACATACATACATACATACATATACACATACATATATATACACATACATATATATACACACACATACATACAGTGTGTCGGTTGGTTTACAAATTGTTTTGTGCTTGCATTTCGTAGTCTTCAATTACAATTACATTGTATATATTCTCATATTTTCAATCAAATATTAAATACATTAATATCATTGTTAATCAATCATTTGACTATTCATTCATGTTTTACGAAATAATCCATACTTTACTTAATTTGTTTTATGACAGTTTATATTATCATCTCAAATCTATCCTATAATCATTTTGTAGATATAAGAAAAGAATACATCTTTATATATTTATTATTTTCTAAGAATCTACATATTTCATTACCATGTTTTATTGTCTAACCATTGATAGACTAGATCCCAAATTTTATAAAATTGTTTATCATCTTGTTCTCTGATTTCAAATGACAAACTACTCATTTCAGCACATTCCAATATTTTCTTAATGATTTCCTCCTGTAATGGTATTTTCTCATTTTTCCAGTTTTTGGCAAATACAATCCTAGCTGCTGTTAATACATTTACAATCAAGTATTTCAACTCTTTACTACATATTTCAGGTAAAATTCCAAATAAAAATATCTCTGGTTTCAAGTCTATATGCTTTTTTGTCATTTTTTCCAACCACGTGTGGATTTTAGTCCAATATTTTTTAGCATCCACACAAGTCCACCACATATGGTAATATGAGCCAGGTGTCTGATGACATTTCCAACATTTTTCAGATTTGGTCTTGAACATTCTTGCTATTCTTGGGAAAATGCCACATGTAAAACATCTTATACAAATTTTCTTTATATGCTATTGACATTGTTATTTTATAATTTTGAGACTACAATTTTTGCCATTTCTCTGGATCAATCCCATATCCAAAATTCTTCCCCCAAGCAATCATTGTTTCTTTAACTTCTTCTTCTTCTAGTTTAATTTCTAATAAATATCCATACAATTTTTTAATCACCTTTTCATCAGTACCTGTCAAAATCTTATCTAAATCAGTCAGTTTCTCATAGAAACCTTCTGTTTTAGAATCTTTATCATACCTTGAATATATTTGCGCATATGAAAACCAATTCATCTTTATACCTTGTTCCTCTAGTTTTTGTATAGATTTAAGTTCACCCTTTTCATTCAATATTTCACCATATCTAACTGGTTGTTCCTTTTTGTATATTATAGGATAAGAAAATGCTTCAATAGTCAATAGCCAGACTGGAATTTTCAAATAACATTGTCTTTTAGTCTTCTCCCAGTTTAACCACAGAGACTCCCGTATATAATGTCTTCTAAAATACCCCTGTGTTTTAGTTCCTTTATACCATAGAAAAGCATGCCACCCCAACAACAAATCATGTCCCTCTAATGTCAACAATCCAGTATTTCTTAGTGTTATCCATTCCTTAACCCACATCAAATTTGTAGCTTGGTAATACAACTCCCAATTAGGCAAACCAAATCCTCCTCTTATTCTGGCATCTTGCAAAAGTTTTAACTTTATTCTCGCTTTCTTACTTTGCCATATGTATTTCAACACAATTTTCTTTAAATCTTCAAAGTAGACTTTTCCAAGCCTAATTGGAATTGTTTGAAACAAATATAAAATTCTGGATAATATATTCATCTTGATTGTTGATATTCTCCCTATTAATGACAGTTGTAAATTTTCCCATTTCGCCAAATATAGTGCTATCTGCTGTTTAAGTTTGATATAATTATTCTCTTTTAGTATACTACATCTTGCTGTCAAGAATATCTCCAAGTACTTGATCATTCAAAACCATTCCTCTTTTCTTGCATTGTGTCAAAGAAGTAAATATTTTCCCTAATTTTGGCTGTATCAGCAATTGTTCATGTTGCTTTTTGATATGTACTTCCTGTAGGCAGATTATATCAAATTTTAATTTCTCTAATTTATGGAAAGTTTTCCTTCTTTTAACAGCTGAGTTAAGTCCATTTATGTTAATTGTAATCAGTTTTTTCTATTCCATGGTTATATTTTGTAGTTAGATTTAGCAGCTCTCATAGCAGCAGCTTCACGTTGTTCTTTGACTTCCACCTTTCCGCCTATTGCACGTTCTTCTTTTTCAGTCTTTTTCAGGAGGGGGCAGTCCTCTTGGAATTCAATTAGTGATATTTCTTTTTCTGCCTCTTCCTCTTTCCCTCCAAAATATTCTGTGTAAAATAATTCAGCTTTCTCAATTGAGTCAAATCTATGTCTCTGTTCTTGACATGTGAACATTAAACCTCCTGGAATCAGCCATCTATAATTCAGCTCTTTTTTAAATAGAATTTTGGTCAGAAATCGATATTCTCTTCTCATCTCTCTCATTCTTCTGGGTACTTGTTTCAGGACCACAATCTCCTTGTCTTTATACTTCAATGTTTTCTCTCTTGCCACTTGCAATATTTGCGTTTTAATGGCTTTCTTTGTAAATCTGATGTGAACTTCTCTTGGTAAGCTATTTCTCACTGCATATCTTGTGAAGACTCAATAAACCTCCTCTATTCCCTCCATCAACTTCTCTTTCCAAAGCTTCAGCCAAAATTTCTATCATTGTCTCAGCTAGGTTTTGTCCCTTTTCTTCCTCTATATTTTGGAATCTGAGATAAAATTCTGATCTGTCCATCTACCATCTCAACATCCCACTTTTATCTTGTTCAACCACAGTTAATCTGCTATCAATATCTCCAATCTTCTTATCTCTTTGTTTATCTTCTTGGAATCTCTCATCATACTTCATCATCATTTGTTGAATGTTCTCCACCTTTTCATCAGTTTTTCCTGTTCTTTGTTCAATATTCTCTGTTCTCTTTTCAATATTCTCTGTTCTTATTTGAATATTGTGGATTCCTTGCATAATCATCTGCAGGGTCACTTTTTCCTGTTCTTTTTCTTGCTGTAACATCGTCTGTATTGAGCGTTGTCCTCCAGATAGTGAAGAGGAAGAAGTAGAAGTTGAGGAACCAGGTGCTGTTAGTTTCCTACTCATTTCGGACAATTCAAAATCTTCAGGTTCTTCTAGACCTTAATCCACTTGTGAAATAACCAATTGTAATTCCAAGTAAAAATAGTGGGAGAAAAGAAACCAAATAATAACAACAACGATAATAATAATAATTCCGGTTCTTGTATACCTTAATCCAATCGAGTGGTTAGATAGTAGTAGAAACTCAAAAATGGAAGAAAAGACCACAAACATACACACACACACACACACAAAAATTGTTAAATCCTGAAAAAGGCGGAAAAGTAAAAAATAAAAAACTAAAGAAGGGAAAAGAAAAGTTCTTCAGGTTCTTCGACACCTTAATCCAATTAAAAAGTCTCAGGTATAAAAGGATGCATAAGAAAAAAAAGAAAGCCACAAAAATGAAAAAAAACCAATATGGAAGGTAAATAGAAAAAAAAGAGACAAGGGAGGGAGAGAGAAAAAAGTAAAGAGACTACTCCCTTAAAAAGAAAAAGAAAAAAGGAAGGAAAGCATTAATACTAAAGCTTTTCCTTTAAAATAAAATGCAAACGTAAAAATTAGACTTCAAAAACAAAAAGACAAAAATAAGTTCCAAAAGGCCAAAAAATCCAAATAACTATTACAAACAGTAAGCTAGTAAGGAGGGGGTTTGTAAAGTAAGAAATAGCCCAGCTTAAAACAATAAAAAGAGCACACTGCACCTTGTTTGGTTATCCAAGGCTTTTGTTAAAATTTATAACTCTCTTCTCCAGAGGCTTATCACCTTTTTTTTCCTATAAACTTCAACACCAGACTTCAGCTATTGATAGAAACCCAGAAGAGCACCTGCAATAATACTCTCTCATGCTCTTCCCTCTATCTTATCAAACAGGTCAAGAAAAAAAAAGAGATAGAATATTTCCAAACCTCTAGTTGGCAGTGTTACAGTTTCTTCTGCTTTCACTTTCCCCCTCCTTTTCCAAACAAGATATAATAAAAATTAATTAAAAAGGGAAAAAGATATTTAAAAAGATGACTAAAAGGGAATCTCTAGCCTAGAATATTGTAAAGTCAAAAATGAGAGAAAGAATAGCTGGAAGAAGAAGAAAAAACCAGTCCAGTTTCAAAATATAAAATCATGTGTAAAAAATCCAGCAATAAGAAAAAGTAAATAAATAAAAATATTACTTGGACTTCCTGTTTAAAATCGCCGCTTAATCACTTCTGTCAAAACTTTTACAGGTTCTTTCTTTTCCTTAGGGTGTCCTTTCAAATCTTAAAGTAAAAAAAAAGTTCTCACCAAACCGGCACACTTTCTCTTTCTGTTCTCTTTCGTTTCGGAGCTGTCCCAACTTCAGCAGCTTTAATGGCTGCCTCTTTGCTGCTGGCAAAAAGAGCTTCTCCTGAATCTACCAGGGACTTTGCGATGTCCCTGGGATCGACAGGAAGCGCTCTTTACATTCACCGTCTCTTCAGGACAGTTTAGATCCATTTGGACCATCCAGGAGCAAAGATATTGGCAGCGATCTCAGACCTCCAAGATCGCATGCCATATTGTTGCGATGCCCAACTGTCTCCTACTGACCTCACCCCCTTCCTAAGAGGCCTGTAGGGGGCGTGCATAAGTGCACCAATCGTGCTTACCATCCCTGTCCTATTGGTTTTTTAAAATTTTCTTATGTATCTATCTCATGTATTCAAAACTATATTTATTCTTATACCTGTATCTTGTAAGCGATTGACAAATCAAATAAATACTAAATACTATATAGACAGTAAGCACATCATCAGACATAAATATCTCAACTGCCTATATACAAATGCACACAGTCTGGGGAACAAACAGGGTGAACTCAAACTACTAATACATGAAGGTAGATATGATATAGTTGGAATAACAGAAACTTGGTGGGATGAAACCCATGATTGGAACATACTGGTAGAAGGATACAAACTGTTCAAAAAAACCAGACCCGATAAAAGAGGAGGTGGAGTTGCATTGTATGTAAAGGACCATTATATTGCTACAGAAATGCATGAAAACCTAGAATGCATATGGGTCAATATAAAAAAAAAAAGAATGACATGGTCATAGGTACCCAACCAAGCAGAAAAAATAGATGACCTTTTTGCCAACCAACTAAAAAACATAAGCAGGAAACACACTACAATAGTAATGGGGGATTTCAATTATCCTGATATCAATTGGAAAACTAATTCTGCACCAAGTGAGAAATTAAATAGGTTCCTAACCAACCTAGTTGACAACTTTGTTGTCCAAAAGGTAGAGGATGGAACTAGAGGGACAGCCATACTGGACTTAATGCTTAAAAACAGAGAAGAAGTGATAGAAAGAGTTGAAACTGCAGAAACCTTGGGTGAGAGTGACCGTGTCATACTAGAATTCAACATAACACAAACACAAGCAATAGAACGTAATGACACCAGAGTCTTGGATTTTAAAAGAGCTGATTTTAATAAACTTAGAGAGAACTTGGGAAAGATTCCAGGAATGAAAATCCTAACGGGGAAAACAACTCAAGAATCTTGGGAAACTCTGAAAAGTGTGATCATAGACCATCACAATACCACGGAGAAGAAAAAAAACAAGAAATCCAAGAAGAAACCAGCATGGTTGCACAAAAATCACCAGGGCCTAATGGATTACATCCCAGAGTTTTAAAGGAGCTGGCAGAGGTCATCTCAGAACCACTGTACCATATCTTTCAAAAATCCTGGAGCACTGGGGAACTATCACAGGACTGGAAAAGAGCTGATGTGATTCCCATCTTCAAAAAAGGATAAAAACAGACACAGGAAACTACAGACCAATCAGCCTAACATCATGACCATGAAGATACTGGAAAAGATAATAAAAAAACAGATCTGCCAACGTCTAGAAACAAGTAAAGTAATAACTAGCAGTCAGCACGGGTTTGTTAAAAACAGATCATGCCAAACCAATCTTATTTCATATTTCAACATAGTGACTAAATTAGTAGACCAGTTAAATACTGTGGACATAATATATTTAGATTTCAGCAAGGCATTCGACAAAGTAGACCACACCTACTTTTTAGTAAGCTAGAAAAAAGAGGATAGCACCACCACTAGATGGACTTGCAACTGGCTGACAAACCATTCTCAATGTGTCGTCCTTATTGAGTCTATATGGAGGGAAGTAAGCAGTGGGGTGCCACAAGGTTCCATCTTAGGCCCAGTACTCTTCAATATCTTCATTAATGACTTAGATGAGGGAATAAAAGGGGAACTTACCAATTTTGCAGATGATACTAAGCTGGCAGGAATAGCTAACACCCAAGAAGATAGGCTCAAGATCCAGATGGATCTTGACAGACTAGAACTCTGGGCCACAACTAACAAAATGAAATTCAGTGTAGAGAAAAGTAAAGTCCTACACTTAGGCAAGAAAAACCAAAAGTACACATATAGACTGGGTGAAATCAGGCTTAATAACAGTAACTGTGAAAGGGATCTTGGAGTCTCAGTGGACAACCAGCTAAATATGAGCCAGCAGTGTGCAGCAGCAGCCAAAAAAGCTAATGCAATCCTAAATTGCATTAACAGAGAGATACAATTGAGATCAAGTTAAGTACTAATACCACTCTATAAAGCCTTAGTAAGACCACACCTAGAGTACTGTATCTAGCTTTGGTCAACACACTATAAAAAAAATGTTGAGACTCTAGAAAAAGTACAGAGAAGAGCAACCAGGATGATTAGGGGACTGGAAACAAATATATGAAGAACGGTTGCAGGAACTGGGCTTGGCTAGTCTAGTAAAGAGAAGGACCAGGGGAGACAGGATAGCAGTCTTCCAATTTTTGAGGGGTTGCCACAGAGAGGAGTGGGTCAAGCTATTTTCTAAAGCACCTGTAGGCCAAACAAGGAATAATGGATGGAAACTGAACAAGGAGAGATTTAACTTGGAAATAAGAAATAATATTTCTAACAGTGAGAACAATCAACCAGTGAAACAGCTTGCCCTGGGAATTTGTGGGAGTGCCATTACTTGAGACTTTGAAGAAGAGATTGGACTCACATCTGTCAGAAATGGTGTAGGGTTTCCTGTTTGGGTGGGGGGTTGGACTAGATTATCTATATGGTCCCTTCCAACTCTGTTAAATCTGTTAATCTAAATGGCACAAAGACATAACCTGAAGTATACCTGCAAATTAATTTTGGAGTACCTTCAAACTGTAAGAGCATACATATCAATAAGACTTATAGGAATGGAACATTCTTCAGCATTTCAAATTTACAAAGCAGGATCAGAAAGAAGACAAAAAAAACCAATGCTTACTTTTCCATATTTCTTAACCAACCTAATTCCTTTTAAAAATATTGCTAAAGCAACCAGAACACATTATCCATTCTGGGACATTCTCATTCTCGTCAGATGTTAAGCAGATTTCACAGAAACTATAATGTTCAGTGCTGAAGCCCTCAAATATTTCAGCACACGCTCTTGGTTTTGTATCAAGCCCAATCAAATTTTATATAAACATTTATATCAAATCCTATCAGTGCCATGCCTCAAAATGCTGTAATTTGATATGGCTGTTTTCCCACATCCCCTTTTAAACAAAATTAAATAACAAAAAGATTTCTGTAAAAGCGTGATCAACATCTTACCAATCATTTCTAATCTAACACAGCTTCTCTTCCTAAAAGCCACTTCCGGAAAAGGCTTTGTGCAGGTATTATTCCTAATAGGCATGACCAATGTTACATGTGGTAATTAAAAAAGAACTGGCAGGGATGCCTGAAATTCATTTTATTTTACTGAGATAAAGGGCTGAATGAATGCTCAGAGATCAGGCTGAAGAGAAAATACTTAAGGAAATTAGATATTTCCATTTTGTTTTATTTACTTTTTTTTAAAGACATGCTTTACATACCCAGATATCCATTCAAACTGTTCTTTTAGGAAAAAAATCCACATCTGTAGCATATCCAATATTCATAAATATTGGACACACCTAAATATTCTTCTGGAAGCCAATTTCCCTAATATCTGGCAAAATGACAAAAGCTCAGCTGCATCAAAAACAGGTATTATTTCATTAGTCTTAGAGGTACTATTCTAATTTGCATCTGCTGAAATAGCAGAATCCCGAAGTGTCAAAATCAGAATCCATTTTTGTTCTTTTAATTTTTAAGCCTCATAGAAACTCATGTTAGTTGCTTCATGAAATATAATAAATACTGGGAATTCCAGGCATGCCTCCTAGGAATTCAGAATTAAAAGCAAGAAAAGATTGCCCTGCTACTTAAGATCCTTGTAGTTTGGCATTCTTGTATTCACCTTGGGGAACTAACTATTTCTAGGAACCTCTTAATCATATATTTAAGTAACTAGCATTGACAAACATTACTTTCAGTGCTAGAAAAAATATGCAGCCATCATCAATAGTAGCTATTAACTTTATCTTCCATGAAGATAAGTTATTATACTTTGGGAATAGTTGGGGGGGTGGGGGGAGAAAGTCCTAGGTTGTAAGAACTTGGCAATATTGCAAGCTGCATCGGACCTCTGGAACAAAATGCATAATCTGTGTTTTATATATCCTGCCTGAGATTCATGGAATCTAACTTTATTCCGTGCAGCATTTTTTCAATTTATACTGCCATAGTGAGAAAAGCACAGCAGAGATCCATTCCATCATGAGAACATTTGTATGCATTTTTTATTTTAAAGGCCAAGAACTGAATCAAACAGATTTGTGCCTTTAGCTTCATTAATTTTGAAAAACACTGTGTCAGTTGTTCCTGGCGACAGCAGTGGCTAATCTCTTGATTCAAAAACACAGTACGTGTTTCACATGGAGGAAGTTCTAATTTAATCTAATTAAAAAATAGAATCTGTGTTTAATTCAGTTATATGTCAATTGTTCCTATGTACCAGTAATAACTCCTTTATTCATTTTTTTGTTCCTACTCCCCTCAATTTTAAAATATTTTCATAGGGTGTGGTAAGGCCAGCTGAGCATTTGGTACACTTTGTTCACTAAAGCAAGTGTATAGAATTTGAGGCCTTCCCTGATTTACATATTTGTACTGTCTGAAAAAAATGGGCAAACTTTTGCTTCCTTTTTTTAACCCTTCTTTAATGTGTGTGCTGGCAGTTGGGTATTAAAAGGTATAGTAATTGTTCCACCTAAAAGTAAAATAAACTATCCTCAGCTGCTCCAAACCAGTCTATAATACATTCAAACTTGATCTCTCTGTGTATTTCTTTACTGCAATTATTCCCATTGGTGTCCTGCAATTTTTTTCCCCATTATTTCCAATAATGTGTTATTAAATTATGTTGTGGTGGCTGTGGAAAAGGTTATTTTTTAAAAGAATAATTTATCTTGGAAAATTAAACTTCAATAGAATAATTACATTTTTAAATCGTTAAAGAGATTAAATAACTTTAAGGTCTTATTCAGACATGTTACTGTTTATATATTCTCTCTTTCTCTCTATTCATTAGCTATTGCATTAAAAAATGTCATAATTTGGTTTGAACATGTTCAGTACTCTTTCAAAGTCATTGAATATTAAAAGCAAACATCAGTTGGGAAAAAAGAGTAAAATGAAAAACATCCAAAACAACAAAGAGTTACTAATCCTACCTCTAAATTACAGTGTACACTTCTTAGTTCATGATGCTGTAGGCTTTTATCCCATATGCTTTTATCCTACACAGAGTTCTAAAGGTGAGGTTTTATCCTAAGAGAATACTAAAATCTTAGAGGCATGTGTTTTCTCTTTTGCTCTGTTCCTAATAACTCCTTTCTATAATAAATGTAAATGCATATCATTTACAAATAAAGTTTTTGTAATATTCTGGATTGACAAAAAACATGAAGGTTAAAGGATATATCCCTTTACTAATCTTTAAAGGGGAATAAAAAGGATGTCTTTACCCATTCTTCAAATCTAATCGCTTAATGGTAATAACTTCTGCTTTACTTTCCATATGATTCATTGTTTTCATACATTGACACTGAATCCAGTCCAAATATAACCAATTTGTATTCTTTCTTAAGGCACAGAAATATAAGCACAGCTGTGTGAAAAAGTTCTGCACGCTTTCAGTTTTAAGTTCTATTTACATGTTTAATCAACTTTTCACTCATAGAAACCACATAAAATTAGTACTTTGATGAAAATTTCTCTAGTCGGATTGAGATGCATAATTTTTATTAATATAAACAAAGTCTTTTTAAGGTTTTGAGTGAGTTTATGTGCTAAAACAAACACAACTTGCATTTTCAAAAATGTTAGGATTGAAAGTAGCCAATCAGCAGCGAGCTTTGACTGATCAATCAAAATGCACAGGCTAAATCTATGAGTCAATCAATGTTGTCATGCTCTCTGAATATAAATAGGCATGAAAAGCATCCATTATTTAAAAATTCCGATTTGGCTTTCAACAATGGAGGCAATGGTTCATCCCAACAATTTGGATATAACAAAAACGACTAAATATAAAGATTTATTAGACCCTTTAGGAAAATTAAGAACTCGACAGGACTTACAGGAACAGGGATTTAAAATTGACCAGTGGTTATATATACAAATCCATAGTAGATACAAACAAGATATCAAAGAGTTTGGAATCTATAGCAAATTACAACACTTAGATAAAATCTTATTAGGATCAAATAAAAAGAATATCTCTAAATTTTATAAATATTTATTGGAGGTAGAATTAGAGCAAGAGATAGTGAAAGGGAACATGATAATGTGGAGTAGGAATATCGGAAGAAGCACTACATTAACAGAATGGGAAAAGATCTGGAATAGAATCATTAAGATTACGAAATCTGCGGCGTACAAAGAAAATATGTATAAAATGTTATATAGATGGCACTTATCCCCTTCGAGGTTAGCGAAAATGAACCCAAACTCTAGTCCAAAATGTTGGAAATGTAAAAACATAGAGGGAACCTACTTTCATATGTGGTGGACCTGTAAAGAAGCCCAGAAATACTGGCAAAAAATTAGAAAAGCATCAAGAAATTTAATTTAGCTTCATGAAGAGGGTTACTCCTGTACAGAAATAGCCAAGAAAGTGAAATGCTATCGCACCACAGTGAGCAGAGTGGCTGAAAAATACCAAATAACTGTTTCAGTTGATGACAGGCTCCGTTCTGGAAAACCAAGAAAGTCAACAAAACGGCAAAATCGAGCTCTGCAATGCATTTCGATGGCTGACAGAAAGCTCACCTCACCTCAGATTACAAGAATTTGGGTTGAAACATGTGATGTAAAAGTGTGCACAAGCACAGTGCATCGCAGACTGTTTGCAGTGGGCTCAAAGGCTGCAAGGCTCGAAATAAACCTTTGCTCACAGACGCTCACTGCTCTCGTCAATATGCATGAGCCAAGAAGTATGCCAAGTGGACCAACGAACAGTGGACCAAGGTCATCTTCAGTGACAAGAGCAATTTCTACTTGACTGGGAAGCAATGCAATAAGTATGTCAGAAGATTTCCAGCTAAAAATTTAGGCCATACTGCCTGAATCTATCTGTGAAGCATCCATTGCACATGAAAATCTGGGGCTGTATCGCTGCTTCTGGTATTTGTCAGATACAAATCGTGCAGGGAATCATGAATTCCAAACAGTATGTTGAAGTCCTGGAAAAGACCATGCTTCCTTCAGCTCAGCAATTTGTAGGGAAGGATTTTTATTTCCAGGATGACAACGCTCCTTGTCATCAAGCCAAGTCCGTCCAGCAGTAGATGAAAAAGCATGGTGTTCGACTCCTGGATTGGCCAGTTCAGAGCCCGAATTTGAACCCAATTGAGAACTTGTGGGCCAAGATTGGTTATGAAATAAGCAAGAAGCATCTGAAGACCAAGCAGGAGCTAATTGAATCCATTATTGCAGCCTGGCACCACATTGTCACCAAAGATCACGTGCAAAGGCTTATACAGTCTATGCCAAAGTGATGCCGCCTGGTGATAAGCAATAAGGGCTGGCCAATTTCATATTAGTAACCATGTTTGGTTACCTAAATGGTCCTTTTCAGGGCCATAAACAATAAAAATGTTAACAAAACACTAGCATCGGCCTTAGTAATTGCAGCATGTATGCCACTGGGTATGCATCAGTTAATCTGTTATCATAGTCATTGTAAGCATGCATTGTAAGCATGCAAGAAAATTCACAATCCCCATCCAAACAGCACCAAATTGCAAAAAGCTTATGCTAAAAACTACCAGTATTTATTTAAATATTTGCATAGCAGTTAGCATAAAATATCATAAAATCAATGGCCTATCCAAAAAATGTCATAAACCGTTAACTGTAAACCATAAACCGTGCAGGGCTTTTTCACACAGCTTTAAGTGAGGAATATTCTTTGCAACATAAGCACCAATGTTCAGGGGGTGGGATGCTACCGGTTTGCCCCAGTTTAGGCAAACTGGTAGCTAATTTTATGGCTGGTTCGGCAAACTGGCAAATCCCACCTCTGACCACCCTGCCACACCTCTTCCAAGAGTCCCCATGCAGCCTATTTTGGATCCCAAATAAGTACAGGGCCTGCACAAAGGCTCAGAGAGGGCAAAAAATGGTCCTCCCGGAACCTCTTCCAGCCTCCAGAGAGCTTCCCAGAAGTTCAAGGAAAGCCTCCAAAGCCCAGAGAGGGCAAAAATGCCTCCCACCATGGTGCAGGAGGCCAACCTGGCCACGCCCACCATGACCACACTCACCCAGCAACCAGGCAGAGAACCCGTTGCTAAAAGTTTTGAAGCCCAGCCCCACCAGTGTTCATTTATTTGTACTACTTTGTGCCCTATTCTTGGAGAAAGATATTAAAAAGGAATCATAGTCAAGGAAATAGAGGCAAAAGAGTAAACTGGGTAAAGGATTTTATATGCTGTTTGTGGCTAGTAGATGCTGGAAACATTCAGTTCTGGAGACATTTGGCCTAACTTAGGAATTTTTTGTGTCTTTTTTGTTGAAAAAACCTTTGGGCCTTACTAAAAAAGCAGCTCCACAGTGGAGAATATAACTAGAATAATTTGTATAGATACCCCACCCAAATGTAGTAATGTTTGATAGGATTCGATAAGGCAAGGCAGGTCAAGGGAAGGAACAGCATTCAACCAAGGTTTTTTTTTAAATGTTCAGAAATATGAACAACTTCTTCTGTCATCTTATTTGGCAGTAACAATAATAAGAAATGATTTCTATGCATTTTCTTTTCACCAGCTCTAAGCCATGGAACCCTTCACAATTCTTCCTGGTATCATGTTAGAAGTGCTTAGCTAAGAATGGATTATTAGTAATATACAACTTTAGCAGAAAACCTCAGAATTGAAATGCAAGCCATAAAATAAACTAAGAACCATCATACTATTTGAGAGATTCTATAAGTATTTTTTAAAAAAATCATATCTTGATAAATTTTCAACTGTATTATCCCAGTTTGGTATTGATATTGGAGTCACTTTCCATTAAAACCCATATTTTCATTATTTTCTCTCGATACAATGAAAGGTTAGATTACAGTATACTTTATTTTTAAAAAAAAACCCAAATTCTTTATAGAAGAATTATTTTATATTTTACAGTTAATTCCATCCCAACTGGCCCTTTTGTTTTGTTCCTCCTTTTTTCTAGACTGCACATAAATAAATCTATGTATAGATAATTGTATAGCACAAAGTTGATGGAATAATAATTCAGTATTTAAAACACTTTTCCAGTTGATCCAAAAAAATCAAGGAACAGGTTATTTCTCCTCTTATGTTCCTTTTAAAGACTGATTCTCAAGAAAAAGATCTAGTAAATCAGATTGGGGAATGTTTGTTAAAAGATTAAATCAACAATGCTTGTTTCCAGGTATCTTGGTAGAATACTTAACTTTAAATCTAAGTCCCAGGACCTTAATAAAAATGCACTGAGTTTTAGAAGCAGACTTTTAACCATGTTTAGAGTTCAGTTACAGTAATTTACCAGCCATTCTAAATGTTAATCTGATAATTCAGATTAATCTCCTTTGTATTTTTACCTCCTCAATAATACAAAGGTAAGTGGGTGTCACTCATAAATTTTTAACAACAAACCCATGACAGATTAAAAGGTTTTACACATAGTCTTTATTTGAACTAATTGTGAAACTATATAATTTATTACTGAATAAAATTGCCAGGGCATTCTTTAGTTTTGGACAAAGAAAGTTTAATGGTGTTGTCTTATCTTCATGTTTTATTTTCTGCCAGGCTAGTGGCTACAGAAGCTTAGATTTTTTCTTTCAAAATATAATACAGATTGGAAAATGATAACAAAGAGAAAATTAATGCCCTCAAAACATAATTTATAAATGTAGCAAAGCCAAAGGGAAATGGAAATCTGGATATAAAAATGAAGTTGTCGAAAGAATAAAGAAATGCATTGGAAAAAATAATTCTGAATTATATAGATGCATAAAAATGAGTTTTGTGAACTCATTTATTGATTATGTGACAGCTTTTGCAATATAGTTTCCACTGAATTATGAGGTAGTGGCTGGACTTAATCTGAGGTCTCTGGTGCAAACATCAGCCATTAAAAGACAGTAGACATCATCACTATAACCAGACATAATTTATAAATCTGGAAATTGTTGGTCAAGAGACAGAATTTAAGCTATATAGAAATTGAACTTTCTTTCACCCTGAAAACAGTGCATCCTGTTGAATGACCTAACTCAATGTGAAGAATTTTACAGGCATTTTTAATAGATTTTATTTCCAATTCTGCTACTCTCATTTCCACATCCGTTTAAGTAGTAATTAATAACCCACCTGTTTTTCCTACTTAGATATGGGGGGGACAGAGGGAGAGGGACAGAGGGAGAGGGAGGGGAGAGGGAGAGGGGAGGGAGGGAGAGAGAGAGGGAGAGAGGGGGGGGCTATATAATTCAAGAATCTGAAACATAAAAATACAATTCCTAGTGGAACAAAAACCAGAATAAGGTTACAATACCTAAACCTATACTTTTTCCATATGTCATTACTCTACATAAACAAATACAACCCTGTTTACATAAGATACTTCAGGGTACTATCAAACTGTAATTTTCAGTATGATACAAAGGACAATAGCTAAAGATTAAGAATATTACCTAGATTTAGTTTCATTAAATATACCAATAAATAACATTTTATTTTTATTTTGGTTCAGTTATTATTTGGAGTGAAGCCTTTGGAATATTTCTCAATAGCCAAGTGTGACTCTTGGAGTTGGAAAAGTTGCCCATCCCTGCTATATAAGGTGGGGCTTTGAATATAAGGAGAGAAGCTTTGGGTGAACAATAGCATCCTTATATTGCTGCCAAAGTTAGTAAACTAATGTTTCTACCACAAAATCAAACCAGATCACTGACTGACTTAGAAGAAGAAAAAGTATGTTTTCTATTTTGTTTGTTTGGGACAGAAGGAATTATATTAATACTTCTATGGATCAGATGGTGCAATGGAAGAATACTCAACACTCTCACATCTCTTTTAAATAAAATGGGCTCTTGGTGAAGTTGCCAGTAGAACCTGTTGTCAACTGATTCACAATCTAGAATTCCAGGGGGTGGGTGGGGGAGAGCAGACTTTACATGTTAAAGTGCTCTACTTCCTGCTGTGCTCCATTCCTGAAAAAGTTGACAGCAAGATTGCTAGTGGGAATTGGGCAAATTGAACAGACTAGACTAACTATATGAACTACCTATTTGTACTGATTTAAATAACACTAAAATTCAAGAACTGCAACCAATAACATATTTCAAAAATACTGAACATCCCAATTCTCCACAAATGTATTTAATCATCTTCTAAAGCACTTCAAGCTGATACCAATTTATTGTACCTAAATTCCATAAGTTGTGCTAGGTCAGGGGTGTCAAACTGGTGGCTCATGGGCCAGATGTGTCACACATAGGCCATGGCAACCCCAGCACCGTGAATGGAAAAACGTCATGAAACATCATGTGATGGCAACATGACGAGGTAAGTTTGATACCTGTGTGCTAGATGAAGGATTTTTTTTTAAACTAGTAAAGTTACTTCTGGAATTTTTTACCATTTCTGAAGTAAATGGTAACTGTACCTTATTAATTTCTTTAGTTGATTCATTTATATAGCTAACTCAAAAAATTCAGGACCAGCCTGTCCTTCTCAGTTTGGCTGACTCACTGTAACCACCTGCAGAGGACACCTGATCTGCTTTTGGAGTACTGGGCAGCCTTGGTAAATCTGAAGGAGCACGATCTTACACTTCTTCAGGCCTTTGTTCTCCATGCCACAAGCTTTTGCGAAGTGGATGAAGCCTGTAGGACCATGAAATTGCATCCCCAAAGGCTTTCATCCTCTTTGCAAAAGGCTTTTGGTGCAGAAGACAAAGATCTATAGGGGCATGACATTACACCACTGCAGGCCTCCAATCACCATGCCAAAAGCCTTTTGCTTCCATCCCCTGTGCCAAAAGCTTTTGCAAAGAGGACAGAAGCCTTCAGGAGTGCGAGCTCGTGCCCCTCCATCCCTCCTTCTCCTTTGCAAACGCTTTTGACGCAGAGAATGGAAGTCTTCAGGGGTGTGATCTCCTACCCCTGCAGGACTCTATTCTCCATGCCAAAAGCCTTTTGCCTCTGTCCTCCATGCCAAAAACTTTTGCAAATAGGACACAAGCTTCAGGGGTAAAATGTTGCAATCCTGCAGGCTTCCTCCCCCTTTGCAAAAGCTTTCGGTGCAGAGAATGGAAGCTTTTGGGGCCTCCATTCTCTGCACCAAAATACTTTTGCAAAGGGGACAGAAGGATCTGTAAGAAGATGGCCGCTGATTTTGCAGGTCTTTGAAAGATAAGTGAACAATCAGTTATGGTGGGGAGGGGGAAATAGGCAGAGGGAATGTTGCACATTTTTGCAATTGGTCATAAGGGTGAATAATTGCAATGGTGCTGCAATATTCATAACTTCAGGACTGTGTTGTAAGTACTTTGGGGGTGGTATCATAACTTTGAGCCATCATTAAGTGAATTGTCATATTTTGAGGACTACCTGTATTGTTTTGATATTAAAATATTAGTTATAACTAATAATGATTAGCTAATTTTATATTACTGAGCCATGTTCATGTCCAAATTATTATTTTTTCTTTAGTTGATTTTACAACTTGTTGGTATCTTGAGTTCTGGTGCAGATAGCAAGTTTAGTTAGAGGAATAAGATTCACTGATGCTGATCATTCCACTTAAGACTGCACTGTATTTCAATAGGATTTGCCTTGTAAACTATTATTAACACATGACCACAGTGCTTGTTCACATTACCTAACCCCTCTTGTTCTGCAACTTTTCAATGAACAGTAAATGAGAACTTTATACCAGCAATGATACCTTCACATATGAAAAAAATTTTCAACATGTATTCATGTTTTTATACCTTTTAGAACATTTTGCCAATCTGGATTGATATCTATGTACTGAATGGTCACCTGAGCTGTTAACAACAGATCAGTTATGACTTCCAGATGGCCTTTAATATTGTCAATTGATATGTTTCATAATTTAATAAGATACTGGAATTTGGCAAATCCTCCAAAGCATAATTTGGAACAATTAAAAAAGAATGTTCTTTTTTAATGGCTAATTCAAGAATAATAAAATCTAGCTGACTATAGAAAAGCCCATAGAATTCTTATAGATTGTGATAAAATTCTAGCTTTCATTTGTTAAATGCTTAGCCAATGTAAGCACTAAACAATGCTGGGAAGTGTCTGGTTTAAGTTATTAAATCTATTGGTGCAAGTCTTTTAAGATCTTCCAAAAAGGCCTGGTTCTATCTTTCCTTGGAAAAAAGGGTCGAACTAGCAAGCTCAATGTTTAGCGACTTTACATAAAGAGATATGAAATCAGCTAATACCACCTTTTAAATTATAAAGTCCTTTTGATTAAGAACAGTGCATTCTTGATAACTATATCGCAGGCTAGAACTAATAATTGCAATTAGAGTCTCTTAAAGGAGTTTTAAACTTTTCATGAGTATATAAATTAATTGCTTTTCTATGCTTGACAGATAACTTGAAGAATGCAATGCAAATATTGATTGGAACAAAATATAACATATTAAAATATTGTGCAATCTGAATGTTGGATTTCTTTGACTATTGTTAACTTTAGGAAAACAAAATTTAGATTACAAATATTACTACCTTTCCACTGATTAATAAAACATGCTTTTGTGCAAATTTATTCAATTTAATTCTATTCAAACTTCCATGTACAAATTACTCAGAACATCCAATAATCAATTTTAAAAAATTATTAAGAATATTCCACAATCACTTTTGGAACTATGTATAGGTTTTTTAAAAAATTCTTTAAAAACCTAATGATTTATATTTAAATTATTTTAATTCACAAAAAAATTACATCTATATCTTTCCATACACTAAGGAAAATAAAATTAGGATTAGCCTAAACAAGTTTCCTTATTAAAGTTGTTTGCTTGAGATTTGGCTTTGAAATAGCAAAAATCCTTAATTTTTTTTTAAAAAACTGTAGAAATTATTCCTAAAACGATGTGCTCTATTATTTCAAATTTTAGCCAATAACTTAGCATCAAAGGAAGTTAATTCCTGTTGGCAACAAAATGTACAGGATGTCCTTAAACTAAGTAATAAAAACCATAATGTGAAATTGTTTGTTATTAAAAGGATAACAAATACAAAGCTCAAATCGCAAATCAAAATGATAGGTTAACCAAACCCTTTTTAAATGTTGCAAACAGATGTAATTGATTCAAAACAAAACATTATGTTTCTCAATGTGCTTTGTATAGAGAGTATATTAACACTCTGGAAAAAATCCAAATTGTTAAAACATTAAAGTTGAAGAGTATTCTTCACACACTGAACTTCATTGTGGATCATGATCATAACATAATAACTTTAAAGTCTTATTTGATGTTATCTGTACCTAGTCAGTTTTCTTGTAGCATGAAAAATTGTAAATTTACAGGTAGTCCTCAACTTATGACCAAAATTGAGCTCAAAATTTCTGTTGCTAAGCAAGATAGTTTTTGTTTCAATTTTATTAAGATTAAAATACAAAATACAAAAGAAAAAAATTAACAGAGACGAAACAAAACTATACAAGAACTTCAAAAATGTGAATTAAAAAGAACAAAAGACTTACTATTTTTCCTAGGTGAACACTGACAAATCTATTGCAACAATAATAGTTTACCCTTAAAAAGCAGGTATAAAATTTCTAAGCTTCTACATCTATTTGCAATCCAACTAACCTATTATGCTGTACAAATATGAAAGATAAAATAGTTAACAAGATAAACAACAGCAAAGTTAAAGCTGAAGACACTCTGTTAATAGTCTTTATTGTAATTTACTTGCAGAACGTCTACAGTAGTGGTTCCCAAAGTGGGCGGTCCCAGCCCCGGGGGCGGTGGGATGGCAAGCGGGTGGTGGCAGGGGGTGTTAAGAGGTAAGGGTGTGGTAGAGAAGTGCTGGAGGTGGGCCTCTTTAAGGGCGCAATTCAGCTTCCCCCTCACCCCATTTGCTTGGCTTGCTGATGGCTGAGAGGAAGGCAAGCCAGGGCTGACCCGTTGCCACTTGGGTTCCGCCTGGATTCTCCATAGCTGCTTGACCTTGCCTGCTAGGGGTGGGATGGGGGGGCAACCAGGAATCATGATGCTACGCCTCCCGCATCGCACCTTGACTGCCCCCCCTTCCCTTTGCTGTCCGTCAGCCTACACGCTTTGGCTCAATGAGGGCCGCCGCTGTGAGAATGATGTGAGTCAAGCCTCGCTAGAACGTATCTTCCATCTATGGAGCTTGCATAGCGGTGGCCCGCATTCGGCTAAAACTCTCAGAGGGGCGGCAGGCAGAGGGGCGATGCAGGCAGCGTAAGCCTCCTGTTTCCTGGTTGCGTCCCACACTCCTCCTCAGCAGCCGCAACCCACGAGCCCCAGCAGCTGACGAGATGAGGGCTGGTGGGGAGCCGAATAGCGATGGGTCTACCCTGACTGGCTCACTTTTCCCTCTGCCACCAGCTGCGGGAGAAAGGTAAGTTTGTAGGCAGTCAGGAAAGCCCAAACTGTTGCGGTGAGCTACTCAGGGTGGCTGGTTCATCTTTCCTGCATCTCACTTCTTCCGCAGCTCCTCGGTGGGCGAGGCTGCAGCCTTGCTTGAAATTCCCAGCCCTTTTCCCAAAAGAGGGAGGGATGGAAGTCCTGCCTGCGGCTCCTTTGTTGGACCTGGAAGCCTTGCCTGCCGGCTTTTCCGGGCAACCCAGGACCGGGTGTGAATGGACAATCATGCCAGTCCCTGGGACTCTGAGAGACGTGTCACGAGCGACACTGACAGGTGACTACCTTGTTGGAAGAATGTGCATATGTGTGTGTTTCAGGTGGGTCTCCTAACTTAGGGGGTGAAAGCGAAGGAGGGAGGGAAGGGATAGAGAGAGAGAGAGAGAGAGGGAAAGACAGAGGGGAAGAGAGAAAGAGAGAGGGAGAAGGAAGAGACAAGAAAGAAAAGGAAGATAAAAGGGAAAGAAAGAAAAAGGGAAAGAGAAAGGAAGAGAAAAGAAGAAAAGAGATAAACAAAGAAAGAGGCAGGATGGAAGGAAGGGACAGAAAGACAAAGAAAGAAAGAAGGGAGGGAGGAGAAAGTAAGTGGCCATGCCCACCCAGTCACATGGCCTCGCCATCCCCACCCAGTCACATGACCATCACACCACACCCACAAATTATGTCATGCCCACAGAACCTGTTGTTAAGAAATTTTAATCCCATCCTTGGGTGGGAGGCACTGAGGATGAGTTTGTAGCACCAAGGGGGCGGTGGACTGAAAAAGTTGGGAACCACTGGTCTACAGGCTTTTACCACAAGAGACAAGGCCTTGACCACCCAGCCCAAGGATTAAATTTGCTTGTTTGGTTCTTAATAATGAAATATTTTCTTAGTTTTTAATTAGGAACTTTCCCAACAACTGCATCTCATTTCCAAAGTTTCATGTTGTAAATTTCTCTGCAATATCCATTGTTGAAAAATTTCCCTTAACAAACAATACAGCATTCTTTTTGCCAAGAAAGTCCAGATTTGCTCCATTTTACAATCTTTCCTGCCACAGTTGGTAAGTGAATCACTGCAGTTGTAAACTAGTAAAACAGTTGTTAAGTTAATCTGGCTTGTCTATTGACTTTGCTTGTCAGAAGTTTGCCAAATGTGATCACATGATCCCTGGACACTGCAATCATCATAAATATATGCCAATTGCCAAGCATCCAAATTTTGATTGTGATACCATAGGGATGCAATGGTCTTAGGTGTGAAAAATGGTCATAAGTTCACTTTTTTGAGTGCCACTGTAACTTCGAAAGGTCACTGTTAGGAATGATAGTCACCTAACAGTTGGGTTGGCAATACATAAACCAGGATAGTCATTTAATTCTGTTGTATCTTTAAGAGAATGTTGTAATTGTGATTGGCTGAAGTTCCTCCAACGGACATTAGATGGAGCCAGAAACCTGGTTTGTTCTTTTTTACATTTCCTTTTGCCTTTTGCCTGATCGTCATTCTGCTTGAATTGCTGTGAGTCTTGCAACTATTTGCAAACTCCATTTACTGAATTTTGTTTGTGATGCTGGTAAAGAAAAAGACTTTGTTTTTGGATTATCCCTGGACTGATTATTTTGAATACTAACTGCTTTAACCGCATATGATTTGGACTGTTTGTTGGACTTTGTTTACCTGTTTACCGGAAGTAAAACTTACATTTTACTGTTCAGTGTATCTGTGTGCTGGTTGTGTGTTATTCATCACCACTCTCACTATGTTTCCCTGACTGCACTCATTCTCCTAACGGGAAATACCTCAACAGTCACTAAATGAATGCTTGCAAGTTGAGGCCTTGCAACCATTAGATATATAGCATATCACTACAACATAACTGGAAATCAATTATTTAAGATAGCGTTATCATTATTTCTGAGAGATAAGATGCTAACCAGAGACGAAAGCCCAATTTTATCCTCTTTTCAAATCATCAAATAATTTATTTCAGCAATGTCACAAGAAACACTCTTTCTCAATAGTTTCATTACTTGCTTCCTTCCACCTCCCAAGAAAATACAGAGAGCATATTAAGGACAATTTAATACCATTCTGTATCTAAAATAAGTTGATTTAATAAAAGATTGCCTGAATATGATTATTTTGCTTTTCTATCATGTTCAACATTTTGCTTTTCATTTCATTATATTCAATTATAGGCCAATAGAATTTCGTAGTTTTTCTTGAGTAGAACTGAAGTTTTTAGATCAAAGCATTTATGGAAGAGGGAGGGACAGAGGAAGGAAGGAAGAAATTTCATAATATCTAGAGACAATGAGAAGTGATTGGTAATTAGAACATATGATTTTAGCAAGTGATTATAATATCTTATGGAAACAACACAAAGCAAGTCAGATCCAATTAATTTTCTCTGTGAAGGCCAATATTTCAGTCTGAACTAAACTTTCTAATTTGTAAATATCAATAGCTGCATAATTGATTTCCAGTTATGGCGAGCTAAAATGAAAACAGTTTGACAGTTATGTGTAAATCTGGCACATTCTGATGATTGTACAAACCAGCACTCATCATCTTTATTTATACAGGCAACAATCAATAGTTATTAGAAGAATTTTCCAGTGATTTTCCTACTTTTATCCATCCACCCACCTTAATACTGGCCTTTTCTTCTATTTCATATCTTTCCAAGCATAGTAGTTTCATCTAGTCTATTATCTGCTTCTGTTGTACTTGAGTTTCTCAAACTACCTGAGCTTCATTTTCATCATTGCTATCTCAAAGAAGTAGCCAATTTTTATTTGTTCCAAATCAAACTCATTATTTCTACAACCAATAAAACTTTTAATAAATAACTCCAAAGTCAAAGTTTGAAGGCATCTACATTTTTTTATCTTCCTCTTTTTCACCTTTCTTCAGCTTACACAGATATTGAAGAATATTACCTTCCTAATCTTTGTTGTCATAGAAATCTTGAACTTTAAAATTTAAACAAGATTGTATTATGTAATTTTTTTTCAGCTTACAAAGATACCATCTGCAGCTCCAGATTGAGGCACTTACACCCAAACAGGAGCAGAGCAGAGCAGTTCCAACAAATGATAGCAAGTATTGGTACCCTCCAGTACCAAGTAATTACCTTTGTTTGACAAATATGATGGCAATTCAGAGACAACCAGCATTATTCAAGACTAATGCATAGTACAGCTGGGAATGGAAGATACCACCATTCGTGTTTATTTTCTTCTTACCCATTCCACCATAAATTTTATAAGACGATCTTATGAAGTTAGCAGAACAGACTGGAGAAAAAGCAACAGTATAAATTAGATGCATGCTTGTATTTAAATAACTTGACCACTCTGCATTTGAATGTATTGCTATTCAATTTAGTTTATTACAGTCACAGACCAGAGACCAAAACAAATAAAAACACTAAGTAAATATATAATTAAAAATTCTAGTATAAAATAATAAATAACAACTACAATTTATGATAAAATCCAGTCTGTCAATTATACATGGTCTAACTGTACTAAAATTAAAATGCACTGCACACCAGAACAACTAGACACAAGAATAGTTTTTCCCCGAACGCCATCATTCTGCTAAACAAATAATTCCCTTAACACTATCAAGCTATTTACTGTCTGCATTACTATTACTATTCATCCTTCCTTTCACCCATCTTCTACCACTTATGACTGCATGAAGGTAACTTTGTTGCTTGCATCCTGTGATTTTTTAAAATTGACTGTTCACTAGTATAATTTGATTTGATCACTTATTATATTTCCTAGTATAATTTCTTATTTGTACGCTTTGACTACTATTAAGTGTTATACCCATGATTCTTGACGAATGAATTTTTTTCTTTTTCTTTTTATGAACAGGGAGCATTTGCCCTAAAACAAATTCCTTGTGTGTCCAATCACACATGGCCAATAAATAATTCTATTCTATTCTATTCTAAATTACAATACATAAACTGTGTAGCCCATTGTCAGTTTAATACTAAAAAGGAAAGGAATGAGCAGTGCAAAGGGTTTGCCACACTTGTTATATAACATAACTATGGTGGATTAGACATGTGTTTCCAATGAATCCTATGTGAATGACCTGCTAAGGACACATTTTCCATAACATGTACGAAGTAATTTAATTGTGGAAAAGAGTTGGGTATTTTATAAGTATACATCCTAAACACTCTAAATATTATGAACCATAAATCTAATAATACATTTGACAAATTGATAATTGATGTTCTTCTGATAATCATACCATTATTATTACCACAACTACTCTATTCCTCACTATTTGTAGTAGTGGCCATCACAGAGAGAAATTATATTATAAATGATTAATTAGATACATAATTTTGGCATACTTTCCAAGATTCTATCACAACCACTTTATAGAAAAGTTATCCCTTGCAATATTTTTCAGAAATCTATAGGTGAGTCAGTAAAGACATTTGTCATTTGGCTTTAATCAGTTTTTTTAAAAGTCCTAACATGGAAAATAAAATAAATCTGGGGATGGGAATGGGGGGGAATAGAGCTTATTTTAAACAAAAATTGGAATGATTCCTTAAAACTACTGTAAGAGCAATGAACACATTGTGTGAACATTTTTGTGCCACATTTAAAGTTAATACAATTTTTCCTATACATTGTTATTTCTGGGAAGACTATCACTATTTGTTACTATTTTATAACTAACATGCCATCATATTTACTATGTAAGATTATGTAGAAAAATGTGAGTTAGGCAGCATAACCACCAGATGGATTTGTAATTGGCTGACAAACCACACACAACATGTAGTCCCTTATTATGTAAAACTATGTAGAAAAATGTGGGTTAGGCAGCATGACCACCAGATGGATTTGTAATTGGCTGACAAACTGCACACAACATGTAGTCCTTAATGGAACTGGATCTATATGGAGGGAAGTGAGCAATAAGATATCCCAAGACTCAGTCATATGCTCTATATTCTTCAATATCTTCATCAATGACTTAGACAAGGGGAATAGAAGGGTAATTCATCAAATTTGCAGATGACACCAAGCTCTAATGAGACCCAATACAGTAGTATCATCTGTGAATTTAATGATCAGGTATCAGTCAAATGATACACAATCATGTGTGTACAGTGAGTACAGGTAGGGACTGAGCATACAGCCCTGTGGGGAGCCAGTGCTAAGCCTCAGGGAGGTGGATGTGACAGATCCAGCCCTCACTGTGGTCGGTCCCTCAGAAAGTCTTTGATCCAGTCACAGATGGAAGAGGGAAAATCCAAGTCAGTCAGCTTTTCGATAAGGATGCTCGGCAGGATAGTATCGAGGGCCAAGCTGTAGTCAATGAAAAGCATCCTGACATCATTTCCGGGTTTCTCCAGATGGCTCACACAGAATGTAAGGCAGTAGCTATAGTGTCGTCTGTCTATCTGTCCCCCCTGTAGGCAAACTGATGTTTGTCAAAGTCTGGTGGGAGGCATGTCCTAAGGTGTTGGAGAACCAGTCTTTCAAAGCATTTCATCACTACTGACGTTAACACAATAGGTCTGTAGTCATTTAGACAATTAACTTCTGTTTTCTTGGGGACTGGGACAGTAGTGCTATTTTCAAGCATGATGAAATACAGAACATCTGCAGGGAGGCGTTAAAGCTCTTTGTCAGGACCCCTGATAATTGATCAGCAAAAGTCTTTACCACTATCCCCAGTACCCCATCTGGACCTGCAGCTTTACTGTGATTCACAGGCTTCAGTGCAGCTCTCAGTTGATGTTCGGATAGGGTGAGTGGCTGGGAATCAGAAGGCTGGCAGGCAGATGATACAGGGTCTGGTCTTTTCACCTATAGTGGTGAAGAAGATGTTCAACTCCTCTACCAACTCCTCTGCCAGCATTGACAGTGTTCCTCATGTTGCCATTATAGTTAGTTAGGTGCTGCAGTCCATGCCACACTTGCTTCAGGTTGTTAACTGCTAGGTGGTTCTCCACCTTATATTTGTATTGTTGTATTGCCATCTTAATGCCTCTTCTAAGGTTTGCCCTGGCCTCTCTCTATATATCCCTGTCCCCTGCCTTAAAGGCAGAATCCTGGGCTCTCAGAAGTGTCCGTACCTCGACAGTAGGAAGAGGCAAACTATTAAAGCTCTAGAAGATGATCACAAAAAACTGGAAAAAGAATTACAGAAAATGCCACAGAAAAAAGATATTAAACTTAAAATAGACATAATTAAACATAAAATGGGTCAGATAGAGAAAGAAGAACTGGCACAAAAAATTAGAAGTGCTAAACAGAACTATTTTGAAGATTCAAATAGGCTAGGTAGATGGTTAGCATATAAACTGAGAAAGGAGAAAGAATCAAGGAAAATATTACAGTTAATAGATGATCGAGGCCAAATGTGCTATGGTAATAAGGAGAAAAAGGCAATTATCCGAGACTTTTATGGACAACTATAGAAACAGGAGGATTTTGATGAGGAAAAAATTAAACAGTATTTACAAAATGCTAACTTACCTAAGATACCTGAAGAGACTGAAAAAATGTTAGAAAGTACTATAACAATGATGGAACTAACCAAAGCATTCAACAGACAGAATAATGGAAAAGCACCAGGTCCAGATGGGCTTCCGGCAGAATTTTATAAAACACTACAAGAATCATTGAGCATTCCACTGCTAGAAGTCATGAACGAAGTTATGTTAAATAAGAAAATACCTAAAACATGGTCAGAAGCTTATATTACACTTATTCCAAAAGAAGGGGCTGATCCATTACAAATCAAGAACTATAGACCTATTTCTTTATTGAATGCAGACTATAAAATCTTTGCTTCAATTTTGGCAGAAAGGCTTAAAAAATACTTAAACAATTTTATTCATCCTGATCAGAATGGATTCTTACCAAAGAGACAAATTAAAGACAACATGAGGGTAATTCTGGACACTTTGGAATATTATGAGGCGCATCCTGAAAAGCAAATGGCTTTGATATTCCTAGATGCCCAAAAGGCATTTGATAATGTGAACTGGAGATTCATGTTACTACTACTGGAACAGATGGGCTTTGCTAGAAAATTTATTCAAGCAATAGAAGCCATATATTATAAGCAAACGGCAAAAGTAATGATAGAGGGAGAATTTACAGACTCTATTAACATAAGAAAAGGCACAAGACAAGGATGCCCATTATCACCTTTGTTATTTGTACTGACTTTGGAAGTGTTGAATAGAAATATTAGAGAGGACCAAAATATAAAAGGAATGAAAGTCAAAAAGGAGGAATTTAAATTGCAAGCCTTTGCGGATGACTTGGTTTTCATTCTGGAAGATCCTCTAGAGACAGCTTTAAAACTATTGGAAAAGATAGAGACGTACAGTGAGATGGCTGGTTTGAAAATAAATAAAGATAAAACAAAGATTCTGACAAAGAACATGTTATTAAGACAAAGAGAAGAACTGGCAGACTTATTGAAAATTCAAGTTACGAACAAGGTTAAATATTTGAGGATATATTTGATGTCAAGATGTACTACATTGAAAGAGAATAACTATATTAAACTTAAACAGCAGATAGCATCTGATCTGAAGAAATGGGAAAACCTACAATTGTCATTGATAGGCAGAATTTCAACAATCAAGATGAATATTTTACCCAGAATTTTGTATTTGTTCCAAACAATACCAATTAGGCTTGGCAAAGATTATTTTGAAGAATTAAATAAAATTGTGTTGAAGTATATATGGCAAGCTAAGAAAGCGAGAATAAAATTAAAACTTTTACAAGATGCTAGAACTAGAGGAGGATTTGGCCTTCCTAATTGGGAGTTGTATTACCAAGCTGCAAATTTAATGTGGGCCAAAGAATGGATAACATTAAGAAAGATTAGATTGTTGACACTAGAAGGACATGATTTATTACTAGGCTGGCATGCTTTTCTGTGGTATAAGGGAACTAAATCGCAGGGCTATTTTAGAAGGCATTATATATGGGAGTCTTTATGGTTGAACTGGGAGAAAATTAAGAGACAATGTTATTTGAAAATCCCAGTTTGGTTATCAACTATTGAAGCTTTTTCTTACCCTATAACATATAAGAAGGAACAAACAGTTAGATATGGGGAAATATTGGATGAAAAGGGTGAACTTAAAACGATGCAAAATCTAGAAGAACGAGGTATAAAGATGAATTGGTTTTCATATGCGCAAATACATTCAAGGTATCTTAAACATTCTAAAACAGAGGGATTTTATGATAAATTGACTGACCTAGATAGGATTTTGACAGGTATTGATGAAAAAGTGATTAAAAATTATTTGTTATTTGCTGGAAATTAAACTAGAAGAAGAAAAAGTTAAAGAAATGATGATTGCTTGGGGGAAGAATTTTGGATATGGGATTGATTTAGAGAAATGGCAAAAATTGTGGTCTCAAAATTACAAAATGACAATGTCAACAGCATATAAAGAAAATTTGTATAAGATGTTTTACAGGTGGCATTTCCCCAACAAGAATAGCAAGAACGTTCAAGAATAAATCTGAAAAGTGCTGGAAATGTCATCAGATACCTGGCTCATATTACCATATGTGGTGGACTTGTGAGGACGCTAGAAAGTATTGGGCTAGAATTCGCATATGGTTGGAAAAAATGACAAAGAAACATATAGATTTCAAACCAGAGATTTTTTTGGGAATTTTACCTGATACATATAATAAAAATTTGAAGTATTTGATTGTAAATGTATTAACAGCAGCTAGGATTGTATTTGCTAAAAATTGGAAGAGTGAGAAAATACCATCAGAGAGGAAGAAATTATTAAGAAAATATTGGATTGTGCTGAAATGAGTAGATTGACATTTGAAATTAGAGAACAAGAAGATAAACAATTCTATGAAGTTTGGGACCTTTTCTATCAATGGCTAGATAATAAAATACAATAATAGAATATTTAGAAACTTAGGAAATAATGAATATATGAGCTAATAATTATGTAATATAACTACAATGGAACTATGAAATTGATGCACAAAAAGTGGTAAGTGATACACTGTCTGTAAATTCCAACAGAATCTGCACGGCAGAGCAGGCAGGCAGGCAAAATATGTGAGATAAGCGTTTTTGTAGCTTACACTCAGTAAAACAGATACACCGTGCTAGTTAAATAGTTTATTCCAGTAAGAGTTATAGCATAGTCAAACAGTCCGTAACTATCATTCACTAGTTCAGTCCATCCAGGGATTATTCAGTTGCAAAATCTGTCTTCTGAAAAAGAGGTCAGTAAACTTACAAATATCAGTCCAGGAATATATCTCCTGCAGTAGAGATATGAAGAAGTTGAAAAC